>NC_060269.1:77049967-78286259 GCF_021613505.1 Equus quagga
GGCGGGCGGGCGCAGCCTGCGGCGGGCGCGGCTAGATCGGGCGGGTGGGCGGGCGGGCGGCGGAGGCGCCGAGCCGGCCTGAGCAGCGCCCGCCCCGACGCGCCCGGAGCGCCCCGCCCACCTCCCGAGCATGCTCAGTGCCTCGCGCCGGCGGCCGGGGAAGCGGAGCGTGCGAGTGGGCGTGTCTGCGGTCCGGCCGCGGCCCCGCGGAGGAGTGGCTGGCGACCGCCTGAGGGGCGGGACGCGGGCGCCCCGAGCCCTGTCTGCTCCCGTCCGGTGGCCCCAGGCGTCACTCCGACCCTGCCGACCCGCACCCTGAGAACAGGCGGGCGTTCTTACAGGACAAGCCGCTGCTCAGGCGCGAATCTCCCAAAGCGGGAGGTGCTGGGGAGGCAGAGTGGACACACCAACTCGAAGCCCCGCGGCGGAGGCGAGAGGCCGCGCCTCGCGGAGCTGCTGCCGCAGGACGCCCGTCCTCAGAGCAGCCTGGGCCCGCCGGGCACTGACAGGGAGGTGGCCGCGGGGAGGGTGCGTCGTGTCGGTGGGCAGTTCACGCTGTCCCGGCTGTGGCCACTTCAGAAGCAGGCCTGCCCGGGCCTCCTCAGGGAGGGCCGTGCCCCGCCCTCCGTTCCAAGGACGCCCCACCCGCCGCTGCACCGCTGCCCCCGGCCCGGGCTCCACCCTGTGGGGAGGGGCCGGCCTCCGCTCCCGGACGCGGCGGGAGAGGGAGGCGCGGCTGCGCCGGCTGCGGGGATCCGGGCCGGGCGCGCGGCTCCGCTGGCGCCCTCCGCCTGGGCATGCGCGCGAGGCGGAGGCGCTCCTGGGGCCTCTGCCGGGGAGGGGCCGGAGGCAGCCTGCCGGCTCTCGGCGTGCTGCTCTCGCGCTGACCCCGTAGCTGGGCTGCGGAGCCGGGTCGCTCCCGGGGCAGCCGCAGCCGCAGTCCTGCGGGGCGAGGGGCGCGGTCAGCAGTACAGCCCGGCAGGGGGTTGCCGGAGCGCTGAGTCAGGCGTCTTTCCCCTTTCAACTTTTACTTTCAAACCAGTCTTGAGAAAAGGCGCTCTTTTCGCTCCTTCATCCTTGGCCCCTTCTTACAGTCAGGTCAGTTTCCGTTTGTGTGACTGATGCCAGAAGCACACAGGTTAGAATGGGCCTTGTTATTTGTTAAGCCGAGAGCAGATTTCATGTGATTTTTCTAAGACAAAAATGAAACACGATGATTAATAAGAAAGGTTTGGTAAAACAGGAAAATACAATTTAACTACAGAAGTGGAAGCTGTTAGACATTGCTGGTGCACGAGACAGCCACCTCGCTCTTCTGCTACCCGCCTTCCCTGCTGTGATATAAGAACTCTCTTCCCGTTCGCCTCAAAATAACCCTCCACAGCTGCTGTGTAAGCTGTGTGACAAAGTACCACAAACTGGGTGGCTTGGAACAACAGAAATGGATTGTTTGACAGTTCTAGAGGCCAAAAGTCTGAGATTCAAGTGTTGCAGGGCCGCGCTGCCTCTGAAGGCAGGAAGGAAGGGTCTCTCGCAGGTCCCTCCGAGCTTCTGGTAGGCCTTTGGCTTGTGGTAGCATAACTCCAACCTCACGTAGCATGTCTGTTCAGATTTTCCTTTTTTATAAGGACACCAGTCAGGTTAGGGCCCCAAATCCTCTAGTGACCTTATCTTTAGTTACATCTGCAATGACCCTACTTCCAAATAAGGTCACATTCTGAGATACTGGGAGTTAGGACTTCAACAGGTGAATTTGCAGAGGACACAGTTCAGTCCATAATGTATACCAACGCGAGCTACACGCACACGCACATGCCTAACATGTTCCATGTTCATTTTTGACCTCTCCCAAAGACCACCCTGGGACCTTTGTATTGCTGCTCCTTGTGTTTTGTCCCTCTTTCTCTTTCCTTAATCTTTGTTAATCTCTTTCAGATTCTCACATTCACTTGTTTCACTTTTCCTGCTACTTCCTTTTCTAATTGTGTATTACAATAATTTCTGAGGGCATCTTCTATCTTTCATTTGCATATATGAGTTGAAGCTAGCAAAAGCAGCTGAAGCAGCTTTGTGACCTCCCACGTGACGCTAGATTAAGTGCCTTTTTTGTTCTGCTTGAATCCACAAGCCGTCCTCGCAGCCTTCCTACCCGTTAAAACCACAGGACTGTCCAGGCGTGCAGCGTACAGTGAGTTCCCATGCACAGGTGTGCAACAGCAGTGAGACCCAATACCAGCTGCTATATGCAGACATAGGCCAACTCCTGTAACGCCTACCCTGTCACACAACATTAGTGCCCCGCCCCTCCCCTTTCTTCTCCTATTATAGGAATATAACATTTTTTCATATCTTTACTTTCTTCATCTTTTATTTAAAAGTTATCTGCATGAGGCCTTCCCTAACCATTTTATCTAAAATTTCAACACTCCCGCTTCCTATCCCCACTTCCCTACTTTATTTTTTCCTTAGCACTTATCACAGAGGTAATATACATTTTGCTTATTGGCTATCACCCCCTTTTAAATTTAAGCTCCCCAAGGGCAGTGATTTTTGTCTGCCTTATTTGCCATTATATTTCCAGGGCCAGAACAATGCTAGCACATGGCAAGTGCTCAATAAAAATTTGTTGTATTGGGGCAGCCCCGTGGCCAAATGATTAAGTTCATGCACTCCCCTGCAGCGGCCCAGGGTTTCAGGTTGGGATCCTGAGCATGGACATGGCACCGCTCATCAAGCCATGCTGAGGTGGCGTCCCACATAGCACAACCAGAAGGACCCACAACTAAGAATATACAACTATGTACTGGGAGGCTTTGGGGAGAAAAAGGGGGGAAAATTTTGTTGTATCAATGAAAGTCTTCATTCTTTCAGAGTTTTTATCCTGAAAGAGAGCAAGAGTCTTATTAATATTCTTTTTGTAAACTCTAGTGCCCCAAGTAAAATTATGTAATTAATGTTTATAGTGATGATGATGACAGCTGCTATCTGTGTTGCTTCGATCTTAAACTATGAGTCCTCTACTGGGTGGAGTCTAGTCTTTGTACTAGTTTATTCACTCATTCAGTCAAGACAGATTTACTGAGCACCGACTATGTATCAGGCACTATAATAGGCACTAGGGATAAAACAAACTATGGCCCCCACACTCAAAAAGCGTATATATTAGAAAACTTGCTTTGATGATACTTCTAGTCATTGGTCACATAAATAGCTGGAAAATATTCACCTGTTGTCAAAAGAGTTTTCTAGAAATAAATCTAGTGCCCATGCTCCATGTTAGGCAAAGTTCAGGACTTGATTAGCCTGCTACAAAATGAAGGAGGAAATTCTGGCCCAATGCAGATGTTTTCAAATTCTATCTAGAAAATATATTCATAAAGTATCACAGACTTATTTGAATAACAAGTTACTGTTGCAAATTGGCCTATGATTAGCCAAACAGCTATTGTAGGGCGCAAGTATCAAGGAAAATGTTTATTAGAAAGGATCAGAAGCAGTACATTTTGGCAAGGTTTATAACATAACTTACCTCATTGATGCATGTAACCTTACAGAGGTTAGAAGGTGATTTAGATTCTCTAAAGGAAATGTATTGGGGGTGGGGGGCAGGGCAAGAGGAAGTAGAAAGAGAAGAGAGAGACTGTTCTTTAAAAGAATAATAGAGAGCTGATTGCCTCTTCTTCACCATGATGTTCTGAATATCATTTAAGGGAATCTCAATGGAGTAGTTAACTGAACTTAGCAGCAATAAAAAATGATTTGGCAGTGAGCAGTCTTCTGTCTAAAATCTTTATTTTTAAAAGGGCTCAGCTAGTTTAGCCTAGTCCAGGTTGAGCAACCAAAATGTCTTAACCCCTAGCTCACTGTAACCCTATCCCCCTACACCTAATTTACTTAATATATTAACCATTTTCTAAATCTTATGAAATCTAAGTTTTCTTTTTTCATAGTTTATCACCTCAAACTGATTAATGTCTACATATTGCAAACAAGTGTATACCTAGATTGTATACATTTTTTTGAATGGGACAAAACACTTCAAAATCAGACAAGTAGTTGTCAAGCATCTCTTCTGAGCTCAGCACCGTGCAAGGTGCTATACGAGATAGCTATAGGTACCTATCAGTCAAAACAAGAGTAGGACCAGTCTATTTTTAAAGTCTCTTCCTATTGGAAAGTCTCCTAAGTTTGTGAGTGCTAACATTTAAAGAAAATTAGCCAAAGAAGTCAAAGATGGCTTCATAAGGAGAGGATATGGGTGGGTAGAATTTTTTGGAGAGATGGTGGGAAGAAAGGAACCTATTCCATGAGAAAGAAACAGCATGAGCTAAGGCACAGATATGTTATATTCATAAGACCAAAAGAAAGGGCACATATTTGGGCATATTGGATAAGAAGATTGGAAATTTAGTATGAGGGACAGATTGTGAGGGGCTAAATAAGCCAAGCAAAGGAATTTAAACTTGATAAGGTAGGAAATAGGGAGCCATTGAAAGTTTCTGAGAAATGGAATAACATGGTGAAAAGAGTATAGAGGCAAAAAAAATAAGTAGGAGGTTAAAGAAGGTAATATTTATTTAGAGCACGTGCCATTCTTTCTAGAAATCAGGTACACAAGGGTGAATATAGTTTTAGCCCTCAAGGAGTACAGTGGTAAAAAAAGACAGGTAAATAGTTAAAATACAGTGCTATCACTGCCAAGATGGGGTAGTGTGGAAGAATGTAGGTAGGACATTGAACCCTACCATGGAAAGCCTCCTGGATAAGAAGCCAGTTAAGCAGAGACCTGAAGGATGAATAGAAGTCAACCAAGCAGTAGCCTTTCTGCATATGGGCCTAGACAAGAGTTTGAATCTTTGAGGGACCTGCAAGAGTTCACGGCTAGAGTGAGCTATGCAAAGATATGGGGAAAGCGGAAAAGTCGTGAGACAAAAGTGGACAATTAAGAGAGATCAAATCTTGTAGGGCCTTGATGGCTGAGGTAAGGTATTGGACGTTATCCTGAGGGCAGCAGGGAGCCATTGGAGGGTTTTAAGTTTGAAAATGACATAGTTAAATTTATATTTTAGTAGTTGCAAAACGGAAAGTGGCTAAGAATGAGTTCTAGACTGGAGGCTGGGAGAGTGTCAGGAGACTGTTGTAATATTCCAGGTGTGAGTTGAACTAAAACACAAGGAGTGAGGAGAGAGTAATGGGCAGTCCTGAGAACTATTGAGGAAGTGGTATTGGCTCGGTGAATGATTAATGTTGGGTAGTATTGTTTATGTTAAATTTTATAACAGAACTATGTGTGAAGTATTATTGTCTCAGCTTCACAAATTATGAAACCGGTTCAAAGAGGTTAAATAATTTAAGTTAGAAATTACAGCTAATAAATAAAGGAAGCAGAAGTAAAATCTAAGCCTCTCTAACTCAAATCCTCACTGCAATAGTATGTAGATAAATGTGTTGAGGGAAAATACTTTATATTTTGTGTGATATAAACATTAAAAAACAATGCTGTTTTATAAAATATCTTTATTTGAAGCAAGAGTTTCTTTGTCTTTATTATTTTTTTGCTTCTGCTTCTTTGAAACTTACAAGTATAAAAGACAGAATCTTTGCGTTACTATAATATTTAATTATGACTATTTAGCAAAGCTGCTTTTGATTAGGATATAGGCTCAGTTGTTCTTGAAATAAAATTTAGCCCTTTTTTTTGCTGAAAAAGGTTTGCCCAGAGCTAACGTCTGTTGCCAGTCTTCTTCTTTTGCTGAGGAAGATTCACCCTGAGCTAACATCTGTTGCCAATCTTTCTCTTTTTGTGTGTGAGCCGTCACCACAGCATGGTTACTGACAGACGAGTTATGTGGTTACGCACCTGGGAACCAATCTGGGCCACCAAAGCAGAGTGCACCGAACTTAACCACTAGGCCACCAGGGCTGACCCAATATTTAGCCTGTTTGAATTTCAATTGACTTTACCACTCTATTGCATTAAAAGGGGATTTAGAAGCTTGCTATGCATCCAGGATTCTAAATCCTAACATACAGGGATTTTTTATATTTTTATGTTTTTAGACAATTTGATAAGTAAGGGTAAACTTTGTTTACTTTTCTTCCTCTAGACTTCAAATTTAACTCAGTTCTTAAAATGTTCGTTAGTGAAATTTAGCAGCTCAGAGAAGAATGAGATCTCAGTTTACAGACACCTTACTGAGTTTTCTCACCTCATTTTTATCTTTCACATTTCATAATAATGAGGAAGTTTTGCCAAAGTAAGAGAAATGAGTGGCTTGAGAACACCAAAAGTCCTGATGGTTGAGAACATTACTGTAGAGGGAAGGAGAGTTCAAGACACAAGAATGCTGAATGCCAGTCCACCTCTACCTCTGTGGCAGTGAATTTTGTCTTTCTGGGCAGTTCACTTTGTCTCTGACTCTCAAATTTCTTCTCTGTAGAAATTGTAAGTGATAATATGTCTGTCAAGGGGAGAAAACATAATAGCCTTTCAAATTTAAGGGATATTTTCTCATGGTACTTGGTTCTGATAGAGACATTTAGTTCTACTACCTAAAATTATCTTCACTCTCCACCCCACCTACCTGCGTGTACACATCCTCATAGACTTGCTAGAGAAATCCTTTAAGTCTTAAAACATTCCATGCCTCCTACCCTGCACTGGCCTAAGGCAAAACTGGGGAGCAAACTGAAATTAGTCTGATACTCTCGGGATTATGTGTCAGAAACGCTCATGTAATATTAACATCTAATAAAACTGCATGAGTTAGGTATTTTATAGATAAGGAAATGGAGAATCAAAATATTAAAATTAATTTGCCTAATGTCATATGACCAGTAAAAGATAGAGCTGGAATTTGAACCAGGTTTATTTGATTTCAAAGTCCATGATCCCCTTCCATTTCGTCACATTGCCTTCTATAAACTTGCTTCCTCATCTCTGACCTCACCTCCACCATGACACTGCATAAGAAAGAAACATCTGTATTTTATCTTACCCGCTTCTCCACACTGTCAAGGTTACCTGGCAATGGTTCAGTTTCTATCTAGGAGTGATTTTCTTTTCAGAGTTAGCAAAGCTAATCAAGTAATCTATGCCTATAGGCTTATAACCAACCTTTCCTCTTGTGAAACATATATAAACATTTTAAGAGTAGCCTTTTAGATAAAAAAATAAAATAATTCAAAAGAGGAGTTCTGATTAGTTCTTGCTTCCTTCATATACTTACGTGTAGCTCAAATTGCCAGTAACTGCCCGTTTTCCCTGCTCTTAGGATTTTTCCAGATCCTCTTGAAGTCTCCACCATCTCCTTTTCAGGGGGCCTCTTTTATCTTCTTTAAAGTTCACCTAAAGACCTCCTTAAGGAGACATATCCTAATTTAATCTCACCCAACCCTGATTAAGCAATTCTTAGTGCTTATAAAGCTTCTGTAATAAAAACGAGCTCATTCAGACTGCTGAATAGAAAAGCCTCATTAGCCAGCGTGTCTGTTCACCTACAGTTCATTAATAACGGATTCTCATAATGATGTTCCTGAGGGGCTGCACGATTCGGAAGTATTAAAGACTGAATAAAGTTTGCTTAATGTACTTGTATTAGTTTCCTATGGCTGTTGTAGCAAACTACCATACAATTATTGGCTTAAAACAATACAGATTTATTATCTTACAATTCTGGGGTCAGAAGTCAAAATGGAGCTCTCTGAGCTAAGATCACCATGTCTGCAGGGCTGCAGTCCCTCTGGAGGCCCCAGAGGAGAATCTGCTTCCTTGCCTTTTCTGGAGTCTAGAGGCTGCCCACATTCCTTGGCTTGTTTGGCCGTACCAGTCAGTAATCACATCCCCTCCTCTCACTCTCCTGCCTCTTTCTTTCCCTTATAAGGACCCTCATGATTCTCTTGGGCCCATTGGGATAATCCAGGATAATCTTCCCATCTCATGATCTTTAATTTAATCATATCTGCAAAATCCCTTTTGCCATGTAAGGTAACATTCACAGGTTCCAGGGACTTGGACATGGACAGTGTGGGGGTAGGGAGGCATTATTCTGCATGCCTCAGTAGTTAATATTAAATTTATTTTGTTCTATTAAGTGTATGAAAATTGGTAAGAACCTATATGTATAGATGATACACATGTGATATGCACATGGGAGTATACTTGATAAATGTATTAAGTAGTTCTCTAATCATGCTAGAAAACAGACTTTTCCTACTTTTAATTTTATATGTGTCTTTTAATCATTTCATAGATATACATTTTCGTTTTTCCAGATTCCTATCCAGATCAACTTTTTTATAACCTTCTTTCCTTCCTAGAACTTAGTAATAATTCTATATGTGTAAGTTTCAGTAAACATCATTGATTAAGTTGACTCCTGTATTGAAGTAATCATCTCTCTAAAGCATTTGTATTTTTGCAACCTAGTTTTTATGGTAAACAAGCCAATTTCCAGTTTTCTGGGGACAAAACAATTATAGGAATATGAAAGATTAATGTGGAAATTAATTGGAATTAACACTTTGTAATTATCAAGTCAGCAAGCCAGATAGTCTAAATTGCTATTTCCACAGTCATTCATTTATTCAGCAAGTACTTATTACTAACCTTTGTTGTTAGTGCCATTGAGTTGATTTCCAACCTCTGGTGACCCTGTGTACGCAAATGGGAACCCTGCCTGGTCTTTTTGCTCCATCCTCTCACCTTCCGGCGCCACATCAGGCAGTGCTCCACTGCTAGTCACAGAGTTTTCATGGCCAATTCTTTTGGAAGTGGGTGGCCACTTCCACCCACTTCTAATCTGTCTTAGTCTGGGAGCTCCACTGAAACCTGTCCACCATGAGTGACCCTGCCGGTATTTGACATACCAGTGGCATAGCTTTCAGCATCACAGCAACACCCAGCCACCACAGTCTGACAATTAACAGGTGAGGTGGGGTGGTTCCCTGACTGGGAACTGAACCTGGGCCGTGGAGGTGAAAGCACCAGATCTTAACCATTAGACCATCAGGGCTGGGTTAGTCCTAGCCTACTGTGAGCTAAGGCTTGGGATTACAAAAGTGAACAATAAACATTTGTTCCCTCATTCAGCACATTTGAATGAGGAGGACAAACAAGCAAATAAGTAAACAAACAAAGAAGTGTCTAACTACTGTGATGGAAGCAGATCAAGAGCTATGACAGCCAAAAATGGCACTGGGGAAATAGCTTTATGTAAGAAGGCCACTCTTGGGACATGATAATTAATCTGAGGGCTGAAGATAAGAAGCAGATCATGCAAAAAGCCAAAGGAGGAACTTTTCAGGCAGAGGGAGCTGTAAGTGCAAAGATCCTGAGGCAGGAATATTGTGACTATGTTTCAGGAAATGAAAAGAAGGCCAGAGTAATTGAAGCCTAGTAACCAAGGGAGAGTGCCAAAAAATGGAGCTGCAGAGGTAGTGAAAAGTCAAATAGTGCAGAATTTGAGTTTTTAATGGGTGCCAATAAATAAAAGCCCTGAGTGTTATTCCAGAATTTAAAACCAAGTGAGACTCAGGAGTCAGATTAGATGGAGGTTAAAATAGCAGCTACATTACTGATCCTGCTGATGGGAGAATACAGCCAAATGGACCTCCTAGTACTCCTCCCACTGTCATCACCCTGAAGAAATCTACCTCCCCTATTGTCCCAAGCAGAGCTGAACTGCAGGCTTTCCCTCCAGGGGCAGGCTATTTACTAAAGCACAGACGAAAATTAAGCCATTCTGAAAGAAAGACCCCAAGAAATCTCTGAGCCACACATTCTCAGTTCCCGTTCCCCATCTCACCAGTGAGATAATTCCTTCTTCCTCTCAGGGAAGGAAAGGTGTTCTAAGGGATGGGAGTGGAGGGGGAAGTTGCTGAGAGAGACCCATAAAATTTCCACGATTTTCTTCCTGTTTTCTCCTGGAAAGTTCTCTCCTCTCTACGGAATGTATGGAGGAGGGAAATAAATACTACTCTTATACTCCCATCAGGTGGGTCTTATAGGCCATGATACAGAGTTTAAATTTCATTCTAAGTACAAAGGAAAAGCAGTGAAAGGTTTTCAGCAGTTTGATTTACAATTTGGAAAGATCTCTTTGGCTGCTGTGGAGACAAGCGGAAATGGGGAGAGCTGCTGATGACAAATCTGAGATGATGTGGCTTTCAACAGGGTAGTTGTAGTGGAGATGGTGAAAACTGAGAGGATTAGAGGTCTAGAGGTAGAAAGGCTGGACTTGCTGATGAATTAGATTTAGGGTAGAGAGTCAAGGAGGAATTAAGGCTAAGTATTAAGGCTAATTAAAGCTGAGATTTCTGTTTAAGTGACTGGATAGATGGTGGTGCCACATATTGAAATAGGGAAAACTGAGAGAGAAATAAGATGGCAACACAATCATATTCCTTGGATTTGATAACGAGAAGATTGCCAGTGATTCTGCAAGAATAGTTTTTGTGAATACTGGAAAGCAAAGCCAGATTTAGAGTTTGAAGAAGGACCAGTACGTGATTGCTTGTATACATTTTTTTTTTTAAGATTGGCACCTGAGCTAACAACTGTTGCCAGTCTTCTTCTTCTTCTTCTTTTTCCGTTTCTTCTCCCCAAAGCCTCCCAGTACACATTGTATATTCTAGCTGTGAGTGCCTCTCGTTGTGCTATGTGGGATGCCGCCTCAGCATGGCCTGATGAGCAGTGCCATGCCCGGACCCAGGATCTGAACTGGCAAACCCTGGGAGCGCGCAAACTTAACCACTAAGCCATGGGGCCGGCCGCAGCTTGTGTACATTTTTTTAAGGAAGTTTTACTGTGGAGGTGAGCAGAGAAATGGCATAATGAGGGGCATTTGGGATTTTAAAAGATTTTTTGTTTTTACACTGAAGTGAATGATCTATTGCTGATGCAAAGTAGACAGAATAACGGGATGTATAAAACCTTTGGGAAGGCAAGAGGGGATGGGATCCAGAGCTCTAGTGGAGTGATGGACCTGAGAGACAGACACCTGAAATGAACCCCCATAACAGGAGTGAATATACAGATAAAGGCAGGTTGGAAGATTTGATGTCAGGAGTATGGAGACTTTTCATTGAGTGTCTTCTATTTTGTTTATGAAGCATGAGGGGACATCATTAATGGAGGATAAAAGGAAGGGCAGGGGAGACAGGAGATTTAACAAGAGAAGAGACAGAACAAAGTAGTTGTGTCCAAAACTGAATGAAGACCTAATGCAGAAATTAAGTAGTATTGCTGGGCAATGTTGAATGTCCATGTAAGATGTGTAATTATCCATCAAAAATATAATATATCAGCCTGATTGTGTTACTTTCTTCAACATTTCATTGTTTATTAGAGATTCTGATGTGGCCGAAGAACGGTTTCAGTGCAGTTAACAGCACGTGTGAGCTAAAAGGGTCAGATATTTGAAATTTATATTTGTATTTCAGAGGTGGTTCAGTTTATAAGTTCTAGGGTATGACCTTGGGAGCAATTGGCTGAAAAGGGGGAGAGGAAAAGTTAGGAAGTCAAGGAACTGAGAGGGGGGGTTATAGGCTAAGTCATTCACATGGATGTTAAAATCACAGAGCATGATGACAAGAGTAGGAGTGGAGTGTGAGCCTGGGGCTAGGTTATCTGTCAGGAAAGAGGAATGGCCAGGAGATCAGCAAATGGCAACAACGTGATTTAGAGAGGGATATAGCCAGATGGCATGAGCTTCCAGAGAGCAGAGGTCACTGCAGGAGGACAGTGGGGAGCAAGAAGAATAGCTACTCTATCTATTGGCCCTGTAGTAGGTGGATGTGAGGGAAAAAGCAGATGTCACTTGAGAAGGCTGTAGGGTAAAATGTCCTCAACTGGAAAGTCAGTTTTCAGTCAAGGGATGGAAGAGAAAATTTCCAGAAGATTAAGAATGTAACAGAGGGTTTCGTTCTCAATTTCTACTTAATAAACCATGCCAGGGGATGTGATCCATTGGGAGCCACCAATGGAGACCAGCTATCTTAGGAAGTTTGTTAACCCGGACCCACGCTTTTTAGAGGGCAGAGTGGAAAGGTTGAGATGGGAGTGGCATTCAATCAGTTTAGAAGATTACGGAGAAATACGGGAATGGAAGAGCAGGTTGTAATGGATGATGGAGGACTTGTACTTCCAAAGGTGGTTGAGGTAAACAGGAATTTGAGGCATGATGGGACTAATTCTACTAAAGCAGTGATCTTCAAATTTCCTTTTGATTATGCACCCTTAACTAAAAATTCTAAACATTCCTCACACATTATAATTTTATTGTTGTTACTGCTGTGAGCTGATTCTGACTCCTAGTGACCCTGTGTAGAGCAGAACCCTGCCCAGTCTTTTTGCACCTTCCCCTCACCTTCTGGTGCTCTATCAGACAGATACTCTGCTGTTATTCATAAGGTTTTCATGGCCAGTTTTTTCGGAAGTGGGTGGCCAAGGTCCTTCTTCCTGGTCTGTCTTAGTCTGGAAGCTCTGCTGAAACCTGTCCACCATGGGTGACCCTGCTGGTATTTGACATACTGGTGGCATAGTTTTCAGCATTACAGCAACACACAGCCACCACAGTATGACAACTGACAGGCAGGTGGTGTGGTTCCCTGATTGGGAACTGAACCCAGGCCACAGCAGTGAGAAGGCCAACTCTTAACCACTAAACCACCAGGGCTGGCTACATTATAATTACATAGTTATTAATTATATATATTTAATAATGTTATACTCTAATATGTACTTTGTATAACAAATAGAAAATGGAAATTAAGACTGATGAGAGAAAAAAATAATAGTTTTCATATTATTTTATTCTGTTCATCAATGGTTCAACAACCTCTTTGCCCTTTCTTGTGAGAGTAATTTGGTTGACAATTCCTCAACAATTTAAAAAATCTTGGTTTAATACCCTGTGATATAGTGGCTCAGAGGTCTGGTTCTAAGTTCAGCTTATTCCCATGTTGCTTTTAACGGAGATTTTAGCTGAAAGAGCTATCACATAAAAGTAAGCACAGCCAGATGGAAGAAGTGCACCAGTAGCTGTGCTTGCTAAATCACGATACTCATTTTTCAATCCCTTCCCCAATTATGCAAGGAGTTTTGTTGAAATTCAGCTGACAGACATATATCATCCGCAATATCAGTCAATTGTTCTTGCAAACTATTCAGAAATTATTGCATTTTTGTATTTTTAAGAAATGGGTTAAAAACCCATTAACACTACTCATTTGGAAGATCTTAAAAAAGAGTTTAAAAAGCTTTATTTCCAAGTTTTTAAGTGTGCAGATATTAGGGTTTTACATTTAAATTGTTTTCAGCAACAAAATTACATAACGATGGACCATTTCTAAGTACCTATTTTAAAAATGCACTCTCCATAGCGGAAACGTCTGAGCAGCAGTTACTCTCTCCTTCACTGTTAAAAATGTCACATTTACCTGGAAGAAATTGATTAAGAGTATTTTTTTCGAATATATCTGACAGTCACATATTCATAGAAAAGGTCAGCAAATTGGGCTCACTTGTCAAGTTAATTTTAAAGATCTCTGTTACTCAGCTCTTAGTTGGACAATCCTTTCTACGAGATAACCAGCAAACTGGCTGCTGAGATAACTGGTTACTGAGATTTTCCTGGTCAGCCCTTGTCTTATTACAAAATATTACAAAGGCTCTACTGTTGTCTTAAAGATCTTATTTTATAAAAATTAACCTCGTTGACAACACTCTGTGTAGCACATAAACGATGGTACAGTGTAATACACAGGAGGAAATCACCTTATGATCTCCTCCAAACCAGCCCTACTGGGCCTACTTTATATGCTGTGTGTTTGACTGTGGAGCAAGTGATGACAGCAGTGCCAGTCAGGACATTAAAGATTAGAAAAACATCAATCCTTTCACATTTTTTAGATACAAAATAAATCTAAGGGTCAAGTCTAATATTTTATTCTTGCTCCCCGTTTTGTTTTGCACATCCCACTTTGGAAATCATATTCTTTGAATGGGATAAAGAGGAGGAACTCTTGGTTCTAACAATATGGTCCTAAGTAAAACAGTGCCTTTGGGGTTACTACTCCTTCTGGCAACACTTGGTGTGGTAGAGGATTCATGCCAAAAAGTCTCACTGTAATACAACTATTAAGCACCAACTATATCCAGACAGCGGTTATAACAACGACTTGTACCTTGAAAGACAGAAATTGGGGAGGAGAGAGAAGGGTGAAAAAATTGACACCAGTAGTTTATTTTTCTCACTCAAGGTTCTTAACCACCCAATCAGAGAGAATAGACACCATTAGTGTTTGACAAGACCTCTAGATGGTAAAGAGATCTGATCCAACTCCTGGTCTTCAGGACTATATTATATACATTCATTAACTCACTCATTCACTTAATATTTTCCCCATAACTTTTGGCGTATATTTTAGAAGTGAGGTAAATGAGTTTCAAGGATTTACCAAAGATTACACTTATAGTTGATGGGAAGATTAAGATATTGGCCAGGTTTTCTATTTAAAATACTTCTCTTAAGAAGCTCTTCAGTTACTGAGATGGAATTTAATCAGGCACAAAATGCTAAACGCAAAAACAAAACACAGAAGTCCCCTCAAAACAAAAAGCACAACAGGACTTGTGCTATCAGGGAAAAGCATGAGCATCCAGATGCTGAGGTCAGGTAACAGGGGATGCTGAGTTCACAGATGACTCGTGGGTGGTTTGCAGCAGCAGAAGAACCAGCCAAAAGACAGAAGTCATTGGAAACATTTGTCTTCTTAGAACAAATAACCACATTGGACCAGTGGCTTGCAGGCAAATTCTGGAATTTCTTCATACAGTAAAATAGGGAAAGGATATTTGGTTGGTTGTTTGGGATTGATTATAAAATAGGCATTGGATGTAGGAGCCTGGAACTCAGTGGGGAAGAAGAGTTCATATTCTGCTTTTCCTCATAACTCAGGGGCTCCTTCTCCTCTGCTCACCTTTAAATATTGGCTGGCTCTCTTCTCTTCCCTACTTTCTCTTCTCTTCTCTCCTCTACACTCTCTCCTTGAATGTCTTCATTTAGTCCTGATACTGTATGTCATCTCTGATCTTGACACCGAGTTCCAGACTTGTATATCCGGCTACCTACAATGATATTTCCTCCTGCATGTCTTATAAACATTTCAAATTTGGTGTGGAGGAGAGAAATTTTGATCATTCTTCTGTCCCTAGTCTGTTCCTTCCCTAATCATTACCATCTCATTTTGTTTAAACCAAGAACCTAGAAGTCATTGTTGAGTCTTCCCTTTCTCTCTCTGTCCCTCTGCTCCTGCTCCCCCATCCAATTCATCTGATTCTTCCTTCTTTCAAAACATATTTCACATCTGTCCACTTCTACCTCCATTACACCACTCTGGTCGAAGCCACTGTTTTCTCATGCCTAGACTTCTTTAAGAGCCTTATACTTTTTCTCTTGATGACTTATAATCTATTCTTCACACCGCAGCTAGAGTCATAATCATAAAATGTAACTCAGATCCATCACTCCTCTGCTTAAACCCTTCCCCAAACTTGCTACCTCACTTAGAAGAAAATCCAAACTCCTTACCCTTGCTTACAAGGCCTCGTGTGATCCATCCCGTGCTTGCATCTTTGTCACCATTTTAAACCCCTGTCTCCCTTCCACTTTCTTTCTGTTTCCTGAACATTCCAAGTGCATTCCTGCCTCAGAGCCATTGAACTAGCTGCTCCCTCAGCCAGGGATGCTCTTTCCTCAGATACTTCTGTGACCGCTTCCTTCTTGTCACTCAGGTCACAGCTCAAATATCTCAGAGGAACTCAGTTGCCTCATTTTTATAATGCACAGACAAATCTAAAGTAGTCAGTCACTCCCTTACATCACTTTGTTTTGTTTTCTTCATAGCCTTATTATCATATTTGATATATGATATTTTATGATTATATGATGATATATGATATTTTGTTTTATTGGTTTTCTCTCTGCACTAGAATATAACAATGAGAAGAAGGATTTTGTCTTTCTTGTTAACTGGCACTGTTAGAACAGTGTCTGACATAATTTTCTTTTAAGCATCAATTGTATGCTCTAATTTAGTGTATTGGAAGAGAAAGCTTTAAGATAGAATAGCATGAGCCTCATCAAAAATGTTGCATATCTAACGCTATTTAATGGAAGAAGGGGCCATATCTAACAACAATTGTTTGGTAGTGGGAAAGATGTCTAATGGAAAAGCTGTTTTCTAAAGAATCTTAATAGCTTTAGACTTCTGACTCAGAGAATGAATGAATAGGCTCAAGAAGCTCTTCTGAGCATATACTTTGCAGGTGACAATGATAGGATTATGTAAGAGATAAGATTGTGGAACAAAGCCAATTCATTTGTCCAGCTGATTATGCTATGAGAGATTGGGAGAATAGAACACAGAGATAGTATTAAAATAGAAATTATAAGAGAAATACAGGTTAGAGATGGACTGAATTCAAATCGATAGCATAAACAGAGATCAGTTACTATAAAACATGCTTCATGCCTTCAGGGAAAATTCCAGTAGAAAGGTGGAAGCAAACATATACACAGGTAAATGGAATCCAAGCTCTTCTTGGACTCACCTCATGTACTTCTTCAGATCAGGCCACTCAGTTTTAGCCCTTAAATAAATCCAACTGTGAGCCTACTGCTTAGAAATATAGACTTACTAAATATTTATTGAGAAAACAGAGGAGAGAGTCACAGAGCAAAATAGCCTAAAACTCTGCTCCTTCTGCAAAGTTTCTCTCTTTCTTATAATTGCTTTATTTCTTCCTCAGAATCTCTTCAGCAGCCTTTTGAACCACTCTGCTCAGTCCTCTTTTTCCCCTTCCCTCTTCTCTAGCCAGCTTGCATAGGGTTCTCAGCAAACCCAAATCTAATTATCAGCCAAACTATGACCACCTACCTATTGTTCTTCAAGTGCATTTAAGATGGTCAGTGTAGGAGGGTGCGTGGGGAGAATGGCTCAACTCTTACGCCACAGATATGTCTGGAAAATAGACAATAATCCAATGTTATTAGAGTTTAAGTTTCATTGTGAGGTTTAGTTCAAAATAAACCTGAAAGGGTAGCTCAGGGTATGATTAGCCTTGTATGCCACAACAAACATTTTTGCTTTGTGGGTCAATGAGGAATCTTGAAGATTTTTGAACAGAGATGTTCTAGGATCAGGTTTGTAATAAATCTGGGAACAATATAAGGGATGAATTAGAGAAATAGTTAACCAAAGACAGGAACACAGATTGCAACTATTTTAAAGTTACTTGATGATGAGGATATAAAATAGAATGATGGAAATATCATGGAGGAGACCCCCGATTTCTAAATACATTTTAAACTCAAGAATCTTCAGGACTTTAAGTTTGGTTAGAGGAGATGGTTGAGAGGGTTCCCTTGTTTGCAGCTTTGGCAACCAGTAGGAGAGTGATGCAATGATCTGAGTTAGGGAATATAAACAATGAATAGCTGCACTATTTTTGTGTGTAGTTTATGACTTGTTTTTGTGGGCAAAGATAATGATTTAGATGTCAAACCAGACAAGTGTGAGTAGGAAAGCAACACACCCACACGAAGATGTACAGCATTTAGAAATGCAAGTGTGAAGTTTAAAGGAAAGGTCAAAGTGAGAGGGAATTCACTGCACAGAATGATGATGAAGGCTATGGAAGCAGATAAATGATTCATGAGCAAGTGTGGAGCTGGAAGAAAGTAGTGCTAAGAACATATACATAAGGAAGTATTACATTTAAGATATTTGAGGGAAAATAGGAGCAGAGAAACAGATTGATCGAGAGTTGTCGGAAGGAGAAAAACTGTCCATAAACAGAAGACCATCATTTTTGAAAAAGTGAGAACAATGTGAGAACTTAGAAAAAAGAATTAGGATAATAGGAGGTGGAATTCTGCTATACCAGAGTTTTTAATCACAAGGTTTAATTACGATAAACTGTCCACAGTTGTAAGCCCTGATAATAATGAAGTGGGAGCGGGGAGATTATGGGGGGGATGAGAGAGAAGCTTCAGCTCTGATGTTGGAGTAGAAAGAATTCCCATTTTCAGGGTCTTTTTGTATAGGTCTAGAAATCTAAATTAGACCTCTCTGCTTTCTGTACATATTCATGATCAGGGATCAGCAAACTTTTTCTATAAAGGGCCAGACAGGAAATATTTTAGGCCCTTTGTTGGCCATACTATTTCTGCCTCAACTACTCAGCTTTGCTGTTGTAGAGCAAAAGCAGCCAGAGACAATACATGAAAAAATGGACATGGCTGTGTTCCAATAAAACTTTATTTGCAAAAACATGAGGGGCTGGATTTGGTCCATAGGCTAAAGTTTTCTGACCTCAGTTCCCGATCAATCAATGTCCATAAGACTGATATCTGTTAGGTTGGGCATGTTTCATCTTGATATAAGTATTATTTACCTACAAATCCCCTACAGAGCTGGTTCAGTTTTGTCCAGGTAAAAATCCCTTTTATTTTCAGAGCTTGATCTAGGTGTGGTAAACATCAATCTGGTGATCTTTGAAGACCCAAAAAATGAGATGGTATTGTTAAACCAGCAAGGACACTTTTGGTTTTGCTGAGGTAAAGACCTGTATGATTAACTGAATGTCCACAGGCCTTTTGATATTCCTTGGGATCTTGACAACACATGCAGTTTTTGTGGCTCCTTCATTATCCTTTTATGCTCCAATTTAATTGACAAATCAACATATATTCATAAGTAGATGAATCCCATTGATATGTTTTAGTTATAAGACAACTTGGTCTTATTTTTTGCATTAATCCACTGTTTGCTTACATGCCATTATTAGTCTCTATAATAAAAATGGGCTCAAAACACTCAAAATGAGTTATTGTTACTTTTTCAACCAAAATTTCCTATGTGCTTTATTCATTTAGGCTCTCTCCTTTAGTCATAGTTAAAAATACAGTATGTATTCATTCATTCATTCATTCATTCATTCATTGAAGTCTCATTGAGTGCCATGTGTCAAGCAGAGTGCAATGTGCTGGGAATACAAGGATAATACTGCTCAATCTCTGTCCTTGGAATGCTCTCTGTCAAGGGATAATAGAACTTCAAGACAGAGGGAGTGGTCAACAGTGTCAAATATGTCATAGATCAACCTTGAGAAGAGAACAGAGGTCATTAGATTTAGTGGTAAAAAAATCACAGAGAGAGAAGTTTCAGTAGAGTATCAGTGTAAGTAGAAGTACTCTTAATTCTTCACACTCTTACCTGTGCTACCATGCTCAGATTTCCAACAATGCAGCCCAAGGGCACAGTCTTTGTTTCTCAACAGCAGTTATATGATGAACTCTTTCTTTACTTTCCAGGTAGATTGGACCTTAGAACCATATCAGTCGGAGTTCTTAGTTGTAAGTGATAACCCCAGCTCTGCTAGGCATCAGCAGGAGAGGATTTTAGTAAAGGATATTGGATACCCCTCAGAATCTCTAGAAAGAAAGGAGAATCAATCTGGGAAGTTACACAAACAGGAACTAAGTAGGGAGTCTGAAGCCAAGCTAGTCCTATAAACATGTCCAGATATTACATCTTTTTTTTAAGCTTTATTTTTTCTTAGAGCAGTTTTATGTTTACAACAAAATTGAGAGGAAAGTACAGTGATTTTGCATATACCACCTTCCCCACACACGCATAACCTCCCCTGTTATCGACATCACTCACCACAATGGTACATTTTTTACCAAGGATGAGCCTACATTTTCATGTCATAATCACTCAAACTTCATAGTTTAGCTTAAGGTTCATCCTTGCTGCTGTACATTCTGTGGGTTTGGACAAAAGTATAATGTATGTATAATGTATAAGGACGTATGTCCATCATTCTAAAATCAGAGTATTTTCATTACCCTAAAAATTCTCTGTGCTCTGTGCATTCATCTCTGCCCCTTCTTACTTCCAGAAATCACTGAACTTTTTATTGTGTCCATAGTTTTGCCTTTTTGAAAAAGTCGTATAGTTAGAACCATACAGTAAGTAGCCTTTTCAGATTATTTTATTTCACTTAGTCGTATGTTATTTCAGGTTCCTCTGTGTCTTTTCATGGCTTGAAAGTTCATTTCTTTTTAGTGTTGAATAACATTCCATTGTTTGGATGTACCTCAGTTTATCCATTCACCTACTGAAGTATATCTCTGTTGCTTACAAGATTTGGAAATTATGAATAAAGCTGCCATAAACATCCATGTGTAGGTTTTTGTATAGACATAAATTTTCAGCTCTTTTGGGTAAATACCAAGGAGCACGATGGCTGGATCACATGGTAAGAATATGTATAGGTTTGTAAGAAATCCCTAAACTTCCAAAAGTATCTACCAAAGTGACTGTACCATTTTGCATTCCCATCAGCAATGTATGAGAGTTCCTGTTGCTCCACATCCTCTCCAGCAAGCATGTGGTCTTTTCAGTATTTTGGATTTTGGCCATTCTAATAGGTGTGTAGTGGTATCTTATTATCATTTTAATTTACTATTCCCTAGTGACATAGTGGAGCATCTTTTAATATGTATATTTGTTATCTGTATATCTTTGTCGTTGAAAATAATCCATAACCAATCTATAAATGAAAATTTGGGTGAGTTTATTCTGAGCCGAAATGTGAGGACCATGGCCTGGGGCCTTTCTTCCTGAAGGAAGAAAGGGCACCAAAGAAGTGGGGTGTACAGAGTGGTTATATACCCTCAAAGAGGATGTTTCACATATGATTGAAATGTCCCTTTTGCAATAGTCACAAGACTGCTCTGTCAGCATAGCAATTGATGGACACAGCAGGTAGTAGGTCTGCTGTCTCAGTGGACACAGCAGGGTGGCAGGTCTGTTGTCTCAGCTGGGTGGTCACAGGTGAGCACAGCAATCAGTTCCTAGTCTAAGGAAAGATGCTTATCCTTAAGGAAGTGCCAATGTTGGGGAAGTTGCACCTTTATCTCAAGGGCCTTTGTTCTTGCCATAGGAAATGTTTAAAGCAGATATACAATGCGTGCTCAATGGCCAGTCAGGCCCTTTTGGAAAAACAAAGTCAGGCCGAATTAGGTTTACACCCAATGGCTTCCTCATATGCTCCAATATATCCTACTGCTTGCCATTTTTATTTGTCATCTTTGGTAAGGTGTCTGTTCAGGTCTTTCGTGCATGTTATAACTGGTTTGTTTGTTTTCTTATTGTTGAGTTTTATATTGTATATCTTTGTATATTTTGGATAACAGTTCTTTATCAGAGTCTTTTGAAAATATTTTTCTCCCAGGCTACGGCTTGTCTTCTCATTCTCTTGAACTGTTCTTTTTTTAAATTTGATTTTTTTTCAAGTATTATATTGCTAAAGTAACTTTCTTTAGCTGGCATTTGCATAAGCTATCTTTATCTTTTATTTTCAACTGTTGTGTATGTATTGTTAGCAGCATAGAACGGTATTTAGTTGTGTTATCCTGCCTGATAATCTCATTTATTACTATTTCTGGTATATTTGCACTGATGCTTACCATTTTATGTTATATTTTATGCCTACCATTCTTTTTCTGTTGCTTTAAAAGTTTTTTCTGCCTTTTTTTTGGTCCAAAAGTTTTCTATTCTCCCCTTTTTGTCTGCTGAGTCATTTACTACTGATTATATATTTTGTCTTTTGGTTGTAATCCTTATATTTTCAGTATAATACTTTATACTTTTTTTTTTTTTTACAGATTTTAAGTTATTTGGTGTTTCTATTCTTCTCCAAACATAAAAATGATCTTAGCATGCTTCAATTTATCCATTATTATACTCTCTGATCTTATGATTGTTTGACTTTTTTTAATACAAAAGTGTGAGCTTTTTACAAGTCAGTACTAATTAAGTTTATTTTCATTAATTTTTAATATACAATTTAAAAGATCTCATGCATCCCTACTGGTTTTATTTTACCTATTGCTGAAAAAATCCTTTATTAGTTCTTTTAGTGAGAATCCATAAGTAGTGTTGTCTCTTAGTCTTTGTGTATCTGAAATGTAATTGTGTTGCCTCACTCTTGAATGATAGTTTGACTGAATATAAATTTCAGATTGACAATTATTTTTCCTCAGTGCTTTAAAGCTATTACTTCATTGCCTTTTGTTGCCTATTATTGTTGATGAGAGGCCTGCTGTAAGTTCAAATGTGTTCCTTTTCTCTCTTTGTTAGCTTTTAATATTTTTCTTCATTCTTTTTTTTTAAATTCAAGTTCATTGAGGTGCGTTTTACATACAGTGAAGTTCACTCTTTTTATGTGTGCAGCTCAATAATATAGAAACTTCCACTAACCTGGAAAGTTCCTTCATGCCCCTTGTTATTCTACCCTCCATCTCTAGTGTCTGACAATGATCTGATTACAGTCTCTATGGATTTGCCATTTTTCAGAATGTTATATAAATGGAATTGTACAGAATTTTGTGTTTGATTTCTATCACTTAGTGTGATGGTTTGGAGGTTTATCTATGTTGTTGCATGTGTTAGTGTTTTGTGTCTTTTTGTTGCTGGATTGTATTCCATTGTATGGCTGGTCCACAGCTTGTCTATCCATTCACTGTTCATCAGTTGATGAATATTTGAGTTGCTTCCAGTTGGGGGGCTATTATAAATAGGTCTTCTATAAACATCCTCTTATAGAAATTTGTGTAAACATATGCTTTCATTTCTTTTAGGTGAATAATTAGGAATGTGATTGCTGGTTCATATGGGAAGTGTTTGTTTTACTTTATAAGAAATCACAAAGATATTTTCCAAAGCGGTTGTCTAGTTTTACATTCCTTCCAACAATGCGGGAGAGTTCTGGTTGTTCTCATATTTTAACCATTCTAGTAGTGTGTACTTGTATCTCATCATACAAGCACGATTTGGTGATTTTTTAAATATTGTCTTTGCTAATTCTCTCTTTGTATCCGTTATATCCTATCTAGAGTTTTATTCCATCTATTGAGTTTTAAAAATCTCAATAGCTTTATTTTTAATTTCTACAAGTTCAGTGATTCCTATGTTTATCTGTTTTTCTTTTATTTTTATGTCCTTTTGTTTCAAATTTATTTTTCTTTTTTTTTAAAGAAAACTATGCCTTCATTTATATCAATGAACTTGCTAAACATTTATTTTAGTATCTCTGTTAGACTGTTCTCTAACTTAATTACATCTGGGATGGATTCCTCTGATTAGTGATTTTATTGCTGTTATTCTTGGACAGACACACACACACACACACACACATACACAAATGTGTGTATTTTGGAAGTTACTTTGCATTTCTCTCTCACTCTCTCTACCTCTGTCCTCACCCCTGCTTGTCTGGCGGTTGTGTGGTTGCCTCTGCCCAGATCCCCAGGCCAAAATCAAGTTTTACAATGTTAATTTGGAGTCCTTGCTACATGTTGATTTGGCAATATTGCAGGTTTGTTCATCAACCCAGCTAATGATTTGCTTTCTTCATAGTTGGGAGCTGTGCCTGTTGCTCTCTCTGCTCAGGTCTGAAGCTCCATCTAGACTCTGTCCAAAGCAGCACGTACAACAATTTTTTTTCGTTTTCCTTTGAGGAGGCGAGTTCCCCCCCAGGCCCTAGCTTTGATCAGTGCATGTGGTTTCAGTCCTCCATGTTGCTTGGCACATTTTCTGCCCTGTGCACCTTCAGAAATCACATTTCAGCCCCCAGTGCTTGTTTTTGGGTTTAGAGTCCAGCATAGCTTGTAGCATTGCCCTTCTACTTCTCATCCACGGAGATTCAGGTTGTGTTTGAGCCTGAGTGGGTCTTTTTGGTTTTCTTTCTTAATGTTTTTATGTATTCCTGATTCATTTTTGGTGCTACTTGAGTACATGAAAGCCTTAACTTACAGTGTCATCTTGACTGTAAATCTCTCAACACTCTTTGAAAGCCTAATGCTTCATGCCTGCTTTACACCAGAAAAGGATGAGATGAGAAAGCACAGCTGCAAAGGTTCTCTCTGCTTAAACCAGACTTTTTGCTATATGAGAAGTTGTTCTGTCCAACCTTTGTGCGGAAAGGAAATTACACATTGGGTAGACAGGGAGGCTGCATAATCTTCTCATAAGTTTCATAGCTTCTTATAAGTAAAAGCTTTATTTTATGCCATCATTATTGTGGCTACTTGTTTGTGTGGCTCTAGAAATTCTAAAAATTTCAAGTACATTCATAAAAACTATATTCTAAAGTTAGAAGAATTGATTGCCCAATCCTTAGGGTAATCCGCCATAAATCTCCATACTATTGGACCGTGTAGTAATTACCTTCTTTTACTCATGTTGTTTATAGTTCAACCTTTCAATTATTTGTGCTATATTTTTAAGTTTTAGTTTTCTCCTCATTCCTTTATTAATTTTCCTTATTTATAAATATAAGAGTTTTAGCTGTTAGGCCTAAAAATAAGGAGCCCTTTTTATTAACCAAAATTTGCCATTAGTTAGAAAATTAATGTTGCTTTAACTCTCTACTTCTTTGCTTGTAAAATAAGGCATATTCGTTTTCTAGTGCTGCTGTAACAAATTGCTGCAAACAAATTGACTTAAAACAACACAAATTTATTATCTTATAGTTCTGGAGTTCTGAAGTCTAAAATGGGTCTAATGGGGCTAAAACCAAGGTGTTAGAAGCCCTGCATTCCTTTTGGAGGCTCTGGGAGAGAATCCATTTCCTTGCCTTTTCCATCTTCTAGAAGCTGCCTGCATTATTCTAGAAGCTGCCTTCTTGAAGATGGATAAGGTCCCTTCCTCCATCTTTAAGGCCAGCAGTGTGACATCTTCAGATCTCTCTCTGACTGACTCTTCTGCCTCTCTCTTCCACTTACAACACCCTCGTGATTACTTTGGACCCACCTAGATAATGCAGGATAATCTCCACATCACAAATTCATCTGATTAGCATTTTTAATTCTCTCTGCAACCTTAATTTCCCTTTGCCATGTAACCTAACTGATTCACAAGTTTTGGGGATTAGGACACGGATACGTTTGGAGAATCATTATTCTGTCTACCACAGAAGGTGTTAGCATTTCAAGTCAGAGGGAAAAAGAGGTTATAGATGATAATGAAGTAAATGGCTAGCCACTTGGGGAATCAGAAATAGGGCTATCTACTTTACTCGTAACAAAATCGAAACGGCTAGGTCAAAGACAAGTTTTATTAAACAAAATCATAAATATATAAGGAGAATACATGAGTGAGTGAGGTAGACATTTTAAAGAACATCACGAAAATTAGAAGTCACTAAGTGAAGAATTCTAAAGTTACTCTATAAACATTTGTTTGGAAAAATCATCTCAAATATAGCAAATGACAATCAATAAACGGCAAACTAGAAAAAAATTTTGTGACACTTTTGCTAAACAAAGGGTCAGTGTCTAATATACAAAGAGCTTTTAAATCACTGGGAAAAGGGCAACCAACCCAACAAAAAATTAGAAGTGGGCAGAGACATAGTGCAGTCAACAGAAGTTTGAATGGATACCAAATGTATGATTTTTTCTTTTACTTTGAATATGCTTGATTTTATAATTCAGAAACAAATGTCTTATTGTAGATTTTATGCTAGGTAACTTGTAAGAGTCCTTCCTGTCCTATCAAGGATTCTAAACTTTGTAAATACTCTTCGTAAGGTTGCTATCCATATCGGTGCAAAAGGTAGCATATAAGTACTGAATAATGCATAAGAATTGAATTACAGAAATTGTCATAACTTTTTGTATCTTGCTAAATTCATAGAACTATTTTTTTTTCCATTGGGCACGTTATAATACAAAAATAAATATCACAGGGATTACTTTCTACTAGTAATTCAGAAGGTAGCCTAATTATCATATATTAACATTTTAAACTGTAAACCAAGATTATGGTGAGGATCATTTATCCTTTTAGAAAATTACTTAAAATTAAAAATTAAAAAGGCTTTTTCCATGTCAACTAGTCAATGAGACTATTATCACAATGGTTTGGTAGGTACTCAATAAGTAAAATTTGGTAAAATGTTTTTTAATTAAGTTCTCTCTGCCTCATTTGCAATTTGCTTTGCTTTTTATGCAGTGGCAAAATGTAAATGTTTCTCATAGGAGCTTTCATCTTCATAGTCATAAAAATATTCTCAAATCCTGTGGGATTTATTATGAACATTAAACTTGCCTTAATATTTGTCAGGTTGCTGTGGCCAAAGAGGGACCTATTTAAATAATATCATGCTTTTGGGGGGAGGTTTTTGGTCTTATTACTCAAATTAAATCAAATGCTATCATGAAGGAGTACTCTTTTTTAAACCAAGATAGACAAAATAACTATAGCTTTCAAGTTTCATATAAGGGATATATTCTTGAAAGTAATTACTGCAGTCCCTAAACAGAGAGAATAATTTAAAATGATAATGCGAAATAATTTTACTTTCATGATCCTATATTGTTCTTTTAGCATTGCTGTTTTGGTTGAAATTCTTGAACGCTATTCATTTGATATGCCTGTTTTGTAGATGTTCTTTTCCCAGGAGTATTTTTCAGAATATTGCATCAGCTGTGTTTTCCAGGTTCTCATATCTGAATTTGAAAAGAGGCTCCCAAAGAGATTATAGCTAAGTGAGACTTCATTATTTATATGTATTTTGTTTGAATAATTGCCCTAAGATTTGAATCTATTTATCACCATCTCTTCTCTGACCCCAGTTATCGAGATGGTTCAATATTTTCCAAAGTCATCATTTTTAGTACCTGAAAGAGAAACCTTAAAAAGTCACACCTAACTATGATATCAGAAATGCAATTGATTCTATTTTCATTGGAACTGTAACTAAAATATAATAATAATGACTGGTGCTTATCTATTTATGCAATCTCATATACATTATATTATTTCCGTTTGTTAAAACTAGTTGGAGTATTTTACTACATAATTTTTCACAATTTTCTAGTTAGATGGCAGCACAAATGAATCACTCTCCTATAGATATTCCACAGACACTATCTGCTCTACAAAGAGATACCCGTGTCTATAGTTTTCCAGTTGTCAATGATGATAGTAAAATAGCATATTACAGGGGCTGGCCCCATGGCCGATTGGTTAAGTTCGCGCACTCCGCTGCGGGCGGCCCAGTGTTTCATTGGTTCGAATCCTGGGCGTGGACATGGCACTGCTCATCAAACCATGCTGAGGCAGCGTCCCACATGCCACAACTAGAAGAACCCACAACGAAGAATATACAACTATGTACTGGGGGGCTTTGGGGAGAAAAAGGAAAAAAAAATCTTTTTTAAAAAAAAGCATATTACAGATGCACGACTGCCCTCTTTCTGGAAGCACTCCGATTTAACTAATAAGTTTCCATCAATGTTCTAATCACCTCGGTTTTCTTAACAGAGCTACCATGTGTTTGGATGATGATTGGGGCTTTATGAATTCCTGATCTTTTAGATCTGAGAAGATGTTTTTAAAATACAGATAGATGTTAAAATTTTTACTTCCACTGTGGCCTGGATTACAATATTTTAGATTTGTTCTATTTAAAAAAACATAGGATGTGTGCGTGTGTTAACTATGGTTTGGGTCTGGGGCAAAATTCTGAAGTTCACACAAATGTTGATTTTTCAAACCATGACTTAGAAAGTGGTAGTGACTTATTTATTAAAATTATATTTAAAATAGTTTTGCACTGAAAATTACAAAACATGGAAAATCTTTCACATTTTCCCTGTACTGATGTTATGACTTCTGGCCAATTCAATACTGGGTGATTTGAAGATAGCTATTATGAACATCAGTTGGCCAGATTTTAAGAAGAAACATTTCATCCACAGAGTCTTATAACTCATCAAATTCCACTTTATGTAACACCTTTCCCTTTTATTCTGATAATAACTGAAATTTTATCTCATTTGAGAAATTGCTGCACCAGCTTCTCTTCACAAGGTGTAAGCGAGGAGGGATTCCCTTGGGATGGAGACACTTTGGGGTCTGGGGAGGTCAGGTAATCTCGCCGTTCTGTGTGCTGCCACAGACACTCAAGGATTCTGGCTGAGGACCTGCTGATTTTGCTGCAACTGCTCTGCCATGTTGTTAGATTGGCCTTTTGCTTTACTAGCCTCATAGAGATTGTTGCTCTCAGTCAGTTTCTGAAAGAACCAGCTTTCTTGTAGGCTGCCCGTATGAATCAGGGAAGTGGAGGTGGGGTTTTATGAGGATGGTGGGAAAGGTGACAATGAGAGGCAGGTAGACATTTCCAAGTGTACCTGACAATTTTCTGGCCTAGGGACACAGGTGTGAGGAGCCAGCTACATGCATATATATGAGACTTCAAGAATGTTAGCTGTTCTCACAGCTTGACCAAGTGTTAGAGGTGTTTGGTAAGAAAAAGTCTGGATTTAGATAGGGAAAAATGATTTGCTTTGTTTTTTTTCCCAATGAGTTCAATTGTGGGTATTCTCACATGAAAGTCATGATAAATAGTAAAGGTTGCAGGCCTAGGTCAGAGACCACAAGAAGACGGCAGCTGAGGAAATTGAACAACAGGTTTCTCGATGATTCTCAACCAGTGTCATACCCTGGCAGTGCAGAGCAATGCAAAGGAGTATGGTTGAGAAACTGGAGGGCCTAAAAGTGGCTGGAGCTCTCAGGCAGGGGCCATCTCCCCATTGTCCAGACTAATTAGGTCAACTTTTCATTGGATGACAAACTCATTATTGCATTTATCACAACTGCACTAACTGTAGTTATAATTAGATAGTTATGTGGATAATTATTGGTTGAAATATCTTTCTTTCTTATTAGATGGTAGATTCCTTGAGGGCAGAGAGCATGACTGTCTCACTCACTGCTGCAAACCCAGTGACAGGCGCGTAGATGCTAGTCAATACATACTAGTTGCATGAATTAATGGTAATATATTGACTGAAAGCAAAAATGCCCTGCAGCTTCTTCAAGCTGTATGTTCATGAAATGCAATTTAACTTATCTTCTCCCCACTTGTCTTTCAAATCTACTTTTCTTCCTGTATTCATTAATATGGCCAATGGCATTATCACTTATCTGGTCTCCCAAATTAGAAAGCTCAGAGCCATCCTCCATTCCTCTCTATTCCCCAATCTATGTTTAATTGACCTTTGAATTTTTTCATTTTGCTTTAGACTGTCTCTAGATTCTGATTCTTCTTCTCCCTTCATAATGCCATGATCTTACTTGAGGCTTTTATTATCTGCTATCTGAAATATTTCAACAGCCACTTAATGGAACTCTTAGTCACTAATTCCTACCCATTTCGATCTGTACAGTGACATTGGATATATCTGCCAAAACACTGGTGTGGAACACCTTCCTGCTTATAATTTTCCATTGGCTCTCTACTAACTAAAAATAGTCTTATATCACTTAAAGCGTGGTCCTCAATGGGAGTAGCACTGCAGTGAGTACTAGGCAGTAGTCGTAGGCATATTTGCAAATTTGTGGGTGCATTTTTGGTTGTCACAAGGATTGGGAATACTACTGGCTTTTATTGGACAGGGACCAGGCAGGCTAGATGCATAGACAGTCTTTCTTAATAAAGAATTATTTCATGTCCTGCACAACTTTTAAATGTCTCCTGAGAAATTCATACAAGTGGAAAACCTATGTAAGATTTAAACACAAGTTTTACAGGAAGGTAAGTATGGTAAATTGAGGGAAGTATGTACTTAGTTTTGTTTGGAACTTTGCAGAAGTTGTTTGCCATTTTGGAGAATCATGTCACTCGTGGAGGATGCTGCTTGGGGTATCTGAGTTGCCAAAAATGCATCCACGTTTGTGGCTATCACATTTATGGTGAGTCTCTATATAGATGCCAGCATCTGACTACTTTCTGTTTCCCAGTGTAGTTGTGCCTGGGTGTTGACATATAGAAGTGCATATTATTTTATTAGAAATTACTTTCCTCTTATTTCTCTTACATATGACATTAAATATTATATTGATTGTTTGAAGCCATGTGTAGGTCAGTTCTATTATCCATGAATTTCATTTCAGGAAGTAACAGGAACAAATATTTGTTTATAGTAAGATTTGTTGGGTTTAAAATTACATATGAAGCAAGATCTCAGATTTATTCACACTGTGCTCAGGTGATCAAAGAAAATGGAATTTATTTTCTCTAGGACTGATTTGATAAGCTCTCACTGTGTAGTGGGTAAAAGAAAATCTAAAATTTGAACCTATAAATGTAATTCAGTGAAATAATTTTAAATATCCCTTTGGATAAACGTGTAGTTTTTTATAGGATGCCCAGTCTCAAATTTCTTCTCCCTCTACTATTACTCTCTGAGTCTCTGGGCTGGGAAGAGAAGGTGGTGCTGCTCACAGGACCTTGTGGTAGTGAGGGAGGTGTTTCTTGCTCCCCATCTAGGTGAGCTCATTCTGCCCCTTGGCTTTAAATACCCTCTGTACGCTGCAGATAACCTGTAGACTGATCTCTCATCTACAACTCTAAATTGTCCTGCTCTGGGCTCGTGTATCATCTCTCAACTTGCTATCTCCACTTGGATGTCTAATTGGCATCTCAAACTTAACATCGCTGAGACAAGACTCTTAATTCCACCTCTCCCCAAATCCACTCATCTCCCACCAAACCTTCTCCACATCAGAAATGGCTGCTGTACCCCAGTTCTCAAACCAACAGCCTCCATTCCTCCCTTTGCCTCACATTCCAAGCAGCCCCATCAGCAAGACCTATTGGCTCTAACTTCCAAATTTTATGCCAAATCCAGCAATGTTCACTATCTGCACTGTTATAATGAAGCTTCTGTCATCTCTCATTTTAACTACAAAAGTCACTCCCTGACGAGCCTCCCTGTTTTCACTTTTATAGTTCAGCCTTCACACAGCACCCAGAATTATCTTTCTAATGGGTCAATCAGATGATGTCAGTGCCCTCATGCAACCGTTCACTGATTCCCCATTGTAATCAGAACAAAATCCAAACTCTCTACATGGCCTACAAGGCCCTATACTTTTCCTTCAGCCTCCGACTCTGACTTCGTCTCCTGCCACTGTCCTCCTCATTCACAGTGCTCTAGAGCACTTCAGCTGTTCCCTCAGATCTGCTTGTGCTGCCTCCTTCTCACTATTCAGGGCTCAAGTCAAAAATCACTTCATCAGAGGCACAGGTCTGGTGGCGTAGTGGTTAAGTTTGCACGTTCCTGCTTCGGTGGCCCGGGGTTTGCCGGTTCGGATCCCGGCTGCGGACATGGCACTGCTTGGTAAACCATGCTGTGGTAGGCATCCCACATATAACATAGACGAAGATGGGCACGGATGTTAGCTCAGGGCCAGTCTTCCTCAGCAAAAAGAGGAGGATTGGCAGCAGATGTTTGCTCAGGGCTAATCTTTTTCCAAAAAATAAAAAAGTTTGCCTTGAGACTTAAAGCTAGTCAAAGCCCACTTTATTTTATAGGATTTTCCTACCATGGCATGATAAGCCTCATGGCTTGACTTAGAAGTGCAAGAATATAAAGAAACATGCTATAAAGGAGACATTAAAATGCATTGGTTTAGTATTTGTAAAATATTATCCTTACAACATGGACAAAGCACGTCATAACCTGATCGCAATCTGCTTGATCATCTTATTCTCATTTCCTGCTATATTCCATCTGCTACACAAACCCTATTCTTTAGACACAATGTGTTTCTTAACATTTTCTGAACACAACATATTCCATGAGTTAGCACAGCTGTTTATTTTGCCTAGAACATCCTTCTCCAATTTATTCTCTGCCTCGCAAAATCTTTCTTATCCTTCCAGATTTAGCTCAAATGTCATCTCCCAGTGAAGCCTTCCCAGACCGACTTGTCTCCCATAATGTCATAGCAACATGTAAGTGCCACCCTGTAGAGTGCCTCGCAGCGTATTGTGATTATTTCTTTAACACTAGTTTGTTCAGCACTTCAGTAGCAGAGGCAGGGTTTTACTCATCTCTTCAACATCAGCCCCCATTATTCTGGCTAAACATACTTCTCCTGTTCTTATTTAGACAGGAGAACAAATTTAGTTTTATACAGGAAAAGGTTACTGAATTCCTACGATGATATAATTTTTCCTTTAATTTTCTACATGAAAATGTGAAAGCAACAAAGAGCGAGAAGATAGTTTTTTAGATCTAAAATCCTTTCTCACATTACTTCTTTCCTATTTTTTTGAAGCAGATAAAGAATTTATGTTAGGAAAATATTGTGATGAATTTTTAAAAATCCACAATTTTACAGAAACTTCTAAAAGAATGATAAACTATTTTAAAAGTCCCACACATTCTATTCCACGTTAGTAAACAATCAGAATGTTTTAGATAAAATAAAATATTCCAATCAGGCTTAAATGAATGAATATGCAGAACTAGAGAAAAAAAGGAAAGATCAAGATAGGGACTAACTGTACAATTTAAACATCAGTTCATGAAATAAAAGGTTTTTGTTTTATGAAAAGAAAGTCAGATAACAAGCCTGCGGAATTATGTCCTATCTTCTTTCCTTCATCTGCTTCTTTCATAGTGAAATGAAAGCAGGGCGCATCTCTCACAAGTAGGGAAGGGAAGGCGTGCATGGAAATCACCACCCAAGGGAAGGCTGTGTTCCCTAGAGGGTCAAGCTGGAGCCTGGAGACCTTGTCTTTTCTTTAATGCTATGTGCTGTTTTGTTCCATCAAAACATTTTGCTTTAACCCACTCCCAGTGTAGCCTTGAGGCTATTTTCCTATTTGAGCTTCAGAATCAGAACATACTGCTTCTTTACCTTTGCAAAACTCAGCTACTGTAAAAATGCTATATTTTCTTTAAGAGATGTGACAGCATGCCTGTGAAATAGTTAGGTTTTCACTTGGGTTTACATAGTAGGTTAGAGAGTGTTCGCTGAAAATTCCCGACCACCCAGAACCTCAGAATGTAACCTTGTTAGAAATAGGGTCTTTGCAGATGCAATTGGTTATGGCTCTTGAGATAAGGTCATATCGAGTTAGAGAGGGCCCTAAGTCCAGTGACAGGTATCTTTATCAGAAGCAGTGAAGACGCACAGAAATGCACAGAGAAGGCCATGTGAAGAGGGAGGCAGAGATTGGAATGATGGAGCTACAAGACAAGGGATGCCAAAGATTGCCAGGACTCACAAGAAGCTGGAAGAGGCAGGCAAGGATTCTGCCCTAGAGCCTTCAGAGGGAGTGTGATCCTACTGACACCTTGAGTTTGGGATTCTGACATCCAAACCTGTGAAAGGAAAAATTCCTGTTGTTTGAAGCCACCAAGTTTGTGGCATTTTCTTTTTATAGCAGCCATGGGAAACTAATGTTGTCTGGTAGGTAATTCTTAGTCCTCTTTATCTTAGAAAGCAGAGAGACTAGAGAGTTGGTGAGGAGAAGAGTTCTTCCTTCTGTGAACTTTCATATCACTCTTTGCAACAATATAATCCTCCTGTTTCTCCTCCTAATGGAGGCCAATCTGTGTATGACTCTTCCCTGGAGAATAAAGGAGGCCTTGTAAAACATCCCTGAAGCCACTTTGAACAGGGAGTATCTGAGAACTGAATAAGTGGGTTTCCTCAAGTTTTGCTCAACTGTTTCCAAAGATGTGTAGATACTATAGCCACAGCTACGATGTACAGTAGGGTAGGTTGTGTACTGCACAACTCCTAGGTAACTTTGATGTCAACGTCATTATACAGAAGAGTCAAACAGTGCACGATGTGAACAGATATATGACTATTATGATTCATAAAGTACAATTTCATCAGAAAGCATTATTGAGTTAATGGCAGTTGTTTGTTATTATGTATTTCTCTCCATCATGGGATTTTTAAATTACAACTACTATCCTGTAGGTGGCTATGACTTTCTTAAAAAGATGTCTTTACATAAAAAATATTTGTTAACTTTGCTGCACTAATAAGCCTATTGCCTGGGAGTCTCTTTTATCTTTCCCTCTCATTTGTCACCCATACCCATCAGTCCAAAGCTCGGCCTATTTCTTCTTTGTAATATTTCTTAAATGCTGTCTGCCTCTGCTTAGCAACACTTTGCCGCAGGCGGTCAGGGCCTCTGGTCAAGATGACCATAACCGGGTGCCTCTATCTTTTTGTTTCCCATCTCTTTTGATTCCTTTTAATTTGTGACAGAGTCACAGATTAATCTTTGCAAAGAACTTTTTATTGTGTCAATCCCCTGATCAGGAAATTTCTCCGTCTTTCTTTTCCTTGTAGAATTAAAGCTGAGTTTCCCAGCCTTTCATTCAAACCTGTTTACTTATTCTGTCTGATCTCCTTTCTCACCACTTCCTATCACTGTTCTTCTGAAGTTGGTGAGTTGACTTTACAATAATATTAAATAGCTGTGGCGAAATTTTGATTTCTCTCTATTGATTCCCTTTTCCATCCTTTGGCCTGTCACCGCTTCACAGAAATTTCTACAAGGAGAACATACATGAGGCATATAGAAGGAAAAGACCTGGCTCAAAATTATGTTTTTGCTTCTGTTTTTAGCTTTACAGACTCTATTTTATAAGGGTACTTGAAAAGAAAAACTAAATGTAATGTAATAATTGTAAGGAATTATTCTTTGTCAGAGCTGATAATGTAACTATTAAATAAGCAAAAAACTGATGTTACCTTTTTATTAGTAATCATCAATTATTATATTTGATCATAAAACATATATACATTCCAAAGCAGGTAATTAAAATTAGATTTCAAGAAACTTTCCATCCAAATTGCAAAAGCATGTTTCTTAAATTGAAGAACCTATTTTTCAAACAAAACTATCTTAATTTCTCATGTAATCATATTTTTGAAGACTTATACAGCATTATTATAAATTCCCAATAATTATTATGCTAGCAAGTAAAATTTCAGTCTTTTCCTTTTACATCTCAGATACAATAGATCTTCACATAAGAAGTGGCAGCAGTGCCTCTGAGGCTGGTTGAATATTAATTAAAGTTCTGTTGCTAATATCTCATACTTTCTACATTAATAGTGAGGTTTATTATGTATGAAATATTATTCATAGTAGATATCATTCATTACTCAATATATTATATTTCCAAGTTGAAATTACAAAATAGATAAAATAGGTTACTAACATTACTTGAAGTTAAGAAATTTTCTGGAGTAATATACCATGTGTTAGTCACCTATCTGTGCAGATCCACAAGCACATTTTAAAAGCAGCAGAGGTAGGAGAATTCTATGTAGAACCAGGACATACTCTGGCAAAACAGAAATTCCCAGGGTTTTGTAATGGAAGGAAATAATGAAAGGGTCCATCAGGAAGTAGGGGAGGCACGGCTAAGCTCTGTCCGAGTGTTCAAAAACCTGAGGCAAAAAGAGCCCATGGCCAGGTGCAATGATGGTGTGGAATGCTGTTATCTGAGGGTTCCCGGCAAACCACAACAATGATCACCATAGCAATCTTCTCTTTCCGGAAAGCTTTTGACCCAGGCAATTGGAGAATTTGTTTTCCATTGTAGTATCTCCAATTCTATAATTAAAATATCAAATAGGATTTCATCAAGTTAGCTTTTCAGACAGTTTTACAGAATCTCATCTGTCCTTAAAGAGTAGGGTACCTGAATAATCATTTTAATACTATCTTAATATAATCAGTGAAAAAATAATCACTGTGTTTTGGCTGCGGCAAACCACATTTATTAACTGGAACTGCAAAGCCACTACTGACATTGGCAGAGTAGGAAAAAAAACATATGCTATTTAGGCTGGTTCTGAATAGCTGTTTTCTCCCCTTTGGTGTTTATCTGCTTGGAGCTGAAGAAAGTATAAAGGCCAAATGGGAATCTGACAGTTATTCAGCCAGAAGATGTCAACAAATCAGGAAGTTTCTATCTAGAAAACTCTGCTTAGAAATAGATGTTAAATATAAGGGCCAAAAAATAAAGGTTAGAAAAAGCATGAAATGAGTTTGGACATAAAAAAATTGACAGGTACACCTAAATACATTGTTTTATTGCTTGTGAAAATGTCAGGAATGCCATCATTTATTATTGGTTACAAGTTAACAACTCAGGGTAACCTATCATAGTGGCAGAAATGAAAAGCACTCAACCTAGACTTGAGAGGTGGGAGCAATGGCCAGGAAACTGGGTTTAAGAATGGTGAGAGGACAGATAAGAAATTCTCCCTTGCAAACTAGGTATGGCCCCAAGTCAGTCTGAAACTATTCCCATATATTCTCTGCACAAAAACGGGCCCACTGAAGGCCAGCTAGGAAGATATTACCAGTTTCATGCACTATTTTGTAATTGTTATGTTTGTTGCATGGTGTGAGTAAATCTTCTGAGCTAGGTGTGCATTTGTTCACTCAGCCCTAAACCATATAAAATCCATAATAAGTTTTCAGTTTCGTAATAAAAGCACGACAACAATAGCAACCAGTTATCTTTAAATTGACTATGATAGAATTATTGAGCATCTTAATGAAGTTGACTTCTATTAAATAGCACTATATATTTTTTCAGCATCTTTTCCTAAGTGATCATGTTTCTTGTACTTGGAAGTGCATCAAACTTTGGACTGACCTTCTCTCATGGAAGACCAGGTTTGGGTGCCAAACAAGCGAACAGATGGACCACAAGTTAAATCACACGAGATGGTTACCTGGAGTGCTAGGAGGAACAGGAGCCAGACCAAATGCAAATGGAGCCAGAGAGCTGAGAATAAAAAACAGGAAAACCAAATCTGTTGTCATTTCTAAGAGGTAATCCTAGATGAGGAATGGGAGACAGGCCCAGGAGACAGGAGTTCAAAGCCACTGGTGTAGAGACTGGTCTTGGAATGGCACTGGTGTTCTAGAAGATTTTATTATTTTGTTTTAATTCAAGTTATTATTAATATTATAGAAAATATGCACATGATAAAAAACTTAAATGAGTACATAGAAGTATAAGATGAAATGTAAAATCTCCTACTCCATTCAATTCCAGTTCCACTCTCCAGAAAAAAACATTGTTAGCAGTTTCTTATGTCTCAGGAATTTTCTATCTATACACTAATATTTCCATACATAGAATTTCTACTTTTAGAATTATTATATTTATAGTGAAATTACATTAAAATTTAAATTTAAGGAATGTAATACATTAAAAGGGCAGACTCCCCAATATAAATCTACGAAAGAAAGTTCTAAAAATTACACATTCAAGCAAAAGGAACCATTCATTAAAAATCACCTTTTGTGATGTTCAGGGAAAAGTATAGGGAACAAACTAGTTCACTGGGATCAGGTATAGAGAAAATGAATATGCATAAAGCAGATACACATATGTCTTTTTACTTCTTTTAGATATCAGATGAATCATATGATAGGCTGCTTTTCTATTTAGGTTTTTCTTTTAGACTAACAATATATTTTGGAGGGCTTTCCCTATCAGTTTATATAGATCTACCTTAAACTTTCTGATCGCTGCACAGTTTCTGTTACTTGGATTTGCTGTAATTTAGACAACCAGCCCAGCGTTACTGAACACTGAGGAAAATGCTAAGTTTCTAGTATTGCAAACAATGCTGCAAGAAGTAATTTTATAATATGTTTTTGCACATTTGTGGAGTAATTCTGTATATTAAGTTCCTTTTAAATGCAGTTATTGCATCAATTTTTAGATTTTAATAGGTATTGGCAAATTGTCCTTCAAAGAAGTTGTACCAATTTACATTCATTAAAAGCAGAGAAAAGTGCCTATTTCCTTAAAGATTCACCATCGCTGGATGTTTCAACTTTTTAATCTTTGCTAATATCCTAGGTGAAAAAAATGCTCTATCAATTTTTTAAAGTCCTTTGAATTAATTACAACTGCGGTAGATTATTTTTTCATAAGATTCTTAGCTATTTTTATTCATTCTTTTCTGTTAACAGAAGATAGATCATATCAGTCTTCTCTCAAAACCCTCTCGTGGTTTTCCATTTTATCCAAAGTCACATTTGAAAGTCTTACCAAGGCCTACAAGACCGTAGAAGATCTGGCTCCTGGCTTCCTCTCTGACCCCATCTACCAATCCCTCTTGCTTGCACTCAGCCACAACTGCTGTGGCTTTCTTGCTGTTCCTCAACCACGCCAGAGATGCTCATGTTTCAAGGTCTTTGCTCTTACTGTTCCTTCTGCCTGGAATTATCTTCCCTCTGTAGCAGAATGGTTCACTCACTTCAGGTTGCTGCTCAAATGTCATCTTTTCAGAGAACTCTTATCTTTCCACCTTATTGAAAGTAGCACATGCCTCTCTCTGTTCTGTCTCTCACAACCCAAATTTATTTTTCTCTATAACACTCTTCCTGGCATATTATATCTATTAGTGGTTGTCAACAGGGGGAGGGGTATTTGACAATGTCTAGAAACAATTTTGGTTTTCACAGCTGGAGAGGAGGAGCTGCTACTCCTGGCATCTAGTGGGTAGAGGCTGGAGATGTTAAATATCCTACAATATACAGGACAGCCCCAACACAAAGAACTGTCTTGTCCAAATGTCAATACTGCAGAGGTTGAGAAACTCTGAGATATTGTTATTGGCTTGTTGTCTGTCAATCTCCTATTAGCAGAGATGATATTTAAAATATTTAACAACTGGAAAAGGTATGGATATTGAGCAATCAGATCTGGCATAAGTCATAATAGCAACTGGGATGGTCCTCCAAGGGTTGAGGCTGAGCATCAGGCCTACCTGCCAGAATTAAGACGTGTGAAGGAGACTTTGTTTTGTGCCTGCATCATTTCTTTGTTAAATAAAATATTTTAAATTGATTTGTAAGCCTATACCCTATGTCAATTTTTGTCGTTTTGGCTACCTTTTTCTTATTGATTAACAAGTGTTATTTGTTCGTTAAAGAAATTAGAACTTTATTGTCATATGTTGCAAATAGTTTTTTCTCCAGTTACTTGGTTGTATTTTGTCTTCATTTGTAGCATTTGCTTTTATCCTGCAGGCGCTCTTAGTTTTTATGTACTCATATGTGTTAATCTATTTCATAATGACTTCTGGATTTTCAGTCTTCCTATAAATAGTTTCCTACTCTAAAATTGTAAAAAAAAATTCTCTCAACTTTTCTTTTAGTTGTTTTATGATTTCATTTTTACAATTAAATATTTATGTATCTGGACTTTATTTTGAGATCTTTCTAAATTGCTAGCCCACTTGTTCCAATATCATTGATTGAATAATACATTTTTTCCCTCAATGATTTGAAAAGATATATTTACTATGTACTACATTCCTATTTGTTTTGGGGTTTATATCTGAATTATCTTTGTTTCACAGATCTGTCTGTTCTTTGGCTAGTAATAACATTCCTTGATGTTGAAGCTTTATATATATATTAATACCTGGTAGGTATATTCTTTCCGTATTAATCTTCTTTTTCAGAAATATTCTGGTTCAACTCGTACATTTATTTTTATAGGTGACGTCTAGTATTATTTTTGCAAGTTTAAAAAGAAAAGAAGAAACCTCTTTGGGATTTCGTTTGGGATGACATTGAACTAACCTATCAAACTTTGGAAGAATTTTTGTGTTTATATTATGGAGTCGTCTTATACCAGTTGAAAGTTTCTAGTCATTTTTTTATAACCCTTGATTTTTTCCAAGTAAATATTATATTTTTCTTTTTAAGTTAACTACTAAGTATTTTATTTTTTAAATCTGATTTTATAAATGAGATGCTTTCTCTCATTTTGTTTTCTAACATGCTTTTGTCCAAAGGTTTGGTTTTTCATTACATGCCAGCCACATAAGGAGTGGAAGTGTGAATGTGATTTAAAAGTATAGAGTGAAGAAACAGCTTCAATTTCTGGGCTATATTTGGTCTTTTTTTGTCTCAGTCTTCTCCTATTTGCCATCTCTCCATCTAAAACTGAGAATGGCTTTCTCTGATCACTCAATCCCTCCACTACCTCAGCATCCTTCTCAGTTAGCCACTCCCCACTGTTTGCTTAAATGCTTTGAAATTTGTAAAACAGGCTATTATAAATCCATCTACTGTTCTCCTTGTTCTTTTACTCTTTCCTAACATTTTGAGTTATATTTATATATTTGAGTTATATATATATATTTTGAGGGGATATTTAAAAATAAATTTATCAACTATATTTTTATGCTTAAGTTTTACATTCCCATAGAAAAGATAGAACTGAGATCTAAGTTATACAAAATATGTAGCTTATACCCAGAAACACTGGAGTAGATGGCAGCTGCCACAACTCTAGGAGTAAGCAGAGCCGGAAACCACAACTTAATTTATCAGCTTGGCATACCTCGTTCTCATAATTGCAGAAACACCCATGTCTGCTTCCTGTGGCCTCCCCACAACAAACTGTCCACAATGGTCAGTTCAGCAAAACAAGTGACGAGAGAGCACCAAAAAGTCTATCGAGGCCTTTAGCACCGGAGACTTTTTGTTATTGTACTTGGTGTCTCTACTGAGCAGGTGTTCTGCACAGTCTGAGGAACACCTGCCTACCATTGTGATGATCCTCTTTCTTGCCCAGGTCTCATCAGCCCTGGACAGTTATATTATAGTTAGGCTTCAAGTTTACACTTTTGCACACATCCAACTATTGATCCCCAAACCAGTAATGTGCTAGGCCATTATTGGAAGCTACTGGAGTAGCTTCCTGTTTCTCACATGTGCTTTGATCAAAACCATTTATCTTAGACACCTAGGTTCTTGACTTGGCTGGGTCTTAAGCACAAATCACTGAGGGAGAGTTCTACTTCAAAGCCCTTGGGGCTATTTTCCAATGAAAAATCTTGTACAGAACCATACCAATCTGTCAGAAAATTTCTAACAATGTTAAACCTCAAAAGGGAAGTTGTTCAGATCCTGATTCATTTTTTCCCAAGTGGCTTCATCACTATGCAAATTTCGCAAGCCCTGTATACCAAGAAGTCTTGAGGAAAAACATCAGGTTATGAGACTTGCCCCCAAGAGAACAGGTGCCTGAACATCTTACATAACTAGGAGCAAAACAAAGATCTCCGCGGGGCCGGCTACAGGTACCTAAACCAAGAAATCCTGCCAGCTTGTCACTCAGTGTCTTACAGTCAGCCTCACCTGGAACTCTGTTACACATGCAGCCTCCCAAAACTCAAAGCAGGCCAGGGGGAGGTCTGAGTTTTGAGAGAGAGAAATGGGCAAGTGTGGAGGAAATTACCTCAAGCTTCTCTCGGTGCTTTCAGTTTATCTTGATGGCGTGTAGGTGGATCAGCCAGGTGTAAAAGACAGAGACAGAAGGGACACTACATAAATATAATGAGGCTAGTATGCAAGTTGTTAAAACAGGTCCCATAAGCTCTGTTATGATTAGAATACAAATGCCACCTCTTCTCAACGTTAACAGAATGATATTCTATCCCCACGCATTGCTCTAGGCATCTCATTTGCCAACATGTTTGGACATCAGGTAGGCATAAATTAAAGTATATAATTTATAGTGTGTGAAAATCACAGAAATGCTTATTGATTCCTAAATTAGGATAATATATTTTAGCTGGTGCAGTCTTCTATCAATAAATCTTAACTGAATTTTCAAGTTAGAGCCTGCAGTGAAAATGTGCTCTAGTATTATTTTTTATTTTTTGAATTTCCAGAAACATTGAGCCCAAACATTGTGAATGTTCCCTGACTGAATGTAACTGGATCACTTTGCAAGAAAGATGAATCAATTCTGTTAATTTGTTCAGATGAAAATCATTCACATATTCTACATCTAAGGTTTTCAACTACTCTGTAAAAGTAATTAGTTTTTCTTGTAAACTACATTCCAACCTGTAGAATATTATAGAATATTAATCTTTTTCTTTTAAACGCATTCTCAAATTTCAAAACTATTTTCAGTGCAAACACGTATTAAACCTTTACCTCCAGGTTAAACAAAAAGATGACTTAATACACTAAAAAGACTATTCCTTTTAGGGAATTTTGCCACATTTTTGTGGAAAATAAATAATGTATGCCAGATACATTAATGGCTTAGAAAGTCATGGGAATGATCCCAAAATTTAAAAAATAAAATTCAACATTTTTAGCACTTTGAAGAAAACAAAGTGGAAGCATCTACTTTGGAATTTCCGTTTTAAATGCCTTTATTGTTTTGTGTGAGGAGGATTGGCCCTGAGCTAACATCTGCTGCCAATCTTCCTCTTTTTGCCTGAGGGAGATTGTTACCGAGCAAACATCTGTGCCAATCTTCTTCCACGCCATGTGAGATGCCACCACAGCATGACCTGACAAGCGGTGCCAGGTCTGTGCCCGGGATCTGAACCTGCAAACCCCAGGCTGCCAAAGTGGAGCGCACAAACCTAACCACTACATCACCGGGCTGGCCCCTAAATGCCTCTTTTTATCTGGAATGTTCAAAGTCAATGTATACTATTTTCCTGAGTTTGGGCTTCCACTTAGACGGTCTGTCTTCCTTGGCTTCCCTCAAAATCTGACCTTGAAAAGAGAGCTTGGGTGCAGATAGCGTGTTTGGAAGACCATGCTAGGTAGCCGGCAAATTGAGGAAGCCAAATTATGTGACAGTCTCTTATTCTGTTTAATTATAGCACCAACCCTCTTAGGTAGCTATATCAGTCATCACCCTTAATGTCAAGCAACTGAAGCTCATTCTCTTCAGCTGATTAAGCAGGAAAGGAAGTTTATTAAAAGGCTATTGTTTGGCTCACAGAATTTTTTGGGAGGCCCAGAGAACTAGATTTGAAGTTAAACTCCTGGGAACAATTCTGAAAACCACACGGCACGGTCGGCCCAAAGAGGAAACTGCTGCTTCTCTTGCTGCTGTACAGAGAATTAGGGAAGGTTCTGCCAGTTCCCAGCTCCTCCCTAGGCTGCTGCTGTGTCAGGAACTTGACCTGGAAATGACTGAGAAAGTGCATACACTGTTGCTGCCACCATGGAAAGAAACAGCTTTGTTGACTCCCACGCCAGCAAAAATGGATTCTGACTGGAGCCTCCTTTCCCTTGTTCACTTACCAGTCAAATTCTGATGTGTGTGAGTCTCAGGGGAGAAGCCAAAGCCACTGCCATGTCCCTAGGCCCAGCTGCAAGAGAGGCTGGGAATTTCATTTTCTGGGTTCTAACTTATGGAGGCAAGACTCTTAAAACTGGAAATATTCCAGTATGATAAAGATGTCTTCATCTTTATCATATTGGCAGGGTAGGCAGAAAATATGAAAAAGATCCATGTCTGATATAGTAAGCAACTACTTTATTTTACCTTGAGGAAACTGAAAATCAGGAGATTTCAATAGTATGTCTAATGTTACACAGCCAGAAGAGATAGAGTCAGGCTATAAGTCCAGGTTTGAATGACTCTAAATCTCACACTCTTATTTGTTGCTTTTTTTTGTCCAAATCAAAAACATATAGACAAGTGCACCCTCTCACACATAGAATCAAATAAGAACAATCCTAGTGTTGTTACCAAAGAGTGTTGACAGTGTGGTTCAAACAGGAATGTGCAGTGGGCATCTGTTGTGTTTTATTTTTTTTTGTTTTTGCCTACTCACTATTCCTTCTCTCTTCTTTTGGTAATAGCAACCGCTCTTTTGAGGAGCCATCCTTCTCCAAATTCCTATGGACCTGGTGGGACCCTTGTCACAACATTTTCATTCCATGCCTAAGGAGGAGTGGACGTGCAAATTTGGCTGACCAATCCTTGACATCTCTTTGGTGATTAACCTAGAAATAGGCGTGTTACCCAAGCTGGGCTGATAAGAGTTCCTCCTAGAAATTTTTTGCTAGAGTTAGTGAATAAGACATCCTCTCATTGTTTGACTAAATAGTGCCCCCCCACACCAAAATGTTGATGTCTAGATTTCTACAACTGTGAATATGTTTCACAGTAAAAGAGATTTTGCATATATGATTAAGTTAAGATCTTGAGATGAGCAGATTATCCTGAATTATCTGGATATTTCATTTTGGTTGGGCCTGAAGTAATCACAAGAGTCATTGTAAGAGGGAGGTAGGAGATCAGAGTGAGTAGAAAGCAAAGTAACCATGGAGACAGAGAATAGAGCGATGTGGCCACAAACCCAGGAAGGCTGGCAACCCCCGGAAGCTGGAGGGAGCAAGTGCATTAGCCTGAGTTCTCTAGAGAAACAGAAAAAAAAAAAAATAAAGAGATTTATTAAAAGGAATTGGCTTATGTGGTTATGAAGGCTGAGAATTCCCAAGATTTTCAGTTGACAACCTGGACTCCCAAGAGATCGGATGGTGTAAGTTGTAGTTTGAGTTTGAGTCTGAAGGCAGGGGAAGACCAATGTCCCATCTTGAAGACAGGCAGAGAGAATGAATTTTTCCTTACTGTGCCTTTGTGTTCTATTTAGGCCTTCAGTGGACTGAATGAGGCCCACCCACATTGGTGAAGGCAATGTGCGTTGCTCAGTCTACAGATTCAAATGTTAATCTCATCCAGAAGCACCTTCACATACACACCCAGGATAATGTTTAAACAAATATCTGGGTACCCCCTGGCCTAGTCAAGTTGACACATAAAATTAGCCAACACAGCAAGGAATAGATTCTCCCTGGGACCTCCGAGAAGAATTATCCCTGACTATACCTTGATTTTAGCCCTGCAAGACTTATTTTGGATTTCTGATGTGCAGAACTTTAAGAGGATAAATGCGTGTTGTTTTAAGCCTTTAAGGTTGTGGTAATTTGTTAAAGCAGCAACAAGAAAACAAATACTGCTTTTTTCTCAGAGAGATGAAAGAAATAGAGAAAGAGGCACAGACAGAACAATGAGGATGATAATGGTGTTGACTGTGAAGATGCAGTTGGAAACTCGATTTTGTTGTGTCTCAGCCAGCACCATCCCCGCACATTGTAGTTACTTGGCCAACACATTTGTTGAGTCCTGAATAATTCGTATTGTATTTCTACCACCTACCATTGAAAGAGTCTTGACAACACAAGGTTGCTACTCATTTTCACAACTTCCAATTTGCAAAATAGAAGGAAAATGAAAGTATAGAGTAAACAAATTTCTTCTCTTCCATGCACACAGGTAAAGTAGATTTCTTGAAGAAAAAAGAATGTTTTCTGAATACATTAGTGCACATTAACTAAGCACATTCAGGCGGAGACAGTTTTAGAGGTGAAAAATGTTAAAAAAAATCTCTGAAGGCAAAGGAAAGTAATATCATTGCTTCCATTAGTCAGTACTGGATATAAACTTGTTTATCATCTTTAGATGAAATAGCAAGCATTTAGCTTTTGAATCATTAAAGTTCATTGGTTTCAAGAGAGAAGTTGTCATCTTGGCCAAATACAAATTTTGTTCTTGGTTTGGGAGAATTAATTTCCCAGAAGTAGTCCAGTCATGTGGAATTTAAAAAGGAGTAGTACCTAGATCTTTGTCAGTATGAGACACTGTGGCCCCAAACCTGATAAATATAGTATACAGTTTTATATAAGTTATTTTAGATAATATAACTTTCCTCTAGTTTGGAGGGTGTACATTACTTCCCTCACACGTGCAAAGGCAGTTCAAACAAGCAACATAGCCACTCATATACTTTGATAAACAGATGATCATTCTATGTGGGAAGTTCCTTTATTTTCATTTTTGGAGGCAACATATGGAAAAAGGAAACATTTAGAGTTGAATCAGTTTTGCTAATCAAAGTGGTGAAAAATGTCGCAACTAGATTTCCCCTGGCATTTAGACAGAAGGAAAAGGAGTTTTTGTTTTTTGTTTTTAAGATTGGCACCTGAGCTAACAACTGTTGCCAATCTTTATTTTTTTTTCCTGCTTTTTCTCCCCAAATCCCCCTAGTACATAATTGAATATTTTTTCAGTTGTGGGTCCTTCTACTTGTGGCATGTGGGACGCCACCTCAGCATGGCCTGATGAGTGATGCTATGTCCACACCCAAGATTCGAACTAGCAAAACCCTTGGCTGCCAAAGCCCAGCGCATGAACTTAAACACTCAGTCACTGGGCTGGCCCCAAGGGAAGAGGTGTTTTAAACTTGAATCCAATAGTGATTTGAATGTGCGTACCAGTAATTTAATTGATCTGAAGTTAGATAACTTTTCATATTTATATATAGTTTATTATATGCCTAACACTGTGCTAAGCACTTTACACATATTATTTCATTACGTTGTCATAGCAACCCAGTGGAATAGGTGCTGCTATTATTTTCATTTTATCAATCACAAAACTGAGGCTTTGAGCGATTATGCAACTTTCCCAATGTCAGACAACTGGTAAGTGGAAAAGGCAGGATGCAAATTTGGGCAGTCAGATTCTGCAGGCTGTAGTCTTACTTCAGAGGCTGCTTTCTAAACAGTAATACCAGATCAACTCTACCTTGAAATTCTATATGCTACCTTTGTTTCCTTTATATCTTCCTCATTTTTTTGCTGTGTTCCAGATACATGAATCTACCAAAATATATGACCTATGGCTTCCCCATGGACCTGCCAAAATGCTAGTTTTCTTGATTTAGAACTATATGAGGAAAGATTATCAAGGACTTACCATTTGGAAGAAATGACTTTTTGTGGAATAATTGAAAAAAAGAAAGGATTGATGGTTCTTTGCTTGGGCTACTTAGCTATTTTTATATATAATTATTTGAAACATATACTAAACAGATATTTATTTACCTCTTTCATCTTAAATATCTGAGTTCTCCACGGTTATGTCTTAAGCCTTGTCCATTTATTCTGCATACAAAACTACCTACATGATTGCCTCTGACCTCCTAATGTTAACCACCACTTATATTCAGGTAACTTACACATTTGTATCAATAGCCCAAACCTCTCTCCCCAAATCCAGTTGCTTAGTGGTTATCTCTGTTTAGCAGATCCACAAACACCTTAAACATGATCAGAACAGAATTTATTATCTCTTCCTCTTAACCAGTTCCTTTTCCATTGTGACTTCCTCAGTCCTGTTTTATCGTCTTTGTGCCCTGTTCAGGTAGTGACAACACTGTTCATCAGCTAAGCATCCTTATTCCTTTCTTGCTTTTCTGAATCATTTTTACCTATCCAATCACTAAATCCTGGTACTTTTACCTTGTAAAACATACCTTTAATTTGCCTCTTTGTCTTTATCTCAAATAGAAAAAAGTTCAGTAGTTCAGATTTTCATTATCTCCTTACTAGTCTTTCTCCTCTGACTTTTACTTCCTTACAGACATGCTTCACAGAAATAGATCTCGAGGATTTTTACTTCTAACAAGATGGACTAACTTGTATCAGATTTACCTTCCTGCCCCCCTCAAAAGCTTTTAAAAGGCTGAGTAAAATTAAAAATTGGTTTGGAATCATCAGAGACCTAGGCAACTAGGAACTAGGAAGCCAGGAACTAAGATAGTGGAGAGAAGGCAACTGAGATGATCCTGGCAGTCTGTGCTGCCTATCCCAGCCAGGCATTTGCTGATTGTGAGTGGGGTAGAATGAGAGCATTAGAAATCAAAGGGAAAGCAATGGCTGGAGTTTTGGAAGACGGTGGCATAGGAGGATCCTGAGCTCACCTTCTCCCATGGGCACAACAAACCTACAACTCCCTTTGGGAAAATTTCCTCTGAGAGAGACCCGGAAACTGGATGAAAAGAACCTCCATAATAAGGGATGAAACTGACAGGGGTGGAGGAGACAGAGATACAGTCCTCCTGAGGAGAAGACTAACCCCCACTGTGGCTCTTCATGGTCGGGAGTGATCTCAAAGGTATAGAGCTTTTCCCAGAGGAGTGAGGACTCTGAGGGCCATGTTAGGCACCCCAGCCCTTAGATCCAGCACAAGAGAGACAAGCCCAGAAAACACCTGACTTGCAAAACTGATGGGGAATACTCCCAGGAAAGCTATATAACTTCAGGGAAAGGGAAACTTGCTATTAAAGGCCCCACAGACTCAAGACTCACTCAACCCAGAAACCAGAACAAAAACACCAGATAGAAAAGTGATAGTCCATTGGTAAAAGAGACTCACTAAACTCAGAGGACATCCTGGAGAGGCAGGAGATAGCTTGGCACCAACCCCCCACCCATAGACTGAGACACTGGCGGCAGCCATTTTTGTGACCTAGTTTAGCTATGCTGACACAGACACTGGCAGGCACCATTTGGAATCTTCCCTCTAGCCCACTAGTGCAAGGGCCTGCCTCGCCCACAAGAACACGTGAGGCAATCGAGCATAGCCAGGCAATGCAGGCATCCCACTGCAGGGACCTGGCCCACCCATTAATGCAGCTGCAACAGTTGCATGCTGCTTCACCATGGGCCTGCCCCACCCACTTGTGCCCCCGTCCACTAGCATGCCTGAGGAAGTTGTGTACAACCGGCTGCATAGCCAGCCAGAACCTGAGGCATGCCCCACCCAAGAGCAAGCTAGGGACAGCTGCACCACTGCGCCCCATACCCAGCTGCATTGGGGGCCAGCAAAGCCTTCCTGCACATCCACAGCAATTGTGGCCCCACCACAACAGAAGGACACATGCAGTCCACACAGGGGAGACCCCTGGAGCATTTGGCATAGGTAACAAGCAGAGAGCATGCTGCTGGGCCCCATAAGACGTCTCCTACATAAAACCACATTTCCAAGATCAGGAGACATAGCTGATCTAACTAATACATAGAAATAAGCACAGAGAAGTAGGCAAAATGAGACAACAAAGTCATATGTTCCAAATAAAAGAACAGAACAAATCCTCAGAAAAAGAACTAAAATAAACAGAGATAAACAGTCTACTGGGTAAAGAGTACAAACTAATGGTCGTAAGGATGCTCACTAAACTTGGGAGAAAAATGTTGAGGACATCAACAAAGAATTAGAAAAATATAACAAAAAACTAATCAGAGCTGAAGAATACAATAACTGAAATGAAAACTTCACCAGAGGGGATCAACAGCAAATTAGATGACACAGAGGAATGGATCAGTGATCTGGACGACAGAGTAGAGAAAATCACACAAGCTGAACAGAAAAAATAAAAAAGAATTTAAAAGAATGAGGATGGTTTAAGGGACCTCTGGGACAGCATGAAGTACACTAACATTCGCATTATAAGTGCTCAGAAGGAGAATAGGGAGACAATGGGACTTATTTTAAGAAATAATCGCTGAAAACTTCTGTAACCTGAGGAAGGAAACAGACATCCAGGTATAGGAAACACAGAGAACAACAAACAAGATGAACCCAAAGGGGACCACACCAAGACAGATTATAATTAAAATGCTAAGAATTAAAGATAAAGAGAGAGTCTTAAAAGCTGCAAGAGAAAAAGGAAACTCCGTAAGGCTATCAGCCGACTTTTCAGCAGAAACCTTATAGCACATAAGGGAGTGGCACAATTTATTCAAAGTGCTGAAAGGAAAAGACATGCAAGCAAGAATACTCAACTCAGCAAGGTTATCATTCAGGATGAAGAGGAAAAGAGTTTTCCAGATAAGCAAAAACTAAAGGAGTTCATCACCACTAAACTGGCCTTACAAGAAATGTTATTGGAAATTCTTTAAATGGAAAAGAAAGGTCACAAAAAGAAATAAGAAAATTATCAAAGAAAAAATATCACTTTTAAAGGCAAATATATAATACAGGTAGTGAATCAACTAAATGTAAAGCTAGTATGAAGTCAAAAGGCAAAGATACCAAAATCATCTATATCTACAATAAGAGTGTAAGGGAGACACAAAATCCAAATAGGTAAAATATGATGTTAAAAACATAAAACATGGTGGTAGAGGGGATTAAAGTGCAAGGCTTTTAGTATGAGGTCAGACTTAAGAGACCATCAACCTAATATAGATTGTTGTGTATATAGGTTATTATATATGAACCTCATGGTAAGCAAAACCCAAAAATCTATAATAAATATACAAAAAGTAAAGAGAAAGGAACTTAACACCAAAGAAAGTCATCAAATCACAAGGGAAGAGAGCAACAAAAGAAGAAAGGAAGAGAAAAGAACTACAAAAATTCCAAAAAAAAAAGTAACAAAATAGTGATAAGTACACATCTATCAAAAGTTACTTTAAATATAAATGGACTCAACGCTCAATCAAAACACATAGGATGGGGAGCCGGCCCTGTGACCCAGTGGTTAAGTTTGCTCACTCCGCTTCTGCAGTCCAGGGTTTCCCTGGTTTGGATCCTGGGCATGGACATGGCGCTGCTTATCAGGCCATGCTGAGGTGGTGTCCCACACAGCACAACCAGAAGGATGTACAACTAGAATATACAACTATGTATTGAGGGGCTTTGGGAAGAAGAATGAAAAAAAAAGATTGGTAACAGATGTTAGCTCAGGTGCCAATCTTTAAAAAAAAAAAAATAGGGTGGCAGAATGGGTAAAAAAAAAAAGACCCATGTATTTATATGCTGGATACAAGAGACACACTTCAGATCTGAAGACACTCACAGAATGAAAATTAAGGGGTAGAAAAAGATGTTCCATGCAAATGGAAATGAAAAGAAAGCTGGGATGGTAATACTTATGTCAGACAGAATAAACTTTAACACAAAAACTGTAACAAGAGACAAAGAAGGGCATTACATAATGATAAAGGAAACAATCCAACAAAAGGATATAACACTTGTAAATATCCATGTGCCCAATATAGGAGCACCTAAATACATAAGGCAAATATTAACAGACATAAAAGGAGAAATTGACAGTAACACAATAATATAGGGTACTTTAACACACTCCTTACATCAATGGATAGATCATCCAGACAGAAGATCAATAGGGAAACATTGGCCTTAAATGACAAATTAGACTAGCAGACTTGATACATATATACAGAACATTCCATCTAAAAACTGCAGAATACACATTCTTTTCAAACACACATGGAACATTCTCCAGGATAGATTACATATTAGGCCACAAGCCTCAATAAATTTAAGAAGATTAAAATAATATCAAGCATCTTTTCTGACCACAATGCCATGAAATCACAAATCAAATACAAGAATAAAATGGCAAAAGTCACGGATATGTGGAGATTAAACAAAATGTTGCTGAACAACTACTGAGTCAAAGGAAAAATGAAAAACTACCTGGAGACAAACGAAAATGAAAATACAACATACCAAAATCTGTGTGATACAGCAAAAGCAGTAGTAAGATGGAAGTTTATAGTCATACAGGCCAACCCCAAGCAACAAGAAAAATCTTAAATAAACAATCTAACATTATACCTAAAGGAACTATAAAAAGAAGAACAAATGAAGCCAAATATCAGCAGAATAAAGAAAATATTAAAGATCAGAGCAAAAATAAATGAAATAAAGACTAAAAAGACAATAGAAAAGATCAATGAAACTAAGAGCTGGTTCTTTGAAAAGCTAAGATTGACAAACCTTTAGCTAGACTCACTAAGAAAAAAAAGAAAGAAGGCTCTAATAAATAAAATCAGAAATGAAAGAGGAGAAATTACAACAGGAATACAAAGACTTGCAAGAGAATATTATGAAAAGCGATATGCCAAAAAATTGGATAACCTAGAAGAAATGGATAAATTCTTAGAATTATACAACCTTCCAAAACTGAATCAAGAAGAAATGAGAATCTGAACAGACCGATCACTAGTAAGGTGATCAAAATAGTAATTAAAAATCTCCCTAAAAACAAAAATCAAGGACCAACATCTTCCTGGTGAATCATATCAAATATTCAAAGAAGATTCAACACCTATTTTCTCACTCTTCCCAAAAATTGAAGAGGATGGGACGCTTCCTAACACATTTTATGAGGCCACATTACCCTGATCTCAAAGCCAGACAAAGACAATACACACATACAAATTACAGGGCAGTATTGTTGATGAACATAGATGGAAAAATCATCAACAAAATGTTAGCAAATTGAATATAATGATACATTAAAAGGATCATACACCATGATCAAGTGGAATTTATTCCAGGGTTGTGAGGCTTGTCCAACATTCACAAAACAATCAACATGATACACCACATCAACAAAACAAAGATTAAAAATTACATGATTGTCTCAATACATGCAGAGAAAACATTCAACGAGACTCAGCACCCATTTATGATAAAAATTCTGAATAAAATGGGAATAGAAGGAAAGTACCTCAACATAATAAAGGCCATATATGACAAACTCACAGCTAGCATCATACTCAACAGTGAAAAACTGAACACTATGCCTCTAAGAACAGGGACAAGACAAATATGCCTATTTTTGCCACTCTTATTTAACACAGTATCGGAAGTCCTAATGAAAGCAATTAGGCAAGAAAAAAAATAAAAGCGATTCAAATTGGTAAGGAAGAAATAAAACTGTCACTATTTGCATATGACATGATTTTATATATAGAAAACCCTAACAAAGCCACAATAAAACTATTAGAAATCATAAAAAATAAATAAAGTTGCAGGGCAAAAAGAAACATACAAAAATCATGTGTGTTTCTATACACTAACAGTGAATTAACAGAAAGAGAAATAAAAAATATAATTCCGTTTACAATTGCAACAAAAAGAATAAAATACCCAGGAATAAATTTAACCAAAGAGGTGAAAGATGTATACACTGCAAACTATAAAACATTACTGAAAGAAATTGAAGATGACAATGAAATGGAAAGATATTCCATGCTCATGGATTGGAAAAATTAACATAGTTAAAATGTCCATACATCCTAAAGCAATCTACAGATTCAATGCAATCCTTATCAAAACTCCAATGACACTTTTCACAGAAATAGAACAAAGAATCCTAAAATTTACATGGAACAAAAAAAGACCCCAAATAGCCAAAGCAAGACTGAGAAAAAAGAACAAAGCTGAAGGCATCACACTGCCTGATTTCAAAGTATACTACAAAGCTATAGTGATGAAAACAGCATGGCACTGGCAGAAAAACAGATTCACAGATCAATGGAACAGCATTGAGAGCCCACAAATAAGCCCACATATTTATGAACAGTTAAGTTTTGACAAGGGAGCTGAGAACATACAATAGAGAAAGGAAAGTCTCTTCAATAACTGGTATTGGGAAAACTGGACAGCAATGTGTGAAAGAATGAAATTAGACCACTGTCTTACACCACACACAAACTCAAAATGGATTAAAGACTTGAATGTAAGACCTGAAACCATGAAAATCCTAGAAAAAAACATAGTCAGTATGCTCTTTGACATGAGTCTTAGCAGTATCTTTTTTTTCAATTATTTTATTGTGGTCATAATGGTTTATAACATTGTGTAATTTCAGGTGCACATTATTATTTATCAGTTTCTGTGTAGACTGCTTTGTGCTCACCCCTAGTAGTCTAATTTTTATCCATCACCATACATATGTGTCCCCTTACTCCTTTCATCCACTCCCCAACCCCCTTCCCCTCTGATAACCGCTAATCGGTTCTCTTTGTCCATGTGTTTGTTTATCTTCCACATATGAGCGAATCATACAGTGTTTGTCTTTCTCTGGCTAATTTCACTTAACATAATACAGTCAAGGTCCATCCATGTCATTGCAAATGGGATAATTTTGTCTTTTTTATGGGTGAGTAGTAGTCCATTACATATATATACCACATCTTCTTTATCCACTCATCAGTTGAAGGGCACTTGGGTTGCTTCCATGTCTTGGCTATTGTGAATAATGCTGCAATGAACACAGGAGTGCATAAATATTTTTGAATTGTAGATTTCAAGTTCTTCAGATAAATACCCAGTAGTGGGATAGCTGGATCATATGGTAATATGGTATTTCTACTTTTAATTTTTTGAGAAATCTCCATACTGTTTTTCACAGTAGCTGCACCAGTTTACATTGCCACCAGCAGCATATGAGGGTTCCCTTTTCTCCAAATCCTCTCCAACATATGCTATTTTTTGTCTTGTTAATTATACCCATTCTGACAAGTGTAAAGTGATATCTCGTAGTTTTGATGTGCATTTCCCTAATAATTAGTGATGTTGAACATCTTTTCATGTGTTTGTTGGCCATCTGTATATCTTCTTTGGAAAAACGTCTGTTCATATCCTCTGCCCATTTTTTGATGGGGTTCGTTGCTTTCTGTTGTTGAGTTTTATGAGTTCTTTATATATTTTGGAAATTAACCCCTTGTCAGATGTATGACTTACAAATATTTTCTCCCAGTTTGTGGGTTGTCTTTTCATTTTCCTCATGATTTCTTTTGCCTATCAGAAGGTTTTTAGTCTGATGTAGCCCCATTTATTTATTTTTTCTTTTGTTTCCCTTGCCTGAGTAGACATGGTATTCGAAAAGGTGCTGGTAAGACTAATGTCAAAGAGTGTACTGCCTGTATTTTCTTCTAGGAGTTTTCTGATTTCAAGTCTTACATTCAAATCTTTAATTCATTTTGAGTTGATTTTTGTGTATGGTCTAGGGTAATGGTCTACTTTCATTCTTTTGCATGTGGCTGTCCAGTTTTCCCAACACCATTTACTGAAGAGACTTTCCTGTCTGCATTGTATGTTCTTGGCTCCTTTGTCAAAGATTAACTATCCATAGATGTGTGGTTTTATTTCTGGGCTTTCAATTCTGTTCCACTGATCCGTGTGTCTGTTTTCTGCCAGCATCATGCTGTTTTGGTTACTATAGCTCTGTAGTATATTTTGAAGTCAAGGATTGTTACGCCTCCAGCTTTATTCTTTTTTCTCAAGTTTGCTTTGGCTATTTTGGGTCTTTTGTTGTTCCATGTAAGTTTTAGGATTCTTTGTTCTATTTCTGTGAGTAATGTCATAGGGATTCTGACTGGGATTGCATTGAATCTGTAGATTGCTCTAGGTAATATGGACATTTTAACTATCTTTATTCTTCTAATCCATTAGCATGGAATATCTTTCCATTTCTTTATGTCTTCTTTGATTTCTTTCAATAATTTCTTATAGTTTCAGTGTATAGATCTTTCACCTCTTTGGTTACATTTATTCCATGAAGGAATATTCCCTAAAAATAGTACAAACTGAAAATATAGAGCTATTACAAACCTGAAACTCAGCTTTGAATTGGTGTACAACTCCAGAATGTATGCAGGTGATCTATTCCTATTCTAACAGTCTACAGGGAATAGAAAGGGTAAATATTCTCTGGAGAAAGAAAGCATCATCCAGAGCTTCAAGTTATCACTACATATTTTCAAACACAAGCAGTATTTAGTGAAAAATTATAGATATACCAAGACATAGAACTAAATGAACACAACCCGAGAGAGAGGAAAAAAACAGATAAAAGGAACAAACCCACAGAGGTCCATATATTGTATTTATTGCACTTGGACTTTAAAAGAATTGTCAATTAATGTGTTCAAGAAAAAAGATGAAAAGATAGAAATTTCAACAGAAAACTGTACTCTATAAAAAGTTCTTTTGAAATTCTAGAACTGAAAGTTATAATAACTAGAATAAAAACTTCTTCAATGGGCTTAATAGTCGATTAGATATGGCTGAAGAGATGGTTGATAAACCAGAAGAAAGATCAGAACACATTGTCCAGGTTGAATTATGGTGAGAAAAAGAGATAGGAAATGCAGAAAAGATCATAAGAGAAATCTGGGGCGCGGTAAGATGTTCTAATGCATGTGTAATGTGAGTCCTAGAAGGAGAGGAGAGTGAATGAGCAAAAGCAATATTTGAAGAGATGATGACCTAAATTTTCTAACATTTATGAAAGCTGTTAAGTCACAGAATCAAGAAGCTTATGAATTCCATGCAAAACAATTTAATTAAAACCATATCTAGGCACATTATTAGTGAAACTGCTGAAAGTGAAATACAAACGGAAAATCTTAGAAGCAGCCAGAAGGAAAAAAACTTCTCTTTAAAGAAGTAACAGTAAGACTTCTCTACAGAAATGATGGAAATAGCAAGCAATAGCACTTTGGAAATTTGTTTAATGGTATCTATTATATGGTCTACCATATGACTCAGCAATTTCATTCCTAATATAATGAGTGCTTATGTTTACCAAGTGCATGTACGAGAATGTTCGTAGCAGCTTTATTCATAATCTCAATCATCTGTAAATAACCCAAATCCACATAAATATAATAATGGAAAAACCAACTGTGGCATGTTATACAATGGAATATTATTCATAAAATTGCTACATGCAACAAAAGAGGTGAATCTTATAGACACGATGTTGTGCAAAAGAAACCAGGCACAAAATGGTACACATTGTATAAGTCCATTTATTTGAAGATCAAAAGCAGGCAAAACTAATTTATGATTATGAAGGTCAGGATAGTATTACCCTTGGGGAAATGTTGATTAGGAGAGCAGAATGGAGTTTCCTAGAGTGCTGGAAATGCTTCTAGAGTGCTTGATCTAGGTTGTGTGTACATGAATGTATACATACATGAATTTACATGAATTCATGTAATGATTAATTACTGTATCATTACGGTAATGAAAGACATTTTCAGAAAAAGAAAAATTTGGGAGAAATAAGCAACAGTAGGTGTGCATTAAAAGAAATAATAAAGGGAGTGCTTCATTCAGAAAGAAATGATCCTAAACAGAAGCATGGAAATGCAGGAAGCAGTAAATAGCAACAGAAAGGGTCAAATATGGGTTAATAGTAACTGTATAAAATAATAATAGTAATGCCAAATGATATTTATAATATCTAAAATTAAAATGCTTTACAGCAATAGTACAAAAGGAGGGAAGGAGCAGTTTTAACAGAGTGAAAGTATTTTAAAGCCCTTGTATTGTCTGATGATTTGTAGAAGTTCTAATTTATAATAAACTCTAATAAGTGAAGGATGTATGCCATAATCTCTAGAGAAGTTTTGTCCATAGAAATACAATGCAAGCCACAAAAAAGAATCACATAAGTAATTCTTCAAATTCTAGCAGTTATATTTTAAGAAAGCAAAAAGTAATAGATGAAATTAATTAGAATAATATATATTTCTAACTCAATATATCTAAGATATAATAAATCAATATAAAAATTATTAACGAGAGGTTTTTAAAATCATAGTAAGCCTTCAAAATCTGGTGAATATTTCATCCTGACAGCACATCTCAATTTGGACAGGCCACATTTCAAGTGCCCAGATGTGGCTGCTTGCTAACATGGTGGACAGCTCAGCTCTAGAGCCGTGGTTCCCAAGAGGAGAGACTTTACCCCGCAGGGGATATTTGACAATATCTGAAGACATTTTGATTGTCATGATTGTGGGAGGGTGGGTGGTGCTATTGGTATCTAGGGGGTAGAAGCCATGGATGCTGCTAAGCATCCTATAATATACACAGAACAACCCCTCCGCTGCATAAAGAATTATTCAGTCCAAAATGTCAATCATAACATGGTTGAGAAACCATGCTGTAGAGTAACCCCAAAATAATAGTTAAAAAGTGTATAACTAATATGCTAATAGTGGGGAGGAGGAGGAGGATGAACAGTAAAAATTACTCAACCAATTCAAAAGAGTAAAAGAATGTGAAGAAGAAAAGGAATATAGAACACATGGGATAAATAGAAGGCAAATAGTTATATTAGTAAAATGACATTAAATATAAATGGATTAATATTCTAATTAAAGACTAAGATTGTCAGATAGGGAAGAAAGTCCCTACCTATATGTTACAAAGGAAACATTTTAAATATAAGGATGCAGAAAAGTTGAAGGTAAAATGGTTAAGCAGTCTAGACCATGCAAACTCTAATAAAAATAAAACTGGTATAGTTATATTAATATCAAAATAGATTTTAATACAAGATGTATTATTGGAAGCAAAGAAAGATATTTCATAGTGGTACAAGCATCTTCCATCAGTGATGGAAATGATTCGATTTAAAATGTCAGATGACCATATTGCTTCACTGATATAACTCTTTCAATGTCTCCCCATTGACTTCGGATAAAGTTCAAACTACAAGTATGGCAGATAAGATCCTCCATAATCACCTGATTCACCACTAACATCTAATTCATTTCTTTCTTCAAATTCAGGAGTGTTGAAAAGCATGTAATTCCTCAAAATTACCCTATTGTTTTATACTCTTTGTGGTTTTCCTCATATTAGTCCCTCTACCTGGAATGCTTTTCTTTGTGGAAATCATCTGAAAAAGTTCTTTCTAGTTATCTTTCAAAGCTGTATTCTGTTATTTCCTATCCAAACCTTTTATGACTGAACTCCACATATAATCCTCTCCTCCTCTGTGTGCCTCTGTACTTCACAAACACTTCAAACAATCATTTCTCATACTATTCTGCCTTCTCTGGTAGCCAGCAGGAAGCTATTATGCATCCTTTAACTTTTACTGACCTTAATTTATTTGTGTTGGTAAACACAGTAGCCTTGGAGAGATACTTGCTATAAAATTGTCTAAAGTTTTTATCAATGTATTTTGTCAGTTAATATAGTCTTTTCAGGTTCAGCTATGATAACTTATAAACTTTATATAATGATTTCAATTAATATTTTTAAAACTAAAAATTCATTATTCTCTTCTCATTTTATTAATTTTGTACTTATGAATGGAGTCATGTGAGCAGTTAATACAATTAGTTATGCCAGGATAGTATCTGAGAAAGAGTATTTATTTATATTGCTCTTCTGTTACAGATTGCTTGATTCTTTTTCATAGCATTGTTAGTTTTCTAGACCACCCAAGCCAAACTGTAACCAATACATGAATTAACTTGAAAACCTTGCAGTTTTATATATTTATAAAAAGTATAAACCCATACTTGTCCAGGCATTTAGAGTTGAATTTTCAGAAATGACTCAGTGCAGCACTCTCAACCAGGGTGATATCATTAGGAAAAACTGCAAAGACAAGGTTTTAATTTTTGGATGTTATTCAAAATTTTTTCAGCCGATTCTACAATTTTTTTTTGCTAGAATCAGAGATCAAAATAGCCAAAGTAATTTCTTAGATGAATTGATTTGTAGTCAGACTAATAATATTTTCGTAATTTTAAAATGGAAGAATTTCAGATTTGTGTTGTAGCAGACTAGTTAAGGGTGAAAACTTTCAGCTAAACTGCCTGGATCTGAATTCAAGCCTTGCCACATCCTAGCTATATAATCTAGGGCAATTTCCTTAACTCCCCTAAGCTGCAGTTTTTTCATCTGTAAAATGCAGATAATAATATACCTACTTTATGGGTTATTTTGAGATAAGACATTTAGCATGGCTCATGTTGCATAGTAAATTCCCAGTTGAAATGAGCTAATATAAAAGATATAGCTAAGCAAAATCAATGTCATATAGTTAATTAAAAGGGCTATTTTACATCATCTACCATGTATCTAACAATAAGTACTAACAATAAAAGCTACCATTTAGTGAGCACTGTGCTAAATGTTTTGTATACACTATTTCATTTGAATTTTACAGTAACTTTGAGAGTTGACTAAATGTCCGTATTGTGTGGATAAGTTAATTGAAACTTAGAGAGTATATGCCCAAAGTTATATATTTGGTAAGAATATTTTGACATGATTATTTGAAGCAGACATTTTAATGTCAGGGATATTTTTGTACAACTTGCAAAAACAAATCTTTAAACTTTCTGTTTTCTCCTAAACAATGGAAATAGCTTTATTGTGCTCTTTCCCAATTGGACAAACAACACCATGCCTGTTGGAAACAACTCAGGCAATACAGGAAGGCGTAAGACTCACCCATGGTTTCACTGCTCAAAGGTAGCGCTGTTCATGTAGTTGGTGAACAGAATAGGCAGACACTACTGGCTGCCTGTCAAATAGCTATTCTCCCCTTATTTCTTAATGATCAGACCTGAATTTTTGTTTGTATCAAGCTAAAATATTTACCTCCCCAGACAAGCAGTGGACCTTGAAACAGTTCTGGCCAAGGGGATGTAAGCAGAAATCACTGCATAGGCATTGTTAGAAAGTTGACCAACCTGCCTGGCAATCACCTTTTATCTTTCTCCCTTTTCTTCCCTTTTCCTGCGTGGGGTAAAACAGCCATTTTGTGGTCCACAGGAAGAAAATCACATGCAGTCTGGCATAAGGAAACTTGAGTCCCTGGTGGCATCATGGAGCCATTTTACCAGCCTTAGACTGCCTGCTTAAGGAATCCCTATGATGAGGGGAAAAAAAGCTTTTTGATTAATCCATTTTAATCCTGTTTCTGTTACATGCAGCTAAATACAACCTTAACTGATACACTATTATTCTGGAATTTTCTTCCTATTCAATTACATTAAATTTTAAAAGATAACCCTATTATAACATTATTCTGGTGCATATTATAGAAAGGTAACTTTATTATAATTATAAAAGGTAACATTATTATTAACTGTAAATTTGCAATTTATTTAACTATGTATCGGCATATTTAACCATGTGTCATGTAGGGAGACATGACTGGCTGCCTACCCAACAGCCATTTCTTCTAATTCTTTGTTAACAGAATTCCAGTTTTGTTTAGATGACATTGTGTCCAGAAGCTGGCATGAACTTGATTGGTGTATGTGTACATTATAGCTGTTAATTCCCTTTTGCCAGTAATTCGTGTAGAAATGACAGTGTGAAGCCATTGTCAGGGCAGAAAATCCCCTTTCTTCCCTCCTTGTTTTCTTATGGCTGGACTAATAGTAAAATTGACACAAGACAGATTAACAGGAGAAAACTCAGTTTAATACATACATACTGGAGATCATAAGGAAATGATATTTGGAGAGTGAACAAAGCAGGCAGTACATATATCTTTTACACTAAGAAACAGTAAACTTGCAAAGAATCGACAGGACAAACAACCTTAGGTTTGGGGTAGGTAATTAGTGAGGAATTTAAGCAGAGTTTAGGCCTGAGAAAATACATTAGCAAGGTTTGTTTCTGCAGCTTCTCAGCCCTGAATCCCCAGCTCTGGGGATCAGGATGCAGGGAGAGTGCCTTTTCCATGGGAGAATTACTTCCTGCTTTCAGGGGAATAGAGACAAGAGGGTCAGGATGCCCTTTTTGCTTCTCAAGTAACGTTCATTCAAAATAACCCATATGCTATTGTGGGATAATTTGAGGTGGCCTTCCCTGGGCCCCAACACCATTCTGGCCAATGAGACCTCAGAGGAAGTCTCCTGTAGACATCTGGGAAAGATTTACCATTCCGAAAAGAGACATGTGAGAAGGAAGTTTTTTCTTTCATCACAGTGTCTTCTGCTTGAGATTCTATTGTATGAAGACATAATGTTTGCAGCTATAGGAGCTGTCTTGCAAAACTAGGGAGAGATATCACTGGCACTCTGATGACACTGTAGGGGAAGAAGATATTTCCTCTACCTACTCTAGGTCCTTCTTGCCAGGCTATAAATTAAATTGACATGAGACAGAATAACAGGAGAAAATCAAACAAAGCTTTATAACATGTATACGTGGGAGAGACTCCGGAAAACTGAGCAAATTGCCAAAATGGCAGAACCTCTCACCTTAAATACCATCCTCAGCTAAAGGCAAAGGAGGATGTTGGAGGTGGGGGGAGTCAGTTATGGGAGATTATCAGAAAAGCACAGTACACAAGAGTAAGGTTATTATGTGGATTTAGGTCCTTGCCTTATTCATTGATAAGAGTTTCTAGAGATAAGGTCATCCTCCCTTCTTCTTGGTACAGAGAGGGAGATAACTTTACAGATGGAGATTTTCCTTACAAATGTAAATGTCTCTTACAAAGGATAAATACTACTTTTCATAGCTTCTTTAATGTCTGCAGCTTTTTAAAAGTAACCAGCCCATGATAACCCTTATGCCAAAGAGACAAATTTTGGGGTGGCCAATTTGGATCCCTCACAATGACAGAGTGCAGAGAATCTGTAACACTAACCAGGCTTTTTTATAATATAAACAATAAACGTATTATGCTTTAAGCTTCCTTTAATTGTTTTTATTTGCAGGCACTAGCATTTCTAATGTCACATTTATTCAATGAATATTTATTGTTCATTCCATGTGTCAGGCACTATTTTATGCATTGGGAATATATCAGTGAACAAAACAGATTCTTTTGCCTTCATAGAGCTTATTTTCAAAGGGAAAGTCTTTGAAAGCCTGTAAGTAAATAAGTTATATGGTAAATAAGTAAGTTATACTGTGTATTAGAAAGTGATGGGGCTGACCCTGTGACCAAGTGGTTAAGTTCGCACACTCTGCTTCAGCAGCCCAGGGTTTCACCAGTTCAGATCCTGGGTGCGGACACAGCACCACTCATCAGGCCATGTGCCACAACTAGAAGGACTCACAACTACATAAAATATACCACTATAGGGGCTGGCCCGGTGGCACAGCGGTTAAGTGTGAACATTCTACTTTGGCAGCTGGCAGTTCGCTGATTTGGATCCCGGGTGCGGACATGGCATTGCTTGGCAAGCCATGCTGTGGTAGGCGTCCCACATATAAAGTAGAGGAAGATGGGCATGGATGTTAGCTCAGGGCCAGTCTTCCTCAGCAAAAAGAGGAGGATTGGCAGCAGATGTTAGCTCGGGGCTAATCAAAAAAAAAAAAAAAAAACAACAATATACTTGGGGATTTGGGGAGAAAAAGCAGGAAAAAAAAGGATTGGCAATGTTGTTAGCTCAGGCGCCAATCGTAGAAAAAAGAAAAAAGAAAAAAAGAAGATGATTAGGGCTATGGGGAACTTTGTATGTCTTTTGCTTAGCTGTGCCCGTACATTTATAATAATAAAATGTGTTATTTTATTTTAAATTAAATTCACTTTACTTCTCCTCTGTATTATAGTTAGGACACTATTTTGCCTTTTTTGAGCAAAATTATTTGTTTGTTGGTCACGCCACCAATGAATTAAATTTCAGGTGGTAGAGTGGTCATTTCAAAGTGTTTCTTCTAAAGAGAGAGTGTTGAGTCTGAAAGGCTTAAGAACCACTGGTTTAAAGGACTGCTCTTGTCTCTGTTGACACAAATAATCCATAACAAATCTATAAATCAAAATTAGGGTGAATTTATTATGAGCCAGATATGAGAACCATATAACCCTGGAGAGTCCTTTCGCAAAGGAATGGAGCACTCCAAAGAAGTAGGGGTGCATAGAGTGGTTATATACCGTCAAAGAGCATGCATCAAAAATGACTGGAATGCCCCTTTTAAAATAGTCACGAGATTACCAAGCCAGCACAGTGATTCACACAGCAATTGATGAACACAGCAGGTATTAGGTCTGTGGTCTTGAGCTAGGTGGTCACAAAGTGAACTCAGTAGGCCAGCAAGGAACTCCTAGTCTAGAGATGCTTATCCTTAAGGAAATGCTGATGTGGGGGAAGTTACATCTTTATTTTAAAGGGCTTTGTTCTTGTCTTTGGGATATAGTACATACTTAAAGCAGATATACAATGCATGCTCAATGGCCATGTCAGTCCTTTATGGAAACGCAAGGTCAGGCCAAATCAGTTTTATACCAAATGGCTTCCTCATATACTCCAATACATTCTATTGCTTGCCATTTATTTATTATCACGAACAGTTCTAAATAGTCTTAGTATCCCTTTGTAACATAGGATTACCTTATCACAATGGTAATACATCTTAAGAAATTTGCGATCTATTTGGGGAGGTAAAACAAATACATGGAACATGAGAGAACATTCACATGTTCATGATGAGTTACTGACCAATGCTTTCTCTGGTTTTGCTTTGCTTTTAGTACTGTGGGCAAATTGATGCAGGCTCGGCAAGCAGAGGAGTTGAAAGAAAGATTTCTTGGACTCTCAAGGTCTGGCAGCAGTGCTTTTTTATTCAGAAAATAGCATGGAGTAACATGGGGACAGGAACCATGGACAGGAAAAAGCTGCAAACATGAGTTGAGGGTAGGTCTAAATGTATAAGGCATAGGTATGTGAGTTATTTCTTTATGAGACAAAGGAAAGATTATGTAAAAAAGTCATTAAAATGGTATCAGTGCAGGTGGGGTCTAGTTATTGGGTGGCCCTATAACTTTGGATAGGAATCAGATAGGATCAGATCAGGATGTCCTATACTTCCCAGAGGATGATATAGATTGGTATGTAGGGCAGGATGCCTTGGGCTTTTCTCCTTGGGGCAGCCTTGAAATCCACATCATAAAATCCCCCTTGAACCCATTTGGCACTGAAATCTTTTGGGGATATGGATGATGGTCCATCTTCTGTAACTACTTCAGGCTGTACAAGGTCGTAGAGCTGTCCCTAAATGAGGCATGGGGGTACAGGCAGGAAGTTCAGTGGACCCGAAGTTTGTGCACACAGAATCCAAAGCTGACAAGATGTACAGATCCTCCGGAGATGAGAGAATCGTTTGATGAGAAGTGGTCCAGGAGGCAAAACTTTGTTGACATGTGGGAGACAAACAATGAAATAGGCAACAAATTATAATAAGAAATGCAAGCAATATAATTAACTCAATGAATAAAGCTTTGATAGTATAACAGAGACCTGGACCTGACCAGGAGTCCAACCAATCATTTAGGGAGAGGTTAGGATCAGACATGGATTTAATTTGGTGACTCATATCAGATAGGAAATTTGTTTAGGGCTTCCATGTGCCAGATGACACTTTCAATTCCTAATTGGGGAAGGAAAATTGAGGCAAGGTTGATCATACCGGTGGAAGACAGAAGGGATCCAGCATTGTTGGGGGTTTGGTAGGGATATCAGGAGGAGATATGGTAAATGTAGTTCTACCTTGCATCCAGACAAAGCCTAGGGTGCATCATCCAATCCATCTAGGTGGCAGCCAAGGCTGTAAGTTGGAGCCACATATACACTGAGTGTGATTATGGGCTAACCAAAGTGTGCTGGGCCATCTATCCCAGTCAGTCTCAAACCAATCAGTATTTTTTAAGGTTATGATGTGAGAACATATATAATGGGGAAGGTGTCCCATAGGTCGGGTGCTAATAGGCCACATATCACAAAAGTGTGATTGGTTTCTTCCCAACATAGAGTGGCCTTTTGAATGAGTTGACCACTAGTAGGAGTGAACCAAATATATTTGTCCCAAATTTGATATAGTCCATCCTGTGTGTATTGATAGGTTGGGAACTTTACCTTAAGAACTCGTTGTTTGTGCTCCATCTGTGGTAGGCAAATTTAGGCAGTATTTGGGCAGTAGAATTGAAGGAGGAGGTTTGAATGTGGCCAGGGAGCTCCCAAGTGTCAGATACAGATGGCCACAAGGAGACATTATGATTAGTAATAGATGAACTTTGTAGAAGAGAAGAGCTAGAATCTAATATCCATGAATGTGTACTATAGCTTCTACTGAAACATAATTTTTCTCTCTAAAATCACCCTTATTTTTACAAGAGATAGTCAAATTAAGATTAATTGGTTTGCAAAAGAAGTGTAGCTTCAATAAAACTTGGTCCAATTATTTACATAAGTGCAGCAAGAATAGAAATTGATCACATAGGCTCTTTTAAATCTACTCTGCTGGAATTTTTTTTATGGGGAATCTCAGATTGAACTTTAAAGTCCTCTCAAGGCCAGAAAAGCCCAGCCAAGGACTTGCTATCAGATTTTGCCTGCAACACCTGCAGCTTTTGGTGGATTCCTCTCTTTTTGAGGTCTCCCCAAATATTTTGAGGTTCCTTACATCTGCCAGATATGTGAGAATTCCTTATTTACCAGGTAAGATTGCTGGAATCTCTGTAAACAAGGTACCAGGCCAATATTTCCAAGTGGTTTTATCCTAGAAAGTCAACCTTATTCCTCAAAGGCTGTCTTGTCATATCTGAGTGTGTATGTTTCCCTCAAATATGACATTCCAGTCAAAGCCTTGGTAAGATAACTAATGTTTCTAAATGTGTCCTGTTATAAGGAGAACAGAACTGAACTCATGCAAAAACTATATTGGCTTAAAATAACCATACTCACTCACTCACTAAGTTTCCAAATTCCGGAGGAATCAAGTAGGGAGAAAAAGGTAAATGTTTCAGTTCTGCTCATAAAAGTATAATTTCACCAAATTCCTATAAATTATAGTTAGCATAAGAGAAAAGAGAAAAAGATTTCCTTAAATCTGAGGAAAAAAACACATCAAAAAAGTAACAATATTTCAAGTAAAAGTCATAAAAAATTATAACCATCCTCATCAGTTCCTACAGTCCTGTATGATTGATTCTTGATCTGAATCTTCTGTTAGCAGATTTATGAAGTCATCAGTTTCTCTGTTAGTATTCTATAATTTCTTACCTATTTCAGTTTTATGATCTGAAAGTTTATCAGAAACCTGTACTCTAGAGGAAGTGCCAGAGTCCTTTTCATGAATTTCTGTGAAAATGAAACATATTTGCAAAAGCAAAAAGCATCAGAGTAAAATAGCAACTATCTGCAAATGACAAAAGACTCAAAAGGACAATTGACAAAGAAACTTGGCTACTTCTGTGACATACAACACTTCAAGATAATAACTAGAATTATGACTGGCAACCAGGACAGATCAGAATTTTAGGAATGTTATATAATTTCAAAATACCTATATCAGTAGCATTCACTTATTTAATACCACCTAAGAAAGTTTATCATCACTTATTTGACAATGCTTCCCATGTAGTTTAATAGACCAAATAAAGGTTAATTAGTCTAGTATTTTCCTCCTTATAGGAAGAGAGAGCAAATTTCTTTGAGAAGTCTCAGGGGCCCTCTGAAAATCCTCAGAGAAATTTTCTTCCTTCTACCAGGTCAAAAGAAAGCCTTTATTCAGGACTTGAATATTTTTTTGAGGGAGAAGCTTGTCAAAAATATCAAAAAGTTTTAAAACACTTGTTCAGATAGGAAGCAACACTCACTGCAAAATAATGCTCAGGTATCTATTCAAAATGACAACAGAAACAGTCAAAAAATCTTAACAGAGAGACCTTAGTACTTGTGAACATAGGAAATTATTTTACCAAAACAGATTTTCTGTCTTTTAGGTAGAGTTAGAGCAGGCCAAAAGTTCAAGAAAATTATCCTTTGAGAGAAAACCAAATTTTAATTTTTGTACCAGCTTATTTTTAACATTAAAACTCATTTACTTAATTGGATTTACTTTAATCTTAGCCAACTTGACCATGCATAAAACTCCTTTCTGAATTTTTCTTTCACAAACTTTCTACAACTTTCTCTTTTACTTTCAGAATTTGTCCCATGCTTTCTTTCTTCTCTTCTAGTGCTTTAGGACAAATTTATTACTCTTAACCCAACAAACAAAAATATTTCCATTCTTTATACCCTGTTCACTGAAAACGTACACTTTACTTTCCTTGAATACAGTGCTGCTTTCCTTATTAATTTCCAGTAGCTTTAATTACATATATTAATTAGATTTTTTAACCCTTACAGACCCTAGTAAAAACTAAAAAACTAAGCAATTATGAACCACCTTTTACATCAGCATTCAAAACACTTTTCATAATTTCTAGGAACATTTTACTTCACAGCAATAAAACACTGGCATGTTTACTAATAGACCCAAACATCCTTTAGCCTCTCTGCAATAAGAAGCCAAAAGCAGATGACTTAGATATGTTCAGCAATAATGTTTCAGTCTTCTATCTGATCCAAAAATGACCCAGATACTCAACAGATTTTTATCATTTACATTAACTTGGCAAAACTCTAAAGTTTTGAATTACCAAAAAGAATTTGGAAGCTGTTTTTTCCCCCAAGTATACTAAGCATAAAACATAATTACCCACAAACTCTTACCCATTTTTATCTACTTAAATCATGTGTTTCCAACAATTATGTTCAGATTACCCATGAAAACCTCATGAGATATTAGACAAAAATTAGCTATCTTTTTTTTTGAGGAAGATTAGCACTGAGCTAACTACTGCCAATCCTCCACTTTTTGCTGAGGAAGACTGGCCCTGAGCTAACATCCATGTCCATCTTCCTCCACTTTATATGTGGGACGCCTACTGCAGCATGGCTTTTGCCAAGTGGTGCCATGTCTGCACCTGGGATCCGAAACAGCAAACCCCAGGCCACTGAGAAGTGGAACGTGCAAACTTAACTGCTGTGCCACCTGGCTGGCCCGTAGCTATCATTTAAAGCTATTATTTTGCTGACAAATTTCTAACAGACAGCAGAGCTTATTTGACTAGTAAAGCCAGGCTGCATGCCTGCATCATATCCAAATACTGACAACTATGAGGACATGCTTATTTCAATCAAGCCAACAAACTTAAACAAGCTTTCATCTACCAAAGATTAATCTATATCATGTTAACTTAAAGGACACTGGGTTAATTTCTACTACACCTAGAATTTATGTAAGCATTTACTTTAAGCCAATTAAACACAGCTCTTAATTTTGGCCATACCATCCAGAGGTAAAATATCACACATATGTAACATACATATAGACACACATACACAGAGTCTCACAGCTATTGTTTTAAAATTACTGCCATGAATCAGGTACAGTAACATAAAGCTCCCTAGTTATGAATCCAAATTTTGTTGTAAGCCTTTTTACCAATATTTGTGGAGGAGACAGTCAAGATGCTGGATTTTTTGGCAAGGGCACATTTATGGCCGTTTTTTCCTTTTTTTTCCCCCTTCAGTCTTAAGAATTAGTGATGGGCTAGGTAGTCCCCAGAGGGTTTTCAAGCTCTTTGAGATAAGGGAAATGGATGGAACCTGAAACACCTCTAGAGCTGCTTTTCCAGCCTTAAAAATATTTTCCAAGGACAGCTGCTCTTGATTTCCCAGAAACTGGATTGTAACTCATATGACATTAAAGCTTGATCTACCCATCCAACTACATCAAAAAGGCACAGAGAAACCCCTCAAGTTTTCTCCCAGATGGGTTTTCTGGGGCATAAGCCATCCAATTGAAAGTGTTTCAACAATTAGTTAGAATGCACCCAAGGAGTGAGTTTCTGGAGATGCTTGGGGCCTTCCCCATGGTGGTAAAGCTGGTGTTCAACTGACAGCTGGCCAGAGAAGGGTGCAGAGTCTGACTGTGGGCATCAATATAGTTATAAGGTTTAGTCAAGTCCTGCTCAGCTGGGGCACTTAGTCACTGAGCCAGCACAAGGCGAGCAAAGGAAGGAGGCCTGGAGCTAGCTGGGGACTGGGGCTCCCAGCGTCATGGTTGAGAGTTAAGTCCCTGGAAAAAGTTTCAAATTTTCAATTTTACAGAAGGTCCAGGCTCTTCTCAGGTCCAGCTTGAACTTAACCTCAACTTGGTGACAACAGAGGAGGTGACAAATGAAACAAAGAAAGGAAAAGAAGAGATCAGGACTTGCCCTCATGGCCTCTTCCCAAGGGTTATCAAGATAAGGGTCACACAACAGTTCCTGTGCCAGAGCACACAACACCAGCAGGACAGAGAGTTCACAGAATGAATCACAGGTCTCCTATCCTCAGAACTGACTCAGTAGGCACCTAAAATACTGAACGAGTCAACCACCAAGAGAGAGCACCCCACTTGGGGTCACTGAGGTGATCAGGCCCGGATGCCAGAGTAGGGGCTCCCAGGGGTGGAGTCTTTGACTCTTTAAAGATTTCTTTGTTTCCCAGTTGCAAAGCTCAAAAGGAAACCAAAATGGCCACTGTAAGTTCAAGAGAGATGAAAGAAAAGGGTCCATGACTTTGAAAATCCCCCCTGAACCTAGGGCAGTGTCCTATCCATTGTTCCTCCTGTGGGGTTCCTATAGCAAGGGGCGATGGGGGCATCCCCCTGCATTTCATCCCTTGTATATCTTCCCTAGTATGCCTGGAAGTAATAGATGCCTGGTGAGTGGCCCCAGAGATAAAAGAATAGAGAAAAACAGTGAAGAATTTTCTACCAGTCTCGGGGACATTCTCCCCAAATGCCTCCTGGAGCTGTTCTCCCAAGAAGGGGTTCCTATACTCAACCAATGGTTAGAGTTTGGTACTTTCCTTGAACCAGAGTCCCAATTGGGACTTTCCCGTAGTTCAGAGTGTGGTCAGGAGCCATAGGGAGGGATGCCAATCCAGCCTTAGGAAAAGAAACCTGCCTTGGGAGTCTTGGAGATTGGTGATTGTCCTAATGGCTTAAGTGGTCCGCCTACGCCCGTGTAAAATTTATATATTAGAGATAGGATGAGGAAGGAATGGATTAATTCCTTCTTCATCACCCTCAGGCTTAAGGTACTGATTCTGTTAAGGCTGAATGCCATGGTTTGCCCCATGGAGTAGCTATGGCCAGCAAACGTGAATTCATACAGCTGTACGAGAAAGTTCCCAATGGAGAAGTGAATTTAGATCTATCCTTGAAAAAGAGAAAGGCACAAGGAAGAAAAGCACTTACCAGAACTTAAGCTAACAAGCCGATGAAGCAAGATCCCCGTACAGGCCACGAGAAGAAATGATGTGGGCTTGGTGAGCCAAGGAGTTGAAAGAAAGAATTTTTGGACTCTCAAGGTCTGGCAGCTGTGCTCTTTTATTCAGAGAATAGCATGGAGTAGCATGGGGACAGGACCTATGGGCAGTGAAGAGCTGCAAACATGGGTTGAGGGTAGGGCTAAATTTATAAGGCATAGGTATGTGAGTTATTGCTTTATAAGACAAAGGAAAGATTATGTAAAAAAGTCGTTGAAATGGTATCAGTGTAGGTGGGGTCTGGCTATCGGGTGGTCCTATAACTTCAGAGAAGAATCAGATTGGATCAGGTCAGGTCGTCCTATAACTTCAGAGAAGAATCAGATTGGATCAGGTCAGGATGTCCTATGCTTCCTGGAGGATGATATAGATCAGTATGTAGGGCAGGACACCTTTGGCTTCTCTCCCTGGGGCACCCTTGATCCGCATCAAAATGACCATGAAACATGAACCACAAATGTTGGCAACCAAGACTTCAGAACGGAGCATCACAAGCACATAGAATTTACAGAAGCGTTCTGGCCAAGACAATGATATAGGAGGCTTCTGAACTCATCTCCTCCACAGACACACTGAATCTACAGCTACACACTGAGCAATTCTCTCTGAAAGAAATCTGGAACCTGGCTGAGTGACTTCTATACATTGTGTGAACAAGAAGATACCCACATCAAAATGGATAGGAGAGACTGAGACACAATCTTGACACAAACCCCACCCCTGGCATAGCAGCACACAATTGGGAGGGGACTCACAACTCCAGCTTCTCCTTGAGGAGCAAAGGGGTTGGACTCAACATCTAGCATCCCAGCTTTTAGAACTTCCACCTGAGAGACAGCTCCCCAGGACACCTAGCTCTGAAAATCAATGGGGCTTGCATCTATGAGCCTCACAGGGCTACAGCAAACAAAGAAATAGTTTTTGGCATACTCACGAGGACTTGCTGTGGCTACCTCCCCAGGGCTCAGTGCAGAAGGAGCAGACAGAAACCCCATCTCCCAGTCTTTGCCTGAAAGAGGCTTATTTGCGCACTCTAAATGCTGCTGCTGAGGGTCTGGCTTCCAAACAACCCGCATCCAGGTGCTGACTGAGATTCCCCCTTTGGGACACTGACAAATCTCGGCACACCCTCAACTACTAGGAGCCACCAAGAACAAAAAATGTGGCTTGTACAGGCACAGCAGTTTGAGAGACAACCAAGAGCTTTGGTTGGCTTGAATGGTTAGGTTCATCTCCTACATAAGACCACTTGGTCAAGACTGGGAGAGGTGGCTATTTCATGTAATTGTGGGGAATCAGAATTGGCCACCCCAAAATACGTCTCTTTGGCTTGATTATTTTTAAGAACAAAAGACTCTGAAAGAAACTTTGACCTTCCGCTAACTGCCCGAAAGAATTTAAGACAGAAGACTCACCCCAGGAAGGAGCTAATACTATAAGACAACTATAACATAAGGTAAAGTAGATGTGATAACAAGGCACCAGGAAGCCCATTTTTTTTTTTTGTCAAAGTTCTCTCTCTGGTTGCACTGTCTATAGGTGGCCCAGCAAACACTTGTTTAAGAAAGGTTGGCTTTTCCATCTCCATGTGAATTGCCTTCCTCTTCCTTGAAGACCCAAACCACTACCCCCAACATCCTCCTTTGTCTTTAGCTGGAGATGGTGTTTAAGGTGGCAGCTTCAGCCATTCTGACATGTTACTTCAGTTTTCCTGGGCTTCTCTCATGTGTACATGTTATTAAACTTTGTTTTATTTTCTCCTGTTATTCTGTCTCATGTCAATTTGGTCCTTGGACCAGCTGGAAGGACCTAGAGGGTAGAGAAATTGTCTTCCTCCCCTACATAATGCACAGAAACAAACACAGAGAGTCAAGGAAAATGAAGAAACAGGAATAATGCTCCAAACAAAAGAAGAAGATAAAACTTCAGAAACAGCCCTTAATGAAAAGGACATAAGAGACTACCATGGACAATTATGTGCCAACAAATTGGACAACCTAGAAGAAATGGATAAATTCCTAGAAACATACAACCTACCACGACTGAATCATAAAGAAATAGAAAATCTGAACGGACCAATTACTAGTAAAGAGATTGAATCAACAATCAAAAACCTCCCCAGGGAGAAAGGTCCAGGATCACATGGCTTCACTGGTGAATTCTACCAATCATTTAAAGAATTAATACTAATCCTTCTCAAACTCTTCCAAAAAATAGAATAGCAGAGGACACTTCCAACTTGTCTTACAAGGCCAGCATTACTCTGATACCAAAACCAGACACAGACACCACAAGAAAGGAAAAATTACAGGCCAAAATCTCCCGTGAGGGGTGGAGGAAATGGGTGAAGGTGGTCAAAAGGTACAAACTTCCAGGTATAAGATAAATAAATTCTGGGGAAGTAATACACAGCATGATACGTATAGTTAACAATACTGTATTGTATATTTGAAAGTTGAAAATTGCTAAAAGAGTAAATCTTAAAAGTTCTCATTACACACAAAAAAATTTATAACTATGTGAGGTAACAGATGTTAACCCAACTATTGTGGTAATCATTTCACAAAATGTACATATATGAAATCAATATGTTGCACACCTTACACCAATGCAATATTATAAGTCAATTATATCTCAATAAAACAGAAAAGAAAGAATTTGCAAAGTAAATTTGACACAATTTAGTGACAATGCCTAATTGTTATTTGCTGAATGATAATTAGCAATCTGTGGTAAACAAGTCTTTTAATGATTGCACTTATATTACTGTTACAGAGTCAAACTGTTTTCCCTCTTTATAAAAATTAATTTTCTTGATATTTTTCAATAAAAATGGTAAATATTAAGAGTCTGTTCTGGTCCTATAGGCAGTTTAAAGTTGATCACACTCATGCTGACGGATTCACACATTTAAAAATCCAAGATCTTGGATTCCTTCTTCACAGACTTATGGGGATTAAGTGGTTCAAGTTCATGTTGTTGAAGATGAATTGTATCCCTCCAACTCTTCCGCTATTATCCAGTCACGACTCAGGGCAGATAAGACCATTCCTTTTACCTGGATCCCCTGCCACAGACGGCCTCACTATATGAAGAAAAGGAAAGAGTAAGCAGAGTGGATGATGGAGAAGGTTTGGGAGATGATGCATTCAGGATCTTCATTCATTCCTTCACTCACAAATATTCGGGTGCCCTTCTTAGTTCTGGTCTTCGAGCATTTGGACAACACATCTCTTCTCTCTTTCCTTAAGGGCTTGCCTGAGAGTACCACGCAGCACAGATGGCGCGCTGAAGGAGTGGATATATGTCCAGAATTGGGAAATAAATCTTATCATTTTTAACTGCCAAGTCCTCCAGTCAGATTACCGGCCAACTCCCATCACACCTTCTTCTAGAGGCAAAGCTTGTATCCCTGGGCATGTGGCTCAGATCAGGTCAATCAGAATATTTCCTCCTCTGCTGAGATCCAAATCACGGTATTTCACCAAGAATGTTCTAGATGGAGATAGCAAGTAAACTTTACTTTTGAACACAAATGTTTGGGGTTTGTGAAAATAGATGCCAGTGGTCCTATTTCTTGTCTTGAGGTGAATGTCTTTTTGTAGCAGGAAATAATAAAACCACCAGAGAGATAGCAGAATTAGAGATGCAGAAAGATATGGGATAGAGAGAGGCAGAGAGACAGAGAGAGACACCAGGAGGCACTGACTGCTGTTTCCAGGTCTGAGGTTCTAGAAGCTGACTTTCCTCAGGGTGGTAGTCGATGAAAGATTCTGGGCAGAGAAGGCTGCCTCCTTGACTTTGTGTCACACTTCACTATCTGGAGCTGAAAGCAGCATTGTTCACGTCCAGGGCTCGGATTGTGTCTTACATAAGCAGTGCCTTCAACCTCTGGCCCTCAGGTCCTTATCTCCTACCGGCAATATCCTCAACTCACATTGCCCCAAAAAAGCAAGCCTTTCAGGCATACAGAATTCTTAATCTCAGGGGACAAATCCACTCAAGGGAACCAAATCTGTGGAAATTCAACTCGTCCACAAAGTGAGCAATCTTTTACATAATTAAACAAAACCTTTTTAAAAAAAAATTGTAGTCTTTGCTGTATAGTTAGTTACATAACAAAAAATTCAAGTGGTTTACTCTGAACAAAGGGGCTATTTCTCTCAAATACGCTTACATGTTTTTGTGAAACAAAAACTACTGGCAGCTTTGAAATGGCAATTTTTTCAGCTCCTGCCCTTCTAAACCAAGGTGTCAAAATCCCGTTGTAGCTCTAGCTTGAGGTATCCTGAACCTTTCTCCCTCCTGTAGTCCGTGCGTGAAGCTCTCGCAGCTTACGGCTGTAAAATTGGAACTTAACCCATTGGAGAGTAGGGCAGGTGATTTTCTTTTCATTTTGCTCCAGATATCACTATAATGTTCCTGTGCAGATCATAAACATCTGAGTGGGGTTATTCTGAGAATAATTAGAAATGAAGGATTGAAACAAAGTGAAATGCCAAGGAAAGAAATAGAAACTTAGGAGAAACTAGAGGAGAGGTAATCAGTTGAATTAATCTGTCATGTGGTGGGTTCAGAGTGCTGTGACTTGAAGGACACTCATGGCACATTCTTGGGGGCAGGACCAGAAGCCTTCAGAGGAGACCAGGTTAGAGCATAATGCGGGTTGGAATATAATGCAGTCCGCATCACACTATCTGAGTGTAGTGCGCAGTGCAAGCCCTTCTAATTTCTGGCCCTACCTCTTCACATTGTTGCCAAATAACAGCTGCAATCTTGATGGTCCCTTTCAACTTCAGTTTTCACAATAGCCCTCTCCTAGATCTTGATGCTTTTGCTACTTGAATGGGTTCCTGACCTGGCCCCACTCCTCTTTCTGCTTTTTCTATTTGTCTTAATAGCATAAAGGGGATTTTAACCTACTATATAACATGAGATATGACACAAGACAGTTTTAGTATTATTTTCATTCCTATGAAGAAAAAGGATGGACATTTAAAAGAAACATCTGTAGGGGCCAGGCCCTTGGCCGAGTGGTTAAAGTTCTGCACACTCTGCTTGGGTGGCCTGGGTTTGCGGGTTTGTATCCAGGGTACAAACCTACACCACTCGTCAAATCATGCTGTGGCAGCAACCCACATACAAAATAGAGGAAGATTAGCACACATGTTAGCTGAAGGTTAATCCTCCCCAAGCGAAAAAAAAAAAAAAACCAGAAAAAAAGAGGAATATTGTCCACAGATGTTAGCTCAGGGCAAATCTTCCTCAAAAAAAAAAAAAAAAAAGATCCATAATAACCATAAATAGGATTGTGTTAGAAAAGCTGAGCCGCAACAAGGGTCAGATTTCAACTGGAGAGTGTGAATTAATTATTAGATTGGCCTCATTCTTCCTCCAGCACATCCCGCTTTCAATAAGAGGCTAGAAGCAGACACTTGGGACATTCAGGGTTGGGTGAGATAACATGGGTCTACTGCACGGTTAGGAAAGTCTAGGGTGTTGAACTTCTGCAAGAGATGGCTGTATTAAATATTGCCATCTTGGTGTGTCGCATATTATAGATTGGCTCACATAACACCCATTCCACCCACTTCCCTGTGTTTTCTTATCTGATTCTACTACAGCAGCTGTAAAGCCTAAACATGCAATCCTGCAGCGTCTCTTGAAACTAAAGTGGCCACATGACATGGTTCTGGCCAATAAATATAAGCAAATGTGATTTGGTGCCACTACTTCTCCTATATTCTTTTTGTCTGGTTTGTGGTTTTGATGCTTAGAGGCACTGATGCCTCTTGGTACCATGAGGCAACAAGTAAGAGGACAAATGATAGCATGATAAGGATGGTAGACCAAGAAAGTAGAAAGAGCCTCGGTGTCCAATGGCATTGTTGAGTCATAGCACCAGCCTGGGGCTACCTATCTTGGGACTTGCGTCAGGTGAGATGGTAAACCTCCATTCCTTTAAGCCAGTGCTTCCCATCCTTTTCCATGTCTTGGCACATAAGGAAATGACAGTATTCATAGTCTACGTGTAGGCAGGTAGACAAAGCTGCCTAGGACTGGAGACAATCTCTGACATCTTAAGTGCCTACTCCAAAAACCAAGTGACCGTTATCTCAGCTTACTTTGAACAATTTTCAGCTCTCAGAGAATTCTGACTTAAGCTCCTTTTAGTTGGAGTTTCTCTTCCCTGAAGCTGAACACATCCCTGACACGCTGAAGTCTGAAGAGAGTCTTGGGAGACAAGGAGGTAATTTTTAACCTGAGCAAGGGGAAGGTAAATGAAATTGTGATGAAAGTAAAAAGTGGAAATGTGCCATGTAAAAAAGAAATTCTGTTAAAAAGGAGGGATTTCTGATTTAAAGAATTTGAGAGTTTCTCATTGTGATGAGGAGAAGATCAAAGCACAGGTTCTGCAGGTGCCTGGCAGATGGGATGGAGATGGATGCCCACAGAGTCAAGGAAGGAAAGAAATAGGGACTAAGGGAACTGTTCAGTTACCTTAGGATGTGAAGCTTTTTGGTGTAGAGGAAGAATGTACTCTTGTAGGCTGAAGGTATTGAAGAAGGAAGAGGTCTCTGCTGGATGAGAGCTGTAATGCTGTGAAGTGGGTGAGGGGATTTAGACTGAGTATATACATTTCAAACGAGATTGGAAGGAAAGGTGCTCACTCTACTGCCTACTGCTCCTTGGCTGTAAATCTCCACTTGCCCATGCTGTACTGGGAGTTGAGCCCAATCTCACTCCCCACTGCCAGACCCGATTGCAGTGGTCCCTCCACATGTTGCAATGGCCCGCTTTCAATAAAGTCTGCCTTACTGTCTTCAACAAGTGTCATGAATAATTTTTTCTTTAACAGTTTGAATATTTTTTCTCTAACTGATTAGGAGCTAATACAAGTAAATAATAATAATAATTATAGATAATATAGCTATTACAGATAATATGTTGTTGAACACATACTAGATGTCTGACACCATTCAAAGTGCTCTATTAACTCATTTAACTCTCATAGAAACCCAGTGAATTTTGTGTTAAGGCAGCATTGAGCATTATGATCTGATGTGTGGAAGACAAAGTGCACTGGGCGATTAAGGAGATGATTTTATTTGGACGAATGCAATAGAGAGAACTTTTATTAATGAGGAATATCTCAAAGGAACGGGAGCGGCCTGGGGCTTTTTAGAGGAAGATAAACAAGGGAGTCATCTGCCATATGGGAGTTATGAGGAAGGATAGAGACATCTTGGAATATGTGAGGCCAGGATTGTGTTTTGTGGTTAGCTGTTTCCTGGAACACAAAAGGGTACAAGGACAAAAGTTCAACACTGTCAAGCGATGGAAGAACGAGAGCAGTATGTCAATGTAAGGAAACAATTTAATGACAGCTTTAAAACTCTGTGCCCCTAATTCGAATCCTTTACCATGAATTAAAGGCAGAGCCTATTATTCTACATGTTCTCTGAAATGATCTACTGTTAAGTTCAAGGGGAATGGGAAACTTAGGATCATCCTCAGTGCCACATTTTAAGAAAAGCCAATGTGCGATAGATAATTGGGAGGTGATTGTTTACGATACAAAATGATTACTTAAAGTTTTTAGCAAGCTTCCGAATGATCTATTTTTGGAAATAGTAACACCAGTGAGAGACCACCCAAGAACTTAACAATAAGAAAAGTAAGACTGCCTTCTGGGAAAGCTGTCTTATGGCACTTTTTAAAAACAGGAAGAGTGTCTGCCTAGGTCATAGGTTATCCCCAGAACATCAAACAGTGCTTTGCATAGAGTAGGTACTCTAGTATTTGCTTAAATTAGTGACTTGAAGAAATAAACATGGAGACTGTAGAAGTGCAGGACCAAAGAGTTTGAGAATTCCTCAAACTCTAATCATAACAACTTAGATGCAATCTTGACAGGCAAGTCTGGAATGGGATCAAAGTTTAATAAGTAAAACCCTAAACATTGATATCATACCTTATTTAGAGAGACAACATAAATGAAGGGGTTCAGGACATGCCCTCCCAAAATATGCTGACTTGGCATATTGACTATTTTGAGCTAAAGATACTTGAAAAACAACAGGTGTGAGAAAGGCACCATGACTTCCCTTTTCTTCTTGAAAACAAGAGAGAAGACTCCCACACAAAGATGCCCTTCCTGCACCTGGAGGGAAGAACATTCTTATCACAAGAGACAGGGCATCAAGGCTGAGAAGAATCTCTATAAACAAACCTGGTTAAAATAACTCTCATCTTCCTTTAGTCTCCTCATACATTTTAGATACTTTTCCACAATTACTACACTTTGTTCAACCTAGTACCTAAGCACTTAGGCCTAACTGCTTTCTGAGTCTTCATTTCCCAGTGAAGACTCTCATGTACATATGAAAATAAAACTTGTATGCTTTTCTTCTATTAATCTGTCTTATCTCAGTTTAATCCTCAGGCCTAGCTGGAGACTCTAAGAGGGCAGAGGAAAATTTTTACCACCTCTGCATAAACAAAAAGTTAAGTTCTATTTGGAGTAGAGGATATGGAACTCCAAAATGAAAAGTTGCTGATGTCCATCCAAGCCTGTCCAGGCAGAGAACGCCCAGACTGATGAAAATGGCTGGGGAGGTGAGAGCGCCAGGCTTCTTTAACCTGATTCCTTTAGCCATTGAATTGCATTACTCATGTCTCTATTTTAATTCCATGCTTACTAAGCAACATGATAATTCCCATTTGGCTTCCTGTGGCTGTCAGAGGAACAAATCTTGGACTTAGTGAGTTTTGTATTGTCTGCACTAACCAAGGCAAAATTGAACTGCAACCATGCATTTAGCTATTTCTTTACAGATGCATCATTAACTATTCTACTTTAGAAAACGACAGGTTGAGAAACACAACCAGTAATATGGCTAGAATTATATTTTAAGTAGATTTCTCAGGCTGCAGTGTGGAGACTGGATTTAAGAAATATAAGACTGGGATCAGGCAAACTAATTGGAAGGGAGTTATGGAGGTTGTCCAGCCAGGAGATAATTAGGATCTGAATTAGGAGGCTGTAGAAACAGTAGCCAAAACAGAAAACATTTCTCTGTACCCTTACTGGTACTGGGTATTGTTTTCTAAATTTACTCATTTGATAAGTGAGCAACGTTGTCTCGTTGGATTTCAATGTTTTTCATTACTAATGAAAATAAAAATTTATGACGATTAATTCTTTTGTTTAATTTGCTTAATTTTTAAAATTTAATTTTTGTTTCATAAAGTGCTTTAGACCTTAAATATATGAGAATTTAATTTAGCCATCTAGAATTAACCAACAATGGTAATAGGGACATTTAAACATACAAAACCAAATAGCACCAATTGAAATGCAAGGCAATCTTTACTTTAAGGTAACGCATTAACTTTGGTCTGACCTTCAGCGTTGATTTACACAAAGTTGCCTGGGAGACAGAATTTACTGACTCAGCATAGACCAAAAGATTTGTGTTATAAAGAGTCCAAAAATTAATTCTAAGTAATGGAGTCAATTCATCCAGAATTCAATGAGTTCTAAGGCTCAGAGAGAAATTTTTTTTAAGGAGGCTAGAAGAATCCATAAGCAAACTGCATTGAAGTATTTTTCTTCATCATGTTTATTTATTGTAAAATAAGCAAAGATAATAGCAACAAGGGACTTTTGTTAAAAGAAAGTGAAATTATCCACAATCCCATCACCATAGCATGTCTTATTTTAATTTTTTTTTATATTCTTCAGTTTTTGTATCTGTGTAGTTAGTGCAAGTTTGATAGCTGTATAGCGTTTAGGAATTCACTCAAATGAATTTCTTCCCTTTTTAAATGCCTTTACTCAAAAGAAGCTACTGGATGTTCTACAGTAGTAGTAGCTAGACATAACTATTAGTAGTATCTGATAGCTATTGCAGTGATATGCTGAACAATTTACTTCCATGGACCAAAAATTTTTGCAACCCAAACTCAAATTTGAAAGATGTGCAAATAGCATTTTAAAATTCCTCTACCAACCATTTGACCTTAGTCTTTTCCTTTTCTTCTGTTGTTGTCAAACAAGTACTTGCCAGTATGAATGTAATATGTAAGTACTGTAACACTGTGAAAAGGATTCTGGAATCAGGACTGGGCTTTTATCTTAGCCCTGTAACTTATAAGTCACATATTTCTCACCAATTTTTTTGAATTTTAGTTTTCTCTTTCGTAAATAAAAACTTCACACGATTATTCTAAGGATTAGAGAGTGCGAAATCATAGATTATACACTTAGTGAATGTTAATTCTCATTCTATGAGTTGTTTTTAAATATAATGCTCCTTTATACAGAATTACTAAGTGACTGTATGGGTGTGGTCAAATAGATCAATGCAGAAAAATCCATGCATACTTGAGCTTTCCTGAATCCATGTGAGTGTATCCTTTGACTGATGGTTATACTCAGTATTTGAAATAAGTTTACCATTCCCCCCTCCCCTCCAGCACTGTCTCCAACTCTTAAGATTACTTAACTGCAAAGACCAAAAAACAAAACAAAACAAAACAAAACAAAGAAATAACTTAAGCCTTACAACAAGCAATGGGGAATTTATGAAGTTACAGAAATTCTTTAAAACTATGAGTAATTGTACTGAAAGTTCTAGCCAAAGGAATTAGGCAAGAAAAAGAAATAAAAAGTATCCACCTTGGAAAGGAAGAAGTAAAATTATCTTTGTTCACAGATGATATGAACTTATATGTAGAAGGCTCTAAAGATTCCACAAAAAACTGTTAGAACTAATAAGTGAATTCAGAAAAGCAGCAGGATACAATGTCAACACACAAAAATAAGTTGCATGTTTATACACTAACAATGAACAATCTGAAGAGGAAATTATGAAAGCAATTCCATTTACAATGATATCAAAAAGAATAAAATACTTAGGAATTAACTTAACCAAGAATGTGAAAGATTTGCACAATGAAAACTACAAAATACTGCTGAAAGAAATTAAAGCAGACATAAATAAATAGAAACACATCCCATGTTCATGGATTGGAAGACACATTGTTAAGATGTCAGTACCACCAAAAGTGATCTACAGATTCCATGCAATCCTTATCAAAATCCCAGCAATGTTTTTTTAGCGGAAGTAGAAAAACCCATCCTAAAATTCATATGGAATCTCAATGACCCAAATAGCCAAAACAATCCTGAAAAAGGAGAATGAAGTTGGAGGTCTCACATTTTCCTGATTTCAAATCTTAACATAAAGTGACAGTAATCAAAATAATTGTACTGGCATAAAGACAGACACATTGATCAATGGAATAGAATAGAGAATGCAGAAATAAACTCTTTAATTTACAGTCAAATAATTTTTGACAAGAGTGCCAAGACCATTCAATGGAGAAGGACAGTCTTTTCAACAAATGGTGCTGGGAAAACTGGACATCCATGTGCCAAAGAATGAAGATGGATCCTTACCTAACATCATATACAAAAGTTAACATCATATACAAAGATCTAAATATAAAATCTAAACTAGAAAACTCTTAGAAGAAAACATAGGGCAAACACTTTACAACATTGGATTTAGCAATGATTTCTTGGATATGACACCAAAGGCAGAGGAAACAAAAGAAAAAATAGACAAATTGAACTTCATGAAAATTAAAAAGCTTTGTGCATCACAAGACAATATCAATAGAGTGAAAAAAGCAACCCACAGAATGGGAGAAAACATTTGGAAGTCATATATATGATAAAGGATTAATATTTGAAACATATAGAAGACTCCAAAAACTCAATGATAAAAACTCAAACAACCCAATTAAGAAATGAGCAAGGATTTGAATAGACATTTCGCCAAGGAAGACATACAAATGGCCAATAAGCATATGAAAAGATGCTCAACATCACCAATTATTAGGGAAAAAAATCAAGATTGCAACACTGTCCCATCTCACACCCATTATGATGGCTATTAGGATGTAGAGTAATTAGAATCCTCATGCACATGGTACAGCTGCTGTGGAAACAGCATGATGGTTCCTCAAAAAGTTAAAAATAGAATTACCATATGATCCAGCAATTCCACTTCTAGGTATATACCCCCCAAATTGAAAGGATATTGAAGATATATTTTTATACCCTTATTCATAGTAGCAATATTCACAATAGCTAAAATGTGGAAGCAACCCAAGTGTTCACCAACTGATGAATGGATAAGCAAAATGTGGTACACACATACATGAAATATCATTCATCTTTAAAAAGGAAGGAAATTCTGATATATGCTACAACATGGATGAACTTTGAGGACATTCTGCTAAGTAAAATAAGTCAGCCATAAAAAGACAATATTATACAATTCCACTCTTATGAGGTACTTAGAGTAGTCAAAATCATAGAGATAGAAGGTAGAATGGTGGTTTCTAGGGGCTGGGGGGTGGGGCAAATTGGGAGCTATTGTTTAATGAGTACAGAGTTTCAGTTTTACAACATGAAAAGTATTATGGAGATAGATAGCGGTGATGGTTGTACAACATTATGAATGTATTTAATGCCACTGAAGTATACATTTAAAAATGGTTAAGATGGGGGGCTGGCCTGGTGGCATAGTGGTTAAGTTCACGTGCTACACTTCAGTGGCCCGGGGTTCACAGATTCAGATCTCAGTTGTGGACCTACACACCACTCATCAAGCCATGTTGTGGTGGCATCCCACATACAAAATAGAAGAAGATTGGCAACAGCTGTTAGTTCAGGGACAATCTTCCTCACCCAAATCCCCAAAATGTTTAAGATGGTAAATTTTATGTTATATGCATTTTACCACAATAAAAATAAATGGAACAAAAACCTTCTAGTAATAATTATCCCTAAAATTTCTTGAAGTCTTCTCATTTCTGTCAATTCTTTGTTGCTTTCTAGCCCCAGGCTCTGCCTAACATGCTGGGTATGACCTAAAGAAGCCCTGTAGGCATGTTCTCTGCTGTCCATATGATGGAGAGAAAGAGTAAAGAACATCCAACACTTATCAGAACTAGGTTCTGTCAGCTTGAGATGGATTCTGGGTCTCACTACTGCAAGAATCAGTAGAATTCCTAGTCCCTTCTACATATTGAAGGCTACCAGAATATGCCACCCCAAAATATGCCTCTTTGGCATATGTATTATTTTGAGCTAAAGGCCACCGAGAATCAGTAGATGCAGGAAAAGCCTTAAAAACTGAACACAAGTTGTCTTTTTGTAAAGGAAATTACATTTATAAAGGAAATTTTTATTTGTAGAGAAGTCTCCCTTTCTCCTACTGAGAAGAGGAGGACTCTCAACTCATCGATGGAGAAGGCACCAGCCTAAATCCGCATAACAAGCCTTACTAAACAACCCCTGTTTACCATACTTTTCCCGGTCACTTTCACATAACTTGCCTCCCCTGTCCCAAAGCCCCAAACTCCTTTTCCTTTGTCATTATTTAAGCTCAAGTTTTAGCCATCCATTTGGGTTACTCATCATGAAGTGCTCCCATATGTATATGCTCAATGCACATGTTAATAACCTCCTGTTTGTTTCTCTCTTATTAATTTTTATTATTTTTTTTAAGATTGGCACCTGAGATAAGAATTGTTGCCAATCTTTTCTTTTTTTCTGCTTTATGTCCCCAAATCCCCCCCCGTACATAGTTGTATATCCTAGTTGCAGGTCCTTCTAGTTGTGGTACATGGGACACAGCCTCAACATGGCCTGACGAGCCATGCCATGTCTGCGCCCAAGATCCGAACCAGCAAAACCCTGGGCCGCTGCAGCGGAGTAGGTGAACTTAAGCACTCAGCCACGGGGCTGGCCCCATTACTATTAATTTTCTTTGGCTGGTATAATTTGAAGGACTTCAGCTGAAGAAACTAAGATAATTAGAGGGAGAGATTTTCCCTCGTCTACAACATCCTCCTTTTCTCACTGAGCATAAACCACGGATGAGCCCCTTCTCAAACTGGGTTGAGCTCATCCTGGCCCTAGACCTGTGGTCGCTTTGTTTTCCTTTTTGATAAAGTTTAAGGCTAACGGTGTTTTAAGCTAAATGTTTGGTCTTTATATTTCTTTCTGTTTTCTTTGATATACCTGAGGAATAGCCACTAGGGATGTATATGTGAGTTTTTCTTTCAGGTAGAGTTCAACTATTTAGTGAATTATTCTAAACTAGTGTGTGGGCTTCTTCTCACTATTGGCCATATAGCTATTATAGCAGCAGGTTCTAACATATTTGAAATTTTTTCTTCCTTTAAAATCTCCAGGCTAATTCTCATTTTTGGTCTGAAGGGTACCTGATGTTCTCAGCTCAACTGTCTATTAGAGACAGATAATGTACTATGAGTCCAGAGTCCCTGCCCACTGCCTCTTTGACTTACTCCTTTCCAATAGAAAGTCAAAAATCTGTTCTTAGGTGATGATTGATTCCAGTACGAATCACCAATGGGTGCTAAAGATATCCCATTGATAAAGAATAGGATATCTACATTGTCTCAAAGTATCGAATCACAAATTACCAATTAATTAAAAAAGGAAAACTAGTAATTTCATAATGGAGAAACTTGGCAAACATCATCTTAACAAAGGGATCAAAGTTAACATCACCAACAGTGGGAAAAATCAACATTATGTGCCTTCTGATGTGAAATACTGGTAAGAACACAGTATGGCTTTTATGGTATCCTGCCCCAAACGCGTAACCTGAATCTAATCATGAGAAATCATCAGATGACTCCAAAGCGAGGGATGTATAACTGGCCTGGACTCTTCAAAAATATCAATATCATGAAAGGCTGATGAATCATTCCAGATTAAAGGAGGCAGAAGACACACAAACACTAAATGTAAAGTGTGACTCAGATTGGATCCTGGACCAGTTTTTTTTTTTTTTTTGCTACAAAAGACATTATTAGAACAAGTGGAAAAATTTAAATGAAGTTCTATAGATTAGATAATATTGTTCAAGGTTAAGTTTCCTGATTTTGGTCATTTTATTGTGGTTATGTCAGTGAATTCTCTTCTTAGGAAATATACACTGAAGTATTTAAGGGTAAAGGGGCATGATGTCTGAAATTTTATTTCAAGTAGTCCAGAAAAATTCTAATATATATGTATATATATATATAGAGAGAGAGAGAAAATGTGAGAAAGCAAATGTGGCAAAATATGAATAATTGGTGTATTTGAGTGAAAGATACATGGGAGATTTTTCTACTCTTCTTATCATTTTTCTGTACATTTGAAATTATTTTTTAAAAAGTAAAAAATTTATCGCTAAAGTTAATAACATCAATACTTTAAAAAATAAATAAAAATAACAGACGTCATTTCTATGAAGTGAGTAAGCAAGCAAAACATCATTAAACCAGGGATTGTCAGACTTTTTCTGTAAAGAGCCAAACTGTAAATATTTCAGGCTTTGCGGGCTCTATGGTTTCTGTTGCAGTTAGCCAACCCTGCTGTTGTAGCTGGAAAGCTGCCATTGACAATATAAAAATGAATGAATGTGGCTATTACAATAAAACTGTATTTACAAAAACAGGCAGTGGACTGGGTTTGGCCGGGAGGCTGTATATTGCCCACCCCTGCACTAGATTGCCATATCCTTGAACTATGGATGACGTCTTGTCTCTGTTTCTCCAGTGCCCAGGACGAGATCCAGCACTCTAGAGGTTCTCAACAAATATTTGTCCAGTCAATGAAGATGATCCTCCCCTACGTTGGTTTTAGGTCTTTGATCCTCGTAGGTAGTATAACCTTGACCGAATCTCTTGCCACTTCTTTCCATGGCCTCAAAATCTCACCCTTAACTAGTAATAATGACATCAGCTGTGTCTACTTTGTAAGCCTGCTGTGAAAATCAGAAGAGGTTTGATACTACTCCACGTGAAGGGGCAAGTTGACAGAAATTCCCATAAGGTCATGGGAAAGAGCATATTCTGCCTATTTGCTGCTAAACCTGTTGGAGTTTAATTGTAATCCCACTCTAGAGCAAGTGATGTTGAGAGTTTCTTTTTCCTTACAATCTTACTATGAGTCCTTGACAAGAAAGAACTTGGTATCTTGGTTAGGAAAACAAAACACGGACAGAAAGGAAAAAATTATAGAACAGTGGCAAATTCTTCCGTACACCTGACAACCTTTATTTTCTTCCTCCCTGCCTCAAGCCTCATACGTCATTGATCAGTTAGAAGTCATCTCCTTTTCCTCTTAATTCCCATGGGACTCGATAGGTTGAATTATAATAATTTCTGTATGTATATTTTCTCTATTGGTTTTCCCAATGGGAATAGCCCTGCCAGCAGGACAAACACACTCAACCCTATGTTTGGTTGGGTTTGCCTGGATGATTCCCTTTTACTGTACTTTCATAGCCAATCAATACCTCCTTCCCTTTTTTATGGACACATTCTTTCACTAGCTATGTTAATATATTCAATAAGGCACAGTCAAATCTTGCAGACTTGACTTGGCAGGAATTCTGTATTTCAGGTGACTTTGCTTACAAATCAGTTACATGTACATAGTTTAACTCTTGAGGACAATCTTATTTACCCAATATCCAAATTCTTTTGAGACCACCCACCATAGCACTCTGTACTGACAATTGCAGAAAGTAAATTAGTGTTTTACTTATATCTGCATTTGAGATTGGTGCCTTATCCCGGACATCAATAGTTATTTTGATTGTGTAAGATGGTGTTCTAGGAAATCTCTTAAGCATTGTTCTTCCTTGTAATTATTTCACTTGAGCTTAGGTACCCTGCTGTGATATTATTTCCATGTGCTCACATTTGCATATTTCCATTGTGATAAACATCTGCATTCATCCTTATTTCCTTCCCTGCTGTCTCATAAGATGAAGTGCCCCTCCCACTGCTCAACCCAAGGCAATCTGGCATCTGCTTATCCCCCACCCCCTTCACCCCATGACTGAAATTATCTTTACTGAAGTAAAGTAATACATTAAAATTACCAAAGTCAGTGGAACCTTTTCAATCTGTATCTTACTGAATCTCTCCTCTACTTCTCATTGTTGGACAAGCAGTTTTCAAAACTCTGTCCTCCATGCTCTTGGCTTCCCTGACATTATTTATTCTGATTCTAATCACATATGCCCAACCAATTTTATTATTTTTCTTCATAGGCTCCTTGTCTTTTGCCTACAGATCTTTAGTCTTGGTTGCTTCTGAGGGTTCTTCTGTCTTCAGGCACTGCTTTTCTCTTTTTGTCCTCTCATATTGGGTGACCATTAACATGGTTTTAATTATCTCTCATATACCAACTTTCAAATCTCTCTTGTATTCATATTTACATAACTAACTAGTTCCTAAGTTACAAATTTTTGAGTATTGGTGATGTTTTGGTATTTCATATTACGAAAATAAAGCATCTCTTTTGTTGATGTGGGGGACTGGCATTGGCCACCCCAAAATATGTCTTTGGCGTGGGGATTTTTTGGGGCTAGTTGCTTTGATAAACTGGGATGGGGAGGGAGGCTCTGAGGAGTGGAACTTGCTTGCCCTTTGTTAAGAAACACTTACATTGTAAAGGAGATCTCCATCTGTAAAGACATCTCCCCCTCTGTACCAGGAAGAAGGGGAGATGACCTTATCTCTAGAAACTCTTAATCAATGGGGAAGGCAAGGACTTAAATCTGCATTTGTTTATTGTGCTTGTCTGGTAACCTCCTGTAACTGACTCCCCCCACCCCCATTGGCATTTCCTTAAGGATAAGCATCTTTCTTTAGGCTAGGAACTGATTGCTGCACTCACCTGTGACCACCCAGTTCACCTGTGACCACCCAGCTTGAGACAACAGACCTGCCACCCTGCTGTGTTCACCGAGACAGCAGACCTATCTGTTGTTTCCATCAATCGCTGTGCCGACAGAGCAGTCTCATGACTATTGTAAAAGGGACATTTCAATCCTATGTGAAACATCCTGTTTGGGGGTATATAGCCACTCTGTGCACCCCACTTCTTCAGTGCCCTTTCTTCCTTCGAGAAAAAAGGTCCCAGACCATGGTCCCCAGATTTTAGATAAAGCTTTGTTTAATTTTCTCCTTCTATTCTGTCTCATGTGAATTTAATTTGTTCTCCAGCCAGACGAACCCAGAGAGGGTAGAGGAAATGTCTTCCTCCCCTACATTGACCAAACTTTAAATGTCTCAACCATTATGTATTGATATTAGATAGAAATTTTTTATGTCATCACAGAGATATCTTCCATATAATCTTCTCCTTCTGAATTTTTCCCATTGCATTAGATATGTGGATTAAAAAGGGGAGAAAATTATATACTTTCTTAAATGTGTGAGAAATTAAATAAATATATAACTGCAGCTGGATATATGTTATCTCAAGTCTCTCATGTCAATGTCCAGTGTTTTTTACCTAATGCTGTGTCTCTAGATGTAACTATACTAGTTTTATATTAGTAAATCTATCAGTTAAAATATTTTGTCTCTAATAGAAACCGTGACTCAAACTGCTTTAAACAATAAAGAAATCTATTATCTCATATATCAGTCACTCCAGAGGTAGAGTGGGCTCCAGGGTTGATCTCGTCAGAGCATGAGGATCTATGTTTGCTTCACTTTCTAATATGCTTATGTCCTATACATTATCACTGAGTAGGTTTATTCTGTGATTGTAAGGGTGATTTAGTTTTAGGAATTCCATCAACATCATCCTGTATATCCACAAGTCAGCTGTAGCCATTAGGTCCAGAGACAGCAACATTCAAAGAAAGAAGAGATGCCATTTGTTCTGTGGCTCTTTCATAGAATTTCCCCAGAACCTCTAGCAGACTACATGGTACAACTCCTTGGCCACTGTATTAGTTTTCTATTGCTGTCATAACAAATCACCACAAACTTAGTAGCTTAAAACAACACTCATTTATAATCTCACAGTTCTGTTGGACAGAAGTCTGAGTGGGCTCTACTGGGTTCTCCATTTAGGGCCTTGCAGGGCTAAAGCCCAGGTGAAGACGGCTGGACTTCTTTCTGGAGGATATGAGGAAGAATTCGCTTCCAAGCTCATTCAGGTTGTTCACAAAATCCACTTTCCTGTGGTTGTACGACTGAGGTTCCTGTTTCCTTGCTGGCTATCAGCTGGGGTTTGATCTCAGCTCCTTGGTGCTGCCTACAGTCCTCATCAAGTGGTTCCCTTGAATCTTTCACTGGCTTTGAATCTCTCTGACTTTCCTTTCTTCCATCTCTGCTTTTTAGGGCCTGTGTGATTAGATTAGGCCCACCTAGATAATCTCCCTATCTTAAGACCAACTGTGCCAAATAGCAGAACATAATCATGAAAGTGACATGTCATCATGTTCACTGGTTTCAGGGATGAGGGTGAGATATCTTGGGGAGCCATTTTAGAATTATGCCTACAACAGCCACACTTAGTCATACACTCTTTCCTGAATTAATCATTGTTAAGGGGAATGAATTACCACAATTTGCTCAGATCATTTTGTGGGATGGTGTGGATGCATTGGGGGATAAACTACAATGTCCATTGTGTACTCACATTATAACGTTTCTCTTGAGAAGTGCCAAATGGGTTCATATATTCTCTTTACAATATATATTTTTTTCTTACAAAGAACACTATAATCTTATTAGTACGCTATTTTCTTCCTTATTTATCATAATGTGTACTACATGTTGGTTAGGATATCAGTTAAACATTGTTTAAGGGGAGAGAGGAAGAGAAACTTTGAAGTGGAGCTTAGCATTTGAGAACAAAAAGAGCAGAGTCTGTTTTTCCATCCTATCATGGTAAACTACCTTAAAAAGAGACTGCTGACTAACGTGAGCTGGCGGTTGGCAACAGCATTATGGCTACAAATTTGAATTTCTTACAGGTCTTTATGTAAAACATGTAGTGGAATTTGGCAGATATGGAGCTGATATTGATTCAGCTGTTATAGGTAAGTCACCTTAGATGCCTGGAACAACTTTCTATAAGAAATCACTGTCCACTTAGCATTACCATTAATGTGCTATTTACGGACTCATTAACTTTCAAGTATCTCTAGTGTTGCTTTAAGAGTTGCCTCTCTAGGAAATGTCCAACTTCCTGTTCTCTCACTCCCTCAGCCCATCCGCTACCCTGCTGTGTCTAGTTTGTTGGAATGTAAGGGTAATCTGGCTATATGGCATGTCACTCTGTTAATAATCTAGTGTAGATTTGGACAGTCTAACTAAAAAGGTAGATGTCATTTTCCCTACTCCTCTCTTTGTATATGACCTCTAGAAGCTGTTCCCTTTGGCCAAGATCATGACTTTCCTCCAAAGAGGAGAACTTTTCATTAGGCAAAGTATCTAAGTAGAGACATTTCTTTATTAGAATCTCTTAAGCAAGGACCTACCACAGTTGACTGCACCACCTGGCAGGAGTATTCCCTATATAATTAGGCAAGACTTCTCCAGGAACCTAAGCCAGGGTTGGGAGACGGTCCAGGTAGGGTGTGCATTCTGCTTGTTTGGCTGAGGTGTCTTGTATGTCACGCTGTAACTCAAGAGCTGATAAACTTTCTGAACTATAAATAATTCCAGGAAATAAAGTGATAGTGTAAAAACTAGATACATCTAGGACTTTTGCTGTAAATACGGGTACTTTTAGAAAATAAAAGTCATCTGGATGCTAAATAGAGTAGACCTTAATCATTTTCTATTATTTCTAGATGAACTTTCTCATTTTTAAGCATGAGGAAACTAAAGTCCTCATTATGTATAAGTAGCTCAAAGCAAACAGTGAAGTAAGAAAAATTCAGACCTTTGAACTCTTAGTCTGTTTAGTACCTGATTTTAGGCATTTACAGTCAATGGAATCACCAGTTCACTTTACTGGATTATAGAGTTTTATTATATATTAGTAATATTTGATAGAAATGAAGGTTTAACATCAATAAGTTTTTGATGTATTTCACTATAGTAAGACTGCTATTTTCTTTGGGTTACTTAAATTATTCATCCATCGCTGGAATCCTGGTTACTGTGTTCATAAATAAGGACATAAAACATGGTATATTGGAAGTATTATGTTCTCAAGAACTTTTGTCTTTAGTGTTATATAGATTTCCTGTTAAATTATTTAGGTGTAACTGTTTATAAATTGTTTTATTTGTGAATTAATGAGGACGAATGACTTTATTAGAACAAATTGGTGAAATTGTGCCATCTAGTGCCCTTTACTGAAAAAAAACCTGTAATTTAAAAAAAAAATTATTTTTCAGTTCCCAGAATCTTAAACGTTACAGATAAAAAATGAGTCTAGAAATCTATTTTTCCAGCCCCTAAATATTACAGATAAGGCATATGACTATAAAAATGAAAATAAAGTTAGGACACATGCTACTGGAAGAGCATATTCCCGGCACAGGAAACAATTCCAGCCAATCCCCCCGGAAGCAGCATGGTCATTCTGAGCATTTCCTAAGATTTGTTTACCACATCTAGTATATAACATTCTTTGTGGAGTGTGTGTATTAGCAGGGAGTAGGAATAAGAAGAAGGTGAGACTGAAGACCACTAGATATGAGGCTTGCTGATTGGTGATGGAATGGAGGGAGGATCTTGAAGATTGGAGCTTGAAGGTTCTTCTCCCCTTCCTTATATTTTAGTGTCCTAGTAGGTGAAATTAATGGACAGAAAGCTTTGGAGTCACATTTATCCAGGTTTGGGTTTGTGTGAATTTGGGATTACCTGATTACTGTTGGAGACTTAATTTTCATATGTTAAACAAAAAAGGTGGGGGTAGAAGCAAAGAAAAGGTCAAGCAGTGCCATGTCCACACCCAGGATCGAAACCGGCAAACCCCGGGTTGCCAAAGCGGAATGTGGGCACTTAACCTCTGCGCCACCAGGCCGGCCCGTTTCTTGACATTTTTTGTATCATGAGTTGCTATTTAACTTATGTTTTTAGGACTTGTGTCAACAAGTCCATATCTGTGTCTATATAATCGATAGTTATATATGTATGTATAAAATATTTGCAGACTTCTTAACGTCTTGTTCATAGTAGGCAATTAATAAATACTTGTTACCTTATTCACTGGGCTTCTGTAGAATTTTCCTTTACCCAGATAAAGACATATTGTTAACAAATCCTTTATTTTATAACCATGAAAAGAAGGTATATTTCATCAAACACATTTGAGATTTCAGAAACACTCGAGTAACTTAAGGCAATTATTTTATTTTTAATTGTGGTAAAAAAACATAAAACTGACTGTCTTAACCATTTTTAAGTGTACAGTGTATTCACATTGTTGTGCAAGGGATCCAGAACTTTTCCATCTAGCCAAACTGAAACCCAATACCTATTAAATAACTCTCCATTTCCCCCTCTGCTAGCCCCTGGCAATCTCCCTTCTTCTTTCTGTTTCTGTGAATTTGACTACTTTAGATACTTCATACAGTGTTTGTCTTTTTGTGACTGGCTTGTTTCACTTAGCATAGCGTCCTCAATGTTCATCCATGTTGTAGTATGTGACAGGATTGCCTTCCTTTTTAAGGCTGAATAATAGTGAAAATAATTACTTTTAAAGTGCTTAGACAGTAGTCAGGAGACGTAAACAGTGAGAACTGCAAATTCGTTTACTATGGTCTGCAGATATAACAGAAGGATCAAGCTACATGTATTTAGTAAGATACTGTACGACGCTGAGACAGAATTCTAACAATTGAGAATCTTCTAAAATTATAATAAGCTCCTGTGGGACCATTATGCAAGACAGGAGGTTTTTAAAAATCCTATGTAAATATGTTGTTAAATTTTTAATCAATAATTTATAAGTTGAGCCACATGAGATTTGGACCTGAATACCACATACTTTCCATTTTTAATATACTGAATTTACAGGAGAAATGTCAAATTTACTGATTTCCAATCTTTTCAAAGCACACACCATATTTTAAGAAGATTTTTTCGTTTACTCTTTATTTTACTTTCTTAGAAGGAAAAGGTAAATGCCTTACCATTTCATTCACACTTTTTAAAAACGAAAGTACTGCATTTAGTTTTGTTTTCCTTATTTTCACATCATTGAAAGCATATTGCCAGTAAACTGTTAACTGGCACTACCCACTCTAGGAGGACTGCACCCAGAGTTACCCACGATAAGGATAGGGAGACTAACCCAAGCATCAGCGGGCTTCATTTGCCTTGATCTCAGACCAGTTTCCGTGGGACACCAGAGGAAGCAGCAATTGCCACTGCTTCTAGGCAGGTGATCTATTATGTATGCTGATTTTGGTCAGCGTTAGCAAGGGAAATGTATCTGTCCCTTCCTGAAAAACTTGTAAGCGTGCAAACTTCATTCAACCCATTTTTACATTACTTAAATTATTCCCTTCACCATCTTACATTTTGTGGTAAAACCTCTCTCATTTGCCTGCCCACATCTTCCCCTATGATGGGCCTCACTAGACCACATGCGGCTCAGCCTCCAATAACTATTTACCTCATTTGGCATTGGATTTTTCTCATCATGGTGTGAATCAAGTGGGGTGATGCCTATTTCCCAAAGGAGCCCAAATGGTGTATGCAGCCTTTACTGCGAACTCTACCTGATTTACTTCTCACCCTGTTCTTGCTTTACCTCATTCACGGCATTGAAACAACACAAACATTTCACAGCTCTGCCTGCTTTCTTTCTCTGTTTTGTCTCTTTCAACCAAAGTTTCGCATATTAAATTTTGTTAAATAATCCTAAAGCATTTCCTCCATTTTATAAAAGATGAATAAACGGGACCATTGTTTATTCCTTCCTCACTCTTTCCCTCCTTCACCCACATTTTCTCCCCATTTTAGGTAATCCATTAATGGCCTAGCATTCATTCTCCCATATTTTCTCCATGCTTATATAATCATATACATAAGTATATCAGCTTATGTACATTTACGATGTATAGAAGTGTGTTTTATTTGTTTATTTTGGTAAATCCTTGTTTTCAAAAAATGGTGTCATATATTTTTCCGAATCTTGCTCTTCTCAACGATACCTCACAGAAATCATACCAAGTTACTGGAACGACTTGAATTCAATATTTAATATCTCTGCATAGTATTTTATGGTGACGTGATTTAGTCAGTCATTCCCTTTACTAATAGGTATTTCATTTGTTTCTTTCTTTTGTTGACATTTTACACAATGCAAACATAGATCTGTGTTTTAAATATATGGATATAAGTGTGTGTGTATGTATATCATTTTATGATAGAGTATTTGTTTTTCGTGGGATATTCACAGATAGCTTTCTAAAAAAGTGATAATTCACATTTCCACTCTCCATTATGAAGTTACATATTTTTCATCCTCCCAGAAAATATATTTTATTGGTCTTTTAAATGTTTGCCATTCCGGTGGGTAAAAAAGTGTTATTTCATTGTGACCCTGATATGCATGTCCTCACTAATAGTGGGCTTGGATGTGTATTTTGTCTATTTGAATTGATCTCTCTGTGAATTTCCTCTTTATGTCTTTTTCAATTTTTCTACTAGGTTTTTTTTCTCTTTCTGATCATTTTTATGACTTTACAATATAGCATAGATGTTAAGCTTCTTTTTTGTTCTATATTGCAAATACTTTTTCCAAGGTTGTTGCTTATCTATGTATTGATTTTTATTTATGACATTTTATGTTACATAAAAGTTTTAAATTTTGATGTCAAATAATAGCTATCTTTTCTCTTCAAGTTTCTGTCTCTAGAGTTAAGAAGCTAGCCCATACATACAATTTTCTAGATTTTTACACGTGAATTTTATTGTTTCAATTTTTACATCCTAAGACATCTGGAACTTATTTTTCTAAATGTACAATATAGGGGTAAATTCTATTTTTTTAATAAATTGAGCAGTAAGTTGCTAGTAGTCAGAACTTTTCTTAGCATTGCTCTTTGAGGGCTGGCCCGGTGGCGCAGCAGTTAAGTTCACATGTTCCGCTTTGGCAGCCCAGGGTTCGTGGGTCTGAATCCCTTGTGCGGACATGGCACCGCTTGTCAAGCCCTGATGTGGCAGGCGTCCCGCGTATAAAGTAGAGGAAGATGGGCATGGATGTTAGCTCAGGGCCAGGCTTCCTCAGCAAAAAGAGGAGGATTGGCAGTAGATGTTAGCTCAGGGCTAATCTTCCTCAAGAAAGAAAAAAAAGAATTGTTCTTTGATATTATCAAATGCCTTTTCTGCATCTATTAATGTGAACATATCTTACTTTCTCTGATTTGTTAATGTAGAGAATTATGTTTCTGAAATGGAATCATTCTTGTAATCAAAGAATTTACCTATTTGGTCTTAACGTATTATTCTTTAAAAGCATTGCTACATGCTGTTTGCCATTATTTCATTAGAATTTTTGAATATATATTTATATAGAGATTAAGTGTGTATTCTTTTTTGGTAGAATCTTGATCATCTTTTGGTATTAAATTTATACTGGTTTCATGAAATGAAATGAGAGGATTCTATCTTTATCTATGACATGGAATATTTTAAATGATATTGGAATTATCTTTTTTTAGGCTACATAGGACTTAACTGTGATTTCCATCTAGTATTCATGCCTGTTTTTTTAAATAAAGTTTTTATTTTCAAACAGTTTTAGATTTCCAGAAAAATCTTGAGGTACAGAGATAGCCCATCTATATCCTGCGCCCGGTTTCCCTTATTAACATCTTATATTAGCAGGATCTATTTGCTGTAATTAATGAGCCAATATTGATACATCAGTATGTACTAATCTGTACTTTATTTGGATTTCTTTAGTTTTTACCTAGTATCCTTTTTCTATTCCAGGATCCCATCTAGGATACTACATTGCATTAGTTGTGATGTCTCCTCAGGTTCCTTTTGGCTGTGACAGTTTCTGAGACTTTTTTTGTTTTTGATGACAATGACAGTTTTGAGGAGTACTGCTCAGGTATTTTGTAGAATTCGCCTCAACCGACATTTGTCTAACGTTTGTTTTCCTCAAGGTTAGACTGTGGTTATGAGTTTTGGGGAGGAAGATCATAGGGGCAAAGTGCTATTTTCATCACATCCTAGCAAAGGTACATACTATTAACATAACTTATCACAGTTGATGTTAATTTTGCTTACCTGGCTGTGGTGTGTTTGTCAGGTTTTTGCACTGTAAAGCTACTCTTTTTCCCCTATTCCAATACTTCCTCCTCTGAGAGGAGGTCACTTTGTGCAGTGCAACATTTAAGGAATGCTCCTCTTCTTTAAGGAGGGAGTGTCTAGATAAAGGACTTAGCATTTTGTGATAATTTTATGTTTTAAAATTTGTTAAGGTTTCTTTGTGGTCAAATGGAAGATTTTGTGTATCAAGTCTAATGATTTTATTATTCACGACTTGTTTTCCATCTATATGACCTATCCAATTCTGAAAGAGATGCACTGAAGTATTCACTATAATTGTACTTTGATCAAGTCTCCTTGCATTTTTAACAGCTTTTGCTTTATATAGCACCTATTATATCTGATGCATGGTTTTCTTATTGTTGTATCGTCTTCATAAACTTGTTCCCCCCCAGTTTTGTTGAGATATAATTGACATGCAGCATTGTATAAGTTTAAGGTGTACAGCATATATAAACTTGGTTTTTATCACCATCTGATTTCTTTCTTGGTCTTGTTTGGTACTTTTGACCTTAAATTCCCCATAGTCTGTTACCTTGCTTCAATATTGCTCGAATTTCTCCAGTATCATTTGTCTCATTCCTTTATTCTTAATGTGTTTTAGTCAGTCTTGTAAACAGCATCTATTTGTGATTTTTAAAGAACCCAACCAGACAATCTGTCTTTAATGGGAGAATTTAATGCTTTATACTTAGTGCAATGATTCATATGCTTGATTTTAATTCCTCTTTTTAACACATCATTTATATTACATTGTTCTTTCTTTTCCTTTTACTCGTTTATGCTGGCTTAATCTAGTGACTACTCATTCCACTTTTTGGTTGTTGTTAATGTGAAAGTCCTATTGCTAGATTTCCACTCTACTGTTGGTTATCTCTCCTTTCTTGTGTTCCAAATCAGATACATATTCCTTTACTATTACTTGAAAATAAGATCGTTACTTTTGTTACTGAGACATTCTATTAGACATTACCTTAGTCACTCTCCAAGCCTTTAGAACGTTTTCATTTTCTTTATTCTCTTCTCTTCTCTTCCCCAACAGCCAGGACCTTTGGAATGCTTTGTGTCACCTCTTCCTCCAGCTCCCCCCATTCCTAGCTTTTTCTATATAATTTGTCAGACTAGTATTAGTTTTTCATCTACTATGTCTTCATAGTTTCTAGAGTCTTTAACTTAGAACATATTTTACATATATTTGGTCAGTCTGTTACTGCATTTTAATATTTAAGTATAGTCTATGGTATATTTACAGAAAATGTTCATCGACCAATACTATTTCCTCTCTTCTTTATTGTGTTCTACCTTGAGGCTTTTCATATAAGCCATTTATATAAATGTTTTTTATATTTATACTAATGTTAGGAATTTATATGAATCTTTTTTGGTTCGAGTGATTTCATGAGCCTCTTTATTTGGTGTATGTAAATAATAAATAGTACTTTCTAAAAAAATAAAAAAAATAATTCTTCTAAATTCTCACATATACACAATGTCTTACTTATGCCCTGACAGATGAACAAAATTATTACTGGGTATGGGCTCCTTTGGTTTCCACCCTCTTTGTTTTTAGTAGTTTGCATATGTTTTTCCTTTGTCTACTACCTTACCATGTTGAGATGAAAACTCTGATTTCATTCTGGTTCATTCTCTTTATAGGTAACTTATTCTGTCTCTTAACTTCTACAAGAATTTTTCAGATATGTCTAGATGTATTGATACTGACCCTGATATCAGGTTCCCCACATTAAATCCAGCATATATGGGGTTAAAACCAAAACACTCATTCCCTGCTTACTCTCTGGCTTCCCGGCTCCAGAATCCACTATCCTCCATGGAAACAGACACTGTCAAGGACAAGCACCTGGATTATCTCCTCCCTGCAAAGAGATACAGGCTGGTGGGAAAGCTGCTGACCAGCAAGGTCACAGGCTTCCTCCTCTCTCCAAGTGTCTCGAGGCCAAAGACAGGCTGATGGGAAAGCTCTGACCAGCAAGGCCATATGCTCCCTCTCCCCTGCCTAAAACCCCAAATAAAAACCCTTCCTCTTAGCTTTTCGGGGAGTTTGGGATTGTAGCATTAGCTGCCCTCTCTCCTTGCTCAGTGCTGTGCAAAAATAAAATTGCTACTTTCTTCCACCACGCGCGGTGTCAGAGATTGGCTTGCTGCGCAACGGGTGAGCAAACTCACTTCAGGTTCGGTATCAGTATGTCATTTCTCATAAATTCCAACTCAATCTTAGTCCTTTTAATCTGAAGACTTAGATCTTGTTCTCACAACTTTTTTTCTTTTTCTTTCTTTTTACCTTTCTCTCCTCTGCTCTTCCAATTACCTTTTCTGATTTTAGAATGCCTATTACTTGCATATTAGTTCTTGTGCATCTATCTTCCAAGCCTCTTATCTCTTCCTCTAGATTTCTGTGTTTTTGTATTTTGTGTTCTCTGTGTTGACGTATTTCTTCCATTTGGTCTTCCAAGATAACTTGGGTCTCAACAATGACTAACTTTTCCTTCAATTAATCTACTTAAGTGTTCAGCTGGGAAATCATATGTTTAGCTTCAGAATCTGTTTCCTGTCTACTTGAAACTTCTCAAGTGCTCTTATTATTTTCCTGGCTGTCGTCTGTCTCCTCTAGCAACTTTATTTCATGTTATGAATTCTATTTATTTTCATAAGATCTTCCTCTCTCTGAATATCATAGTGGATGTATTATATCTTTATTTGTTAGCTTAACAGGGTCAGGTGGCACCCTCAGTGATAGAAGCCTTGAAAGTGGTGGAAGGTGATGACTATCCCATGTGGAAGAAAGCCCTCCTCCCTTTTCCCTACTGGAATATTCACAGAGCCCAAGGCTGCACCTGTACCAGGCTGTGCAGAGGCCTCAGAAATGGTTTTACTCAGGAGAGTGTAAGATATATTAAAGTTGGTAGTGGAGGGGAAAGAGGCCACATTTATGCTACTAAATTCCCAGACTCCCTATGTAAGATTTATTCTTTCAATTAATTTTTTGAAACTACGTTATTTCACTGGACTGCCTGGAAATTCAATTTAATGTAATAAATATTTATTGAGCATCCTCCTACACTTGTAAGAATCATAATGACAGTATAATAGAGTAAATGCATATCCTCAGCTGATTCTCTATCAATATTTTTTATTTGTTTTTCTCATGTCCTTTTTATAAAAAAAGACTTTACTTTTTTAGAGAATTTTAGTTTTACAACAAAAATTCAGAGGAAGGTATAGAGATTTCCCTCACACATGAATAGCCTCTCCAATTATCAACATCATTCACCAGAATGGTCCATTTTTTACCAAGTATGAAGCTACATTTTGTCTCACAGTTATGACACATCAGAATTACCCAAAGTCCATAGTTTACTTAGGGTTCACTCTTGGTCTTGTACTTTCTATGGATTTGGACAAATGTATAATGACATATAGCTATATTGTAATATGGAGTATTTCCACTGTCCTAAAAGTTCTCTGTACTCCACCTATTCATCTCTCCTCCCTACCCTGCCACTGACAACAGCCAATATTTTTATTGTCTCCATAGTTTTGCTATTTCTAGAATGTCATATAGTTGAAATCATACAGTATGTAGCCTTTTCAGATTGGCTTTTTTCACTTAGTCATATGCATTTAAAGTTCCTCATGTCTTTTCATGGCTTGATAGTTCACTTCTTTTTAGTGCTGAATAATATACCATTATCTAGATGTACCACAGTTTATCCATTCACTTACTGAAGGATGTCTTGGTTGCTTGAAGTTTTGGCAGTTATGAATAAAGCTTCTATAAACATCAGTGTGCAGGTTTTTGTGGGGACATGTTTTCAGCTCCCTTGGGGAAATGCCAAGGAATGTGATTGCTATTGTATGATAAGAGTATGTTTAATTTTGTGAGAAACTGCCAAACTGTCTTCCAAAGTGGCTATACCATTCTGTATTCCCACTAGTAATGCATGAGCATTCCTGTTGCTCCACATCCTTGTCAGCATTTGGTGTACTCAGTGTTCTGGCCATTCTAATAGGTGTGTAGTGGTGTGCTGGTTAATTTTATGTGTCAGCTTGATGGGCCTAAGGAATTCCCAGAAAGCTGATAAAACATTATTTTTGAGTGTGTCTGTAGGAGTGTTTCTAGAAAAGATTAGCATTTGATTCAATAGACTGAGTAAAGATTTGTCCTCACCATCCAACCCATTGGGGGCCTGAATGGAACAAAAAAGCAAAAGAAAGGTAAAATCTCTGTCTCTCTTCTTGAGCTTGGATGTCCATCTTCTCCTGCCCTTGGACATCAGAGCTCCTGGTTCTTGGGCCTTTGGACTCTGGAACTTACACCTGTGGCCCAGTTCTCAGGCCTCTGACCTTGGACTTGGAGTAATGACATTGACGTCCCTTGTTCTCAGGCCTTTGGACTCGAACTGAATTATGTCAGCAGCTTTCCTGGTTCTCCAGCTTGCAGATAACAGATTGCGGGACTTCTTTGCCTTCATAAACATGTGAATCAACTCCTATAACAAATCTCCTCTTATATCTCTCTCTCTCTCTATAATATTGGTTCGGTTTCTCTGGAGAACCCTGAATAATACAAGTGGTATCTCATTGTTGCCTTAATTTATATTTCCCTGATGACAAATGATGTGGAACATCTTTTCTGTATGTTTATTTGCCATCTGTTTATCTTCTTTGGTGAAGCGTTCAGGTCTTTTGCACATTTGTAAATTAGATTTTTTTCTTATTGTTGAGTTTTAAGAGTTCTTTATTTTGGATAACAGTCCTTTATCAGATGTGTCTTTTGCAAATATTTTCTCTTAGCCTGTGGCTTATCTTCTAATTCTGTTGATTTAGTTTCTACTTAGACATATGACTTCCTATATCTTCATATTAATAACTGGTATTTAACTAGTATCAATGTGCTTTCTAGGACAGACATGCTTAATATACTCTAACAAGTAGAGAACTCTGTCTTCTTGGTACTACCTCTAAAAAGCTGCTTTCCTTAATTCCCAAAATTTTCCCGTCGGTCTCTTTGTGTCCTTCTATCTGACAGAACAATAGTTTTTAAAAAGCTAACAGAAACTATCCCCAAATGTGGATGACTGTGAAAACTTAGGAGATGGATTAATTATTGTAAGTGTGGTTTGTTCTTTTTCTGAATGAGTAGCTTTGTTGTTCTATAACATTTTAAAGAATCGGTTATTTCTCATCAAATGTAAATTACTAAGCTGCTATCAAAAGTAATATTGCATGGATGGTGTTTCAGTTTATATTTTGCTATTGTTTTAAACATTAACTCAACAAACAGTAAAAATGTACTCTTTGAAACGTGCTGTGCTAAACGTGGTGAGGAATTAAAAAATGATGCTCTCTAGAGTTTAGCATTCATGGATAAGAAGTTGAGGGAGGGTATTTCCAGGCAGAAATAAAGTCTTGAACAAATGCATATAGATGGAAAGGGCAAGGTTTATTTGACCAAAATGTAACTTGTGTGAATGGGAGTATTGGAAGGCACAGGAATTGAAAGGTAGATTGGCTGTTTGAAACACCCAATGCCCAACTTATTCAGTAAGCAATAGGAGATTTCTGAGCAGGAGAGTAACATTCTCAAAATCATATGTGGGAAGATTAACTAACTGCACTATGTGGGATAAACTGTAACAGAGAGATTGGAAAAGGAATTCCAGTTGAGATAGTAGAATAGACCAGATCAGCAGAGTTGAGAGTACCCACAAGATGACAGCAAGAACGGGGTGAGGGGTGGATTTCAGAAAGATCCCAGAGGTAGAAACAATAGAACTTGGCAGCTGTTTGGATGTGGGAGCAAAAAGAGAACTAAGCAGGTTGAAAAGAGGTTTCAAGCTTTATGTATGGGAAGATGTTTTTCTTCTGAACAGAAATAGGACATCAGCAGGATGGTCAGGCTTCCCAGAGAAAAAATGAATTAAGGTTTGAGAATATTTAATTTGAAGTATTGGTGAATCACTTACTTATATTTAGGTGTTAAGCAGACACTTGGAAATGCATGAATCTCAAAGAGGATTCATGATTTATGAGAAAGAGAGAAGAGGATGGGAGAAGTAAGAAAAATGAGAAAGAAACAAAGGTTAGAGGAGAAAGTAGGTGCTGTCAAGAGAAAGTAGAATGAGAACCTGGAAAGTGGGGAACCTTGGACACCAAGGGAGGGGAAGGTTTCCCAAAAGGGTGATTGCAGAAGAAAGTGAGAGGTGCTTTTCTTTACACTGACTCCCTTCTCTTTAGTAATAGAACCTGGCACCCATAATTTAGCCATGTTTCCCAGCCTTCTTTATAGCTAGATGTGCTATAGTGCTGCAGATGTGACATAGTTTGGGCCAATGAAATATAGGCATATATTTTGTGTGTTACTTCCGGATAAACTCCTTGAAAAGGAGAAGGGCATAATTTTATTCTCCTTCCTACTGTTTATAATGGCTGGAACTCCAGCAGATAATTTTTGGACCATGAGGTGATCTAAAGAATGGAAGCCACTCATCAAGATACGGAGCAGCATGATAGAGCAGATTGATTCCCTGCCATCAAAGAGCCACCATGCTGCCCCTGAAAGACTACCTCTAGTCTTTCTTTTTTAGACAAATATGTAAACATGCAGCCAAACTCAAACAAGAAGTGAGAAAAAAATTATTGGATGTGGAAGTAGAGCACAGTTGGGGGCATTTCCCCTATAACGGCTCTGAAAACAGTTTCCAGAGTCAAACTAACTAGCTTTAAATCCAGCTTCATCATTCATTAACTATGTGACACTGGACAAGAAATTTAATAGCCCTAAGCCTCAACATATTATTAGATAGAGATATTAAATAGAACCTACCTCATGGGTTATGTGAGAAATGATTTACAGTATTCATGTAAAGTGCTTCACACAGTGCTTGCACATAGTAGGTGCTCAATAAATGTAAGTGAAAAAAAAAATCAGGTGGTCCCTGATAATATGGTATAATTTTTAAAACACATTCCATGAAATTTGATGATTTCAGAGTCATATTAATCCTATAGTTTAGAGAAACAAATGTATATTAAACAAAATACTGAATGTAAAATATATTTTGTAAGCTTCAAATCGTTATATAAATATAAAATTTTACCGTTTTAACTTGAATGCATATCACTTTACAAATGGGATCTTTAATAACATTGATAAGGTATATTTGGTTGACTTTTATAAATGTCAAATGGTTTATTACCATTACCTTATTTTTATTTTTTAAAAGCACAACAATGGAAAATCAGTAAGGATGAGTTGTAGAAATATTTCAAAATCAATTCAGTTTTCTAATACTTATAAGGTATATAATGCTCTTTAAGGCAGAATTCCCACCCCTCATGTGATACTCTAGATATCATATGTTGTTATCTATTTAATCCTCAAAATGTTATAAAGAAAAATTGATGACTACAGAATTCTTTATTGCTGTGAAAATATTCGATAAAGAACTAATTTGACTTAAGCTCCATTTTAAAGTTTATTCTAGTGGGAGCCAACACGGAGAAATGGAAAAAACTCAAATTTTGTAGTCAAATAAATCTTAGTTCAAACAGGTTCCATTTCTTCTTACTAATACTGTGGAAATGGTCATATAGTGTAACCACATTAGAACTGGCATTTAACATTAGCATTAAAACTACTTTTCAGGGGGCAAGCCTGGTGGCGCAGTGGTTAAGTTCGCATGTTCCACTTTGGTGGCCTGCGGTTTGCTGGTTCGGATCCCGGGTGCGGACATGGCACCGCTTGGCAAGCCATGCTGTGGCAGGCGTCCCACATATAAAGTAGAGGAACATGGGCACTGATGTTAGCTCAGGGCCAGTCTTCCTCAGCAAAAAGAGGAGGATTGGCAGCAGTTAGCTCAGGGCTAATCTTCCTCAAAAAGAAAAAAAAAAACAAAACAAAACTATTTTTCAGGAATTGAGGAATGCAATCCTGAATCAAATTCTTTATTTTGTGTTCATATGTATTTATAATCCTGAGTTAATATGTTTTTAATTTTTTTAGCAGCACACTCATTCTAAACTATTAAAGTAATATTTACCACAATGAGACGGTGAAAATGACTTACCGTTCTCATTTAAAAATACTTTCCGATTCTGAAATACTGTGTACCATTCTGGTTACTGAACCACAAGAGGAAAATAATAGCTGGGACTGAGGGAGAGAACAGCCGCAGTGATGGCGGAAACAGGGTAGGGACTTTCACACCAAAAACTTATTAAAGAAGGACTTTTTGTTAAGAATGCAGAATTCTGAGAGACCAAGCATTACAAAGTTATGAAGAGTGTAGAGGTCGTATCTCAGTGGTGTGATATTTAGGTAGGATCTGGCCACAAGTCCCAGAAACACTCCGTCCTGCCATTGATCAGCTACCCCTCCCCACCCGGTCCTTGAGGAAAGGATTGCAACGAGGAGGCAGGCAAGATAAACTCTGTATTCCCAGCCGGCACAAAGGAGCGAAGGTCACAAACCCCTCTTTAGACATCTATAAATGAGCTGGGACACGACCTGTGAAGAACGCCTCTTGTCTAAGTCGGGTCAGGCTCACTGGCCAAAGAGCAAACCACACAGCAGATAAAGCCTGCTTGACCACTTCCATTCCCAATGTCAAAGCCCAATCTACCCCAGCGAAGAGTACTCTAGGCCGTTCCAGACAAGAGCCGAGAGGGGGACGTGCGAGTCTGCCCCAGTGCCTGCAGCAAACATGGCCTGGACCTGAATTTGCTTCCTGGGTTTACATTTTTGTTCGGGTCAAGGGCAAATAATGTCCTTAAGGAATGTCCAAGAGCCGGCTAATTTACAGGCACCGCTGGACCATCCTCCAAAGCACACAGACTTTTATCCTTCTAGCTCTATGGCTCTTTCCTTCACACTATATCTAAAGTCTAACAATGAACCTCCTCCAGATCTCAGCGGGTAACTGTGGCCGCTGGGGACAAGGTTTAAACACAAGGGCTTCTGAAGAATGCAAGAATTGCAGTCAGTGAGAAAGATCACTGATCAGCGTCTCCTTTCTTAGCAGGAAGAGGTTTCCAAAGTACTGCAACATTTGTTGTTTTATCATTTTGTACATCTCTCTTGTCCCCTTCTGTTATGGATTATACATGGTCTTCTCCCTTAGCTATAGAAAGCCTGAGGATGGGGCCTTACACCTCTGTATCCCCAGAACCTAGCAGGGTACTGAATCTATACTATATGCCAATAAGTATTTTCTAAGTGACCAAAAGTTATTCAGCTGGTTATTGAGCAGGGAAAAAAGGCATTACAGATGTATTCTTGAGAAGCACGTGGCCTTGTATAGAGATCATTCTAACATACCTGGAACGATTAAGCCACAATAAATGACCCACAGCATTGAGTATTAAACTGTGTTCCACAGAGCATACACATTGTAAGAAGTTATAGCGGGAACAAGTTAAAGTAACGTGGCTGATTCAGGGGAGGGCATGGTCAAAGCAGGATTCCGGTAAGCCTTCAAGCATGATGAGATTCCTGCTGAAGGAATAGCTCGAGACAACCCTGAGGTGGCTTCCGACAGACTCCTCCATGCCTCCGCAGAAGCCGAGCTCCTTCGCCTAAGGTTAAGGGCCCCACGGTCTGGAGGGCGGCCGGGCGCCACCCACGGCGAGGCCCGACCCCAGCGGCAGCTCGAGGCCCCCGGCCCCGCTCCCTGTCGCCGGCACGCGCTGCTCTCTTCGCACAGCGCGGGCGGACACCGGGCAGAGTCCCAGGCGCTCCTCCTCTGCTGGGCGCAGGCGCCGTTCGCGCTAGATCGTTCTGTTCTTACACGGTTCTTGCCGGGCTCTTGCCAACCGCCATAGGTGATTTATAGGGGAGATGAATCACGGTCAGGCTAGCCCTAACCCCTGCTAATGCGTTTCCTCGAGATCTTCTGACGAGACCGTGACCTACAGCAGAACCCACAGAAGAAACCACGGCTCGAGCCGCCCTCTCCTTCAGGACGCCAGAGCTCCGCGCGGGGCGCGCGAGCCGTCTCAAGGCTCCCCACTGACACTCCGAGACCTCGGCCCGGAAGCACCGTCCCTCTCCTTCCCAGAGACTTCCGGGGCGGAGGGAAGTAGGCGGAGTCAGGGCCGGAAGCACAGGGGCGGGGCCCCTGTTCTTTAGTCTCTTTTGGATCCCTGCCTCCGCTCTCGGCTAGGGCATAGTTACATCGTCGTGTGGGGTGTCTTTTGTCTGGTCGCGCTCCCTGCCGCTTTACCATGGGGTTAGAAATCGACCTGAGGGAAATCTGACACCAATGAGCGGGTGGGGAGGCAGCCCCTCTGCTGGCTCCTCCGTGTATGGAAGTTCTGCCCCCGCCTTCTCGCACTGTCTGCTTCCTTTTGCTCCACACCCCGTCTAGCCGCCCGATTTTACCCCTTTTCAGCCACCCGCTCCTCCATTATGTATGATCGGGCTCCTCGCTGGCCCAGATTGGCGAAAGGTGGCAGCACTGAGGATCACGTGGGTCCTGGGTCCTACCAGGTACCTTTCCTGAAGCAGCAGGCAACAGGTAAGGTGCAGGGAGAGGCGAGCCTTCTGTGACAGGCACCTCACCTACAGCCTGCCCGCTTCCGTGTGCCTGCGAATTAAACGTAATAGCACCACTTCATAAATACAACGAAACATGAAGCAGGCAGGGGACGTCCTGTCCTTATTTTACAGGTGATAACTGGTAAAATCATTTCTCCTGTTTCACAAGGTCAGTGAGCCTATGGCTAGGACTTTTGATTCTACAGTGGTCGTCTACATCATACTTTCAATGGAACACATTCGATCTAGGATTTCCTACCTCTTGACTATGAGTCTCCAAGTCCTGTGTACTTCTTACCGCCTACTGTCTCTTCTTTGTAAACCTGTCTGCCTCACATGCCTATTTCTACCATTAGCCAGAGAAACATTTATTTACTAGGATGTAACTCATGTTTTTATTTTGCAATATCATTTAAAGATAGTGCTATGTATTTTTTCAGATAGATGCTTCCTATCTGACTATACCCATTTCACTTTGAACATACTTAGTGAGGGCCCTTTATCTCATTTTCTGTAAAGAAAAGCTACACTCTTGAGAGATGGAGTGGGGATGGTAATTTAAATGATTATTTGCTCTCCGCATTTGTTTGCAGTTAGTGACTTTGGGGAAACTTTTAATAAATATTTCCAGTTTGTTTTCTGCTTTTCCTAATCTGATGATTTTGCGGAACTTAATACCATCCAAATTATAGTTTTTCCCTTGTTAACCTGCCTTTTCCCTATTCCTACACTATTTTTAAACAAAGGCCAGGATCCATCACTCTGACATGGCTGGTCAGATTAGGTTATTAAGCCTAATACCTAATTTAGGTTTCTTTGGGAGTACGAATTTGTCATTTGTCATTGTTTTAATCTTGAATTTTACTGCTTTTCAGCATCTGATATTGATATTAGTATTCTTGGAGCTTATTATGTCTTTATTTGATGCAGTTGAGTTGTTAGAAACATTAACTCCCTAACAATTTACTAGCCACCGACAACCACCCCAAATGCTTACACTTATGATACTTTTCAATCCTTTTTTAATTTTGACACAACTGACCACCCTCTTTTTAGAACTATTTCTTCCCCTGGTATCTGTAACGTCATCAGTTTTGCTTGTGTTTTTCTCCAAATTGCTGTCTTGACACAGTTCCTGATAAATGGTTAGAACCTAATAAACATTTGTTAAATGCTGAATCAGGAAATCATTTTCTCCCCTCTCCAACAAAGCCTTCATAGTCTTCTTTAAAGTTTTTTATTTTTTCTAAACACCTTTTAAATGTTTGTCTTGTACTTTCCATCCTTTGCTTGTGGCTTTTCTCACGTGCACTTTCTCATTCAGATCCATAGCTTCAACTGCTATGCATATTCTGACTCTGCTGACTCCCAGAAGACAGTCGTTAGGCATATAGGTGAGTTATATCTCTAAGATGAGCTTTCTTCTAATCTTAAGGCTTTCAACATCGCCAGTTACTTTTTGGGAAATCTCTATCTGGGTGGTCTCTGGCCTCTGAAATTCCAAGTGTCTGAACTCATCATTTTCTGCACTATTACAGGCCCCTTTGAAAAAAATTCCCTATCAGTCAATTATAAACGTTAGGCTTTGGACTTGTTCTAGACTCTTTCTTCTCTTACTGACCACTCCCATTGATCATTAAGACCTATTGATTCTGTCTTTTCAGTATCTCTCAAATTGGTCCCTATTGTTCACTTAACTGCCCTTCACTTGGTTCAAGCCTCATGATTTCTGTTCTGAAATAAACCAATATTACTGATTTCTCTTTATTTCAGTCTCCAATCCAATTTCTATCTTATGGCTAACATGATCTTTCTAAGATAAAATTATGGTTTTCTTTTAAACATGTTGTTTGAAGCATGTATAATTATGTTGTTTTTTTAAACACTAAGGTTAAAATCTGAACTTCTTAACATGGTGCATAAGATTCTTCACGATCTGATTCCTGACCTGGTCTCCCACTTTACCTGGTCTTTTTAGGCAACCACACCTCCACCAACATTTAACCTACATATTAGCAATTCTGACTTTGCGTTTTCTATAAGTTCATGGCTTTGTACCTGCTGATAGCTTTGCTCAGTATGCTCTCTCTTCCTTTCTCACTTGGCTAATTCCTACTTAATCTTTGAGACTTAAGTAAAGTGAAGTTGTTCTCTGACTCCACTCTTTTTCAAATTTTCCTTCTTTGACTCCTCAATGACTCTTTCATTTACTATATTGTAATTACCTGTTAATTTCTCTGGCTGCTACACTAAAATGTGAGCTTCTTGAGAGTGGTAACCACGATCTTTACTCTGTTATTCTCAGTTTTAAGCTCAATACCATAACGGATAAGTGCTTAATTTAAAAAAAAATAACAAAGTAATTCTTGAAATAAAGTTAAAAATTCTAACGAGCTACACATAGCAAAATTAAAAACTCTCATAACATGACTTGTGTGAACTCTGCTTAGAGAGCAGTAAGTAGGGTGTTGCAAGGCCCTTCTTTTATTGTTTTATCGGATTGTGCCTTGTTCACCTACGAAGGAGACTAGGAAATTCCATGCTTGAGAACTTTGAGCAGCTGCCTCTTATAGATCCCTGTTTTAGCACTACTCAGCAGTGACATCCTGATAATGGATAGAGGTACAAGTGTCTCTTTAGTCATTTCTGTATTGGATTCCCTGGCGAGATAATTTAAAAGTAGCTACCGTTCCTTTCCTAGGTACGTTCTGCCTTACTCCTAAGACCAGTAACATACTGGACTATGCAGAGGTGTAAACAATTATTTCAGTTAATGGTCAGGTAGTTTTTACAGAGTGTGATGTAGGAAGAGCAGATATTGGGACTTTGTATAGCTTGCTTGTTACCTTGAACTACACAAGAGGAGAGGACTTTAGAGTCCTGGATCTTCAAAAGAAGGATGCAGATGCTCATTATTCTAACCTTTCTCTCTCCTAATTACCACTGTCCTCTTACTGTAGCGGATTTGGTCAATCCTCCACTGTCTTGTTTCCACATATTCCTCAGGAAATTCTTTCCACCCTAATTTGCAAACTTCATTGCCTCTGCTTTTGGCAATTTGATCAGATTCTTTTCCACCCAGGATTTGCAGCCTGAAAGGGGTGGGACTGAGCTGCCTTGATTTCATGAGTGGGGGAGATAATGGATCTTCCAGTTCTAGATTAGTGAGAGCTGTTCCTGATTTTGTCATAGTTATCTGAGGAGCAAGCATATCTTAACTCATCAAAGAGTTCCCTAAAGACAGCCAACCTAGTAAAATATGACAAAAACACAGTCCTTTTAATAATGTGACTGCTCCTGGCATTATTGTGCTAAGGAGTATTTCACTGCTTTTTGAGCTTGATTTACATAATGAATGGCACCCCACATTAGTTGTATATAAGTTATCTATATTGGTTCTATATTAGTTATCTAAGCGGGGTGACACCAGCTCCTAAATATATTCTTTCCCAGATTTCTTCTTTGATGTGGGAGAAAGCTTTCTCTCCCCCAGAAGATTATCTTCTGGTTAGCTTTATTTGCCAAAGAAGATGAGTTGTCCATGGTCTCGTGCTCATGCCCCTGTGTTTCTGCCAACAATAATGATTCTGTCTCATTAGCCAATCAGAATTTAGGGAGATCACCTCAGAGAATGCAATCTGTCTTTATTTGTTTAAGTAAACAATATGCATATTATTACTCTATATGTTGATCTTCCTGAAGATGAGTACGTGTTTCAAAGATCTCGTTAATTGCTGTTACGTGAAGAATGCCCACTTTGTTTTGTGGCTGTAGCTGTGACTACAGAACTTGTCATTTAATCACGTGCTGCCCGCCTTCTCTCAGAATGGACTGACTTTTATTGCTTCATGTCAGTTTGATTTATCTTCTGCTGTTAGCACCTCAAACTCAATGTAGCACAAACTGAGCTTACTTCTTTCTTCTCAAATCTTTTCCTCTCCCATATTCTTAATTTCTTCTTTCTACCTGACAGTTTGATTTATCATTCGTAATTGGCACTTCATATGTCAATGTATCCATATGGCCCAAATCAAACTTCTTACGCTCCAACCCTAATTCCCCAGAACCCTCTTCTCCTATGTTTTATACCTTAATTATTGGCAGCACTGTTTGTAATGTAATTATTTGTCTGTAAGTCTAGCTTCCCCACTATTGGAGCCATGGTTTTAGCTTACTCATTAGTGTGCCCTCACTGCCTCTCTCTGACACATAATAAAGCATTCAGTATTGTTGACTGAATGGCTAAAGGTGTAGTTTAGAATATCACCTATTAATTCTATATTTATTATTTAATATGCAGGGCACTATATATTATTTAATATGGTGGGGTGCCCAACCATCCTCGTTTATTTGGGAATGTCCTGGTTTTAGCATTAAAAGTCCTTTGTCCTGGGAAAACTAGGACAGTTTGTCACCCTAACTGTAAACATTAGATAAAACAGAAAAATCCCTTCTCTCGTGAAGCTTTTCAATAGAAACACTTTAATTTTCTTGAGGTTTTACTTGAGGTCAATATTTCATATAAACTTTTAGCCTATTGCTGAAAATTTCTATATAATTAATTTTGGAAAACTTCAATGAAGATTTTAGAGTACTGGCTTTCATGCATACATGGCACTATTGTGTGTTTTTTTCCATTTTTATATGAATTTCATTATTTTGCAATTAATTTTACATCTGTTTAGGTAGATTCAGTTATAATCTCTGTCATGTTGCGATGACAGCTGCCTCAGAACTCGCCTGACTTGAGCTTTCTCAGTTTTCATATCTAACTCATATTACCTTGTTGTCTATATGAAACTAAATTACAAAAAAAATACCTTTAATTGTGAGATGAAAACTTTTGCATAAAACTGCATAAAATATAAATATAAATTCATTAAAAATGAATACTGAAGTGAAGAAATATAAGGTTGCTAAATTTCCCTTTCTAATCATAACTCTTTCCTTCTCTACAGGTAGGCACTGTTTTGATTTTTATGGCAATCACTTCCTTGCTTTTCTTTATGGATTATTAAATCCTCTTGATGAAATAACCCCTTTGTCATAATGAAATGTCTCTCTTATCCCTGGTGTTCCTTGTTCTCAAATCGGCTTTATCTGATTTTCATAGAGTCACTCCAGCTTTCTTTGATTCATAGATGCACAGTATATCTTTTTTCATCCTTTCATTTTTAACCTCTGTGTCTTTATGTTTTAAGAGGATTTCCTGTAGATAGCATAAGGTTGGGTCTTGCTTTTTAATCCAATCCGACAATCTCTGCCTTTTAATTGAGGGTGTTTAGAACTTTTCCATTTAATTATTGATATTGTTGTATTTAAATTTACTCTCTTGCTATTTGTTTTCTATTTATCTCATCTGTTCTTTGTTTCTCTTTTCTTTTTCCCTGCCTTCGTCCAATGAGTTGAGTGTTTTTTTAGAAGTGGTTCTATTTTTATGTCCACCATTGGTTCACTAGGTACGCCTCTTTGTTTTATTTTTTAGTGGTTGCGTGAGGGTTTATAACATACCTCTCTAACTTATCAAAGTCTACCTGCAAATAATATCGTACCACTTCACGTACAGTATATGAGCCTTACAACAGTGTGCTTCCATTTCCCCCTTCTCATCCTTTGTGCTATTGTGGCCATATATTTTACTTCTACATATGCTATAATGCCACAGTGAATTGAAATTATGTTTGCTTTAAACAGTTAATTATTTTTTAAATGGATTAAGAATTGAGAAAAAATATCTTTTATTTACCCACATAGAATTTGTTGTTAATCCCATCCAGTGTACTTCTCATTTCAGAAGTTTGATTTGGATCTTTTTTTTTTTTATCTTCCCTTTATCTCCTCATTATATTCACCTTTATTCTATCTGGTTGAACATAGGAAGAATATTATAATAGATACTTTGATGTTCTTGTGTGCTGATTCCATCTTCCCATTTCTACATCTGTTTCTTTTCATTGGCTTTTCTCCTGTTTGTTAGACATATTTTCCTGCTTCTTGGAAAGACTTTCTGTTAGTTGTACATAATCTGTACTTGGTTTGTGTGCGCTTATGTGTGTGTTTTGAATGGAATCTGTTTCTTCTCTGGTTATGTACCCTGATTTGGAACACTTCACTGGTGTCCTGGGTTTCTCAACTCTCCTGGACAATCCTTGCCTTTCAAATAAGCCTTGGCCTCCTTTTGAGGATTTCTGTTCTTGTTGTCTTTGTTACTATCTAAAGGTGCTTTTTTTTTTTTTTTTTTTTTTTTGCTCTGGGACAGCCAGTTCAAACCATCAGTCACTAAATTAACACCCAGAGTTTTAGCACAGTTATGAAGCTTTTTATGACCACCTCAGTGTGGATGAGAATTTCTACTCTTTTTGACCTGCTGGCATTTTGGCACTTGAAATATTTTTCCTTGTTTAAAATTATTTTAGAGCTTTTAATGCTTCAGTAGATTGTTGCTTTTTAAGAGTAAGGTCTGTGTTTTATCCACCTCTTTTATGCTGTAATACCTAACACAAATAATTCTTAATTTCAGTTGCATTTTAATGTAAGTGGGCCTTAAAAGAAACACATTATTTCTAGTTTTAAAAAGAGTACCATTTATTATTAGTCCAGATGAGCAAGATTTTAAACTATACTAATTATCACCATAAATTCTCACAGTAGCGGACATTTTCCTTTAGTCTACATGATTCTCACAAGTTTTGAGTCCTCACTTTCATTCTTTTATTACCTATTGAATATAGCTGCTATGTTCTTTCCCATCTCTTCTTCAACATCTGTGTTGCTTAAACTATACTCATTTGCTTGATACATTTCTTGAAATTGTCTATCAGTCTGTCGGCACACTGTCTGTCTACTAAATTTATCTGCTAAGTTTATCTAATCTTATGATTGCCTGTTCCAAAGAAATTTGTATCTTGGGTTTGTAAACCTTTGTTTGGGGTCAAGCAATCAAGAAATATTTAGAGTGCCAACTATGTAGCAAATCAAGGAGATATTATTAATCACTTGCTGTAAACTCACTTTAAATTATTTCTGTCTAGGCCCTCTACAAATTTATCTATGCCATTCTCTGCAAACAATAGATGTTCTTCCAAAGTATGAGACAGTGGTCTTCTGAGGTTGAAAATATTTTATCAGCTAAATATAACTGCCATTTTCATCCCAACCAAATATGCTTAGAAGAAAAAAAAGACTTTTATTTTGTTTTAAATTTTCTTTAGGTATTTTTTCTGTTGTTCAGTAAGTCCAGTTCTATAGGTTCTTATATTTAAGATATATTAATAAAAATTCTGCTCTTATATCAGAACTTCAAAAATGCAACAACTTCTGTGGCTAGCCATTCGTTCTGATAATATAGTCTCAGCAATTGAGGTTACTAAATGATTTTATATATTTTGAGTGCTTTTTCTCTGAAATCATTGAAATCCTATCTTATCTACCAATGATATGATTTTACTTTTATAGGTGGCTATGCCCCATTCCTTTCTTTGGCTGCCAGAGACAGCGCTTTTACTGTTCCCTCTAGCACTGAGAAAGCTGTTCCAGGTCCAGGACACTATAATGTTTCAGAAGCACAGGTAAGTTTATAATAGTTATAATTGTCTGAGTTAATAAAAATCATGCTTTCGTCCTCTAATAGACTAACACGTCATTTGTCAAATTTTATTTTTCCTTGGCATCATCTTCTTTCTACTTTCAATCTATATTTTGTAATTAGAATAAGAAAATAAATGTGTTCAATGATGGTTGTCTGATTAGGGTTCTTCATTATTCTATATATTCTATAAGACATAAAACATTGTTACATCCTTCATGGTCCTTGAGATTCTTGAATGGGAGAATAGGATTATTGAATGAAATATGGCCCATGAAAGTTATGCAAATGTTCAAGATATGTAGAAGAGGGATGGCAATAGGAATTAGTTTGTGTGCTATACTCTAAAGCTATAGATATTGCCATTGTCTCATCTGTCTCCTATGTCACTACAGTCTCAAGAGTCTGTGACAAGAATATCTTTGATGGTCCATTCGTGTTCAGAAACAGTGGCTGTAACTCCAATATCTTCATAATCATGAACATCATCTTTACTCTTTCACATAAACTTTGCGTTCATACATAATGACTACTGATAACCCTAGCAGACCTTTATCTCCCCTGTTGGAGGCCCAGATATAGTCATTGATGCCTTAATTTTTGCATTAGACTTCTTGAATTAATAATAGCAACCATTCTATCTGTTGGAGTTTTTTGGTTGCAACCAATAGAATAGATTTTTACAACAGATGCTAGGTTTACAATAAAAGATTTTTAGGAAAGGTACTGGGGTAGCTCATAGACTTGAAGGAAGAATTGAATCAACAGGTCTTGTGGAAGGACAGGACTAAGGCAATACCAGATATTTCAGTAGTAGGAACTTCTGCACCATTCAATAGTGAGCTGCCATTAAATAACCCATTTATACAACTTCCTTCCATTTTTTGTGTGTGACACTACTCAAGATTAAAATTCCTGGTAGGGAGAATCTGTTTGCTCCAGTTTCATTATAGACCCACACCTGTGGTTCCTGGGATAGGGAATTCTGTGTTTGGAAGGTCCTTTAAAATTGCAAAGTATGGGGGAGGTTTGATTGTCCCAAGGGTGGTGAATATGCTGTTACGAGCAGATAATAGAAGGATGCTGGACAAATAAAAACAACAGACAATAGATTTCCATTACATTTCACCCTTTAACTTCCTGGCTCTCTTCTCTCTCATGCACACAACACACACACACACATACACACACACACACACAATTCTTCTTCCCATATATGTAATTTAAAAAATGCAGTTATTTGATGTATAATTTTAACATATACCTTCCCAGAAGGACCCAAACTAATGTCTAGTTACTGCATTCAGAGATGATATTACAGTGTCATTATCAAATGAATCCGGGATTAAGGCCAGTTCTTCTCATGTTCCTTCACATTCCTCTTTCATTATTCTGTGACCTATAGATTAAATGGTAAATATAACATGAGATATTATAAAGAAGTGGTTAGGAGTGTGGACTCTGGAGCTAGACTACCTAGATTCAAAATTATTCTCTGCCACTTACTAGCTGTGAGACTTAATCTTATCGCCTTAATCTCTTTGGTCCTTAGTTTCCTCATCTGTTAAATAGGGGTAATAACTTTGTAGGATTAAATATGTTTCTAAGGATTAAATATGTTAATAAACATTTAGGATAGTGCCTGACTATAGTTAGCATACATTTCAACTATTATTGGTGTTGCTGTTTTATAATAAAAGGGGGAAAAAAGAGAGGGAAAATGAAAGAAGGTGACGTGGGAAGCAAGGAAATAGAGGTGGGGACTTATTCTATTTCTGTAACTGATTGTGAGGCTATAGGTAGCTTAAGATTTTCCATTAGTCATTCCATGTTCCCCATCTCTTTAACAAAGACTTACTTCATCTGGTGGAGTTCTTAGCTTGGTGGGGTGACCAAAACCTTCAGTTCTAAGGGATCTGAGCTCTTGGTTCTCAGGCTTGCTTCTCAACCCTTTGAATAAACTTGCTCTTAGCATTTTCCTTGGGTGTTATAGTGTGAGAAATCTCTGCAGGATGTCCCTGTGTGGTACCCCACTGCACTCCTCTTAGCTCTTATTAGTTCTGTTTTTCAGTCCTGGTTAGGCTTAATCACCTCAGCCAATATGTTAATCTCTTTATTTTGCTTTCTGCTTTGTGTCATAAAGAGCTTGAAATGGCCAGTTGATGGTTTTGACTTCCAATTCAGTGGGATATCAATTGCTCATCCCTGGGGTCTTAAAACTTCCAGAATACTAGAGCCTAGAGGACAAAAAGCAAAAATTTGATAATAGGTCATTTGATGTAATCATTAGAAGTGTCACTCCTGCTTCCACTCCGTGGCCCACAGACCTGCATATTATGGGTGTATTGGCTGCTAGTTCTACCAGTAGTTCTTTATGAAGACTGGTATGTAACTCCAGTATTCCAAGAGGGTAATGTATTAAAATACACAATAGGTAGATTTCAAACTTTTAAATATGACAAGTATCAGGATACTGGAATGTTATTTTATGTTAATACTGATTTTAGTCAATTCCACATGTAAAATAATATAAAGTACAATTTAGATAAAATTTTATTTTATTCCAAATTGGATATCTTTCTCAGATTTTAAGAATAAGAAATTAGGAAATATGCTTTTTTTTGGTGTGTAATAGTGATCTAAGAAAAAGAGTCCTAGTATTCTTTACTTTTCTTCTTAAAACTATAGACAAATGCAAGGAAAGATTTATTTCCTTGGTTTAAAACATGGCTTATGACTTATTTACTCAATTGCTGTTGATTTTTTTTTGTAGTTTTAGGCTAAAGTCTTGCAGAACTTGTAGAGTTCAAGAAATGTGAATTTATCACAGTTTAAAAAATAAAGTCTGTTTCATTTTAAATGCCTGAATTAGGAAGCATGTTTGTAATGTGACATAGTTTACATATTAATTCTGTAAATAATTAATATATTGGATAATAATTAAAGGGATGATCTTATTGATAATTAATGCCAGTCTTTAGCAATTTACTTTTATACTTTTCTTTTGGAATCATAGGTTGAAATGTTGCTTTCTATCAGCAATTACTTAGTAAATACCATTTGGAGACTTCAAATGAAGTTTTAAAAAACCGAAAGTGTGAGTTGAAGTTCTGAGAGGCACCTCCACTGTGAAACACAGCATAAAAGCAGGACATTTGGGAGTTGAAACTGTGTCCCCAATTTGGTCCTTCTCTTATGGTCATTTCACTTCGATCGTGGTTGTCACCACTATTCCAAAGTTGGGGGTCGGGGTGGGGTATACATTTTGCCTTTACAGCTTTTGCTCAATTATAGGCCAAATTGCATTTCCTTTGTTTCTTTTAGCATATATGAAGCATGCTAATTTTTTTCAAAAGGAAGTTTGCTTAGTAGAAAATAACATAAAGGAAATTAAGAAAGTAAAAGAGGGGTCAGCCCCGTGGCTGAGTGGTTAAGTTTGTGCGTTCCGCTTCCGCCGCCCAGGGTTTCACCGGTTCGGATCCTGGGTGCAGACATGGCACCGCTCATTAGGCCATGCTGAGGCGGCATCGCACATGCCACAACTAGAAGGACCAACAACTAAAAATACACAACTATGTACCCGGGGACTTTGAAGAGAAAAAGGAAAAATAAAATCTTTAAAAAAAAGAAAGTAAAAGAAGCAGAAGAATCAAGTTGACAAAGTGTGGTCTTCTGACCCTTTGATAGATAATTAGCCTAAGTCACATCCCTTGTTCTGTCCATATTTTGTTTCCTAGGGTGATTCCCACTCCAAAGTGTCAGTACAAATTTCTCTTATGTTTTCTAGTTCTATTCTCTTCCACTTTCTGACCTGTCTCTGCATGGCAGGTACCGCCTTATTCCTTGATGCATGAGAATGGTTCTAGATGTGAGGATCTCCTCCCTGGGTCCAGATAATAGTTTGTTTCGTACTTCTCATTACCTAGGCCTGGGAATAGATGTCCAAATTAGGTCTGATTTTTGATCTGAGAGGTACACCTCACTACAGCTGAATGACAGAATATTACGTGTGATACAGTGCATGGCCTCACCCTGCAGGTGAGACTCTGCCTCCTATAATCTTGGGAGGTTGCTGACAATGTAATAACTCATCCAATAACCATAGCATACAGACAAAGTGCAGTACTCAAGAAGTAGTAAGACCACTTTCTCACAGGTTTTCATATAAAATGTATAATTACTTGGTAATATAATTTTTGGGTCATTTATTTGACATATGGCAATTGCTTTTCTAACCTCTTGTAAGGTCAGTAGAATTGGTGATTATGAAAATATGAATAATCTGAAAAAAAATCCTGGTTAATTTGTACCAGTTTAATAAATTAGATTAGATTGATTTTACTGTCTTCTGTTGAAGTATTCAGTATAAATTCAAATTGCAGTTTAAAATGTAAGATCATGGAGTCTATGGTAATTGCTTTCAAAGAATCAAAATTTGAGGAGGTCTTCTCTTTTCACAGGATTTTACTTTTTTTTTTTGCTGAGGAAGATTAGCCCTGAGCTAACATCTGTGCCAGTCCTCCTCCACTTTACATGTGGGTTGCCACCACAGCATGACTGATGAGTGGTGCAGGTCTATGCCCAGGATCCGAACCCAGGAATCCGGGCCACCAAAGCAGAATGCACTAATCCCCACCACTATGCCATCGGGCTGGCCCTCACATGATTGTACTTTTATCTGGCTTGTAATGTTAATGTTTTTGCAAAATCATTAAAGTCTATTATTAAAGATCCCAACTCTTTAAACATGGGGACTGTGATCTATTTAAAGCAGTAATAAAGTGGTGAACTGGTTATCTAAGAATATAATTTGACTCGTTTTTTGAAAGCAGACCTCTTTTGTGTATTTCTTAAAAGCTGAATGCAGCTGAATAAGATGCACACTAGAGATAGGCTCAGTTAATAGTGATTGTGAACAGCTGACATGTACACAGCATGTGAAAAGGTCTGCAGTAAATCAATAAATTTAAAAAAACTTATCTGATCAATCAGATGCCAACCACTATTACTATGAATCATCTTTGAAATGACTGCACCGTGACTGTTTGTTGAAACTAGTGTGATGGAATTTCATCTGAATTAATTGGCTGTTAGCTGGTTGATAATTTTCTGATTCTAGAAAATCCAAATGTGTGGCATGGAGAGGCATGGAAGATTCCTCCTAGTGCCTTCTCTGCAATAAACAATGTTTAAAACTCATGCATAAAACCAAGCTGTTGCCAATAAGCCTACATCAATGTCCCTGGAAATGACCAAAATGTTACTCATGAAAATAATTAATCCTAAACAAGCTTGGAAGGTTTTCTTTTAGCTTGCAGCATGAGTGCTGGCATTTTTAGCTTGTTTCAGAGGTACAAATTCTCCAGGGGCCTATATACATACTCTCTTTATTCTTACTCTACAGTTTTGGAGATTCCTTTGCCTCTGATTCCTGTTTTAAAACTGAGTTTTGCATTCTCTAAGGATGATAAATTTTAGTTTGAGTTCAGAGTTAAAATTGACAGCTGTAATTGTCGTCTTCTCTTATTATCCTCTTTTGCTAGAACTATGTCTTCAGTCAAGAGCTTTAACTATCTCAGGTTGGGATTTGAAACTATTTGTTCATATTAATATGTAATATTCATCAAATAGGTATTAATTATAAAGTGCTGCTTTTAATTATTTCATAATGTTTTTCCTCTAATTTAGTATCACATAAAAGGAGGCCATAGTCTACAAAACCGGGAGAAACGTTTTAAGAAGTTTATTTCAGATGGTCCAGGACCAGCAAGCTATGATCAGTCCTCTCCCGGAACGTTAGATATTGTGAACAGAAAAGCACTAGAGGCTAAAGAGCATCTTCACTCAGTACGTTGCTGTTTTAAATTATGCTTGTAATTACATTTCTTTTAGTTAAAATAAAACAGAAAAGATTTAATGTCTTATGTGATAAGTACATTTAAAAAGGCTTACTATAAAAATTAGTAGGTTTATTACTATCCACATTGTAGTTATTTTATAATTAAATGAGTACTTGATGTTTATAAACTTTAGTTTTTAACTGTATTAACATCTGACTTCATTTTGGCTTTTGATAAATCTATAAATATTTCCAGTGTCTATGGTGAACAAAAAGTAAGGGAGATTTTAAAAACCACCTGAGTGGTTTACCTATATGTATAGAGAGGAAAATCTGTGTTAAGTACTGTTAATAATACAGTGAAATTTAAAAAATGATTCCTGAAATAAAAAAGCATAAAATTTAGGTGGGTGAGAGATATATAGATTACTACTAATGCAAGATGAAATGTGACAGGTACTAAATGAATGAGCATGCAGTTAAATGCCATAGGAATTTAAAGGAGGACTACTGCATTATGGGAGTGTACTTTGTAGAGGGTTTATAGAGGAGGCTGGCCTTGAAAACTAGGGTTAGAGTATGCATTCCAGGCAAGGAGAGCTACATGAGTGAAGATAGAGAAGTGGGATCTTGTGGAGGACAATGAGATTATTTTGACTGGAGCTAAGAATCTGTGTAGGAGACTAGCAGGTGATATGTTTAAAAGGGTAGGTTTGTGTTGTATAATGAATAATTTTTATACCAAAGGCCTACCCCTTTGAAATAAATAATATAATCTAGCATATTTGGGGCATGGTTTATTTAGAGTGGTTCCCTCTTCTTTTTCTGTAACTCCTTCACATAGCTCATATTAATTAAATTTTAATCAGTTTGTGGTTTAGGAGGATATTTTAGGGCTAAGTACTCAGTTGAATAATGTCAGTGCAATGACAATGAGGTTAAGGTTTATAAGTGTATTTAAATATCAGCTATTTCATGTGTGGGGACAAAGTAAATATTCATTTACTCATGCAAGGGTTTCTCAGACATTTTTCTTTTTGCTGAGGAAGATTTGCCCTGAGCTAACATCTGTTGCCAATCTTCCTTTTTTTTTTTTTTTAATGTGAGCTGCTGCCACAGCATGGCCCCTAACAGAGGAGTGGTGTGGTTCCCTGCCTGGGAACTGAACCTGGGCTGCCGAAGCAGAGCACACTGAACTTTAACCACTAGGCCATTGAGGCTGACCCTCAGACATTTTTTGAGTCATTTTGTGTACCAGACATGATGCTAGGCTCTGATAATACATAGAAGACAAGTGACTGCTCCCTTGGATCTGTAATTTTAACAGGGAAGTAATGAATGAAATTCAGCAGGAAACAGTTGATGAAGTGCTATTTTAATAAACATATATCATAATAAAATGTTCACTAGTAGCCCATAGTGGAGAGCTTTTGGAGGGAATGGAGATATCACAATCAAACTGGATCCTGAAGGAGGATTCGCTAACTAGTTAAAAAGAATGGGAAAAACCGCTCCAGGCAGAGAAAAACCACGTGAATAAAGACAGTGAGTATTTAATAGCGTGGTGTGTTCAGTTCTTTGGAATATTTGGAGTACAGGATCTATAGCAAAAATAGAGGATGGAGAAAGAGGCAGGGGCTATATTTTGGAGAGTCTTGACATTGTGCAAATAATTTTTGGAAGCAGTGAATGGAGGGGAAACCATTCAATACTTTCCTTTTTTAATTTGGTAATCAGTCTCTGAAGTATCCTGAAACTACTTAATAGTTGTCTCTGATGATAAAAAAGGTAAGATTCTGCCAGGGATGGTGTGTTTATAACATAACTGTGTATTGGGCGTGAGTGTACTCAACTATAGCATTTATTTGTTTATTCAGAAACTACAGAGGATCAATATATCCTTAATAAATAATTTTCTGGATAACTAAATCTTTTAAGTGTGTTATTTTGTTTGATATATTTTATGCTAGTATTTCTAACGTATGTTACTCCTTCCTGTTTTTATTTAAATTATAAGATATTTTACATTAAAGGAAATTTTGAAGAAAGGATAATCACCCTAAAATTTCTGACTCTTATGTTGATAATTCTGTTAATTTTTGCACAGCTCCTTTCAGTATTAAGTCATGTATGTATATGACTTTCTACACATATGTAATTTCACATAACTTAAATAGCTACATATACATAAAGTCAATTTTATATTTTATGTTTTTTATTTCCTTTTGGCAGTATAGACATTTTCCTTGCCACATAGTTTGCGTAACTAGGATATTTATGCAGTGCACCAGTAATATGGAGATAAGTCAGGAACTGGGAAGGAAGGAAGCCAGGAAATGTTACAGAAAAATATAAAATTTGATTTTGCTCGGCAGACACTGTGATAAGAAAGCACAAGTAGCCTCTTTGAACTGCTGATTGTTGATGTAACTGTAGTAATGAATGCCTGTTTTTAAAATCAGTAATACTTGCTTTACTAAGCAAGATAAATAACTGAGCTGAGTGAGAGAGACTCCTTGCCTCTTCAGGTGGCTTCAATAGTAATGGTATATATAGTCTTGGTTTATATGATGAGGTGAGACTTGAATTCACTCTTTTAAATTAGTTTTATAGAGAGGTTGGCCTGGTGGCTAAGTTCTTGCGTTCCACTTTGGTGGCCCGGGGTTTGCAGGTTCACATCCCATGGGCGTGGACCTACACACTACTCATCAAGCCATGCTGTGGCAGCGTCCCATATACAAAATAGAGGGAGCCTGCCACAGCTGTTAGCTCATTGTCAATCTTACTCAAGCAAAAAAAGGAAGATTGGCAAGAGATGTTAGCTCAGGGCCAATCTTCCTCACCAAAAAACCCTCCAAGTAAATAAATAAATTAGTTTGGTAAAACAAACATTTTTGGTTTATATTATGAAACTCAGTAAGTCAATATTTAATAGTTGCCTTTTAGTAAATTTTAATGTTTGCTTCTTCATTCCTTCTCTTGCCTTTGAGTAAGTCGTATAAAATGTTTCCTTACAGAAAATTTCCAGGGCACCTACAGTTTCTAGAAGTGTTTATGTTCCTTCAATTCCTTCTTGTGGACAGTCATATGGTTATCATATTAAGGAGGATGGCAGTATTATAAAACATTTTCCACCTGCTAGTGACAGCACGCTAGGTCCAGCCTACTATAAACCTCAATTTGTGAGTATAATGCAGTTCATATTGACAATTGGGAGATTGTTTAGGATTATGCATGTTTCAGTTAATGTAACACTAACTGTGGTAACAAAGAGGCCCCCAAATCTCAGTGGCCTAATACAACAACATTCTTTTTTTGTCATTCATATGGTTGTTCCTTGTTGATAAGAGACTTTCCTCCATGTAGAGATTCAGGGACACAGGCGTGTTCCATGCATGTTCCTGTCGTCCCCGAGGGCCCTGGTGTCGTTTGTATCCAGCTGGCAGAAGGCGAAAGAGGATGGAGGATTGCTAGCAGTAGATTTTTGTAGGCCAGACCTGGGAGTTAAAGCTCAGTCACGTGGACACACTTAACTGCCGAGGGGGCTGGGAAATGTAGAAATATGGTCTAACTGTAGGTAGGAGGAAGAGGAAGCAGTTTAATTTCCTAGACGTGTCTGCTGCAATGTATAATCGTATGCAATACATAGATATTCTTTGCCTGAGTTTGAAAGAGAAAAAGAGCATTTTATTTGAATCTTATAGTATAAGCATTATTTCTTTCACAGATGATTGTAAGAAAGATAAGGAGCTTCTCTCTGATTAAAATATAAAACATAATATAATAGATCCATCTCATCCAGGTTTTAAATTTCAAACCTGGCCAGAGTTGAGACAAAATTTCTTTTAGCAAGTTGAAATGTATGAGTTATGTATGAATATAGATAATATGTCTGATTTAAGTACATAATGCTTTGAACCTGTTGTCTTTTATACTTTTATGAGATCTGAAAGAAGTAATCCTGGTGAGGAAAATGGCAAAAATTATATGTAGACTTAAGGAGCAGCTGAAGAGAAACCTTGGGGAAAGAATAGATTTTCTCAGGATTTGACTTGACCTTCTCGCCCTATACTCAACTTTTTATTTCTATGTGTCTCTATCTTTGCACTTAGGCTCAAGCACCTTCAGAAACCATCTGGCTTGCAGCAATAGGAATACTGGGGCATTTTGGAGTCTTAGATTCTTTGAATTGTTAAGAGTTTTTTCTTAAAATTTTTATTGTAATTTATATAATTACACATTGAATAGTAGAAACATAATAACAGATACCTATGTACATGCCATCACATATAACACGTATTAGAATCTTATCACACTTGAGTTAGCTATATTTTAAAATAAATACATTATTACAATTATTACCCTACCCAGTTTCCCTCCCTCCATTCTTTTCCCTTTTCCAAAGTAAACACTAAATTTTTATTACATGCATGAATAACAATATATATTATGTGATCTAAAAATTTAAGTAAATGGTATTATCTGATATGTAAGTTGCTTGCTATTTTACTTGATGTTATATTCTCCAGATTTAACTGTATGGATATGTTAGATCTAATTCATTCATTGTTCCCAGTCAGTAAGTCTCTTTTTTAAAAAGTAATTTTAAATTTCAAAATAGTTTCAAACTGATAGAAAAGTTGTAAGAATAATACAAAGAATTCCCATATACCTTTCACTCAGATTCTGCAGTTAACACTTTATTGCGTTTGCTTTATCACTTTTTCTTTCCACATGTTTATATTATTATTTTTATTAAGCAATTTGAGAATATGTTTCAGACATGGTGCCCCTTTACCCCTAAATACTTCAATGTAAGTTTCCTAAGAAGAAGACATTCTCTTTTATAACCACAATGCAATGATCAAACTCAGGAAATTTTCATTTATGTAGACTATTATCTAATTTACAGATCTTTAAAAATATTTCTAATTATCACAATGATATCCTTTAAAAACAAAAAAATTTGGTTCAGAGTCCAATCTGGTATTATATTGTTGCATTTAGTTATCATGTTTCCTTAGATTCCTTTAATTTGGAACAGTTCTTCAGTCTTTCTTTGTCTTTTGTAACCTTGACTTTTCTTTGAAGAGTACAGGCTATTTATTTTGTAGCGTATGTCTTTGGTGGTTTCTCTAAACCCATGTTTTCTTTAACATTTATTGTTGACACTTTACTATAAAGGAGAGTTTTATCTTCTTGCCCATTTATGTATTCATGAATTCCTGTTTTACTCGAGTTATTATTTATTACTCTCATTATTTATTGAGGTTTAAATTACCTCAGATTTGACCCTTGGGAGCCCTTTCAAGCTGCTGCTTTTGTCTTTCTGACATATCCTGTTCATTCTTTGAGCATTTCCTTACCTTCTGGCACAATAAGATATTCCAGGGTTACCTGACTTTTTTCCTTGCCCCAGCCTTGGAATCAGCCCTTTTTTCAAGAAGCCCTACTTCCATTTAGTGGAGAATGGTATTTCAAAACAAGATCAGTACACTAGGTGCATGCATTGCTACTGAGGTGTCGTCGCTTCTAGGCCAACTCACTGGACAGAGTTAGAAATTTATACTTATTTCTTGTCTATCTGTCTATTGAAAACTTTGAGTTTATACTGATACCTACAATTCTAATCCTACACCACAGATTTGTTCTAGTCTCTCCTTTTCCATATTTGAACTCCCTTCTTTCACAATGAGAAACCTCATTCCCATTATCCTCAATATATTTACTTATTTGCTTAATCCTATAAAACACTGAAAATAGTCTCATAATTGCTAACCCATCACTGCAAAAAACAGACTTGAGAAAGGTGCAAAGCTCTTGCCTCTAGGTGACTTTGAGGCTCTACATAAGCAGGAAGTGAAGGCAAGCTGACTTGTAAACTTGCCTGATTCTTCTGGCTAGGACTTCCAATACTATGTTAAATAAGAGTGGTGACAGTGGGCATCCTTGTCTGGTTCCTGTTCTTAGAGGGATAGCTTTCAGTTTTTCTCCATTGAGAATGATATTTGCTGTGGGTTTGTCCTATATGGGCTTTATTATGTTGAGGTACTTTCCTTCTATACCCATTTTATTTGGAGTTTTTATCATAAATGGATGCTGTATCTTATCAAATGCTTTCTCTGCATCTATTGAGACGATCATATGATTTTTACTCTTTGTTTGGTTAATGTGGTGTATCATGTTGATTACTTTGCAGATGTTGAACCATCTCTACATCCCTGGAATAAATCCTACTTGGTCATGGTATATGATCACCATGTATTGTTGTATTTGATTAATGTACTGTTGTATTAATATGTTGTATTTGATTTGCTAGTATTTTGTTGAGGATTTTTACATCGATGTTCATCAGTGATATTGGCCTGTAATTTTCTTTTTTTGTATTGTCCTTGTCCAGTTTTGGTATCAGGGTAATGTTGGCTTCATAGCATGAGTTGGAAGCCTCCCCTCCTCTTCAATTTTTTGGAAGAGTTTGAGAAGTATAGGTATTAAGTCTTCTTTGAATGTTTGGTAGAATTCACAAGGAAAGTCCTCTGGTCCTGGACTCTCATTTTTGGGGAGATTTTTAATTACTGTTTTGCTCTCCTTACTGGTGATTGGTCTGTTCAAATTCTCTATTTCTTCTTGGTTCAGTTTTGGAAGGTTATGTAATTCTAAGAATTTATCCATTTCTTGTAGAATATCCAATTTTTGGCATATAGCTTTTCATAGTATTCTCTTATAATCTTTTGTATTTCTGAGGTATCTGTTGTAATTTCTCTGCTTTCATTTCTTATTTTATTTGTTTGAGCCTTCTCTCTTTTTTCCTTCATTGACCCAATTGTTATTTACAATAGTTATATCCTCTTGGATTGTTCCCTTTATTGTTATATAGTGCCTTTCTTTGTCTCTTGTTACAGTTGTTGTTTTAAAGTCTATTTTGTCTAACAGAAGTATTGCTACCCCTGCTTTCTTTTCATTTCCATTTGCATCAAGTATCTTTTTCCATCCCTTCATTTTCAGGTTATGAGTGTCTGTAGGACTGAAATGTGCCTCTTGTATTCAGCATATATATGGGTCTTGTGTATTTATCCAATCGACCACCCTATGCCTTTTGATTGGAGCATTTAGTCTGTTGACATTTAAAGTAGCAATGTTCTAATTGCCATTTTGTTACTTTTTTTCTGGGTGTTTTAGTAGTTCTTCTCTGTTCCTTTCTTCTTCTCTTGCTCTCTTCCCTAGTGTTTTGATGGTTTTCTTTAGTATTTATATTTGGTTTCCTTTCTCTTAATTTTTTGTGTATTAATTATAGATTTCTGGTTTGTGATTACCATGAGATTTATATAGAATAACCTACTTATATAGCAATCTATATTAAGTTGATATTCTCTTTAGTTTGACCTCTTTCTAAAAGCTCTACTCTTTTACTACTCTCCTCTCACATTTTATGTTTTTGATATCATATCTAACCCCTTTTTGTGTGTGTGTATCCATTACCCTCTTATCATTGAAATAGGTAATTTTAGTACTTTTGTCTTCTGGCCTTCATAGTATCTTCATAGGTGGTTTATCTGCTAACTTTACTGTATTTTTGACTTTACCAGTGATTTTATTGCCTTTTTTCTTTTTAATAATTTTCTTATTCCTATTTGTGGTCTTCTCTTTCCCACTTAAATAAGTCCCTTTAGCATTTCTTGTTAACCCAGTTTCTTGGTGATAAATTCCTTTGATTTTTGCTTACCTGGGAAATTCTTTATGTCTCCTTCCATTCTGAATGATAACCTTGCTGGCTAGAGTATTCTTGGCTGTAGATTTTTTCCTTTCAGCACTTTAAATATATTGTGCTGCTCCCTTCTAGCCTGTATGGTTTCTGCTGAGAAGTCACCTATTAGCCTCACCGAGTTTCCTTTGTATGTTACTTGTTGCCTTTTTCTTGCGACTTTTAGAATTCTCTCTTTATTTTTAATTTTTGACATTTAAATATAATGTGTCTTAGTTTGGCCTCTTTGGATTTATCTTGTGTGGTGCTCTTTGTGCTTCCTATATCTGTATGTCTGTTTCCTTCCTTACGTTAGGAAAGTTTTCAGCTATTATTTCTTCAAATTAGTTCTCTGCCCATTTGTCTCTCTCTTCTCCTTCTGAGACTCTTATAATAGGAATGTTAGCATGCTTCCTGCTGTCCCAGAGTTCCCTTAGACTGTTCTTGTCCTTTTTAATTCTTTTTTCTTTTATCTCTTCAGGCTGGGTGATTTCCTCTAGTCTTTAATCCAGCTCACTGATCCATTCTTCTGTATCATCTACACTGCTATTGAGTCCCTCTAGTGAATTTTTTTGTTTCTAGTATTGTATTCTTCATTTCTGATTGATTCTTTTTTGTTTTCCAATTCTTTGTTGATGTTCTCATTGAATTCATCCATTCTTCTCCCAAGATCAGTGAGCATACTTTTGAGTTTTTGTTTGAACTCTTTATGAGGTAGATTGTTTCTGTTTCATTTAGTCCTTTTTCTGGGGTTTTGTCCCATTCCCTTACATGTAATGTATTCCTTCGCCTCCTTATTTTGATTCTTTCTCTGTGCTTATATATATGTATTAAGTGGGTCTTCTGATCTTGGAGAGGTGTCCTTATGTAAGAGATGCCTCATGAGGCCCAGCAGTGTCCTTCTCTCTTGTCACCAGTTCCAAATGGTCTGAGAGTGACTCCTGTGTGGGCTACATGTGTCCATCTGTTGTGGCAGGGTTGCTCTTGCTGCAGGTGCCCAGGGAGACTAGGCTGTTCCCCTGGCTGGCTGGTTGTAATCTTCAGCTGGGTGTGGCTGCTGTGAAGCCTTCAGTCACTTTATTGGGTGTGGGGAGCCCGAGCACAGTTGGCTGAAAGGTCTAATAGCACATTCCTGTTGCAATTTTCCTGTTAAGTCAGTAGGCCCTCAACATGGCTGGTTGCAAGGCTCAGGAGCTTACTATTGTTTTAGGCCTCTGGCCCATGAGGCTGTTGTTAGCTCTCTCACTATTTCAGCTGAGTTGGGCTGGCCCCTGGAATGGGAGCACCCAATTGTTTCAGGCTTTGGAAGGTGGGGCCGATCCCCTATGTGGCTGTTTAAGAAGTACTAGTCTTCTGCAGCTGATAAACCCCATGACCCACAGGGCCACACACACCGTAAATGCAGTCCTGCCTCTTGCACATGTTGTGACCCACTGAAGTCGACCCAGTTGCCCCACTGCAGAGGCCCCACACACTCCACCAATGCCCCACTCACTCTACCTGCTCCTCATGCGTGCCCTGACTTGCAGAGGTAGACTCGCTCACCTGGCTGCAGAGGATCCAGCCACCCAGCCTATGTAGCCCACAAGTTGCCTGAGGGTTTGCCATTGGGTGGGGCCAGTCCCTAGGGCAAGCTTCCCACCCTGGCTGAGATGGATTAAATTGGTGCTCTGGTGGGTGGGGCAGACCCTGGGCTAACAGGCTGGAGGAAGAACTCCAATGGCATCTGTCTGCCTGCCTCTGTGTCAGCACGCCTGTACTAGGTCACAGTAATGGCTGCCACCAATGTCTCAGTCCCTGGGGAGGTCTCCCCTCTCACTGAGATGCACTCAGAGCCTACCAGGTGAGTCTTTTTTCGCCAAAGGACTGTGCACCATTTTTTCTTGTCATTTTAGGTTGCTTTGCAAAATGGGTGAATTTGTGCATGGGCCCTTTTAGAGCCAGCTTCCCCCCCCCCCCCCTTGTCTGATAGCTTTCCTGGGGGTGTTCCCCATTGTTGTTAGTAGCCAGCAAAGCCAGATATTATGACACTTGTCTTGGTTGTGCTGAGTCCAAAGGATGCTTATAGCAGTAACACTCCCCTGCTCAGGTCCCTGGCTCCTCCAGGGAAGGCTACATACCTTAGGATTGCTCCCAACTGGCCATGAAGTGCTGCAACTTGCAAAAATGGCTTTTTTTCTCTTCAGAAAGGAATTTCTGCTTCTTCCACCTCAGTCAGGACTGAGCCTTGTTGCGGGGGTTCTTTTTATCTGGTTCTCTCTCAGGGGTAATTGTTCCACGAGTCTTTGTAAATTGGTTATGTCTGTGGGAGGAAGTTAGTTCAGAGTCTGTCTACACCACCATCTTCCTAATTAATCTCAGAAACTATTCTTGAGGAAGCCAGGGTGTTGGACTTATTAGATGGTCTTTAAATAAGCTATTTTAAGTATATTCACAGTAGGAAAGGAAACTATGTATAGCTACGTATAACTAGAACTAAAGGAAAATATAAGAACAGTGTCTCACCAAATACAGAATATCAATAAAGATACAGAAATTATAGGGAAAAAAAAGCAAGTAGAAATTCTGGAATAGAAAAGTACAATGATGGAAATGAAAAATTCACTAGAGGGATTCAATAATGGGTTTGAACTGGCAAAAGACAGAATTAGCAAACTTGAAGACAAGTCATTTGATATGCAGTCTGATGAGCAGAAGGAAAAAAGAAGGAAGAAAATAAACGTAGCCTGAGATAATTGTAGGGCACCATCAAGTGTACCAACATATGCATAATGAGAATCCTAGAAGGAGAGAAGAAAAAGAAAGAGTCAGAGAGAATATTTGAAGAAACAATGGCTGAAAACATCCCAAATGTGATGAAAAACATTAATCTACATATATAAGAGGCTCAGTGAATTCTAAGTAGTATAATTGAAAAGATATGCACACTTAGACACATCACAGTCAAACTATTGAAAGAAAAAGACAAAGAAATCTTGAAAGCAGCAAGAGAAGTGACAAGGAATTCCTAATAAGATTAACAGCTAACTTACCAGGGACCATGGAGGCCAGAAGGCAATGGGATGATATGTTCGAAGTGCTGAAAACAGAAGACTGCCCATCAAGAATTCCGTAATCAGCAAAACTATTCTTTGAAAATGAAGGCAAAATTAAGACATTCCTGGGTAACCAGGAACTGATAGAATTTATCTCTAGTACACCCCCTAAAATAAATACTAAAGGGAGTTCTTCAGGCTGAAATGAAAGGTCATTAAACAATAACTCAAATCCACACAAAGAAATAAAGAACAAAGGTAAAGGTAAATACATAAGCCGGTATTATTTTATTTTTGGTTTGTAACTCCTCCTTTAGATTCCTGTTGATTGTGGAACATACTAGAAATGATACATTTTATGTTCAAATACAGATAGTTTAAGACCTGATGGACTGCTTCATGCTATAAAACTTATGAAGAACCAGGTTACCTCTGGTAAAATGAAGAGTAAGAATATTGTAAGTTATAGGTATGTCTTCTGTTCTTACCTTGAGAATTCCTGTTTCTTTCTGGCTGTAGCATCTTTTGTCCCAAGAGTATTTTGCTCCCCCTCTCTGTGCTGTATCTGGTTTTCCAGGCCTTGACTGTCCCATCATACTGTTAATATCACAATATTTATTCATCATCAACAGACAGTACCAGTGTCTTAGATATTTGAGTAAGATATCCTTAGAAGAACAATGGAGATAAATTCCGTAAAAATTACAGTGAAATTAATGGAAGTCCTCTGGTCTGGTATCAGTGTAGTTTGTCCACGATAAAGGACAGTTGTGGGAGGTGGTGTAATGGGGCTAGACTGCCTGCATTTGTTTCTTGGCTTCACCATTTAATAGTTACTTGTCCTTGGCCAAGTTGCTTAAGCTCTTTGTGCTAAGCTTCCTTATCCAAAATATCCTGGGAAAGAATGTTGGTTTAATGTGTTGAAACTAGTATTTTCTTTTTTCACAGTAGTCAGATCCTTGGCCTTAGCTTAAACAATTCTCTGATAACTCTTAACTTAAATCTCAAAATGTTATTCTTGTTTTAAAATTACATTTTTTATGTATACTATTTCTGTGTTTTGGAATAATATATCATCTATTAGAAGGCCATAATAGTGCCTCTAAGCTCCCCTAGATGTACAAAACCTTTTTCATATATGAATAAACGTTGCTTTGACATATAAAATTTGATTTCTTTCTTGATAAATTATTATTCATAGAAGAAGGAAACAAGAAGGAAACTTATTCCATGATTTTAATAGGTCCAGTTTATTTGATGACCTACTTTAGTTATTATTGAGTCAATCCAATTCCTATTTATTAGACTAAAACTCTAGATATAATTTAAGAAAACTTAAAAATATAGATTTACATATAAATTAAAGACATAGTTCTTAATACTCAAGATGATTCAATAAGTTTAATTTGAATTGAATTGCGGTATTTTTGAAATCTCCATCTTGAATTTGGGAGAATTAGAGATAGAGTATCAAAGCTTAGTAGCTGAAGACTTTATTTTCTTGTTTTTCCTGCAGAAACAAAACACAAGTTCTTCACAGACTACTGTGAAATTGATACTATAGTAACATTAATTCAAATATCATCTAAATTTCTGATAATTCTATATATATCTTCAGCTGCTTTTTGAGATAATACTGTATGTTGGCTCAGTTTCCAAATGTGAATTTTACTAGAAAATTAAGTAGATAATCAAATAGATGAGTAATTATTGTCGTTCTTCCCTGAATTGGTGAATAACAACTGCTGGACGTATCTTTTATAGCTTCAAGATAGAAGCAACTCTGAAATTGAATTGTATAAGACTCTAGCCAACAAATAAGTTTTAGCTATATTTAATCTGTAAAGAGAAATTCTCTTTCTGTATTATCTTGTGTAACATTTTGAATTACAGAATTTAGCGTCCTTCTTTTTTTAGAAGAGCTCAGGTAACCATTAGAAATCTACTTTTCAGAGGTGGATTTCACAAGCAGTTTGCGGTTGGAATTATGGCACTGACATATTTCTATGATAACCTGCTAGGAACTGCATGTGTGCTGCCACACTGGAAAGCAGTCCATTAGTGTTTGAATTGGTGCACTTTGGGACTTCATAAATTCTGTTTCCATCCTTAATTATAGAAAATACATGGGGGGAAGTTGCATAGCCCCTTCTTCATTCATTTCATTGTCAACATTCATATAAAATAATGCCACTCCATGCTGAGTTTGCTTGAATTGTCATATTTTATTTGCTAATGACTTTTCAAGTTGACAGTGACCTTGAAGTTGGTATTGTCAACACTCCTTGATATAAAGAGAGTGTGATTTTGAGCTGAGTGCATCAATTTCTTCTTCATTTTCTGTCTGTATTTTTAAAAGGGTTATAAATTAGGTTTCTGACTGAGCCCTTACCTGAGTACTGCAGAAGTTAGTAGTTAAGTTGTCAGCTCACATGGTTTAAATGCAATGAACTTTAGTGTATACATAGGAAAAGGATTTAGCTAATGTCTTTGAATGGTCTGTGTGTATGTATATGTATAATCTTTCCTTCTACTGGATTACCTTAAGAATTGTTAAGCAGTTGAACCACAAAAATCACAACAATATAAATTAACCTGAAGGAAGCTTCTTGGACATAGTTCTGCTCAAGGTCCTGAAATGCTGTGTTAAAAGGATTAATATGAAACCATAACATGTATTTTTTAGGCTATAAAAATGCGATGTAAAAGATGATTTATCAGAATATTCTGTTTTAAAATATTGATTTTTTTACAAATATATAGGCTATAGTAAATCAATATACTAGATATACTTCCTGAAATATATAAAATATCTAACATATCTAATATGGCTATTATATAAGAACAAAGTTCTACATTTGTATACTTCACTGCTTATTATGCCTAAAGTCTGCCGAATTATGAAATTCTGCTTCATTTCTTAGAAAAAATAGAGTACAACACAAATGAGAAAGTTTGCTCTTCCTACCATCAAAACTGTATGTATACTTTAAAACCCATGGCTCTATTAGGTAATTCCATTTGAAAGACAGCCCAGAACACTTACTTTACCAGGAGAAAGTGCTGTGTGGCTTAGCATCCTTTCTTTTCCAGAAGCGCTGTAGGGGGCAGCAGTCTTTGGAGTTGCCACCAACCCAAAGGCACAGGGTGCTTTTGGCTGCTCTAGTGGATGCCGTGTTTCTTCCCCTACTCCTCTATACCATACACTGCTCTGCCTGCCATGTCAGGCTGTGCCATTTTTCTGTGCTATTCTGCGAGGTGTTAGAACATTTGTCTCTACACCCTCAGACTCAAAGCCTTTGGATGATCTGACTGCCTCATTTCCTTCTGTGTTATACTGAGGGATGCCAAAGCAGTGTACACCTGATGTGTTGTAGAAATTGGTGGGAGAGCTCTTTCAATTTTTATTCATAGCTCTGTTTCTTCTAGGATTGACAAGGGTCTGGGCTTAGGAATCATGTATCAACTAGACAACTTAATAATAATAATAATATCTTATTTTGATATAGTGCTTTATAGTGTTGTAGCTTCATATGTTAAAGCTGAATGTCCATAGTGAAGAGGGGAAAATATCGCTCTGCTGTTTTTGTTATAATTCACTAGAAAGGATCCGCATATAAATAATCTAAACACGTTGAGACCACTTACAGTGCTGGAAATATTCCTAGTGGAAATAAAGATTAATCCTTTTTATTTATATAACAGATTTTCCTGGGCTTCGTTGGATTGTAGGTACTAAAGAGAGTCATAATTATGTTAATAACTCAAATGTATGTATGTTATCTCCTCCTATTGATGTACAGGACCTCCAGCCTTTGGCCAAGTTCCCCTTCCCAGGTGTTTCTAGAATTCCTCAGGGGCCATCTCAGCCATCCTCCTGAACAAGTCTGTCTCCACTGAGACAGCTGCTGCTCCACCAGGCACTTCAGTCTCTGCCAGATGGTGCTCTCTGCTGGGCATTTCCACCTATGTGCTTGATCACAGCTAAAGCTGTGTGATGAGCTGGGGTGAAGTGAGGGGGGTAATGCTCTTCTTTCTTTGTCTTATACTGTATTAGATGGGTCTAAAAGTAGCGCTAAATTTTACCAGTGTTTTAATGAAACAGGTCTTTTAGATTTTTATCATAACACCTTTGCACTCTATAGGACACAGGCTGACATCCAGTGGGGACTGTCTATTAGGAGGCAGATTCAGTCAACAGAAAATACTTGGCCATTAGTATTGCCACGCTTTTGACACTAAGATTTTCTCACTGGGTGAGGGTCATCATGATTAGCTGCTTCTCGTAGGATAAGTTTTCACATCCACCTTCTGCTTGATGTGCTCTGTTAGTTCACCAGACATTCCCAAACATGTCTAAATCTTACTTGGACATAGCTGGTAACTCCTTGTTTCTCCATTCTCAGCTCCAGCATCCTCCACTACCCCAAGCAAGGGAATTTACTAAAGTCAAAGCAGGGGGAAGCTTTAGAAACATTATAAATCAATTTCTCTATGAGATTGCATCTATGAAAAAAGATTAAACGAAGGTCCCATTTCACTTCACGCAAACATCAAAGTTCTGTCGGAGGTTGTGTTGGCCCCTGTTTGATTCTTTAAGATCAGGTGGGTGTAGAATGGAAAGTTTAGTTTTATTGTGTTTGTATTTTATAATATCTAAGGGCTAGTTGTTGGGTGGTAAGCTATAGATAGTAAAAGGCATTTTCCCATAGTAGGGAATTTTAGTGCTGTACCAGCTTCTTTTTGGATTTTGTTGTGCATCCCAAAGCTTTCTGGAGCAGTGTCTCTCTAACTAGAGTCTGGCCTCATTAGGGGTCAGTGGCAGTGCTTCCAATTTGTTTTCAATCATTCATACCAAGAATAGAGTGGGTATTAGCGTTCTCATTAATCACTTTATTTAATGGCACTAGTGCAAATCTCCAAGCTTATTAGTAGTTTTGAGAATTGCTCCCTACTCACTACCCGAGAGTCCATCCTTATCTCCAATTTCTGCCTTTCTGGGGACATTAACAGGGTTCAGTTGAGGGTTTCTTTTTTTTTTTTGTATGCAGTGAGGTCTTTTTCTGGTTCTTGTCTCTGCTGTGCGATATTTTCCAGAAATTCCTTGAAGTTTTGGAATGTGAATGATACTGCCTCTTAGTTTCTAGCACTGATAATTTGTGTCTATTTTATACACTTCCTTTGAAATTTTGGTGGGAGTGGGGCAGATGTGGAGTTGATTCAACACTTTAAACTGGAACTATGCTTTTTAATTACTAATATTACTATTTATTTTATTAATATTATTTTAATGGTAATTGAGAGAGATTGTTTCTACTGTTCTAGAATAGTAATAGTCACCTAGAACAACTGATACACTGTTTTATGTAGTTGAACTATAAATTTATGTTATGGGGATTTTATTCAGGATTGTTTTAATAATCCAAGCTTATTTTAAAACTATATTTTTACAAATGTGAATTAAAAAATAAGTTAAAGAGACTAGAGTTTACCTTTTACTATCAGTTAAAAAATGAGATTTTAAAAAAGAATTTTAAACAATTCTTAAATGATTGCTCAATTTAGAATCTATTAGGTCAACAGAAGAGAATTCCTATAAGAGGCTACTGTTCTTGTATTAGACTTTATTGTTTTATTAGTTTCCAATGAAGCCAGGTGCTTTAACTTCTCTAAAGTAAACTTTTTAATGGGTCATGCTTAATTTTGACATTTGTTATAGTGAATGTAAAGGAAAGATGATTGTTGATTTCTCATGTCACAAAAATTTCTTTGTCATGAAAGGTTGATCCTGACCTCTAGCATTAACAATAAAATGAATTGGGGGTAGTTTTTAATTTATTGTTATGTATTTCTTACTCTTTAAAAATGTTACATGAATATGTTATAGTTTTAAATAGCAGGTAATTAGAAGTTATCTAGTATTTGCTGGTGATGTTTGAATTTGAATTTAATTTCTATTTAATTAAGCCATGGCTTTCCCATTCCCTAAATCATACAGTTCTGCCTCCCTCCCTTTTGTAAATGATGAGGAGCTTATTTTCGTTGCCCTTAAGGTGTTAGATAGCTGAATTACTGCCAAGAGCAAAGCTGTTCATATTGGTGGAGGATATGCTGGAACTACAGGCACTTCCTGGGAATCTTGGCCGACTCAGGAGTGGGATGGGGCACAGCGGTGATGACTTAGCTTGAGATATATCAGGGAAGACTAGCATTTTCCAGTGGAACCTCCTTGACTAAGGCTATCCCTATTTCAGACTTAAGTAAAGTTAAACATTGTTTCATGACTTATTTAAACTATGTCTCATCTTCACTTTTTTTTTTTTTCAGGATTTTTCCAATGCAACTTTGAAATACAAGGGGATACATTTTGGCAACTCTTTGGGAAGACTAGAGTTACCCATAAAGTCAGGGTCTGGTCCTGGACAGTATGATATAGTCCAGTAAGTAAAAAAGAATAGTATACCTTTAATGTAGTTCTTGACTATAAAGTATTCTAATAATTTAGACTAGGTTATGCTGTTATGAAGAAAAAATCAGTATGAAAAACTCCAAGAGGAATTTTATTTTGGAATAACCTGTATGAAAACTGTTGCTTTTTTTGTGAGCCAGATCCTGTGCGACCTGCTCACATGTATTACCTATTTAATTTTCGCAAGTTCCTGTGTAATTACTATTGTTATAGCTATTTTATCAGTGAAAATGCAAGGGTCAAAGAAGATAACATATTCAAGATCGTGTGGCTCTTAAGTGGCAAAGTTAGACTTTAACTGAGGCTGTTCGATTATACAGTCCATGTATAAAGTACTAAAATGTACTGTCTTTGATTATACAATAGACAAAAGATCAGAGAAAATATAAAACAGGGTGACCCAGGATTCTCCATCTTGTCCCTGGCTCTGGTATCCATTTTTCTGACTACAGGATGGATTTAGAAGGCATTCTCAGTTAGTGTGTGTCAGAACTATAACATTAGGTTGGAGGTAATATTTATGAAGTTTAACTAGGAAATATATTTCTGGCATAATAACTCTTCTATCTTTATTTTCTCCTTCTCCTACAGTAAAGCCTTAGACATGAATCCATGAAAGGCAAAATTGAGTAACAAATACCATGTTGTCCTCAAGATCTACCACTGCTTTTCATGATTAATTTTTTTTTTAACAGGGTCCAGCTTATCTGCCTGATTCTCTCTCATAGGATGAGTTTTCTTGTGAGAAGACCCACAGTGATTACCTATCCAGTTAGTTTGCTAGACAGATCCAGACACCTCTGTACACCAGCAGTGACATAGCTTAGGCTCTTGCTTGCTGCTTGCTGCTGTTCATTTGTTGAACATTTCAATTCGTGCTTGTGTGGGGTACTAAATTTAGTAACTGAAAATGAAAAGAATAAAACGTGGTCCTTGTTTGGGGGAATTTATACTCTATTCTAGAGTCCTTTTCATTTTTTCACTTCCCTAATATGGGAGATACACCTTGAATTTTTATTCTTTTATTACTTACACTAGAACTTTAACATGTGGATTTAGCTCAATGGGATCTAAAACAGTATCTTTGTCTTTCTTACAAACAGAACAAAGTCTATCAAATGCTCTAACTCTGCTCATCCCCTTGGCATATGTTATTTAGTATTCTCATCTTATCCTTTTCTTCTTTTAGTTTGGCTGCTTTGCTTATCTGTCAGTTTGTCTCTGTCTGTCTGCCTGTCTGCCTGCCTGTTGGTTTTATTGAGGTTTGATTAACATAAAGCAAAATTAACCTTTTTTAAGGCATATAGCTCTGTGATGATTGTTTTCCATCCCTTCCACTGCACTTCTGACGAAGTACCTCGAGCATTACCAAGACTCCATCTAATCGTGTTGCTCTGATTTTGCCTGGTAGTGTTTTCCTAACAGTACTGTGTACTTCTCCAACCCTGTCGCACTCCCATTCTCCTCCTATTTTTTTAATATTACTTTCTCCTTGATCTTTATTGTTTCCCTTGTTTCTTCTCTTCCTCTCCTTGTATTTTCACTTTTGCCTGTAGGAATGTGTCCATAGAGATGGCATCCCAGACTGCTTCACTCTGTCAGCATCGCCGGAATTTGTCCGCTCTTTGGTTTTGGTGCCTTCACTGTACCTTTTATTTGGAGTTGTCTCGGTTCTGTCTGGCAGTTAACATTTTCTACCATTTTTTTTTTTTGACTTTTTATCTTATTGGTTGAGTCAGAATTATTCTGGGAGTTTTGCTGCGGTATAAAAGTGCAGGTACTTGGCCACTGTAAATGGAAAATGCAGCTTTCAGGTCACTTTTTGGGAAAGACGCAGACCTAAATGATACGTGTCCCTTCTGATATCGCAAATATAAATTTGTTATCCATTAAACTATTTGGGGTTTTGAAAACATGTTCATTTGTTGAATTTTATGTGAAAAAAAATCAGTGAAGTCAGCATTTAACAGTGAAGTAAGATATTAAATGCATATTTAAATCGTAGCATTGTCAAACAAAGAAAATAATAGCAATTATGTAACAAGCATTTGTTTTCCTGTTTTTTTATTATCTGTTTTTTAATCTGCTTATGTTCATTAAAAATGTTTAATATGAGATTTTTTTGAAATTCTGTTTAAGGAATAGAAAAAATAGTATAGTCAGCATAACCTATTTAAATATAATTCATGTAATAATGATAGCTAACAGTTATTATGTACTTTTTATGGGCCATGTGTGGCACTAAACACTTCACGTATATTGTCTACATTAATCATTACAACCTGGAGAATTGGTTATTACTATTTCCAATCAGGTGAAGAATCTAATCTGAAGCTTAGAGAAGTTGGGTGATTTGTGTAAGGTCCCACAGGAGGTAGCAATGCTAGGATTCATGTCAGGTTGTCTGACTCCAAAGCTTGCACTTTCTTTTTTTTTGAGGAAGATTAGCCCTGAGCTAACATCTGCTGCCAATCCTCCTCTTTTTGCTGAGGATGACTTGCCCTGAGCTAATATCCGTGCCCATCTTCCTCTACTTTATATGTGGGACACCTACCACAGCGTGGCTTGCCAAGTGGTGCCATGTCCGCACCCAGGATCCGAACAGGCGAACCCCAGGCCCCTGAAGCGGAATGTGTGAACTTAACTACTCTGCCACCTGACTGGCCCCCAAAGCTTGCGCTCTTAATCACTGTTTATTTTCTTATTTTCGTGAGGTCATGTAAATATCAATGAAAATAAGCTTCTTTTTCATTTTCAAAGATCTTTCTTTATGCCCTTTTACTGATTGTTTTATGATCTAAATAGCATAGGACTATTTTCCTCTTATTTTGGTAATAGTTGAAATACCAAGGGATTTGAAATTTAAAAGGCTTTTTATGGTAAATGGAATACACAGGAAACTTTTTTTTTTTTGAGGAAGATTAGCCCTGAGCTAACATCTGCTGCCAATCCTTCTCTTTTTTGCTGAGGAAGACTGAGCTGACATCTGTGCCCATCTTCCTCTGTTTTATGTGTGGGACTCCTACCACAGCATGGCTTGACAAGCAATGCATAGGTCCACACCAGCAAACCCCAGGCCGCTGAAGTAGAACGTGCGAAACTGCTGTACCATCGGGCCGGCCCCAGAGTACACAGGAAACATTTTTTTGGTGGCTTTTTGTTTAAACTCATGACATAAATCCAACATCCTGTTTTCTTTTTTGCTGTCTTTATTAGAATAGATTTGTTATAGTTCTCTGAATTGGAAAATGCAGAACTAAACAACATAAATGAATGCATTTTACAAAGTTTAGAATATTTTGGTTTGACATACCCAGATGATCGTATTATTGCATATTTTTTAAGCAGGAAATGGTGTAAAAATATTCTTTGCTTATATAAACATTTATATATTTGAATCCTTGAGAGTTCCTCAATCTCTTTCTGAATTTTCTAAAGGAAAAAGACACCACATTATGAAAATATTAACATCAAGAGAGATCAACAGCAAAATTATTGCTTATCTCTCCCACGACTTTATGAAGTAATAATATTGCAGGAGGAAAAAAAGGTAAGTTGAAAAGTAGCTATTTCATCTACATTCTAGAGGTTAAGCTCATTGACTCATATCACAAGGTTAGAGTACTCTTAGATCTACTGTGACTGGTGGCTAATTGTCACTCAACGAATATGGTGGAAGCAGCAGTACTTCAAACCTCGATTGAGTGATGACTGTCTCTGCTAACACCTCTTGTGATAAAGGGCTCACTAACCCTAAGGTTTCTTGTTTCAGTAGTGGACGACTCTGTTTCTTACAATTCCCTTCTTAAACTGACCAAAATGTACCTGCCTGCTGTCTACTTATTCTCCTTTTTCCTATCCCTTTTTTAATCTTTTCAATCCCTTTTTAAATCTTTTCTAATAATGATAAATGTTGTAAATATCTTTGACTATTCTCATTATTTAACTTCAAGATAACTTATTTTCCTTTGACATTATCTAGGGATCTTCTTCAGTTTGTGAAGCTCTCTCTCTCTTTTTAAAAAAATATGATACTAGAACTAAGCATAGTATTCTTGGTGTAGTCTGCTTAGTACATGGTAAGATTTTCATCTTCCTTGTTCTGGATAGTGTATATTTATTAACATAAAACCCCCAATTCCATTAAATATATTTTTTGGTTGCTACATTCCAGTTTACTCATTTGGGACTTGTAGAAAAATAAAGTCTTGGATCTTCTTCCCTTCAGTGTATTATTATATTTAAACTTAAAAACTTGTGTATTATAGGATTACAAAATTTAAAATGGATACATTTAGAGTAAGGATAAATGATTCTTAGTTAAAAAATCAATGACTATTTCAATAAGAATGTTCTCTGCATTTGATTTCCTTAGTCTTCCCCTGAGTATTAAGCAGCAATAAAAAAATTATTTATGGAAATATTAGAAAAATACAAAATAACAGAATAATATAATACAATTGTTTTCACAGAATAACAATTATAATTCTAAAACAGGATAAAAAGTGTTAATTTAGAATCATGAGAGATATTGGTCTGTAGTTTTCTTGCAGCACCTTTGCCTGCTTTTGGTGTTAGGGTAATGCTGGCCTCATAGAATGAGTTGGGATGTATGCTCTCTGCTTCTATCCTCTGAAAGAGATTGAAGAGAATTGGTATAATTTCTTCCTTAAATGTTTGGTAGAATTCACCAGTGGACCTGTCTAGGCCTGGCAGTTTCTGTTTTGGAAGGTTATTAATTATTGATTGAATTTCTTTAATAGATAGAGGCCTATTCAGACCATCTGTTTCTTCGTGTGTGAGTTTGGCAGATTGAATGTTTCAGGGAATTGATACATTTCATCTAGGTTATCAAATGTATGAGCACAGAGGTTTTCATAGTATTCATTTATTATCATTTTAATGTCTGCGTGATTGTAGTGATGTCCCCTCCTTTATTTCTGATATTAGTAACTTGTGTCCTCTTTGTTTTTTTTTTAGTTTGCATGGCTAGAGATTAACAGATTTTATTGATCTTTTCAAAGAACCAGCGTTTGATTCTGTTGATTTTCTCTATTTAGTTCTTATTTTCAATTTCTGTTCTAATTCTTACTATTTCTTTTCTTCTGCTTACTTTGGATTTAATTTGCTCTTCTTTGTTTTCCTAAGGTGGAAACTTAGATTCTCATCTGTGCTTTCAATGATATAAATGATGTAAATTGTATCTAGTTGATTGATGGTGTTATTGAGTCCAACTATGTCTTTACTGATTTTATGCCTGCTAGTCTGTCGATTCTTGAGAGGGGGTCTTGAACTCTCCAACTGTGGTAGTGCATTCATCTGCTTTTCCTTGCAGTTCTATTAGTTTTTGCCTGATATAGTTTGCTGCTCTGTTAGGCGCATAGACGTTAAGAATGGTTATGCCTTTTTGGAGAATTGACCCCTTTATCCTTATGTAATTATCTTCTTTATGCCTGATAACTTTCCTTGCTTTGAAGTTGGCTCTGTATGAAATTAATATGACTAGTCTTGCTTTCTTTTGATTAGTGTTAGCATGGTATATTTTTCTCCATCCATTTACTTTTTAAAAATTTTTTATCGAGTTCATAATAGTTTCTATCAGTGTGAGATTTCAGTTGTACATTATTTCTTGACTGTCACCACATCAGTGCTCCCCTTCACCCTCTATGCCCACCCCCACCCCCCTTCCCCTGGTAACCACTGAACTGTTTTCTTTGTCCATGTGTTTGTTCATATTCCGCATATGAGTGAAATCATCTGGTGTTTGTCTTTCTCAGTCTGGCGTATTTCAGTTAGCATAATTCCCTCCAGGTCCTTCCATGTTGTTGCAAATGGGATGGATTTGTCTTTTTGGTGGCTGACTAGTATTCCATTGTATATATATACCACATCTTCTTTATCCAATCAGTTGATGAGCACTTGGATTGTTTCCATGTCTTGGCTATTGTGAATAGTGCTGCAAAGAACATAGGGATGTATATGTTTCTTTGGATTGTTGATTTCAAGTTGTTTGGGTAGATATCCAGTAGTGGGATAGCTGGGTCGTATGGTAGTTCAGTTTTTAGTTTTTTGAGGAATCTCCGTACTGTTTTCCATATTGGCTGCACCAGTTTGCATTCCCACCAGCAGTGTATGAGGGTTCCCTTTTCTCCACACCCTCCCCAACATTTGTTATTTTTAGTCTCAGTGATTATAGCCATTTTAACAGGCATAAGGTGGGATTCTTAGTGTAATTTTGATTTGCATTTCCCTGATGATTAGTGATGTTGAACATCTTTTCATGTATTTATTGGCCATCTGTATATCTTCTGTGGAAAAATATCTCTTCATATCCTCTGCCCATCTTTTGATCAGGCTGTTTGTTTTATTATTGTTCAGTTGTGTGAGTTCCTTATATATTATGGAGATTAACCCCTTGTCAGATATATTATTTGCAAATATTATCTCCTGATTGGTGGGTTGTCTCTTTGTTTTGATCCTAGTTTCTTTTGCCTTGCAGAAGCTCTTCAGTCTGTTGAACTCCAACTTGTTTCTATTTTTCTTTTGTTTCCCTTGTCTGAGAAGAGGTGGTATTCGATAAGATTCTTTTAAGTTTGATGTCAAAGAGTGTACTACCTATTTGTCTTCCAGGAGTTTTATGGTTTCAGGACTTATCTTCAAGTCTTTGATCCATTTTGCATTTATTTTTGTATATGGCATGAGATAGTGGTCTACTTTCGTTCTTTTGCACGTGATTGTCCAGTTTTCCCAACACCATTTATTGAAGAAACTGTCTTTTCTCCATTGTATGTTCTTGGCACCTTTGTGGAAGATGAGCTGTACATAAATGTGCAGTTTTATTTCTGGGCTTTCAGTTCTCTTCCATTGATCTGTGTGCCTGTTTTTGTACCAGTACCATGCTGTTTTGATCACTATGGCTTTGTAGTACATTTTGAAGTCAGGGATTTTGATGCCTCCGGCTTTGTTCTTTTATTCTCAGGATTGCCTTAGCAATTTGGGGTCTTTGGTTGCCCCATATGAATTTTAGGATTCTTTGTTTTATTTCCATGAAGAATGTCATTGGGATTCTGATTGGGATTGCATTGAATCTGTAGATTGCTTTGGGTAGTATGGACATTTTAAGTATGTTTATTCTTCCAATCCATGTGCATAGAATCTCTTTCCATCTCTTTATGTCATTATCAATTTCTTTCAGTAATGTCTTATAGCTTTCATTGTATAAGTCTTGCTTGATTAAATTTATTCCTAGGTACTTTATTCTTTTAGTTGTGATTTTAAATGGAATTGTATTCTTGAGTTCTCTTTCTATAAGTTCATTGTTAGAGTATAGAAAAGCAACTGATTTTTGTAACTTGATTCTGTACCCTGCAACTTTACTGTAGTTGTTGATTATTTCTGTTATTTTTCTGATGGATTCTTTGGGGTTTTCAACATATAAGATCATGTCATTTGCAAACAGCGAGAGTTTCACTTCTTCACTCCCTGTTCGGATTCCCTTTATTCCTTTCTCTTGCCTAATTGCTCTGGCAAAAACCTCTAGTACTATGTTGAATAAGAGTGGTGATAGTGGGCATCCTTGTCTTGTTCCAGTTCTGAGGGGGATGGTGCTCAGTTTTTGCCCATTGAGTATGATGTTGGCTGTGGGTTTGTCATATATGGCCTTTATTATGTTGAGGTAATTTACTTCTATCCCTATTTTGTTAAGAGTTTTTATCATAAATGCCTGTTGAGTCTTGTCAAATGCTTTCTCTGCATCTATTGAGATGATCATATGGTTTTTATTCCTCAGTTCATTGATGTGGTATATCACATTGATTGATTTGCAGATGTTGAACCATCCCTGTGTCCCTGGTATAAATCCCACTTGATCATGATGTATGATCCTTTTGATGTATTGCTGAATTCGGGTTGCCAAAATTTTGTTGAGGGTTTTTGTATCTAGGTTTATCAGTGATATTGACCTGTAGTTTTCCTTTTTCATGTTGTCCTTGTCAGGCTTTGGTATCAGAGTGATATTGGCCTCATAGAATGTGTTAGGAAGTGTTCCACCTTCCATAATTTTTTGGAATAGCTTGAGCAGGATAGGTATTAAATCCTCTCTGAAAGTTTGGTAGAATTCCCCAGGGAAGCCATCTGGTCCTGGGGCTTTATTCTTTGGCATGCTTTTGATTACTGTTTCAATCTCTTTCCTTGTGATTGGTCTATTCAGATTTGTCTGTTTCTTCTTGGTTCAGCTTTGGGAGGTTGTATGAGTCTAAGAATTTATCCATTTCCTCTAGCTTATCTATTTTGTTGGCATGAAATTTTTTATAGTATTCTCTTATAATCCATTGTATTTCTGTGGTGTCCATTGTTATTTCTCCTCTTTCATTTCTAATTTTGTTTTTCTGAGGTTTCTCTCTCTGTCTTTTTTTGTCAGTCTGGCTAGGGGTTTGACAATTTTATTTATCTTCTCAAAGAACCAGCTGTTCGTTTCATTGATCCTTTATACTGCCTTTTTTGTTTCAATAGCATTTATTTCTGCTCTGACTTTTATTCTTTCTCTCCTTCTGCTGACTTTGGGCTTTGTTTGTTCTTTTTGTAATTCAGTTAGGTGTAATTGAGATTGCTTATTTGGGATTTTTCTTGTTCGTTAAGGTGTGCCTGTGTTGCAATGAACTTCCCTCTTAATACGGATTTTGATGCATGCCATTTGAGTTGGTATGATGTTACCATTTTCATTTGTCTCCAAATATGTTTTGATTTCTCCTTTAATTTCTTCAATGATCCATTGCTTGTTCAATAGCATGTTGTTTAGTCTCCACATCTTTGTCCCTTTCTCAGATTTTTTCTTGTAATTAATTTGTAGCTTGATAGCATTGTGATCAGGAAAGATGCTTGTTATTATTTCAATTTTCTTAAGTTTATTGAGGCTTGCCTTGTTTCCAGAGATATGGTCTATCCTTGAGAATGTCTGTGTGCACTTGAGAAGAATGTGTATTCTGCTGTTTTGGGATGGAGTGTTCTATGTATGTCTATTAAGTCCATCTGGGTTAGCTTTTCATTTAGTTGTACTGTTTCCATGTTGATTTTCTGTCTGGATGGTCTATCCATTAATGTGACTGAGGTGTTGAGGTCCCCTACTATTATTGTGTTATTTTTAATATCTTCTTTTATGTTTGTTAATAGTTGCTTTGTGAACTTTGGTGCTCTTGTGTTGGGTACATAGGTATTCATAAGTGTTATATCTTCCTGATGGAGTGTTCTTTTGGTCATTATATACTGCCCCTCGTTGTCTCTCTTTACCTGCCTTATCTTGAAGTCTACTTTGTCTTATATAAGTATTGGGACACCTTCTTTCTTTTATTTGCCATTAGCTTGCAGTATCATCTTCCACCACTTCACTCTGAACCTATGTTTGCCTTTGGAGCTGAGATGTGTTTCCTGGAGGCAGCATGTTGTTGGGTCTTGTTCTTTAATCCATCTTGCTACTCTGTGTCTTTTCATTGGAGAATTTAATCCATTTACATTTAGGGCGATTATTGATGTATGAGGGCTTAATGCTGTCATTTTATCACTCATTTTCTGGTTCTCCTACATTTCCTTTATTTCTCGTCCTGTGTGTTTTGGTCTACCCCTTGAATTCTGTAGTTTTTTATGATGTGTTTCTTTGTCTTCTCCTTATTTATTATTTGTGTCTCTGTTCTGCTTTTTTGTTTAGTGGTTACAATGAGGTTTGTATTCAGAATCTCGTGTATAAGATAGTCCATTTTTGATGGACTCTTATTTCCTTAGTCTAAACTGATTCAGTCTCTTTCCTCCTCCTCTCCTAAGTTGTTTTTCTCACATTTTATTCCATCTTGTGTTGTGAGTGTGTGGTTAAACTGACAAGATTATCTTTGTTTTTGGTATTTTCCTTCCCTATTATCTTTAATGCTATACTTGCATATTTGCTATCCTGTTGCGATTCTGTCTACCTATTTATCTCCTTACTCCATGCTTTGTAACCCCTTTCTCCCTATTTTTTTTCTAGGTATGAGGGCCTTCTTGAGGATTTGTTCTAGGGGGGTCTTGTGGCTATGAACTCCCCTAGCTTTTGTTTGTCTGTGAAAGCTTTTATTTCTCTATTATATCTGAAGGATATTTTTGCTGGATAGAGTATTTTTGGCTGGAAATTTTTGTCTTTCAAAGATTTGAATATGTTATTCCATTCTCTCCTAGCTTGTAAGGTTTCTGCAGAGAAATCTGCTGAAAGCCTAATAGGGATTCCTTTGTAGGTTATTTTCTTCTGTCTTGCTGCCCTGAGCATTCTTTCTTTGTCATTCATTTTTTCCAGTTTCACTACTATACGCCTTGCAGTAGGTCTTTTTACATTGATGTATCTAGGAGATCTGGAAGCCTCTTCCACACAGATTTCCCTCTCTTTCCCTAGGTTTTGGAAGTTCTCTGCTATCATTTCTTTGAACACACTTTCTGCTCCATTTTCCTTCTCTTCTCCTTCTTGAATACCTATCATTCTTATGTTGCTTTTTGTAATTGGGTCGGATATTTCTCAGAGACTTTCTTCATTTCTTTTTATTCTTAGTTCTCTCTCCTCCTCTGTCTGGAGCATTTCAACATGTCTATCTTCTCTTATGCTGATACACTGCTTTATGATGTCCACTTGAGCATTCAGGGAATCATTGTTTGGGTTTCAACTCTTCCATTGTGTCTTTCAATATTTCTGGCTGATTCTTCTTTATAGTTTCAATCTCTTTTGTGAAATAGCTCCTGAACTTGTTGAATTGTTTCTCTACATTCTCTTTTACCTCGTTGAGTTATTTGATGATAGCTATTTTGAATTCATTGTCATTTATATTACATATTTCTGTGTCCTCAGGACTGAATTCTGGATACTTGTCATTTTCTCTCTGGTCTGGAGAGTTGATATAGTGTTTGATATTGCTAGAGGAGGTGGTTTGGTTCTTACACATCCTGATATTATTTGGTTGCACTTACCGACTGTCGCCACTGGGTGGAGGTCAAGAGCTTCATATTCTGAGCCCTCTGCCTTCAGCCAAAATCCCAGGCGGTGGTCTGTGGGGTGCATGCGGGGAGGGGTGCTTTTTCCTTTGTTCACTCTGGGCTTTTGTGCTCTTCTCTCACTATCTGCTCTCCTGGGGTGTTGGCTTGGTGATGTCTCCCCCCATGAAATCTCTCATCCAGATTGAGTTTTTCCCTCTAGGCTGCACGGGCCCTTAGGGGTCCTTGATGTTCCTGTGAATGAATGTCCCCTCCCCTGTTCCTTCCCTCTTGGAGCCTCCTGTGGTCATGGATCACAGTCTTTAGGGGAGTGAGTGAAGTTCTCTCTTACCCCATTCCAGCTCCTCCAAGGGGGGCTCCAGCCTCTCTGCCCTCCCTTGTATGGCTGTATGTCTCTCTGATGTTTTTTGTGTTGTGTTAGGATGTCCTTTGTTGGAGCATGGATGACCTTTTTCATTGTATGTTGGAGAGGAGAGAATCCCTGTGCAAGTTCACTTCGCCATCATGCTGATGTCACTCCCCCCATTTACTTTTAATCTATATGTATCTTTATATTTAAAGTGAGATTCTTGTAGACAGCAAGACTACTATATACAAGTCTTATCTAGCGGGGCTTGTTTTTTGATCCACTCTGGTAATCTCTGTCTTTTAAGTGGTGCATTTAGGTCATTGATATTTAATAATTATTGATATAGTTGGATGAATGTCTACCACTTTTGTTACTGTTTTGTATTTGATGCCCTTGTTCTTTCTTCCTGTTTTTTCCTTTTTCTATCTTTTGTGGCTTTAATTAAACATTTTATAAGATTAAATTTTCTCTCCTTTCTTGGCTTGTAGCTGTACTTCTTTCTTTACTTTTTAAGTGTTTGTTGCTAGTTTTCAATATTCTTTTACAACTGATCCTTCATAATTCATAATTCAATAATTCAGATAATACTATACCACTTTGCAGGTAGTGTGATACCTTGTAATAACAAAATAATCCTAATTCCACCCTCTGTTGTCTGCATCATTCCTGTCATTCATTTCACTTATATATAAGCATACATCAACATATAAATATATGATATGTACATAAGCATACATAATTGAATATATTGTTGCTATTATTATTTTGAGCAAACTGTTATATGTTAGATCAATTAAGAATAACACAGATAAAAATTTTTATTTTACCTTCGCTTATTCCTGCCTTGATGCAGATCTGAATTTCTGAGCTATATTATTTTCTTTCTCTCTGAGGAACTTCTTTTAACATTTCTTCCAAGGCAGATCTACTGGCAACAAATTCCGTCAATTTTTGTCTGTCTGAGAAAGTCTTTATTTCTCTTTCACTTTTAAAGTATAATTTTACAGAGTATGGAATTCTAGGGTTTTTTTTTTTTTTTCATCTCAACACTTTAAGTGTTTCACTCCACTCTCTTCTTGCTTGCAGAGTTTCTTTGGAGAATTCTGATGTAATTCTTTGTTCCTCTTTAGGTAAAGTGTTTTTTCCCTCTGTCTTCTTTCAGGATTTTTTCCTTTATCTTTTGTTTTCTGTAGTTTGAAGAGGGTATGGCTAAGTGTAGATTTTTGGGCATTTTCCTTATTTTTTGGCACTGGCCATCCTGGATCTGTGGTTTGGTGTCTGACATAAATTTTGGGGAAATTCTCAGTCATTATTGTTTCAAATATTTCTTCTGTTCCTTTCTCTCTTTCTTCTTCTGGTATTTCCATTATGCATATGTTACGTCTTTTGTAGTTGTCCCACAGTCTTTGGATATTCTGTTTGCTTTTTTCAGTCTTTTTCCTGTTTGTTTTTCAGTTTTGGAGGTTTAAGTTTTGGAGATAGCTTCCAACTCAGAGATTCTTTCCTCAGCCATGTCCAGTCTACTAATAAACCTACAAAGGCATTCTTCATTTCTTTTATGGTGTTTTTGATCTCCAGTGTTTCTTTTTGGTTCTTTCTTAGGATTTTCGTCTCTCTGCTTACATTGCTCATCCATTCTTCTTTATCCTTTAGATCCCTTAGCGTATTGATCTTACTTGTTTTCAGTTCCAGATCTCATGAATTTACCACCTCTCCCATCCTTGGTTCCAATGCTTGCTCTGTCTCTTCTAATTTTTTGCCTTTTAGTATTCATTGTAATTTTTTTTTGATAACTGTATGTCTTAGTCTTCTTGGGTTGCTAAAACATAATACCACAGACTGGGTGGCTTATAAACAAGAGAAATTTATTCCTTACAGTTCTGGGACTCTGGGAAGTTCAAGATCGCAGTGCCAGCAGATTCAGTGTCTGTTGAGGGCCCACCTCCTGGTTCATACATGGTCGTCTTTTTGCTGTGTCTTCACAGAGTGCAATGGGCAAGGGAAGTTTCTTGGGTGTTTTTTTTTTTTCATAAGGCCACTAATCCCATTCATGAGAGCTCTGCCCTCATGAATTAATCACCTCCCAAATGTGCCACCTCCAAATCCCATTACAATGGGAATTAGTTTAAACATGAATTTTGGGGGCCACAAACATTCAATCTATAGCACTTGATATGATGTATCAGGTAAAGGAACTGCTGTAAATATGGCTTTAGTGGTGTGGCAGTAAGGTATAGGGGAGGGGAAGCAGTCTATAGTCCCATCTTTTAGTGAGCCTATGCCTCTGGACTGTGAACGTCACAAGTGTTTCTCAGTTTTTTTCTCCCCCCTTAGGTGGGATAGGCTGGCTAGTGTGGGCTGGAGTTGGATATTTCTCTTATCCTATGTGGAAGGCTAGAGGTGACTGGAGTTGGGTATTTCCCTTCCCAGGACTGTTAGGTGCTGATAATATTCCTCCAGGTTAGGCTCTAGTTACTTAGATTCTCTTGAAAGCAGGCCTTGTTAAGAAAAACAGAGTGCTCTGGCATATTTCAAAATGGTCCCTTTCCTTTTCCCCTTCCAGAATCATGAGGAGATTTTTCTTCAGTATTTACTGTGAGAACCTAGTTGAGCTCCTGGATGTAAATCAGTATTGTGGGGCCCTCCCCTGTGACTGGGCCCCTGGAGTTTTTAACTCTCAGACTTGTTTGCCCTGAGGCTCAAGCAATTCTTCAATTACAGTTCAGATTTTTCTACCCAAGCACTGGTTTGCACAGTGGTTTCTACTTGTGAGTCTCTGTTTTGACAAGCTATAACTCCCTGTATTTGCCTGTCTGTCTCTCCAATTTTGGGGACGGAAGTTTGCCCTGTGTCCTCTGCTCTCTTGTGGATCTAAGAAGAGTTAGATTTTTCATTCTGTTCAGATTTTTACTTGTTAGGGAGGAGTGGCAACATCCAAGTTCCCTACACGTAGAAGTGGAAACTGGAAGTCAGGAAATGAATTTTTTAAACATAAAATATTTTCTGAAAGTAATATTAGCAAGATGGGGAACTAAGAGTCCCAACACTTATCCCCTCATAAAAAACAATAATGACCAAGAAAGAACTACATACTGATGAAAATAGGTCTGGGAGAGCTCTGAAGTACAACAAGGAAGCTACAGGAACCCTGAGGAGCTCAAAACTGAACAAGACCACATGGAAAAGTGTGGGAGGCATTTTACCTGCATCACACCATCCCTCAGTCCATTATAGTTTAATGCCAAGATGGATCCCACCTGTGTGATCTTCCCCAACTTGGGAAAGGGGAGTGAGAGGACTCTGGCAGCCCTTGTCACCACCATGGACATCTGAAACTTTCACTACTGAGGATTCCTGAAGTCTTGTAAGCTTAACTCAGCTGATGGAGCTGCGTGGAGTCCATGCTGCTTGCCTGCCCTTGAGAAGAAGCCACCACAGCTGCTGGACTCCAGGGCTGGAGTTGCCACCCACCTCTTGCAACCATGCACACACCCAGGACCCTATCTCTGTGGTGGCTACGTATGTGCCCACATCTTAGATACCAACACGAACACTTCAGTGAGTATGCTTCTGCACCGGACCCAACTCCAAGAGGGATCCCTTTGGCTATGACTTCCTCCTGTGGGGAAAAGGAGAACAGGAGGACTGCAGCAGATTTTGACACTAAGGACCCCAATAGCCCTTGGTGCCACTGTGGACACCTCTAGCCTTAGCTGCTAAACAACTCTGCAATCTTTGATGACATTGACATTAGGTATTAGAGATTCATGGAGTGTATACTTTTGCACCCTTCTTAAAGCAAGAGCTTCCTCTGTGGTCCCCTCTCCCCCTAGAGCTGGAGCCACTGCATCCCACTCATCTGGTACCCTCACAACCACTCATAGTTCTTTTCCCACTGAAGCCAGTCCATGAAGTCTGGAAGAGGTGACTGCTCCCTAAAATGTGAAAACATCAATGCAAGGCTATAAGAAACACAAAAAAATCAAGGAAACATGACACTGCCAAAGGAACACAGTAATTTTCCAGTAACTGGCCTCAAAGAAATGAGGATCTATTAATTGCCTGTCAATGAATTTGAAATTATTGTTTCAAGGAAGCTCAGTGAGCTACAAGAGAACAAAGGTAGACAACTCAATGAAATCAGGATAACAGTACAGGAATAAAATGAGAAAGTTAACAGAGATGAAAATCTTCAGAAAGAACTAAACAGAAGTTCTGAAGCTGAAGAGTACAATAAATGAAATGAAAGATGCCATAGAGAGTTTCTAGAGTAGATTCAATCAAGTAGAAGACAGAATCTGTGAACTCAAAGAGAGGTCTTGTGAAATTATCCAGTCAGAGAAGAAAAAGATAAATGAGTGAAAAAGAGTGAAGAAAGTCTGCTGGATTTATTGGACATGATTAGAGAACCCAATATATGCATTTTGGGAGTCTCAGAAGGCAAAGAGAGAGAGAAAGGGGCAGAAAGAAATGATGGCTTAAAACTTCCCGAATCTTTGGAGGGAAATGGACATACATATTTATGAAGCTCAAAGATCCAGAAACAAGATCAACCCAAAGAAGACTACACTGAGACACATTATCATCAAATTTTAAAAAGTCAACAACAGAAAATTTTGAATGCAGCAAAAGAAAAGTGATTTATCACATGTAAGGACCCCCTCCTCCTGCAGTCCCCCCATAAAAATATAAGTGGATTTCTCAGCAGGAACCTTGAGGCCAGTAGAAGATATTTTCAAAGTACTGGAAGAAAAAAATTCTTATAGTATAAGAGTACTATACCTGGAAATATTATTATTTAAAAATGAAGGAGAGATAATATCTTTCCCAGACAAACAATAACTGAGGGAATTTGTCACTACTAGGCCCGCCTTACAAGATATGCTTAAGTGATTTCTTCAAACTGAAATGAAAACATGCTAAATAGCAATGTGAAAACATAGGAAAACATAAATCTCATAAGTAAAGGTAAATATATAGACATATACAGATTAATGTAACACAGTAAAGATGGTGTGTAAATTACTTTAAAAGTCAATAGGTAAACATGTTTTTTAATGCATATAATGTAAAAAGAAGCAAACTGTGTCTACAAGAATACAGTGTGTGTGTATGTGGGGGTAGTAAACGTTACTGTTTTTGCATGTGATTGAGGTTAAGTTGTTATCAAGATGAAGTAGAAGGTTCTAACTACAAGATATTTTATAGAACCTTTGAGTGAACCATGAAAAAACCTATAATAGATACACAAAAGATAAAAAGAAAAAAACCCAAAGCAAATCACTACAAAAATCATCAAATTACAAAGGAAGACAGTGAGAGAGAAAGAGAGGGACAAAACAACCACAAGATAAAAAGAAGACAATTTTAAAAAGTGGCAGTGGTAAGTCCTCACTTATCAATAACTACCTTAAATGTAAATGCATTAAACTCACCAATAAAAAGGCCTAGAGTGGCTGAATGGATAAAAAAAGACGAGATCCAACGATATGCTGCCTATAAGAGACTCACTTTAAAATTAAAGACACCCATAGGTCCAAAGTGAAGGGATGAAAAAAGATATTTCATGCAAATGGTGACTAAAAGAAAGCAAGGGTGGCTATACTTATAGCAGACAAAATAGGATTTAAGTTTAAAACTGTGTCTAGGGACAAGGAAGGTCAATGGATAATGATAAAGGGGTCAATTCAACAGAAAGATATAACAATTATATATGCACTCAATATGAGAACACGTAAATATATAAAACAAATATTGACTGACCTTAAGGCAGAATTGACAGCAATACAAAATAGTGGGGGACTATAATGACTCACTTTCAATAATGGATAGGACATCCAGACAGAAAATCAATACAGGAACAACTGACTTGAACAACATTATAGAGCAAATGAATCTAACTGACCTGTGCAGAAATTTCTACCCAACAGCAGAAGAATACACATTCTACTCAAGTGCACACTGAATATTTTCCAAGATAGACTGCTTGTTAGGTCAAAAGACAAGACTTAACAAATTTAAGAATATCAAAATCATTCCAAATATCTTTTGTGACACAATGGAATAAAAATAGAATCAATGACAGCAAGAAAATGGGAAAACTCACAAATATGTGGAAACTAAACAACACTTTCTTAAAAATTCGTCAAAGAGGGAATCAAAAGGAAGATAAAAGATGTCTCAAAACAAATGGAAATGAAAACACAACATACCAAAACTTATGGGTTGCAGCAAAAGCAGTTTTAAGAAGGACGTGTATAGTGAATAATGCCTACATTAAAACAGAAGAAATATCTCAAATAAGTAACCCAGCTTTACACCATGAGGAACTAGAAAAACAAGAACAAACTAAGCCCAAAGTTAGCCAAAAGGAGGAAATAATCAAGATTAGAGCAGAAATACATGAAATAGAGAACAACCAAAAATAAAAAAGAAAAAACTGAATGAAACAGAAAAGATAAACAAAAAGAAACAAAAAGATTTTATTCTTGTCTGAATAAAACAGACAAGAAACAAAAAGAAAGATAAACAAAATTGACAAACCATTATACACACTGAGAACAAGTGAAAGAATACTCAAATAAATAAAATCAAATGAAAGAGTAGACATTACATTGGATGCCTCAGAAATAAAAAAGATTATAAGGGACTATTATGAACAACTATGTGCCAACAAACTGGAGAGCCTACAAGAAATGAATAAATTTCTACAAACATGCAACCTACCAAAACTGAATCAGAAATAAATAGGAAGCCTGAACAGACCAATAGCAAAGAGATTGAATCAATAATAAAAAATATCCTGACAAAGAAAAGCCTAGGACCTAATGTCTTCATGGATGAATTCTATCAAATATTCAAAGAAGAATTGATATCAATCCTTCTTAAATTCTTCTAGAAAATAGAAGAGGGAACACTTTCAAACTCATTATATGAGGCCAGCATCACCTGATCCTATAACCAGGCAAAGACACTCCAAGAAAAGAAAACTACAGGGCAGAATCCCTGATGAATATTGATGCAAACTCCTTAATAAAATATTAGCAAACTGAATTAACAGCACATTAAAAGAATCATATACCATGGCCAATTGGGATTTATCCCAGGGATGCAAGGATGGTTCAACATACACAAATCAGTCAACATGATACAACACATTAACAAAATGAAAGAAAAACTCCACATGATCATCTCAGTAGATGCAGAAAAAGCATTTGACAAAGTTCAATGCCTGTTCATGGTTAAAACTCTAAACAAAATAGGTATGGAAGTATCTTACATCAACAGTAAAAAGGAAATGAAAATGATAACTATCTGAGGTGATGGATATATTAATTACTTGATTGTGGTGATTATTTCACAATATTTATGTATATCAAATGATCAAATTGTCCAACTTAAATATATACCACTACCATTTTGCTTTCCTCTTGTATTTTTTTCATTTACAATTATTATAAATTATATACCAAAATATTACCTCAGTATTATCCTATCGCTTATCCTGTTATTTGGTACATGTGGAAAAACTCTAAAAGATAATGGGTGATTATAGTACACATCTTGGTGTGTTGGGGGAGTGGGTGTTGGAAGATGTGAACACTCTTAAGAGCTGAAGATTTGATTTCTTCTTCTTGTGTCCTTTACTAGTGAAATCTATTGTACAGTTTAGATTTGGCCACATTTAAGGGTAGTTTAATTCTAATTACATAAACATACTTTAAAACACAAGTTTTAAACAAAATATTGTGTTTACCCAGGGGCTAATCTGTTGTAACTATCTGCAGTTTGCCTCTTTTTCCTTCAAAAATCAACTCTGTGAAAACAATTTTGATAAAACAAGAATATTGAGGTATCAAAGAACATTTTTAATTAAAGTAGATAATGTGAATTAAAGTAGAATTTTCTTCATATTTGATATAATATAAAACTAATAAATGTTTTGTTCAAAATGAAGACTTTTTCCCACAACTTTTTCCGTGACAGCATCCTGAAACTAGAGAAATAAAATTTAAAGAATAACTTTTTATTTATTTATCTTATAAATAGTAAAAGTAATGAGGAGTTAAATTGAACTAGTTGAAAAAAAGGATCATAATTATACACATGTTTCTCAATGCTTTTTTGTAATAGCAAAAATTTGTTTCTTAGATGTAGAAATTTTTATTTCAAATTTTGTGGTAATGAGGGAAGATGGACTCTTTTCCATTTCCTAAACTCCAAATTCTCTTCTTACATAATGATGAATGGTAATCTCTAATGATCATTAGGCTGGATTTGGCTCATAGGCTATAGTTTGCTGACCCCTGAAAGAGAAATATTAAGATTAAGTATAGGAGATTGATTCATTAATTTTATTTGGATGGCGTGTATCATTTTGGTGACATATGCAAAACATACCTCTCCAGAGGGTGATAGAGGTAGGTGTTCAACACTTGAGAAGAATGAATGTACACTGTGGGGACTGTGACAAGGAGTTAAATTGAGACAAATAAAATAGTTGCAGGTCAACAGAAAAAGGTCCCATTTGATAGTGTTCAGCAAAAGCTTGTTGTTTTCAATCTGGGGGCAAGAGCAGGAACCTGGATTGTGTGGCTACACATTGTTGGGGATTGAAGCTATAGATATGGTGAAATGGTGAGGGTTTGAGAAAATCAGGATTTTCAAGGCCTGAATGGCTACCCATGGAATCAATGTCAGGGGATAAAAGAAATCAGAAGGGGCTTGATGGAATGTAAGAATATGGAAGAATTGAGAACTGGAAGATAAAAATGAGGGTCAACAGAGGTATGTAGGAGAGAGGAAATAGAAGAGGTGAAAGGATGGTTGGTTATGGTCACTGAGGGTAAGCTTTAGGTTTCAATTTCGTGGGGAAGAAATTTTGTGGTTTTTTTTTTTTTTTTTTTTTGAGGAAGGTTAGCCCTGAGCTAACTGCTGCCAACCCTCCTCTTTTTGCTGGGGAAGACTGGCTCTGAGCTAACATCCATGCCCATCTTCCTCTACTTTATATGTGGGACGCCTACCACAGCATGGCTTTACCAAGCGGTGCCATGTCTGCACTTGGGATCCGAACCGGCGAACCCTGGGCCACCGAAGTGGAACGTGCCACCGGCCCAGCCCCAGAAATGTTGTTTTTAATTACTCACTGGTCCTGGAGGAGGTACAGGGCACACCTCAGGGAGCATGTGGGGAGATCAAGGCAGGGTGCAGGTGGAGAACACGGCAGGACCTCTGGGGCCCATGCCTTTATTAGGGTCCATGTGCAGAGTGCTTTGGGGTTCCTGGCCAAAGGTCAGATTGGTGAATTCAAACTAAAAGAGTGGAGTTTTAGTTAGCTTCAGGGGGGTGTCTTCCCTTAGGGCAGCACAAGTGGAAGGCCCTGGGAGGCAGGGGAGAGTGCGTATCACAAGGGCAGTGGGAGGAGTCATGCCAGCAACTTCCCTTCACTTATGACTCTATGGACTGTTACCTACGGTGCGCCCTCGAGGGAGGAGCTCGTGTCAGTGCAGGGCCCCTGCAGGCCGCTTGGCCACACAGAATGGATGTGGAGGCTGCGGTGTAGAGTAGTTTAGCTAAACTCTCAAACTGTGCTTATAGGTAGCTGAGGTGGAGATATATTTAGTGACCAGGTGATAAAAAGATTGTAAAATTTTCTCAGTTCTGTCTGCTTAGGAAGCTCTCAGAGTCCTTGCTGCTCTCCTGCTCTTGCATCATGCTGGGCTTGGGTGCAGCTTGGAGAAGCCTATAGTTTGCTACTTTCCTAGCTGCCACCTAGGAAATGAGGCATAGGTTTTCCTTCAGAGTCTAGAGCATAGGCTTTCCTTCACAGACTCGTGTGGGATACATCACTCCCGCCCACCCCTCAATTTAGCACTTAGCCTTAGGAAGGGGTAGTGTAAACTCAGGGCCCATTCTCAAACTCATATCTAAGATCTTTTGCTTTTCTTCCCACTCTCTTATGCATGAGATCTTTCTTTAGACAAGGAGAGAAAATGCATGGGAAATGGCCTTTCTGATGGTATTTTCTTCTTTTGTCTTAATGCTTGATCCTTGACTCTAGATAATGCAGGGAATTGCCTGGATATCGTTCTGTATATCCTTTATAGCCTCAGCTGCCCAAACACAGATGAATAGAAATGAGAATATGGGGAGGGGTTTTAGTAGTGGAGTGCTGCAGAGTTTTCAATAGCTGTCATAAACAAAGAAAGTAACTAGTAAACAGACTGGAGAAATATCTTAATCTTGGGGCCCTGGGTTGGGAAAAAGAGCAAGAAGTGACCAACTTTAAAAATGTGCCAGGAAAACAACACTTTGGAGTACCTCACCCACACATTAAGAGCAGTTGAAAGAAGTAGGACTTGGGGAAGTTGGTAAAGTTAATGTGGAATAGGCTGAATAGCTTCTCTCCATTTCTTGGCTTTTCTTTTTTTTTGAGGAAGACTAGCCCTGACCTAACATCTGCTGCCAATCCTCATCTTTTTTCTGAGGAAGACTGGCCCTGAGCTAACATCCATGCCCATCTTCCTCTACTTTATATGTGGGACACCTACCACAGCATGGCTTGCCAAGTGGTGCCATGTCCGTACCCGGGATCTGAACTGGCAAACCCCGGGCCATTGAAGTGGAATGTGTGAACTTAACTGCTGTGCCACGGGGCCAGCCCATCTTGGCTTTTTAAATTTAGTTGATGCATTGGCTCCTACAGTAGAGGGTACACAAAAGTTAGTTATAGGTAGCGATTCCTTGAAACCATCTTGGAATGCTCTTTACTTATATGGAGCCCATTGCTCTTTCTCTTGTTTCCCTGGATGTCCCTCAGATTTCTGGCTTGTATTGATGCTTTGAAACTCCTCTTTTTGGCTTATTAGACTTTGGATTCCCTCTATGGTTGTCTTGTTTTCACATCTTTACAAAGCTTTTTCTCTGAACCCTCTTGGTTTGGCTAATCTAGAGCATTCCTTTCCCTTTACCTCCCTGTAAGGGGGAAATTACCACACGTGCTAGAAGAGGGAATGTAGTCTTTTCAGATTTGTTTCTCAGTGTTCATCTTTTTTTCATGTCATTTAGAGTTTGCCTCCAAGTGTACTTCTTTTTAAATTTAGAAGTTTACTTTGTTCTTTAAAAAAAGCTTTATTGAGATATAATTCATATATATCCATTTAAAGTATATAATTGAATGGTTTAGTGTATTTCCAGTGTTGTGCATCCATGACCACAATCAATTTTAGAATATTTAACTCGCCCAATTTAGCAGTTGTTCCCTTTTCTCCCAGTCTTCTCAGCTCTAGGCAACCACTAATCTACTTTCTGTTTCTGTAGATTTGCCTCTCTGGATATTTCATATAAATGGAATCATAACAATATTTGTCCTTTTGTGACTGGCTTCTTTCACTTGGCATGTTTTCCAAGTTGTGGCATGTATCAATATTTCATGTCTTTTTAAGGCTGAATAATATTCCATTGTACGGATATACCACATTTTGTTTATCCATTTATCAGCTGATGGACATCTGGTTTGTTTACACTTTTTGGCTAAGAATAAAAATAATAACTATACCAATATGCTAAACAAAAGCATAATAATACTGGGCATAAGAATAATTCTGCTATGAACATTTATGTACACGTCTGTATGGATGTATGTTTCATTTCTCTTGGGTGTATACCTGGGAGTGGAATTTCTGGATAATATCATAACCCTATATTTAACTTTGTGTGGAACTGTTTTACAAAGCAGCTGCACTGTTTTATTATGATCACCAAAGTACAAAAATGCCAATTTCTCCACATCTTTGCAACAATTGCTATTATTTGTCTTTTTGATTAAAGCCATCCTAGTGGGTGTGAAGTGGTATATCATTGTGGGTTTGATTTGCATTTCCCCAAAGGCTAATGGTGTTGACTATCTTTTCATGCACTTATTGGCCATTTTTATATTTTCTTTAGAGAAATGTCTAGTCAGAACCTTTGACCATTTAAAAATTGAATTATTTGTCTTTATATTATTGATTTGTAAGAGTTCTGTAAGTTTGATTTGCTTTTGTCTGAACTTATGATTAATTTGAGCAGCATTATTTCTTGTGTATGGAATCTTTTAAAAAAATATGTTTATCTTATGTCCCAATTAAACCATTCTTCTTACAGGACAAGATTTTTTTATTCTGCTTGTTTTTGGGTATACCTATAGTTAGTGGAGTGAGATGCATAATGTTTCATAACGCTTTTTTGAATGAATTGATTACGGATCTGAAAAACTAGCAGTTTTATGTTAAAATTTGAATTTAGAGAAAGAATTCTTAGGTTTTCTCTTTCCTCCCATTTATCCTATTGCCTTAGAAGAATAAGTTTTAAAGCAGTAAAGTAATTAAACAAGTAAGTGCTCTAGTGTCTTTGGATTTAAGCATTTTCTGATGGGACAACAAAATATAATATGTAATAATATGAATATAATATTTTAATGAGTGATTGTTCTTTCGTTTATCATATCCTTGAGATCCATTTAATTCTGTTGTATATACAATGTTGTTTCAATACATCTTTTGAATATGTTATGGCATTCTGCTCTGCTGAGAACTTCTGTTAAAAAACACAGATATTAACTTTTTTATTCAACTTGAATATTTTCCACAGGAATATGTTTTGCCTTCAGCGATGAAAATTCTTTTTAGTATCTTCCTTAACAATAATGACATCTTTAATATACAAAAACATTTAACAGTTGTTCCTATGGAAGTTCTTTGATTGGGTAATGTGTAATTTATGAAGTTGCTGTATTAGCTGTCAGTTAAAAAATTGAGTAAAATTTCACTAGGTGGCACCAATACTTTGGATCTTTATTGACATAAAACCTTATTTATTCATTCATTTCCCACATTCATTAAAACAAATGTTTAAAAATTATATGGCAAGATATGAAAATTTGCCTTGTAGTTCGCCTGAGCAAACTTAAGTTGTAAGTTTTAGTTTTTTGGAAGTTCTGCCAAATGGAAATAACTTGTAACTACGGATTTTAAAATGTAAATTCTGGTTGCAAACTAAATTATAGAGCTATCATTTCTCTAATTTATCAAAATTATTAGAGTTTTAAATGTCATATTTTAAAGGTGTAATTTATAAACTAGATTTTTCTCTGGATTAGTAGAAGATTACCTTAAAGTAATTTACTAATCTTAAGTAGATCTCAAGTAGAAAGGTATAGTTTCAAATAAGTAAAAATATGCTTAAAAGATTAATAATAAGGACATGAGGCAAAAATACTATGTAGCCTTATGTGATTAATTTTTGAAGCTTGAATTTGAGGATAAACAAAGATTTAAGAAGACTTGCACACAATTCAATGTGTTCTCCTCCCCCAAACATAAATTAGTTATTTGTGTTATGGTTACTGTATCCAAAAGTCTGAGTGCTCACTTTTTTTATTTTCTAAGAAAACTGTTCCAATGTTTATTTTTTATTTAATTAACTTCTTATCAAGGTAACAATGGTTTATAACATTATATAAATTTCTGGTGTTCATTATTATATTTCGATTTCTGTGTAGACTTCTTCATATTCACCACCCTCAGTCTAAAGCCATCCATCACTGTACACATGGGCCCTTTTACTCCTCTCACCATCCCCCCACCCCCTTGCCCCGTGTTAACCACCAATCTATTCTCTGTGTCTACGTGTTTGTTTGTTGTTGTTTCTACCTTCCACAAGTGAGTGAAATCATACAATATTTGGCTTTGTCTGTATGACTTGCTTCACTTAGCATAATGCCCTCAAAGTCCATCCATGTTGTTACAAATGGCAAGATTTCATCTTTTTTATGGCTGAGTAGTATTCCATTGTGTATACATATATACCACATCTTCTTTGTCCATTCCTCCCTTGATGGGCCCTTACGTTGTTTCCAAGTCTTGGCTGTTGCGAATAATGCTGCAATGAATATATGAGTGCATATATCTTTTTGAATTAGTGTTTTCATGTTGTTTGGATAAATACTCAGAAGTGGAATAGCTGGGTCATATGGTAGATCTCTTCTTAGTTTTTTTGAGGAATCTCCACACTGTTTTCCATAGTGGCTGTAACAGCTTACATTCTCACCAGCAGTGTATGAGGGTTCCCTTTTCTCCACATCCTCTCCAACACTTGTTATTTCTTGCCTTTTTAATAATGGACATTCTGATGGGCATGAGGTGATAGCTCATTGTAGTTTTATTTGCATTTCCGTAATAATTAGTCATGTTGAACATCTTTTCATGTGCCTATTGGCTATCTAATGTCTTCTTTGGAAAAATGTCTGTTCAGATCCTTGGCCTACTTTTTAATCAAGTTGTTTGTTTTTTTTTGGTTGAATTTTATGAGTTCTTTATATATTTGGAAATTAACCCCTTGTTGGATATATGATTAGCAAATATTTTCTTCCAGTTGGTGGGTTGTCTTTTTGTTTCACTCATGGTTTCTTTTGCTGTGCAGAAGCTTTTTAGTTTGATGTAGTCTCATTTATTTTTTCTTTTGTTTCCTTTGCCTGAGGAGTCATGGTACTCAAAAAGATACTCCTAGGGCCAGCCACGGTAGGCTAGGGGTTAAGTTTGGTGTACTCTGCTTCAGCGGTCTGGGTTTGATTCCCACGTGCAGACCTACACCGCTCGTCTGTCAGTGGTCATGCTGTGGCAGTGGCTCACATACAAAAAGAAGATTGGCAACAGATGTTAGCTTAGGACGAATCTTCCTCAGCCAAAAGAAAAGATACTCCTAAGACCAATGTCAAAGAGCATACTACCTATATCTTCTTCTAGGAGTTTTATGGTTTCAGGTCTTACATTGAAGTCTTTAATCCGTTTTGGGTTAATTTTATGTATGGTGTAAGGTAATTGTCTTCTTCCATTTTTTTGCGTGTGGCTGTCCAGTTTCCCCAGCACCATTTATTAAAGAGACTTTCCTTTCTCCATTGTATGTTCTTGGCTCCTATGTCAAAAGTTCACTGTCCATGAATGTTTGGGTTTATTTCTGGGCTCTCAATTCTATTCCATTGGCCTGTGTATCTTTTTTGTACCAGTACCATGCTGCTTCGATTCCCACAGCTTTGTAGTATACTTTGAAATCAGGGAGTGTGATGCCTCCAGCTTGTTCTTTTGTCTCAGGCTTGCTTTGGCTGTTAGGGGTCTTTCATTGTTCCGTATAAATTTTAGGATTCTTTATTCTATTTCTGTGACAAATGTCATTGGAGGTTTTGATGGAGATTGCATTAAATCTGTAGATTGCTTTAGGCAGTATGGACATTTTAACTATGTTAATTCTTCAATCCATGAGCACAGAATATTTTTCCATTTCTTTGTCTTCTTTGATTTCTTTCAACAATGTTTCATAGTTTTCAGTGTACAGGTCTTTCACCTCTTTGGTTAAATTTGTTCCTAGGTATTTTATTCTTTTTGTGGCAATTGTAAATGGGATTGTATTCTTGATTTCTCTTTCTGCTATTTTGTTGTTAGTATATGAAACACAACTAATATGTACCTTCTAAGTTCACTGTATTCATTTATTATTCCTAATAGTTTTTTGGTGGATTCTTCATGGCTTTCTATATATAAAATCATGTCATCTACAAATAGTGATGGTTTTACTTCTTCCTTTCCAATTTGTATCCTTTTTATTAATTTTTCTTGCCTAATTGTTTTGGCTAGGATTTCTACTGTTAAATAAGAGTGATGACAGTAGGCATTCTTGTCTTCTTCCTGTTCTTAGAAGGATAGCTTTCAGTTTTTCACTGTTGAGTATGATGTTAGTTGTGGCTTTGTCAGATATGGCCTTTATTATGTTGAGGTACTTTCCTTCTATACCCATTTTATTCAGAGTTTTTGATCACAAATGGATGCTATATTTTGTCAAATGTTTTCTCTGCATCTGTTGAGATGATCATGTGATTTTTATTCTTCATTTTGTTAGTGTGATGTGTCACACTGATTGATTTGTGAATGTTGATCCGTCCTTGCATCTCTGGAATAAATCCTACTTGATCATGGTGTAGGATCTTTTTAATGTATTGTTGTATTTGATTTGCTCGTATTTTGTTGAGGATTTTTGCATTGATGTTCATCAGTAATATTGGCCTGTAATTTTTCTGTGTGTGGTGTCCTTTTCTGGTTTTGGTATCAGGGTAATGTTGGCTTCATAGCACAAGTTAGGAAGCATCCCCCCATCTTAAATATTTTGGAATAGTCTGAGAAGGATGGCAATTAAATCTACTTTGAATGTTTGGTAGAATTCACCAGGATAGCTGTCTGGTCCTGGAGTTTTGCTTTTTGGGAGGTTTTTGATTACTGTTTTGATCTCCTTATGAGTGATCCGTCTATTCAGATTCCTGCCAAATGCTCTGAAGGTGTTCCCTGTGTGGGCTATCTGTGCCTTTCTGTTGTCATGGGTTGTTATTGCTGCAGGTGCACAAGTCGGCTAGGCTGGCCCCGAGGATCGGCCATATATGGCTGCTCTGGGCCCTTAATTGGGTGGGGCAAGCTCCCCAGAATGGCTGGCTGCAAGGTCTGATAACACGCAACTACTGTAGTTTTGTTGCTAAGTGAGTCAGGCCCCCAGTGTGGCTGGTTGCTAGGCCTGGGGGCACACAATTGCTGCAGGCCCCCGATGCAGCTCCCTGCGGCACTTGGTTGCCTGTGCATTGGTGGGTGGGGCAGGCTTCAAGTGAGGTTAGATATGTGGCATGCAGCCGTTGTTAGCTCACTTTTGGGTGAGGCAGGTTCCAGGTGCAGCAGTGCACAGCCGTTTCAGGCATTGGTAGGTGGGGTTGGTCCCCTGTGTGGCTGTTTGTGATGCTTGGGGGACAAGTTGGCTGCAGGTTCACAAGTCTGCTGCAGGCTTAATGGTGGACAGAGCCTGTTCCTGAGCTGAGCTGCCTGCTGCTCAGCTGACTGTGATCGATTGCCTTGGGTTCTCTAGTGGGCAGGGCAGATCCCTGCGCTATCAGGCTAGAAGAAGCATTCCAGAGGGGCCTTTCAGCCTCTGTGTCAGAGCAATTGAAGTAGCTACAATAATTACTGCCATCAGTGTCTCAGTCCATGGAGGGTGGGCCCAGCTACCTCCTGCCTCCTGGGGATATGCTTCAAGCTTAGTGGGTCTCTTTTACCAATGGTCTATGCACTTTTCTCTTTAGTGTTTCCATGTTGGTTTTTGTGTTGAGTGAGTCTGTGTATGGGCCCTTAATGTACAGGTTTTTCTTTGCCCGAAGTCTGTAGTTTTCCTAGGCATATTCCGCCTTGGTTTTCAAAGCCAGCAATGCTGGGTATTATGGGATCTCTTGTGCTGCATCTAAGGACTGAGGTGCATAATGTGGAGCTCAAATCCTCCACTCCTCTGGGAAAAGCAGTGTACCTTTGAGATCACTTCCAGCTGTGAGTCGCCACAGGTGTGTTTTTTTCCTCAACAGGGCTGTATCTCTGCCTCTTCCACCCCTGTCTGTGTTGTCCCTTTTTGTGGAGGTTCTTTGTATCCAGTTTCCAGATCTATCTCAGATGAAATTCTTCCACAGGTAGTTATAGGTTTGTTGTGTCTGTGGAGGAGATGGGTTCAGGAACCTCCTATGCCGCCATCTTCCAAACTCACTCCTCAAAATTTTAAATTATAGGTTTCAAAGAGGAAAACAATGTGTTAAGAAAGATGGGAGTAAAGGACTGAATTATTAAAAGATAAATGGACAAAATTATGTGTGAGAAAATGAGTGAAGAAGAGGTTGCAAATATTTATTGCTTAAATAGTGATTTAATGTCCTTTGGAAGAGCATCTGATATCTTCAAGTCTAATTATAAATAGTTTGTACTATTATTAGTGAGATTTTATATACTGACGTCATACTTATTCATGGTAAAACTTAAGAGCTGTATAAAATATAGAAATATTCTTTGACTTATTCGTGGTTTAGTGGTAAAGAGTTCAGGCTTTGGAATCACACTGAAATTTCTTGCTCCATTGCGTACTAGTTGTGTGACCTTGGGTAAATTATTTTGCCATTCTAAGCCTAAATATTTTTTCTTCTAAATCTTTAGAATATGCAGAATTTTGAGGTCAATGGTTACTTTAGCAAAGCACTTCTGATTGATTGGGTTGAAGATAGCAAGATGGCAGTGGATGGAAGAATGGACAGATGGTAAAGAAGAGGATCCAGTGAATATAGACGGGATAGAATAAAGCTCACTCTTTCAGGGAGCTTGCCTAAAATGTAAGGCAGAGAGAGATGAGCTCTTACTGAATAGTTTGTTTTGTTTTTTTTCTTAAAGAAGAGACTTTATAGTTCTTTCCCTTATAATTCTCTGCATGTGTTATTTACCTTTTGGTAATTTAGGATTATTGCCAAAATAAAAGCTGATTTTTAATAACCTGAGTAATTTAATAACCACTTTGAAAGTGATTTTTAATAATCTGACAATTGTTATTAATATTTCAGTTCAAGAAGCATTTATTGAAGTGACTATTGTGTGGTTTGCATTGTACTAGTTGCCTTAGGACTTAAGAAGTTAAAAAAAAAACCTGGTTTTTATTTTCCTTCTAACTGGAGACACAAATCACATAGAGGAAACAATTAGAGAAAATATATGCTGTTTCCTCTAACATTTGCTGAACAAATGAATGAATGACATAAATCTATGAGGGTTAAAAATAGTGTGTGTGAAATACAGGGATATACTGAGTGAGATGGGCTTTAAAACTTATGACATACAAGACTGTTATAACATGACCCTTAACTACTTCTCCCATTGCACATTTCACAATTCTTCTATATTCATCCCAGACTTTAGTTGGATAGAACTACCTTCAGTCTTTCCCCTGGAATGCCCCTTTGTCACTTGGCTGACTCCTACCTGTTCTTTGAGTTTTAACTCCTGGTACTCAATGTGTACCTCAGTCATGGCATTTATATCATCACTGTCTATTTCTGCCACCAGACCATGTCATTCTTGAGGTCAGGGATTATGTCTTATTGATTTTAAATCCCCAACACAGAGTAGATTAAAAGAATTATTGGATGAAGGAATAAAACTATATTGAGCTAGCTCTTACAGGAAATATTGGACAACAGATTAATAGAGAGTAGCAGATGAGGGCATTTTGAGTAGAAGTAGAAAACATAACATGTATGCAGCTGCAGACTAATCTAGCTGGCCAGTGGGATCATCTCAGTGAGTACTGAGGGAAACCTGAAGATGGAAATCATGGAGAGCTTTTAATGCAAGCTGGGAATGCCCAGATTCCATATAAATTGTAATAGTCATTTGTAAGCAGGAAGACATGGGAAAGTTTTTCAGATTGTTTATTCTGACATTTATACAGAACTCACTTCTTCAGATCTAATGCATTCCTGAAAACATGTTGGATAACAAATTTTGGGGTATCAGGAACCTGCATTCTGTTAAAGTGGCAAAAAATAGTACATCTAGCTCATGCAAAATCCTATGTCAATTTCCCAAACAAAACGCACTTAAGCATCTATATAACAATCACTGAAAGATTTCTGCAAGGCTTTTAAAACACCAGTAACTTAATTTTTAAAAAACATTTATTGATCTCAATAGTGTGTTTGTGTGCAGTCGGCAATGATACTGTTCTATAACAGATGATACTTTTTAATTTGCAAAAATCATGTTCTGTAATATGAATAAACAGTGAAATAGTATGTTATAGATACTAAAAGTGTGTGCCTTGTCTGGGTTCATTGTATCCTCAGCCACCTGGCAGAAGCAAAATCTGTGCTCAATGAAATGTTGGGACTGGGGACCAGGGGCGGCATGCGGGAGTGGGGAGAATGATCAGATGAGCGCGATGCAGTACTGCGCTTGAACAGCACTAGTCGTGGTCTCATCAGGACAGCAGCTGAGGGGGACTGCAACCCGCCCTCTATCCTCTGCCTGGATTTCTGCTGGGCACATTTTTGGCTGGCATGCACCTGCAGATTCATTATAGCAAGTTTCTGTTTAAGTATTGAATTTTGGGTAAGATGTTTGGCAAGTCTTTATTTAAATATTTGGATTCACGTAGTGAAAGATTACATAGTGATATAGGTCTCTATGTTTTTTACAAAAATGAAACGAAAGATAATTTTTATTGTGACTTATGAGTCTTTCGATTTGCTAAATCTTATTATTGTTAATATTAAAAAACAGAGTTCTTTCTTGCTATTTTGTATTTTTTAAAAATGTCTTTCCTGCAACCTTTGGTTTAAAGCTACAAACACTGAAAATCTATTGTATGAACTTTATGGAATTCTGACTTAGATTTGAGTTCTGTTCTCATGTTTGTTAGTTGTGGGCCTTTGAGCAAATTATTTAACTGTTATGAGGCTCTTCTGTAAAATGGAGAGTATCTCATAGTTTGTTGTGAGACTTAATTTAAACAGTACAGGGAATGTGCTTACTATAGTGCTTATTATAGTGATAATTACATAATACTCAATAAATAACTTATTATTATTTTCCATAATACTATGTGTAAAATTTTTCCCTTGGATTGTACCCTACTAATATGCATTCATTTAACTTAACTGAGTCAAAGTGATATACTTGGATTCTTCCAGTTTTTTAAGGTTTGTCTGTGTTCATCTAAGCCATTTGCCTACCCTTGCCCCCAAATTATTTTGTCATTATGCTGGGACAAAATATTAGTAAAAGAAATATGAGAATTGTGATAACCATTGATTATAATTGATCAATTTCTGTTGATTTGATAATTTTAACACCCCTGATGAACCCAAGTACAGAATCATTTCCTTCTATTCCTTTTTTTCTTTAATTTAGTGAAATAAATTATTATGAGTGCTTAGAAAAAAACTTACTAGAATTAATAAGTGAGTGTAGCAACATCACACAATACAGGGTCAATATAAAAAAATAAATTGCATTTCAATTTTCTAACAGTGAAAAATTAAAAATTGAAATAAAAACGCTATGTAAAGTAGCACCTCGGAACATAAAATACTTAGGAATAAATTTATCAAAATATAAACAAGACTTGTATACTAAAATTGCAAACATTGCTCAGAGGATTTAAAAAAGACCTGAAAATGTTGAGATATGCTATGTTTATGGATTTAAAGTCTCAATATTATTAAGATGTCAGTTCTCCCCAAGTTGATCTACAGATTCGACAGAATAACATCAACCCCAAATCCTAGCATTTTTTTTGGTAAAAATGGACATGTTGATTGTAAAATTTATATGGAAATTGAAAGGACCTAGAGTAGCCAAAACAATATTGAAAAAGAAGAAAATTGGCAGACTTAGACTACCTGATTTCAAGATTTGCAATAAAGTTGTACCAATCCAGACAGTAGGATATTAGCATTAGGATAGATGCATAGATTAATAGTAAAGATTAGAGAGTCCAGAAATAGATCCATGTGTATATGGTCAATTGATATTTGAAAAAGGTGCCAAAATAATTCAAAGGGAATGCAAAGTCTTTTCAACAAGTGGTGCCAGAACAAGTAGGTATTGATGTGAAAAAACCCAAAACTTGAGTCATACCTCATACCATATACAAAAATTAACTCAAGATGGATCATAGATGTAAACGTAAAAGTTAAACTGTAAAATTTCTGAAAGAAAAAATATGGGAGAAAATCTTTACAACTCTGGGATAGGAAGATGTTTTTCAGATAGGACAAAAAAGTATGAACTATAAAAGGAAAAAAGTGATAAATTGGACTTCATCACAATGAAATGCTTCTGCTTATTGGGTCACTGTTAAGAAAATGAAAAGGCAAGCCCATACTGGGAGAAAGTATTTGCAACACATCTATCTGACAAAATAATTGCATCTAGAATATATATATTCTATTGTAATATATGTATATAATATGTATAATATATATATTACAACTCAATAATAATAACACTAAGGACTCAAAAAATGAGCAAAAGATTTGAACTGGCATTTTACAAAAGAAGTCATAAGAATGGCAAATAAGCACAAGAAAGCTGCTCTAAATCATTGTTCATTAACGAAATGCAAACTAAAGCCAAAATGACATACCAATGTCCCCTCTTTTGAATGGCTAAAATTGAAAAGACTGACAATATCAAGTGCTGTGACAATATGCAGGACTGGAACTCTTCATACTTTGCTTGTCAGAATGTAAAATAGTAAACCCACTTTGCAAAATTTTTGATGGTTTCTTATAAAGTTAAAATATGCATACTGTGTGATTCAGAAACTCGATTCCTAGATATTTATATAAGATAAATGAATACATATATTCACCAAATACTTAGGCACATATTTTCATTAGCAGCTTTATTCATTATTTTGAATATTCCTCAAACTGGAAACAACCCAAATGTTCATCAATAGGTGAATGAAAAGATAAATTGTGGATATTCATACAATGTAATACTATTTAACAATAGAAAGAACTACCCATAGAATGACTCATTCACAAAACCTCATGGTAAATCTCAAAAACAGTCTCCTGAGGAAAAGAAACCAGATATTAAAAAATACTGTATGATTCCATTTATATAAAACTCTGGAAAAGAAAAATCCAATCTATGTAACAGAAAACAAATTAGCTATTGCCTGTGGCCTAGGGTGGAAGGATTGTCTGGGAAGTGGCACAAGGAAACTTTCTGGGAGTGATAGAAACATTCTATATCTTGATTATGGTCAAAACTCATAGGAACGTACATTTAAAATGAGTGCTTTATATTACTTGTAAATTATATTATAGTGTATGTAAATGGCATGATATGTATAGCTTACTGGAATGTAAGCTGTGAGAGGGCAAGGATTTTTGTTTTTTTGTTCACTGTGGTGTCCCCACTTCTTGGAACAGTCCTTCGGTTGACTGTCATATTGTGTATTTGATGAGTGATTGATAAATCTGGTAGATATTTGAATTAAATACACCATGAGCATTTGCTTTTCAAAGTTATTTTTCCAGAATCTTTTTCTACTAGTCAATCTTGGGTATTTTTCCTATTATAGTAGTATATTATTTCATATTTTCCAGAAATTTCTATGAATAAAAGGATTAAATGCCACTGAAGTTCTGCTTGGCCTATTCACAGTAAAGGGACATTTATGTCTATGTAATATTTATATCAATGATTTGGAAAGGAACAATTCTGATATTCCTAAATACTCATGTAAATAGTTAATTCTAAAGTTATCTTTTCACCAGGATTTAAATTTGCATAAGATTTATTATTTTTCAAATTTTCAGTGTTCAAGAACCATTGTTGCATGTGTGAAAATTCTCAGAGGGGGATGAGCAGGATTTGAAAGAAGGCCAGTGGAGCTGGAGCTCAGTGAGAAAGGTGACTGGTACAGGAGGATGTTTGGGAGGTAGGTGGAAGCTAGATTAGACAAGGTTTAAAGTCTTTGATAGGAAGTTTGACATTTATTCTTAGGGCAGTAAAGATTGTTATATATGGGAGTAACATGATATTCTGCTTGTAGGGACACTGAATGAAGAGGGCAAGAGTGGAAGAGTGGAAGAGTGGAAGAAGTAATAGTGGCAATAGAAATGGTGCAGATTTATGTGGGATATGGTTTGTATTGTGATAGAATCTAAGGACTCTGCACTTTACTGTATAGGTAAAAAGAAGTCAATGAAGAGTTTATCAAGGGAGCGACCTGATTTGATTTATTTAGGAAATGTTTGGCAGTATTAAGGGTGGACCTGAATAGGGGATAAATGGACAGAAGGGAGACCAGGTACAAGTTTCTTCAATATTGCAGTTAGGAAATACTGCATCCCTGGGTCTTGTCTGTGGTACTAGTTTTCTGATCTTCCCTCTAAGATAAATCAGATCTAGAGTCACTCTCTCTGTGCAGGGGTTACAAGATGGGGTAGGACTGAATTGAGACTGCACTTGGCTTGAGTGCTTATCATGGAGGGTGGCTGTCCCTTAACATAGAAAGTAGAGGGTAAGAAATAGAAGTTGGAAAAATTTCCAGAGGCACTAGAGGGGAACGTAGTTGCAGGGATTTTACATTAGGCTCCAGTGGCCTCATTGGTGGGTGGGAAATGTACTGTTAAGAATAGCTGAACTGTCTTTATAACTTTCTCATAATCTTGTCTTCTCCTATTTGACAGTGCTTAAGGCTTGACTGTCTCTCTGGGTAATGGCTTTTAGTACCTCCTGTACTTAAACTCTTATGAGCCTGCTGGTCAGATCTTGGGCTGAATTAATTAATAACTTCTTTTTGCTTCCTGTCCTAAGTCTATGAAGCCCAAGTTTTGATCCCTACTCAGCCTCCCTTATTTTAATGTTATGCATTGGAGGACCTTGAAGCATTCTAGTCATTTTCAAGATTGAAATGTTTTCAAGGGTTGAAAATAGTGACTTCCAGACAGAGAATCTGGTCCTGCTGGACAAGACGCAGGGCACACAAATCATGCTGCGTGAGCACAAATCATACCCCTAGACAAAATTGTGTTTAACCACATCTTTAGCTTTTAATAAAATTTGATGCCTTGTCAGAATTAAGAGATCCTATAAAACTGAGTCAAGGCAATCCAGAAATTCTCATGGTTATTTCTAGTGCTTTGTTCTGGGATTCTCAGAAATGACTGTCTTCCCTCAGATTTTTGTTTTTGAAGAAAACTTGATCAGGTTTTCCTTGAGAGACCTCTATTATCTTTTATCTCTCATTTTCCCTCTCCTCATGTATATGGTTCTCAACGAAGGGAAACTCAATGGGCAATAACTGTCTCACACTAGAAAAAAGGGACATATCTTCTGGCTTTGAAGAAGTAGTCCTGGGATCACCGTGAGAGGAAGGTTCAGCATATACTGATATTCAAAACTGACCCCACAGATAAAGCATCACCAAAAGACTTAGACTTGGTCAATATGGTAGTTCCCCTCTTTGTTTTTAATTTCATGCCTTTGGCTTTTAATTTAGAGCCCCTAATTCTGTGTCAACATCTTGTCTCGGCAGCCAGAATACCTGACCATCGCATTATACCATTCACTTCCATACGTTCTCTGATCTGAGAATTTTGCAACCACTTATTTGGTCCTGCTCTCAGAGCGAGGGGCCCTGGCAGAGGGCAGCAGCCTTGAGAGCCAGGGCAAAGACATAAGATGCTGGCCAAGGAAGCATCTTAAATGTAGATAAGGAAGGCAGGGAAAGTTCAGAGGTAGCTGATTATCAATTCTGAAGAGTGGGGTTAGCTTGTAAGTAGGAAAGTCAGGAAACAGCTCTGAATCTAGGAAGATCAATAATAGATTGGTGAACATAATGAGAGATGGTTTAGGCAAAGAGTCAGTACAGAGATCATGAATGGTGTGAACATGTTGAGGCCCATTTTTGTACACTGCTAGCTGTATGTTTTAAAGATGGGCATAATGTCTTAAACGCTAGACTATGTATCGTTCCAGTGAACTTGCACATCACCTCCTTTTTTCAAAAGCACAAACATACCAACCTGTTTTTCAATGTTTCTGACTCTGTTTATCATTTGGAATGGGCCTCCTTTGTTGATGGCCTGCTACATCTTCACTTCTATCTGTATACACCCCTGTGCATAAAATCTCTGAGCCATAATACATCCCACTCCCTTCACTGAGTAGTTGGAAGATATTTAAGATCTCTTGGGATTGCAAATAGTCCTCAGCTTACAGATTCACCAATTTATCTTGAAATAATGTAGTTTATAATGATTTGGGATTTCTGGGCTTTAGAGGATTGTCCTAGGAAAACAAAAGGTTTCGATTCTGTCCTGACATTATGGGGGCTGAATGAAAATTTCTTCAACTCTTCTCTGTCATTAATGGCTTTCCACTGCCAGCTCCAAGAGAGTATACTTTCCTGGTCGGTAAATCCATCAAACATTCTATTACCCTAAGTCAGTGATAGTGGAAATGATACTGAACCTGAAGTGAGTTCGCTCACCCGTTGCACAGCAAGCCAATCTCTGACACCGGCTGTGGTGGAAGCAAGTAGGAATTTTATTTTTGCACAGCGCTGAGCAAGGAGAGAAGGCAGCTAATGCTGAAATCCCAAACTCCTCGAAAAGCTAAAAGGAAGGGTTTTTATTTGGGGTTTTAGGTAGGGGAGGGGGAGCATATGGCCTTGCTGGTCTGAGCTGTCCCACCAGCCTGTCTTTGGCCTTGAGACACTTGGAGAGAGGAGGAAGCCTGTGACCTTGCTGGTCAGCAGCTTTCCCACCAGCCTGTATCTCTTTGCAGGGAGGAGATAATCCAGGTGCTTGTCCTTGACGGTGTCCGTCTCCATGGAGGATAGTGGATTCTGAGCCAGGAAGCCAGATAGTAAGCAGGGAATGAGTGTTTTGGTTTTAACCCCATATATGCTGGGTTTAATGTGGGGAACCTGATATCAGGGTCGATATCAGAAGTAAAGTAGAACATCTGATTTTAAACTGGAATCCCGCATATATCAGGATGGACCTTCATTCCTGGCGAACTCTGGGCGTTGTCAGCACCTTCCATCACTATACCCCATGAAGCTCATGTCTTACCCTAGCTAGAGAAGAGGGCAGAGGTTGGTGGTACAGGGGGCTGTGTGATATGGGGCGCTGTGTGTTGGAAGGTGTCAGGAGGAATCTTGAAGATATTGCAGACCAAGAGCCAAGGCAAGTCTGGGTGGGTCATTCAGAGCAGCTTTGGATTGGAAAGAGACTTGGCAGAATTAGATTGCTCTCAGATCTGTTCCTTTGTTCTGATATTCCAGTGCCTTGACTGTTTCTGATAGCATGCCCTCTCTACACTTTCTGTAGCTTCCCTGTTCTCAACCCTGTCAATTAGATCACATGCTAAGCCTGCCATTAAATTTGTGATTTTTGGTAGAGACCCTGGTTTTCATTTTTTTGGGATGGATTATATGTGGCTTGGATCACTAAAATATTGTTAGGTTAGGAAATACAATATAAACAAACAAGAGTTGAATGAAGATCCCAGGTACTTGACTATGAAAAAACCCTACAATCTTAATTTTTTGCCTATGGATATTTCTTACACATAGCTATCTTTTGCTTTTATCTGGTGTTTATTTATTTACTTTTCTTCTCCCCAAAGACCCCCGGTACATAGTTGTATATTTTAGTTCTAGGTCCTTCTAGTTGTGGTATGTGGGACGCTGCCTCAGCATGGCCTGACGAGCAGTGCCATGTCCACCCCCAGGATCTGAACCAGTGAAACTCTGGGCCACCGAAGTGGAGCGTGTGAACTTAACCACTCGGCCACAGGGCTGGCCCCTTATCTGATGTTTAGCTGTTTCATGTATCTGTGCTAGCTGAATAAATGGCCTCTAGCTAAGTGAAGTGTTGCTATCAAGCAAGGTATGTTTATGGTGTAAATCCATAGACCTCACTTTGAACTTTGAAGTGTAGAAAAGCAAGATCATGGGGATTATAAACTAGAAAATATGAATATGAAATTTTGCTCCATCTCTTACTATTAAGTGTGGATGCTGAAAAGTAACTTAATTTCTGTGAGCTTTTTTATTTACAAAATGGAAGTTATGATAATTCCTACTTCCCAGGATTGCATGAGAAATGAGATAATGCATGTGAAGGCACTTATTGCATTGAAGGTATGACGTACATTCATTGTTACTTTTAGAATGAAATCCATATCTAATTTCTAGTGTAATACCCTAAGATTGAGTGACAGAAACAGCTACTGTAATTCATCTTTGTACACTGTTTTTGAGAATAGAAATTGTGATACCTATATCACTGCCTTTATATGAATAAAACTAGCATTTTCTGTATTTCATCAGGTGCTTATGCTGTTGCTGTTTTAGAATTATACTTTGAATTTACCTAATTTTAAATTGAGTGGTCCTATTCTCTTTTTCTTTTAAAAAATTTATGTGAACTTTTTATTGGGTATTTTAGATTGGTTTGCCTAAAAGAAACATCTTTGCTCTCTAAGAGTAGCTATTGGGGTGGCGTGTGGGTGTGTATGTATATTTTGTATATATGTGTTCACATATGAATCATAACTGTTAAGGATTGCTGGATAATCTCAATGAAGGTCAATTATGGTTCTCCCTCTAGTAAACTGATTTGCTATAAGAATAAATACTCCATTTGTGACTGAAGCAACAACAGGTTGTTTTAAATTTCTATATAGAAAGTGAAATTTATAGCAATATAGTTTATAAACTATAGAAATTCTTTCAAACTTGATTTAAACAATTACTTTACATTAAACAATATTTCTCATAGTTTTATTTAGACATATAATATGCACATTTTTTAAGTTGTATATTTTCCCTGTTTAATTGCATGTATTTCTTTTTATATACACTAAGTTTTCTAAGAACCAATTTATGGTTGCATTAAATTTTTTAAAGAGTTTAAATATAACATAATACAGATTTCATTTTGAATAACAACTTTATAAATTATGATTCTTGAGTCTTACCCACAGCATCTTTCAGAAAGTAAAATGACCGTCTCTATACATTTTTTATGGGTATATAAATATATCATGAATTGATCTTTATAAGTGAACATCTTTTTGTAATCTAGAGTAAAATAATTTTATATCAAAGCAGGGTTGACAATAATATTTTAAAAGATAACATTTTAGAGAGATTTATATTGATGATAAAGTTATAAAGAAGTGTACCTCAAAAGTTTTACGACATAGGAAAATATTACCTTTTGTGTATCATATATATAGCATTGCTGTGTCACAATATGGAGTTGATACCTTATGAGTCCATAAGTAGAGAATTTAGGAGGAATTAATTTCTCAAAAGTGCTAGCAATGTTATTTTAAAAGACTGAGTCTTCTACATAATAGTAATATATTCTAAGAATTGGTGAAGACAGTAGTAAAGAGGGAGTACGTAAGGGAAAGTGCAAGCGGTGTTCTGATAAGACTAATGAGTACGTGAAATACTCACCTTTGCTTTTCAAACTCAACCTTTTAGGTCATAAATCAGCAAAGAGTGGCAGGTAGTGACCATTAGGTGGATTCATTAACACCCTGCATCCTGCTTGTACAGGGTGACCCACATCTGTCTTCATTAGAAGTTTGTTAGTTGCCAGTAGTGAACAGATGGGTCGTTATTGCCAACATTGCCCTCTGGGCCTACCTGGAGGACGTGCAAAGTCATCCTATACAGGACACATATCCACATTTGCCTACTAGGGTGGGAGCAAAATATTTTGAGTAATGGTGATATATTAAGCTATTTTTAACCGAAGAGCTGCCCATGTGGATTCATATTTGTAAACAGTTTATGCCAAAATATTATTTTGGAGGATTGAGGGAAATTATTTACGTGTATATTTAAAATGTAACTATTGTGAACATCTGTAAAAGCTAGGATATAACTTAATTGTAAATTAGGCATAAGTTGATAAATTTTTATTTAGATTATTTGAATTTAATAGTATATTGAAAGATTTTAGTAGAAACATAATATGTAATAGATGTGGCTATTATTGATATGCTTTTACATCATAAATAGTATAGTTTAAGATTTCTTTCCATTTATCTAATAAAGTTCAAGTAAGATAATACCTTATAACATATGATATTAAATTCCAAATTTAAGATGTTAAAAGCTTAGAGAGCCATGTAACTGATTTAAATAAAAGGAAATCATGTTTGTGGTCTTAAAATGTACAATTTTAGTATTGAACAATATCTTTAAAGAGACTCTTTCTTTCAGCAGCAGCAAGCACTTTGGTAAGGACAGATTAATTCCACTCTCCGTGTTGTCCTGGGGTAAATGGTGGGAAGATGTTGACGGTCCACATTTATCATTGCACTCCTGCTTCTCTTCTTTATCTACTGAGAGGCCTTTGTTCATTGATGGTCAGGGTGACCACAAATGCAGGCTACCTGTGTAGACTTAGAATTCTGAATCAGGAAAACTATCTTATGAAATGGTTACTCTTCATGTAATACTGTAAAGCAGTATTTTAAATCTAGTGTTCTTTATTTAGAAATCTGGAGGCTAGGGCCTTGGGGAATTGGAATACTTAGCAATTCTAATAATTAATTTTTTCTTAAATCTTATTGACTGGCTAGTGAAGAATTTGGTTTCTTTCATGCAAGTTTCTAAGGGAAACATATTATGACAGCTTCTAAGTGATAATAATAATAATAATTGTAGGCTAGCTTTCCCTTTATAATATTCTTAGAAGATATTCTTTGCCTGAGGAGTCAAATGAGAATATACTAGAAATACAGTGTCCTACTTTTTGTTAAAAAGGATATGTTTTCTTCATGAGGTTTTTTGTTTTTTTTTTAGTGATCAACTTACTTTACAATTGGGGAGAGAAAAAAAGATTTTTAAAGATCATATCTGAGATGACATTGAAGCTCTGTGGTCTGAGATAAATTTTATTTCATTTCAGGAAAACTGTCCTTGTACTAAGTTACAAGTTTCCAAGGGAGCAAAGAGAGCAAAAGAATTAGGAATATGTGTGGGGCACTTGCACAATGTCTTTCTTCGACCACTGTGATTCTCACTGGAATAGCTAAAAGTTACTGAAGGTCACTAGAACAACGTGTAAAACTTTAGTCCTGTGTGCTAGTTTGCTAGGGGTGCCATAACAAAATACTATAGAGTGGGTGGCTTAAGTAATAGAAATGTATTTTCTGACAGTTCTGGATGCTAGAATTCCAAGATCAAGGTGTTGGCAGCTTTGGTTTCTTCTGAGAACTCCGTCCTTGGCCTAAGGATGTTCACCTTCCTGCTGTGACTTCATATGGCCTTTTCTTTGTGCATGTGCTTCCCTGCTGTCTCTCCATCTTCTTAGAAGGACACCAGTCCTATTGGATCAGGGCCCTACCCTTATGACTTCCTTTATCCTAATTACCTCTTTAAAGGCCCTGTCTTCAAGTATGGTCACACTGGGAGGTTAGGGCTTCCACATATGAATTTTGGGGGGACAAAATTCAGTCCATAACATCCTGTGAGAGTAGGGATATTTTGAATAATATTGGTGAATTTTGCTTTCTGATTTATCTTTTATTGTGTTTCATTGGCACACTTAGACTTTTAGGATTCATCAATACAACATGTAAAATTAATTTTTTTACTATTTTTATCTTGTGTGATGTTTTAAAAAATAGTTCTACATATATAGCAATACTTTTTTGTCTGATCATTTTCTTTCTTAATTTATCATTTAGGTTGTGGGGCACAGGTTCTCAAAATTTGTACTCTCAGGACTTTACATTCTTAAAATGATTGAAGACCTTAATGGACTTTTATTTATGTAGGTTATATCTCTTGATACTTGTATTAGAAATTGAAACTGAGAAATATTTCAAATACATGAATATACAAGTGTGCATGAGAGAGCAAGAGTCAAATAGGTAAACAAAATTTTAGTATTTTCTATAGACTGTATGTGTCTTTCCGAAATTTATATGTTGAGACTTAATCCCCAACATGATGGTATTTAGAGATGGGGCCTTTGGGACGTGATGAGGGTATGAAGGTAGAGCCCTCATGAATGAGATGCATGCCCTTATAAAAGAGACCCAGACAGCTCCCTTATTCCTTCTAGCACGTGAGAAAATGGCCATCTCTGAACCAGGAAGCACGCCCTCAGTAGTCTTGGACTTCTGTCTCTGGAACTGAGAGAAATAAGCTTCTGTTGTTTAAGCTACCCAGTTTATGGTAATTTGTTATACCAGGCCAAATGGACTAAAAACAGTATTACCATAAAAATAATTTTGGGGCCAGCCAAGTGGTGCAGCAGTTAAGTGTGCACATTCCGCTTCCATGGCCTGGGGTTCGCCAGTTCGGATCCTGGGTATGGACATGGCACTGCTTGGCAAGCCATGCTGTGGTAGGTGTCCCACATATAAAGTAGAGGAAGATGGGCACGGATGTTAGCTCAGGGCCAGTCTTACTCAGCAAAAAGAGGAGGATTGGCAGCAGTTAGCTCAGGGCTAATCTTTCTCAATAAATAAATAAATAAATAAATAAATAAATAAATAAATAAATAAATCATTGCTTTTAAAAAAATAATAATTTTGATCTTGAGGATTCCCTGAAAGGATGTCAGGGACTCCCAGGTGTCACTGGAACAAACTTTGGGAACTATGACTGTACGGTCTTTGAAGTTATAAATAAATCATTTTGTTTATTGGTTAAATGCCTAGATCAGAGAGTCTGTTACATATGTTGGCTAATGCTTAGTAGCAAAAATTCTATTACCATATGTATTATAAAGTTGAGTGTTTTAATGTATATGCAACTTTTAATAGAACTATTTTTTAGTTAATAAAGTACAATTGTATCATGTCTTTAACTATACAGTAAAATCGTAATTGGGAATGAGAATAGGTTTTCTAACTATACCTGTTAAAGTTATAGTGACCTTTAGAGATATTGCTGGCATTTGCAACTCTTATATCAAATGTCTTCCAACATTATACTGTCAGCAGTGAACACGAGGACTAACTAGTTTGAAATGGCAATCTTAGGCAAAGACATAAACCTTTGAAATACCCATAACTGCTTTTAATGTCAAAAATCACACATGGCCAATTTCAACATTTGCTTCTGAAATCTCTACAAATTTCAAAATTATGTTTAAGAAGCATCTTCTTACTTGAATTTGCATCAAATTTTCATATGGAAACAAACATATTTACATTTTCAATTGTGATTAAAAATATGAGCCAGAAAACAGTAAGCTATTTATGAGATTAACCTTAAATCAATTTTAATAAAAATTTAAAAGACTTCTCTCTTACAAATTGTACTTTCTTTTGGGTTTCTGGTTCTCACTTTCAGTTTTTCACATTGAATTATTTGGGTGCTTTACCATTCATTTGTTTCTTTAATGCCTTTTCAAGTTATATGATCTTTCCTTCTTGAAGATTTTACAAGTGCCCTCAAGGGTTTCAAACTTCATAGTTAAACTCTGAGAAAAATATAAAACTTTATGGGCTGTTCTGAAGGATAGAGGGGTTTTTTTTTCATAATCTACAGAATACATTTCTATTATTGAGTTTGGATTTTATTATTACATGACATTTTTTTCCTTCTCATTTAATATTATTTAGCCATATATTTAAAAAGCAAAGTTAAAAAGAATAGTGAAGACTTCTGTTTCTGGCTATACTGGAGAAGCTTGTATCAGACTAAATAGCCTGCTAAGAACAATTATAGAAGCTGGGTAAATTATATGATTGCCAAATACCTGAAGGCAGCACAGAGCAACCAAAGGAGATAGGACTTATGAGATGAAGATTCCAGAGAGAAAGAGAAATGCATTGAGGTTAACCTGACATTCTCTGGAACTTTTTCCATCAAGGCATCTTTTGATTTGTAAGTGACAATAGGAAGAAAGGCAGAGATGCTAAGCAGAAATAGCTGGTAAAATCTTTCATCAGTCTCACAAGGGTGGGGAAACAAAACAATTGAAATCCAGGAGTACCAAGGTAGTCAATGCTTGAGGAGCCAAGAGTACTGAGTAAAGGGAACCATGGAAAAGCAATCCTGGCATTCTGTGCTACTTTTCTCCCTGAGGTGTTTGTTGATTTCTAAGATGTTTAGGCAGGGAGTCAAGAATCCAAGTAGAAAGTGGAAGCTAAAAATGTAGCCTAGATTTGGCAGTCTCAGCATGCTAGGGAGACAGAAAATAGAGATGGGTACTAGCCAGAAAGAGGGTTCCTGGTAAACACTCCAGATTTTCGGGAATAAGAGCAAATAGGAAATAGATCAACTTCCACAAAGATTTGAACTCAGCATCAAAATTTCTCAATCCCTGATTGGCTCAAGATGATCTGCCTCTGTTTAATTGCAAAACACAAGAACGGTAAATCCTCTCTGGAGAAAGATTACATCATTCAGAGTTTATACATTTTTCTATATGTAATGTCCAGTATTCAGTTACAACCCAAGAGGACATCAGACCTGTTGATGTTGATCAAGATATTTGACTTCTCAGATTCAAAATAACTGTATTAATATGCTCAAGAATAAGGAATGAGATGGAGAATTTAAGAGAACCAAGTTTATAAAAAAAAGTCAAATGGGGATTTTAGTACTAAAAATACATTACGTGAAATTAAGAACTCAATTGATGGGTTTGACAGAAGATTAGAACTAAAGACCTCTGTCTTTTTACTAATCCTAGAGCAGAAGAGAGGATTAGTAAACTTGGGGGCTAGTTGAGTAGAAAAAATTCAGACCTAAAAGCTAAAAGGATAGAAGGTACAGAAAAGAGTACAAGAGACATATGAAGCACGTGTGTAACTGGAGTCCCAGAAGGAGGGGAAGAAATGGGGCAGAAGCACTATATGAAGAGATACTAGATGAAAAATGTCTAAAAATGGCAAAAGACATCAACCCATAGATTCAAGAAGCTCTACAAACCTTGAGCAGAATAAACACAAAGTAAACCACATCAAGGCACAGTATATTAAAATTGTTGGAAACTAAATACAAAAGAGGAATTCTTAAATGTGGTCAAAGAAAAAGACACAGTACTCTCAAAGGAGCAAACATAACTTGTGGATGATTATTCAGCGAAATGACGGGAAGCCAGAAGACAAGGGAATGATATTAAAGTTATGAAAGAAAATAGCTGCCAACTCAGCATTTTATACCTGGAGAAAATATCCTTCAAAAAATGAAGGTGAAGTAAATATATTTTCATCATCAATTACATTTTAATAAAAAAAATCTCAAGAGTTATAACAGGCAAAGTAATTTCAGTAAGTAGGTTACCTTTTCGGTCAGTGGTTTTCAGTGGGAGGTGGGAGAAAAGAGCATATCAGAATACTCTGTATAGACTCCTAGCACCTACAAAATAGAAGTCAGAATTTTCTAGGAGCATGTGTCTGATGGGAGGGGATTTATATTGTTTGAAAGAGCTTTACCAGTGATTCTGATATTCCTCTCTTTTACCTCTATTTTAGAAGTTGATATTCTCTGTTTTAGGCAGTGATTTATGTGGTCTTCCAAATTTTACTTGAAATATATTTGCAATGTGCCTATAACAAAGCAATAATGCTTTAAAATATGCATTATCAAATTTTGTTTTGTATTTTATTCTTAATTTTATTGTTGTTTTAATATCATCAGTTATTTATTGACTTATAAGTGTTATGAACATTGCTAGGATATTTTGAATGAGTACTAAATATGTACTGATACTATAAGATAAGAAAATTCTAGCACAACCAGAGGCACTCACAACTACAGTATACAACTATATAGTGGGGGGCTTTGAGAAGAAGGAAAAAAAAGAAGATTGGCAATAGATGTTAGCTCAGGTGACAATCTTTGGAAAAAAAAGAAAATTCTAGCATAGTGTCTGTCATGTATGTATACTCAATACATACTAGTTGAATTAGAATGTGCATATTAAATTCTATGAGTGAATTACAAAGAGGTAAGAGAAATGATTTTTAAATGTGTTCCATCTTTAATATTTAAGAAAGGACAAATGGAAAAAATTTGAATATTCCTTTTATCTAGCAATATTAACAGTGTGAAACATAGTAAGAAATCTGAAAATAAGTATAAAAAGCTCCTTAAACAGCACAAATAAATAAGTGAATAAATGAATAAATAAATAATATTAATAATAATATCAACAATAACCACCATATTTTGTCTAGGCATTGTATCTACCTGCTTTCATACAGCAGTCACTCTTCACAACAATCTTTTGAGCTAATTGTTATATACATTTTACAAATGAGATCACTTGAGATGAAGAGAGATTAAATAGCTTATTCAACATCACACAACTGCTAAGTGGTGCAGCTACTGTCCAGCAGTCAAGCAGTTTCTAAGCAGTAGTGTGGTGACAGCTGCTCGCTTGACTTGCTACTCTTCCATAGATTCAGCCTGGGAGGAGACAGTGAGTAAATGGGTTTAGAAAGCTTAATACTTAGAGCAGGAGTAACATCTTGGCTCTGGTCCCTGATCTCCTATCCTCGTAGGGCAACTTGAATAGGGCCTGGGGTTGCCTGAACACACAATTGGGGTGCATTACCTGCCAAATCTCGGGCAAGAAACCCTGACATTAGTAGACTCTGATCTCATATGAGAGCTGCTGGCAACCCTGCCCATCCGTACCTTGAGAGACAGATTGTCTTCATTAACCTGGAATTTAGCAGTTCTACCACAGAAAATGGAGGCAGGCATTTTTATCTTTATTACCCTTGAATGTCTCTTCAGGAGAGGGGTGTTTTTGTATTTACTTTATGGGAATGTAAATAAATTCCCCCAGAAGTCACAGTCTTCATCTTCCCAGGGCCATCTGCTTATACAGACCTTCTGGAAAACATAGTCCTGGAGCAAATTGACTGTTAATGTCTAGTTGTGTGGAAATGTGAGAGATTCATGGAGAATTGTCTCCCAACAGCTCGAAGTCAGACTCTGTTCTGATAAACACCAAATGTTTTTAGCCAATAAATTTCATGCTAAATTTCACTCAGAGAGACCTTTAGAACTTATTGCTCTTACTTGAGGCATCTGTCGATGAACTTTTTGCTATGGTATCCCAGCCCATAGCAGGTTAAAAGAGCTGCTTAGGGGCAGACTGGGGAGAGATAGGGAGAAGGCAAAACTTCATAAATAACATACACAGGAATTATAATAACTTCCTAGAGCTACTTCTTGTGGCAGAAGAGTTCACATATCAGTTATTTCTGAGACAATTATTACTCAATAGCTAAAATGCTTAAGTTAAAAAAGTTAAATTATTTGAAGAATGCTTTTCAATTGTATAGAAAATTTATGTATGTGGAACACTAAATTCTCCTATGGTGAAAAATAAAGTATCACAATAGAAGTGTTTCAAAAAAATGGTGGTTGGTACCATTCTATGGTGATCATATAGGTAAGCAATTACAGTAGAATGAACAAACATTTGTATCTTTGCACATATATTTTTAATTATTTTTCTTTAATTTAAAAATGCTTAGAGGTTGGCCTGGTGGCGTAGTGGTTAAGTTTCATGCTCTCCCTTGGCGGCCCAGGGTTTGCTGGTTCACATCCTAGGCACGGACCTACACACCACTCATCAGGCCATGCTGTGGTGGAATCCCACATAGAAGAACTAGAAGGACTTACAACTAGGATATACAACTATGTGCTAGGGCTTTGGGGAGAAAACAAAAGGAGGAAGATTGGCAATAGATGTTAGCTTGGGGCCAATCTTCCTCACCAAGAAAAAAAAAGTTTGGTGCCCATTTGTATTCTGAAATGCAGTAGCATATAGAGGTTGTCACTGTACTTATACTCCCACACACAACTTTTGGAATTCATTGTTTGAGTCTGGATTCAGAAAACCCAATGCATGTTTATGGGACAAAATAGTTTTCTTTTCTTGACTTTGGTTCATTTTAATATTAGGAGCCATTCAGAATAATGGCCATTTTCAAATACTTGTGCTTCATTTAATAGTTTATTCAACTTGTATTTAATAGGCTTCTACCATATGCCATGTTCTCTGCTAACCTTGGAGATACAGTGGTGAGCAAAAGTATGTGTAGTCTCTCTCCTCAGTGCTTTTATAGCCAGTCTAAGCAAAAAAAATCACAGAAACAGAGCTAGGGAGGAGAGGTCCTCAGGGTTTTGAGAGTTTAAATAAAGGAATTTGACCTAGTTGTGGAGGTCAGGACCGGAAGTCTCTCCTTTAAAAGTGAGGGTTGGGGTGAGATCAGAAGACATAAATTAGGGGAAGACGTCAAGAGAGTGCCCTCCAGGCAGAGGGCACATCAAAGGCCCTGTGGTGGCAAGGGGCAGGGGCCAGTCAGAGGAGCATAGCCTAGGTGTTTCTAGATGCACCAGCACGTAAGTGTGCAGAAGGTTCTGAATTACTTTATAAAATCAACACCTTATTGTGGAATTAAGATTAAGTTTAGACAACCTGGGTCTTCTAGAGTACACCATAAGGAAAACTTTTATCAGAGAAGTGAAAAATTTAAAAGCTGTTTTTGTTTTCCTCTAACTTCGATAATAAATGGCAGATGGGATTTTGGATGTTGATAGAAAAAGTACGTTACACGCTTAGGGATAGAAGGATTCTTTTCCATAAAACACAGTGAAGCATATCACTAGTAAGGCTTCCTCCACAAAATCTCAGTTGAAAGATGCGGGTTTCTCAGGAAACCCCTTTTGTTTCAGCACTCATTGTTGAAAATCTTTCAAAAACATATTAGCCCTATCCATTGTCTCTTTAACTTTATACCTAAATAGTGTAGCACAAATAATAGATTATCTGGATATGGATGCTTTTAAGATATAAAATAATACGTTGAACATATTTTATATATTGACATTGCCCTCCTTTCATGCTCCTCCAACTTCATGAAGGAGCCAAGTCTTTTTGATATTACTGGCTGAAAGACAATTAAGACATTAACTTACTTTAATGGCATGAGTACAGGCCCTCTTGCTTTCAGATGTATAATAATAAGTAACACTATTCAAAAGGTCAAATCATTTAATTAATTATTTTTAATAGCTAAATTACTGTTGGCTCATTTGATTGAAATTTTTTAAAAATTGAATATTATAGGATCTATATCAACAATTCTGCTATAAGTTTACTTCAGGTCAAAATAATTTCTTAAATGTTTTCGTTGTGGAATTCAGACTTTTATGAAGCATTTGTCTGCAATACAGTTCCAGACTGCCTTTGAAGAAAGCCAGCCTCTCTCTATATGATAGCCAATAAGCAGTTTTAATGTCCTGTTGTATAAGTGTTTTTATATGAGGAGAATGTTTGACTCAGCGAACTAGACTGGTTGTTTCGATTCCTGAAAAGCAGAGAGGTGAGAGGGAAGCATTTCCTCGATGTGTTGCTCTCATCGATGAGGCATGTTTGGATCTTGAGCCTTCTGGCATCCAAACATGCTAAACCCTTACAAAAATAATGTAATTTCTTCTTGTTTTTGAATCCACATTATACATTTAATGGTATAATATGTAACTGTAACTGATATTGCTTGTCAGAAATAATAAGCTTGGGAATAAATAAAGCCATCACTTGTACAGTTATTGGTAGAGAGAATGAATTAGGCAATTTGAGTACATGTTATTCACTGAATTGTGAAGGTGATTTATGAATATTACATCTTCCTGATTCATGAATGGTAGCATTAATAGTTGGTCTAGTAGAAAGGGCCTATATTTGCTGCCGTTTCTGCTGCTTTTTGTCAGTGTTCCTACAGATGAAGATATATTTCCTTGTTAGATATGGGTAAAGGAATGTGACATAAGCTCTTTTGCAAATGGAGCAAATATTAAAGTGCGGCTTTCTCCTTAAAATTTGACAAGTAACTTCTCATTAAGACATTCTATATATCATACTCAATTTGCCTTTTGTAAGAGTTAGGTTGGATTACATTTTCCATCAGATGTGTAATTTTTAAAAATTGTTAGCCACTAAAACCATTTAAATATTTACATAGGTGATATATTTCATTATATTAAAAATATTATATTTTTGATATATGAAATAAACTTCCTACAGCTTTGATAAATATATTCAAATACATGCTGTTTTATTGCTAAGTGGTTGAAGACTCTGAGGGTACTGTGGAGTTATGTTTGAGTCATAGCATAATCCAGGAGAAAACGTTAAATAAAGGGAAAGATATATCAACTTCTCTTTACTTACAGAACACGCTATAATACAGTACTAAACTGCAGATAGATATCCAAATTAAAACATGCATACATATATTTGCAAATTCACTCAGACTGATAAAGTCGCAGCTATAAAAACATGCAGCTTAAACATAGAGTGTAATAGTACAAGTTGACAGCATAACTAATAGTGGTCTTCTGAATGCGTCTGTATTTAAACTCTATTGCCTTGTGACTAAATAGCAGAAATAGCCTAGATATTGGGCAGCTATTTAGGCAGAGTATCTCAGTATTGTTGAAATGAAAGTTTGGTGGTAAGGGCATCTCTGACTTATTTATATTGTTGGATGGAATTATTCAAATATCTATTTGTTTACTTTGTATGTTTCTTATAGGTATGTGCTTTTCTTGGTAGGTATGTCTGGCAATAGTAAACCAAACTCAATCTGTGTTAAATATAAAGGGGATTTATTGGTACATTTTAGTGTAGGTCTGGCTCAGGCTCTAGTGATGTCATCAATACTTGGTTTCTCTCTTTTGCTTCTGGGAATCTCTTCTATATTTGTTTTATTCAGACAGGATTTTCCCTAACAGTGGTGAAATGGCTGTTACACTTAACAGCCTCACAGTCTCTTGTTTAAGGATAGTGAGAAAAGAGTGTCTCTGCTTTTGGATAATTCAAACGGAAGTCCATTTTGAATAATCTATTAGTTTGCGATGCTTATTTATCATGTATTAAATTCTTATACACACTAGGGTCGATTCCTGAGCTGTTGAGATTGCTCATTGTTGTTAGTGCTGTCGGAGTGGATTCCTACTCCTCTCGACCCTGTGCGCGCAGACCAGAACTGTGCCTGTCTTGCACCCTCGTCTCACTTCTGGCGCTCTATCAGACAGTGCTCCACTGCTATTCACAGGGTTTTCATGGCAAATTTTTTAGGAGGTGGGTGGCCAGGTTCTCTGTCTTAGTCTGTCTTAGTCTGAAAGCGCCACTGAAATCTGTCCACCAGGGGTGACCTGCTGGTGTTTGAAATCCTGATGGCAGAGCTTTCAGCATCGCGGCAACCCGCAGCCGCCAGGAGATGACAACTGACAGGTGGAGTGCTGTGGTTCGCTGGTGGGGTAATGAACCACGGTGGTGAGAGCACCCGACCTTAATCGCTAGACCACCAGGACTGGCTAGAGCTAATGCAGGGCGGGGGTATTGCAGAAGGAATCATCTCTCTATTATTATGAGAACTTCTAACTTTCGGAAGTGTGTTATTTCAGGGAATGGATGTGATAGCTCTTCTGTGATGTTATTAGAGAATTGTTTATAAACACTTGTAATAATGATGTTTATAAGCGTTGTACCCTCCTGGTATAAATAAAACAGTTTTTTAAGTGAAAAAAAAGAACTTCTAACTGGCTATAAGCGGTATAGAAAAAAGATTTTATTTAAAATAGTTACTCAGTAAGGGGGCTCCTTACAAAACTCTTTTTCTTAATTCTAAGAGATTTTCAAATAATTCTCTTAGTTCTTCAATATATATAATCATGTCATCAAAATGGTAATTTGGCTCCTGCCTTTGTCAGCATTATATTTGGTTTTCTATTTTGCTGCCTTGGACAGAAGTTAAGGACAATAGTAAATGATAATGGTGGTATCTGGCGTTCAATTCTGTTTTTAATGGGAATGCCTTTAGTTTTCCCCTTTAAGCATGGCATTGACTTCTAGTTTAGAATGAATATTCTTTATCATTTAAAAAGTATCCTTTTTTCCTGGTTTTGTAATATTTTTCAATTTGGAAAGTGTGTTTAGTGCTTTTTTGTTATCTAGTGAGATCATCATATGGTGGATCTCACTAAACCTACTGACATGATAGATCTTTTGAGAGATTTTTTTTTTTTATCAAGACGAGTTTTTGAGTGATGTAGACACTTCTTTTACTATATTGTTGAGTGAGTTTTCGAAGTATGTGACTGTCTTGCAGAACGTCTCCCTGGTTAACATTTTCCCAGTAGAGATTGCCTCTTGTTTATGAACATAGTAATGTTATAGAATGTACATCCTCTAAACCCAACACAAAATTTTTAATAAATGATGTGCGGAAGTGTTTGGGCGCAATCTAAATACAATTTTGGCAGAATATAAAATTCACCTGTAGACGTTTTGTAAGGTGCACTGAGTTATGAGCAAAGGGATGTTCATCTTCAATGTTGCTGGGCTAAGGGAAGCATCATAGTATGAAAACATGTAAAGTGACTATTTGTTAATAGCTGTGTGAATTGTTTCATTTTCAGGAAGCTATGTTTTAACATTTTACATCTTAAACATAGTTTGTTACATACATTGGTATTTTATAGGGTTTTAGTTACTATATAAAAATTTGTTAGAGGTTTTAGGTGGATGTATAATGCATTATACTTGCTTTTATTTTAGCAAGGAACATCTACTTTTTTGGGAGGAATGGTGTTATTCAGTTGATACCTGGGTTTTATTTGGATTTTTGTACCTATGAGATTAGTCTGTAGTAGTGATAACAAATACGTCATAATATGATGTCAGAGTTACTTCTTTGATAAAATAAATTGGATAATTTAATTTTGACATTTTAAAGCTTGACATTAAAACTTAGTGGCAGAATTTTCTAGTCTGGATCATTTTTGAATTATTAGTTAACTTTTATAATTCAACTTTTATAATTTTTTTTGTTTAATCAGATTTTTCTACTTAATTTTGAATCAATTGGCTGGGGGGTTTTATTGTGGTTAGTTGGTGGGGCTGAGCTCAGGGTCCTTACATACTGGTAGGACTTGAAACTCCTGCTGGTACCAGGGGAGGGAGCACACCAGCTTTCTTATCAGCTTGCCCAGATGTAGGCAGAGGGGAAGAGGAGGAGGTGATGCTTTAAAAGCTGTCGGCAGTCAGACATCAATAAACAGAGTCAGACTCTTTATTTCCGTGGAGTTTACAAGAAAGGATACAATGATAAATGATAGAATATTAGTTTGCAACAGTTTTACAATTGAGAAGTGAAGCTGTTGATTTTGGATGGTTTCACTACAGAAGCCATAGTCACCCTCTGGCTCTTTATGATGTTGTTTCTCATCTGCAACATAACTAGAGCAGGATTTGAGAGTAGCTACATTTGTACATGCTGTATGGATTATGTATCTTTGTTCCTGACTCCAATACGTAGGGAATTTAATTTTTATAATTTCTGTGGAGAGTGAAAATTTGAAGGCCATCATTGGTTTGAAGCTACATCCACATTCAAAGTGAGGAAAAGGCCATTATTTGCTATGGTACAAACTTGAATTGCTTGCAAATTGGAAATAGATAACAGAATTAATTTATTCTATTATGGAAATAAATATAAATGGTTTAAACTCTCCTATAAAAGGCAAAGACTTTGGATTATAATAAAAAGATAAAATCATATTTATAAGAGGCACACCCACACAAAGGTATATAATTATTAAAAATGAAGGGATGGACAAGGATATGTCAGGCAAATGGGAATATAAAATAAAATCTGAGTGGCCAATTTATTTCCTACAAAGTAAAATTCAAGGCAAAAACATTCAGGTGGGCTTGAAGCAAAGGCAGCTTTCTGATTATGGCTGAGTCAACAGTAGGGAGTGCCACTTGCAGCAGAGATTTGAGATTATATTTGCAGGGGAAGATAGAACTACCTGTCTATGGACAGCAGGATTTTTTTTTCTGTATTGAAGCACATCTCCATTTGATATTTGGCTTATAATCAGTTAACTTGGTGGAAAGTTTAAAGGATTCAATAAGTTACATCCTATAGGTGAGGAGAAAGAATCAACCTTTTCTTCAGACAAATATATGCATTTGTTGTTTTTAATCCTGTTCATAATTGCTTTCAAGTTTTCAAAAGAAATTTTAAAATCATCATTTCTCTGATTATCAAATGTAAGTATAAAATGACATCTTTTTTAATTCTACCCACGAGTGAAGAAAATTTAATAGAAATTTATTGACAGTCTAAATGGATGGAATACACGTAAAATAGCAATCTCCAGCACCTGTGATTAACAGGGCTTTTAAAACATCTTTACTTGAGGGACCTTCACATCTCAGAATATTACATTCCCTAGCCATATTATTTACACTTTTTTTATTAAGGTTATGAAAGTTAACATCCTTGTGAAATTACAGTTGTACATCATTATTAGTCATGTTGTGGGTACACCACTTCACCCCTAGTGCCCTCCCCCCACCCCCCTTTCCCCCGGCAACCACCGATCAGTTCTCTTTGTCCATATGTTAACTACCACCTATGAGTGGAGTCATACAGAGTTCATCTTTCTCTGTCTGGCTTATTTCACTCAACATAATACCCTCAAGATCTATCCATGTTGTTGTGAATGGGACAACTTTGTCCTTTTTATGGCTGAGTAGTATTCCATTGTATATATATATACCACGTCTTCTTTATCCAGTCATCAGTTGCTGGGCACTTAGGTTGGTTCCATGTCTTGGCTATTGTGAATAATGCTGCGATGAACATAGGGGTGCATGGAACTTTTGGAATTGCTGATTTAAGGTTCTTAGGATAGATACCCAGTAGTGGGATGGCTGGGTCATAAGGTATTTCTATTCTTAACTTTTTGAGGAATCTCCATACTGTTTTCCATAGTGGCTGCACCAGTTTGCATTCCCACCAACAGTGTATGAGGGTTCCCTTTTCTCCACAGCCTCTCCAACATTTGTCACTCTTGGTTTTGGATATTTTTGCCAATCTAACGGGTGTAAGGTGATATCTTAGTGTAGTTTTGATTTGCATTTCCCTGATGATTAGCGATGATGAACATCTTTTCATGTGTCTATTGGCCATCCTTATATCTTCTTTGGAGAAATGTCTGTTCATGTCCCCTGCCCATTTTGTAATTGGGTTGTTTGATTTTTTATTGTTGAGTTGTGTGAGTTCTTTGTATATTATGGAGATTAACCCTTTGTCAGATAAATAACTTGTGAATATTTTTTCCCAATTAGTGGGCTGTTTTTTTGTTTCAATCCTGTTTTCCCTTGCCTTGAAGAAGCTCTAGTCTGATGAAGTCCCATTTGTTTATTCTTTCTATTGTTTCCCTCATGTGAGGGGTTATGGTGTCCGAAAAGATTCTTTTGAAGCTGATGTCAAAGAGTGTACTGTGGATATTCTCTTCTAGAAGACTTATTGTTTCAGGCCTAATCTTTAGGTCTTTGATCCATTTTGAGTTTATTTTAGTAAATGGTGAAAAAGAATGGTTGATTTTCATTCTTTTACATGTGGCTGTCCAGTTTTCCCAGCACCATTTGTTGAAGAGACTTTCTTTCCTCCATTGTAGGCCCTCAGCTCCTTTGTCAAAGATTAGCTGTCCATAGATGTGTGGTTTTATTTTTGGGCTTTCAGTTGTGTTCCACTGGTCTGTGCATCTGTTTTTGTACCAGTACCATGCTGTTTTGATTACTGTAGCTTTGTAGTATGTTTTGAAGTCAGGGATTGTGATGCCTCCAGCTTTGTTCTTCTTTCTCAGGATTGCTTTAGCAATTCGGGGTCTTTTGTTGCCCCATATGAATTTTAGGATTCTTTGTTCAATTTCTGTAAAGAATGACATTGGAATTCTGATTGGGATAGTGTTGAATCTGTAGATTGCTTTAGGTAGTATGGACATGTTAACTATGTTTATTCTTCCAATCCATGTGCATGGAATGTCTTTCCATCTCTTTATGTCATCATCGATTTCTTTCAAGAAGGTCTTGTAGTTTTCGTTGTATAGATCTTTCACTTCCTTGGTTAAATTTATCCCAAGGTATTTTATTCTTTTTGTTGCAATCGTGAATGAGATTGAGTTCTTGAGATCTTTTTCTGTTAGTTCATTGTTAGCATATAGAAATGCTACTGATTTTTGTATGTTGATTTTATACCCTGCAACTTTGCTGTAGTTGTTGATTGTTTCTAATAGTTTTTCTGTGGATTCTTTGGGGTTTTCTCTACATAAGATCATGTTGTCTGCAAACAGCGAGAGTTTTACTTCTTTGTTGCCTATTTGGATTTCTTTTATTTCTTCTTCTTGCTGAATTGCTCTGACCAAAACCTCCAGTACTATGTTGAATAAGAGTGGTGAAAGTAGGCACCCTTGTCTTGTTCCTGTTCTGAGAGGGATGGGTTTCAGTTTTTGTCCCTTGAGTATGATGTTGGCTGTGGGTTTGTCATATATGGCCTTTATTATGTTGAGGTACTTTCCTTATATACCTATTTTATTGAGGGTTTTTATCATAAATGGATGTTGGATCTTGTCAAATGCTTTCTCTGCATCTATTGAGATGATCATGTGGTTTTTGTTTCTCATTGTGTTAATGTAGTGAATCACGTTGATTGACTTGCGGATGTTGAACCATCCCTGTGTCCCTGGTATAAATCCCACTTGATCATGGTGTATAATCTTTTTGATGTATTGCTGTGTTCGGTTTGCCAAAATTTTGTTGAGGATTTTTGCATCTATGTTCATCAGTGATATTGGCCTGTAGTTTTCCTTCTTTGTGTTGTCCTTGTCAGGTTTGGGGATCAAGGTGATGTTGGCTTCATAGAATGTATTAGGGAGTGCTCCATCTTCCTTTATTTTCTGGAATAGTTTGAGGAGGATAGGTATTAAATCTTCTTTGAATTTTTGGTAGAATTCTCCAGAGAAGCCGTCTGGTCCTGGACTCTTATTTTTGGGGAGGTTTTTGATTACTGTTTCTATTTCTTTACTTGTGATTGGTCTATTCAGATTCTCTATTTCTTCCTGATTCAGTTTGGGTAGGTTGTATGAGTCTAGGAATTTATCCATTTCTTCTAGGTTGTTGAATTTGTTGGCATATAGTTTTTCATAGTATTCTCTTATGATCCTTTGTATTTCTTTGATATATGTTGTGATTTCTCCTCTCTCGTTTCTAATTTTATTTATTTGAGACTTCTCTCTCCTTTTCTTTTAGTGAGTCTGGCTAAGGGTTTGTCAATTTTGTTAATTTTTTCGAAGAACCAACTCTTTGTTTCATTGATCCTTTCTACTGTCTTTTTTGTTTCAATATCATTTATTTCTGCTCTAATTTTTATTATTTTCCTCCTTCTACTGACTTTGGGCTTTGTTCTTCTTTTTCTAATTCTGTTAGGTGTCGTTTGAGGATGTTTACGTAAGATTTTTCTTGCTTATTGAGGTGAGCCTGTATTGCAATGAATTTCCCTCTTAGGACTGCCTTTGCTGCGTCCCAAATCATTTGGTACGGTGTGTTTTCATTCTCATTTGTCTCCAGATAATATTTGATTTCTTCTTTAATTTCTTCAATAATCCATTGTTTGTTCAGTAGCATGTTGTTTAGTCTCCACATTTTTGGCCCTTTCCCAGCTTTATTCTTGTAGTTGATTTCTAGTTTCATAGCATTATGATCAGAAAAGATGCTTGATATTATTTCAACCCTCTTAAACTTATTGATGCTTGCTTTGTTTCCCAAGATATGAGGTCTATTCTTGAGAATGTTCCATGCGCGCTTGAGAAGAATGTGTAACCTGATGTTTTTGGATGAAGTGTCCTATATATATCTATTAGGTCCATCTGATCTAATTTTTCATTTAATTCTATAATTTCCTTGTTGATTTTCTGTCTGGATGATCTGTCCATTGGTCTTAATGGGGTGTTGAGGTCCCCTACTATTATTGTATTGCTGTTGATGTCTCCTTTCAGTTTTGTTAATAGTTTCTTTACGAATTTTGGTGCTCCTGTGTTAGGTGCGTATATATTTATAAGTGTTATGTCATCTTGGTGGAGCGTCCCTTTTATCATTATATACTGCCCCCTATGTCTTTCTTTATCTGTTTTGCTTTGAAGTCTACTTTGTCTGATATAAGTATGGCAACACCTGCTTTCTTTTGTTCATTATTAGCTTGGAGTATTGTCTTCCATCCCTTCACTTTGAGTCTGTGTTTGTCTTTGGGGCTGAGGTGTGTTTCCTGGAGGCAGCATACTGTTGGATCTTGTTCCTTGATCCATCCTGCCACTCTGTGCCTTTTGATTGGAGAGTTCAATCCATTCACGTTTAGAGTGATTATTGAAATGTGATGGGGACCTACTGTTGCCATTTTATCACTTGTTTTCCGGTTCTTTTGCATTTTGTCCTGATGGAGAGCTGTTACTTTGTGTTATTGTCCTTCTGCTTATCTCCTTTGTTCTTGATTTTGTAACCCCTTTCCTTTTTTTTCATTTTTCAGGAATGAGGTTCTTCCTGAGCATTTCTTGAAGAGGAGGTTTTGTGGTGATGAACTCCCTTAACTTTTGTTTATCTGGGAAAGTTTTTATTTCTCCATCGTATTTGAAGGATATCTTCGCTGGGTAGAGTATTCCTGGCTGCAGGTTTTTGTCCTTCAGAGTTTTGAGTATTTCATTCCAAGCTCTTCTAGCCTGTAAGGTCTCTCCTGAGAAATCTGCTGATAGCCTTATGGGGTTTCCTTTGTAAGTTTTTTTCTTCTGCCTGGCTGCCCTTAGTATTTTCTCTTTGTCATTGACTTTTGCTAGTTTCACTACTATACGCCTTGGGGTTGGTCTTCTTGCGTTAATAAAGTTTGGAGATCTATTGGCTTCTGTCCCATGGAGTTCCATCTCTCTTCCCAAGTTTGGAAAGTTCCCAGCTATTATTTCTTTGAACAGGCCTTCTGCCCCCTTCTCCTTCTCTTCTCCCTCTGGTATACCTATAATCCTTATGTTGCATCTCCTAATTGAGTTGGATAATTCTTGGAGAGTTTCTTTATTTCTTTTTAGTCTCAGTTCTCTCTCCTCCTCTGTCTGCAGCATTTCTATATTCCTATCCTCCAAATTGCTAATTCTGTCCTCCATATTATCGACCCTACTGTTCAGAGAGTCCAGACTTTTCTTAATCTCCTCCATTGTGTTCTTCATCTCCAGTATTTCTAATTGGTTCTTCTTTATAGTGTCAAGCTCTTTTGTGACATAGCTCCTGAACTCATTGAGTTGTCTATCTGAATTCTCTTTTAACTCGTTGAGTTTTTTAATAATGGCAGTTTTGAAATCATCATCATTTAGGTTATAGATTTCATTCTCTTTGGGATTGTTTTCTGGGTGCTTATCATTTTCCTTCTATTCTGGAGATTTAATATATTTTTTCATACTGCTTGATGGCATGGATTTGTGCCTCTGCATAGAGATAGAGTTTAGTTGCTGCTTCCACTTGTTGCGACTGGTATGGGGGGGCAGCTGTTTAGACTGCACCAACCAGGAACCCTGTGAGCTGTTACTGACTGGACCTGGACCCCTCCTCGTAGTCACAGTGGTCCTGTGGGGTCCCTCATTGGTTGTGGGGGCAATTGCAAGGGGGCATCAGGCTGCTGGTGCCTACTGTTGCAGCCCACTTAGACGTGCTTCCTCCTTAGTCTGCAGTGGTGTTGTGGGCTTTCACAGCAGCCAAGGGAAGGATCACCTATAATCGCTGCTTTGTCCCTAACAGAGCCCACAGGATCACACTTGTCCACTATAGGTCCCAGCAGAGCTATGGGTATCTTCTGCAGTCTGTCGTTAGCTCACCTAGCTGTGCTACTTTTGCCCCAGGGCCTTCCTGCCTTGCGATTGCCAGTTGGGACCTCTCCACTAGTGCTGTGCAGAGGCTTTCACTAAGGCTGCTGTAGGAACCTGGAGTTCCCCCCTGGGCTACATAGCCGTTTTACCGGAGCTCCACTCTGCCCCATTCCACTCTCATGGGATCTCTGAGAGCCCCTTGCTTCCTCTGGGACATGGCCAGAGTCTGTGGGCCTGGCGGTGGCTTGTAAGCTGCTGCCTTGTGGGGAATTCTGCTCTAGGGAGCTTCCTGGTGTTCTGAATGCTGGGCGGGGCCTCTCTGCCAATGGCAAGCAGAGGCCCTCCCTGCTGGGGGGGGGGTGCGGGACCATGGAGTGTCCCCCCAGGCCACAGAGCCTGGTGTTGGAGCTCCACCCAGTCCCCAAGCATGTCCACGGGAAGTCTGGGCACCCCCTGCACTGACCCGTGTGCCAGAGACTGTGGGCCCAGCAGCAGCTGGTGCTCTGGTGCAGTGCCAGGGAATCCGCCCGCTGGGAGCTTCCCTTTGCTCTGGATCCTGGACGGGGCCTCCCAGCTAATGGTGAGCAGAGGCTTTCCCTGCTGGGGGGTTGCAGGACCCTGGAGCCTCCCCCCGGGCCACAGAGCTGGGCACTGGACCTCCAACCGTGTCCCCAAGCACATCCACAGGAAGTCGGACACCCCCTGCACCTACCCATGCGCTGGAGACCGTGGGCCCAGCAGCAGCTTATGGTCTTGTGCCATGCCGGGGAATCCACCTGCCGGGAGCTTCCCTTTGTTCTGGAATCTGGGAAGGGCCTCCCTGCTCACAGCGAGCAGAGGCTTTCCCTGCCGGGGAGGTGGGGGACCCCGGAGCCTCCCCTGGGCCTCAGAGCCAGGCATTGGACCTCCAACTGTGTCCCCAAGCACATCCATGGGAAGTCCGGGCGCCCCCTGCACCGACCTGTGGGCCGGAGACCATGGGGCCAGCAGCAGCTTGCGGTCTGGTGCCATGCCGGGGAATCTGCCTGCCGGGAGCTTCCCTTTATTCTGGATTCTGGGCGGGGCCTCCCTGCTAATGCCAAGCGGAGGCCTTCCCTGCTGGTGGGTGTGGGACCCTGGGGATTCCCCCTGGGCTTAGGTGTAATCACGGGGGGCTTGAGTAGGGCTGTTGTCACCTATTTCCACCATCGCTCCACTGGTGAGTGCACACTCCTGTCCTTGGTGTGTGGCGATGCTATGGGGGAGTCTGCTGGAAGAGAGCCTCCTGCAGGAACTAGGCTGTCCGGGGGTAGGGGGTCAGAGAGTTTTTACCTATTTCCACTTCCTCCCGGGGGGAAGTCTGTCCGCCTTCTGATGTATAGTAGCACGAGACTCTTAGGCATCTTGAGATGCTATCTGGATATCCTTTGCTAATCAGTGAATGTCCAATTAGTTGTAGATTCGACGGGGGAGAGACGAAGAAGACCACTCACTCCGCCATCTTTGTCCCGGCTATTAGCACACTCTTATTGCAATTGTCCTCTTAATTGGGTTGGTACCGAGTGTAGCTGGTTGCTAGGCTCAGGGGCGTACAGTTGTGATAGGCCTGAGGCCAACAAGGCTGATGTCAGTTCTCTTAGGAGTGCAGCTGAGTAGGGCTAGCCCTTGGCATGGAGGCACTCAGTTGTTTCAGGCTTTGGAAGGTGGGGCTGATCCTTTTTATGGCTATTTGTGAAACACAAGTCTTCTGCCGCTGATAAGGCTCACCCTCCTCTGGACCACATACACTGTCAGCACAGTCCTGGTCCGTGCGCACTTCTCAACCCCCTGGAGCGTACCCCACCTCTGCAGAGGCCCCCTCCTCTGCCCCAGTGCCCCCCACAGTTCACCTGGTCCTCACACAAGCCCTGCCCCACAGAGGCAGACACCTTTGCCTGCCTGTAGAGGATCAAGGCACTCAGTCAATGCAGACTGAAAAGTAGCCTGAGGGCTTGCTGTTAGGTGGGGCCAGTCCCTAGGGCGGGTTGCCTGCCCTGGCTGAACTGGATTAAATCTGTGCTCTAGTGGGTGTGTCAGACCCCTGGGCTAACAGCCCAAGGGACACACCTCAGTGGCCCCCACCTGTGTCCCTATCAGCACACCTGGACCAGCTCAGAACAACAGCCCCCACCAATGTCTCAGTCTCTGGAGAGGATCCGCCTCCAGAGCCCACCAGGTGAGTCTCATTTCACCAAAGGACAGTCAGCCATCTCTCTGGTGATTTTAGGTTGCTGCGATGAGTGAGTTTGTGCGTTGGCCCTTTAAGACCCGGATCTTTTCGGCTTTCAGCTGATAGCTTTTCTGGGGTGTCCTCGCTGCAGTTAATAGCCAGCAAAGCCAGACAGTAAGACCTCCCTCTCAGTTGGGCTGAGTCCGAAGGATGGTTATAGCAGTATTGCCCCCGCTCTGGACCTCACTCCTCCAGGGAGGGCTCGTACCTTAGGTTGGCTCCCGCCTGGCCAGCTGAGAAGCTCTGCTGCTCCCAAAGGTGGCTTTTTTCCTCTATGGCCAGAGTTACTGCCTCTTCTGCTTTCGTCAGGACTGTCCCTTGTTGTGGGGGTTCTTTTTATCCAGTTTTCAGTTTTCAATCCAGGGTGATTCTTCCTAAAATTGTTGTAACTTGGTTGTGTTTGTGGGAGGAAGTGAGTTCAACGTCTGCTCACAGCACCATCTTGACGAGAACCCATATTATTTACATTTTTTGAGACTTGTCTCTCAATGGACAAAGAAAGAGATGTGTAGTGAATGGAGAAAGATGGGGTGGGGTAGTGCTCTGGTGCCTCAAAAGTAGTACAGACCCAGCAGAAAGATTCTTACCTACATTTTTGGTTCATGAATCTTAGCAAAGGGGCATAATAGGGAAGTATTGAACTCATCCTCATTTCTTTCATCTCTGTGTCTGTGACTTATAGCATGTGTAAATTCCTTATAGATTTTGATTATATATTTTCTCTGAATCCTGGTTCTTGATGATGATTTTATTTTTCCTTTTTTAAAAAATCTGGGGCTGGCCTGGTGGTATAGTGGTTAAGTTGGCACACTCTGCTTCAGTGGCCTAGGGTTCGCAGGTTTGGGTCCTGGGCACAGACCTACACTCTGCTCATCAGGCCATGCTGTGGTCATGTCCCACATGCAAAATAGAGGAGGATTGGCTCAGGGTCACTCTTCCTCACTCCTTGCCTCCCCCCCCCCCAAAAAAAACCTGCCTTCAGATGTGTATTATTGGGAAGATGTTGGTAACCTTGTTAGGACTAGTATACAGATGCAGTTCTTTCCCCTATGAATTGTTTGCTTAAACTGTGAAAGTTAAATGATTGTAGATGCTTTTATAATGACTAACTCAGTATTTAATGGAAGAAGCAAGGTTGTACCTTATTCTCATTACTCAAGACATGAAAAAGACCCTATTGCCTCTGCCCCTTCATTTTTTTTTTTCATTCCTTCGGAAGAGAAATAGATACATTGAACTTTTTTTTCTTGGGGGCAAGTTTTTATAGGAAGATCCCCAAATGATAACTTTCCATATATATAATTTCCACATGTACTGTTCCATACTTAATGGAATATTCCATATGAGCTTCAGGTTTTTGTGAAAATGTTGCTTGAAGTCTGGAAGAAACTCTGAAGAATATACTTTGGAGTCGTGATAGAAAGTAAGCCTGTGTTATATGAAATGGCTTGATTTTTCCATCATTTTTGTATGCATATCAGTCATCCACATCTGGTGGTTAGGGATCTCTATTTGTATTTCCTCCAAAGCCATTTCCATTTTGGATTTCTTCTTTATGGAGAACTTTGTGGCTTTATAGCCACCATATTTCTTTAGCAAGCAGAGGGGTGAAAGGTAAAGTAAGACTGGTGGTGGTGGCATTTGCTGTTTAACCTAGCCACTTGTAATCCTCAGCAGGTGAAATCAGAGTCAGTATCTGTTCACCTATACTATGGCACTGCCATAGGGGACCATCTGATCCCCTTCCAATACTTACTGTGACAAGTTGAGACATTTGGTAACTCTGTATCTATGCCATGCCTTGAAACATACAGAAATACATGGGATGTGTTAGGAATAAAGTCGATTTAGAAGTTACAACTTTAGAATTTTCTTGACTTGTTCCCCATCGGGGTTATGATTTTATTCTTGTTCATTCGTCTGTGACTTAATAAAGATTATTTACTTCTCTATCTCAGCCAACTCTAGCCTTAGCTGTTACTGCCCTATTATTTCCTTCCATAACCTCTCCAAACATATTGCAGCAAATCAAGGGCCTTATGTTGTGTCCTAGTTTTGGAGCATTCTCTTTTAGACTCTTCCAAATAGAAATCTGTCTTTTAGCTAGCTCTTGAAGATTGATGGCCAGTCAGGATAGTGTCTTGGGCTTTGAATACTCTGTTCTTGGGTTCAGCTAAACATTCAGATTCACAAAACTATCATAGGCCATACTTGGCAGGGTCTATTTAGAAGGATATAGGACAAGAACCACAGCTTGCCTGCGAAAACTGTCAGGAATTCTTCTATAGGAGTCCTTTTAGCAGTCACATGGAATCATGGCTCAGGTGCAAGGAGATTTGTTACTATCAGGCGGGTGTGATATTTCCCCAGGATTAAAAGTCTCATGCCCCACAGGAACCAGTATCTCCTGTAACTACTCCATAGGCATAGCTTCTAGGATCCCCACAAGGGACACGCCAGCTACAAAAGATAAATAAATCTATGGCGCCTCATCAGATATTTATAGTTTTCCAGGTACAGATACTTCTTACCAATCAAGGGGCATTTTACTTTAAGTAATGTTGCCTAGCAACTCAGTGGACATTTTCTCTTTTCAGGTTATGAAAGGAAAAGAGCTAGCAAAGGGGAAGGGTTTTATTAATCTTTTGCCCACAGTCTGCTCCCTGTCCTTTGGTTAACAACATTCACATAGAAGAAGACAATCAGCACATTTTATGACCACCAGTATTTGCATTATTCAGTGGGGGCATTAATGTTCACTTTTTACCCTAATCAATTGGAATATTCTTTTGACCAGTTAGTTTATTGGGCTCAATGCATCTTTTAATTCTATAGATCAGAGGTAAATTTACAACAGGGAAAAATACATGATAGTGTTTAGTAAACCAAACATAGTACAGTGATATTTTTATGTCCTTTTTATAAACACATCCTTTCCATTTTTGGTAGTATATTTCAAAAGTATACCATCAGTAAATCTGGGGATCTAGGCAGTCTGACATCATGGTCAAGATTTTACTTTATCCTCTTGGCTTGGGCTTTTAAAAACACTCAGTGATTGTAGAAGGTACTTTATGAAGTTTCTTTATTTTTATTGGTAATCATAACAAGGCAGTGGAAGATATTGGTTAAGTAGGGTCACCTTGTAGTCTTGCCTTACTTCGCTGGCTGACACATACAAGTGTCAGTAGCCATTGTTACTTTTGACCCACCTGTGGCTGGGTTTCTGACTAGGTCCATTTCATGGACAACTATGGGAGTCAGCAGTTTTTCCTCTTAGCACAAATCTGGATTCACTCTGATCTTTATTTGCTCCTGCAAGCAGAAGACTTACCTTCTATCATATGTCTTAGAACTTTTGCTGTCTGACTAAGGTAAATAAGATCCTCCACCCAAGCATCAATATCTCATTATCGTCTCCCTCCTCATTTTTATTTTAAAATCTCTTCCTCCTCCCAATCCTTTTTCTCTCAGAGTTCCTTGGACACTTGGATCAAAGGTTGATAGGTCTATCCCATATTGTCATGCTTTAAATCAGTCTACTCAGAAGAATACAAGACAGAAAGCTTAGCAGCAGGCCAGCATCAAGTATTTGCCTTCTGAGGGAGTTGTAGCAGTCTCACAACGGGACAGCTCAGGTGCAAGAGAAGAGTCACAGTGTGTGGGTGCAAGATCCTCCCTGGTTTAAAGCCTCTTGTCTCCTTTGAGCCAATATTTCTCATAACAACTTTGTAGGTATGGCTTCTAGAGTTTCTGCAAGAAATATGCTAGTTACAAGAGTCATCATATACTGAGAAACCCAAAGTGACGGTATCCTCATGAAGTATTTATAGTTCTCTCATTCTGAATACAACATACAATTAAGGGTCGTTTTTAACATGAGTTTTGTGGCCTGCAACACAGTTGACCTACCACCCTTATTATATTACCAGGACAACAGAGCCTGACTTCTGCCATCTTTACACCCACCAACAACCGTATGGTACAGCTCATTTATCCCTACATCTCAGAATCCATTACATTACTGTCATAAAGTAAGTACTTTTTTGGTTATTAAGTAAAATTAAAATAAATTTTAGATTTAAAGAGGATTTCCTGGCCCCTTCTGAATTTCAGTCATAACTGTGCATCATATCACCATTTCTTTCAGCTCCTTCATCCATTCATGTCCACTTTTCCTTTCTGTGCTCAGCTTTTTAGACTGTGCCTTGCCTCTATACCACTACATTTTTTAGCAAAGATCTCATTCAGTTCCGTAGCTTTAGGTACCTTTGATGTGCTAATTACTTTCAAATTTCTATCTCAAGCCCATCACCCCTATTGTAGATATTTTTATTTAACTGCGTTTTCAACATCTCTACTTGGATATTTGATAGAATCAAGAATAGGGAGTTGAGATATACTACAAGATGCCCTGGACGCCTTATGCCATGAAAACTAATTTTACTGGATAATCTGGGGAAAGGAATATGGTTACTAAGGGCATTTATGTAAATTTACATCCCAGAGCAAACATGCCTGGATTATCTTGGATATTCCATGGGGTAAAGCTATAGCAGGTAATCTTTTGCTGCAAAGCTAGTGTCATATAAAAATAGGCCTTCAGCTCCTGCTTGTTCTCAGCACTCTCTTGTCCTTCACAGACTTAGACCTGAACTACTTAACCTGACTTGTTGCGTGTAATGTACTCTGAGCTGATCCTATTTCTAATTTCTGACCTCTTTATTTATTCTCTTATTTACAGACTTACCATATGTTTTTGTGCTCAAGGCAAGCTTCATGGGTGTGCAACCAGTGCAGTTGTACAGAACCTCACACTTAGAAGGACCCCACACTTAGTTTAATGCTCTACTGTTATAGTCTTGAAATTCTTAATACTTTTTGAACAAGCAATACTACATTTTCTGTACCTCAAAATTATATGAGTAGTCCTATTTGTGCCCCTTATTTGACACTGTTTTCAGGCTACAGTCTTGGCTCCGGGATTCTCTGATTGGCCGTTTGAGGTTTCTGTGATCCAGTCCTCTCCTAGGCCTTTGTGGTCCAGTCCAGTCCCAGCTTCTTCTACCTCAGCACAGTTCCCAGACACAGCACTCCATTTAGCCGTGTCTTAGCTGTAGGCTACAGAAACTTTTTACTACATTTTGCACATAATTGTTATAGAAAACATTTATTAAACACTTTCTATATGCCAGTTATGGTAATTGTTAATTCCTTATCTTATGACTAAATTTGTAATTTACTGAAACATTGTGAAAAGAATTCCACCAAAGGAAAATTATGATAGAATTGCTGAATGCTATGCACCAAAGCGTTATTATCTTCATTGTTTTCAGAGTTAATGATTTGGTAATATTTTCAATAATTAACAGCTTCTGGATAGGTTCCAAAATGGATCTTGGTTATAAGAATTTCATTTTATAGTAGATTTAAAATTTACTAAGGTTAGTAAAAGTTTTTTAGTAAAATTATTGAGTTAAAACTTTTATCAGATAAAATAAAGTTGATTTATCAGAGAGTTTTGAGATCTAAGTAGCTAGAGAGATCACATTTAATAATAATAAATAATCTTATTTATTAATAATATCACATTTAATAATATTTAATAAAATAAACCCTTATGCTGATTAATTTTTCTCACAATTATAATCTAAATTATAGTAATGCAAAAGTTATTTTTCTTCATAGTCATAATTGTTTAGGGATATTCCTTTTGAAGAACAACTTTTCTTATTTGTATTTTGATTCTTTGGAGTAAAATTGTCTGAAAATGTGAAGGTCGAAATCAAACGTGTGAGTAACACCTGTGCTTTTTTGTACCCTGTTGAATGGGGTTACACATTTTGATTTGATTTCCTGTTGAATATCAACTGTTTTACATGAAACTTATGAAAACGTCATGATCATGAAGGAATGGTGAAAAGTGAAAATAGGAGCATAACCTAAGCTATTTATATCTTAAAAAATTTGTGTTCTGGAACTGTGATATGTTTCCTCTATATTCCAAAAAATTAGTTTATTTATAAAGAACGTATCTCAAAGAGATTAGAGAAAGCATTTAGCTACAAGTTAGAGGCTTCAGGATAAACCAAACAAGTGAATAATACATTTTATCTGAAATTAGCTGTCTAAATAATTTAGAGAAATTGTAAATCACAAGTGTGAATGTGCACAATCATGATCAAAGCTCCAAATAGAACTGCTGTGAAGTTCAGGACTGATTAAAAAGTCTGCAGTAGTTCATGTGTTGAGAGTGTATCATTCAACAAATGAACTTTCCGATTAAGGTATCTAAAAAATCAGATATATATCTTTGCTTACTTGATAAAATAAGGTATATACATAAGATTTATATATCCTTAGCTTTCAGGGGAATGAACAGTGTATTTATCACAAAATGTTGCCAAAAGAAATGAATCAATGCTTCCATGATTATGTCTCGAGACAATTCATGAAGTTCATATGAAGGACGAAGATAAAATGATTAGCTGTCTGAACCAATGTATAGAAGGAAATGGGAGGAAAAACTACCTTATGACACAGATATTTAATAAAAGCCTAAAGTCAAAGGACCTGTATTGGTTTTTCTCTAATTTCAATTTTGTATTATTTGCTTTTGTAGGTGTCTTAGGGATTGACTCTTAAAGGTTTTGTATAGCGATTGTTAATGGCTCTTGTTAAGTCCCTTCTGGAAGTGTCTACAGAAACCAGGATATTGGGGGCCGGCCCTGTGGCCCAGTGGTTAAAGTTCTGTGTGCTCCGCTTTGGCAGCAGGTTCAGATCCTGGGTGTGGACCTACTCCACTCATCACCCAAGCTGTGGAGGCATCCCACATACGAAATAGAGGATTGGCAAGGGTGTTAGTTCAGGGCTAATCTTCCTCAAGCGAAAAGGGAGGAAGATTGGCAATGAATGTTAGCTCAGGGCAAATCTTCCTTACTGAAAAAAAAAGGAAACCAGAATATTAAAGCACATGGGATGCTGTGTATCAATACTCTAAGAAAGGGATTCTCAAAGTGTGGGGTTCTTGTGAAGGTTTAAGAGCTGGTCACCAATTGCATGTTGCCATCAAAATAAGTGACATTTTTCGCAGCTATTCTGATGATATTTTGTGGATTAAAGGAGAATAAATCCTTTAAATCTGCTAACGTACATGGAATTTTATACTACTTTATTTTTTCCCCAGTTCTTTGTTATCATTTTGTTATAAGAAATTGGAAAGTCTTGGTGAAGGTGAGTCTCAGGCCTTTTGTCTAGCCTAACAAGCTGTCAGGGAAACTTACCAGCCAACTAGCCTATGAGAACTACTGTTCTTGACGTTTCATCAGGGTACAAAAAAGCACAGGTTACTCACATGTTTAATTTTGCCCTTCACATTTTTATACAATTTACTCCAAAGAATCAAAATACAAATAAGAAAAGTTGTTCTTCAAAAGGAATATCCCTAAACAATTATGAACATGAAAAAAAATAACTTTTGCATTACTGTAATTTGGTTGTTTTTTAAAATACAATACATAAAGCTAGAGTCCCCTTTGTTTTCCATTTCATGCTCACTTTTTTTCTTTTTTCATAAATGGCACTCTCATCATGAATTTAGTGTATATCTTCCAGTATATTTTTTATGTTTTTACAGTATGTTGACTGATAAGTAACTATTTAGAAAGTTACATAAATACTATCATACTTTACATGTTTTTCAACTTTTTTTATCCACATCTTAGGGGATTTATTCACATTTATATAAGTGGATCTGTTTAATCCATTCTACTTCAGTATGGTATTCTATTGTGTGACCAGCACAGTTTATTTACTGGTATACATATTGATACATTTAGTTTGATTCTAATCTTTTGCTAATACAAATAATGTTGCAGTAAACATCTTTGCCTCTGGGTCTTGGTACACATGGGTATGTAACCAGACAGCAGTTTCTGGTTTGTAAGGCACTTTCAGCTTTATTGAACGTTACCAAATTTCTTTCCAAAGTGGTTGTGCTGATTTACCCTTTTAACTTTGGGTTAAGAGTTTTCTGTTTTCACGACATCCTCACCAATACTTAGTATTTTCTGATTTCAGTGTGATAGGTATGTGAATCTTTTCAAGTTCTGTTTCCATGATTATTATGTAAGTGGATATATTCTCTTATATTTATTTGTTGTTTCTGTTTCCTCTTCTATGAATTTCCTGTTCTTATTCTTTGTAGGCAGTGGTTACACATTGTGGATACCAATCCTAACATCTTTTAGATGTGCTACAAGTATCCTCTAGTCCTTAGCTCGTCTTTTTAACTTTGTTCATAGATGTGATTTTTTTATTGACAGATTATATATTTTTTGGTATCTTTTCTAAGAAATCGTTTTTTCTCCCCTGTTGAAATAAGGCTATTTTATATTTTATTAATGTTGTCTTCATAATATTTTTAATTTATCTGGAATGCATTTGTGTGTGGAGGTGGTTTTGAAGTAGTCTCTTTTTTTCATGTTTAAAGGCAGTTATCAAAATATTTCTGGATTATGTGCTCTGTTTTCCACTGGTTTGTAATACTATTTCTATCATATATATTGTAATAGTATATGTACGTTCACTACAGCATTTTATATATGTATAATATATATAGTGAATAATATGTATACAGTATATATCACATAGCATGTGTACCAATATATACTCTATGTATGTATACTATCTATATGCATATATAGTGTCTATTTCTGAGATCTCTATTGGGTTCTAGTCATCTGTTTCTAATCTTAGACCAATATCACACTATTTTTAATTATACAGCTTAAAAAAATCTTGTGTCTGATGGAATAAGATCTCCTATACTACTTTCACCTTTAATTCTAACATCAGATTTTTCTTGGCTATTCTTAGACATCTGATTTTCCATATAGATTTTGGAATCTATTCATATCCGTCTAAAAAAGCCCAGAATCTTCCTTGGGATGTTAATTGAATTTAATATTGTGAATAATTTGGGATATATTTTAAAACTTTATTATCTAATCTTTTCATCTAAAATGGTGGTACATATCTCCATTTACTTAATACTACTTTTATCTCCTTTCGTAATATTCACTAATTTCTCCATGAAAGTCTTGTACATCTTTGTTAAATTTATTCCTAGATACCATGTAAGCTTTTATTTTATTTTTTATTGCAAATATATCATTTTTCAAAACTTTTTACTATATTCTCTAAAGAATTATTTTTGATATGTAGGAACAGTGTTAACTTATATATTTTGTTCTTGGATCCAGCAGCTCTGTTTAATTGCTGTGGTTTTTCTATAGATGGATTCTCTTCAATTTTTAAAATAATAACTGACATTTTTTTCCAATCTTCCATTCTCCTTACCTCTCTTCTTCCCCGCATTCTTTCCTTCCTTCCTTCATTTTTTCCTTTTCTTTTATTACATTCATTGAGACACACTATGTTGATTAGTATCAGTGATAGACATCTATGTCTTTCTAATAAGTAGAAATGCTTATAAAATTTTACTTTTAAGTATGATGTTTGCTGTAGGTTTTGGTAGATAGCTTTTATTAGGTTGGCGTAATATACTTCTATCCCTATTTTACTAACTTTTAAAAAATCATGAATGGATATTGAAATTTATTAATTTATATATATATGTTAAGATTATTATAAGAGCTTTCTCTTTTAATTAGTTAATGCCATGGATTATGTGGATAGATTTTCTTGCATTCATTACATATTATTACTTTTAAAGTTTACTGTTCTGTTTGCTTCCGTGTTATAAGTGGGGTTGTTATATGCTTTTCTTGTGCGCTCTTTTTATTTTGGTATGAAGGTTTTACAAGTTTCCCCTCTTTTACCACTCTGAAAAAGTTAGCATTAAAAAGGAAAATTTATTTCCTGAGGTCTTAGTAGAAATTATTTACATAACTACCTGGGCCTTAATGTCTCTTTGTAGGGGAGATTTTGCATATTCAGTTTCTCTAATCCGTATGAATTTATTCAGGTTTTCTATTTTTGAGCTAATGTTGTTAATTCTAGTTTACATAACATTGTCCATTTTAGTTAAGATTAAAAATATTATGGCTTAGGGGCTGGCCCCGTGGCCGAGTGGTTAAGTTCCCCTGCTCCGCTGCAGGCGGCCCAGTGTTTCGTTGGTTCGAATCCTGGGCGCGGACATGGCACTGCTCATCAAGCCACGCTGAGGCAGCGTCCCACAGGCCACAACTAGAAGGACCCACAACTAAGAACATACAACTATGTACTGGGGGGCTTTGGGGATAAAAAAGGAAAAAATAAAATCTTAAAAAAAATATTATGGCTTAAAGTTTGCTATATTCTTTTATGGCTAAGGAAACAATATATTTTTAATTGTGTTGCATTCTTTTATTCTTAAAATTATTTATTTCTACCCTTATTTTTTGCTTCTCAAAAAGTTATTAAAAATCTGTTTCATGAATCTTTGCAAAGAACCAGCTTTTGGGTTTTTGATCATCTCAAATATTTTTCTTACATTAATTTTTTTAAACTTTGGGCTCATTACATTGTTAAATTTCCCTCTAACTTCTTTATAAAAATAATTTAAATTAAAATTTTTGATGGGCAATACATTTGACATGGTCAAAATCAATACATATTTTAAAATGCACGTAGTGAAAGGTCTACTTTCCATGACTTTCCCATCTGTGTCCATATCTCAAAAGCCACCCCAATAAGTAAACCATTACATTAATTTCCAGTGTCCACTTCTTGAAAAATTTTATGCACATACCAGTAATACAAAAACACATTTTTACTTTTTTTGTGTTTGTTTTTATGGAAAATGGTAGCAGACTCTAGATGCTCTTCTGAAGCTTGTCTTAAAAATTTAACAATAAATATAGATATTTTCATATCAGTTCACAAAGAATATCCTCTTTTTAAAAAGCTGTATAGCATTGCATCGTATTTGTGTATCGTGATTTACTTTGCCAGTTCCATACTGATGCAGAATCATGTTGATTTTAGTCTTTTACTATTTCAAACAATTCTGAAATTAATAACCTTGTATTTCCTCCTTCACATATGTATAATTTTATCTGTAGGATAATTCCTAAATTTAGAATTGCTGTTTAAAAGGATATTCCAAGTTGCCCTTCACAGAGGTTGTATTAATTTACCTTCTCACCAGAAATATACTTTTCCACCCAGGTATACTTTTCCACTCCCCAGCTCAGTTTACTGCAGCCACACTCTCTTCAGTTAGGTCAGAATCCAGCCCTAGTTTGTGGAAGTTGCCTTCTTGCAAATTCTTAGTTCCTTCCGTGTTTACTCTTCCTCAATCCTAGAGGTAGTAAATGCTTCTTCCATTAGCAATTACTGTCTTCCGTAGAGTCCTTTTTTACTACTTTTAGTGGATGACTGTCTTCTACTAGTTGATAATTCTTTATACTAAATCTTCCCTGTTCAAATTACTAACATGGCTTCTGTCTCTTGACTGGACCCTGACCAATCCAGAATTGATACCTCAAGGAGCTCCCAAAAGATCTACCATCAAAGATGAGATTTGGAGATTGGTTTGGCTATACCCTTAGGCTTGAGCACAGTGTTGATTTCCTTGTAATGGGAAATGGTATAATATTAATTCATAGCATGAAGTGGCATCACAATTAATTGAGCTATCACCGGGGAAGATTATGATGCACTTACAACTGAAGGAGGTGCCTCAGATCTCCTCTTGAGGAAGGACTCAACAACATTGCCTCAGGTATATACTATAAATCCTCCTTCAAGGCTTCTACCTGGGTCCCATTGCTTGAATACCCTAGGGAAAAGGACACTGTAGGGAATACTAGTTTCTGGCTTTGAGTTGATACTAATTCCTGGGGGCTTAAAAGGCCACTGTGGTCCTATAGTCAAGGTGGAGGGTATGGTGGTCAGGTGATAGAAGGAGTCTTAGCTGAAGTTAGACTGATAGAGGGCACAGTTTGTTCGCAGATTTACTTAATCAGGTCATGATGCAGGTTGCATCTGCTGTTCCACATATAGCGTCTTTACTGGAGCAAAACAACATGGTCCACTGTATTGATGGCACTAAGTTGATTATATTTGATGAGCAGGGAGTAAGAAGAACCTTATTTGCCTTAGGAAAACATATACAAACCAGACAGTAGAAGCTAAACCCCATGAAGTTTCAGGGGCCTCCTACCTCAATGAACTGTCTGGGGTTTGGATCACGTCAAGATATCCCTTACAACGTGAAAGATGGATATGTGAATAAGAGTACACACCTCTAGGATTTTGGAGCACTTCTATGTCCTCTTCTGCAGATAACTGTTTTCTGTATGAGAAAACAGCTCTGGCTTGCTACTGGGCCTCGATAGAAATTGAATGCCTAATCACAGGGCATTAGATGACCATGTAGCCTAAGCTCACCATCATGAACTGGGTATCTTCTAACCAAATAGCCATAAGGTTTGGAGTGTGCAGCAGTAATGTATAATGAAGTGGAAATGGTATATGAGACCAGACTCAGGCATGTCTAGAAGATACAAGTAATTGGCATTTGCTCAGATTCCTTTGACACTGACTCATTCTGTACCAGAAATGCCAAATACATAATCAATATGAATAATGTTTCAAATTTTTAATCTCTTTAAAATATAATCAACTGTCTAAAGCATAACTTAATAATAACATTTAGGGGATTTATGACATACATAGAAGCAAATGTATGACAATAATAACTCAAAGGAAGGAACGAAGAAAACTGAAGTATATTGATGTAAGATTCTTACACTATACATGTACTGCATAGTATTATTTAAAGGTAGATGGTGATGTTAAATATATCTAGAGCAACCACTAAAAATAAACTGAAGGAGTGTAGCTGATACGACAGTGGTTGAGATAAAATAGAATCATTAAAAATATTCAACTAATCCAAAAGAAGGCAGGAAAGGAGAAAAAATGCTAAAGGATGGATGGTACAAATAGAGAATATAGGAAAAAAATGCATATATCAATAATATTATCAACACATCAATAATTATTTTAAATGAAAATGTTCTAAACATTTCAATTAAAATGCAGAGATTGTAATATGGGATATAAAAGCAAGAAACAACTATGCTATCTCTAAAAAACGCACTTTGAATATATAGTTACACATAGGTTAAAAGTAAAAGAATGGAAAATGATATACCATGCAAACACCAATAGAAAATGCTGTAGTGGCTGTATCAAAGTAGATAAGAGAACAAGGAATATTATCAGAGATAGGAGGGACATTTCTTAATGAAAAAGAAAGAGGTCATCAAGAGAACACAGTGATCTTAAATGTGCGTGCATGTATAAACAGAGGTTCAGAATACATGAAGCAAAACTGACAGAATAGAATGCAGAAAGAGAGAAATCTACAATTTTAGCCAGAAATGTCACCACTCTGGTCTCAATAACTGATAGAACAAAGGAACAAAACATCAGTGAGTTTATAGAATACTTGAACAGCCATCTTGACCTATTAGACATTTGTAGAATGCAGCACCTAAAAATAGTACAATAAATATGTTTCCAAGTGCGTATAGGGCATTCACCAAGATAGGCCATATTATAGGCAATAAAACAAGTTTCAATAGATTTAAAAATATTGAAATAATAGTATGCTCTTTAATCATAACAGATTTAACCAAAAACCAATCACATAAAGATATCTGGAAAACTGTCATATATCTGGAAATTAAACAACACACTTCTAAATAAACCTTGGGTGAAAGAAGAAATCATGGGGAGAATTAGAAAATATTTTGAGCTGGAAACACAGCCTATAAATATTTGTGGGATGTTGCTAACGGTACTTAGTGGATAATATATTGAGTTAATTTTTATATTAGAAAAGAAGATGAGTAAAATCAATGAAATCTTCTTATACCTGTAAGAAATATAAAAAAGAAGAGCAAATTAAACCCAAAACAAAGAAAGGAAATAACAAAGACTGGACATGGACATAGGTGAAATAAAATTCTGTAACATCTATTATCCACAAGGAAATAAGAACTTCTAAGTTTCAAAATATCTGTTTTAAAAAATAAGATAAATTTATTAATATCTCTGAAAAGTTTGATTCCTTTTTTTTTTTGCTCCTTGCCAGCCATGTAACCTGGGCAAGTTATTCAATCTATTTATTGCTTAGATTTCTCATTTGTACATGGGGGATAATAAATTTTAAGGCCATAGTGATTGAGAAGTAAATTAAATGAATATATGCAAAGATCATAGCACTCTAGAATTAAAATTTAGAAGCACAAACTTGTTTAATCCAGCCTGAATAAAATTAAAAAGCTAAAACAAGTAAAATGTTTTTAATGATAGGAATCTTGAGGTACTGAACTTTTTGGGCAGTTCTCTGAAAAGACAATTTACTAAGAAAATACACCAAAACTAGGTAATCAGATGGACCCTCTAGTTAAGGACAATTAGAAAAATGAATTAAAAAAATCTTGGGGCGGCCGGGTGGTGCAGCGGTTAAGTTCTCACGTTCTGCTTCTCTGCTGCCTGGGGTTCGCTGGTTCAGATCCTGGGTGCGGTCATGGCACCGCTTGGCACGCCATGCTGTGGTAGGCGTCCCACATATAAGTAGAGGAAGATGGGCACGGATGTTAGCTCAGGGCCAGGCTTCCTCAGCAAAAAGAAGAGGACTGGCAGCAGTTAGCTCAGGGCTGATCTTCCTCAAAAAAAAAAAAAAAAAGTCTGCTTGAATATAGAAGCACTAACAAGGCAGTAAAAATTTACCAAGCAAGATATGACTAGGGGAGAAAAGAGGCCCAAGGAGGTAAGCCTTGTGTGGTAGGCACAATAGTAACCCCCTAAAAATACCCATGTTCTAATTTCCAGAACCTATGAATATGTTATCTTACATGGTAAAAGACCTTTGCAGATATAATTAAGGATCTTGAGATGCCGAGATTATCCTGGTTGTCTGGGCAGACCTAATGTAATCACAAGGGTCTATAAGAGGGATGCGGAAAAGTCAGAGTCAGAGAAGGTGAGGGGATGATGGAAGCAGAGGTTGGAGTAATATAGGGCCATGAACCAAGGAACATGGGCAACCACTAAAGACTGGAAAGGCAAGGAAACAAATTCTTCTCTGTAGTTTCCAGAAGGAATGCAGCCCTGCCAACACCTTGATTTTAGGACTTTGACCTCCAGAATTGTAACATAATAAATGTGTGTATTTCAGCTACTAAGTTTGTCATAATTTGTTAGAGCATAATAGGAAATTCGTATAGATTTTGGTACCTGGAAGTAGGGTGCTGCTGTAACAAATACCTAAAAATGTGGAAGTGGCTTTGGAATTGGGTAATGGGAAGAGGCTGGAAGAATTCTGAGAAGCATGATAAAATGATCTTGGATTGCTTTGAATGGAATGATAGTAGAAATATGAATATTAAAGAATCTTCTGACAAGGGTTCAGAAGGAAGTAAAAAGCATGGTAGGAAAAACCTGTATCATTTTAGAGAATATCTAAATCATCGTAAACAGACTGTTGGTCAAAATATGGACACTAAAGGCACTGCTAGTGAGGGATCAGAAGAAAATGTGAAACATGTTATTGGGAACTGTAAGAAAGGGAATCCTTGTTATATAGTGGCAGAAAGCTTAGCTAAATTGTGTCTTATACAACTATGTGGAAAGTAGAATTTCTAAGGGATGTTCTTGGATGTTTGGATGAAGAGATTTACAAGCAAAGTGTTGAAGGTACACTTAGGTTTCTTCTTGTTACTTACGGTAAAATGTGAGAGAAAAAGATAAATTGAGGGAAGAACTCTTAAGCCAAAGGAACCAGGATGAGATGATTTGGAAAATATTCAGCCTTGAATATCCAGATTGAAAAAGACACTAAAATGGGGAGATTCACTGACAGGAAAGCATGCTCTGGAGAGAAAGCCAAGGTTGTGGCTGAACAGTCTTTTGCTAGTGCTGTGGAAGGATCCGAGTATTTAGGCACAGAGAGGGCTGTGACTGATGGATCCCTTCAGCCATCTCAGCAGAAGCCTAGAAAAGGGATGGAGTAATCTAGGAAATACAAGTGGAGCGAATCCCTGTGCCAGACACAGGAGACTCACAAGGTTCATGAGAATTTTACAACAATGCCAGCTTGGACTAAAAGGGACAGAGAGAAGGAGAAGTGAAAGAAAGCTGTGGATGCCAGAATTCTATAGGTAGGGACAGGCTGATAAAACTACCGAGCTGCAAGCACACGTTACCCTTCATGAAAAGGAAGGATTGACTCTGAGGGCGAGGGCGAAGCTGTGAGCCACAAAAGATTATTCTTGGGGCTTGAGACCTTGTGGAGGTTGCCTGACAGGACTTTGAAATTGCTTGGAATGAGTGACTCCCTTTCTTCTTCTGTTTTCTCCTTTTTTAAATGAGAATGTCTATGTTTGGTGTCCTATGATTGTGTCACATATTTTGGGGACTGATACTCATTTTCTAGTTTCATAGGCCCACAGGTAGAGAGGAATTTTGCCCCAGGTGAAATATATTCAGAATCTCATCCAACCTGATTTATATGATTTAGATGATGCAATTTGGGACTTTTGAGTTGATGAGATTTCACACTTTGAGTTGCTGCTGTAATGGGTTGAGACTTTTGGAGAGATGTTGGGATGGAGTGAGTGCATTTCGAATGTGGGATGGATGTGAATCTTTGGGGACCAGAGGGCTGACTGTGATAGAAACAGTAATGTATCTGCAAAGATGTCCAAGTCTTACTCCCTGGAACCTGTGAATGTGTTACCTACCATGGTAAAAGAGACTTTTCAGATGAGGTTAAGTTAAGGATCTTGGTATAGAGATGTTATCCTGGATTATTCAGATGGGCCCAATGTAATCACAAGGATCCTTATAAGAGGACCAGAAGAGTGTCAGTCAGAGAAGGCAATGTGAGAACAGAAACAGAGGGAGAGAAGGCAAGTAATGGTGGAAACAGAGGTTGGAATGATGCAGGGCCACAAGCCAAGGCATGGGGCCAGCTTTTAGGAGCTGGAAAAGGCAAGGACACACAATCCTGCCAACCATACAATTCCGGTAGTCATTGTGTCAATTGCTTGCCAGCTATATTAATTAATCCTCAAATTCAGTTGAAGTCCAACTGAATACTCTTAATTAAAGACTCAGCTGTAAAATAGCCTCCTAGTAATAAAGGATGGCCTCTTTGCTCTATGCCCTTTCTTTTTCTTCTTATACTTTCTAAAATATAGATGGAGTAACTGAATTTGCAGTAATCATTTTATGACCATGTTGTAGCAAAATTAGAAAATGTTCAAGAGAGTCCCAATGACTTGGGTACTGATGTTGTTGGGCCACTGAATCAATGCTTAAATAGCCTATTTCTGGACTTCTTCTTTATGAAGCAAATAAAAGTTTATTTTTAAAGGCAACATTGGGTTTGTTGATATTTGTGGTCAAATGCATTTCTACCTGATATTCTTATAAAACAGGCTGAAAAGTCAATGATAATAATTATGCTGAGAGAAAGCATAGTAAAAGTGGAATTCCTTCATTAAATGAGACAATCACATGTCACGTAGTAACAGTGCCATATGTGTACAAGAGAACCTAGAAACGTGTAGTAATATCTGTACAAACATGTATAGATATTTTGGTTTACACTTGTGTTAAACTACTGACTTGCAGAATATGAATTAACCCTTGCTTTGTGTGCCACAAATATATGTGGGGAAGAATTTGGCAACATTTAGTTATATTTATCTTTGAAAATTCAAGCAAAGGTAGAAGTGATGTTTCTTTGATTTAATTTTATGGGACGTGCAGACTTGAAAACTTGTGTTGGGATCAGCAATGCATAGCACCAACCCTATTCACAGCATGGAAGAGTGTTATGTAAATAAGAGAGAGTGCGCCTGAGTGGCAATCCATACTCTGCTTTGTTCATAGAAAATGGTTGATAATCAATAGTGTGCTTTCTGGTTTTAAATTGGATTTGCAATAGAAAGTATGATATATTCAAATTTCAGTCAGTGTATATGTGTATTTTATGTATGGAAAATGAAGAAATGTATGATGGATACAACTGTTTGATCACACTGAAGTAAGAATGTTGATGAGGGGACTGAAGATCATATGAGCTATTGAACTAAAGTATAAATTTAATGCCAGTAAAGTCCATTATGATTTCATGTGGTCTTTTCAGTTGTCATATCTTAGTATCTGGAGTGGTCTGAACTTATCACTTCCAAGCCAAAATACTATGTTTTTTAATGTTGAAGATATTTTCTCAGGATTTTTTAGGACAAACTACAATACAAATAGCTTGAGACTGACATTTGGAGTTTTTCCCAGCTCAATGTCTTTTTTAGTCTTTGGAGAAAGAAACTGATGATGTATTATTTAGCTAATATATAAACCACATCCAAATGCTGCAACAGAGCATGAAGAAATAATTTCCAGAACTGAAAAGAAGAGTGCATTAGAAATACAGTTACTGTTATCTTCCAAGTTGAAACATCTAACCTTCCAGCTTTTGGCTATGAAATGTTAGAAGTTATCGTCTATTAGAGTGCTGAAAGTAGTCTTCATGAGACATCTCTCCATAATTTCTGGGCCATTTGTATTTAATATGAATATCCAGACTTATCTGGCAGCCCCTAAACGGTGCCATTTACAATGATCTATGATTCTGAATTTAAAATTTCTAATTTAGTAGAAGCTAGCATGAGAAATCAATTGCAAATACAACCTGAATTAAGTTAAGCTATCCACCACTGAGTTGCTTAAAGATGCCTTGATGAAAGACCGCAAATAATATTATTCTTCTCATTGAAATAAAACTTATTTTATTGCTAACTTAAAAAATATGATGGCATTTTTTTAATCAAGAAAATTGATACATTTTAAAAAAAATTACCTAAAATTGGTGCTCTTCATGCACACTGATTTCCCATTAAGGAGCGTGTAGGTGCCAAACTTTAAGAAACGTTACTATTGAAGCTATGGACAAAGAATATCTTTCCTCTGGAGTGTTAAAGTCTTTGTTTGTTTAACTGCTCTTAGGTAATCACAAGTATCTTCAATTTAGGGAATCAGCATTTCCCCCATCATCTTCTTGGCCCTCCATCTATATGAAATACATATTGACATTCCATCACATAGAATCAGAGAAAGTTTTTATTCTGGTGCTTTCATTACTTGATGACTTGGTCTACAACCTTAATCTACTCAGGGGTGTCTATAAATCTGTCCAACTGAGCCTACTTTTATACTTCATTTTCTGATTGCCACCAACATGTGCCCCGTATACTTCTTAGAGGAGTATGGAAAATTCTAATTTATTGTGTTCACTAACTTTTGAATATAATGAGAAGTTAGATTATCTGTCTCAAAACAATGAAAATTGTGAAGACAAAATCGGTCTCTTCATGTTATCAGGCAATGGATTTGATGTGACTCACTAGTCTGATCTCTACAATAATCTACTTAAGGTAATATGAGTATCTGGGCTCTTTTCCTACACAGAATTTCAGAGAATACTTCAGACCTAGGCAATCCTAGTTTCCATACTATCGGTGTGTGTAAAGATTGAGTCTCTGAAATATTGTAATTATGAACATTATAATTTCATCATGATGATTCTACCAGTAGGCATAGAAAACTCCACCTTATTTATCAGACCTCTTTTGGATTTTGATTTTGCAAGATCTGGAGGTATATGCAGGAATTTATATAGGGAGGTATGTTCTTAATATATTTATACTTAGAATAAGATAGACTAAAAGCAGAGTGTGGAATCTAGTGGCCAGTGGGCTGAATTTAATCCATAAGTGGATTACGACCAATTCATAGTAATACAAATTTGAATTAGTTACCAACGTTTGTATCTTGTAGAATTTCATATACAAATCCAGATTTTCAGCTTTTCTTAAAAATGAAAAAAACCCCTAACCTAACAATAATCAGTTGGGGCTGATTAAATGCTGCCGCTGGGGGTGAGGGTGAGTGATCTCCAGTGCACCATTTTCCATTCAACAGTTACTTGCCCGCCTGGCCCCAGTAGGCATTTGAATTTTTCCTCCTTTTGAGTGTAATATCAATTAATCTAAACAGGTCCTTTAGCTTCATTTAAGATTTATAACATTAAGAGTATTTCATTTGGATGTGTTCAATTGTTTCTATATTATTCATTAGGTGTTTTTTTTTTTCCCTTTAAAAAGAGGAATTTGGATTTGCAAAGAGCAGGAAGAATACACTCATATTAAGTAACTCTATGGAGAAGTTCATGTTGCATTGCACAGTAATAAATGTTAATGAACTCTGAACATTTACATAGCACTAATTTACCAAAATAGGCCTTATAAATCTTGACTGCTACTAGATAATCCACCGTATAGGATATAGTAATTACAGGGAAACTGTGTAAGCTATTTGTGTATGTTTCCTCTTGGTGAAAAATCTTCTAGCACAAAACTCATATAATTCTTGGTCATTGTGGTGAGATTTTTCAGGAAAGTCACATTTGCTCATATTTACTCTAGCTCAGAACTTGGCAGTGTGGCTTCAGTTTTGCTACATTAAATTTTTGACTCAGTTGAATTACTAATACTAGTGTTGACATGAACTGTTATTTCAGCAGATATATTGAGGAATCTAAGTAGCTTTTTATCAGTTTTACTCAATGTCATGTTGGAATGGTTGGAACTGCATGAAACCCTTTACTTCAAAGCAGCAGTATATATAGTCAAACCTAGTAGCTTACATTTGAATTCTGCCTCTCCTGCTATACTTGCCTACATGGACAATAGTGTACAACCTAAGTGCTGTGTCTGAGGCCCAGTGACATTTGGAATGCTATTGATTAATACAAAGTTACTTTTCAAATCTTTTTTGTTCACTTACTTTTCCTTGCCATGTTTATTTGCTTTAGTTCTGTTTAAATTTAGTTCTTTAAAAAAGCACATACAGCAGGGTTGTTTGCTGAGATCTGAAGGAAAGAATGCATTATGCTCGCTAAATGAACCAAAATTTATGTTGCAATTATGAAAATGAACATAATAGACACATTTTCTTTTCTACCCTCTCAAGTCAAAGTTATATATTGCTCTGTCCAACCAGTCATTATGACTGAGTCACTTTAAGAGTTAACTATATCTGGGGTATACTTATTAAATATATTCAATTTTAAATGAAGAGGCTATTTTCTTTTATTAAGGAGATAGTGCCAAGTGTAATCATATAGCAAAAATTGTGTTGATATAAGCATACTGAAAATATTTTAAGTTGCAAACTTTCACTATAAGTTGCTTATAAATTTGTTTCTTCTTATTATAAGATGACAATATAAAAAGGATGTTGGGTATCATTTTATTTTTAGTGATTAGAATAAATATACATTTTCATTAGCTCTGGAAAATGGAATAGTCATAAGTTTTACCAAAATATTCAGTCTTGATATTAGCTGAAGAATATAGTAAATGACTTAAAAATTGTTAGGATAAAGTCTAAAGATTAGAATGATTCATAAATTCATATGGATCATTAAAAAAGATTAGTTATATTAAGAATATAGTATTAAAATTAATATAAAACTGAGAATCACATAAATATTACATAATATTCTTAGCTCTTTCTCTTCATTCTCTACCAATTCCTCTAGAAACCACATTTAGTTTCATGGCTTCAGGTATGACCTATATATTTTGATCATTTCCAAATACACAGGTCACTTCTAATGGATGTTTACATCCTGAACTCTCCACTGGGCTCTAGTCTCCCATGAATTACTGTCTATATGACATCTCTGCCTTGATGTTTTACAGGAACTACACAACTAACATTTCAAAATGGAACTTGCCTTTCTTTCAACCCTGCTCTAGCTTCTTCTATTTTCTCTGACAGTTGCTTACATTCGTTAGCCAGGACTGTGTCACATGGCCACCCCTATTTGGCTCATGGCTGTGGAAAGGGAGATTGGAAATTGGTAGTGTGCTAGCAACCAAGAATATCTGTATCAGCTACTTATAAGCTATGTTGCTTTTAAAAATAACAATTTCTTTGCGACAGTTTCCTTATCTGAGAATTGAAATAGTGCCCGAAAAATAGTATGTGCTTAGTAAATGTTGTCTGTTGTTTCCATCATCTACTGCTGCATAGCCAATAACCCTAAAATGTAGTGCCTTAAAACAACGAACATTTGTTACTTTTTATGATTACACTATTAGTGGCAGATAGGTTTGATTGCTAAAGTAGACTTAGTGCCCAAAATGACAATGCTTAAATCTATAGTTTATTACAGGAAAAGAATATAAATAGCCAGAGCATTAAAGTAAGGATATTCTTTGTAGTCAAAGGCTGCAAGGGGCCATAGCAGGACATGCTTTCTGTGTTGGATCAGGAAGCACTGACACATGCATGGATATCTCAGAACCTGGGAGCACAAAATGGAGCCTTGCCAGTGTTTCTTGTACTCTGCAGGTCACAGAGGCATAGTCCGTTGCATAACCAGCACCAATAGTAGAGCTGCAGGAGTTCCCCCGAGGCCAGGTGCAAATCATCAATCTTACTGTTATCAATGAACAATCCTAACAAGCTTATACAAACCACTCTGAAACTCAGAGGAGTCATAATTGAAAACAAGGCTATTAATCAGTAGTTTCCTACCTTGACCAGGGATAAGGGTTTACTGGGCTTGGTTGCATAGTTTTTCTGATCCATATGGTATCAGCTAGGGTCACTCATCTGGCTGCATTCCAGAATATCCAAGATGCTTTCATTCATATGTGTGACACCTCAGCTGGATTGGCTGTAATGGCTGGAAGCTGGTTGGGCCTCGCTTGCCTTCCAGGTAGTTGGGCTTGCACTGAGGCTCAGGGCTCTGAGAGTGCATGTCCTTCAGGCCTACGCTCAGAGGTGGCACTATGTCACTTCCACTGTATTCTCTTTGTCTAAACAAGCCCCAAGGCCAGCCCAGATTCAAAGAGAGGGAAATGGGCTCCACTTTCTGATGGGAAGTAAGGCGTGGGTTTATAGGGATAGGAGGAATTTTTGGTGGCCATCTTTATAGACATCTATCATGACTATTATTATTTTTGTTGTCATACTTATTGTATTATCATCACCACAACTACTCTTTAGTCAAAGAAAGCCAGAAAGCAGTATCTTGCCTGGACTTCTGAAATAGCTTTCTAACTATCTCCACTTCCAATCTTACTCTGTTCTTTAAGCTTCATAGGCAGTCAGATTTGTCTTCTTAAAATGTTATCTGGCAACAAAAAGACAAACAACCCAATTAAAAAATGAGCAAAAGATTTGAATAGACATTTCTCCAAAGAAGATATACAAATGCCCAATAAACACATGAAAAGATATCCAATATCATTAGTCATTAGGGAAATGCAAATCAAAATCACCACAAGATACACTTCACATCAACTAGGATGACTTTAATAAAAAAAGGAAAATAGCAAGTGTTGATGAAGATGAGAGAAATTGGAAGCCTTGTGCACTGCTGTGGGAATGTGAAGTGGTGTAGCCTCTAGGCAAAACAGTTTGGAGTTTCCTCAACAAGCTGAAGATAGTATTACCATGTGACCCAGCAGTTCTCCTAGATATAAACTCCTTCCTCAGGGCCTTTGCACATGCTTTTCACGCTTCCAGAAATGTTGTTCTGACCAATTTTCCCATGATCTTTGCATATGCTTTTCTATAATAGGAATGCTATTCCGTCCATTCTTCCCAAGATGAGTTCCTTCTCGTGTTTAGCTTTCAGCATAAATGGTCTTTCCTGTCTACCTTTCACTGTTACTTTCTATCCTGGTACTTTGTGTCCTTCATGGTACTAATTGTAATTTGTAATTAGTTTATTTATCTGGTGGCTGTTTGTCTCTGTCATGGGAATTTCACTTCATGAGGGCAGAGCTCTGTCTTGTATCCATCCAAGAACCCAGCACAAATCTGACACATATTAGGCAATTCAATAAATATTTGTAAAAAGAATGAATGGATAACCAAAGGAATTTTTTTATAAAATACGAAACAGGACATGTTACTATATAATAGGTAATGAAAATGTAATATTTTTTCAGTCAGTTTTGTCATGATCTCTGCAATATTTCACTTTTGTAACACTCCTTGTAAAAAGAAGAAGGGCTTTGTAATTAGTCAGACCTCAGTTTGATTTGTGCTCCTACTAGTTGTGTTAGAGGTAAAGTTACTTAATCTCTATGGATCTTATTTTCGCCATTGGGCAAACTTGAGAAATGTATATCTTGCAGGACTTTTAAGGATTAAAGATAACATAAGAATAGGATCAAATATAGTGCCTGCCAGACAGTGGTGCTCAGTAAATATAGGGAATTAATGTTTCTTCATTTTATTTGAAAGAAGCATCACGGATAAGGAGAATAAAAACATTGTCTAAGTAAGTGTTGATTGCAGAAGTGAGAGTTTTCTAGAATGAGTAAGAAAAGCCTCTAAACTAAAATAAAGCCTTTTTGTGGTACCTGGATGATGCTAATAAAAAAACTTTAAACATTTTCCCCCCTCTACAGCCTTTCTGCAATGTCATTGCATTATAGGTTGGATATATTAGGATATAGCTTTAGGATGAGGCCACTTAGTTAAAATTATACTGAAGAACAAGCAACAATTAAATTATATGTGGAACTAAAGTGTATAGAAACAAATGAAAGTCTTAAAATTAAACTTCTCTCTGTATCTTACCACACAAAACCTCATTTGGTAATCATTATAATTTCCTCAGTTTTAGTATTTTTTATTTTGAGTGCTATATTTGAATAATCAATTTAAGTCCAGGCATAGTTTCAGGTGCTATATGCATACAGTTGTGTTCTGTGCAAATATCAGATTGTGAAAAGTATCTTCTGTATTTGAAAGAGAGATGCAGAAAAGTGAAGAGTTATGGATGGTATTCATTAATCTTTATAGTCCCATCTATTCAATTAATATTGAACTATTATGTGTCAAAAGTGTGGCAAGGCTGACTTTTTCCTTCTCAAAATTACTTCCACCACAGCGCTTAGATTTTGCTGGTACCATTATTATATTTTCTACTACATTCCTAGCTTCATGAAATTCTTTATATTTGGTAGTTTTTGTAGAAAGGGATAGAAGGACTTCTGGTTGAACAAGGTAGATTGAACCCGTGCTTGTATCTTAGCTTCCTACCTCTATTAGTTTTCTAGGACTGTCATAACAAAGTACCACTGTCTAGGTGGCTGAAACAAGACACGTTTATTTTCTCCCAGTTCTGGAGGCCAGAAGCCCATGATCAAGGTTTTGGCAGTGATTTCTTCTGAGGTCTCTCTCCTTGGCTTGTAAATGGCTGTCTTCTTCCCATGTCTTCACATGGCCTTTCCTCTGTGCATGCTTATGTCTGTGTCCAAATTTCCTCTTCTCATAGAGACACCAGTCTGACTGAATTAGAGCCCAACCTGAAGGCCTCATTTTAATTTAATTATCTCTTTAAAGACCTTATCTCCAAGTATGGTTCCATTCTGAGGTACTGGGGGTTGGTACTTCAACATATGAATTTTGGGGGGACACAATTCAGCCCATAACACTCCCAAAGCCTCACTAAATAAGTAAAAGTATAAGAAAGGCACAATACTACAAATACAAAGACAATGGGAGAGGAATTGATAATAGATAAAAGATGTCTTCAGTTTTCAAAGATGGAAAACTGATGGGCCAATAGTAAATGTAAAAGCTGATGGGCAAATGTAAAATGGTAGAATGGAAAAAGCTTCTATGTAAATACCTTCAGAGAGGGATGCCAACCAGAAAGCCAGTGCACATTACTGGACCTTCAGAAAGCCCAGGAATATCAACTTCTTTGGAAGGTGGCAGGTGGGACTGAAAACAGCAGGGTGGGTGATAATCTGGATAAGAAGCACAGCCTCTGATAGTGAGGTGACTTCCTCATCCCCACTCCAGGAGAAGATGTGAGGTCTGTTGGTGGAGAAATTGAATGAAGGAGTCTGGACTTGGGAACCCTGATATAGAAGAGGAAGAGGGTGAGATGACGTAACGAAAATGGAGGATATTTCTAGACTCCAGAATGGAGTCTCTAAATACCATTACCACTAAAAAGAATCAGAGTTCCTTGGAGAAATGGCTGATCTCAGGTCTGGAGCAGGAATGTATATGATGAACTTGAAGTGTCTTGTCATACCAGAAAGCAAGTAAGCTATGAAAGACTACTGGGGTCATGTCAAAAGGTCTCAGGGGCTCATTCAGATAGGTTCTCACTGACCAAAGATGGGATAAAAATTTCAGTGAGCAATGCAACTCCAATGGGTTGAGATAATTCAAATATATTTAAATCTATGAGTTTAGAATTTGAAAAATCATTGATTAGTGTTGGAAGATGCAAGAGTCCAACTTGGTACTTTGAAAGTGGTAAATAAAAGGGAAAAAACCCCCCAAGCATTTATTTTGCTTTTCCTATATGAACTATACCTTAGGGTAACCAAATAGTTGATGAGAAAAGTCTCTCTTTATAGAATTATTTCAGCCAATAAATGAGAAAGAATTATAGAATTATCATATCATCATTTTGGAACCTCTGATGAATTACTAGATCTAGTCAGTAATCATTAATGGCCACTACAGTAACATAGCAGAGTGAGAGAGAATCAACTATTATATGTGCCTCCTGGTGGAAGTATATAGCACCACCTGTGAAATAATCTTGTCAAGAAAAGAAAATTGAATTGGAATCTGATTAAGCCTTTATATCAAACTGCCAGTTTACAGAAAGTACAAGGGACAGGAAATACATAGATAGTAAATAAAAAAAAAATACAAACTGTTAGAAACTCTTAAAAAATTGGACAAAAAACTTAGCTTCTTCAAAAAAAATTCAAAGGACAAAAAAGTGATGAGAAGAAACCTATGGATTACAAGAGACTTGAAAACATATTGACTATGTATAACTATGGACTTTAATTGGATTCTGATTAAAAGACACAACCATATAAAATTTATCTATTTTTATATTTAATATAGACATATCTAATAAACATAAATTTGAGGCAGTCACAAAAATTTGAACTCTGAATAATTAAGGAATGAGAAATCATTGTTCATTTTTCTTAAGATAGAAAAATGGTGTTGTGGTTATGTCAGAAAAGAGTCCCTTATTTTTTGGAGATACATTCTGAAGTATTTGTTGATGAAATCATATGATATTTTGGATTTGCCTCTACGTCACTGGAGTGAGAATTGGGGGAGTTGGTAGAATTAGGAAACAAATTTGGACATGAGTTGAAGATTATGGATCCTGGCTGTTGAGTATATGGGAATTTCTTATACTATTCTCTATATTTTTTGGTGTGTTTTAAATTTTTCATAATTGAAAATGAGACAGGAAGAAAACGGAGAGTGTAAGTGAAAGGTTTCCATACAGAATGGGGAGAGAGTTCCAGGCGCCTTTCCCACTCACCTAAATTGTCAGCCAGACTTGAGAAAAGCCTTTCATTTGGAGGCCCGCTAACACAAAGGCTGAGTGGTGATTCCATCACGGCATAATGAAGTGCCATAGGTTTCGAGTCACATCTATCCGGGTATGAAATTTTCAATCAACTTATTTAGTGGCTCACTCTTAGATACGAAGGAGGAGGAGGGGATCCCCAGACATTTGAGGAAACCCTTCAACATGAAACAAAAACAAACAACCCAACATCAGTGACACTCCAAGGAAACAGACAGTGGAACAGAATTATAAATAATTAAAATTGTAATTAATATCCATAGAAAGATGGAGGATAATGCAGGTGTGGATAAAGATTTAGAAAATAAGAAAGAGAATTGAAAATTAAAGATATGATTGCAGAGGTTAAAATGGTGGAATGTGAGCTGAAAGAAATACGTGGCAACCTGGTCACACTGTAGTCCTTATTTACGTGAAGGAGACTGAAACGCTCAGAAACAAGGGTGGTCACAGAACCGATGGAAGGGGATTGCACCTGGGTGAGGCCTGGCAGTGGGAGTTTTAAACTGATTTAAACTGCACATTAGAATCAGCCAGGAAGCTTTTAAAATTTTTTGAAATGTTCATAATGCCTGAGAATCATTTCCATCGGCCTTAACTTGAATGAGGTGGAAAGAAGCCTTGTTAGTTTTGAAAGTGCCCCAGGTGATCTTCTTGTGCAGCCTCGGTTGAGAACCACTGATCCAGGGTGAGCTTCTCAAAAGCAGAGCCCCTGCTTTATTTATTACTATATATCAGTGCTTTGCACGTAGTAAGCTTTTAGTAATTTTAGTGAAAATAATCGTCTCTGACGATGGCTCCACGTTTGAGGAGTAAAGGTGAAACCATGTGGCTTTCCCCAGTCCCCCATCCCTGCAACCATCTGAACAAATGGATGATTATACATCAGTTTTTAAAGAAAGAGGCCCATTTTTATTAGGTTACACATGAGAAGATGCCATAAACAACTGCCCCAATAATCTTTAACCTCTGTTCCCAGGGCAGAATGCCCTCGAGATCTGAGCCTTCTTCCTTAGGGTGGATGTGCTTAGCAGAAGAAGCTGCAGTAGTGACCCCTTTTGTGCTGAGCTGTGGTTCTTAATTGTGCGTGAGAATCACCTGTGAGGCCTGTTAAACGTGTCGATTCCTGGATGCCACAAGATTCTGATTTGCTAGATCTCAGGTGAGACACGGGGTGGGGGTGGTGCTATGTATTTAGTAGGGTGATATCAATGCATGTGGTCTGTTGATCACAATTTGAAAAAGCAAGATAAACATCACAGCATTTTCAGCCTGTGCCTGAGGTTTGATCTCCTCAGTCTTTTTGCTTTTATATTGTCATAAACGGAGACCTGCCTTTCAGCGGTCACTGTCTCACAATCTGATTTTGGAGCTTATTTTTAATTGGCTTATTAAATCCTAAGCCTAACTTTTTAGAAGCAAGGAACCTAATTTTACTGTTCTATCATATTTTGGTGAAGCAAAGTTCAGTAACATTAGGAACTTTATGAAAAAACAGAAGAAAAGGAAAAGGAAGTATTCATTGAAGGGGTCAAAATTTCATTTCTGCTTTTATGCACAGTAGTTCCCAAGACTAAGTATATTCACTGGTCTCATTATTCACGCTTAATCTTTTCCCTGTGATCCATAGTAATGACCACTTATACCACTGTTGGAAATAGTGGGAAAGTAATCCCAGTTCATTAGTGGCTGATTACTTTTCACCATGCCTCCCTGTACGGGGAGAAGAAGGATTTCTGTAAAGTTCAAGAAAATAGGTGAACATTGTGTATTTGAAGTCATGCTCTCCATATTTCTATATTTCATACATACTTCGTGGGTTCATATAAACAGAATTATGTAGAAACTTAACTTACTACAAGTTCATAGATAAAAATAATCTTACATGCCGTAGCCAAAGTATCTTTTCTGCCAGCCACCCTGATAGCATAGATTTGTTCATTTAAGATAACGTAGACCTTTGCATAAATTTTTAGAATCTAATCTATTTATAAAAAGAGGTACTTCTGCATAAAAATTTCTCCTAAGGTAATTTTTTCAAATTATTATTTTTAATATGTGGGTTTTAAGATATTTTATTGTAATTAGAAATGGCTAATGTTCTTATGTGGAGCCGCATTATTTCCCAGAGGAACATATGTCCAAATTTCTTATATGGCTTGTGAAAATGTAGGACTCAGTGCATGCATTTGTCCATCCATTCATTTTTCTGGCAGATATTCACTGAGCACTTTCTGTGCTCCAGGTACTCTGCTATGCTCTACAGATACAGCAGCAAACAAAACAGAAAAAAATAACTGCCCTCTTGGAGCTGACAACATAGCAGAAAATTGTATTTGGGATCATAAAAAGTGATCAGGTTAAAAAACGGGTAGGAAAAGGGACTGGAATTGTTTGGGGAAGGCAATGAAATTTTAGATTGAGTGGCCTGGAAATGACTCATTAAGAAGGTGACATTGAGTAGTTACTTGAGTGAAATGAAGGAGTGAGCCCTGGAGCTTCTAGGAGAACATTCTGAGCAAAGATAATGGCAAGTGCAAAGGTCCTGAGGTGGATATATCCTGATCTTTTTGAGAAACAGAGTGAATGGAGAGGGGAGAGTAGTAGGAGATGAAGTTAGAGTGGTAATAGAGTGTCTGGGAGTGAAATGCATGTCATATTAAAGACCTTGGTTTTTGCTCAAAGTGAGATTGGAAGCCATTGGCTGAGTTGGAGAAAGGGAGTGATGCAGTCTGACTCAGGGTCTTAACTGGATCCATCACTAGCTGCTGTGCTGAAAACAGACTGAAGGTGGACAAGGGTGGAAGCAGGGACAGTTAAGAAGATTTCACAGTAATCCAGGTACAGATGGTGTCTTGGTCAGACGCTTGTATATTTATGGAGGTGGAGAGAAGTGGTTGGATTGGGACATATTAGAGTGATGGAGATGAGAAGATTTGCTGATATAATTTTATTGTACATCCAAGTTATAAGCCAAGTACTTAATTCATAAATCAAGAAGTCATTCTTTCAACTAAAGAAAAGAAGGAGAGCTATATATGAAGCAGAAGATTTGAATCTAACATTTTTTTATACTATGAAAGATACTTTATCAAGGTAATTAAAATATTTGGTGATGAATAAGTAGCACTTATTGATATATATTTAGATTGTTTCATAAGATAACAAAAACATCAATCCTAGTATTGACTGAATTAATTTTTGTCTATTGTCAAGTATCTAGTTAAAAGCTTAATGTCTTACATCTTCTAACATTTGTAGTTAAAATATATTCTGAGGCTTATTTGTTGGAAACAGTCTATCCATTCATGGAAATTTGAAAAGACAGCAATATATATATATATATATATATATTTTTAGAGAAGAGCTGGTTGTATACATTTAAATGGAAGAAATATAGAAGCCACTTTTATTCACTGTAGCATTTAATCATGTGAAGAGCTAGATAATTTTTTCTGAGCTCTATCAGTAGAGGGCAGCAAAGTTTCAAGTAGTGTGTTTTCAGGTTCCTGGAAAGCTTTGCTAAGGAAAATTTCCTTTTTTTGGTTGCTCTCAAGAAGTTTGTTCTGGCTTGCCTTTTAATGAAGTGCTTTGGTAATATATAGGAAGTTGCTTAAAAATCCTGCAGCTTTGGTTCAGATATTTCGTCAACGATTCCCTTAGGGGCTATAGATGCGTTCTTAATGAGAACATGTATTTTTTTCTTTCTGTAATTTAGGGAGTACCAGGGCCTGGAAAATATGACATTAAAAGTCAATTTCAGAAGACTGAAAGTATGACATCAAATGTAAATGATCCATCACCTGCTTTTCTTTCTCAATCCCAGGTAATGTTCTATAGTTCTTATCATACGTAGAATATAATAGGTATAATGTGAAGCCAGCAACCAATCCAGTAGTGTTTGGGGAGATGTTAAAAAGAAAAGTGATATTTAAGCAAATTGGAAACAGACGTGGCCTAGGCAAATCATATTGCTGAAAAATGTGGATGAAATGAAATGAAATAAGATTACAATATTAACAATAATATGCAATATAAATATTTGAATTGAAACCATCTGTTAAACATTTTCTGTTAAGCAAATTTGCATATGTGAAAGTTCCGTTTAGCTTATAAGAGATTTTAGTCTGAGTTTTTAAATCTATTTTGCCAGTGAATGTGTGGAGCGTTTACGTGAAATCTGTGAGGACATGGCTGTCTTTCTGAGAATGTTCTGAAAGCTCCCTGTGGAGCCTGGTCATGGGTTATGTCTACAACTGCCACTGGGGCCCTTATTAGTGATGCAAGAGTCTGTTTCACAGTCACCATTTCAAATTCTCTAAGATATATACTAGGGGACTTGAAACTATCTAAGATATTTCTAGAGCAAGAAAATTATAATACTTTACAACGTGGCAGCCTCTAGATCAAAGTAGTTACGATATTTATCCAACTATGTACAGCTATGATTATCTTTTTTAACTTGGAAGGTTATTAACCTTCAAATGACTACGGGTGACTACTTTGGTTTCATCGTACTTAGGAAGCATCTCCTTGGAGACAGGTAAATAGATTGCAGGTATATTTTGGAGATATAATTAACATGACTTTTTAATGGGTTAGACGTTGTGTTGAGGGACTAGGAAGAATCCAGAATGAATACCAGGTTTCTTCCTTGAGCCACTTGATGGTACTTAAGGTGCTACACAAAACGGATTCGTGGGAACAGGATTTGGGTTTGTATGCCCTTGATTATTAAAAATACAATTTTTACAACTAGAACTCTCAATTTTTATGCTATTTCTGTTCACCTGATTTATAGTCCTAATTTGACATCAGTTGGAACCAATTATAATATTTGAAATATATTTTCAGAAATGGAAAATAATGTGATATCAGTTTTGTTTAAGGGGATGATGAAGAAAATAATAACGGTTCTGGGGTGAAAGATATGGAGGAGTTAAAACCAACAGGACTGCTCGCTATAGGTAGTGAGTGTTTAGATGAATATGAACGGATATGTTAAAGACTATGATGGAAAAAGCAATAATATGATTAACAGGGTGGACTTAAAACACATAATTTTTGGTTTATAGGAATAAAGACAGGTTATGTTTCTGGGATACTTATTTTATTTATTGATTTAAGGAATTGTCTGTTATTTTATCTAAATGCATTGAATTTCCTTATGTCTTCAACCATGAATTTTTAAAACATAAGATTTCCTTTATAACAATGGTTCCCTGCTGTTGCTGCACATTAGAAATGTCTGGGGAATTTTAATACATTCTGATACCCAGGTGTCTTCTTCCTTGTCTTCCAGGGATTGATTCAATTGGTCCAAAATAGGGGCCAAGTATCAGTATTTTTTCTTAACTCCTCAGGTAATTCTATACACAGCCAAGGTTGAGTATTATAATTTTTAAAATATTGTACTCAGCATCTAAATAAGAAGATAGTATCTAGGAGAAAAATTGTGAGAGTCCTTTTTGGCACTTCCAGTAATAAATTGTTTTTGGTAGTGTTAAGATTTACCTACTTTCTAAACTGCAAAAGGGCATGTATAACATACTAACTTTTGTATAAGAAAGGAGGGAAAATAAGGAAACATATACATAACCACTTATCTTTGTATAAACACATTAAGGATAAACCAGAAAACAATAAAGTTGGTTACCTGCAGGGCTGGTGAGGAGAGATGCAGTGGAAGCTCTAATATGCTGCAGTTCATTTCTGCTGGCCTGCGAGAGCCAATTTTTAATTTTTCCAGTTTTGCATGTTGGCTGACGTTATGATGGTAGTGTGAAATTAGCCACCATCATGGTGTATTTATATCACAGAAATCAGCAAATATTATAAATTTGGACTTTTCACCTCAGTGGTGCAGCATCCATGGAGTGGAAGGGAAATGAGAGAAACATTTCTTTGAGTATACTTTTTAAAATATGTATTTGTCTTTTGGAAGCATATCAATGTTCTATATATTCAAATACAAAAATAAAAATAAATCAATAAGAATGGGAAGGGTTTTAAAAAAAACCCTAAAACTGAAAGCAAATGGAAACAAATGAACCATTGTATTCCAAATGAATATTCTTAACCACAGTGAGGGAGAAGAAAAGAATGATCCAGGCATCCACAGTGTTTGACTAGGTCGATCTTGAATAGGATGGAGAGAGTGATAGTGAGGGCAAGAATTGCAAATAAATTCTGAATGTTTTTCAGTGGGTTGGTTTATTGTAATGGTATGGGTGAAACGATCATGAAACTATATCAGATGTACTACAAGGTTGGGCAAAAAAGTCAATAGTGTGAGCCAGGGTTTTCACTGTGGAAGAAGATACTACACATATGATTGGAGGAGGTGAGAAAGGACCCCGTATTTGAATTGAATTTGAATTGAAAGTTTTGACGTGAATTATCATGATTTCTAATATATATAAATGTATATATTTATATATGCATATATATGCACATATATGTATATATGTATGTGTGTCTCTACGTATATGTGTGTGTGTATGTATAGATATAGATATATAGGTATATATCCTAGCTCTGTCTGCTAAATGAGCCAAGGAGCAGGGACTGGGAAGAGTATGTGGAAGATGAACCTGTAACATCTTGTTGTGTGAGAAAGTAAGAAAAGTCTCAAAAAAAAAGATGAGACATATCATAGGGTTGTATGAACCAACTTAAGAGGCTCCTTACTGGTAACAAAAGCAAAGTAGTTAATTATAAATCATTAAAACTGGCATTCATGAGTCCATATGGATAAATAGATGGATAGGTCATGAAGTAAATAATTGAGGATGAAGGGAGGGCTCTTGCTTACAGTATAATGCAGAGTGCTTACTGATAAACATAGAGAAAGTGTTGGATTCGATCAAAATTAAAATCTCTCATGAGGTCCAGAGGACATCATGTGTCTCCAGATATGATACACTGAGAAAGCCACAACATCACTTACTTAGTATTCTGTCCTGAAATGCGTAACCTGAATGTAATCATAAGGAAGCATCAGAGAAGCCCCAACTACGGAAGGTTCTATTATACAAAAGAGGGGTGCTATATTCTTCCAAAGTCACGAAACACAAAGGAAGGCTGTGGAAATGCTCCTCATTGAAGGAGGCTAAAAGCAATATCCGACCCTAGACGAGATTATGTACTGGAGGGGAAATATGCAGCAGAGGCATTATTAGATCAGCTGACAGATTTGGTATATGAATGGTGGATTAGATAAAAGTATTATATCATTGATACACTTCCTGGAGTTGATAACTGTACTGTGGATATGTAAGAAAATATCCCTATTTTTAGCAAATGCATACCGAAGTATTTAGGGGTAAAGGACCATGATGTATGCAACTTTCCATTAACTGGTTCTATATGTGTGTGTGTGTGTGTGTGTGTGTGTATGTGTGTGTATAGAGAGAGACAGAGAGAGGGAGGGACAAACATATAAACAGAGAGAAAGGGAGAGACAGAGACAGAGGGGAGACAAGAGAAACAAATGATGTAACATGTTAACAATAGGTGAATCTGGGGAAACATTCTACAGGCATTGTCTGTATTATTTTTATTCATCCAACTTTGCTGTAAATTTCAAATTAATTCCAAATAAAAAGTTAAAAAATAAGATTATACAATGCTATATTTATGAGTCCATAGTTATACATATAGATACATATATATTTAATATTAATAAGTTAAATATTGTAAGTTTACAACTAAACTTAGTATTGTAAGTTTAAAATATAATAAGCTTAATACTATAAATTAAATTTGATTTAAATACCACTTGAATCTAAGATTTTTTCTTAAAGTATTAAATGATACTGTTGAGGTAATTAAATATGTATGTTGAGGAACTTTGTCAATTTGTGTAATTTTATTACATAGAAGAAACCATGTTAAATCATGTATTTTTTTTATTTATTATCTTAACCTGCAGAATATTTTAAATTTGGAGATTATCCATACACTGTCATCTAGAATCTTCTATTGAGATAATTTCCTTTGAAAAGTCTATCTGGCTTACTAAAGTACATAGTGCATTACTGTATTAATATACAGATGATTTTACTAAAAGCCATATATTTTACATTTTGATAGGTACAAGATCTTAATTCATCTACATTTTCTACACTCCATTAAGAAATAAATTAAACTCCAGATGTTATATTTCTAAGAAGGCAGCTTTTAACTCGCGAAGTATCAAAATGTACGATATTTTCTCACTGGCGTATTTTCCCCGTTCTTCATTAGAGATTTGTACCTATCAAATCAATCACTCCAGCTCCTGGCACTTATGATGAATCTCGAACTGCTTTCGAGTCCTTGAAGAAAATACCAGGAGTGAAAAATACCCCATTTGGTCAAAGTGCTGCTCGATTCACACAGAATTCTAGGATAGAAGAAATGCCAGGTTAGCAATTAATCCATGTATTTCTTTTTTTTCCCCAAAGGTTGTCCCTGAGCTAACATCTGTTGCCAATCTTTTTTTTTTTTTTTTTTTCTTTTCTTCTTCTCCCCAAAGCCTCCCAGTACATAGTTATGTCCTTCTGGCTCTGCTATGTGGAATGCAGCCTCAGCACGGCCCGACGAGCGGTGCCATGTCCATGCCCAGGATCCAAACTGGGAAACTGGGCTGCCGAAGCGGAGCACGCTAACTTAACCACTCAGCCACAGGGCCGGCCCGATCCATATATTTCTACTCTTTGGCTTTATGTAACCTAATATTCTTAACAAGGTGGATACACCAGAAAGTACTTTGTTTTTGTTCTATGGTTCATGTTGTCATTTTAAGTCAACTTTTGTTTTGAGCATGCAGATAAATAAAAATAACCTACAATTTTAGTAAGATTTCAATTTAACGTCACATATCGTAACTATAACTTTCTATTGTTTACCTTTATTCAGTAAATTTCCTACTTTTCTCTTAGATGAGCATATATAATATATCAACTATATGGTCACTACCAGTAACATAACTTGTGACACTCAGTTTTGTTAAAATTTTGTTTTGGGGACGTCCAATCACATATTCTAGTATTCTCAGTGGGTATTCTAGTATACCGAGCTAAGAATATAGCACAGAAATAACTTACATAATTGCTAACACAGTTCTGTTTAGCTGCATAACAAGCTTAGTGGCTTACAAAAACAGACTTCTGTATTCTATCTCATTATTTGTGGGGTGGCTAGAAGGCAGAGCTCAGGGGGGACTGTCATTCAGGGTGCATGCACAGCTCCAGCAGTGCTGCACCAGGGTAGTTGGTCTTTTAACATGGTAGCTCAGGGCTCCACAAGACCTGGCAGGATGCTGAAAGGTTTCTTATGGCCTAACCTCAGAAATCCCAGGACATCACTTTTGCCACATTCTGTTAGTCAATCAAGTCACTCAGGGCGGCACATATTGAACAGAAGAACATGAAGCTTTATCTCTCAATGACACTGGTAGCAAAGAATTTGTGGCCATCTTTAATCTACTATAGACTACCCTCTGGCCAGAAAATTTTCCTATATGCCTTCTCAAGGCCTCCAAAGTCTTATGCAATTATGGTATTATCTTGAAGTCCACGATCTTGTTATCTAAGTCTAGTATAGGTGTAGGTGAGAGTTCTCGGGCGTGGTACTTCAACATCAGCTTCTTGAGTTTGACTCCTCTCTATTGGCAGAGCTGTGAACTAAAGATACCAAAGTTATCTGCTCTACACATCCAACACACAATGGAGGGAGAGAGAAAAGACATACTAGGGACCCTTGTTCAGAAAAGAGGAAAACTGGAGGCCCATAGCAATCACAGGCCTACAGCAATTCTGAAATACAACTGGGCGTGTGTTGCCATTTCCTTGATTAGGGCCCAGTTGGGCTCCCTGGGAATGAGTTTCCATGGTCCTTTGTTCTACTTTTGGTCTCTTGGTTCCATCCTTTGAATCATCTTTCCTTTTCTATAAGAAATAGGCTTTGTTTGCAGTGGGAGCTTTCTCAGCCTGCTTCCTGCCCATAGAGTCTATAGTGGGAGTCTACAAGCCTCTTTTCATTTTGCACTGTTGTCCTTTTCATTCTAAGTTGGTACAATTCCTTATAAAAACTTTATAGATTTCTTACTGTATGAATTTATAATCGAATACACTGGACAAAAGCCACACTTAATTAGACTTCTTAGAAAAACCCTTGTCTATTTTGGGTCACCTTTGGTGCTGCTGTGTTTCAATACTCTTAGATTCTTAGGAGCACTGTTGTCTAGCCAAGTGGGTCTATGACGTATGGCCTTGAAATTCTTAGAGCCCCTTTTCTTTAACTGACAGATTCTATGAGGTACCATCTTAAACCTTTCTGAGTCTTAACAAAGGTCTTAGAGCGAAACCCTGGATTTGGTCTGTGCCCTCAGGCCATTTCTCACTTTGAGAGCTTTTTGCTGTATGGAGAGACTGGGGATGAAAAACGGTTTTACTTTCAAACCCAGAAAATCTTGATTCCTTTTTATTTTCTATAAATTTTTCTTGAAAACTGAACAGCTCCTCTATTTCCCATCCATGCCTTCTCTAACTCAGCTAAAAAACAATTAGTTGGCACTTTTGATGTTCAGCCTAGATATTTCCTTAGCTAGAACCCACTAATTTATTTAGGTATTTTCTTCATTATCCCAAGCATTGGTTTTGCTAAAATTTCTGCTGTTGCATACTACAAGTTATCTTCTTTCATGACTGATCTTTAAGGCATCACCAACTATCTCCTCAAGGCCCTTTCTCTAAGTGTTGAGTTGTTTCAGCTTCTGCCCCACTGCCTGATCCCAAATCATTGCTACAAGTTTTGGTATAGTAACTTGTTATCGTAATATTGTACTCCTGGTGCAAAATTATTTACTGCTCATGCCATTGAGAGGTTCAGTCTTCTCTCCTTCAATCTTGGCTAGTGTGGTGGTTTTCGTGACCAATAGTGTCAAGTGGAGCTGATATGTAACACTTCTCAGTCAAAGTCATAAGCTTTACAGTGTACACCTGAGCCTGTTGAAACACTTGGTCTTGGAGGCCCGAGCCTCTGTGTAGAAGTTTGACTATTCTAAGACTGCCGTTCTGGAGAGGTAATTAAGAGGTGTTTGGCACTATCCGAGATGAGCCATTCCCCGCAGTGTTTACCATGAATCTGAAATCCAAATTATTTATAAATATGAATTTATTGAGTGACCCACTTGCCTTAAGATTTGGTCTTGTTTTCAGTTTGATAGTCCAATGTATTACAAATAAAGTGTTATAAATTCCCCAAAGGTTAGTTTATTTGTGAAGGATAAATTTCAATTATGATGACCTCTAAAATCATAATCCTCAATCTGACATATGTTAAGAATTAGTGAGAATGGTCTTCATGGAATTTTCTTTTCTTTTCTTGTAGACATTAGGGTATTGTAATGAATTGGACTCATCAATCAGTCATAGAACAGATTTGACCACCTAATATATGGCTCAGAGCTGTTACAGGTTACTGTTAGAAGGCATCCCTAAACTATCTAGTTCTGGGGTTCCTGGGAATTTATACACATAGTAACTGAAAAATGAATATAAAAAACCTCTAATGTGAATGAATTATATGATGGCTTTTCAAATAGAATCTTAACGAAGTAGTACATGAGATGTACACACCTTGAGGTCCCTATATTTAAGTACTTAAGCTCACCTGTAATGTGTTGTGTTGTCCGCTCATGCTAAAAGAGAGACATCTGAGATACTTATCTTTTAAGTACCTTAACGGATGGTTCAAATAGTTTTCATTGTGCTTTCTATTTACCTTTTTTGTAAACTTTATCAGTGGAGGAATGTTGGAAGATGTCAGGAATAAAACGTATCAGCATTTAGGTTTTCTGAGAGTTAGTACAACAGAATTTTTAGCAGAGAAGGGGAACAGACTTTAGAACTGGAATGTTGGAAAAATTGGAGTTTGTGGGCAGCTTCTTTGAGAAACACTTTATATGTGTCAGGAGTACAGAGGATTTGATAATATAGAATGACTTGATCCCTTTTAATCCGGGAAGAAACTAAAATATCATCTAGCCTCTTGCTACAAAAAAGTGCCCATTTGTCAACTGTTTCCTGCCTATTGTGAGAAGGGAGATGCAGCAGAATGTAAATCAACACCTTCCTTCTTAGAGAAAGACTAGTTACACACTGCTTAGAGAAATAGTCCATTTACATTTAGTTGTAAGCTCCTTCTCTTGTAGGTTGTTTTTGGACAGGCAGCAGTCCACAGGCCACATTTTGAGTAGCACTCATTTAGTCAATGGCTGTTATCTTCAGACAAGGAACTTGGGGTCCAGAAAAACAAATGAGGTTTAAGTGACGTTCTATACCTATTTAGTTGCAGAGTTAATTTAGTATATTATAGAAAACACGAGTACAACCACGTCAAGGGTGCTTTCAAGTATATCATATTGCATTTTATGGATATTGCTGCTCACTGGAACTGATTTATTTTAAAATACTGAATTATAAGACATGTACGAATATTTGTTTCAAATATTTGAATGTCTTGATAACAACTTTTTTCAATTGCATAGGAAGTTGTATTATTTTGAATGAAAAAAGAGAAACATTATTCACTCAGATTGCAACTGTAGAAAATATTTCTGGTTATAAATGTGACTAAAAGGTAAAAGATAAAAACTAAAATAACTGCTATGATAGGAAGATTAGATGATAGGTGATTGTTTTTTTCAAATTGATTTTTAATGTTGCTACATCAACTTTTCAATACTTTTTGGCATCAAGAATTCCCCTTCTTACATTCTTGCCAGCAATATATAAGAATTTCTTTAAAAAAATACTCAACTTAAAATTACTCATTTTTAAAGAATTAAAAACATGTTTGTTTTCACATACGACATTCTCATAATTTTAGGTCCTGGGTTTTATAATCTGAACAATACTATAATTGACAACTTGAGCAATACCTGCTTGAAGAAACAAAAGAAAGGTGCATTTGGTTCTTCTGTTCCTCGGACTTTGTTCCTGGTTCAAGAAGAAGATTTTACTACTCCCGGGCCTGCTGATTATCAGGTAATCTGTGAATACCAAAATTATATTCTTTATATCTAGTACTAAGACTTTAGAGTTTTTAAAAAAATTACATGTGATATGTATACCTCATTATTATAAGCCATACTCTTATTAAAAATTTTTATTTTATACATTTTTTTTTGGTGAGGAAGATTGGCCATTAGCTAACATCTGTTGCCAATCTTCCTCTTTTTGCTTGAGGAAGATTGTCGCTGAGCTAACATCTGTGCCCATCTTCCTCTGTTTTGTATGTGGGATGCTGCCAGAGCATGGCTTGATGAGTGGTGTGTAGGTCCATGCCCAGGTTCCGAATCTGTGAACCCCAGGCTGCTGAAGCAGAGTGCACAAACTTAACCACTATGCCACCAGGCTAGCCCCTTAAAATTTTTATATATGATAACTATGGCATAAGAATAAAAACTAATTTGGTTCACAGCTATGCTTGTAATTTATTTTTTTTAAATGGATCTTATTCTTTATTTCTTTGAGGGTTTCATTTGTACTTCTTTAAAAACTTATCTTCATTTTAAGATTGCTCCACTATTTTCTGAGAGTAAGTTTAGGTCTTCTTTAAATTAGGTCTACTTTAAATGCTGTTTATGGTTTTATAATTTTTGTGTAGAAGTCTTACACATCTTTATTAGTTTTATTCCTTGGTGTTTGATTTTTTTAAAATTCTATTGTAAATGGCATCTTTTACATATTTTTATGTGTTAGCTTTCTGTTATTGGTATGAAGAAATGTAACAGTCTTTGTTAAAGATTTGCTTTATCAATGATCCATTATTGCTAAATTAAATGATTAATTGCTTGCTAATTATTCTTGCTAAATTAAATGATTAATTCTACTGATTTATTATTAGTTTTTAAAAATTTCCGTCAAGCACAATTATGCTGTCTGTGAATGACAGTTTCTTTTTTTTCCAATCATTTCATCTTTTGTATATATATTTTTGCCTTATTGAAATTCTGCATCCCAGAACAAAGCTCAAAGATATGCAAAGGAATTAAAAAATATCCAGCACTCTACAAGGTAAAATTCACAGAGTGTGGCATTCAATAAAAAATTACTAGGTATACAAAGAAGCGGGAAAATGCAACCCAGAAAAAGAGAAAAAAAGTCAATAGTAAGAGACCCATAAATTACACAGATAATAGAATTAGCATAAAAGGAAATTAAACAATTACTATAACTATATTCCATACATTCAAGAAGGTAGAAGAAATGTTGATCATATTAAGTAGAGAAATGGTACAAATAAAAAGACACAAATTCAAGTTCTGGAGATGGCAAATATAACATTTGAAAAAAGTACACTGTTTGCAATTAACAGCATATTAGACAGTTCAGAAGAAAAGATTAGTAAACCTGAGACAGTAATAGAAACTGTCTAAAATGAAACAGTGAGAAGAAGGACAAAAAAAGTTAATAAAGTATCAGTGAACTATGGGACAAATTAAAGTGGCCTAATATAGGTGTAATTGGAATCCTTGAAGGCAAAGAAAGAGCAAGGGAGCATATAAAATGCTTTAAGAAATAGTGACTGAAACTTTCCAGACTTTGATGAGAACTGGAAACCCATATAACCATGAAGCTCAACAAATCCACAACACACGAGACATCAAGGAAACTATGCCAAGGCACATTATAATCAAATTGACTAAAATGGTAAAAAAGAAAAAAATTCTTAAAAGCAGCCAGATAAAAAGGATACATAGCGTTAAAAGGAATGAAATTAAAAATGACAGTACATTTCTTGTTGGAACTACTGCAAGTCAGAAGACAGCAGTGTGACATCTTTAAAGTATTGAAAGAAAACAATTGTCAACCTATAGTTCTATAGCACGCTAAAATATCTTTCAGAAATGAAAATGAAATAAAGAGCTTTTCTACAAACTTCAAATTGTCAAATAAGTCAGTCACAGAGATGTAATGTATAGCATGGTGACTATAGTTAATAATAAGTGTATTGCATATTTGAAAGTTGCTAAGAGAGTAAATCTGAAAGTTCTCATCACAGGAAAAGTCTGTAATTCTGTATGGTGGTGGATGTTAACTGGACTTATTGTGCTGATCATTTCACAATACATACAAATATTGATCATTATGTTGTACACCTGACATTGATATAATGTTGTATGTCACTTTACCTCAATAAAAAAATGAAGGCCTTTTCAAGTATACAAAAGCTGAAATATTCAGCCCTAAGAGACCTGCAGTATAAGAAATGTTAAAGGAAGTCCTCTAGGCAGAGAAAAATGTTGCCAGATGGAATCTGGATCTATATAAAGCAATGCTGAGTATCAAATATGATAATTATGTGGGTAAATAGAAAAGGCTTTTGTTGGATTTCTCATTTCATTGAAAGCAGAACATTCTATGTGTTTTTGATTTGCTGACAACTTACCTTCACAGAAGGTAGTGGAAGCTATGAGAGGAACTCCTTTTCTGAGATTAATTTTGACTAAATGCTATTTTACAGTTTAGAATTCTCAAAGAAGAGTTTCTGGACATCGTTAGACATATACATGGAACTTATTAAATCCATATTTCAAAATGATCAGCAGAAAACAAGAAATGTTGCTAAGCCCAGAGACTCTAAGAGGGAAATTTGCCTAAAAGGATTGACAGGAACACACTCATGAGTAAAATTCTGACAATGAAGTTTTGCTACACATTAAACATTTTAGAGCTCAGATTTTAAAAGGACATTTTACTGTGTGTACATATTTATTATTCATTCTTTCTCATTCCTGAAGAATTTCAGGGAACTTAAAAGAATATGCAATGGAAAAGTAAAAGTACCTAAAAATTAGGCTGGAAAATATAGATAAAATAGGCAGATATTCTATAAATAATATAAACAGAAGTTAAACATTGGGGATGTTTGAACATAGTTGTCAAATCATAAAAGGACGTGTACAAAACATTAAAAAAAATGGTGTTTATCCTTTAGTAGATACTCAGGAAATGATAATTGGATAAATGAATACAAGAGAGAGGCTTGGGACTGTAGTCCAGGACTGTAATCGGACTGTAATCCAGGCACCTTACAGAGAAGAACCATGTATTGTAAAAAATACTAAAGAAAGTTAAAATGACTTCGTATAAGTTTGGTTTGGCAAAATAATTGCTAGGATGATATAGGAACTCTGTAGGCGGGGTAGGTGGTATAGGGATGGTAGAGACACTGAGTTGGATTTATCTTTTCTATCCGAGAAAATTGTTTTCAACCCAGAAAGGGTGGAACACACATGGTTTATAGGAAATTGTATCCTAAGATGCTTATCATGGTAATGTAAGAATACCCTAGTGGTTTAAAAAATTGCTTTTAATGAAATGCTTCACAAATTTGTGTGTTTTCTTTGTGCAGGATGCCACTCTCTGTGTTGTTCCGGTTGTAATTTATGTGCTGCTCAAGCGAGTACCTTAGTGCTTTAAATTAGTTAAAAACGTCAGGTGTAGCTGAAGTGCCTCTCATTGTAATGAAAGAACAGCTGTAAAATTATCCTCAGTAATCTTTCAGAGATGTTGCAGATTTGTCAGCATAACAGAAGAATGGAAGTGAATAAAGGTTTTTCTTATTTAAACAAAAATTGTTAAAATTATACAAAGTGAAAAATTCTTGCAAATTTTAAATTGTTGTTTGTCAGTAAAGTTTCAGGATAGAAAATCAACATTCCAAAACCAGTAGTGTTTTTATATACTACAACAAACTATCTGAAAAAGAAATTAAGAATAAAATCCTAAAATTCATATGAAACCACAAAAGACCCCCAAAAGCCAAAGCAATCTTAAGCAAAAATAACCAAGCTGGAGAAATCACACTACCTGATTTCAAAATTTACTACAAACTTATTGTAATAAAAACAACATTATACTAGCATAAAAACAGACATATAGTCCAATGGAACAGAATCACTTTAGGTAGTATGGACATTTTCACAATATTAACTCTTCCAATTCATGAACATGGTACAGCTTGACATTTATTTGTAGCTTCTTCAATTTCTTTCATCAATGTTCTATAGTTTTCAGTATACAGATCTTTCACTTTCTTAGTTAAACTTATTACTCTGTATTTTTTATGCTACTGTAAATGAGATTGTATTCTTGGATGTTCACATGCAGAAGAATGAAATTGGACTTTTACTGCATACCATATTAAAGAAATCAACTCAAGATGGATTAGAGACTTAAAACTGTACAACTACTAAAAGAAAACATAGAGAAGAAGCTTCTTGAGATTGGTCTGGGCAATAATTTTTTATATCTAACCTCAAGAGCATAGGCAACAAAAGCAAAAATAGACGCATTGGATTGCATCAAACTAAAAAGCTTCTGCACAGTAAGCAGTCGACAGAGTGAATGGTAGAAAATATTTGCAAATCATGCATCTGATAAGGGGTTATTAAATATTAAAATATATAAGGAACTCAATTCAATAACAAGAAAATGAATGATCCAATTAAAAATGAGCAAAGGATCTGAATACACATTTCTCAATAGAAGGCATACAAATGGCCAACAGGTATGTGAGAAAATGCTCAACATCACTAATCACCAGGGAAATGCAAAGCAACACCAGAATGAGATATCACCTCATACCTATCAGAATAGCTATTCTCAAAAAGACAAGAGATAACAAGTGTTGGTGGGGATGTGGAGAAAAAGGAACCCTTGTACGCGGTTGTTAGCAATGTAAATTGGTACAGCCACTGTGGAAAACAGTGTGGAGGTTCCTCAAAAGATTAAAAATAGAACTACCGTCTGATCCAGCAATCTGAGTTCTGATTATATATCCAAAGGAAATGAAGTTAGTACCTCTAAGAGACATCTGCAGTGCCATGTTTATTGCAGCACTATTCACGATAGCTGAGAGATGGAATCAACCTGTGTGTCCACAGACAGATGAATGTATAAAGAACATGTCGTGTGTGTGTGTGTGTGTGTGTGTATGCACATATACAGTGAAATGCTATTCAGCCTTAAAAAAGAGTGAAATCCTGCCATTTGCTACAACAGGGATCAACCTGAAGAACATTATGCTAAATCAAATAAGCCAGATGCAGGAAGACAAATACTGTATTTTCTCATTTATATGTGAAATCTAAAAAAAATCGAACACATGGAAGCAGAGAGTAGAATTGTGGTTGCCAGGGGCTGGGGTGGGTAAGAAAAAGGGGGAGATGTTGGTCAAAGATTACAAAGTTTCAATTATGCAGGATGAATAAGTTCTGGAGATCTAGTGTATAGTGTGGTGACTACAGTTAATAATATCGTATTGTATACTTGAAATTTGCTGAGAGAGTACATCTTAAATGTTCTCACCACACACAAAAAATGAGAACCATTTAAGGTTATGGACATGTTAATTAGCTTGATTGTGGTAATAATTTCACAATGTACATGTATAAAATCATCATGTTGGATACTGCAAATATATACAATTTTTATTCGTCAATTTTACCTCAATAAAGGTGGGGGAAAAAAAGAATATCATGGATACATTTAAAAAATAATTGTTGTTAGTTTTATTACCAAAGAATTTAGCATGTATTCATTAATTTTGTGTTATCTTAAAGGCCTTTTGAGATTTTGATATTTCATGAAATCTGATTCTAAATTATGCAATCGATTTCCCTTACTGATGTGAAATTTAGCGGGTGTGTTGTTCATGTAGATTTCAGTGTAGTTTTAACAGGTAGCTGTATTCATATGGATGTGTGAAAATGTGTATTGGATTATAGTTCAGTTAATTTGATTTATAACTGGTTGATTAACTATGACAGTATTATTTTCAGCCTAAAGAGAAGTCTATGGCAATATTATGTAGCTTTGTTCTTACCTCTGTCTTATTCAACATTTCTACCACTTCCTTGGATGAAATAAAGAACTTTTGGTTATGAAATCATATAATACTTGAGAGAATATCTGATAATTAAAACTAACGAGAAATTCAATAGGGATAAAAGCAAACTTTATCTTTTGTCTACTTTGTTGTAATAATAGCCCTTTTAAAATCTGATATAACTTAATTCTATAGAGGGCAGAGCTCACTTAAGCTGGTAGATTCCTGAGGGATTTTATTGATACATGATATTTCAGTGCCATGGGTATCAGAAAAGACCCTGCCCAAACCTGACTCAGAGAAACAGGGTTTGACAAAGATCTTCGAAGTCATATTTCCATATAGGTGTCCAGTTTCTAGTCTCTCTCAATGCAGTATAATATGAAGGATGGCATAGGAGATAGAAATAATATTATCAGAACTTATAACCTAATTATAGGCTTGCTTCTCATTCCTCAAATTTCTTTCCTTTGTCTTGAGATTTCTCCTTCCTGTTTATTCTTGCCAGCTCTTAGTATTTCATGGTCTTCGGCATCAACTAATGCATACTGAAGAATCATGGGTTCTCGTCCATGTCTAACATTATTATGTTAACATTATTAAATAATTTGAATGTAAGATTAGATGAATTCCATATGTCACCTAATGGAGATAGTTGGAAAGCTGGAGTTATTCCCTGGAAGACTTTGTTCACTAGATAAACCTAGCAGGCTAGAAAGCTGAGCATTATTTAATCTGGAAGAAGCTATAATCTATATAGGAAACCTAGAATTTCCCAAATTTTGATGAATGCATTCTAATACAAGTAAACAATGGCCCAAGAGTCTGAGGGAGAAATAGTTTACAGCAATATATGGGTAAAATTTAAGGAGTGAGTTAAGGCTACAGTAAAGCTGAGAAAAATGCAATTGTGTCTACATGGTTAGAAGTAGTGTCTCTCTGAAACATGTCATATCATGGCACTGTCTTTTAAGAAACTCCCTTTGCCTAAAACGCTGTGCCTTCTATCAGATATTGGAAGAAGTTTAAGGCTAAGAACAACACCTTTTTCATAATCTGGTGTCTGCCTAGTTCTTTAAGCTCCTCTCTCATTACTGCCGTAATTTCCCTTTCCTCAAACTTTCTCAGCTCTGAACTTGAGGTCATCCATTCCCTAAGGAAGAAGTCTAAGTACAATATCCTTTATGATGTCTGTCTGGCTCTCCAGCCTCACATCACTGCTGCCATAGTTTCCCTTCATTCTTGCTTCTCACTCTCTTAGCTTTAACTGTATTTGAAGTTCCTTAAATACATACAATACATCATGTCATTGAGTAATTGTTGTCATGCATTGGGAGGACAGGAGACTCAGTGTTCTTTTGTCCCTTCAGGAACTGAGGCTCATTAATGATCCTTCTGCAGGTTCGTCTATAGGAACCTTGTTACAACTTCTACTTCCTCTAGATAGTCTGATTGGACTGTCTTCTCAGTGCTCTGCCTCTCAGTGTAAACCGACCTGGAGGTTTGAGCTGAGGGCCTTATTAAACCAATCAACACAAGCTTATGGCCCTTAATGGAAATTCTGTGTTCTTTGGGAATAATTGTAATCCCAGATTCCCATCATGAATGGGGTTCAAAGGGTTACCTGAAGCTGCATTCTCAGGATAGGCCACACTCAGCCAGTTAGTGTAGTGCCTGCAAACCGGGACATCTAAGGGCAGCCCAGACCTGTTATTTGCTTAAACCTTGGGTGGCTGAACAGCACTTGTCCCTCTGAGAAGTTGGAGGATACCTCTGCTTGGAGGTTCCATAACTAGTTAGCATGCCTGAGTCTTGTTTGTTATCAGAACTAGCCCGACAAATGGCTCTACCAACTAAGAATGGCCACATTCTACCACCTATGGAACAGAGAAAGAGCTATCAACCTGTCAGTCTTGTCCATGCCAGGCCAAGCGAGGTCTCCTGTGTTGAGTCAAATTAAGTAACTAAACGTGACATTTTTGTTAATCGTTCAATTACTAATTAACAGGGAATCCCCCTTTTTAAGCCTCCAGTAATTTCTTCACTGCCTTTTCAGCCACCATTAACAAATTGTTTTCTCTCAAGCATTTGCTAAAATCTTTTTCATGATATGGGGCAGAATATATGTCCAATACTCCTAGAAAGTTTCTATTCATTCTTCAAAACATTGTTCGTATGTCACCTTCCTTGGAAATCTTTCATTGATCACGTTTTCTCCATGCTCTCACCCCACTACCCCTCCTCTCTTCTAACACTATATTTTGTATATCCTCAGTGATTGCATGTATCACACTATATTTGATTATGTATCTGTGTCCCCTCGTAGATGTTAGCCCATAGGTGCAAGGAAATTTATTTTTTTTTCATTTTGATAATGTCAGCATCTAGAATACCCCTATTCTATTTTGAGTGGACTCTAGAGTTGTGTAGCTACAATGAGAGAACTTGTTAGCCATACCTACCTGGAGAATTTTGTTTTGTTTTTATTTTTGAGGAGGATCAGCCCTGAGCTAACATCTACTGCCTAGCCTCCTCTTTTTGCCAAGGAAGACTGGCCCTGAGCTAACATCTGTGCCCATCTTCCTCTACTTTATATGTGAGACGCCTACCACAGCATGGCTTGCCAAGCAGTGCCATGTCTGCACCTGGGATCCAAACTGGCGAACCCCGGCCCTCTGAAGCGGAACGTGCACACTTAACTGGTGCACCACTGGGCCGGCCTCTGTTTTGTTTTCTTTTTGCTTTTAGATGCCACAATTTAAAAGGAATCTAGACAAATTGGAATGTGTTCAGGGAAGGGTTATCAGAATGGTAAAGGCACACAAGTTAAAACCATGTCACATAAAGAACATTTGACAGAAATGAAGACATTTAATATAAAGGACTTGGGACTTAGGGAGAATAAACCAGACAACTGGTTTTACAACTGAAAGTTTTCTAATATGCAAACGAGTTCTGTGTCATAAGACGTACAGTCAAGACCAATAGGTGACTATAGAGTTTCAGATTTCAATTCAGTGGAATTAAGTACTAGATTTCAGTTTAGTACAGTTTTAAGATAAATAGTGTGATTTTAAGATGAGAACAAACAGTAGTAACAATGAAAACAAAATAAAACAAACTAGAAAAAAGTATGCTTAAAAATTTGAAGATGGGAATTGTTATGTAACGACTTTGAAATTTGATGTCCTGAATTACTGATGCATTAACTCTTTTATGTCTTATTATACATAAAATTTATGTTTATGGGATTAATTTTTATATTTTTAGACATCAATTTTTTTCAGGTTTCTAATTTTTATTGAAACATTTTTTCAGAGATTTGTTTTCCATGTAAACATTCTTAAAGTAGTTGTTTCCTGTGTAAAAATCTACTTTTCTTTTTCCTTATTAGGAGGCAATTCTCCATGTTTTGTGTTTCTGCACATCTTTGTTTAGGCCTGTCTTTTCAAGGATGATTGCATAGCAAATAGCTTTGGAAGACAGAGAGAGTGTCTTCCTCTCAAGCAGAGGGCAGACGAGCTTGCTTCTCATTGTAAAAGATTCAGGTTCTCTAAACTTGTGATTTTTCTCCTGAAACAAAGCCTACTGCATGTACAGGACCCATTTTGCCCCATCTGCCTTGTCCTCATTAGGACCTGAGAGCAAGAAGGACTGAGGCAAGCATGCTGATGCTCCTGCTTTTTGTTACGGCATGGTTCCAAGGTCTTTTGTCTCTGATCAGGAGTGTCCTGTCTTCTGCCAGCATCAGTGAAACTGTGCCAGGTGAACTTGTTAGCTTGAAGTAGGTAAAACGCTCAGACCCATCATGGTTCTTACATCTATATATCCTTCACTTGTAGACATTTTCCTTTTATTATGTTTTGCTCCCACAGGCCCCCGTAGTGCATCTAACAGTCTCCTCAAGACAGTTCTCTGGTTTCTGTCACTTTATTTTCTGTTAAGTTCGCCAGTTTATTATTGAGATGCTAAAATAAGAACAAGTTTAACATGCCTATACACACTCTAAAACATCTTAATTTTTCTAGATTGCTAGGTTTTCTAGATTTCTAGATTTTTATTTTGTTTCTTTCTGTCAACCTTTGACATGTATCTTTTCTTTAACTTTTATAGTTCATACAATATAAGTATATATATATTTTCAATGTGGTAAAACATATAATATTAAATTTATCTTAACCATGTTTAAGTTCTGATGTAAACATATTTTAAATAAATCATGAATGTTGGTAGTTTTTAGAATGTTCTTGTTGTATTTTGTTTAAAAGTACTAGAAGTTCATTATTCTGAGTAACCTGGCATTTACATAAAAAGAATTACTAAAATTTAAGTTGCCAGAAATCTTTTTAAAAGCCCTCATTATGAATAGTCTTTATTGTCCACTGCAGACATTGAGACAGTATCACTCAGAGATTGTGAGTGTGATCTCTGGTGTCAGAGTGCCTGAGAATATTATCCTGCTCGGGCACTGACCTTGTGTAAATTATTTGAATTCTTTATACCTTAATAAAACGGAGATCATGATAGTATGTACCTCAAAGCATTATTGTGAATACTAAATGAATCAATATATGTGAAATACTTTAAATAATTTCTGGAACATAGTAAGGACTCAATAAGTTTTGTTATTGTTATTAACAATTAAAAACTGCCTGTAGTTATAACTCAGACTCTGGTAGTTTACATAAAATTTGACAAACTATAGTCAAGAGTGAAAGATACGCCCTAAATACATCTGAGTTTGAAAAATTCAGTCTGGTAAACTTTGTATTTAGCTGCAATATTAATCCACTTACATTTAATGGATTACTGATATATTTGTGTGTATATAAACCATATTATTTAATAGATTCTATAGGCCCACTTGTTTTAGCATTTTTTCTTACTTCACCTTCTCTTTTGAATTAATCAAATATTTTATATTATTCCATTTCATCTACCTCTATTGCATTTTTAGTTATACATGGTTTTACTATTCTTTTAGTGGTTGCCATCAAAATTACAATATGCATCCTTTACTTTCTGCAGTCCAATAAAAGGTTTACTTTTACTACTTTCCCAGTAGTGCTAAGAACATTTTAGCTCTGTTTTTCTATCTCCTATTTTTGTTTAATTATTGTCATACATTTTAAGTTTACATATATTTACAGCACTTTGAATATTATTGTTTTGTGCAGTCGGTATTTATTCGTATTTACTCAGACATTTATCCTTTCTATTGTGCTTCATTTCCTTCTGCATTTCTCTATTTCCATATGAAATCATTTTTCTTCTGCCTGAAAAACTCCCTTTAGTCTTTATCCTGGTCCAGGTCTGTTGATGATCAATTACTGTAGGTTTTGTCTGAAAATGTCTTTATTTTGTTCTTTTTAAATTTCGGGGGGATATAGATTTTTAGGTTGGCAGTTATTTTCTTTCAGCACTGTAAAGGTGTCATTCCATTGTTTTAGCCTTCTGTCATTTCTTTTGAGATTCGTTTCCTCTTTGAAAGCAATTGTATGTTTTTTTTGTCTTTGTCTTTGGTATGTCAAAGTTGTGACTTTCTTTATATTTATTTGCCTGAAGTTTGCAGAACCTTTAAATCTTTGGGTTGATATCTTTTATCAGTTTTACATAATTCTTGACTATTAAATACTCATATATTTTTTCTGTCACATTTTTTTCCTGCTTATCTCTCTGGAACTCTACTAAATTTATGTTACACTTATTCACCATGCCTCAAACATCTCTTATAACCCCTCTGTATTATGTCTCTTTTCTCTTTGTGCTTCAGATTAGATATTTTCTACAGAGCTGTCTTTCAATTCACTAATCTTTCTTTCAGCTGTGTTTCAAATGCTATTAAATTGATCTCTGGAATTCTTAATTTCAGATATTCTAATTTTCAGTTCTGGAATGCCTATTTAATTCTTTCTTAAAGATTTCACTTCTCAGAAGGAATTCTCTGTGTTTTCAAGTATTCTTTTCAATATTTCCTTTCTGTTCTCCTGAACACATTAATCACAGTTATTTTAAAGTCCTGCCTATTAACTCCAATATCTGGATTACCTATCAGTCTGTTGTTATTTTCTATTATTTTTTTTATCTTGATTTTGATCATGCACGTCTGTCTTTGGCATGTCCCATAATTTATTTTATTTTATTTTATTGGGGTCATAATAGTCTATAACATTGTGAAATTTAAGTTACTTTATTATTTGTCAGTCACCATATATATGTGCCCCTTTATGCAGCTCCCAAGCCCCTTCCCCTCTAGTAACAACTAATCTGTTCTCGTTGTCCACGTGTTTGTTTATCTTCCACATATGTATGAAATCATATGGTGTTTGTCTTTCTCTGTCTGGGTTATTTCGCTTAACATCATACCCCCAAGGTCCATCTATGTTGTTACAAATGGGATGATTTGGGCTGAGTAGTATTCCATTGTATATATATACACCATAACTTCTTTATCCATTCATCTGTTGATGGGCACTTGGGTTGCTTCTATGTCTTGACTATTGTGAATAAGGCTGCAATGAACATAGCAGTGCATAAGTCTCTTTGAATTGTTGATTTCAAGTTGTTTGGATAAGTACTGAGTAATGGGATAGCTGGGTTGTATGGTATTTCTACTTTTAATTTTTTGAGAGCTCTCTATGCTGTTATCCATAGTGGCTACACCAGTTTGCATTCCTACCAGCAGTGTATGAGAGTTCCCTTTTCTCCACATCCTCTCCAACATGTGTTGTTTTTTGTCTTGGGAATTATAGGCTTTCTAATGGATGTAAGATGATATCTCATTGTAGTTTTGATTTGCATTTCTGCAATGATTAGTCATGTTGAACATCTTTCATGTACTTTTTGGTCATCTGTATATCTTCTTTGGAAAAATGTCTGTTCATATCCTGTGCCCAGTTTTTGATTGGGTTGTTTATTTTTTTGTTGTTGAGTTGTGTGAGTTCTTTTTATATTTTGGAGATTAAGCCCTTGTCAGATATATGTTTTGCAAATATTTTCTCCCAGTTGGTGGATTGTCTTTTCATTTTTGTTCCTGGTTCCCTTGGCCTTGCAGAAGCTCTTTAGTCTGATGTAGGCCCATTTGTTTATTTTTTCTCTTGTTTCCCTTGCGATGCCCCAGAATTTTAATAGGATGCCAGATATTGTGCATGATATAGGGACTCTAAATGTTGTTGTCTTATTCCAATCATGGATTGTGGTGATTACAGTTTTTCTAGGGCTTAGTTTATCTCTGGTTTGTTCATTTTCTTTTTTTTCTTCTTCTTCTCCCCAAATCCCCCCAGTACGTAGTTGTATGTTCTAGTTGTGGTTTCTTCTAGTTGTGCTATGTGGGATGCTGCCTCAGCATAGCTTGATGAGCGGTGCCGTGTCTGTGCCCAGGATTTGAACTGGTGAAACCCCGGGCCACCAAAGTGGAGCGCGCAAACTTAACCACTCAGCCATGGGGCTGGTCCTGTTCATTTTCTTTAATGTAGTCCTCTAGGGATTTCAACTATGAGCCCTGATGTGTTCAAGACCCCTTTCTCTGTCAGGTTCTGAACTCTAAATCTTTAATGCCTCTGTGTTTCAGAGTTTTGGCTTAGATTTTTAGCATCGCCCTGCCCCTCATTCCCTTGCAAACCTCTTGATGGGGAAACAGAGTTTTGTTTTCAGGCTCCTCAAATCTTCACTTTTGTCTTTCTGGTCCAACAAGACCACAATAAACCTGTTTCTTAGTTCTTTAACAGCAGCTCTCTGCCAAGTCTAACCCCAGATTCTTTCTCTATTGCTTGTTATCAGCAAATGCCCCCAGGGAGAAAGCGCCTGTAGATTGACAGCTCACCTTTCAGAGGTTCTGCCCTCTTCAGAATCTTAGCCCCCTTGTCTATGCTGACAACTCACAGAGTTGGAAGCAGCTACAACTCTATGAGGGCTTCAAAAATTGGGTTTTGTTATATTTTGTCTGGATTTATTTTTAATTATTTTGGTAAAAATGTGGTCTATAAACTACTCATTTCCTCAAAAGCCAAAGTCATCCAATGAGTAATTCATTTCTTGAGCTTAAAACTTCTAACCCTAAACAGTAAAAATTAAAAAATGCTTCATGTCATAATTTCTAATACCACATACATGATAATAATAAAGTTATTATAAAAGGAAATATTTTAAGCTTCAATATAAAAATCACATGAAATAATAATGCTGGCTCAGATAATCTATATTTGAAAGCTTTCACATTTCTACAAGATATGAAGTGTGGTTTTTCTGTTTTTGAAGGTGATAGAATCTTTTTTCTTTTTTTTTTGAGTGACTGGTGGGGATAATATCATGAGGAAAAGCGTGGAGAAGCACCAACTTCAGCATATAGGGTAGAGAGGCACATAGTTCCAAAGATGCACCTAGTTCCCAAGATGTGAGAGGCGGATGTTTTAGTAGACTAATGTTCCTCAAAATGAACAAATAAAGAGATCCGTAATTATTCTACTAGGTATCAAATTCTGAAGTACTAAATATGAATATCAAATTTGGAAATAAAACACAGTGAAGTGTGTAAAACTGGGAAAATAAATCCTCATCCTTTTTGTATATACGAAGAATGTTACTGCTGGTTATACAAATTATTAAATGAATACAAATGGCTAAATTGTATGACAAATCAAAGAGTATAATAACTTAAGGGTTAGTTAATTGCTAATTAAATTTTCAGATTACTAGCTACCTCTAGCCTATTAATTTACATGTTCAATGCATATAAGGAGTTATGATATTTAAGAGACTATGGATCATTTTGCTTAGAAAATTTATTAATCCAAGATTCCACATAATTTGAATAGTTATTGTTAATAGATTTTTATGTCACGCATTAATAATTAAATATTAGCAAATAATGCTATATAATTGGCCAAATATATATTATTGAGATTACAACTTGCTGGTTATGAAACAGTAAAAGAATTGAGGTATGAATTTGACATTAGATTATAGCTAGTAACTTGCCTGTAATATGTTTAAATAATGTATGCAGATCCATCTTACTTTCTAGAGGCTCACATAATCAACTCTTTTTGCATTTTAATATCTCATTGACTTAAACTCTCTTACTTCTATATCCCATTTAAAAATTTTCTCTTTTATGAATATATGTCTATCTCTATTAAATGACAGAACAATATTGATGAGCTTCATTGCAAACTTATTATTTATTGGATCACTTGTATTGACAAAAATAAATGATATACTCCTTTTTTTAAATGTGCCTTTTGGAATTCACAGGTCAGTGGAATTTCTGATGAACCACGTAACTTGACTAACCGATGTGCTGCTTTCTTGTCAAGAACGGAAAGAATTATTAAACTATCAGATATGGTAAGAAGACTCCTCTATAATCAAACTTATTTCTAATCTAGGAATCTTGGAGGAGACTGCCTAACTTAAACATTGTATTAGGACCAGAGAGAGGTACCTGGTAGCCTGCTGTAACATCTTTGGCTTGTATGGTACTTCCATATTTTTAAAGTTCAACAAAATTTTTGAAGCTAAACAGAAGTCCAGCATTGGTCTGTGGGAGAATATTACAAGGAACATTTCCTTTAGGGTCAGAGAGCATTCATTCTTAGGACATACAGGAAAACTGAACTTGTGTTGTGTATGAATTGGAAGCTTTACTTTAGGGTCAACTGAATTTACCTGTAAGTGTAACGTTTTTCCCTTTTCAGTCTGAATCTATCTTGAAACCTAAGACTCTTCAGCAGTTTGTTAATCTGTGTTTTAAACTGTGTTGATATGAATTTTTCTAACTTAATTTCCATTTTTTTATAAATAGCTAATATTGAATAGATTGAAACAAGTAAAGCAGATGAAACTTAAAAATGAATATTTGACTATTTTATTCAGATTAAATTTACTAAAAGATTAAAGTGAAAGTCATAGTTAAAAAGTTAGACTTGTGTATACAGATATTGTTAAAATAAATATTTATAGAAATTGGACTGTCATTATAAATCATTAATAACAAAGTACCAGAACAGCATCATCAACCAGGTTTTAAAATGTAGCCAATCAACCAGAGAAGTAGCATTCCTTGATGAAATAAAATTCTACCAGGCACCCAATCCAAGAGTTGGTTTATAATGTTTTCAATGGTGAAATAACTAGTACAAGATTAGGATGAACTAATTTAAAGAAAGTACAAATTTCTTACTTTACTAATTTACTTTACTAGTTTGGTGAGAGCAATTCAAGAATGGACTTCTTTTTTTCTGAGACCTTAACTGACTGACTCTAACAGAGGGGGGCCAAAATTAGCATCAGGTTCTATGAGATTTTTTGTAGCTATGCGTTCAAAAGACAGTTTAAAATCATCTAGCAGTGTTCTTTACATGTAAGAGAGTCTCAAAATTGTTAAATAAATGTGTTGTTTTAATAGATGTTTTCTTCACCTTGAGGAATTTTAGGGTTGTGTTGTGTCTCTCAAGTGAGTCATGGTACACACCTTGGGATCCACCGTGAAGTATATCATAAGTAATTTATTACTAATATAAAACTGTGAAGCTTAATAATATTTGGCATGGATTCATAGTTATTTCCATCACAATATTATAGCTACTAGGGAAAAAACAAGGCAGATCTCTGAAGGTACCTGTAGGAATGCATATGTAAATGTGACACTTTATGTTTGTAGTGAAAAAAGATGGAGATCTGCTCCACAGGAAGATGAGTTGCTCTACCGATTGCTTTTACTTAATTTACATTTTTCTCTTTTAATTTTGTCTCTCACTGGATCTGGAAACTCCTTTTTAGAATTGTCTTCTTTTGGCATGAAATACTTGCAATTAGAAGTGTTCGATGGGACTCGACTTGCCTAAGAAGCAAAAGAAGTTTAATCACATAGAACACTTTGGGTTTTGAATCTCTTCTGCAAATGAGATTACCCTTTAACATGTGCGTGTATAACATGTATCTAAGGATATATCTAAATTGTTGAGCTCAAGCTTATGAAATAATGGAATTAATTTTATCATTTTCACTTCAAATAAAAGTACTAGAAAATTTACCTCTTACATATTTAAAATTTATGTATATTGATATGCTGCAATCTTGAAGGAGAGAGTATAGTTTAATTTTCAACATTTACATAAGTTTCGCATAAAATATTAAAAACCCCAGATTTCTGGTTTCATATGAAAGAGCATACATATACATTTCCCTTCCTTTACAAGAACCTAGTGAAATAATTTTTAAAAATCCAAAACTACAACATAAGCTTTAGTTAAATATAAAAAGACAAAGAGATTGAAAATATGATAAGTGGAAGCTAGACACAAGCCAAACACTTTTTTGTTAGGCATTCCAGAAGCAGAATGCTGAAATCATAGTTGGGAGTATTTGCTGTATATAAAAAATAGTAAGTTATCCTGAGCTGCATAAAGATATAAGTGTTCAATTAGAAGAGCTCAACAAAATACCAAGGAGGGTGAATTTTAAAGAGCATAATTCTTTTCACATTCTTTTGCATTTTCAGAAGGCTAGAAATAAAAATTCCCTTGAAGCTTCCATAGAGAAAAATAACTGGGTCACCTACAAAGGGAGGAGAAACATCCTGATAACAATGCTTTTTCAGCAGCATTTGCAACATGTCAGCGCTAGGAGCTGATGGATGATAATTTTGGATATGAAATACTGCCTCTACCCCAAATTTCAATTAAATGAAGCAAAGAAATAATTTTATGACACTCAAGAGCTCAGAAAGTTTGGTACCTCATCTTCCTCATATGTGAAGATGCTCCAGCAAAATAAAAAAGGAAAACAAGAAGGTGACTCAAACAGAGAGAAGAATAGAAACTGAGCATTTCGCGGATGAAGTAAAGTGAAAACACATTAATGAAGAAGGCATTTTTAGCTCACGCGTGGGACATTCTTCAAGAGTCAGAGGTTTCGTGACAGAATTTAATTTACTTCTCTATGTATTTGGCCACACTAATAAGTTCAACAGAAAATAATCATGGTATTCTAAGTTCTCTTTTAATATTGATTGCTTTTAAATCAATCTGTACAAATTGCAGAGGACTTAATTATAATATTATAAATATAAATATTAGAAGCCTTAATATCAATGAAATAATAAAATCAAGAGATGAAAGTTTGGGAGGCAGTAAAATGTGCCAAATTTCTTATTTCATACTGCAGAGTTAAAAGAAGTCAAAAGTTGACAAATTACAGTATAAGTATGATGTGAAGATATTATTTTAAAATAAAAATAAAATAGTACCTGTGAGTTAGTGGGTGTGCATTTGGAATGGGATTGTGATGTACTGGAACTTGGACTGACCCATTCTCTGCAAACAACCAAAATTCTAGATAAAATAGGAACAAAACATGTTCATGAATGCTTTCGAGACTTAGAAAGGAATAAGGAGTACACAGGCTAAACGCTAAATCAAGGAGGAACCCAGAGTCACGTGCAGAGCACTGAGGGTCACTTTCACTCTGAGGACATTTGCCAAACCAGATGACATTGAGTTTTAATTTTTATAGCCTCAGAGGCCTCCAGGGAATGAAACAAAGCCTAGACTCTGTCACAGTGGGTCGTCTCAAAGAAGATTCATGAATACAGTTAAAACTCCAAAGGGCAACCTGTGTAGGTTAGGAGTGAAGTGCAAATCAATTTACCCTTCTTCCCATCAGAGGATTTAAAGGCAGATTGTCTGTGTTGAACTTTTTGGTTTTGAATGTATTAGGGGAGTCGCCCCTGGAAATCTGTTACATTTCACCTTCATTTAATGAGGTGAATTGTTAAAAAACACAAAACACCTGTCTGTCATAGATATTAATGAAATTAATTTTATTAATAAAAATGAAGGCTAATGCTTATATAGTGCTTGTTCTATGCCAGGCACCATTCCAAATGTGTATTCATTTGAGTACTATAATTATGGTCATCTTTAAAAGTGAAGAAACTGAGGCACAGAGTTTCAAGTTTAAATGGCAGGGTCAGAATTCAAACCAAGGCAGTCCAGCAACAGAGTCCACTCTCTTAAGGGTCTTTTTGTGTTGCTGTCCTCTGACTTGAGGAATTAGGCTCGACTAAAATAAATATGACAGTATAATAAATCATTTTTAGGATTTAAAATGAAAGGGATATGACTGTAAATATCTCAGACGTTATTATAAGGTATAAATGCAACCTCTATTTAGCAGAAACTGATAGAAGATTCAGCATCATAAATAATATTGAAGTTAATAATTTTTCTCTAGTTATTGAGAGACTAAAAACTAACTAATGACTAGCAATTTAGTGGGAAAGTCACTGAAAGAATTTGATATACTTTCTTAGGTCAGTTCATGTCTCAGAAAAGGGCATCATTTGGCTAGTGGCAATTGGTATCAAAAAATATCACAAAACGTTATACTAACATTTTCTAAAAATTAACGAATGACGAAATTTTTAGGATTATTTGGCAAACAGTTTGCCCTACTACCTCTATCCTTGATAAACAGTTTTATAATACATAGAGTTGAGAGTGAAGGGAATTTTAAAAGTAAATTTTGATTTATATGTTTATTTGTGTATTAATTTTTATTAAGTTGAGTTGTTAAATATTTTGAATATCATCCCTGAATAGGTTAAAGTTGAAGAGCAAAAGCTTTGGAAGCAGAGAAAGGTTTTTCTAATCTCTTCTTCACTTTCCAGATGAGTGAGCTTAGGCAACTTCTCTAAATCTCAGTTTCCTCAATTATTAAAAAGGGATATTAAACTAAATAGGGATAACCTGATAGGGTCATAGTGAGAACTAAGCATTTTATTGCTTGGAGCGCTTATTTCGTTGTGTTACTCCTTGTAAGCTAGAAGTAAATTAGCTATAAAGACTGTAAATGGCAGGGTTATGGCTCAGAGCTAAGTCAATCTCTATACCAAAGCTTATGCTCTCTTTTCATCATTCTATACTATTAGTGAAGAGCCTGTATTGAAATCTGATAATGTCTTTTTTCTTTTCACACTTCCTTGTGAGTGACATTCACCCTTTGTCTTGTATGGTATCGCTATGTCAGGAATGCAGAGACAGAAAGGAGAAAAGTTCAGCTTTTGACTTTGGAAACATCTTTGAAGCTTGTTTCAGAGACAATAGTTATGGGGGCCATGGCTTTATAATGGAGTTTTAAGAAGAATGAAAAGTGTTTTCTAATTTCCACTTTCCTTTAAATATTTTATAACTAGAGGTTGGGTAAGAGGTCCAAATTTTGTACTAATTAGCTATTTCAGAATAATAAACAGATTCAAAATCTTAGTAGCGTACAACAAAAAGCATTTATTACTTACTTGCAAGTCTGCAGGTCACCTAGTGAAGTTTCCTTCAGCTGCCATTTGCTGGGGAAACTCGGATTTGTACTGCCATTTCACTGGGGTAACTTTTGGGGCCAGTGGGATAGCTGGGGTGTGTTCTAATGGTGATGGCAGAAACAAGAATATTACTATAAGAAAGAAAATAGGAAAATTGCAGGGTAAGGGAAGTTTCCTGCTACAGTGAATGAGAAGCCCTTCCTGAATTAAAAGGATGGAGAAGGTAGAGAAAGGTAGCAGAGCAAGGGAGTTGAGATTTGAGTGTGAGGCCTGGTGCATGCTCTCCCACATTGTGGGTGCACTCTGGTAAGGTTGGGGGTTGCATAATAGTGGTAGGATGAACAGAAACTTGGGTTAAGAAATCCCAGAGATGATGAAGTCTGAATTCCACTTTAGGCCTGAAAGCCTGGGAGGGTGCTAGAGTAAGACCCTCCTTCCCCTATACTGGGTGGCTGCTGCGGATAGAAAAGTTATAATGGTTTATTTAGGCAGAGAAGACCTATATAAGTCAAGGTCTAGTCAGGAGACAGCACTGCATTAGCTATTTTGAGATAATCTAAGGAATTGTGGTTGTTGGAGAACTGAAAAGGCAAAGAGGGAACACTGAAGTATCATAGAAGTAGTAACACGGGCAGTGCCACCACTCCTAGGCCTTGGGAAACAAAGGGAATCATTAAAACTTGAAAAGCTTGGAGAGACCTTTTGTCTCTTGGATTCAGACCTCTGAAGTGAGCAGCTCAGCTGGTGCTAGTGTCTTAGGAGCTCAAAAGAAATATTTCCTGTGCCTGGGACACAGACCCTTGGACCCTGAAGATAGTGAAAATATATTAGAAATGAATTTCAGCTGAACTATTTCATAGGGGTCAAAGTTATTCTGACTAAAAACTATATTCTATTGCCCTCAATCTTTCTTTCCTTGTAATTTCTCATTGAAATATTTATAGAAAGTTCTTAGATTTTTGCATAGTTTTTAGAGTTTATTTTGTTAGTTGGTTAGTTTCCTTGTTGATGTCTTATCATTCACCCAACCATTGGTGGAGGAGAGCACATTAAAATGAATTTTCTTACTGCAGGCCCATCAATGCAAGGATTTTAGGCAAATGATTTCTGACACACTGAAGAATGAATTGGTCACAGTGCAATTACATACTTCCTGTACTTCCATTACGTTTTAAAGTCTATAAATTTTTCATTTAATTGTCCAACTTCGTCAGTTCAGAAAATGGGTTTGATATGCAAACAGCAAGAGCAAGTGCTGCTGGATGCCATTTTCATCGAAGCAGAGAAAGCATAGTGAGAAATATTCAACTGCTGAGCAAGATGCACTGTGATAAACCAGATTCTAGCAGCCTGCTTTTTGGTTGCGTGTGATGGCTGTCAGTACTTTATACAGATTGTGGGAAGAATGCAATTCTGCAAGTGAGATTAGTTATTTTTAATTCCCCGCCATAACTCTCAGAAGTAAATAATAACTTCATGAAGAAGTGATTTTATCTTTACTCTTTAATAAAAAAAATTTTGCAGCTTCATGTGTTTTGAAAGTGAAATCTGTCCTAATTTTGAAGGGGCCATGTTTATTTAAAATGCAAAACAGCAAAATGACTGACGGTCTACATAGTCTCTGAGACTTAAATTATGCTACATTTGTGAAATGCGTCCCAATCTGATTTCTACATTTCGTATCAACCTGTCATTGTTTTGTAGCTTATGTGGGGATTAAAAGGGAGAAAATATGATAAAAGTGATAGGGAGATGATTAATCAAGACTTTAACTCCTTTATTTAAGTCCTTGCTGCCAATATGACTACATACGCAACCCTACGTATGGCATAATGATGACATTAGTATCATTAAAAGCTCTTTATAATAAATTCATGACTAATGGAACATGACATTTGGAGATTGATTTTAAATGTCTAATTATCTTACTTAGGACATACATATTCATGAGGAATAAACCTTGTTTCAGTATATTTAAATGTTTAGGAATTCATGTCTCTTTTCAAAATTACCTCCCCTGATGAAGAAAACTATAGCCTGAAATACAGGATTCATTTCCAGAATCGGATCTCACTGACGTGGTTAACACTGTCATCTTTTGACTGATTCAGAATATTAAGTTTTTGAGTATCTGGTCGCCATTATATCAAAAATATGTACTATTGGTCCTTCTGTTGGCATTTTTAGGGGCAAACAATAGTTCTATTGTATTATTAAAATGTCTAAAGGAAAAGGCATTTTTCTATCACATAAACTTAGAATGTAGTTACTGAGTAACATTATGTTAGTATCATCACAAGTACGCAGGGAACAAATATAGAAAACTCGAACAGGTTCATATAAGTTAAAATGACCTTGGTGGAAAAATAGACAAAGAGGGGAAAGGAAAAAGGCCAGAGATGTGAGGAGAAGTATAAAGAAGAGAGATAATGGGGAGAAGTACTCATGTTGTGATGTTTGAAACAGTACAGAGGGACATGAGAAAAAACTCATCAGAAACATGTTTGAAAAGTTCCAACTAGATTCAGTTGCTACTGCGGGAAAGAACTGCTGCTTCTTGAATGAAGAAGCAGATCCATGGGAAGAAATCTCTCCTTCCACTAGCCTTGCAAACGTCTTCTAGCATCTCCTGTTGGCCCGGCCCAAACTGTTGACAGAGCATGAATATGGTTTGCAGATTCCCAGGTTTGGAGCTGGGACAGGAGCTTAAAATTGGGTACGTTTTACCCCTTTGACTACTTAGCATCCATAGACATCTTTCTATTAGTATTTGAACTTTCACATAATATTTCAAACAAATCTATGTTTCTGTATAATATGATACAACCATCGTTTGTATAATGAAAGTTTTCTCACTCTTCAAAATGAGGAGACACAAGTTTCCAACAATGATTATCTTCATCTCTGGGCAAGTTTAGTCATAGTCCATCTAAATATTTCGTTATCTAAATACTGTTACAAGTTTTTAATTTACAATTGTTAATTGTTACTTGAATACTAAATCATATATTGTTAATTCCTTATAAAACTTTTAGAAAATAAAAGGGAGAAGAAGAGGGAAAATGAAAACAGTTAACGTGCGCACATGCGCACACACAAACAAACCCACACACACACAGAAATAGCTGCCACAGTCCTTATTTCTTAACTGGTCCAAGGCTGTAGATGATATTTCTGGCTTATTTCTTCTATCATCCTCTCCATGTTTCCTTTGCCCTCAACCAGGAGGTCAGCTGTTCAAGGGTTTTTGTCTGAAGGATGAATCCTCAGTGATCTTTCCTTTTTTTGGTTGATATAATTTCCCATCGATTCTTAGTATGGGAGATAGAAATATTAAGAGGAATCCTAGAGAACGTCCTGATAGAGTTTTTTCTGCCATCACTGTGTGGCAGCAACTCAGATTCCACCTGTTAATTGTCACAAGTCACCCCAGTCAGTAGAGTAACCTCTACTTTGTTTTAGTGGCACAAGTACCCAAAGTGCTAGTTGACAATCTTAACTTTCAATTCTGTAGAATCAGAGTTGTGTCTCTAAGTGGAAGCATTCCTCTCTTGGAATGCTTATAAACAAGTAGAGTCAAAGTTATGGGGAAAAGAGGCAAAAATTTTGTGAGTGTACTTACAAGGTGAAATAATGAGAAGAGGTACTTGATGTATAATATAATATGTGTGTTTGAACCATGTCCTTTCAAGGCCTTGTCTCTCAACTGGCACCGTGATTGAGTTTTCAGTAGGCCCTGCTGTTGTTCTTTTAGGTCAACTGCTTTTAAGAGAGGAGGGTGTGTGAGACCCAGTGAATTCTATGGGCACAAGCCATTGCTACATTTCTTTTGCGGTGAAATGTGTTCCTTGATCAGAAATAATGTTGTCTAGAATACCGTAACAATAAATAAGCCATTCTATAAGTCCAGGGAGGGCAGTGTTAGCAAAAGAATTATTGGCAGGGAAGACAAATGAGGTTCTTTCTTGTAATGACCATTTTTAGGTTTTGGAGTCAAGGTTATGCTGAGTTTCTTAAAAGAAAGTATGCTCTTTTGTCCCCTCTTCTCTCAAAGAGTTTATTTATTTATTTATTTTGCAAGACTGAGTTGTCCTTGCCTAAATGTTTATAAGATTTTACTGTTAGAGCTTGTGGACCTGAGATTTTATTTGTGGGAAGGTTTTTAAGAAAGGATTCAATTCCCTTATGTATTAACTGTGTGTTTCTGATGCTTTGGCATCTGGGGCCTTGTTGACCCTGGAGAGACTGCCCCTTCCAGGGTTAGCCTATTACTAGAGATAGCAAATGACTCTCCTGCAAATATGCTTTCCCTATGCAAACTAGCCCATCCAGAGCTCACGCCACCAACCACCTCCCTCTCCCTCACACTCAGGGCCAATATTCTCCTGCTCTAATCACCCGGGGCCAGGTACCAGACAACTAAAGACAGTCTCCCATGCCCCAGAGCCTGCTGAAATTATTTGAACTAGCCAATCCCAAGCCTGCACACCCTACATCACTTGTTCCTTCCTGTGGAAATCCCAGTAAAGGCTCTCACCCATATTTTCTGCTCACTTCTGTCTCCTGACCAACCATGGTGCCTTTCTGTATGGCCCCCTATGGTGTGACATGCTCCCTCCACTTGAGATGTGTGAGAACAACAAGCTCTCTTTTCAATGGCAATTATCTTCGGATCTATTGGCCTTTACATACCTAAATTATAATAAAACCTACATCTTAAACACCTTAATAGATATTGGCCTATTTATATTTTATATTTCTTCCATTGTCTACTTTTATTAATTCAACTTGTAGGGAAATATATCCATTTCTTATAAATTGTCAAATATATTTGCTTAAAGTTAATCACAATATTCCCTTTTTTTGTTTTGTCTGTGAGATCTATAGTGATGCCACTGCCTTTCCCTCTGATATTGGGAATGTGTGTTTTCCTTCTCTTACTCCCTCCCTTCCTTCCTTTCTTTTTCCTGTAATCAGTTTTACTAGGGGTTTATCAATATTTATAATTTTTTAAAAACTTTTGACTTTGTTGATTTCCTCTATTATGTTTTTATTTTCTCTTTCATTGATTATCTTTATAATTTCTTCCTTTGTGCTTTCCTTAGGTTTGATTTTTCTCCTTTTTTTAGTTTCTTGAAATGAAGCTAAGTCAATGATTTTCAGCTTCTCTTCTTTTTGATTGTATTTATTTTTGAAGCAGTAAGTTTCTTCATACACTGCTTTAGCTGTATTCCACACATTTTGTCATATTTAAAAATATTTTCTCTTAGTTCAAAACATTCTTTAATTCACATTTTTTCTTTTTTTAGAAGAGTACTGTTTAACTTCCACGATGTTAGCTGTTTTCTCTAATTATTTGTTATTATTTTCAAGCTTACTTCCATTATGGAAATAGAATACACTCAATTATTTCTTTATGGATTGGCATGTGGTCAATTTTTTGTGTGATGGGAAAGGAATGATCCATCATCACTTTGTGATATTTGTAGAGGTCTTTTTTTTTTAATGCATTGAAATATTTGTGATGATTCACGCTATTTCGTTTGCTGGCTCTCTCAATATCATGAGAATTCATCAGGAGCTGCAGATTTAACTTTATTTGGAGCATCCTCATTATCTCTGACAATTATTTTCAAGTGTTTTGAAATCTATTTTTATGAACCAATATTTGAATTTTTCTTTTTAGTAGGAAAGTTACTTTTTGATAGAAAAGATGCACTATTTTATAATAGGAGTTTAGTAATTTTTCTTTCTCGCTCCTCTAATAAGCCTTTTGTGAATATCATTGCTCAAGAATATCTTTTGTAAAATATTAATTTCACTTTGGACCACTCTGTCATACATTTATTTAAGAATATTGCAATAAAATTGGTTTTTACTTTCTTTATAGATGCATATCTTAACAGATTATTTCTTTCTTAAAGGTGGAGATTCTGTCTTCATTGTTGCTCTTCCTGGTTTAGTATCATGCTAGCTACATAGTAGGTCCTCAGCATGTACTTTTACATTTAAGGAAGAATGCAAATCACAGGCTCCTCTTTCTTCCCATGAGCATTACCTACTACAAAGGAAGAATAGATGTAATTATGAAATATTTAATGAGCCTAAAAAAGAGATGAGATCCTTGTCAAATTGATATGTAATCTAAAAGAAACACTTGATATTGTCTACATGAAAGTTTAGAGAGTGGGTTTGTCTTTTATGTTGTACCTCGCACCTAGTCCAGTTGTGGTGTTTTTGCGCCTAGGGTTTCTGAGATCCGAGGCTGTTTGAGGTTATTTCTATCCTCTGTATTAGTATAGCTTGTTAGATGTATCTTTACCTGAATATGAATATACTTTTAAAATCTTAAACTTATTTTATTTATTTTAAAATGCTGCCATGTATATTATTTTAACTTTTCATCATTATGCTTTTTATTTTTCTTAGCCAGTTAAGTCTTGCTCTTACATAAAAATGGAAAAAATATGAAAGTCATTAATTGTTTCCCAGTGTTGGATGTGTGTTCACATTTTCTCAATTTGTTCTCCTATTTCCAAAATCCTTTCTTGACTTAACCCTTTGTTTTCCTGGTGACCTGTCCTATCTATACTTTCTTTAGGTTAGGTCAGGGTGCTATTTCTTTTTTAGAATGATGGTGAGCCACCATTACAGTGGTTCTAATTGGGGTTCAGAGAATCCTCAGATTAGTTGTGTTTGCCTTAAAAGTAATTTCTAGAAATACAGGATGAGCATTTAACTTGAGATAAGAATTTGCTCTCAGATAAAGATTACTCTGAAAACAACTCTATAGAGGGAGGTGTTCTTGCTTGTTAGTATCAAGTATTGTGTATATCCAGTCCAGATAAAGCATTTTAAAGAACTGGTTGTCTTGCATGTGTAGGTCTGGATCTTACAACTGTTATAAATCTTGAAGATTTTATTTTTAGTATTTGTTCTAAGAGTATAGTTATGATTTGAGCTTAAACATCCTCAAGATTTGCAATTATAATTTTGTTATTTTTAATTAAGATAAGCACTCAAAATCAGGAAGCAAACTAAAAATATTATTCTAAATGCTAAAATTTTTCAACTCGCTCATTTAAATTTGCTTATTGAATTTAAAATACTCACACTTAAATTTCAAAATTAGCATGAGATTGTACAGAAAAATTTGGGTTTTGTGTATGCACTAAAAATTTTAAAGTTACCCATTAATTCTGTCTGAAATTTGTTACATTTAAAAACGTGATGATGCCCCTATATTGAATGAGGATTTTTATTATGTAATTCCTAATGTGTCCATGTATGGTCTAAAATTAATGACATTTTGGAATATTAAACACTTGGAATTACCTGTTATCATGCACTGTAATGTTAATTGAGAGTTTAAAGCTATGTTCCTGTCAGTACACCATCAAGAAGTAGAAGCTCTTCTATAGTTCAAGGAGACTGTAGGTCATTAATGTCTACAACCCATCCTCTTTCTTGACCTTAGACATATGTCCAACTGCCTATCTGATATCTCCACTTGGATTTCTAATTAGTATTTTTAATTTTAATGCATTTAAACCCAAATAATTCTTGTAACTTCTTCATTTGCTCTAATTCCAGACCAATAGCATTTAAGTATTGTAAAACCCAACTCAAGTGATGAACTTAGGCAGATAAACTTTTTGAAGGAAGTAAACTTTGAGCTTGTTCTTAAAGTTAATTTAGTAGATTGAGAGAAATGAAGAAAAAAGGCACATTTGTTAACTTCCCAGGACACCTCTTTATCATTTTTCATTTCCTGTTCCTGTTTCTGTCATGACTTTTTGGATTTTCCATGGAGCTTAAATCGCACAAATTCCCTTCAGGATGCAACTTATTTTTAACAGCATTATAAGATATCTAATGTGTTGTCAGTATTTTTGGAAGGTACATACTAGTGTGAATTTATTTTGCTAAAAGAGTTGTTTATTAGAATCTATTAGCTTCTTCAAGCTTTATGATAAAGGTGCCCCTTTCTTCTTTAGAATTGTATTATTGGATCATTATTACAACTAGATTTCTCTACTTGCTAGTAAATCCAAAATTATATGCCAACTGGTCAGGCCAGTGTTTCTCAGCCCTGGCTTAAAAAGCTTCTTAGGAAAAAGGGAGAGGAGGCAGAGCAAAAGGGCTGGGTGAGCTGACCTTGGAATGTCTCCCCTCCAAAATAAAACCAAAGAAATGGAAAAACTGAATTTCAACCAATGACCCCTAATGCCGAGACCATCAGAGACCTACAGAGTAAGATGACAGAGAAAGGAGAGGCTGGAGCTGCCCTTGGAGGAGCTGGAATGGGGTAGGAGAGAATTTTGCTCCCTCCCCTAGAGACTGGGATCGCTGCCACGAGTGAGGGAAGGAGCAGGGGAGGGGCCGTGCCACCGGGGGATCATCCAGGACTCCCGCCGCCAGTCCGCCGGTGCAGTGGAAACCCACTGATGGGGGAAAGCTTCTGTGTGTGGGGACCCCATCAGGCCAGGGCCCTGGGAGACCAGAGAACAGAGCTGATCTGAATCCAGATCAGCGCGTGAAAGAAACTGCCCCTTCCCACTGGCAAATCATGCTGAGTGCCGCCATCTCACCTGAAGCCAGAGAGCTCAGAACATGCAGCTCTCGACCCCCGTCTGGTGGCGACAGGCTGTAACTGCAACCAAATGCTACCATCATGCGCAAAAACCGCTCCTCTACCATCCAGCAATTTATAAAAGCTCCAGATCAGAAGGAAAGCAATAAAAACACAAAATTAAGTCCTGAGGACTTGGAAATAGGTAAACTAAGTGAAAATGAGTTCAGAGTAGCTATTATCAAAAAACTCAATGAGGTAGAGTGAGAGATAGAGAAACAAGCCAACAAGTTCTGGAGTTACTTCACAAAAGAGATTGAAATGATAAAGAAGAACCAAACAGAATTTCTAGAGATGAAAAACACAATGGACCAGATAAAACAGAATACAGATTCCCTGAATGCCCGTGTAGACATCTTAGAGGAGAAAATTAGCATAATCGAAGAGAGACAGGCTGAATGGCTCCAGACAGAGGAAGAAAGAGAACTAAGAATTAAAAAGAATGAGGAAAATCTCCGAGATATTGTGGATTCAATGAAGAGAAAGAATTTAAGGATCATAGGAATTCCCAAGAACGTGGAAAAGGAAAATGGAGCAGAAAGTGTGCTTAATGAAATTATAGAAGAGAACTTCCCAAATCTAGGGAATGAGGGAGAAATCTGTGTAGAGGAAGCTTTCAGATCTTCTAGATTTGTCAATGTAAAAAGACCTACTGCAAGGCATATAGTAGTAAAAATGGCAAAAATGAAAGACAAAGAAAGAATACTCAGGGAAGCAAGAGAGAAGAAAATAACCTACAAAGGAACTCCTATCAGACTTTCAGTGGATTTCTCTACAGAAATCTTACAAGCTAGGAGAGAATGGAGTGACGTATTCAAAACTTTAAAGGATAAAAATCTTCAGCCAAGAATACTCTATCCAGCAAGCATATCCTTCAGATATGTGGGAGAAATTAAATCTTTTCCAGACAAACAAAAGTTGAGGGAATTTGTAACCAAAAGTCCTCCACTACAAGAAATCCTCAGGAAGGCTCTCATACCTGAAAAAAGAAAAAAGGGAGTAAGGGGTCACAAACCACAGAGTAAGGAGACAGATAGATAGAACCAGAATAGGATAGCAAATATTCAACTCTAGCATTAGGATAAAGGTAAGGAAACTACCAAAGCAAAGACGATCTTATCACTCTAACTACAAACTCATAAAACGAGTTGGAATAAGAAATGAAAATAATAATTTAGGAGGGGAAGAGCAAAGGGACTAAATCAGTCTAGGCCAAGTAAGTAAGAGACCACCAGAGAATAGACTATATTATACATGAGATTCTAAACACAAACTTCAGGGTAGCCACTAAACTAAAAAACAGAACAGAGCCACAAAACATAAATAAGGAAAAATCTAAGAAACCAAGCATAAGAAATTGCAGTAGTCAATGGGTAGGCCAAAGCTCAGAGGACGAGAAAAAAAGGTAATGCAGGAAAACCAGATAATGAGTGACAGATTGACAGCATTAAGTCCACATGCATCAATAATCACCCTCAATGTAAACGGATTGAACTCTCCGATAAAAAGACACAGAGTGGGAAAATGGATTAAAGAACAAGATCCGACAATTTGTTGCCTCCAGGAAACACACCTCAGCCCCAAGGACAAACACAGGCTCAGAGTGAAGGGGTGGAGGACAATACTTCAAGCTAACAGCAAGCAAAAGAAAGCAGTGTTGCAATTCTTATATCAGACAAAATGGATTTCAAAATAAGGCAGGTAAAGAGAGACACAGAGGGACAATATATAATGATCAAAGGGACACTTCATCAAGAAGAAATAACGCTATAAATATCTACGCACCAAACATAGGAGCACCAAAGTTCATAAAGCAACTATTAATAGACCTAAAGGAAGATGTTAAAAACAACACAATAATAGTAGGGGACCTCAACACCCCACTCACATCAATGGACAGATCATCCAGACAGAAAATCAACAAGGAAATAGTGGAGCTAAATGAAAAACTAAAACAATTGGACTTAATAGACATATATAGATCACTTCATCCTAAAACTGCAGAATACACATTCTTCTCAAGTGCACATGGAACATTCTCAAGGAGAGACCATATGTTGGGAAACAAGGCAAGCCTCTACAAATTTAAGAAAATTGAAATAATAACAAGCATCTTCTCTGATCATAGTGCTATAAGGCTAGAAATTAATTACAAGAAAAAAGCTGAGAAAGGCACAAGGTTGTGGAGACTAAACAATACACTACTGAACAAGCAATGGATCATTGAAGAAATTAAAGAAGAAATAAAAAAATACCTGGAAACAAATGAAAATGATAACATGCCATACCAACTCATATGGGATACAGCAAAAGCTGTATTAAGAGGAAAATTGATCACAATACAGGCACATCTTAACAAACAAGAAAAATCCCAGATAAGCAATCTTAAACTACACCTAACTGAATTAGAGAAAGAAGAACAAATAGAGCCCAAAGTCAGCAGATGGACAGAAATAATAAAAATCAGACCATAAATAAATGCTATTGAAACAAAAAAGGTGGTAGAAAGGATCAATGAAACAAACAGCTGGTTCTTTGAGAAGATAAATAAAATTGACAAACCTCTAGCCAGACTTACAAAGAAAAAATGGGAGAAAGCTCAAATAAGGAAAATCAGAAATGGAAGAGGAGAAATAACAACAGACTCTGGAGAAATACAATGGATTATAAGAGAATACTGTGAAAAACTATATGCCAACAAAATGGATAACCTAGAGGAAATGGATAAGTTCTTGGACTCTGACAACTTCCCAAAGCTCACTCAAGAAGAAGCAGACAATTTGAACAGACCAATCACAAGGAAAGAGATTGAAACAGCAGTCAAAAACATCCCAAAGAATAAAACCCCAGGACCAGATGGCTTTCCTGGGGAATTCTACCAAACTTTCAGAAAGGATTTAATACCTATCCTTTTCAAGCTATTCCAAAAAATTAGGAAGGATGGAACACTTCCTAACACATGCTATGAGGCCAACATCATGCTGATACCAAAGCCTGACAAGGACACCATGAAAAATGAGAACTACAGGCCAATATCATTGATGAACATAGATGCAAAAATTCTAAACAAAATTTTGGCAACCAGAATTCAGCAATTCATCAAAAGGATCATACATCATGATCAAGGGGGATTCATACCAGGGACACAGGGATTGTTAAACATCGCAAATCAATCAACGTGATACACAACATCAACAAACTGAGGAATAAAAACCACATAATCATCTCAATAGATGCAGAGAAAGCATTTGACAAGATCCAACAGCCATTTATGATAAAAACTCTGAACAAAATGAGCATAGAAGGGAACTACCTCAACATAATAAAGGCCGTATATGACAAACCTACAGCCAACATCATACTCAATGGGCAAAAACTGAGCGCCATCCCCCTGAAAACAGGAACGAGACAAGGATGCCCTCTATCAACACTCTTATTTAACATAGGACTGGAGGTCCTGGCCAGAGCAATCAGGCAAGAAAAAGGAATAAAAGGAATCCAAATAGGGAGGGAAGAAGTGAAACTCTCGCTGTTTGCAGACGACATGATCGTATATATAGAAAACCCCAAAGAATCCATTGGAAAACTCTTAGAAGTAATCAACAACTACAGCAAAGTTGCAGGGTATAAAGTCAATTTGCATAAATCAGTAGCATTTCTATATTCTAATAACGAGCTAACAGAAAAAGAACTCAAGAACATAATACCATTCACAATCGCAACAAAAGGAATAAAATACCTCAGGGAAAATTTACCTAAGGAAGTGAAGGACCTATATAATGAAAATTACAAGGCCTTAGTGAGAGAATTGGATGACAACATAAGGAGATGGAAAGACATTCCATGTACATGGATTGGAAGAATAAACTTAGTTAAAATGTCCGTTCTACCTAAAGCAATCTGCAGATTCAATGCAATCCCAATCAGAATCCCAATGACATTCTTTAAAGAATTCGAACAAAGAATCCCAAAATTCATATGGGGCAACAAAAGACCGCGAATTGCTAAAGAAATCCTGAGAAAAAAGAACAAAACGGGACACATCACAATCCCTGACCTCAAAACATACTGCAAAGCTATAGTAATCAAAACAGCATGGTACTGGTACAAAAACAGGTGCACAGATCAATGGAACAGAATTTAAAGCCCAGAAATAAAACCACACATCTATGGACAGCTTATCTTCAACAAAGGAGCTGAGGGCATACAATGGAGAAAAGAAAGCCTTTTCAACAAATGGTGCTGGGAAAACTGGAAAGCCACATGTGAAAGAATGAAAATTGACCATTCTTTTTCACCATTCACCAAAATAAACTCAAAATGGATCAAAGACCTAAACGTGAGACCTGAAACCATAAGGCTTCTAGAAGAAAACGTAGGCAGTACACTCTTTGACATCAGTATTAAAAGGATCTTTTCGGACACCATGTCTTCTCAGAGAAGGGAAACAGTAGAAAGAATAAACAAATGGGACTTCATCAGACTAAAGAGCTTCTTCAAGGCAAATGAAAACAGGATTGAAACAGAAAAACAACCCACTAACTGGGAAAAAATATTTGCAAGTCATATATCTGACAAAGGCTTAATAATCATAACATATAAAGAACTCTCACAACTCAACAACAAAAAATCAAACAACCTGATCAAAAAATGGGCTGAAGACATGAACAAACATTTCTCCAAAGAAGACATATGGATGGCCAATAGGCACATGAAAAGATGTTCATCATCACTGGTCATCAGGGAAATGCAAATCAAAACTACACTGAGATATCACCTTACACCCATTAGAATGACAAAAATATCTAAAACTAATAGTAACAAATGTTGGAGAGGTTGTGGAGAAAAAGGAACCCTCATACACTACTGGTGGAAATGCAAACTGATGTAGCCACTATGGAAAACAGTATGGAGATTTCTCAAAAAATTAAAAATAGGGGGCTGGCCCTGTGGCCGAGTGGTTAAGTTCGCGTGCTCCACTGCAGGCGGCCCAGTGTTTCGTTAGTTCGAATCCTGGGCGCGGACATGGCACTGCTCATCAGACCACGCTGAGGCAGCGTCCCACATGCCACAACTAGAAGAACCCACAACGAAGAATACACAACTATGTACCGGGGGGCTTTGGGGAGAAAAAGGAAAAAATAAAATCTTTAAAAAAAAAAAAAAATTAAAAATAGACCTACCATACGACCCAGCTATTCCACTGCTGGGTATCTATCCAAAGAGCTTGAAGTCAGCAATTCCAAAAGTCCTGTGCAGCCCAATGTTCATTGCAGCATTATTTACAATAGCCAAGACATGGAAGCAACCTAAGTGCCCATCAACAGATGATTGGATAAAGAAGATGTGGTATATATATATACAATGGAATACTACTCAGCTGCAAAACAGAACAAAATCATCCCATTTTCAATAACATGGATGGACCTTGAGGGAATTATGTTAAGTGAAATAAGCCAGTTAGAGAAGGATAATCTCTGTATGACTCCACTCATATGAGGAATTTAAAAATGTGGACAAAGAGAACAGATTAGTGGCTACCAGGGGAAAGGTGGGGTGGAGGGTGGGCACAAAGGGTGAAGTGGTGCACCTACAACACGAATGACAAACATTAATGTACAACTGAAATTTCACGAGATTGTAACCTATAACTAACTCAATAAAAAAAAGAAAGTAAAAGGAAAGCTAGGCAAAATAATGAAAAATCACATAAGCAGTGGTAGATCATAGATTCACTCATTAAAGAAATATTGCAAAACCATATGGCGTGTGTTAAAAAGCAACTAGAAATCCTATAGTTCCAACTGACCTGATTAGACGGGGACATGCAGATTCATCATTCAGCCCAGTGCCTCCCCCTGAGTGGGGACAGGCTCAGGCCACCACTGCCTGCCTCAGATTCACTGCTGCTGCAAATGCAAAGGACTCGCCAGTCCCGCAAGCCAGCTGCCAGGACAGGGGCACCATCTTCCTGTGAAAAACACCAGACACTTGCCCATACACAGCCTATGAGACCATCATCCCAACACTGTGGAAAGACTACCAAGCACTCCACCTCCTGTGTCATGTCAGGAAGTCAAAAGCCTTACCCAAAGTCACACGCTTAATCACGGGTAGAGGCTGAATCAGCCCAGAGTGTATGTTTTCTCCCAGGAGCTATCAAATCCATTCACATTCACAGAATCTTCAACAATAAATAAACATTCAATAAAAAAAAAAGCTTCTTAGAATCAGCTAGAGATCTTTAAAAAAATGCCAATGCCATATCCCCACCCATAGATATTATGAATTAATTATTGTGGAGTGGGGCCCAAGTATGCATATTTTTTAAAGCTCTCAGAGAATGTTTAGACAAATGCATGTGAAAACTGTTAGAATATCCTTTAATTTACAGTAAATTTTACTCAATGTTAGCCCTCACTTACTATATAATTAGTTTAATTTCAAGCACTTGTTCATTTGTTCATTCATTCAGACATTCAATATATACTTAATTGAGGATGTACCATTAGTAATTCTAGGTGCTAGGAACATAGAGGTGGACAAGTCAAGGAATGCAAAATCTTTGCCCTCATGGAACTAATATTTTAGTGCAGAGGGGAATACTTAAGTCATTAGCGCAGAAGTGGCCATAAGTAAAAAAAATTAAATAAACACTATTCTTTTGTTGGTGTTATGAATCAGGAAGAAAATAAACAGCGTGCTATGAAAGAGAGGAATGACAAAGATATGGGGCAAGTTGATAGATACTCCCAGGAGCTTTCTCAGATAAAATTACATTTGAGTTAAGATCTGAAGAATGAGAAGAAGTCAATGGTGAGAAGAAGCTAAGGAAGATTGATCCAGACAGAAGGAGCATGTAGCAACAGAGCCCTGAGGAGGAAAATACTTGATGTATTTGAGGAACAAAAAGGAAACCAGACAGAAGGTTTTCAAATGAGAAAAATCAGTTCTTATTTGAATTGATGTTCCCCCAAAGGTAAAGTATTGTTTTTCTCCTCGATTTCAAGATTTTTTTCTCTTTAGTTTTCAGCAATTGATTATGATGTGTCTGGGTATAGATTTACTTGGATTTATCTTCTTTGAGGTTCTTGAATCTGTAGGTTTATATCTTTTATCAAATTTGGGAATTTTTAGCCATTATTTCTTCATTCTTTTGACTGTCCAGTTTTCCCAGCACCATTTATTGAAGAGACTTTCCTTTATGCATTGTATGTTCTTGTCTCCCTTGTGGAAAATTAGCTGTCCATAGATGTGTGGGTGTATTTCTGGGCTCTTGATTCTGTTCCATTGATCTGTGTTTCTGTTTTTGTGCCGGTAGCGTGCTGTTTTGATTACTATAGCTTTGTAGTACATTTTGAAATCAAGGAGTGTGATACTGCCAGCTTTGTTCTTCATTCTCAGAATTCCTTTGGCTATTTGGGATCTTTTGTTGTTCCATATAAATTTTGGGATTCTTTGTTCCATTTCTGTGAAAAAGGTTGGAAATTTGATAGGGATTGCATTAAATCTGTAGATTGCTTTAGGAAGTGTGGACATTTTAACTATTTAGTTATTTGCAGATGTTGAACCATCCCTGCATCCCTGGAATAAATCCCACTTGATCATGGTATATGATCTTTTTAATGCTTTGTATTCGATTTGCTAGTATTTTGTTGAGGATTTTTGTGTTGATGTTCATCAGTGATAATAGCTTGCAATTTTCTTTTTTTGGTCTTGTTCTTGTCTTGTTTTGATAAGGATAATGTTGGCTTCATAGCATGAGTTAGGAAGCTTCCACTCCTCTTCAATTTTTTGAAAGAATTTGAGAAGGAAAGTTATTAAGTCTTCTTTGAATGTTTGGTAGAATTCACTAGGGAAGCCGTGTCGTCCTGGTCATTTATTTTTTGGGCGGTTTTTGATTACTGTTTTGATCCTCTTAGTGGTAATTGGTCCCTTCAAATTCTCTATTTCTTCTTGGTTCAGTTTTGGAAGGTTGTATGATTCTAAGAATTTATCCAGTTTTCTAAATTATCCAATTCGTTGGTGTATAGCTTTTCATAGTATTCTGTTTTAATCTTTGTGTTTCTGAGGTATCCATTGTAATTTCTTCCCTTTCATTTCTGATTTTATTTATTTGAGCCCTCTCTCTTTTTTTCGTGGTGAGTCTAGCTTAAGGTTTGTCAATTTTGTTTATCTTTTCAAAGAACCAGCTCTTAGTTTCATTGATCTTTTCTGTTGTTATTTTAGTCTCTATTTCATTTATTTCTTCTCTGATTTTTACTATTTCCTTCCTTCTACCAATTTTGGGCTTTATTTGTTCATCTTCTCCAGTTCCTTTAGGCCACCGTTAGATTGTTCATTTGAGATTTTTCTTGTTTCTTGAGGTTGGCCTGTATTGCTATAAACTTCCCTCTTAGAACCACTTTTGGCATATCCCGTAAATTTTGATATGTCGTATTTTCATTTTCAGTTGTCTCTAGGTCTTTTTTGATTTCTCCTTTGATTTCCCTTGACCCTATCATTGTTCAGTAGCATTTTGTTTAATATTCACAAATTTGTGGCTTTTCTGCTTTTTTTCCTTTAGGAGATTTATAGTTTCATACCATTGTAGTCAGAAAAAATGCTTCATATTATTTTGATCTTCTTAAATTTATTGAGACTTATTTTGTGACCTAATACGTGATCTGTCCTAGAGAACCCATGTGCATTTGAAAAGAATGTGTATTCTGCTGTTTCTGGATGGAATATTCTATGTATATCTACTTTGTCAATCTGGTCTAATGTGTCATTTAAGGCCAGTGTTTCCCTATTGATCTTCTGTTTGGAGGATCTATCCATTGATGAAAGTGGAGTCTTAAAGTCCCCTACTATTATTGTGTTAGAGTCTCTTTCTTCTTTTATGTTTGTTATTAATTGCTTTGTATATTTAGGTGTTCCTATCTTGGGTACATAGATATACAAGTGTTGTATCCTTGGACTGTCTCCTTTATCATTGTGTACTGCCCTTCTTTTTCTCTTGTTACAGTTTTTGTTTTAAAGTCTGTTTTGTGTGATGTGAATATTGCTACCTCAGCGTTCTTTTCATTGCCATTTGCATAGAGTATCTTTTTCCATCCCTTCACTTTCAGTTTATGAGTGTCTTTAGATCTGAAGTTTTTCTCTTGTATGCAGAATATATATGGGTCTTGTTTTTTTAATCCACTTGGCCACCCTATGCCTTTTGATTTACTCTATTGACATTTAAAGTAGCTATTGATAAGAATGTACTTATTGCTATTTTGTTACTTTTTTTCTAGGTGTTTGAGTAGTTCTTCGCTGTTCCTTTCTTTTTATCTTGCTCTCTTCCCTTATGGTTTGATGACTTTCTTTAGTATTGTGTTTGGATTCCTTTCTCTTAATTTTTTGTGTTACTTATCATAGGTTTCTGGTTTGTGATTACCATGAAGTACATATATAATAACCTATGTATATAGCAATCTATATTAAGTCGTTAGTTTCTTTAGTTTGACCTCTTGCTGAAAGCTCTACTTGTTTACTCCCTTCTTCTTACATTTTAGTTTTGCATGTGTCTCTATTACCCTTTTATCATGGAAATAGATAACTTTAGTACTTTTGTCATTTGACCTTCATAGTAGCTTCATAGGTGGTTGATTTGCTACCTTTACTGTTTATTTGCCTTTACCAGTGTTTTTATTGCTTTTTGGGGGGATAATTTTCTTATTCCGATTTGTGGTCTTTTTTTTCCCCCCACTTAAATAAGTCCCTTTAGCATTTCTTGTAAGGCTGCTACCTTGGTGATAAACTGCTTTAGTTTTTGCTTGTCTGGGAAGCTCTTCATCTCTCCCTCAATTCTGAGTGATAACCTTGCCAGGTAGAGTATTCTTGGCTATAGGTTTTTTACTTTATCACTTTAAATATATTGTGTCACTCCGTTCTAGCCTGTAAGATTTTGTCTGATAAGTGAGCTGATAGCCTTCTGGGGTTTCCTTTGTATGTAACTTGTTTCCTTTCTCTTGCAGCTTTTAGGATTCTTTCTTTATTGTTACTTCTTGATATTTTAATTATAATGTGTCTTGGTGTGGGCCTCTTTGGGTTTATCTTGTTTGTTGCTCTCTGTGCTTCCTATACCAGGATGTCTGTTTCCTTCCTTAGGTTAGGAAAGTTTTCAGCTATTATTTCTTCAAATAGGTTCTCTGCCCAGTTGTCTCTCTCTTCTCCTTCTGGGACACCTATAATCCAGATGTTAGTGAACTTGATGTTGTCCTAGAGGTCCCTTAGACGGCCCTCGTTCTTTTTAATTCTTTTTCCTTTTATTTGTTCAGCTTGAGTGATTTCCTCTCGTCTTTTGTCCAGCTTGACGATCCATTCTTCTGTATCATCTACTCTGCTTTTGAGTCCCTCTGGTGAATTTCTCATTTACTGTATTGTGTCTTTCACTTCTGATTGGTTCCTTTTTATATTTCCCAATTCTTTGTTGAAGTTCCACTGATTTCATCCATTCTTCTCCCAATATCAGTGAGCATCTTTATGCTGTTTGTGTGAACTCTTTGTCAGGTAGATTGTTTATCTCTGTTTTGTTCAGTTCTTTTTCTGGGGTTTTGTCCTGTTCCCTTACTTGGAGTGTATTCCTTTGTATCCTCATTTTGCCTCTTTCTCTGTGCTTATATCTATGTGTTAGGTAGGTTAGCTACGTCTCTCGATCTTGGAGAAGTGGCCTTATGTAAGAGATGCCTTATGAGTCCCTGCAGTTTTCTTCCCTCTTGTCACCAGTTCCAAATGTTCCATGAGTGTCCCCTGTGTGGGCTACATGTAACCTTCTGTTGTGGCATGGTTGCTCTTGCTGCAGGAGCTTGGAGAGGCTAGGCTGTCCCCCTGACCCTCTGGTTGTAATGCTCAGTTGTGTGTGGCTCCTATGAACCCTTCAGTCACTTTGTCAGGTATGGTGAGCCCCAGTACGGTTGGCTGCAAGTTCCAATAGCACATTTCTGTTGCAGTTTTTCTGTTAAGTGAGGAGGCCCCCAGTGTGGCTGGTTGCTAGGCTCAGGGGCTTACAATTGCTGTAGACCTCTGGCCTGCACTGTTTTCAGCTCTCTCAGGATTTCAGCTAAATGGCGCTGGCCTCAGGCATGGGAGCACCCAATTGCTTCAAGCCTTGGAAGGTGGGGCTGATCCCCTATGGGGCTGTTTGAGAAGCACAAGTCTACTGCCCACAGGGCCACACACTCTCTGTTGTTCTGAAGGGGTAATTCTATTGATCTGTCTTTGAGTTCACTGATTCTTTCCCTTGTCATCTCCATTCTGCCATTTAGCTCACCCAGTGAGGTTTTTAAAATTTGTTATTGTATTTTCCATTCTAAAATTATTATTTAGTTTTGCATTGTATGATTTACATTCTTACTAAGAGTTTCTAATTTTCTATTTGTTGCATGAATGTTATAATTGCTTGTTGATACTTTTGTATATTTGCTTTAAAATCTTTGTCAAATAATTCCTGCATCTGTTCCATTTTGGTATTGTCATCTATTGATTGTCCTTTCTCATTAGAGTTTAAATTTTCTTTTTCCTTGATGTGATGAGTAATTTTGGATTGTGTCCTGGACATTTTCAGTATTATGTTATGAAATTCTGGTTCCTACTTAAATCTACTATTTTAGCAGAAAGTCAACTTATTTGTTTTTAGAGAATACATCCTGGACCACTTTTGTGGGCTATGTTTCAAGTGTCAATTTAGTATTTAAAATCTTTGCAGTGCTATTCTGTTCCATCTTGTTTGTATGCCACCCAGTGGCTAATTAGGAACCTGGACAGTATTCCACATGATATTTCAGTTCTTAGAGCTTTTGCTTTGTTGATTGTGGTCTCACCTATGAGCCATTTGGGGGTGTGCCCAGGACTTCATATGCAGATTTAAGCAGTTCCTTTCTTTACCTCCCCCTTTTCTGTAATCTAGCCCCCTCCTGCCACTGCTAGCTGGGAGGAGGTGAGGTGCTGCCTTTTTGTTGTCATTTGCTTAGTGCAGGATGGGGTTGATTGACAAGGCTCTGCCCTATAGTTTCTGCAGCACCAGTGGGGAGTGGGAGAGGTATGACCTCTTTAGTGCAGCACATGGATGGTCAACAGAGCTCTGTCCCAGGGTCTCCACAACACCTGGTGGGGAAGGGGCAGGGCACATATTATTTTGTGGTGTTTATGTGGAATAGAGTGTGTATAGTCAGGTCCTGTAGGGATTTCTTCTTCCTGGTTCTTTCGCTAGACAGAAAAGTCTTCTTTTTCTTCTACATTGGTTGGCATTTGCAGGGTATAGGCTACTCTTGTGTCTAGGCTAGGATGTATAGGAGGAAAAACAATACTAGAGAATTAACTACCAGGTCTTGTCTTGAGTCCTGAGGCTCTTAGAAGATCCACTTTACTTGCTCCACCTTTCAGGGCCTTCTGATAGCTCTGTTTGACCCAGGGTTGTAGTCGTAATTTGCAGGATTAAGGTGGAATGTGCTTGTTCTATTTTGTCTGGAACTGTAAGCCCCCTATTTAGTTTTCACAGTTTTTGGATGGTGTTCTGTGTATTCTCTCTAAGGTTTTTAAGGTAGATTCAGTGGGAGAGGCAAGGTGGATTGTGTTTACTCCATCTTAACTGGAGCTAAAACTCCTGTATTTGATTTTTTTTCCCTAGTGTTAAAGTACAAGTATCTTTTTTAAAAATTTTATTTTCTAGTTGTTTGTTCTAGAATTTGGAAATACATTATTGAATATTGACCTTATATTCAGGGATGTTGCCAAATTCACTTATTTATTTTAATAGTTTATATGTAGTGTATTTCAGATTAGTTACATATAAAACCATATAATCTACGGAAAATGACTTTGCAATCTCTATGCATTTTATGATGATAATGGTGATTATGTTTTAGTGTGTTGGCACTGGCACCAGTAGAGTGTTGAATAAAACTGGTGAGAATGAACATCTGTGAGAACATATCCATATTTCACTATATTGTATAATATGAGCAGTAATTTAAAAATAATCATCATATAGAGAATTCCTCTTCTATTTCTAATTTGCTAAGTGTTTATATTGGGAATATGTATTAAATATCTTTTACATCTATTGGGACATTCACAATTTTTTCTTCTTTATTCTCTTCGTGTAGTAAATTACATTGATTCCCTTTTCAATATGAATCCATTTTAGCAAATATTGAATAACCTTATCTATTCATGGTGTAGTATCCTCTTTATATATCACAGCACTTTACTTGCTAATGCTTTATTTAGAACTTTTGTTTCTGCATTCATGGGATAGATTGGACTTTCATTTTCTTTTTAGTAATTTCGTTGTCAGGCTTCAATATCATGGTTATGGTTAACTCATAAGTTAAGTTGGTAAATGTTGCCTCTTTCCTCATTTTCTGAAAGAATTTGTGCCAGTCTTAGATTGGCATTTTTCCTTAAATGTTTCTTGAAGTCACTGGTGAAACCATTTGAGCCTAGAATTTTTTGAGATAGTTTTTTATAACCAATTAAATTCCTTTAGTAGATTTAGGGAATCTACTATTTTTCTATTTTTTCTTGTGCCAGTTTTTTCCCCCCACTCTATTTAAATTTTATTAAATATTTGCATAAATTTGTTCATAATATCTTCTTGTTATTTCTAAATATCACTAGGATGTATAATTGATGCCTGCTTTTTTATTCATTATAATGGTAACATAGTTTTTTCTCTCTTTTTCTTGGTCAGTCTTGCTAGATATTTTATCAATTTTATTGATCTTTTCAAATAACCATTTTGTGGCTTTCTTGATTTTCTATTCTATGTTTATTTTTCTTGCTACCTTTATGATTTTATTTTTCCACATTATTTAGGCTTAGTTTGCTGTTCTTTTTCTAGATTCTTAATTGAGTGCTTAGATATTTGATTTTTAACTATTCTTCTCCATAAATTTCCCTGTAAACCTCATGTTAGCTGCATTCCACACATTTTGATACATCATATTTTCATTATCATTTACTTTAAAATATTTTATAATTTCCATTATAATTTGTTCTTTGGCCCAATGGGCTTTTAGAATTGTATTGCTTAATTTCCAAACATTTATGGATTTGCTTTTCATTGTCTTTTTCTGGATTGCTGGCTTATTTCACTGTGGTCAAACATATAGTCTGTATGATTTAAATCCTGAAAAAATTTATTGAGACTTGTTTTATAGACTATCATATGACACATTTTGGTAAATGTTCCATGTATACTTGAAAAGAGTGTGTATTCTGCTGTTACTGGGTGCAGTGCTCTAAATGTCAGTCCTCTGAAATTTGTTAATTGTGTTATTCAGATCTTTCATATTCTTAAGTTTTGTCTGCTTATTCTATATCTGCTTGTTTGCAACAAAGAATTGTTTTAAAATCTAAAATTTACAATGTGGATTTATTTATTTTTCCTTTTAATGTTGTCTGTTTTGGCAAAATCAAAACAAAATGAGAAAGTTTGATGAAGATTATTTTCAACTCTTGAATCTATCCTTTTAAAATAATTCTCTCCTTTCCTCTCATTTTCCATTACATAGATAACTGAATATTTTTGTGTAAAAATGTAATTCAATTATAAAAAGTGCCAGCTTTTGCTCACTGTTTCTCTCCTGCCCCATATCTTTTCTGAACTTTAAAATTTCCATTTATTTGCATTTTGATAAGTATATGATGCCATCATTGCACTCAACTTGTTTGCAATTTAATAATTAAAGAATTTTAATTACAGAGCAGACAATCTCATGAAAAACTAAATGCCTCACCATGGAGATTATTTTAAGCAAGGGATAGATGGTAGTTTCCTAGGGTGTGTGGAAGTGTGACGTTATGTGAAAACATTCCAGTTATTGGTATTTTTGCGTGTATTGTAAGCATTAGAATATCATACCAGTGACCTTAATACAAGGAACATTCACACAGATTTCATGATTAAACATTCAATTCCTGTAAAAGAAAAATCAGGAAGTTCAAACTTTAGAATCAAGTGAGGGACTTTTAAAAAGTTTTATTTCCCTGGTATTTCCACTGATTCTGTAATTGAGACAACTTACTGGTCTGTTAAAGTGTTTTTTAATTTATGAGTAATACATAATTGAAGAAACTTTTGAAGACAGAAAAGGAGAAACAAGAAAAGAAATTTATACAGTTCTGTTAACTAACAGTAGCAATTGTTAATGTTTTAGTGAATTTTTCTCTCATTATAATAAGAGTGAAAATAGCTTTTTTGTATTTTGTTTTCTTCAATCAAGACATTATCATAAATATCTTATGACATAAAGCATTTTGACTTTCATTATTTAATGACTATAAAATATAGGGATCTTTCATTTGTTATGAGGAATATGTTACTAAAGATGTCATATAATTCAACTCTCAAATTAATAATTTTAATATAGGAATAAATGTAAAGTTATGGGTAATTTACATTCAGTGGCTATCCATTGTAACTTATGAAAAGATTAGTGGCATTGATTTTGTAGCCATATCACCCACAGGTTTTTAAAAAATTTTCCGTCGTCCCTACCTTGTTATATAATGCATTTTGCAAGTCAAACATCTGCAGCATCTGTCCTCCTTTACTTTTGACACTATTTACTTGAGATTCTTCTGTGGTTTTTCATGTGTGTCCTGAGTTATATAGGCATTCTTAGGAGGTAGTCGATGCTTTTGCTTCAGTTAGGATGTTATAGGTTTCAAGTTCCAGACATGAAATTTTTTGTTAGTTTTATGTTGCTTGGTCTAGGTCACTTATGGTGCTTAGCACAGTTCTCTCTCCTGCTGCAGTGATTAGTTCAGGTGCGAATAGGAGCCAAGTTGGCCCAGAGAATAGCCTAGGATTGTGTTCTGTGGTTGAGGAAAAAGAAGTTTTGTCTTCTTCTATATTGTATAACGTATGGATGTAAGATCGTAGCCGCCATTATTCTATCATGAAGAAAACCTGTCTGCAGGAGGAGTTGACACATGGAAGATCACAGGGCTTAGAGAACCAGAGAGAAATAGAATTGAAATCCTATTTAAGTCACATCTGAAACCAACCCTTCTTATAAAGCAGTGGTATTTAACCCTGTGTAGACGTTGGACCTTACCTGGGAACCTGTAAAAAAACAATATATATATATATATATTTAAGTGTCTGGAGCACCAAAGACCATTTAAAGCATCATTTCTATGGAGGGTGCATTAGGATCTGGGCAAGAACATTTTTAAACAAACCTCCCCAGGTGATTCTAACATGCAGACAGAGTTGAGAACCATTGTTCTAGACTTTTCAGTAATATAAGCCTATAATTTTCTTTATTAAGTCCATTTGTGTTTCTTTTTCTGTTATATAAAATCAACCTCACTGATACACAAAGAAAAGAGATTTCATTAGAACATTTAGCAAGGAAATTTAGTATGAAAAACGTCAGTACAAAACTCCTATACCAAAATCTCAGAGTCTGGGCCTAGGACTTGTTAAAAAAAAATCTAACAACTATCAAGTTCAGTTTGTTAGGAAAGTTGGAAAAAAGGGAATGGTGTAAACCATTGCAATGAGATAAGAACATGCTAAGCCATATTAAGAAGATATAATTATGGCTTTATAAGAATACTCCTGTTTCAGATTGGATAGTTAATGAAGTATATACAGAACTAGACATACATACTCCAAGATCTTTTCAGTTGGATAGAAATAAAATACTTTGTCGTAGAGTTGACTATATCTCTTGAAAGATTATATAATCTGAGGCTTGACTTATAACTTTTTTCTTTTTACTTTACAGATAGAGACTGCCTTTTTATTTCCTTTGGAGTATTTTGTGTGCAGATTAGGTACTTTAAAGGTGATATTTTAGTAACAAACCCGTCTTTTATGTTTTACTGGCAGGATGGTACAGCATCTTATTTGCTACTGGGTCAGCACCATCAGACTTGATTTCAATTGCTTAACTGTATATCAGAACTGCATTTTCTTTTGGGGTTATAGCTTAAGCCCAGTATTGATCTGATTTCTTTTTGTTTTTTTGGTGAGGAAGATTCACCCTGAGCTAACATCCGTTGCCTATCTTCCTCTTTTTTTGCTTGAGGAAGATTAGCCCTGAGCAAACATCCGTGCCAGTATTCCTCTATTTTGCATGTGGGATGCCTCCACAGCATGGCTGATGAGTGGAGAAGGTCTGCACCCAGGATCCCAACCTGCAAACCTTGGCTGCCAAAGCAGACTTCGCAGAATGTTCATCACTTGGCCATGGGGCTGGCCCCTGATCTGATTTTTGAAATAAGTACCATGTACTTATTTTCTGTTTGATTTGCATGATTTCTTTGTTTAGCATTTGGTCACGTTTATTTAAAAAATTCACAGGGTGGCTGAAAAACATAAAACTGAGAAACAAAATTAAGAGTGCAAGTGACATCAAATATTCTTGCTACTTTTTGGAATTTTTTCTTGGCCACTGAACTTCATTTTTTTTAGAGATCCACTTCTTTCTCTTAGCTGCTCTCATTTGCTAGCCCCAGGCTGAATGTTGTTGTCTGTGTTGACACCTAGGCCTCTGAACAGGGGAAATCTGTGCAAGTTTCCTGAACGACATACATTTGGGTCAAGGAGGACTTCAGTTCAAACTAGTAGGCAGAGAGAGGACTGAGGATCCCATTGAGCATTACTTAATGTAAGCTGGCAGCTGAAGGGTACAGTTAAGACTTTGGGTAGAGCAGTTAATTGGGAATCCTGAGATAAGCGAAATGAGGAGGGAGACGTTGAGCCTCTTAGAGATGATCAGGAGGAGAGAGGTGCTGGCAGGCGAAGTTACAGGCGAAGTTGACAGGAGGGAATTCTTATCTTAGGAAGTAAATTATTTTAGAAAGTAAATTTTATTCTGTTTTTGAAACTAGAAGTCAGAAGCAGCTGCTTTGGTTTGAACGGCCTGTTTTCTGTGTAGTACAATGGGCAATTGTACCACATTTTATTTTTTCATAGATAAGTGTTTTGAGAGAAAATCATATTTTTATGAAGGAATTTACCACCTTAAATTCATCTTTTAAACATGACACATATTAATAAATATTTAGCAAGTAATTTTTGAATCATATATGCTACAGAAAAGATATATTAAAAGTAAATTTAAAAAATCAAATATTTAGAATTGGATTTATTCATTAAAGAAACCTTCTAGAATGTGGTTCATCTTTCATAATTACATAGGCAGGACTTTTAGGAACTTAAGTTTCTGCAAAATATGCTATATTTTTGTTTTTAAACACATAGACCTTTATACTCCATATAATTGAATAACTACTTTGTTTTTACTGACAAGGAAAAAAAAAGACATATTTTGTTTCCCTTTCTTGCCTTCTCTGTTTTGTACTCCACTGACTTTCACCATTTCTGTTACTGATACAAGACCTTTCATCTTGAGTTTCCATATTTATAAATGGTATATTTTAGGGGGCTCATAACAGTGTAACATGTGTGGCAGAGACTGCCGTCTGCCTCCCTCAACAGCCATTCTTCCTCTCCTCGTTATTAGTAGCACCCTGACTCTTTTGAAGCAATTATGCACCATTTGTAGCTAGATGTAGTCAAGGATAAGTTCTGGCCAATGAAAGGTAAATTAAATCCACTCAGTAACTGTAAGCCCAGTTTTCTCTTTTGTAAAATAGACTCCTTCCTTATATTTCACTGACAGATAGCATTGAGTTATTCGTTCTAAGAAATTTCTTAGAAGAGAGAAGGAGACTTTTTCTTTTCCATTTCTTAGACAATGAGTTTAAGGGCCTCATCGAGGGATAGCAGAGCCGTGAGCTGGAAGAACCTAGATCCCTGACAGCTTTGAGGAGTGCCATAGCTGCACTGGATTACCCACCCCTGGAATTATTTTAAATGAAAGAGAAATAAGCTTCTATCTTACTTAAGTTGCTATATTTTGTATTTCTATGTTAGATGCAGTCTATATTTTGATTACCAAATGGTTCAATATGAGTTGTATGTTAGTCAACGTAGTTCAGTCCAAAAATACATTTTGATCCTTTTTTGTGTCTCTGTTCTTGTGGCTCCAAATAAGTAGTTTATTATATATAATTCTTTATATAATCCCACTCATTCTTCTACTCCCAGGAGAATTCTCTTTCACCAGCACCCTCCGTATCAGTCATACTTGTGGCTACGTGATGCTCCTGCCACGTGCAGTCTACTGGGGAGTGGAGGTGGTTGTCCTTTCTGCCTGGGAGAAGCTAAGCAGGTGGTATCTGAATGTTATGGTCAGAGGAGAAGGTTAAGCTGTAAACCTCCAAAAATGAAACATTTTGTCTTGCCACCACTGGTATTTTCATATCGAATCCTCCTAATCACACTCTTTTGGAGGTTCTGGTTTTTTTAGGGAGGAACTCGAACTTGAACTCCTACCTGATTCCAAAATCCATGGTACACCTCTATATTTTATTGCACGAAGATTGCTATGGAGTGTAATAAGTGCTTTGGTAGAGAACATTTTACAGAAAGGTTGACACTTGAGTGGGATTTATCTGGATGACTTCTAACAGTGGGGAGCATTGGGGTGGGGACCGTGGGAGTGAGAATGTTGTTCAGGCAGAGGAAGCCTCCACTCCGTACATACCAGGTAGCTAGTACTGGGGAAGTGCTTGATCTAGTGAAAAAAGACAGATGTGATGGTCTCTGATCTCATGTTGCTTAAGTGTTTCTCTGGTTTCGTAGTTAAGTTCACTGTTTTTTCCATTCAAATGAAATATTGTTCTATTATTATTAAGTTTATTCTTTCTTTGGAGGTTTAGGTAATTCCAATCCAGAAAATGCATCCTCTTCACCAAAAACAAGACTGAATAATGGAGTGCATGTGAATCTTTATGTTCTTTTTCCATCCCATAAGATATTTTTCTCTTTATAGTAAGAAAATGAATAAGAGGAAGATATATTTTTGGTTTTCAGATAGGACTGAAATTTATACCCAATGTAAATTTCCACACAAAACAATAAGCAATAAGTTAATAACTTCCACAAAATAACAACATATTATTCATTATTCATTTCAGATCAGATTAATTTTGATCTTAAATGGAATATGGTAACACAAAGTGAGAGAGCTATTACTATTTTGTTTTTGTTTTTTTGGTGAGGAAGATTTGCCTTGAGCTAACATCTGTTGCCAATCTTCCTCTTTTTTTGCTTGAGGAAGATTAACCCTGAGTTAACATCTGTACCAGTCTCATCTGTGCCAGTCTTCCTCTATTTTATATGTGGGATGCCTCCACAGCATGGCTGATGAGTGGAGTAGGTCTGTGCCTGGCATCTGAACCTACGAACCCAGGCCACTGAAGCAGAGCATGCAGAACTTTAACCACTCAACCATGGGGCTGGCCTGAGCTATTACTGTTTGTAAAATGCCAGTTTTTATGCAAAGCTCTCCCTTAATATTTGTAGCAATGAGAATTTGGCATGTGTGTCTACCTTCCAGTTGCTTGAGTTTCTCATATGTTTCTTTTATGAAAGTCTGTTTATTTATTCATTTAAAAAACTGATGTTCTTATACAGATAAACTAGTTATGACCCCAAAATGAGATTAAGTAATCAATTTAAGCATAGTAGTTGGCCACAGTAAATTACATCATATATAATTTATGGTATTCCTGATTCGTAAAATGTTAAATATCGTTTTAATACAATTTTAATTCACATTGCTTAGGCTCTATTTATGAAAATAAGAATATCCTTTTTAAAGTAGGGATTACATCAACTTATTAAAATGATCTTATTTTCTATACTTATTTGATGCCTAGAAAATATGATCTCAAATGAAGAGGAAAAAGTTATTTCCTTTTTCAAATTTGTGATATATAGGAGTTAATAGTCATTTTAGAGTAGAACATTTCCTGTAAGAATGTCACTGTGACACTTGGTTTCCACAGACTAAACTCTGTTTTGTGTTCTTCCTTTTCTTGGGTAGCATATCAGTCTCTCTAGGGGAGAATGGTTAATTTAACAATCTTTCATGCAGTAGTTTAAGAAGTCCTTCAACAGTTTTGTGGTTAGAATTCTCTGGAGACTTTTCTCTCTTTATAGCTTTTGTTAGAGAAAGCCTGAGTCTTTGTGAAACCTCCCTTCACTGGCCACCACACCACAGAACAATTCTCAGCTGTTTGACTTGGAGTGAATCTGCAGACTGTTTGTTTAGCCCTTCAGTATTGTATGTTTTTTGTTGTTGTTGTTGCCTCCCGTGGGGCACTATGTAACTTTCTCAGGTACTAAAGATCTTATGGGTTTATAACTTTTTTAATCATTATTTTAAGAGAAATAGCAGGGGCTTCAGAAATCCAGACATATATTATGTGGCCTAAAATACCCAAAGAGAAAATTCTCTATATAAGTGTCAGTTTATTGTTAGCTGCACTCTTGCTGTGGATTTTCTGTGTGTAAAGACATTGTTGTGTAGTTACATATACCATGTACCAGACTTCGATAGTGACTGTTTTAGAATATAAGCTCTGGGATGGAGCAGATCACATTTGTATATATTCTTCACGTGGCATCTAAAAGAAAGCATGGAAAGTAAAAACGCTACTTATCGGAAATCTTTATAATCACAATTATTTTATTGATTATTTTGACGGAGAGGATTAATAACAATCTATCTGGGCAAGTTATTTTAAAGATGTGCCAGTTTAATGTCTTCCTCTTAGAACACTGGGAATCCTAAACAAGTTTTAAAGTTGATTGTTATGTGATATATAAAATTAGCAGATTATTACAAATAGACCACAGATGAGAAGGAAATGCTTGTTTGGAAGTCTATAGGGTGATTCCTAATCTCATTTACTTAAAAATTTCTTTTAGAACCAGATCCAATTTATTATATGTTGAATAGGTTTAGAAATTAGGTTGAATGAAGAGAGTCTCAGATAGCTTTGAAAGTGTGTTTTCTTCTGAGTTTATATCGCGCCTGAGATACTTGGAAGTCTGAGGTAGTCAAAGAAATCTTTTAAAAATACTTTTATTTTTATGTTTTTTGAAAATAGTCAGAAGAACTAGTCAGAGAAACCAGTTTTATACAATCACATACTCCCTTTAAGCTGAATGCTGACCCGTGGAAAGGGTAGGGCTGGGGAGGACTGTGATTACGGAAGACTGTTACTAGTTTCGTGAAAACCTCAAGTGAGTTACATAAAATCCAAACTAGTGGTCACGTGTAAAGCTGGACTAGTTAAGTTTTATGCTGTTTTCCATGAGTTATTACAAGAGGTTTTCTTGAGTTGTGTTGGCTTATTATTAATCCAATTTATTTTTCTTTATTTCTAAATAACTTGCCAACATTTGCTTGAATTTTTTTAGCACCTGGAAAGGCAAGATTTAAGTTTTGTCAGATCAAGGATTTATTTTTAAGGTCAAAAGCAAATTCCAAATTATTCCTCCTGTCCATTGTATCATTTCTTCCTCCTGTCCATTGTGTCATTGCTGTCATTCATTTCACTTATATATAAGCATATGTAAGCATGTATATATATATGAAATACATTAAGCACACTTAATTGAATACATTGTTATTATTATTTTGAACAAACTTTAATCTATTAGATCAATTAAGAGTAAGAAAAATGGGGCCAGCCCTGGTGGCCTAGTGGTTAAGTTCAGCGTGCTCCACTTCCGTGGCCTGGGTTCAGTTCCTGGGTGTGGACCTAAACTGGTCTGTTAGCAGCCATGCTGTGCTGTAGCCTACATACTAAAAAGTAGAGGAAGGTTGGCGTGGATGTTAGCTCAGGCCAAATCTTCCTCAGAAAAAAAAAAAAAAAGAAAAAAAGTTTTTAGTTTACCTTCACTTATTCTTTCTTTGAGATTCTTCCTTTCTTTATGTAGATCCCGGTTTCTGACCTGTATTATTTTCCTTCTCTCTAACGAAATTCTTTTAATGTTTCTTGCAAAGCAGCCTTACTGGCAACAAATTCCCTCAATTTTTCTTTGTCTGAGAAAGTCTATTTCTCTTTCACTTTTGAAGGATGATGTCTCAGAATACACTATTCTAGGTTGGTGGTTTTTTATCTGAACACTTTAAATATTTCACTCTACTCTCTTCTTGTTTGCATGGTTTCTGAAGAGAAGTTGGGTGTAATTCTTATCTTCGTTCCTATATAGGTAAGTTGTTTTATTTCCTCTGGCTTTTTTCAGGATTTTTTATCTTTGATTATCTGTAATTTGAAAAGGATTTGTCTAGGGATAGGTTTTTTTTTGGCAATTTGCCTGCTTGGTATTCTCTGAGCTTCCTGAATCTGTGCTTTGGTGTCTTGGGGAAATTAACTTGGGGAAATTCTCAGTCATTATTCTATCAAATATTTCTTTTGTTCCTTTCTCTCTTGCTTCTCTTTTTGGTATTCCCATTATACATTTGTTACACCTTTTGTAGTTGTCCCACGGTCCCTGGATATTCTGTTCTGTTTTTTTTCAGTCTGCTTTCTTTACTTTTCAGTTTTTGAGGTTTCTGTTGGTACATCCTCTAGCTCTGAGATTCTTTCCTCAGCTGTGTTCAGTCTCCTAATAAGCCCATCAAAGACATTCTTCATTTCTGTTACAGCGTTTCAGCTCTATCATTTCTTTTGGGTTCGTTCTTAGGATTTCCACCTCTCTGCTTATATTGCCTATCTGTGCTTCTATGCTATTTATTTTATCCATTAAAGCCCTTAGCATATTAATCATCATTTTAAATTCCTCATCTGATAATTTATCACATCCCTGCCATGTCTGTTTGTGATGCTTGCTCTATCTCTTCAAATTCTGTTTTTTGCCTTGTAATTTTTTTTTTATAATGGGCATTATGTACAGGGTAAAAGGAACTGCTGTGGATAGGCCTTTAGTAATGTGGTGAGGTGTCAGGGGAGGGGAAGCGTTCTATAGTCCTATGATTAGGTCTCATTCTTTTAGTGAGCCTGTGCCTCTGGGCTGTGAACTTCACAGGTGTTTCTCAGTTTTGTCTCTTCTCTTAGGTAGCACAGGCTGACTAGAGTGGGCTGGAGTTGGGCATTTCCCTTCCCTAGGTCAGTTGTGTGTGTGTGTTAGATGCAGTCAAGTCAGCTCCAACTCCTGGCGATCCTATGAAAGAGTGATGTCCACGATGCCCTGTCCTCAACAGCTCTCCTCAACTCCTGTGGACTTATGCCCATGGCTTCCTTTATGGAGTTAATCCATCTTATATTTGGTCTTCCTCTTTTCTCACTGCCTTCTACTTTTCCTAGCATTATTGTCCTTTCTAGAGAATCCTGGCTTCTCATGATGTGCCCAAAGTGGGACAGCCTCAGTTTTATCATTTTTGCATCCAGCGATAGGTTAGTTAGGCTTTGATAATATTCCAGCAGGTCAGGCTCTGATTCACTGGTTTCCCCTGAGGGCAAGCTTCTTAAGAAGAAGAGAGTGCTCTGACATATTTCAAATTGGTTCCTTTTCCCCTTTTCCTGCAGGAAGCCCAAGGGGATTTTTCTCTGATATTTACTGTGGGAATCTGATGGAGCTCCTGGAGTTAAGCCTCAATATTGTGAGGGCCCTTCTATGACCGGGTCCCCCTGGAGTTTGTAACTGTCAGAGTTGTCTGCACTGATAGATCTTACTCTTAAATGTATTTAGATTACCCACATTTTATTCAATTCTATCAATCATTCCTATTTTATCTTATTCCCACTCTAAACTTAATCCTACTGCTATGGCCTTACACTGGGATCTTGTTCAGTTATGTTTTTAGACAACTCATAATCCTTGTCTTCTTGTAACCTTCCCACTTTAGCTCTACAGAGATGACATATTTCCTAATAAAATTTTCATTGGCTATTTCACCCTTCTGATCTTCCCTTTCACAGTTCTGATATTCCTGGGCCTTTGGGATTATGCTTATTTCCAGATTTTTGCTCTTTTAGAAATGATTGCCCCCTCTAAATCATTGTTACCCCATCTTTAACTTCTTATTCTCACCCTTCATACAGCTACTGACTTTTTTTTTTTTTGAGGAAGATTAGCCCTGAGCTGACATCTGCTGCCAATCCTCCTTTTTTTTGCTGAGGAAGACTGGCCCTGAGCTAACATCCGTGCCCATCTTCCTTTATTTTATATGTGGGACTCCTGCCACAGCGTGGCTTGACATGCAGTGCATAGGTCTGCACCCAGGATCTGAACTGGCGAACCCTGGGCCACTGAAGCAGAATGTGTGAACTTAACTGCTGTGCCACCGGGCCGGCCCCCAGGTACTACTTTTGATATCAAGATGTATTGGCTAGACTTCAGTTGCTGACAATAGAAACTACTTTAGCTCTTTTAGCAAAAGGGATTTATTATCAGGTATATTAAGGGCCTGAAAAACCACTTGAGGGACTGGAAAAATCACACTACACACTATCACTACACTCTTGTTAAGTTGTCTAAAATTAAAAATATTGACCATGCCAAGTGGTGTGGATGTGGAGGAACTGGAAATCCCATATGCTGCTGGTCAGAATGTAAAATTGTATAGCCACTTTGGAAATAAGTTTCACAGTTTATTAAAAATTTTAACATGTAGCTACCGTATCTTCCAACCATTCTACTTCTGAATATTTACCCAAGAGAAAATAAAGCATATATCCATAAAAGACTTCTACACAAATGTTCATATTAATTTTACTTGTAATAGTCAAAACCTGTAAACAACTTAAACATCTATCAATTGATGAGTGGATAAAGACGTTGTGGTATATCTATACAATGGAAACAGAACTACAGACCCTTTTCCCTCAGCAATAAGAAGGAATGAATTATTGATACACAGAACAATATAGATGAATACAGTATTTATGCTGAGTGACATAATATGCTGGGTGGAAGAATCCAGACCAAAAAGGAGTACATAGTATACTCTTTACATTGTGTGATTCCATTTATATGGAATTCTATAGAATGCAGATTAATCTGAAATGACAGCAAGTAGAGCAGTGATCACCCATAGCTGAATATTGTGAGGAAAGGTACGAGGCAGAGATTACAAAGGTCACAATAAAATTTTGGGGGGTGATGGGTTTATTCATTATCTTGATTATTGTGAAGGTTTCATGATTGTATACATCTGTCAAAATTATCAAGTTGTATGTTTTGAATATGTGCAATTATTGTATGTCAATTGTACCTCAATAAAACTGTGAAAGTACAAAAGAATAACTGCTGTAAATGAGGTAAGTATAGTAAAAATAGTAAGTCTGACAGTGACAAATCCTGGAAATCATCGATTTTGAACTTTGTGATCCTGCTTAACTTATTTAGCTTCCTATTTTGTAATCTTCTTATGTTCACATCATGATCAGCAAAACTGTTTGTTTTCGCTGGTCAAAAAGTGTCACTAAAGCAAAATTACAGGCATATCACAAGAAGAGGAATATACTACATACAATCTGAATTTTTTGAAATGAGAAATTTGGAAACTGGATTTTTTTCACTTCTATCTGATATTCTGCCATTCTGCCATGTTATTTAAATTGGATACCATGCCAATAATACTAATATTAATACTCATCCTACTGCTAATAATAGTAATAATAAATATCGTGAAATCCAGAACAATCATGTTAAGATATGCGAAAAGTATTGTAGCAGTCAAAAAAAGTATTGTGTTGTTGCTATTGTTATTGTTATTATTATTATTTGCGGCAACTTGTGTAGAACCTTCTTGAGTCAATGTATTGTTTTCCATAGCATATGGTCACGCTTGCTATCACTCCTTTCATTGGCTGCCTCCAGTGGCCTTAGGTCTTTGGAAGCGTTGTTGTTTATATCAGTTGGATGCATGCAGTATAACTTTGAAAGTCATGGATTGGCCTGGGAGACCTCCCACACCTAAACTATGAACATCTTGTCTAGCATCTAGGATCTCTTGGTCAGAGAAAATACAGCCCAGGAATTCCAAACGGAATCTCAAAATACATTTACCATCATTGATTTGGACTCAGAGCCAGTGCTGCAGCTGGAGATTGAGGGCTAACTTGAGTCAGGGATCGTGTGAAGACAGGTTGGGGCATACATTATTAATTTACTCGTGAAACCACAACCTTTAGGCTAGAAGTTCAGGAGAGATGTTGTCATATGCACTTGATGCGAATTAAAGTATTTTCCAGACAAAATGGTGTCATCAAGTACTTAAATTGGCCAAGGCTTGATTTGGGTGACTGTCTTCTATTCATTACCTTCCTGGTAGAGGCAAAGATTGCACGTACTAAAGGTATAGTTTTGTAAAGTGTCGACAAAATAATTTAGATTATAAAGTACAATTTTCTTTTTTCGCACTTATGTTGTCCATATTATGTGTCAGTGTTTTCTTTTATCAGATCCAGTGTGGATATCAGGTAACTAATTTCCACCTGAATTTAGGAAATCTATTTGGGCTATTCATAACAAATTGAAGTGTCTTGCAATTTGAAAGATGGATGATGGTTTTAACAGATGGTCACTTGTATCTGAATTAAGTTTAGCAGCATTAATAGAGACTTTGTCCAAGTAGTTTTGAAGTTTTGCTGCCTTACTTTAATCTCCTAAGTCCTCTCAACCAGTTCGTCTGTAAACTTAGTAAAGATAAAACAATACTCTTTATAAATTAGAACATGATGGGGTTTGGAAGATTTGGGGATCCATTGTACAATAAAGATCAAGAAATTTGACTTCTATAGACATTATTTTTGAGTTATCAATAATACAATCTTTTGTTCATGTGATTAATGTACTTTAAAAATTATTTGTGTTTGTAATATTTGTGAGGCAATAATTTAATTTTTTATTTTGTGTAATACGTTCATCTAAAGTTCATGTATTTTTGTTAAAGGATCTTTGTATCATTTAGGCATGAACATTTGAAAAGAAATATTTTGTAGTGGAATCATTGGCTGACTTTAATTTTCTAGAGTTTAGTGAGTGCCAGTATTAAAAAATTAAAATCAAACATAAAAGCTATAAATAGAAGAACACTTTTAGTCATATGGTTTGAAAGTAGTTTAATATTTCCATGCTGAGCACCCTTTTGCCAAATTTAATGAAAATCAGCATGATATTGTAGCAGTTAGTATTTGAATTCTGCTATTATCTTCACAAGTACAGAAATGTGAGCGATTCAGATAGCAGCAAATAAGCTGGTATTATCTATATCACATTCCTCATCTGAATCAGAAACTGGCATGGGCCTTCAGTAAAAGTTCTCTGTCCTTTGAGAGTACCCTTGTTTTCTCTGTTCCCTGTGAGAGTGCATTGAATCAGAATTGCTAACTGTGTAGTAGCCTTATTCCTAAGTCAGTGAATAATCAGTTCAATGAACGTTAGTGTACAGTTACTCTGAGAGAATCAAGGCAGAGCCTGGTGATTTGACTTGCAGGCTTTTGCGATGAATCCGTGAAGAAGGTATGCTTATATCAATGTTTTTATTCATTGATCTGCATGAGTACAAGGAAGACAGAGTAATATTAAAGTTTCCTTATCTTTATATAGAATATCATTAGCCTTTTAAGCTAATTTTAACATTCTTATTTTGGATTTCTTTATATTATTTAAGGTCAAATAATTTTTTTTGGCACAGTGTTTGACAAGTCTTGGCCTCCAAGAAAATCATAAGGACTTGATCTTCTGCTAGTATGCTTTTACTCTTTTAAAAAATAATTAACGTATTTTTAAAATTTAGTGTTGGCAAATCTCATGAATGGTAACGCTCTGTATTGTCCTCTGGTTTTCGGATATGATAGCAGTGCCTTCACCCGTTAATCACTCTCAGTGGTCTTGTCCTGGCATTCATGATGGACCTGATCTGTGCTGTGGTGGGAAACATTTGGCGTTCCCATGGGAACTCACTGGGAGCACTGTGACAATTCCTGGGTTGAGAGGCTTTAGGAAAAAAGTTAGCTAGAAATAGACTGCTCTTTTGAGAAAACTGAAATGAGATCACACATTTTATGTTTTGTACTTAGGAAAGGATGCCTAACCAAAAAATGATATTTTTTTTCAGAGATACTCCTAGGGGAAAACATTTTGAAGTAAATTCAAATTTAGAGTAAACTCGAAGTAATTTCAAAATACTAAAAATACAGTATTCTTAAATATTATGAAGGTAGAAGAAATTATACCACCAATCTAGAACAATTAAGAATGCTTTTAATTGTTGCTTATTACTTTAACTTTCCTCCTATCCTCTAATATATTTCAAAATTCTTTAAAATTCTACCTTCCATTTTTTTTTTTTTATGGCAAGCATTGCTTGAACTACTTTGAAGAATATGACACCAGATCTCCTATCCTGTATCTTGCAGGTTAGTGGGGGAAATTGAAAAATCTTGGCAATTTTGCAATAAATAATGACAGGCACTCTGATAGGAGTAAACATAGGCAGACTACCTAGCCCATCCTGAGGGGATTCAGTAATATTTAATCTGAGTCCTGAAGGCTGAGTGAGCTGAATGAAAAGAAGGGTCTTCCACACAGTGTTTAGCGTGTACAAAGGCTCCTTTGCCTTGCAATCTTTTGGAACAAAAATAATTCAGAATATTTAGAGCAGAGAGCCTGAGGAGATAATAGGGAGTGAGTAGGCTGGCAGAGTAAACTGATGCTATCCAACAAGGGTCTTGTATGGCCATGCACTGGAGTTAGAACTTTATTGAGAATTGGAACTTTATTTAGAAGGCAGTGAGATTTCAGCGGTGGTTTTAAGCAGATGAATGACAAAAATAGATTCATATTCTAGAAAGATTACTCTGGGAGTCGAGTTGAGAATGAGTTGGAGTGGGATACATAGGAATCGACATGACCAGTAAGGAAATGTATTAGTTTTTAAAACTGCTACAACAAATTACAACAAATTTAGCAGCTTGAAAAAACACTCATTTATAATCCCACAGTTTCCGTGGCTCAGAAGTCCACGTGCAGCATAGCGCAGCTGGTTCTTTGCTTAGGGTCTCCTAAAGCCAAAATCAAGTAAGCTGTTGGCAGAGCCATGTTCCTTTTGTAGATTCTGAGGAAGAATCTGTTTCCCAGCTCCTTCAGGCTGTTGACAGAACTCAGTTCCTTGCAGGTATAGGGTGGAGTCCCTATTTCCTTGCTGGCTGTCAGCCGGGAGAGCCTCTCTCATCTCCCTTAAGACCAGCTATGTTCCTTCTCATGTGACCTACTTCATCTTTAAATCAGCAGTAGCACATGGAATTCTCCTCACATTTCAAGTCTCCTTGACTTCTGACACCACTTGGAGAAAGCTGTCTGCTAAGAGTTCGTGTGACTAGCCCGCCCAATGATCCAGGATAATCTCCCTATTTTAAGGTCTATAACCTTAATTAAATATGCAGTCTCTTTTGCTATGTAATGTAACATAGTCACAAATTTTAGGGATTAGGGCATGATTATCTTTGGGGAACCATTCTGCCTACCACAAGAGGTCATTGCTCTGATCCAAAAAAAGATGAATGTGACCTAAACCAAATTAGTGGCAATGGAGGAAGAGAAAAGTGGTTAGACTCAAGAATCAGATCAAGAAGACTTAAGTAGTTGGATGTGGAGAATAAAAGAGATATATAGTCTTTCCCCTAAAATGGTCCTTTAGAATTAGTTCTTCAGAAATATGTATTTACAAGTCTCCATCTGTCCATATGTCCATGTCTCTCCATTCATTTTGGCTTTTTGAAGCTCATTCTTTAGTAGATCCATCAGAAAGTGCTCATGGGAACATTATGCCCTGAGTTTTGGCATGTTGATAACAAATTTTCTGTAACATTTCTACTTGAAAATGGCTTTGGCTGCATTTAAAATCTTTGGCTTACAAGTTCTTTCCTTAACTATCTTAAATATGATATTCTTTCCTATTGGCATAAAGCATTGCTGTTGAAAAGTCTGATAAAGTCTTATTTTTGTTTCCTTTTAAGTGATTTGGTCTTTTTGCCTGGATGTCTGAGATATTTCTTTTCTTTTTTATAAAGTTCAGTAATTTTACTCAAATACACTTTGATTTTATCCACTCTGGGAAGATTTTCTCAGATAAGTACTGTGCCCTTTACATATGTAGTTTTAAATCTTTGTTTTTTTTTCCTAAGAAGCTTTTCTTGAATTATAGGGACTAGTGTGTACTAGTGTGTATTCTGTTCCACTTGTTTGGTTGTTTTCTTCATAAATGCACGTTGACCTTTGACTCTTTCGTATTTTTGTCATTTTGCCTTGAATACTTTCCTTACTTCATTTCTTTTTAATTTTTTAAAATTAACCTTATTGTACTAAGAATAAAAACTCTAAGAAATTGAAGGAAATTGAAGAAGACACAAAGAAATGGAAAGACATTACATGCTCATGGATTGGAAGAATTAGCATAGTTAACATGTCCATGTTACCAAAAGCAATCTACAGATTCAATGCAATCCCTATCAAATCCCAACATTTTTCAAGGAAATAGAACAAAAAATTTATATGGAACAATGAAAGACCCTGAATAGCCAAGGCAATTCTGAGAAAAAGGAACAAAGCTGGAGATATCATACTCCCTGATTTCAAAGTATGTTGCAAAGTTATAGTAATCAAAACAGCAGGGTACTGGTAGAAAAACAGGTACACAGATCAATGGAACAGAATTGAGAGCCCAGAAATAAACCCACACATCTATGGACAGCTACTTTTCGACAAGGGAGCCAAGAACATACAATGGAAAAAGGAAAATCTCTTCAATAAATGGTGCTGGGAAGACTGGACAGCCACATGCAAAAAAATGAAAGTAGAGCATTATCTTACACCATACACAAAAATTAACTCAAAATGGATTAAAGACTTGAATGTAAGACCTGAAACCAGAAAACACCCAGAAGAAACATAGGCAGTATGCTTGACATTGGTTTTAGCAGCATATTTTTGAATATGTCTCCTCAGGCAAGAGAAACAAAAGAAAAAATAAATAATTGGACTACATCAAGCTAAAAAGCTTCTTCACAGCAAAGGAAATCATCAACAAAATGAAAAGACAACTTATGAATTGGGAAAAGATATTTGCAAATCATATATCCAATAAGGGATTAATATCCAAAATATGTAAATAACTCATACAACTCAACAACAAAAAAACAAACAGCCCAATCAAAAAATGGGCAGAGGATATGAACAAACTTTTTTCCAAAGAAGATATGCAGATTACTATCAGGTGCATGAAAAGATGTTCAACATCACCAATTATCAGGGAACTGCAAATCAAAATTACAATGAGATATCACCTTATGCCTGTCAGAATGGCTATTATTAAAAAGATAGGAAATAGCAAGTGTTGGAGAGGATGTAGAGAAAAGAGAACCCTCATACACTGCTGGTAGGGATGTAACTTGGTGCAGCCACTATATGGAAAACAGTATGGAGGTTCCTCAAAAAATTAAAAATATGACTACCATGTGATCCAGCTATTCCACTTCTGGGTATTTATCGAAAGGATATTAAAAAATACTAATTAAAAAAGATGTATGTATCTGTATGTTCATTGCAGCCAAGACTTGGAACCTAAGTACCTTCCATGGATGAATGGGTAAAGAAGATGTGTGTGTGAGTATAAATATATATATATATATATTTTATATATATATCTTCTTATATATGTATAAATAATATACACACACATGTGATGGAATACTATTCAGCCATAAAAAAGTGAAATCTTGCTATTTGTGACAACATGGATGGACCTTGAGGATATTATGGTAAGCGAAATTGTCAGACAAGAAGTAAGGAAGATAATTACTGTATAACAATTACCGTATGACTTCACTTATATATGGAAGATAAAGAAACAGATACATAGATACAGAGAACAGTTTGGTGGTTACCAGAGGGAAAGGGAGTTGGGGGCAGGGGCAAGGGGTAAAGGGGGACATTTGTACGGTGATGGATGGCACCCAGACTTTTGGTGGTGAAAATGATGTAGTCCTTACAGAAGTTGAAATATAATGATATATACCTGAAACTTATATAATGTTATACACCAATGTTACCTCAATTAAAAAAAAGAGAAAGAAATGAGAAAATTAAGGGGCAAGACAGTTAAGTGACTTATAGAAAATATTGCAAAGAGATTTTTTGCAAAAGGAGAAGGTTGGCTTATATGACCTCTGTCAAAGGGACAGCTTTGTGTTTTGTCTTTTAATTTTTAAGACAAAGGGCTTCTTCGTGGACTTGATCCCACCTACTTTGCTCTCCTTTCTGGATTTTAGCAGGCCCAGGGCACTAGATCTCATTTGTTTTTTCTTTACTTTTATTTACATGCTTATTTCCTGGGCCTTTAAGCTGAGTTCAGCTCCACTCTTTTGACAGTTTTGCTTTTCGTTTTTTTTCCTTAAAATCGGAAATAGACCATTGCCTTATTAAGGATAATTTCTTATAGGAAAACAGGTTGAAGATAGCAGCAATAAAGAAAGGACATTTTCAGCTGTCAAATATAAAAATTGTTTTAACAAAAAATGGCTGGCATTCTTCTGAACTGGTAATGAAGTCTTGGTGACCTTACTCCATGCTTATTCTTAAGTGTGTTGTAGTTTCATCCTGTTTCTCAACTTGAGCATTCTCTCTTCTCCCTGAAGGCTTTCCTTTCCAGTGTGCAAAAACACCAAAACATTTGGAAAAGAACAATACTGTACTTTAGCTCACGCAGGTAGTTTGCATTTCTTATAAACTCTGTATCCACTGATGTCAACTCCTTACTTACCTCATACATGATCAGTTTTTAAGGGACATAACTTCTGACCTGCCAAGGTCATTTTTGCTGTAGGAGTATTTGAGTTTTGGACTTTCTTAGTGTTTCAGTTATATTGTAACAAACCCGGAATTAGAAATCAGGAATCCTGATTCTTTTCTCAAAGCTTTATTTTCTATACTATGCTGCTTCCAAATGAAATAGATCCATTTTTGCTGCTGTATGGAGACAATCTTCTTTTGTCTGTGCTTTTTCTGTTTGTTTGGGCATACTTTCTCTGTCTTTACTAATTGCTCTTTTGCAAACTCTGCTTGTTTGTCCTTGTTCTTCTCTTTTTAACTATATCTATAGAAATGGAGGCTCTCAGTGAATCTGATGTCACAAAATGCAAAGATCTTTTATGAAAACATTTTATTCAAATGCCACTGTGTCCTAGTCCACAGTTTTTCTGTTCTCTCTTGCTCATTACCAGACAAAGAGCACACAGGAGTCTCTTTGCAGAAAGTAAACACCCTCATTATTCTCGTCTATATAAAATGCAAGCTTTTATGAAATATTTAAATAGTAGTAATTAAGAGGAAAAATGAGATTTTATGCATTCTATTAATTGTTTTATCTTCTCTTGAAAACTTTCAAAACAGTTTTCTAAAAAGATATTTTAGAACTTACATTCAGTAAGATACCCTTAACTTTTAAATGTGTGTAATGATTAGTATGGAAAAGATGCTCAAAGAAAAGTGAAGCAGTTCCCTAAACAGTAGAAAACAAAGGAAGCAGCAGGTAGTTTAATGATAAATGTCTCTGAGGACTTTCTAATTACCTTCTAATGTGGCATTTATATATAGAAAATTAATTTAACCCATTTTTATGGTCCCACATCCAATTCTAGAAATATGGTTTTAAGACATCATTGCTTAATTATAAAAGAAGCATTAACAGCGTAGATTTTTAAAATCTGAATTTGCACATTTGAGCATTTCACTAGGGTTTAAGACCTTTCCTAGACCTTTGATTTTCTGTATACAAAGAAAAAAAATCACGTATTAAACATTTGCCAACAATTTCCTAATGTGCATTATAAATACTACGTTACATCTGTTTCTTCATATGAGTCTCATAGCGCCCACTTAGGGGGCTTTTATTCTACTGGTACTCAATTGATTTAATTAGGCAAGCCTCACTAATGTGCTAATTGGAAGACAGACTTTTTAGCATTCGCCTGAGATTAGATTGCTTTCGCGGAATCATAATTATTTTGATCGCTTGCCACAGTGAAATAGATGAACTGTGTACCAGCTAAATTTTTAATGAAGTTAACTTTATACTTTCATTCCTATGTAATTTCCCTCTTTATCTTGTATGTAAGGTTGTTTCTCAAAGTGTCCTTGTTTTATTTATTTTTTTCAGTTGTCACTATCTTTTAGTATTCCACATCTCAAATCTTTTAATAATATTTGGTTGTATATTTGCGAGACTGAAATGAAAGAAAGACAAACAATGTTGATCTGAAGACCTAATGCTGGGAAATAACAGTAAGAAAAATTAGAGTCCGATTGTGGCATGAAATATTTTACCTTATAAATTCTTAATATTTTATGTGCTATTATACTTTCTGTCCATTTATCTCCCATACTAGCTCATCAAAGTTCATGATTCTGATTCTGATAAAACACTCTTATGATCTAGCTGTGTTCTGATCACTGTGATAGCATTTGGGATACAAAGATAGCCGTGAGCTTCTCTCTGAAAGAACTTCAGCCAAAAGTAGAATTAATGCCTTTAAAAAAATTCTGAGGAGCGTAATTTTTAAAAAATAGTATCCATTCATATGTATGTTCTACATGTAATTTAATGTCATGATGAATCCCCAATTTTTTCTCTTTTCTTTTTTCTTAAATGTTATTAAGCTCTCATCTTTTTTCTTAGTCCAATATTTCAGACTTTTGGCCTTCAGAGAAAAATATATGTAAAGAGGGATGTAGTTGCAATATGAGTATGTAAAGAGATAATCATGTACAACCACATTGGAAAGCAGTTGAGCAGTTTTTTCAAAAGTCCAAAAGTTTAAAATTCACCTACCGTTGACTGAGACATTCTACTAGATATTTATTTAAAAGAAATGAGAGGCATGTATGTGAATGTTTATGGCAGTGTTGTTAACCAAAAACTGGAAACAACTCAAATGTTTATCAACTAGTGAATAATCAACAGACTAGTATATCCGTACAGTGGAATACTACTCAGCAATTAAAATAAGTGAAATATGGATATACTCAAGAACATGATGAATCTCAAAATCATTATGCTGAGTGAAGGAAGCCAGAAACAAAATATTACATAATGTATGATTCCATTCATATAAAATGCTAGAAAAAGGAAACTAATGTATAGTCACAGAAAGCACATCAGTGTGTACGTGTGTATGTGGGTGGAAGGTGAGTGGCTTATAAAAGATCACATAAGGAAACTTTTGTGGGTGGAAAAAGTTTATTATCCTGATTGTCGTGATTGTTTCATGCATGTGACATGCCAAAACTTATCAAATTATACACTTTAAATATGTAAACTTTACTGAATGTCAAGTAGACATTAACAAAGTTGCAAAAAAAATACATAGGTAAATAAGACAAATTGATATATGTCAGAAAAATACAGAGAAAAACATATTAATAACAAACAAAAATAAGTCATTAAGATGATCATTGCATGAATTGGTAACCCCAGGGAATAATGGGTTCCCTAAAGTGTTTCCAATGGAATTTTAAATAGCTAATTTTCATTTCACCTGTTCAAGTTTTAAAATGATCCCTTTATTTTGTGTTGATGAGAGAATAGAGTTTACTTTTGATATCCAGTTTTACTCCATTTTGATGTAAAATTCTTCACTGGAAAAGAGGTTGATTATTTTAATGTCTCTAAGCATCTCTTTTATTATCTACCTTTCTGATTATCCATTATTTTATTTTAATTATATAATTAGAGAAAAATAATTTAGGAAAAATAGTTTTACTTTTTTTCCCAATTTTCTTGGCATGCTTCAGTAATAGAAACTTTCAAAGGCACTGTGAACTTAGTAGAGCCCAGGGCTATTTCTAGATTCAAAGGTTCAATGTGTGTAACAGAATTAATGTGTTAAGTTACTAACTGGAATTTTAGTTTTGCAAGAGGTAAAAATATCTCTAACTCAAACATGTAAGATTGCTAGAGTAGAATGATTTTATTTCTGTTTTTGTCCCTGAGAAAATAAATTGGGATAAGGATATAGGAATTTTGGTAGTAGGGTATTTTTGAGCAGTTTGAAAAGAAAGGAAAGGCATGACAGGACACGCTCTTCCTTCTATCTGATATGATATCTTTGTAGTATTGTATAGCATTACTCCTTAAAAAGAGAAGACACATATAAGAGAAATCTCATGTGTTCAGTAGTGCTTTCTGTTGTTATAATTTCCTAGCAATTTAAAAAATATTAGTAGTAATCCAAGTAAATTTTGAATACAGTGCTTTCAGACTAAAGGCAAAAAGAACTAAACAAATGCTGAACTGTGTTTAGTAGCTCTGGTTTTCCCAGTGGTTTAGGTTAGCAATATTAAAACTACTTTCTGTGTAATCTAGGAGTAAATGAATGAATGAATATATTGAGAATAATGAGGACTGTGTTTCTCACTGTTGGAGAAGGGAGTTACAAGCATGGAAAGGAGGAAGACCAGAATGTACTCTGTAGAATTAAGTTGGAATTGGAGGTATCATTATGAACCCATCGTTTTTTTTTTTTTTAAAGATTTTTTTTATTTTTTCCCTTTTTCTCCCCAAAGCCCCCCGGTACATAGTTGTATATTCTTCGTTGTGGGTCCTTCTAGTTGTGGCATGTGGGACGCTGCCTCAGCGTGGTTTGATGAGCAGTGCCATGTCCGTGCCCAGGATTCGAACCAACGAAACACTGGGCCGCCTGCAGCGGAGCGCGCGAACTTAACCACTCGGCCACGGGGCCAGCCCCTGAACCCATCATTTTTGTATATAGAGAAATATATATGGATATAGATATTCACATGGAGGTATTCGTACATGTACACATGTATATGTGCATTTTTTTTTCCCCTAGCTCTGTCTGCTGAAAGGGCCCTAGTAGTAATGAGCACACTTAGTTCTCAGATCTTGATTTCTAAAAACCTTTTCTCTCTCAGAGGTGCCAGAGATCCCTAGAGAAATGGCTGATAACAGGGCAGGGGCAGGAATATCTTGCTCTGTTAAAAACTAATGCGTGCCTGGCCCAGTGGTGCAGCGGTTGAGTTCGCACTTTCCTCTTTGGCGGCCCGAGTTCACTGGTTCAGATCCCGGGTGTGGATATGGCACCGTGTGGCAAGCCATGCTGTGGTAGGCATCCCACATATAAAGTAGAGGAAGATGGGCACAGATGTTAGCTCAGGGCCAGTCTTCCTCAGCAAAGAGAGGAAGATTGGCTACAGTTAGCTCAGGGCTGATCTTCCTCAAAAAAAACAAAAAACTAACGCACACTAAGAAAATGATTAGAACATGTGAAAAGGACGCAAGACTGAGCTTGAAATTGCTCCCATTGGCTAAATCTCGGATAATTTGAGCATCAAAATAAATAATGACAGTTATGAATTGTAACCCATAGAATAAAACAGGAATCCATTAGTCAACAGGTTTGACTGTCTTAAACTGATCATGTATTTTCATGTTTTCTCATATAATTAGTGTGCTTCCATCTGTTTATTCTCACATCACCTGTAGTTTTTGTTTTATAATTGTTGTTGCTGTTTCATCTGGAGCATAGTAGCCATGACTTTGATATCTTCAAAGTTAATTGCATTTTTTAACATTGAAAGTGTTCTCCATAACAATTAATGCATTTGGCTTGAATCCTAATTTATCTCATATTATAATCATAACTCCTTCTCTTTTATTATTTATGTTTGCCTGGTATACCTTTATCTTTTCCCATTTCATTGTTTTTTTAGACTTTTTGAATTACTTTCTTTTATGTTCGTCTTATACAAAGCAAATAGTTGTTGGTTGGTTGTTTTGTTACCCAATTTGAAAATCATTTTATTTTAATAAGTGAGTTAAGTCCATTCACGTTTACTGCTATGAGTAATATATGAAGTCTTTACTCCATTATAAGACTTTGTTATAATTACTATATATTATGTTACATTTACTGTATTTTTTCCTCAACATTGTTTTTTAGAAATATTTGTATTTTTGTTGCAGTTATTACTTTTGTTCTTAAACCTCTAGAAAATTCTCTTAGTCTCATTTTCTTTTTTATCCTTTACTAAGTGATTTGCAGTTTTTAATGATATCCTTTGACTACCATCTATAACCTGTATAGCAATCAATGAGTTTCTTCTAGTTTTTCTTGTCCGTCTCGCTCCTCCTGCCATTATTCAATTGTGTTATTTCTACTTTGTTTTAGTCTTAGATCTACTATTACATATACTAAATATGTTTATAAGGAATTTTGTTAAAGTTTTACCTGCTATATCTTGGGTGAGTGAAACCCATCTTCATATCGATTTCTAATAAGTAACAGTATTACCTGATTTTCTTCAATGCTTAGGAAATTTTTATGTGAACTATTCTTCCTTGCCCTGCTTACTTTATAACTTAGTCTTTTCTTCTTAGATGGTTATACCTTTTTCCTTCTATTTGTTTCCTAAGTAAAATCAACTTTTATTTTCTTTCTTTTATCTTTCATTAACTTGTATTCTTAATTTTTTAAATTGTGTTCAATAATTTTTATCTCCAAAAGCTTTATTGAGGAAATTTAATTCAGTTTGGAATTTTTTGTTATAGTTTTCTTCTGCTTTGTGTGTGTATGTGTGTGTGAGTGTGTGTGTTGGATTGGGGGGACGCATTTATTAGCTAGTATTTTGATTATTATTTTCTCTTCTTTTTTTTAGTTGTAAAGATGTAGACTGAGCTCCTGCTCATTTTGTGGATAGGCTTGGTGGTTTAGTATATCTCAGAATAAATAACAGTGCTTTAAATTGAACACATTCTTCTTCTTTTTCTCCTTTTAATGAGAAATGAGCCCCACTTACTTGAAAATGAGTAGAAAAGAGTTTTCTTTTTTCCTGCCCAGGCCTTTTTACTTAGATATCCCTAAAGCTGTGAACATTTAATCAAGAACATACATAGTGGTCAGTTTTCTGGGGAAAGTCATTTTAATCCTTGAGAATAGGACATGGTGATATTAAAAGAACATGTGGCAGAAGATCGTCTATTTGATGGTGTAATAAATCAGATTACTATGATGATGCAAGTTACACGATGAGGGGAAATTATTGTATGCTGGGTGCAAAGAAGTGCCTGAGCAGATTTCTAAATGATTGGGGAAGATGTATTATATAGAACACTGACCTGCAAGTGGAAGATCTGGGTTCTTGTCCTCACAGTGCCACTGATTAGCAATAATGTGAAGCAAAGTCATATTATTTGTGGGAAAGTTGGCTTACAACTTGGAGATAAATATTTGAGGTCCTTAAATCATTATTAGATATGAAAAGCAACTTAAAATTATGTTTATCTGAAATCCTCTGAGGAAATGACTGGATGCTGGGTGATTAGCTTTCTGGTATTAGAGAGAGGGTCAGTCCTTCTAAGGGTTATGCTTGAGTAATAATAGATGGTGACAAAATTGCTTTCTAAAGTTGCGGAGGCTGGTTAACTACAGGAGTTTGGCTGCTGAGTGGAGTTTTGCAAATTTAGGGCCACAGATGAGACATTCGGGATGAAAAAGAAGGCTGCACTCTGCTAATCGGGGGTTTGCTTCTCCGTGTCGTCTCATATACTGTGTTCAATACCTAATCTAAATAAATATTAAGAAAATATCTAAATGCCTTAAAAATATCAAAAGCTTATCTTTTAAAAAATTCATCACAATACTTGCTTTCTTGGCTCACTAAATATTTAGTCCACCTGGGCTCCACACAACTCACAGTGCTGTCCTGAGTAGAGCAAGCAACTTAGCCCTCTGTTTCCTAGTATTTTTCATTAATAAATAAAGATGGGCCTAAGGGCATTTTAGAACTAATTTTAGTTCTAAAATTTCAAACTAATTTAATAGTATAGAATATATTTATTCATTCTATCCTAATTTACTATTTGTAATTTTTTGAAAATAGTATTAAGGTATTTTGTTTATAAACTGAGAGTATTAGGGATTTGGTAACACTTTTAACAATTAAACTCATCAATAAAAAATCAAGTAGAAGAACTCACGAACTCCTTAAACTGTCTTGGTTCCTGGCAGTAAGATCTGCTGATCATAGGCACATTTTTCATATAATCACATGATCAAGATACAAAACCACAAAACTAATTAATGTTGAAAACTATATCAAAGGATTTCTAGTTCTGGCATAATGTCAGATTAGATAGCGTGAAACTCTCTTGTAACAAAAGCTGTGAAATGTTTGGTAAATTATAACAAGCATCTTAAAGATAACCTTTTAGAAAGTAAGGATATTTATCATGAATAAGAAGGAATAAGGCAATTAATAAAAACTTTCGGTAAGCACACAGTCTAGTACTGTGTATAGCCTGGAGTTTTGAGAGAGCAGAGGGGTTATGCATTCTAACCGCTATGACGACAAAAAAGATGTGGCTTTGGAGCTGTATGAGATGAGCAGTTGGAAATGAGACAGCACAAACCTAGAAAATTGAGGAGTATACACTCCACAAAACAGCAGACCAGAAAAATGCACCAGCCAACTAAAGAATTTGATAAGAAATCTTTTTTGTTGGCATCTGAGCTTGAAAAATTAAAAATAACTTCTCTGAGAATTCTAACCACAATCCTATGCCTCACACAGATTTATGATCTTAACGTAACTGCCCCCAGTGTCTGGGAATCCCTATGCAAAGAAATCAATACAAAAATTGTCTCCACAGTAGAGTTCCTGTGAGAAAAATACAAAATTGCCCTAAAGGAACATGGTGTTAGGCCTAGTGACCAAGATTTCCACAGATAAAGCTTTGCTAAAGCTAAACTCACAGCCCATAATTACAATATCAATAAGGGAATAATCCACCATAAATAGAATTCAAATGGCGCAACAAATTGCAGGGATAGGCGGCTGTGAACTTCAAGAAGAAAAACATCATGTAAAAGCTTTAAAACTTATTTTAAATGGTTAAAGGCATAAGTGAAGGAACTCAAATGTAAGATAAGACACTATGAAAAGAGAACAGGCATATTGAAAAGAAATCAAGTAGAGCGAGAATAAAAATATGTGGTAATTAAGATAATTTTTTAAAAAGCTCAATAGGTGTATGTGGCAGGCACTTCCAGTTGCTTTCCCAATATCCATTCTCCCTTTCTTCCTTTTTATCAGAATCTCTTGTTTTTTTTGGGTTGACAATATGACCATTAAAAAAAAAAGTACATTTCTCAGCATCTTTATAGCTATGGATAAAATGTGATATTGTTCTGGCTGAAGAGCTATTGATGATTTCCTTCCTCTTTGTCACTGTTGTTTATTGCCTGAAAAGCAAACAGGAGGAGTGAGATGAAGCATCCAATTTGCTATCATAAGGTGATCATGTGGCTCATTCTCATGAGTTGTCAGAGAAGACAGGAAAAGCTTGGGCACTGATACTATTGTAAAGCTGCCTGGGCTACCAACTTTCAGATGTCATTTTATGTGATAAAAATCAATTCCTATTTGACCAACACTGTAATAGGGCTTCTGTTACATGTAGTAGAAAAATAGCTAAAACTGATAAACCATTAAGGAGAGAATTAGTGTACTGGATGACAGATCTACAGAATTCGCCCAAACTACTAAAGAGATAACTAGTTGGAAAATATAATAGAGAGATTAGGAGAAAAGAATGAGAATTCCCAGAACGCATCTAATAGGAATTCCACAAAGAGTTAATGGAGAGAATTTGGGAGAGAGAATTTCTGAAGAGGTCATAGCTGACATTTTTCCAATATAAATGAAATGTGAATTCTCGGATTCAGGGAGCTGAATCAAATTCTAACAAGGATAAATAAAAAATAAATACATACCTAGATGCATCATTGTGAGACAGCAGAATTCCAAAGAAAAGGTTATCTGAAAAAGCAGAGAAAGATAAAAGACTATATACAGTTGTGGAGAAAATAGAACTCTCTAGATAATTTAAACAGAAACAGTTTTTTGTTTGTTTTTTTGTGAGGAAGATTGGCCCTGAGCTAACATCTGTTGCCAGTCTTCCTCTTTTTGCTTGAGGAAGATTGTCGCTGACTAACATGTGTGCCAGTCTTCCTCTGTTTTATGTGGGATGCTGCCACAGTGTGGCTTGACAAGCGGTGCTAGGTCTGCTCCCAGGATCCATACCTGTGAATCCTGGGCCACTGAAGCAGAACACGCGAACTTAACCACTATGCCATCGGGCTGGCCCCTAGAAACTATTTTACTACAGCATATTGGTGGTTTATATCAATGTTAGGAGGACCAATAAACAGATTCTAGACTGTACTTCCAGGAATGGATCCAAAATTATACCTCAGTACTAGGCTACCATGTAAACTGCCGCTCCTGCACAATTAGGGATTTACCTTCCTAAATGGGAGTTGCCGCTCTAGCTGTTGGCCCCAGAACTAGCTCCTGCTGCTTGATCAGGAAGCCACATGCTCAAGCCATTTTGCCTTGCTATAACTGTCAGTTTAAGGCACATTACCTCTGAAATATTCTCCCCAGCTAAGAATTCCTCATGCCCTATCTCTCCTTTCACATAACTCAGTTCCAAATTGAAGCTTAAACAAATGCATTTGAATGGCAAAAACAAATCATATTTGGATTGGTAGCTGTGAGAGTTTTCAGGAAGTACAGTTTTCGGCTTTGTGGTTTCCAAAATACAAAAGAGCAGAAGGAAGTTGAAAAAAATGTCAATGAGTCATCCTATAGTCCATGTCACACATACCAAAGAAAGATAATTAGCCCAACAACCTAATTTTCAGTACCAAAAATAAGCCAGAAGACAATGGGATAATATCCTCAGAGAACGAGAAGACAAATATATTTTTCAAAAGTAAAGAATGATAACATATTATCCTTATCATAAGAAAATAACTTAAAAGGTAGCAAAAACTCCTATCAAAGAAATAAAAGATATCTATTCCATTTATTATGTAGAGGAAATAATGCCAGAATCAAAGACTACCATAGATGGGATCTTCTGATTTTAATGTGATAGCAGTTCTGTGGATTTTGTAGTCATATTCCCACAGCGCCCTGGAGCATCAATATCTATCATTACTGCATCTACACTTCCGATAAGATGGAAAGCAGGAATCTAGGTACTCTACAGTTTTTCCCAACCATTAATGAACAATAATACTTTTATAATTTCAAATATCTTGCTGTTTATAACTGTAAGAATGGTGACAGAATAACTTTATATGATAATAGATTTTCAATGAATCCTCGGCTACTTGAATATAAAATTAAATAATATTGGGACATTAAGTTAATACTTATAAACCCATTATTAAGTGGCAGTTTGTAAAGATGTTTTTACCTCAGTTACTGAATGTTAGTCTCTCAAGATATATTAACTATTAATAGACAGTGGTTGTTTTCACTTTATAAACAATCTTCTGTTCATTGCATAATGCAATTTGATTTATTAGTTGTGATAGGCAGAATTGTTTAAATGTCTCCCAAAGATGTTACATCCCAATCCCTGGAATTTGTGAACGTGGTGAATTATCACTCCTATGATTAAATTATGATACATGGCACAGTTGACCTTAAAATAGAGAGATGATTCTGGATTATCTAGGTGGATCCAGTGTAATCACATGAGCCTTTAAGAGTGGAGAGCTTTCCCCAACTAGAGGCAGAAGGAGAAGCCAGGGAAATTAGAACTGCGAGTAGGACTGGATAGGTCATAGCTCCTTTGAAGATGGAGACAGCCACGTGAAAAGGAGTGTGGACAGTCTCTGGGAGCAGAGAGAGGCCCCCAGATCATGGACAGCATGGAAATAAGGACTTCAGACCTACAGCTGCAAGGTGCTGGATTTTCCAAACAACCTGAATTAGCTTGGTAGTAGATTCTTCTGAGCTTCCAGGTTAAGAGCCCAGCCCAGTTGACAACTTGATTTTAGGCTTGTGATACCCTGAGAATAGAACCTAGCCATGCCCACCCCAGATTTCTAACCTACAGACCTGTGAGCCACTAAGTTTGTGTCAATTTGTTACACAGCTTTAGAAAACTAATACGTTAGTCCACAAAATCAGATCCTCATTTTTCATACTAAATTTGTTTAATATCCCTAAGAAATAATTTGACTTAATCTGTTTAAATTAATAAATGTTTTAAATTTGACAGAGAGAATAAGGAGCATGTATTTTGATTCTAATTCATACTCACACTTCCCTGCTCATCTAAAATGTAATTTGATCTTCTTCTGTGTTTCATATATAAAAAAAACCCACACTGTATAATTATACTATGAGTATTTTTTGATGCTTAGGTGCATTATTAAATGATGATGTAATCACTGATGAATGTGGCACCATTATTTGAACTAGATGAGTGCTGAAAATGCAGAAATGATCAGGAAATGCAGATACTGAGAAGTAAATGTCTTTATTAACTTTATTGATTTAAAAAAATCAAAGCAGAGACAGTTTTTCATACTTAATAAAACAGAGAATAAAGCACATTCATAAAATTGAGAGTAGAAGATATAATGTATTAATTATTAGATTTTTCTGCAACCTTGCAGGTCGTATTTAAGAATGTCACATTGTGCTGTTTGATTAGAGCTTTCCTGCGCATTCAAGTGGCACTGTATATCAGCTTTAATTTGTATTGTCCAGCTTTTAATGGTATACATTAAAAATGATTAGTATGAAAACATTATTTAATTTGCCCCGAATAACCAAATTTCCAAAGATTTTAGATATTATATTGTTTGGCTTAAAAGCTTTTCAGAGTGTAATATGTTTTGTAATATTAGATTAAATATGTTGCTTGGAAAAAAAGGGCAAAGGCAGTTGTTTTTACTAACTTTTGGAAGAAGGGAGGGGAGGAATAGAGAAGTAATGGGAATACTAAGAGTATTAAGAATTGAGCACTTTCATTTCATTCTGAAAAAAAAATCACGTTGTTTGCCAATATTAGGTCTTTAGAAATGTCTTGAAAACCTAATCTCTAAATTCAATGTATTGTTTATAAATATATTAGTTTTAGTCAAACACTGATTGGAATCAGAATTATATTCAAAGATTCAAAAAACTCATATTTTATTTTTAATAATGAATCTTGTAATAGAATGACCAAAAGTTTCAGAATACATAATTTATATGTTGAAGTGATATTCTCAATAATTTTTAAAAGGAATTCACCTCGGTTTTTAGTGTTATGTAATGAAATAAAGAATGCAAGATAGTGCTTTGTGCCCTGACATCCATGGGCATATGTTTGTACTGGTGATTTGGAGTGGGCAGGAGGGAGAAAGCGGAAGTCTTGACCACTGGCTTCCCCGAGTTCTGGGGGAGAATCACAGCCAGCCCCTAGTGCCTGCTGAATTAGCAGCCTGGCCCTCAGGCAGCAGCTTTTAAAGTGTGCAGATAAATTTCTTTCATAGGAAGGCTGGGAGGCGGGTGATTTTACCCGCTCCCTCTGTGCTGAGCCATTGGGGGGTAACTGTAGGGAGTTCTGTACCCGTTAAGAATTGCTTCTTTGTTTGCTGTAGTCTTGTGGGTCTTCTGGACACAAGCCTATTGGCTTTCAGAGTTGGGTGTTTTGGGAGCCCTTCCTTCTGGTGGGAGTCTTAAAATTTGGGATGCTAGATGTGGGTTCTAAACCCTTCACTCCTCAGAGAGAAGCGAGGACTTGGGAGCATCCTCCTGATTGTTTGGTGCTGTGCTGGGAGTGGAATTTATGGAGAGTATGTCTCAACCTTTCCTACCTGTTTTATTTGGGTATTTTCTCACTCCCCTGATGTGTAGGAATCACTCAGCTAGTTTCTGGATCTAGTTGAGAGATCAGAGGGAATTGTTCTGAGTGTAGCTGTACGTTTGGTGTGCTTGCGGAGAGGGGAGATCAGGAGTCTCCCATGTTGCCACCTTGGTGTATTCCCAGTAAATATTCAATTTTCATTATTTTAATTTTTAATTAATCATTGATTTTTATTTATTCGCTAATTTTATTTTTTGTTTGAAAATCAGCCATTTATGTCCTTTTTCATTTTCTGTTGTAGAATTTATATTTTTCTTATTGCTTTCTAAGAGATATTCATCTGTTACAGAGAAGAATCCATCAACAACAACTATGCTGCTAAGAATAGTTAATTGCTAATTGGAATTTATTGTTTAAGTTTTTTGCAATAATCTACATGTAAAAGTCTTAAATTTTTAGTTAGACATTAATTGATCTTTTCCTTCAGGTTTATTCTATTGAGTCTTTTCTTTTTGTAGTAATAAGGCCCTTATCTTCTTGAAACTAGCTAAATAAATACATTTATATTAGTTCTTATGTTCTTTTTTCACTCACCATTTTAAATCTTTGCTTTAGGAAATATTTCAAACATTTGAAAAAGGACAGAGAATAACATAAAGATTTTTCACAGTCCTCATACTGCTCTATCAAACTCACATACTGCCATATATTTTAAATATCCTCAAACAAGGGTAAAACAATCTAAACTCCAGTTTATATAGGGTTTGCGGCTTTCTTTTAACCCTGCTCACTATCGAACTGAGTGATAGTAGATCAGCTAATCCACAGCTCCTGTTCAAGTTGATTTGTATATATCTTTGACCAATTTTCACTGTCTAGTAGGTATTCATCTAGAACAATTCTGCTGGATTAAATTCCCTCCATCTCCATCCACTCCCAGCCTATTTTTCCAGCACTTTGAACCCATGGAGTTCATGGAAGACAACAGTGCTAAGTACTACTGTCACCACACAAAGGGCCCAATCTCCTTGCTGTGATACAAAAGCCAATCCATTAAGAGGCAAGATGGTCCTAGAGAAAGGGCTTTTATTAAGCAATGAGCTAGCTAATCGAAAGATGGTGGACTAATGGCTCAAATGACTATCTTAAGGGGAAGACAGAATCTTGAAGCAGTTATATTTGGCCAGTGGGCTATAGAGGAGGATGTCAGGAATGTTGACCATCTGGTGCTATAGACTGGGGGTCCCCACACCAGGCCTTTTCAGCTGTCATTGATGATGGGTGCCACCAAAGAATTTCTGTCAGGGTCACCACATTCCTAAGGAACTCTAAAGAACAAAGTTATTGTCTTATTGCAGCTGGGAGGTATATAGCTAAGCAAGGGTCAGAAATCATGATGCACGCAGTTTTCTTTGTTTCAGTTATTTATTGTCTATCCTATGTGCAACCCAAAGTGTGTCCTGGGTGAGCTACTTAGAGCTTATCCATAGTTACAATATAGCTTCCTTCCTACAGTATAGCTTCCCTTGTGCCAAACTCCTGTTGAGCTGGTATCACTACTATTTGAATAGTTTCTTTCTATCCCTGACTATCATGTTTTACTTTCATGATGGGTCTTCCTACAAATCTGTGTTCTATGGCTGGTTCCCCTATTCTCTATGAGTGACAGATTTCAATAGTTACAGAAATATAGGTTGATTACTTTTCCTATAAAACAAAGTTTAAATTGATTAAAGATTTAAATGTTAAATTAAAAAAATTGGATTTGGGGCTGGCCCCGTGGCCGAGTGGTTAAGTTTGTGCGCTCCGCTTTGGCAGCCCAGGTTTCACCGGTTCGGATCCTGGGCACGGACCTAGCACCACTCATCAAGCCATGCTGAGGTGGTGTCCCACGTAGCAGAACTAGAAGGACCTACAGCTAGAATATACAACTATGTACTGAGGGGCTTTGGGAGGGAAAGAAGAAGAAGAAGAAGGAGAAAGAGAAGGAGGAGGGGGAGGGGGAGGGGAGGGGGAGGGGAGGAGGAGGAGGGGGAGGGGAGGAGAAGAAGGAGAAAAAGAAGATTGGCAACAGATGTTAGCTCAGGTGCCAATCTTTGGAAAAAAAATTTGGATTAGAAAAATCTTTGATTCCAAAGGACTTTTTGAACAAAGCATGAAATGGGGGAATCATAAAGGAAAAATCGGATAATTGTGACTTCAAAGACTTAAACACTTTCGATAGCAAAACTAATAAAAACTTACTACAAAACACCTTATTAAAAATAAACAAAACTCTTAAAATTTCCAAATTATAAGACAAATGCTATAAGGAAAGGCAGAAGAAAAATTATAAACTAAGAATAATATTTTAGGCACATGTGGAAGATAAAGGCTATTCCCTTAATATACAAGAAGAGTTTGTAAAACAAGAAAGAAAAAAAGATGAAGAATTCAATTAGAAAATTAGCTATAGAAATCTAATAAATACATGAAAAGATGCTCAAATTCACTTGAAATTAAGAGAAATATAAATTTAAAAAAAGCAAAATTTTTTCTCATTTATGAGATTTTAAAAAGACAATACTCAGTGTTGGCAAGGGTAGGAGAAATAGATATACGATTGGAAGAGTTTAAATTGATAAAAACCTCTCTGAAGCTACTTGATAATTTCAACCAAAAGTTAAATTGCACATATCCCTTGGCTTAACAATTGAACTTTTCAGGAATTTATCTTATTGACATTTGCCCAGAAGTGTATACAATATACGTATGTTTTCATTTATTGTGTCCTTCTGTATAACAACGCAGAGGTGGAAATGAGTTAGATGGTCATCAGCAAAGGCTGGTTAAAGTAACGGTGTAGAATAATACAGGAGTCACTTTTGGCGGATGGGACTGTGCAGATTGGTTCTTTTCTCCTTTATACTTCAAATTTTTACAAGGAGAATGTTATTTAAAATGCAGGACTGTAGTGATGGGAAGGGAAAAGAGAACAATACCTGATTGCATCAAAGATCATCTATACCGGCCCAGTGATCTGTGTGATGGAGATCTTGGGTCTCTGAGCCAGGAACAGACAGGGGATGCAGGATGCAAATCTTCTCTCTTTTTATGCGAATTGATATTATGTATTGCAGGTGAACAAAGTATTTTATGCCAATTTTTGTTTGCCCTTCAGGACTAAAGGATTCCAATATCAGATATTCCTCTTTACTTCTGGTTTATTGGCTCTTTTTGTTCATTTCATTTTACTTTTGTTTTATTGCATTTTTCTTTTTGTTCTGTATTTGCCATGAGTTCCCTGGCAAATTTGGAGTGGCTTCATGAGAGATGTGAATTAGATGCTCTTCTAAACTGAAACTATGACCTTTTCTTTCTTTCTTACACGTCTTCTTTTTAATCTGCTTTTGTGCATGCTTAGTTGACTTTCACTTTTATTTTACAGACATTTATATAGACTATTTTTATAAATCAGAAATTTGTGTTTCTCAGGGTAGTCGTATCTTTAGGATATTGAAAATATTTGTTTTACAATACCAGAACCTAGAACTAGAAAATTTACATTTTCTTCAATATATTGAAATGTAGATTCCAAATAACTGTAACAAAGACATTTCAGTTGGTTCAATAAGTAAGGTTTTAAAAAAATTGGTTCATGTCCCTGAAAGGCATGGAAAAGGTTAAAATAAGGTTTTTTTAGCATGATATTTCTTCAATACTGTTAATAAATGATAGATGCCTCTATCCTGAGTTTTGTTTTGTTCACATCTCATAAAGATATTTGTTAAGTTATGTTTAGCCCATAATCAAGTTACAATTCTATGTCAGTCTTTGTGCATTTTGTCATTTGCAACAGATGTACTGATAATTTTTTAAACTGCATGTTCTAAAATTAATTTATTTCTGACACTGAAGAGTATATTATTTTCAAATAGTACTTGTAATTTTGGAAAAGTAGTTATTTGGAAAAAAAATCAAGTAGTACCCAAATATCTAATCTATTAGTTAACTCATATTTATCAAGAGTATGTATAATCATAACTGAAATTGAAGTAGTACTCACCTGTGTGCCTGGCTCTCTGAGTTGCACGTATATTAACTCATTTAATCCTTACAACAACTATCAGAGGTGAGAACTATTATTATCATACCCATTTTATGGACAAGGAAATTGAGACATAAGAGTTATCCATGGTCATATGGTTAGCAGAAATAGTGAGCCACAGCTGAACCCAGACAACACAGCTTCAGAGTCCATAGCCTCTACTACTGGTCGACACTAACACCAGCACTTGGTAAAGACTCAGTAGATTTTTGTTGGGCTGATAGACCAATAGTGAAATAGTGCAACATTTAAAAACTATCATTTAAGTAGCATTTTGTTTATAGTACAGGGGAAGCAGTATACCAAATTCTTCAAAACAAAGGAAAGGAAGAAATAAGGACATTGACTTTTTTATTTCAGATGATAATTTTCTTGATGACTCTGGAAAACAGTGATAAGATCTTTGAAGCCCTTTCATTTTCTCTTTTATTCTGCTTTTGTTTCTTTATCTATTCAGTTAACAAACACTTAGTATCACTGAAAAGTGTGCTATTAAATTTGACTCCATATATAAGCTTATTTGAAGAATTTTTTAGTGTTACATAGGCATCATAAGTCTGGAAGAAGATGAGGTATTTAAAATATATTTTGGTCAAAAGAAAAGATATTTATAGGAATATTAGGGGAGAATAATTAGGTTTCCTTCATTCCACATGTACAATTTGCCTTTTGCTATTGAGATCTGCAATCTACGTGTCATAAAATGGAAAACAGTTCTTTTTTGTGTGTGGTTAACATCACCAGAGCTCCCTATCTTTCTCTCTGTCTAGACAATGTTCATTTCCTGTCCTTCCATACCTCATTGGTCTTAAACACCTTGTTTTCTCTTCTCTCTGTCTTTTTGATAGTTTCTTCCTCTGTCATAAACTCTACGACTCTGTGACTAGATATAACCATAATTATTTTTGAAGTCTTTTTAAATTTTAAGGTAAATTTACAGTTGCAAAACCCAGTTCAAATTTGGGATGCTAAGATATTTATAGCTTACAGAAAGCAAGCCTGCATCATTCTGCCTGCTCTTTGCTTGCTATGGGAGAGGCAACTTCCAAATGTGAGTAGTTCTATGACTCATCTCCATGCCAATTTCATAGGAAGAAGAGAAAAGAAAAAGACACATCTCCTGCAGGGTGACCCACTAAATATTTCTGAAGATAACCTTTAGCACACAGCATGGTGGGAGGGGGTCTGATGAGTGGATGAGGTACTTGAAGGCCTTCTTGAGACTAATAATAAGGCTATGAATAGAACCCAGCAATTCTGGCTTAAAGTTCTGTGATATTTCAGTTGTACTATCTTGAAATGATCCTTCTTTTTATATAAGGAGTAATTCTTGCCAAGGTGGATGTAAGTAGAGGATGGTAGTGGTCATTTGATTTCAAAAAGTTTGAACACAACAAATTGATTAGAATCTTACTTGTAGAAATTTCTCTAGGGTTAATGAACAATTTTCACAACTCTACTATTCAAATTCACACATCCCTCAAAAGTCACACTCAAAATTTACCTCTTCTAAGTTTTCTAAGTTTATCAAGATGATTTTAGTGCTGTATCCAAATCTGTCCAACTGGCTCTGGGAGCAATTATATTCTTTTTTTAAGAACCACTTATTAACTTTCCTCATTAAATTTCCTCATTAACTTTTCGCATTCAACTTACAAAAGAATTAACTTTGGGATTTGTATTGAGTTGATAAAACTCTGAAGAAATGATATCACGTCAATTAGAGCTATTATAACTGGCAATAATCTATGCTTTTTTCTGTCTCATAAGTATTAGCATTTACAAGAAGAGAAAGGTTATATCGGCCGTTTCTGTTCATGTGTTTTATTTTAATCTGCTGAGATATACATATTTTCTATAAAGTCAGTGTCAAAGGTGGTCCTGAAAAGTTCAAGCATCAAAAGTAAAAGTCTACTTTTTTGATAGCACAGAGAAAGAAATGCATCTCACATAAAATATTAATCAAATTTAACTACCTGGAGACACACTGTAATGATTTTGTGAAAGTTAGTCCTTAATCAGTTTGAATAGATGTATCCATACTTTCACATCATTGCTGAGATTATAAATTACATCCGTCTTTATTAGAAATAGGAAAATCCTTAGGGAAAGCAGTACTTGAACAGTCTTTACACAACATACATTTAATGTAGAACTGCTTCTATGTGAGGCAAATTTAAGCACTGTGGGGTTTGAAAATGCTTTCAAGGCACAATGTCAGCCCTACTGTTATGGGGAAACTCAGCCATAGGGCCAAACATGGTAGCGAAGGCTTTGAGGTAGAAAGATACTGATAGATTCATTCATTCATTCATTCATTCATTAGCTCATATATCCACTCATTGGTTAAAAAATATTCATTGATCCCTTACTGTGTGCAAGGCACTTGCCATCACTGATGATACAATGATGAACAAGACAAATGCTTTCTGAACCTTCTAGAAGCTTACATACCTATGTAAATGAGTGATATTAAACAAGTCATTGAAAACTCGTTTAACTGCAAGTGTAACAACTGCGGCACAGTTCAGAGCTGTGTATTCTGGAAGTGTATCACAGGAGATCTGACAGAGCTGATGGATTAAGGGAAGATGTGAGACCCAAAGGATGAGCAGGAATTAGAGAACAAAGCCAATAAGCCGTGGGCCGAAATAGTTTTTGAATAGAGATCGTCTAATACCCTGGAAAGCAGTCTAGAAGCAAGTTAATTTTTACAGTTCTAGTGTCCTCAAAGTCGGAGAGCTACTTTGACTGAAATTACCAGTTGCCTATCCCATATTTATTCTCTTTTCATTTCTTACCATCAGAACCCAATTTTGTTTAGAAGAATAACATGTTCAGATAAAACAACTCCTTTTTTCAAGTTCCCTTATAGCTGCAGGGTGGTTTTAACTAATGCGAGGAAAGAAAGTTACTGGATTGGGCTTCCAGGAGAGTTCCTCAGCGAAGTCTGTTTCAGCTGTTAAACATAATTTTTTGCCTTTTGTCCTTTCCCTTCATTTTTGAAATGAGAATGCTACATCAGGAGGTTGGTCACTGTCTTGAGAACATAAGGATGAGGGTCGCAGGCTAAGTATGGTACAGCAGAAAGCATGAAAGGGCCTAGGTGCCCAGTGTTATTGTGGAGCCTCTATGCTTCTGGATTCTTATTGTCAGTCTTCTTTAATTTGCGAGAATAAAAGAAAAATTAATCTGGAAATATGTAGGGTAAAAAATTAATCTGCAAATATGAGGTAAATATTCCGCATAATCTTATCTGAAGAAACAGTGCCATCCTTCTCATCAGATGGCTTTATCCTCTTTCTGTTCTTGTGTTGACAAAGAAAGAAAGAAACATTCAAATAAATATGATATATTTCTTTAATGTGCTATTTATATGTTTTTATGTTTATATAAACAATAAGTAATAGAAGAATTGAAAAGTGAAGGATATCACTTCTCGTAAGGTGATCAAGAATGCTTCATGGAAGGGGTTCTACTTGAACTGGGTTTTACAACTGTAAATTTGCCTTCAAGTTTAAAAAGGCTTTGAATGCCAAGGAGAATTTTTTGATTTTTTTTTCCCCATTGGCACTCAGGAGCCAATGAACGTTTCCAGCAGATTTCTGTTATGTTTTATTACAATAGCTTATTTGCTACTGGGAGGCAGATGGTTTGAGACTGGAAGACCTAAGGATTAAAGGCGCAGTCAGTACAGTTGTCAAGCAGCGTTTTAAAACTTCTACCGGGATCTTTCTGGTAGTAAAGGAAAGAGAGGGATAAAGTGAGAGAAGTTACAGTGGATTTAACTTTGATGATTTTTAGATATGGTAGCTAAAGGTGAAGAAAAGTGCAGGCCAGCTTTCTATTTTCAGTCCTGGTTAAATAAGGATTCTTGTAGGCAGGTGAGAAAGGATAGTTGGTTGGGCAGTTGGGGAAGGGAAGATGTGAGTTTTATTTTAAGGCTACCTGAGAATAATGAAGCGGAAATGTCAGCAAACAGCTGGAAATTTGTGATTCAAGTGTGAATTGCATAATGCTATGTTGGTGAAATCAGTGGTTTATTGCTTACATGATTTCATGAACTAGCACTTTCTGTTCTTCTTTACTGAGCCTTGAAGTGTCATGGTATAGCTGACAATTCTAGTTCCTCTCATAAAACAGCATGAGGATAAAGGGTCTTTTCTAGGTGCCAGGAGAATACAGAAAATAAAATCAATGTTTTCTATTTTTGCCTATCACTTACTATTAACATTATAATTTCATATCTATATTAAAATATTTCTCTTTCTAAAATAGCTCTTATTCTTTTCTAAGTAATGTATTTAAAGAGGCATGTGTTTAGAATGATGAATATTAGGAAAGCTGAAAAATGGCAGGGGTGAATGTTTGTAACTCTAATTTGCAATAGGCAAAACAGAGATAATTTGATTATCAACTGAAATGCCTTTCTTCTCTGTAAAGCCAAAATTAAGCAACTTGGATAAGCATGTTGGTAAATTGCTTTAATCAAAGTTTTCTGCATATTCAGACAAACTTCACTACATTTATGGCCTATACATTTTTCAGCATTTACGTTTGATTAAAGACTTTAATTCAAAGCTTTGATTGAAAGTTTCATTAAGGACTTCTCAAGTCACTTCACTGATATGAGAAGCTTCATTATAAAAGTTCCAATGACTTCTTAATAATTATATATTTGGCTTTTAAAATAAAATTTTAGACTAGAATATACCTAGCTGTGAAATAACAGCTAGAACAAGTTGCTCAAAAACTTAAAGCTCATTTTAGCCCAAATCATAGTAGTGAGTGATTTTTTATTGTATTGTGCTACCTAGTAATTTATTTATACATATATGTATCACTAGAAACAGAAATGGAAGAACATTTATTTCATTACTTGAAAGGAGTAGTTCTGGTTTAATTGCCTAGAATTTTAACACTAGAGTATGAATTTCTGTTACATAGCTACTGCTATTAGATCTGTTGTATATTGCTGTGGGCTCATTCTAGTGAGAGCTTGTCTGCTAAGCATGACAAGACTGAGATTCCACTCTGTCTTTTTGGCTCTGCACCTTCTTTCACGTTGCCCTTCTGGGTTTTTGACTGAGAGCCTGAGGATTTGTTTTTCTTCCCCCTTGCAAGTTCTACCCTGCACAAGTTTTCAGCTTTATCCTTTAACTTCCTACCCAATCAGGTTGAAAATTCGCCAAATATCTTGAAGAAGAAGTTTGTGTTTGTTGCTGTTCCTTGATCCAGTGTGACTTTGGTTCCTAAACATCACTGGACTACAGGTTTTACTCTGTCTCTCCAGCCCAGACTGCTCTTCTTGGATCTGCTCTAGAACTCAGCACATATTCCATAGCAAAGAGCCAGTGATGGATTTGAGCTCCCCTAGTCTTCAGTCTTTCATGTTAGACTAGGCGACCTTCAAAGTTCCACTAGTTTCTCTTTCCCTTAGCATAATCTGTCTGCCTGTAACAAACCTAGTCTTTAGCTCTTCCCCTGACTTGGGAAATGCCCATATGGAAGAAAGCAGCTTACAGTGTCAACTCACATAGGAAGGGCTCTTCCCTTTTTAGAATTTAGTACAAAAAGACCTCTTTGCTCCCACAGATCTCTGATATCTTTAAAAATATTATTTTAACATTTTACCATTTTGGAAAGGTAACAATAGTTTACGAAAACCTACTCATTGGTGGAAGTAGCTATTTTAATTACAAATAAAATGTGTTAAGACGGAAAGCAATTTAGAAATAAACGGTCACCATTATTCAAAATATTAATAGCTTGATTTACCAGAATAATATGATAATTTTAAATTTGTGTGCACAGTTCCACCTATATGCAAAGCTAATATGGATATAATTACAGGAGAAACATGCAAATTAAAAAGTAAAGATAAACCTCTTCTATTCTATTTATCTGTTAGATCTATCCTTAAAAGACAGAATAAAGTTGACCATCCAGTGATGTGACTGATCAAGAAAAAATGACGTACATAATAAGTATCAAAAAGGTAAAGAAGGACACCACTCCACATTCTAGAAGCAATGAACATACAATTAATTTTTAATACATTTGAAAACCTAAGTGAAATGGACAACCTTCACTAAGGAGAAACAGAATCCAGAGTTGCTATATTATGAAAAAATGTCGAGTTTTCAGTGAAGACTTATTAGATATACAAATATGTAAACTCGGGAAAAAGCAATCGAGAAACTTACTCAGGTTAAGACTAGACATTGTCTTTAGCAGATGAAGACTTCAAAACAGCTATTATAAATATTTTCAAGGAATTAATGGGATTTATGTTTAAATAATGAAATTAAAATATGTTGATAGTTAACCAAGAGAGAATCTCAATAGAAAAATAGAAACAAATAAGCAAGCCAGCAAACAAAAGAACCCAAAACGAATTCTGAAGTTGTAAAGGATAATAATGTAATGAAAAATTCTCCAACTGGACTCAACAGCAGATTTGAGATGACAGAAGACAGAATCAGTGAAGTAAAAGGTAGCTTAATGGAAATCATTGAATCTGAAAAACAAAGAGAAAAAGATTGAACAAAATGAGCGGTTTCAGAGTCTTCTGGGTCAGTGTCACATATTACAATGTATATGTAATGGAGTCCCAAAGGAAAGATGAGAAAGAAAGGGGCAGAGAAAGACATTTGAAGAAATAGTAGCCGAAATTATCCAAGTTTTAATGAAAAACATGAATATACAAATGTAGGAACCTCAATGAAATGCAAGTAGGATAAATACAAAGAGAACCCAGACTTACACACATCATAGTCAAACTGCTGAAAACCAAAAACAAAGAGAACACCTTGACAGCAAAAACAATTGATTGCATTCAGTGGAATCGATAGGATTCACTGTGAACTTCTCATCAGAAACAGTGGAGGCCAGGAATCAGTGAGATGACATATTCAAAATGCTGACAGAAAAGAAGTCAACCAAGAAGTCTATATCCAATCAAACTATTGTTAAAAAATGAATCTGAAATAAAGACATCCCCAAATTTTCCAGCATAGCTTGGTAAAGAAAAATTTATTCTGAGACTAGAACTCAGGTTCAGCCCTCATTTGCAGTGTGTTGCAGCTTGGAAGACAGCTCAGGGACTGAATGCTCTATTCCTTGCTGGGCCCAAAGTGTTTAACTGTGGGTGTTTGGAGTTTTGGAAGAGCATACATGCAACTTAACAAGTCCCAGGTCAGAGGGTATATACAATTTTACATGTTAAAATGACAGGGAACAAGGATGGGAAGAATTGTGAATTTAGATGAAATCAAGAGCTGGTCTCTGTGGCTATGGGTCAGCTAGCCTTGGGTTCTAAGTGGTTAATGCAGGAGTACTGAAGATGGGGCGTTTTGCAGGGACTTCAACTTGCATAGCATAGAATCAAATCACAAAATATGTGAAATGGTTTTTCCAAAACGTAAACAGGTGACCTGCTTTCCTTTGAAGTTGGTTGAAACTAGTGACTTTTTTTCTTTTTTAATGCATGGGACACTGTCTTCATGTGATTCCCAACAACTTAATTACTTTTGATTTTTTTGTTTTTTGGGGCCTAAAATACTAGGGACTTTCTTTTTAAATATCCAGTTGGCATCTCTCTTCAGACCAGGACGATATCACTGAGGGTTACATGTGGTCCCACACCTAACAGAAATAATACTGATGATGATGATCATGGCAATGAAAGCAAACGCCAGTGCTTGCTATGTATCAGATACTATTCTAAGAATTTTGCATACATCGATTATTTCAGTTCTATGATTATTTATGTCATTTTCAGGTTGGGTTCTGGTTTTCCACATGAAGTCAGGAAACCTTAGACTTACCTTCAATTTGCACTGAGGCATGGCTTTTATTTCATCAGACATTTTAAGACGTTTTTCGTCAGTCTCTAGTTGCCTCTTTCAGTTTGTCCTTCTCCTGTTGCCTCTGGGAGCTGGACATAGCTGCTTACACTGCCAGTCCCCTCACTAGAGTGGACTTTTTAATGCTCTGTGTTTCTTTGAATAACTGGCTGCCAGTTCAAAGGCTGGCATGTAAGCCTATGTCCTAGATTCATGTCCTAGCTAAAAAATATACCAGGAAGATTTTAGTTTAGAATTATTATTGTACAATTATGTATTATTATTTTCAATTATTATTGACATTTTTAGCTTTTGTGCTGGGACTCAGATCCTGCTGTAGAGCATGTGGAATTCCCGAAACACAGGAACAAGATCAAATACTGGGTTTAAAAAAACAGAGGGGAGGGGACATGAGAAATGTCTATTATATCCACTCATCGTGTGCCTTTCCTGTTTTCCGTGATGTGTAAATGATCATCAACAGAGATTTGATGATCTTATCTATACATACTCTATTCTCCTGAAATCAGGTTTATGTACTATATACCGATATTGTTTAGCGCTGCCAGACGGGATTTCAGATTTGTCTTACTAATCATTAGCCTAGGAAATTTACTTAAAATATTAACCACTTTGTCAGATGAAATGAGAATTGAAGATGAGTAGGAAGAGCTCAGAAATATCAATAACAGACACAAGCAGGAAATAAGTTTTCAGAGAGGCATAAATATGCTGTAAGAAGAGGTGGTCATGAACAAGGGTAGTATATTTTCACTTGGTAGAGAAGCCAGTGAATCTATCGAAATTTAGGATAACTAGTTTGATGAACTTTCCTAGGTGGGAACACACTATTGTCAAAGAAAACTGATCACTGACGCAGTTTCTTACCTTTGCTTCAAGGCATTTAAAAAAATAAAAGTTTCCTGTGTGGCAGTAGCCAAATCCATCAGTCATATCTAGGCTAGGCACTGGAAGAAAGAATAGATGGTGACACCAAGCGGGATGTTAAGGAAACAGGAACAGTAATAGCTTCTCATAAGAAAATGAAAATGTGTAGTAGGGACCATGAAGAACTTTGCAAAACTTCTCTAAATGGTCAGGGTATATTGTGTACTCACAATGTCTGTGCTTTAGCATTCTCTTGTACTTTCCTTTCACATACCACAGAAGCAGTCCAAAAAGATCCAAAAGTCATCTTTGGAACTACTGCTATTATCGCTTGTCCTCGGCCTATCCTTAGAAAATATACTCGATGCAGGCAAGAAGAAAACAACTGCTAAGGTTTTTTAGTTGACTTATCCATTATGACATCTGGTGTTTGACTCAGGACTTAAACCAGAAATATGGGGTTTTGTGTAAGAATCGCCTCTCCTACTCATGATTGGTACTCTTACCATATTTAGCAATCCTTTGCAAATGGAAGATAATGTTGTTGGCATATGCGTGAGGGTGATGATAGGAATATAAGAAACAAGAGAAAGTATGTTTTATAAAGTACGGCTCCTAGATGGACTTCAAAAGTATGCTTTCTCAGTATCCAGATTTGTTTGACTTATTTGAAACATTAAAATACTTCCCTATTAGCCCAAATCCTGATTGTTCAGTCTTGTTTTTTGCATTGAAATTAGCTTTTGTAGAATAGTAAGATTAGCTAACGCTTTTATAGAATCAGGTACCAATTTAAATATTTTACTTGTTTTAATTCATTTACTCCTCACAACAGCCCTGACGTATGACATAAATACTCTCATTTTCCCCACTTGCAGATGAGGAAACTGAGGATCACAGGGGTTAAGCAGCTTGTCTAGGGTCCCACAGGAAGTAAGGAGTAGATATTTGGATCCCAAGAAGTCTAGTGCCAGAGTCTACACCCTTAATCACAATAGTCTCCTGCCTACAAGAAAATCATTAAAACTTAAAAAGTTTGGTCTTTATACATAATACACATAAACAGATATGTTATATATGATATGTTATATTTTAAAATAATTTGAGGAAAACAAATTTTAAAAAATTTTCCTTGAGATGATTAGCTAATGGTTTATGTCATTAATTGTGCAGCAGATATGTGATATTTTATGTTTAATTTAGTTTGGAATTATTATTGTAGTTATTAATATCCATGTGGTTTATGTTGATTAAAATTGTTAATGTAACTGTGGAGCATATAAAGAGCCATAAATGATGAAAGGGGAAGCCTTTTAACTTAATTGGAATCTATTAAAAATGAAATGAGCGGACTCACTTGTAGAATACAGTATGCTCACATAGAACAGTAAAGCAGGAATAGTTTTGCTGCTTATGAAAGCAATCATTTCTCTCAATCTTATATGAAATTTGAAAATGAGAGTTGGATCTATATAATGAAGGCTATTATTTTTTAAGAATGTGGACCTAAATTTCATAATTCTGTTTATTTTACCTTAAATTTTGACAAGTGAATTTACACTGTAATTAGGAGGGCATAGATTTAGGGAAACTCTTTTAAATTTCTATTTTTAATGATGTATTACAGAAAATTTTCATATTTTTCTACTTATTCCATTGCTTAGTGTGAACATTTATACTATATTTTCCTGGGTATTTTCTATGTAAGATATGTTTGTGCTCATCCTTTGAAATTTTTTCAGGAAATTCCAGCACCAGGCAGCTATGATGTTCAAAAATCCTACGAGATGTCCCAAGTTCAACATAAATACATGCCACCTCATAGTTTCGTGGCTAAAATAAAACATGCCTCCTTTCTTAGCACAACTCCTCGTGGCCTGGACACAATGACTGATGGGCCAGGTAAGTATGGACTCTCCTTTTACGGCTATGGGGAAAAAATCTAAGATTGGCGTATTAAAATAGATGATTGTAAACATACATTTACATTTACCAAGCCTCTTTTAAGTGTGTAGGGCAGAAAAAACTCCTCACTTATTCCATGAAAGTTGTTAGACTTTTTTCAATGGTAAGATGATTTGTTTGGAGTTTTATGACTCTTGATTTTACCAAAGACAATCTTACCAATTTTACTAAAGCTGATGAAGTCATCTTCCATTGGAGAAAAACCTCACACTTAACATGCTAGAGTTGCTGGAGGAGAAAGGCACTCTACCCTGGTTTGGAAGATCAGTCATGGACAAGTTACACATCATGCGTGTCTCATGGAATCATTATAATTTTTCTCAAGTATCAAGAAAGCAGCTATATGAAAAGATAAATATTTATTTGGGGGGGGTTAAAATTCCAAAAATAATTTTGACTTTTAAAATTGGGATTAGTTCACCTACTGGTGATAGTGTTCTTGGACTAAAAATGGATGCAGCAACTTTCTCTGGTAATAAAGGTAAATTGGTAAGTATGTTATTTCACACAGGAAAACCAGATAGAGAATAGGAACAATGGTTTTCAGCAGTAATTTAAAAATTTGTTGACACTAGATAACCAAACTGTTGTAATGAATCTTTATGAGAATATGAACAGAAAAAAAGAACACAAAATGGAGAAACTCTTTCAACAGTTTTTAATGAAAAACCAAAGCAGGAGAATACAACCTGTCAAGCAAATCAGAATACCTGCAGACCCTGAGATCCACAGAGGCTTGCTTTGTCTTTTATTGTCTTTCAAGAATCAAGCATATTGTCAACTGAAAGGTCTGTTTTGAGTCAAAACTTAACTTTTCTTATTTTCTTTTTTTTGAGTTATTCTACCATGGTTGATTTCGTCAGGTTTTAGTTTTGTTATAAAGTACAATTCAAGCACGTTTAGTGTCTCTCTGACCACACTCAGTGTGTGGTCACTCAGAAGTGGTGCAGGGAAATTAATTCTTTGAAGTTCTGTTACTATCACTGTCACCATCACCAACACAATCATTCAAATTACAAATAGCCATTTCAGAGGCTCTTGAAGGGGATTATGTTGATCTTCATATTTTCTGAAGATTTTTTTCTCTCTGCCTTTTCTCTGCTCTCCATAAAAATTATTGTAGATGCGGTTTGGTGGTGTAGTGGTTAAATTTGAGTGCTCTGCTTCAGCAACCTGGGGTTCGCAGGTTTGGGTCCTGGCCATGGACCTAGCACTGCTTGTCAAGCCATGCTGTGGCAGTGTCCCACATAAAAATAGAGGAAGATTGGCACAGATGTTAGCTCAGTGACAATCTTCCTCAAGCAAAAAGAGGAAGATGGAATGAATAATAAGAATTTCAGTTAAGTGCCAGGATTGCACTGTGACTTTTCTTTGCTTCAATATTAGCCTAGGGTAAGTAAATTCACTAATTGTTTCATTAGTTTCTATTTTACAAAATTGAGATAATATTTGCCACCTACTTAGCTCTCATGAGAATACTAAAGATTAATAAGACTATATTTCAAAGTCATTTTCAGAACCTCTGAAGCTTCTTAGAAGTACAAAATTTTATTATAATATGAAACATGTTTCTTCTTAATGTCAAGCCAACACTAGCTTCTGAAAGAATTTGGGAAAGGGCAATATCTTCATTATGAAGACAGTTATTATTCGGAAGTCAAAGACATAGTGACTGTCAAAGTCACTATTACAACTGCAGAGTAGCTAGCTTCCTAAATTAAGAGTTTATCATATTGATTAAACCAATAATCCATCAAATTTTCCATCCTGCATCTTAAAGTAGTCACTACTTCAAAGAAATTACAGCAGAAATCCCACACGCCTCTATAATCAACACATTAGGAAAAAAATATAGATTCCTGAAGCTGTTATCTGATGCCATGATGTTTAAAATTTTATTTCCTCTGACCTGTGTAGATATTGTCGTAATGATATAATTGTTCATTCTTTTAAATTTAATCTTCGATCTTAAGGTATACAGTCTAAAATATGCCTCTAACATAGGTTTAATAGGCAACCAGTATCAATTTGATTAATATCCATGCTTCATTTTGGTAATTGAAGATTAATTTCTATTTGTCCGAGCTTTGTTACATTGATCTAATCAAGGCAGAGATATTTAGGTGTCATGCTATCAACTCTCTAAATAGATTCTTCATTTTTTGTTAATTTTTACTTAGGTTTTTTTATTGATCAATATGACAAAGAATTCTTGATTCTTTTTTTATATAGACCAACTAATATGGCTTTTTTCTCTAAAATGAGAATAGCCCCTTTATATTTACAATTCTTGATACCTTCTGACTTTTGCTGGGGATGAGTGATATGTTAAGTCTTTTGATTTTTAAAAAAAAATCATCGTTATATAATCAAAAGTTAGAGTGATGATAGTTCTATTGGTTATATGCTTTGTGTTAATGTTTATCTTATGAATGATATCCTTTAATATTACATCTTCTAAGAAATAAAATAATAAAAAAGTGGTTTTTTAACCCTGTTGTCATTTAAACATTGGTAATTTTCTTATACCTTAATACCAATGGGAAGGACTTTTCTGGGTTGTGTGTCAAATTCTTTATAAGCCAGATAAAATTATTTTTTGTTATTATGTGTGTATATACATATACACATAAATATAACTATAAGATTGTTTGAATTAGTTTATAGAGCGTGATATGCATATTTGTTATTGAGTCATGACTTTACTATGAAGAATTGATTGTTTTGCCTTATAAAACTTAAAGAACATGTATATTGTTATCTTTCTACCTATAAACAGAATAATTGGCAAATTAAAATTGATTACTAGATATCTTACATTTGTAGGTAAAACTGTTAATAACTGAGGTTGATAAATGATATATTATGAATTATGAGTTTGGTTGATATGAATAATATTTTTCTCGTGGGACTCAAACTTATATGACATTCATTCAATCACTAAACATTTTATAGCCATGTATTTATTTCAAATTGTTTTAGAACTTTTATTAACAAAATGGAAGTGGCTTTGTTTCATTCATAAATGAAATCTTTTCTTTGACTGCATATATTTAAGAAGGATAAAACTAATTTTCATTAGTCTGAATTAAAGAGGGAAATAGTATATTTGCAATCAGTATACTATATGCCGTTAAATGTTGTGTAACCAATAAAAACAAATTAGAATCATTTAATGAAGAACTTATTAAATGAGGTGTATCTCATTGTAAAGCAATCTACTCTTATTGCCCCAAGTTTTAATTCATGGATATGTAAATGACTTTATGATTGGTCTAGCTCAGGTACAGTAAAATTCTGAAGTGGAAAAGGACTTAAACATTACTTTATCTCTCATATTGACCTGTTTTTGGACATTTAGAGAAGGGAAAAACTCAGCAAATTTAAAAAGAAAATGAATGAAAATATTGAGAGTGTGGAAAATTGGGGATTATATGTTGTGGTAGAAGTATAAATTGATATCAGTGATTCTCAAGGGTAGACTGGCAGAATGTTTCAACTATACATGCCATTTAGTCCTAAAATTCTACTTCTGGGATTACCCTAAAGAAACGATGATATACTCCAAATTTAAGCATGAAGCATATTTTTCAAAGAACACTAATAACAAAAAGGTTTAAATGTCCTAAATGAAAGAAAAATGGAGTTTAGTTAATTCTAATACATCACCTGAATAGAGTCCTATGAAAAATGTTAAAATGGTATATATTTTTTAAACCTGGTAACAAGATAGGATTCGTTTGATCAATCATTTAACAAATATGCACCAAGAGCCTTTAATGTATTAAGCACTGTTCCAGGGACTGGTGATACAGCAGTGAACAAAATATGAACATTATTGTTCCATAGAGCTTAATTTCAGGTGTAAGAGACATTGAATAAATGAATGAAGAAATAGGTCAATAGAGTGATAGATGAAAGAAAGAGAGGAAAAGAGAACAAAAGAAGGAAAGAAAGAAAGAAGGAAGGAGAGAAGGAAAGGAAGAAAGAAAGGAAGAGAAAAAAGAAAACAAAGAATGAATACCAGGTAGTTAAAATGCTGTGGAGAAAAATAAGAGTGAAAAGGAGGATTGGGAGTTCGGAGTGTTTTGTGCATCAGCTTCAAATAATATTATCAGAGAAGGCCTCACTGAGACAGTAATATGTGAGTAACAACCTTAGGCTTGTTAAAGATTTTGTTTTGCTTTTCAATTTTTTAATTGTTTTCTCTATATGAGCATACACTGCTTTATAGTAAGGAAAAATTATTCTAAGGTTTTTAAATAGAGACAATTGAACTTTAAAGCACAATTTTTATTACAATCAAATATTTAAATGAATGATAGACTCAGCAATACATAGCATATAAGACAACATTTGTAGGCTGAATGTAACAGGTATCAAGACTTGTTTTATATAGAAAGTATACGTCATTTCTCATGAAAATAATATTGTGATTTCTGTGTCACATCCCCACAGGAAATTATTTTAGGAAGCAAATACAATTTATCTTAGAAGTTAATTGAACATATCCCATGGAGGTAGTTTTGTTCCTTTTTCAATAAACATAAGCAATACCTTTCATATAAAAATCAGTGTAGTGTGAAAACTAATTATTCTATTTTCTCAGTGGCTTGTAATATTATACTTCAGAAATACTACAGAGTTTATCAAAATGCAGTTCATCCCTCTTGCTGAGAGCTGTTAACCTATTGCAATAAATATGTAGTTTTTTGTTGTTTTTCCATAGCTTTCAGAAATGCTTCTAGGCTGTTAAAATGCAAGATGATTCTGAGTGTAGGCAAAAGCTGATCAGATCAGTTTTGGGGATTTGTTGATTCTATATCTTTATTAAAAATTATGGAAATTTTATTATTGGAAATGAGCTAACTTCATTAGTTTTCCATCTCAAGTTATTTTGCTTCTTTGGACACTTTTTATATATTATAAGTAAATTCTCCTTATTTATACATAATTTGAAAATGATTATATTTATTAATAAGTATATATTATGGGTAAAATTATCCTATCCAGTACAGGTTACTAATTTTCTGAGTTATTCACTTTTTGCATACTAAAGAATCTTTGAAGAATATAGGGAAAGCTTTATTTGGGAAGGAGAGATTGAATATGCAAGGTGGGGGGGAGGGGAAGAACTGATGCATAATATTTTAGAACATAAGGGTGATAGAATCAAAGCCTAAGGTAGAGTGGTAGCCTTAAAGCAGACAATGGACTTGGTTCATTTATTGAGATGGAAGATAAGATGTAAAGAATAACTGAAAATGTATAGATTTTATAGAGAGATAATATATAGAGAAGAGCTTATCTCAGACATCTTGTGGGTGTGGCATCGTATAATGGAGTTAATTATATATTGATAAAACAAAAAGCCCACACCAATTTTTAAATAATTATATCAACTTGAACTAAGAGGGATAGACACAGTATATAAAATAAAAAGAGGCCTTTGGACTTTCAAATTTCTATAGGTAGGAAGTTGGCTGAATAAAACTACCTAGTTGCAAACATGGGCTACTTTTTATGGAAAAGGAGGGATGACTTAGAGGACAGAACCAAGAACCCACAGAGTGGAGTCATGAAACATATTGACAATTCCTCGAAGTAGGACTGAACCCTACCTAATCTATGAACTGACAACATGTGCCTAGCTGGATTTGAAATGCTATGATCCTGTGACTGCTATGTTTCTCCTGTTTTTCTCCCTTTTGAAAAGGTGTGTTTATAGCATTTATCCTATGCCTCTTCTACTGTTAGTCTGTAGAATATGTGTGTGGCAGATAATTTGTTTCCTTGGTTCAAGGTCTTTAGATCAAGAGGAACAGTATTCGAAGAGCTGTACCAGAAGAACCACAACATAGGAGTCTCATCCACATCTGAATTGGAATTAGATGACAAGACCCTGGACTTTGAGTTAGTGCCATAATGGGATGAAATTTGAGAGTCTTCAGAGGGGTTGCTTGTATTTTGCATGTGAGAGAAATGTGAAATGTTGTGGCCAGAGAGTGGACTGTGGCAGATTGTGTTTTTCAAAGTTATTTGCCACAATATGTCCCATCCTATATATGTTCTTCACAGAATGCAGTGTTGACACTGCTCTCATCGAGTATTGGAGTTTATTTCCAGTTCCCTGGTGGACTTTTGGTACTGCTTGACAAATAGAGTACTGCAAAAGTGCTGCTATGTGACTTCTGAAGCTAAATCATAAAAATTTCATGCACTTCAAGATGGTCCTCTCAGAATGCCCGTTCTTGAACTTGGTCACCGTGCTGTGCAAAAGCCGGACGACCAGGGAGAGGCCCATGAAGAGACCGGAAGGCCCTAGTCTTTGGTCCTAGTGGAGCTCCCAGCCGCAGCCAGCTGTGTAACTGAGTGGAAGTAGAAGTAGAACCTCCAGCTTCCAGTCCAGCTGCCCCAGCTGACACCCTGTAGAGCTGAGATGGGCCTCTCTCTCTGAGTCATGCACAAGTTGCAGATTTATGAACAAAATAAATGATTATCTTTATTTTGTTCATAAATATTTTGTTTGGACTTTACCGTATCTAAAGTCTAAACATGGGAGTGCAGATATCTCCTGGGAGAAGAGCAGCTCTTAATACAAGTTTCTTAAACAACAGAAAGTAAGATTACAAAGCACTCAACATGCACAGTTTGTATTATGTTAACAAACTAGGAAGGTACACAGTGGCAAATTCTCATGGAATCTAAAAGTGTTACACATCATATGAGTTTATAATTGCATATAAATTTGTAGTAATTTAAAGTACTATATCTTTTAAAATTTTTGACATTTCATCTGTACCAATAAAATAATAAATATATTTTTCTTATTAAATTTTATGGTTACTTCAAAGAGAAATAACTGTTTTATAAATGTGTGTATACTCTTAGGTAGATGTAATTCTTAAAGAAGACATAGCTTTAATCCTAACCTTCAAATATGAATGAAGCTAATCAAATTGTCTTAGCGAAAATGTGTGAAAATTCTAGGGAACTCTAAGAAAATTGTAGCTTGCCTTTCAGTGGAAGAAGTTGTCTCAGCAGTTGGGAGGCTCCTTCTTGTTGGAGTCATCTAAGCGTGAGCTGGGTGATTTAACTGCCAGCAATGCTTTGGGATAGATTTCTGCAGAGAGTGGGAAGCTGGGCTTGAGAAACTCCAAGCCCTCTACTGTATCTAAAGTCTAGTCATTCTCTAGATAATGAGGAAGCAGCAGTTTAAAATGCAGTAATACAAACTGTAATTGACTGTAATGAGGTAATTTGATTTAGGAAGAACATTTGGATTTGCAGAGAATAATGCAAGGGCCAGTGGTATCAGATATTATCAGTATTTCAAATTTTAGGAATGTTTTTTCTGAAGAAAATCATCACTAATTCTTAAGATTTTATCATGACCTATATGACATAGGTCTAATTCCGTTTTCATCACTAATGTCATTTATAGTAATAGGTCTTGAATAGAGATCATTATTAGCAAGAACAATAATTTATCAGGCACTTCATTGTGCCAGCAGACACTTTGCAAAGTGTTATATACATTAACTAATTTAATCCTCACAGCCCTATAATTTATTGCACTTTACAGGAAAGGTAACCAATTCTTAGAGAGGTTATGTACTTGCCTAAGGTCAAATAGTTCTAAGGTAGTATATAGCTGGGATTCAAATATAGGCAGTTGACACATGGGCGTGTGCTTTTTAATTACTATTTTCTGCTAAGTATACCTCTTCGTTTTAATTAACAAATTGACATTGAGTTTATAAATCCTTCAGTTATGAGTTTGGTTAGCATGAATCCACTCCCATTCCTTGGGGCTTTTATATTCCTAGGTAAATAATGGAATCATTTCAGAACCTATAAACCTGGATCAGGCATAAGATAGAGACTCCATGAAGAGTATGAGCTAAGTCAATCCCAAGACAGTAGTCAACTTGACCTTAGATAGCAGAGCTTTTGAGGATGACAAGCGGACCCCTGATGCAATTATAAGTGTAGACATCATCTTCATTTCCTGGTTTCTTTTGAATTCCTTTGTGTGTTTAGGAAGTCTATTTATAGTGACAGACGAAGGAAGAATTAGGCGGAGAAGAGGGTTAGAAGAAAAGCAGAAGAGAATGGAATGTATGATATTGCCTCTGTTCTCAAATATGCTTCTTGGACAGGGTTTTAGTTCTTAAGACTAGAGAGGGAGCCAGAGCTAGAATTTTCGTGAAAGATTTGGTAAGATCTAGCATAAAGACTGGTAGCCAGAAGTTTCCAGAAATATTTAAAGCAACTTTGTGAGACTCTAGATCCAAGCAGTATTACTTCAGGGAGCAAAATGTGATAAAAATGCTGCAAAGAGTTGTTGTAGACACCATTCTCCTCCCATGAGTAAGTCACTAGGATGGAAGGTAGAGCAGGATCTACATTTTTAACAAGCCACTCAGAGTCTGATTCAGGTGAATTAGCATTTACCATTTCACAGTGTGTCACAGACGTCATCTGATATGGGATTACTTCGTATGGTATTTTAAGTCCTCTCTAATTTTGAGTTATTTTCTAGTTATTGATTAAGGAATTCTTACCCATGTGTGTAAGTTCTAGCCTAAGCTAACAAAATGAAAGTGTTCCTATGTATTCCCTTTGTTTTGCTACCTTGGGCCTTAAGACAAAACTGAAGCAGCACCAAGAAGCTTTATGTACTAAGTTACGTCCCCCAGAAGCAGACACTGAGATAAGGATCCATCAGTAAATGATTTATTAAGGAAGTTCTTCTCTGGGAAGCTGGTAAAGGATTTTGAGAAACAAGAGTGGGAAGGGTTGGAAGCCAAGCAAGGGTGCAATCTGAGGCAAATCTCTGAACTCTTCATCTTCCACTAGCCAGAGAAAACTCTTTACCTTAAAAAAACTCACCTCATTGGGTCAGGTTCATCCAATTTCCATATTTTGAAGTGAATTGACTAGACTTCAATTACATCTACAAAACTCCCTTCCTAGTAGTAGATAGATTAGTGGTTGATTGGATCACCAAGGGATGTAAATCTTGGGGTGATATCTTTAGAATTCTGCTTACCACACTTAGTTTGCTCAATTATAGTGAACGTATACTGCCATCTGTTACCAAAATCCATTCCTATAGTCCTTCCTTCTTTCAATCCCATTGTATCTTTGGTTTCTATGTATATGAGATTAGAGATATCTTCATCTTAGTGCTGGTTAAAAAGTTTTCATTATTTAATTTTTGTGTTTATTTTCTTTTCCTATATTTCACTCAGCAAATTTTAAATTTTAAATTATCAGTTTAGATGCTTTTTATTTTCCAATTATGTTGTCTAATCTTCTGCATTTTAAAAACATTTATCTTCTTATGTTCTGTCTTACTAAGAGAACTATTTTAAAATCAGCCACTAAGATTTTGGGTTTCCTAGTAGCTCAGTCAATTTTTGCTTTATATTTTTTGAGACTGTTATTAATTATTTTAACTTCCTAACAAAGGAAGTTTTAAGTATCTCTATATTTAGTGTTCTTTTTCCACTTGAGAGTGTGTCTGTGCATGTGTACATTCTGATGTTAGAGAAATTATACAAGCTTTCTTTGGTTTAGTGTTTTTTGATATGTCATTTTTTATCCTTTTACTTTAAACTTTTCTGCATCCTTATGTTTTTGTTGTTTCTGTGTAAATAATTTTTGCTTTTTAAATTCAATTTTAAAATCTTTATCTTTTAATGAGAGCTTTAAAATAAATTCACATTTAATATTTTTACTGATGTATATGAATTTAAATCTTCTACTTTCTAAGTACTTTCTGTTTCATCCTGCCTGCTCACCTTTTCTTTCTTATTGTTTCTTGCCTTTATGAACTGAGTATTTTAAAAAGTTGTTTTAAAATCTTTTTTTATTTGCTTGGAAATTATACTCTTTTTGAAAATTTTAGTGGATACCACAACCTTAATTCGTTAAAGTGAAGTGTCAATTGATATTTTTATCTTATTCCTAGATGATGCAAGAACACTAGAATATTTCAATTACATTTACCCTTTTCCACATTTTTTGCCATTATTTTCATGGATTGGTATTCACCAATACCTTAAAATCAAAGACATTCTTTTTGTTTTATACAGGTGGTCAATTGTTATATAAATTTTTCCACTTACACATTTATGATTTCATCTGTCTATTTTCTTTTCATTCAAAATGCCATCTATGATCATTTACCTTCTGTCAGAAGTATATTCTTAAGTATTACTTTTAGAGTAGATCTCCTGGTGGATAATTCTCTGTTCTTTTTTGTGTGTCCAAAATATTTAAAAATATATTTTTTGATTAAAATTCTATGTTAGCAGTCATTGTTCAGCACTTTAAAAATATTATTCAATTATAATTTGGTTTCCATTATTTCTGTGTATAATTGAGAAAGATCTAAATATTGTCCAAGTATGGCTTCTTTGAAGATAATATGTATTTCTTCTCAAGGTGCTTTTGAAATGTTCTTCTTGTCTTTGATTTTCAGCAATTTTACTGTGATGTACCTAGATATGCTTTTCTGTCTATTTATCCTAACAGGTTTGTATACTGCTTCTTGAATTTGTACCTTAATGTCTTTTTTTTTTTTCCAGTTTTGTAAAGTTCTGTCATAATCTTCAAATATTATCTTTTTAACTCTCTTTCCTCCTTCTCTTTTTTCTTATACTGTTCTTCCTTCTTCTACTCCTTCTTTTTCAACTCTAGTTAAACATATCCTTTTTGTTTTCTTTTATAATCTCTTCTTCATTTCTATCCTTTAGTTTCTCCATGCACCATATGGGTATTTTCTTTAGCCTTCTCTTCTAGTTTACTAATTCTTTCTTCTGGATATAATCTGCTGTTTGAACAATATAATAAATTCTTAATTTTAGTTGTCATATATCTTTTTTTCTGCAATTTGCAGTATATCTCTAAATGATCAACTTGAGACAGTCTGCCTAACTGGGACTCTATTGGCTACTCATAATGCTGATTATGTCTAAAAGATTTCAGAATTGTTTTTCACATAGGGTTGTGGTACTAAAGGAAGTAAAACAAACATATTGTTTGCTCCCAGGAGTTTAGAGGCAAAAGTGGAAAATCATTAGGCAGAAGGAAATATTAAAAATGTATAAACAAATTTACATATTACTTTTTAAATGAGGCAATAAGTGTGTTAAACAAATTAATGTTGAGAATGAAAGTCGATGATTGGTGAAAATCTGACTTATAGAGAGTCAAGTCAATGGGATATTATTTGGTGATGAAAAATCATACAGTTTATTCTACTTCAGTGCATGTTTCGTTAATGTGAATTAGCTCATATGTTATTTCAGAATAGGGCAAAGAAGTCAGTAAAACTCAAAAGTTGTCTTGGCTCATATGCAGTTGTTTTGAAGCAACCAATAGCAAGCTTTCTTATGATTAAAGATGAAGACTTAGCAATATATGAATATCTTAAGAAAAATAAGCTACATAATGCACAGTTGTGCCTTCCTAGTGCTCGTGGTCACTAACTTGCTACACTTTTCACCACGTTAAGATTTTAAGGAAGCTAAAGGAACAGATAACGAGGTTGCAGAGACATTTCTCTTTGTATTAACTGCACCACCTTGCCCAAGATAAACCTTGATTCTTTACCTCAGATCAGATTTTTATTATTGATGGAACTAGTTTTTATTAGAGTGAATGCCCTCAAGGACTTCATCCTTGGAAAAGAAAGAAACATCATCTCTAGAGTTAAAGGCTACAAAGGATGGGATGATACTGATGCCAAGTGGAGATTTAACTGTACTCATTTTAATGGATTGGAACAGTATCTGTTAGTACACTGGTTACTTAGTCCTTTTGTTTTGTTTTGTTTTCTTTCTTTTATTGTGGTTAAATACACATAACACAAAATTGATCATCTTAACCTTTTTTTTTGTGTGTGAGGAACATTGGCCCTGAGCTAACATCTGTGCCAGTCTTCCTCCATTTTGTATGTGGGATGCCACCACAGCATGGCTTGATGAGCAGTGTGTAGGTCTGCACCAAAGATCCAAACCCGTGAACACCTGGGCCACCAAAGCAGAGCACAAGAACTTAACCACTAATGCCACACCCGGCCCTCTTAACCATTTTTAAGTGTACAGTGCTGTGGTGTTAAAACATTCATAATGTTCTGCAACCATCACCACCATCCCTTTTCAGAACTCTTTTCATCTTGTGAAACTGAAACTCTATACTCATTAAACAATAACTCCTCACAGCACCTCCCCCAAAGCCTACAAACCTGAGAGCTGATGAAGGGCCCACCATGCTGTGGAAAAATGAAAAAAGAATGGGAGACAATCTCCGTACTGCCTTCGCCAGTATACCTATGGGGAAGTGAATCTTAAAAGAGAAAGAAAAAAAGAAATAAATTTTGGGGGGATTTTAATGTGAGCTCCATTCTGTTGTAATTTTAATTCCGAATAGCGCCCAACTGTCACACTGGCCAAACTACTCCCCTAGATTTGTGTCTGGTTGATGTATTCACCATAGCTTCTACATTGTTGGTTGAAAGAAACCTTGATGCACCAGGCACAGTTGTGCTACTTCTTGAAATACTACTCCAAGTGAAAGGGTTTTGTTGAGAATGTGCTATTAGCATTAGGATTGGAGTAGAGGTGTAGGAAGGAAGGAAGGAAAGGTGGGAGGACAAGGAGGAAGATCGATTTTCTTGACCGTGTTGAATGATAGCAAAGTGTAGAAATGTGTGTTTGTAGGGGAGGGAGATGTTCCTTCTAAGCCCAAGAAATATAATCCTAGAAATTAGGAGAATCAAAGGGTGAAATGTTGTTAATTAAATAGCAAGAAGGCAAGGTTAAGGGTATATATGAAACCTGGATTGTGATATTCTTGAAGTGATTTTACTTTTTATGTACACTTATTACAACTTTTGTGGTCAGAAATTATGATTTTGCAACTCTTAATTTCACACCCCAGGAATTAGAAAACCTAGTTTCTAGTTTAAGTTTAATAATTTCCACGTTGTATAGAGTTGTGGTTTAATACATGAAAATACGTTTCAGTCAGATATAATATTCTTTTCAAGCAAGCCATGACCAATTTTGTAGAGCAGATCTTCCTTGAAATGCTACACTACTGTTCTAAAATTAAATTAAAATTCATACACTTGGAACACAGGAAAACAACTCTTTTTATATTAGAAGATTAATAAAGTTTTAAAAATAGTTCAATGTAGGATGATTGTTGTCTAAAGTGTATCTAGACGATGCTGCAAATTTCCTAAAACTCAGCACTATATGACATGATAGTTTTATATGGTAGCTTTACAGAAAACTCATATCATCCTATTTGTTGTAGTGATTGGAACTGCATTTCAATTAAAACACTTAGCAATTTCTTTGTTCTTTTTGAAACCCATTAGTGTGTCAGCGACTTGGCATTGCTCTCTAATTGCAATAGATTTCAAGTGATAAAAATTGATTTTTTGTAGCGTACTTTGTGGAGTCAGCATTGGCTACCTGAATACGTTACAGTTCTCTTAAAACATTATTCTACATTGTTAGAAGGGTTCATTGTCTAAACTTGAGATTATATGTGCAAGAGTGATTTGCATTTTGAGGAAATGTAGTGAAATGTGAAGTTCTAAGAAATTTTAGTATATTGAAAATATATTTTAAAAGCCTTCTTTTAATACATAAAGCTAAATTGTACCAACGTAGTTCAATGTATCCATCTCTTACCATCTTTGGAATCGTATATGTAGTTTTTTATCATAAATATATTACAAAGCAGTGACAGAAAAGATCAGAATTTGTGTTTCCAAGAGACAATGAAACCCTGTGGCTTTACCTATTATTACAATCAACCACCTCCACGCTATACAGTTTTTAAAATAAAAAAACATTTTTTACCTCAAAAACATTAAAGTGCACAAATTATTTGTGTATATCTCAATGCATTTTTATAAAGTGAACCACCATGTAACCGTTATCAAGATGAAGAAATAGAACGTTACAAGCACCCCCAACCCTTCCCCTCACTCTCTCCTAGTCACTACTGCCATCCCAAAGGAACCATTATTCTGGCTTCTGTCACCATTAGTTTGCTTTTGCTGATTTTTTTCAACTTATATATAAATTGAGTAATATGATGTGTAGTGTTTTGTGTCTGCCTTCTTTACTCAGCCTTGTAATTCGTGGGCGTTCATCCATGTAGTTGCCAGTAGCAATAATTAGTTCATTCTCAATGTAAGAATGCATTACAATTTCTTTATCCATTTTACTGCTGATGGAAATTTGGATTGTTTTCAGTTTAGTGCTATTATGAATACTGTTACAGTGAACATTCTTGTAGATGTTTCTTGGTGCACATAAATGTACTTTTCTCTTGATTATGTACTTAGGGGTAGAATTCCTGAGTCATAGGGTCTGTGGATGTTCGGTTTTATCAGATCTTGCCAACAATTTTTCCAAGTGGAGATAGTGATTTATATTTGTACTAGTAATGTGTGAGAGTTGCTGTTGCTCCACAGTCTCATCAACACATGATATTGTCAGTCTCTGACTTCAGCCACTCTGGTTTAGGAATGTTTCACTGGGGCTTTGCCTTGCATTTTACTGATGACTAATAAAGTGTAATAATTTTTCATATTTTTTTGCCATTTGAATATCCTCTTATAATGTGCCTTTTCAAGTCTCTCACTTATTTATCTGTTAGATTATTTTTATTGTTGATTTGTAGTAGTTCTTAATATTTTATGGCTATATTGGATAGTACACATATTGTAAATATTGTCTCCTCTGTGATTTGTCTTTCAATTTCTTAATGATTTCTATTAATGAACATAACTTCTTAATTTTAATATCAGATTTATTTATCTTTTCCTAACAGTTCTTGCTTTTAGCATCTTGTTTAAGAATTCTTTCCCTATCAAAGTTCTTAAATAATTTTTTTAATAGAAACTTTATTGCTTTGCTTTTCACAGTTAGATCTACAATATCATCTCAAGGAATGTTGCACATATATTTATGAATGAAGTTAGGCTGTAATATTTCTTTCTTGGATTTTCTTTGTCAGTCTTTGTTATCAGACTTTGTTTGTTCCTTTCTGGCTTCAAGAAAAAAGATTGGGGAAGTTTTTAATTGGCTATTGCTCTATTTATAAACAAACAATTTAAAAATCATAGTGTCATAAAGCAACATTTATTTATTTATTTGTTCATTTTTGCTACTTCTCTTTGTTTACATTGTTTTCCATATCATTTAGTTCTGAATACATTTTAATTTACATTATCATATCTCCTTTGACCTCTAAGTTATTTGACATTGTGTTTAAATTTTCCAACTGTTTTCAACCTTATTAAAAAGTAGATAGTTTCTTGGTAATTGATTATTAAGTAAATCATACATTTTGTAGTCAAGAAATGTGATCTACTTACTGCCTGTTTTATGAAATCTCTTAAGACTTGATTTATAGCAGAATACTTAGTATTTTTGTAAATGTTCTATTTACATTTGAAAATAACGTGTCTTTGCCAGTAGTTGGATATAATGCTCTGTAGATGTATGCTAAATCAAGCTTATTAACTGAATTTTTCATATCTTCTGTATTTTGCTTACTGTATTAATTACTTTACGTGGTGTGTCAAAAATTCCCACTGTAATGATGTATTTTACAGTTACTTGTCATGGTCTGTTTAATTTTTACCTAATAATTTTTGAATTAATACATTTAGGTGACTACAAATTATAGCCTTCTGTTGAACTGAGCCTTTTATCATGTTATAATGACCCTGTTTATCTTTACTCATGCTTTTTAGCTATATCAGCCTGTTTTTGTTTGCTTTTGCTTAGAATTTGGTATATCATTCTTCATCCTTTTACTTTCAACTATTCTCTGACCATCTGTTTTTAGTGAATCCTTTTGTTATTAACATATTCAGGAAATAGATGGATTTTGTTTTGATAATTGGGTTATAAAATTTCTATTTTCTGTTGTTTTCCACTTTTTATATTTCTTTGTTTTCTTTCTTTCTTGCCTTTTCTTGAAACAAGTCAAGGCCTTTTCATCATCGTCCACTCCCACCTCTGTTTCGTCTTTACTGGTTTGGAACCTATATGCTCGGTTTTTGCTCTTTTGGTAAATGCCCTTGGTGTTGCTACATGAACACTTACTTAATAAGGTTTAGTTTTCATGAAGATCTTTGCTATCCTGAACAATGCTTTAGTTTTGTTTACTTGTCTTTTACCTTACAAATTGTCTTATGCAATAAATTACTGTTTAGATTCATCCATATTTATTATTTTCTTTATTTCCTTTTTACATATCTGACTTTCCTTCTGGGGTCATTTTCCTTCTTCTTGAAGTATATCTTTTAGAAATCCCTTTAGTGACAGACTTTTAGTGATAAATGCTCTCATTTACTCATTCATTCATTCTGATCAGTACATATTGTGTGTTGGGTGTGAAGTAATACATACAAAATTCTCTGGTCTCATGGGGCTAAAATTCTAGGAAAGGGAACAGGCAATCAGTAAGATAAAACATAAAATATATAGTATGTAGTATGTTACGTTATGTAGCAGAAAAAAGAAGGCTGAAAAAGTGATATGAATTTTAGATAGGGTAGTCAAGGAAAGCCTTACTGGGAAGGTGAATTTTGAATCAAGACCAGAAGGAACTGGGGGAATATGAAGGTATCTACAAAAAAGCATTGCAGACAGAGGGAACAGATTCTACAAGAGGGCCTGGCAAGTTCAAGATACAGCAAGGAAGCCATTAAGCTTATGGCAGAAAGAATTATTTGGAGATTAGCAGATGTGCCCAGAGATGTAGTGTATATCCACATGATATGTGGCTTGGTGTGTCCTGCTTCACAGTGAGAGGGGAGGCTAGTAGAGGGTTTTGAATAGACAGTTGATATGACCTCACCTATTTTAGCCCACTGTCTCTGGTTGCTGTACATGAGAGACAGGAGAAGAGCAAGAGTAGAAGCAATTAATAAGCTATTGGCTTATCAGTGAGAGATGATGGTGGCTTGGATCAGAGTGTTGGTGGTGAGGGTGTAAGAAGTGTCACAGTCTACGTATTTTTTTAAGGCAAAGCTGATAGGATATGCCAGTGGTGCGGATGTAGGCTGTGAGAAAGCCAATGGTGACTTAGAGGTTTTAGGCTCAAACAACTAGCAGAGGAGATTTGCCGTTAACTGAGATGAAAACAAATGTAAGAGGTGATGATTCTGGAGAGATTATCAGGAGTTTAATTTTGAACCAATTTCCCTTTTAATAAAATATAAAAATATCTTAATTCTATCCTTATTCGTGCAATATAGTTTTACTAGCTGTATCATTCTATTTGATATTTAATTTCTCTTAGCACTTTAGAGAGTCATTGCACTGACTTCAAACTTCCATTGTCACAGCTGACAATGCAGCGCTCAAATTAATTGTCATCTCTTTTTAGGTAATCTGTCTTTTCTCTACCTCTTTTTGAGATCTCTTTGTTCTTCACATTACTTGGTGGTCTTCTTGCATCTCATGCTGATATTGAGCATTCTTCTGTCAATGTAACTTTTTTCCTTTTGTTGTAATCATTTATGAATTTTTCTTTGTCTTTAATTTTCATTAACTTGAATAAATATGAGACTTTTTCTTTTTGCTTGTTTGTTTTATTTGTTCTTGGATCTAGCTTGGTCCTCTCAGTCTGGGTTCATATGCCTTTCTCTCATTCTCAGAAATTCCAAGCAATTATTTCTTCCCATATTGCCTCCCCAGCCTTCTGTATATATTTTGTTGTTGCTGTTGTTTCTTTCTTTGCTAGCTAATATTGAAACTTCTAGCCTCCAGATCACTTTTTCTTTCACTGTCTTCTATCTCTTTATGCCTTTGTTGTAAGTGCTTAAGAGAATAATTTGGCCCATTTTCCGGCTCACTCAAATGTAAAATCTATTCATTCTCCTGTTCAAGCCACGTATTTATGTTTTTGTTCTACAATCCTAGAAGTTATTTCTATCTCTATTTGTAGTTTTCATAAATGTCTGTTTTTATTTGATCCCACATTTTCTAGTATTTTACATTTTTTGGCTTATCTCTCTTAAGACATTAATATTCTGATTTTAGACTATGATTCTGAATGCTCTTTTCACTTTGTTTCTTTGATATGATTTGAGGTTTTTTTAAATGTCCCTTTAAATGTTTGTCAGTATTTGATTTTGTGCTCAACTTTGTAACTGAGATTTCTTGCTAGATAGAGCACTTGTATGATGTGTCACTCAAACTTGTCCACTATTTTCAAAATAAATCCCTACTCACTATGATAGTACTGTAAGCTATTCATTGTTGCTATGATGTCTCTGGACTAGGTGAATTTTATGACATATACATTTCACGCAACTAGGAAACTAATTCTCTTTCTCGAAATGCAATGTGAAATATGAATTTAGTTTTATTTTTAAAGATTAGTATTGGTAAGTAAAGTTGTAGATTTTGTATAAATATCTATTTTCAAAATTGGAGTTCACACAATTATTTATGAAATGCATCATAATACGTATATTTGCAAAATAAACTGGGCTGCTGATTATTGAGGTCGTCTTGCAAAAATAGGTTTTTATATGATTACTATCTCAATAACTTCACAAAAATTCTGTTTATGTGATTCATAATCCTGATAATAGTAGAGGTATTGAGGTTTGCGTAATCTTTGTTAATTAAATCTGATAAAAAACAAGATTACTATATTTGTAAAAAATTTGCAAGGAAACTATCAACTTGAGACTTCAATGTGATAAACTATATTTTATAGAAATTGTTTGTATTCTAAAGTATTTTTGACTTTGACAACTTTAAAATTGCTTTCAGTGCTAGGCAGAAAAATGGCATTACGTAAAATCATGCCATCGGTACAGTGTATGAAGTAGAGATAATAGTTGTACTCTTAGCCATTTTATTTCTCTATAAATGAAATTCATTGTTCAGCATGGCCTCCTGAACTGTGTTTTCCAGTCAAGTTATTTTGTAAAGATTAAATTAAATTCATTGCAGAGTACATGGTTTCAGAGACTGTAACAATTCCTATCTGTTTGAACTATATCGTGAATTTTTGTTTTAGTGTAGGAAAAAGTTCAGAAAGACAGTTTTCCATCTCACTGCACCTGTTCAGAACAGTTCTTATATCTCAGCCACAAGGTTTTATTAAATACAAATTGGGGTGAACTTATGTCAGTAAAAAATAATGAAAACACACCTTCAAAGGTCTGCTTTGCTTTTTCAGAGTAGGAGCATAAACTGTACTTATGGATTACTTTGAGAGTATGCAAAAGTTTGGCAGAATTTGAGTAACTGCTATATTTAGAATATTATGAAGCCTGAATAATTAATTGTCATTAATCATAAATTTTGTAGACAGGATGATGCCTCCTCATCCCCCACCCCCACCGCTTCAAGATACTTCTGTCTTAACCTCCAGAGCCTGTGAATATATGTTAATGTGACATGGCAAAGGGATTTTACAGATAGAATTAAAAGTTGCTAATCAACTGACCTTAAAATAGGGAGATTCTCTTGGATTCTACAGGTGGGCCCTTAAAATCAGAAGAGGAGGGCAGAAGAGTCAGTGAGAGCGAGATGCAGCAGAAGAGACAGGAAGAGGAGAGAGTTCAAATGTGACGATGCTACTTTGCCTTTGCTAGACTTGAAGATAGAGGAGGGGTCCTTGAGCAAAGCAATGTGGGCAGCCTCTAGAAGATGAGGATGACTCCTAGTCACCAGCCAGCAAGGAAACAGGGGCTGAATTCTGTATGGAACTGAATTCTGGCAAAAACCTGAATGTTTCTTGAAACAGATTCTCTTCTGTAGCCTCCAGAAGGGAATGCAGTCCTGCAGACACTTTCTTTTTTGGCTTTGTAAGACAGAGGCAGAGAAACAAGCCCAGCCCAGATTCTGACCTAGAGAACTGTAAGATAGTTAATTTGTATCGTTCTAAGCTACCAAATTTGTGGTAAATTCTTACAGCAGCAATAGAAAACTAATACAATTGGCAATATTTTTATTCTAAAATAGGAGACCTCTGAAAAGGATAGAAATCTCTTCATACAAAATGAATTGAATGATAGAGGAAACTCTCACTTGTTCTTGCTGAATTTTATCTCTGCATCCCTTTCTATCTGTTTACATTAGTTATGTTTTTAACTCTCTTTTTCTTTCTTAAGACAATGACTATTGTGGAAGAAGCTGCACATTCTAGGATATGTAGTTGACTTGCAAACACTGAAAAACTTTATTTAAAAAATTAAACTGGGGGCCAGCCTGGTGGCGCAGCGGTTAAGTTCGCACGTTCTGCTTCTCGGCGGCCCGGGGTTCGCCGGTCCGGATCCCGGGTGTGGACATGGCATTGCTTGGCACGCCATGCTGTGGTAGGCGTCCCACATATAAAGTAGAGGAAGATGGGCACGATGTTAGCTCAGGGCCAGGCTTCCTCAGCAAAAAGAGGAGGACTGGCAGTAGTTAGCTCAGGGCTAATCTTCCTCAAAAAAAAAAAAAAATTAAACTGAATTATCTGAAAAAGAAATTAAGAAAAAATTTCATTTACAATAGCATCAAAAACAGTAAAATAGTTAGGAATTAATTTAACCAAGATCTTTACACTGAAAACTTTAAGATATTGATGAAAGTAATTGAAGAAGACACAAATGATGGAAAGATACCATGTGTTCTTGGATTGGAAGCATTAATATTGTGAAAATGTCCATACTACCCAAAGTGATCTACAGTTCAGTGCAATCCCTATCAAAATTTCGATGGCATGTTCACAGACAGAGAAAACAATTCTAAAATTTGTTTGGAACCCTGAAAGACCCTGAATAGTCAAAGCAATCTTGAGAAAGAAGAACAAAGCTGGAGGCATCACACAGTTTGCTCAGAGAGTACATGTTAAATGTTTTCACCAAACCAAAAAAAAAAGGTAACTATGTGAGGCAATGCATGTGTTAATTAGCTTGGTTGTGGTAATTATTTCACAATGTATACATCAATCAAACCATCATGTTGTACACCTTAAATATATATGTTTTATTTGTTAATTATACGTCATAAAGCAAAAAAATTGGGAGATGATACAATTTCTACAGCAGCGGGCCTGGGGAAATCTAGCTGCTTAGGAAATCTAGCACATTTGATTAAAATCTGTGTTAATGAGCCCAAATCACCAGCTAAATTCCTTTGAAGTTCAGTTCCTTTTACATAGATGAAAATTCCGTTCCTTGAACACGATAGATCCTCCCTTTGCTTCCACTAAACTTTCTCCAGGTAAAGACAACTGAGTCACACGGGGCTCTGGGCTGGAGTCTGGGGAAGGCAATATAAATCATCACTTTTTGAAATCCAGCAAAAAATATACCCAGCTGTGTATGGGTTAGTGCTATTCTTACCTAAGTGAAAAGCAGCGGGCATAAGCAGTACAGAGCGTCACACAGCAGCAGAGAATGTATTTAGAAAGACGTGTAAAATAAAAGCAAACTCTGAACCTTTCGTTCATTAAGAACCTTAGTTCCCTAATGTCTTGGTTCCCTTTATCACTTTAATTTTGTATGCGTACAGATAAAAATTGCAGCCATGTTTCCAAAGTTGAGGTTGAAAACTTGCTCTGTAACCCCGGTTACTGTATTTCACACCATCCATCAGAGTGTCAGAGAGAGACGTTTACTTAATCGAAGAGCTTCTATCTATCACCCTGCACCTTAAGTGAGACTTATGTCTCTGAGGATCTCCAGTAATCAATCTTCTTAGTGTTTTTCTGTATTTTTTTGTCCCAAATCCTTTTCTGTGGAACATTTTACAAACTTAGTCAGAAAACTGTAGGAGTTAGAGATAAGAAGACATAAATGGGATGTCTTTATTCCTTGTCGTGGGTCATAAGAATCTCTTATAGACTATAGACTTGTCAAAGTCTGCAGAATAGCTTAGTTAACCAAACTACCTGAATGATAGGTTTCTATGTTTTTCTTTTTATTTTTTTTGCAGCAAATTTTCAGTTTTGCTAAAAAAAGTGAGTTTAAAGGGAAATTTAATTTTTTTCTCCATAACTGATTATTTTGGAAAAGAGGGAGAGAGAGAGATACTCATTAATTTTAGTTAATTAGTTAATTCATTTATTTAGCCCAAAAATGCATTAAACACTGTGTTCCTGGGGTGCTCTCTTAGGTGCTAGAACATAATGATGAGCAAAAGTAGACAAGATCCCTGCCTCCGAGGGGCTTACACTCCGGTGGGAGTGACAGAAACTAAACGAACAGTCAGAGAAACAAATGTAAAGTCATACATTACTTTAAAGGCAGACTACTATTTTATTTTTCTTTTTAAACTTCTCAGGTAAGCCTGACTTTCATGGTTAGGGTTCTGCCCCTTAAGTGGGCAATCAATCATCTCGCTAGTGCCCTGAAATTTGCACATATTTAGAAGTAAGAGAAGATTAGCAAGAAGGGAAATTGGAAAGGAAAGAGAAAAAAATAAGCTTCTGTCCTTGCAAAGTCCAGTTTCTTAGTATAATGAGTATAGGCCCAGCCTGTTTCATCCAGGTGTCGTAGATTGGCTAACATTTTACATATTAATCCTTAGAGCAGGGGTTTACAAGAGAAACACATTAGGAAATTCTGACAGTTAAAAATCCATTGAAAAATTCTGTAAAAATTTTCATCTGTTCACCAGAAGATTGTGAGGCTTAATTTTAATTTTATATAAATAGTTCTTAAATAATAATCCATATTTTGAGAATTTGAAAATTAATAAAATACTCACTATATGTGAGTATATAGTGCTTACATTTGATCACTGACAGACGTAGTGATAGTGCAGAATGTGGATTAAATAAGAGAATATAAGAATTGTAAAATGATTTTCCCTAGTTAATGGAAACCAAGTAACCTTAAAATAGGAGACTGAAATTATCCTTAATTTTTTAATGTTTGGCTTTGGAATATTTTATGCTTTAGTCATGAAATACCTCTATATTGTGAATGCTGTATGAGTTATGATATCTTTTTCATCACATTTTACTTACTATAAGAATGAAGATAATTGATATATGAATATTGTGGTTTTACATGTGACACATTTTATTTGAATTCCATAATCAAAACAACCAAGGAGCTCGGCATACCTCTTACTTCTTCGAATTCTTTCAATAGTACTATGAGACAGGTATCATCTTCTCCATTTTATTAATAAAGTAACTAAGAAAATAGTAAAATAGTAACTAGCAGCATCAAGATTAGAACCCAGGTCTATCTTGACTCCAAAATCAGTGATTTTTCTCATATACCGTACTGCAATCAGCTGTTTTTAATGTTTATATTAGAAAATAAAAAAGGTTTGAAATTCAATGGAACATAAAAAAAGACAATGAATAACTAGACAAAAAAATAGTTATTTTAAAAAATTAATGATTGATAAACCTTTAGGTAGGCTCATCAAGATAAAAAAAGACACATTAAGAAGATACAATGGATATACAACAAAAGCTAACCATATTTCTGTATACTAGCAATAAAATTTTTAAATTGAATTAAAAAAATACTATGTAACATCAGAAATTAAAAGGTGGACATCTTACATATTCTCCACACATTAACAGGATAATAATAAAATATTATGAAAAACTTTATGCCAAAAAATTTGACAACTTAGATGAAATGGATAAATTTCTTTTTTTTTAAAGATTGGCACCTGGGCTAACAAGTGTTGCCAATCTTTTCTTTTTTTTTTCTGCTTTATCTCCCCAAACCCCCCCTGTACACAGTTGTATATCTTAGTTGCAGGTCATTCTAGTTATGGGATGTGGGATGCCGCCTCAACGTGGCCTGACCAGCAGTGCCATGTCCGCGCCCAGGATCCGAACCCTGGGCCGCCGCAGCGGAGCGTGCGAACTTAACCACTCGGCCATGGAGCCAGCCCCTGAAATGGATAAATTTCTTGAAAGACATAAATTACCAAAACTGTCTCAAGAAGAAATAGAAAATCTGAATAGTTCGGTTTTATATTTACTAGGGAAATCTAATTCTTAATTAAAAACTTTCTGACAAGAAAACAAACATTTAAGGAACAAAAAATAATGATCCTACAGAAAGTTTTCTAGAAAATGGAAGAGATGAGAATTATTATTATCTTTTTTTATGAGCGCAGCATATCCTGGATAATAAAGCCATACAGATACATTACATATAAAAAACTGCAAATCAGTGTCCCTCACCAACACAGACACAAAAATCCTTAACAAAACATTATCAAATTGAATTTTACTGTGTTTGTTTTACTGTCTCCATAAAGATTATGCCCACTGAATTCTCCATTCCCACCACCAAGCAGCTAATCAAGGTATTTTTCTAATGTAAAGCAGTTTTTCTTCCTAAGAGAAGCCTAGTGCCAGGTGAGGAAAAAGTTGTTGTTTTTGTTTTATTCTTGTGGTTTTTGTTTTTTTAACCCTGATACACATATTTTGTTTTTACCCTTTTCCCACTTTCTCCTTCACATTTATCTTTCTGTCATAAGCACCCTAACATTTGAACACAAACCTTTTTTTAAAGAGATCCATTCTCTTATTCCAGTCATCAACTTCTTCATTTGTATGAACACAAACCTATATAAAATTATATTTATTACAAATTATAGTATAACTTGAAAAATACTTGGGAAAACTTATACAATGACTTAAAATCATTGTTTTCATGGTGATAAGAGTATCTGTGGTAGTACACTTTAAGGAGAAATCCTCTCATAGAAACAGGCTGTTTATTACATGATGCTCTGATGTATTAAATTTTTATATTATAACAGACAACTGGCCTGAAATTGCCTTTAGTAATACCTTCTGTTTAGGGTTATATGTACTTCTAGAAGAACAATTTTTAAATATATACCAAACTTTATTTTCATCTAATTTCTTTAATTAAAGAAACTCTTACTGGAAAATATTATATGATTTAGTACAACAATTATTGCCGACTTTCAAGACTAGTAAAATTATGCTGCTTGTATTTTAAAAGATACATATTTTTGTTATCTAGGCAAGTTACAGCAAATTATAAGAACTTTGTAGTGCCTCTGTCTTTTCACATGCAAAATATTTTCTTTTATCTTTGATCAGAAAGTTCAAAAGCATCTCAGGCAGAGTTCATTAAAAACATTTTTAAAGATGATTGTCTTTTCAAAGCAATACAGAAAGATTAAATTAGAATAATTTTGTCAGAATTTATAGATATAATTCACATAAGACTTCTCATCCATTTCCCCTTTGTTGTTTAGCAATGATATTTATGGTTTTGAAAAATAAAATATTATTCTCTATTGTAATGTTATCTTATGTTTTAGTAGTTCTTGTAACTGATTGCATGAAATGACATAATAAGGAGCACAATTTCCCCATCTTGTGTATCTCTCTCTGCTATTTATTAAGAGTAATATTATAAATATCATCACTGAGCTATCTCAATTGCTTTCTGTGGTACAAAGTTCAACTATAAGCATTTGGGGAAGAAAGTTAATCACTCATATTTAAAAACTAATCTTCTAATGACATACTGTTAGAAAAGTTGGCTGTACACATTCCTTCAAATGTGTTATTTGAAATATTTATAAAATTAGTTCACATTTTATAGGACAGTCTTGCTAAGGTCCATATGTATTATTGGGGCTAAAGTTACAAACAGGGATGGGATGGAAGGAACTGTAATAATTTTCATTGATAAGCACTTTATGGTAGTTCTGAGTGTAACTGATGATCTATTAAGTCAGAAGTTGCATTTGATAGGCATGTAGATCACAGCCGATGAAATGTCTTGTCATGATGAAAAATTGAACAAATTGCTTTTATCAGTTTTAAGTCATCTTTGATCAAAGTGTAAGAAAAATAGAGATGACTCTTATGAATTTCATCTATGCAGGATAAAGGCTTCGGGCACATCTTTATATTTCAGGGAATTGTAGAATCCTTAAGGTAGACAGGACTGTATGTATCATCTGATCTAATCTCTGATGACAGATCAGAACTGTGAGAGCCCACGGGTTAAGGGATGTTCAGACCATTACCTGGCTTGTGAAAGAAAGAGCCGAGACTAAAATCTAGTTTTCCAAATATTTAGTCTAATGGCCTTTCGCCCCCACTATAGACTTTCTTGGAAAAAAATATATATATATATACACTCATATTTCCTTCTCTTTCTCAGTAGATCTCTTATAGATATGGATATAGATATAAACAATATAACAGGATATATAATCATTCATTTTTTTCTCTAAGGAAATATATAGTTCAATAAGTACATCCATAATGCAATTAAACAAGGATTCATTCCTAGATTATTTGTTAACTAACTGTATAGTTCTCTTTAATCATTGCCAATTGAATATATGAGTCAAATCATTTGAACTAGGAAGAATATTTCCTGTTGTTTTTTAGTGTTTTTTCTTTATAATATCATCATAATATTAAACAACATGAATCATTGGTTAATAAAGAAGAGATTCCAGAGTCAAGATTCTCTTAGGTTTTCAGTTATGTTCACCCGAATTTTATCCTAACTGTTAGAGTGAGCAAAGTAACTCCAAGAGAGAGTTGAGGGAACCAGTAAGATGACAGACAACAGCAGACACCCTGAGTTGGATCCTGTTCTTCACTGTGAATTTAATCATTTTCAGCAAAAATATAACCATTCTGTGCTTTGTGCAAAGGAATTTCTTATGGAATGACATGTATGCCAGTTATCGATTTATTGCCTCTCAGCTTCAAACTCACCCTGTAACACATGCTGTGCAAATGGCTGGAATGGAATCCCTTTAAGCATTTCCCCTTTACGATGAGTATGATGTTGAGCTTTCTCAGTAGAGGGTGCTGAAGGAATGTTGCAGGAGGAAGGGGTTCTCCTGCTGTTTCTGGTTGCTGTGTGGTGGGTCAGCAGTATGGGTGGGAAGACATCTGGTGGTGTCGGCTGCAGCATCCTCCCAGAATGCAGAGGCCCTCATTAACCTCGAAGCCCATGTCAGTCCTGGTGCTCACTTTCCTGTAATCCTCTAAACATGGATACCACCCTCTCCAGCCCTCCTGCCCACACTGGCACCCCTTTCCTCCTTGCTTATAACCCACCCCAGGTTTGTTTCCTATGGTCTTTGTGCTACGGCCCTCCTGACATGGACACTCTGTGCTCCAGGCTTCCTGCAACACCAGAGCTCCTATTCCCTGTGCACATCCGTGCGCCAAGTCCTGCTGTTGAGATTAGTCTGCGCCCTAGCCTCTATTTGTTCTGCAGATCTGTGTGCTGGCTATTGGCAGTGACTCATCACAGACGCCATGCACTCCAAGCCATCTGCTGCATTGGAACCCCCATTCCCTTTACATCTTCACGTGCCTAGCTATACTCACCTATCTCCCACCTGTTCCCCACTCAGGGCCCTTCCTGCATCCCAGAGAGATGCTTCCTGCTTACCCACTAATTACAGACCAGCTCTGGACTGGGAAAACCGGCAAACTTACTTATTTATCATCCAGTAGGCTGAATCATACCTTCTCTAAATAGGTTTGAACTCCAACCTTAGGACAGAGGGCCCCCTACGCATGTTTGTCCTTCCTGCAGTACTCTCCGTTAGTCCTAGGGCACAGTATAGAGTTTTCTTATGTCTTAGAATTACTCTTTTTATCATAGTTAGAAATTCTTTATATTCAGCTTTCCTTGTTTAAACCACCGTGTGCTTTAAATACTCCTGATTGGCCTGACGTTGATACTGCATGCTTTGTTTTTATTATAGTTGTGATGCTGACAGGATCTAATGGTAACGTCCATGATCTCAAGTACCAGCAATAATGCCAAATTTCAGTATTCTACTTTTCCAAAGTGGAATAACAGAATTTACCCTCAAAACCAAAGCCGAAGCTGAACTTTAGGGCACTTCTACTCTTATTGTCCCGCTTCCAAATTTGTGTATCCAGCCTACATTTCTCTCCTGAACTCCAGGCTTGTATATCCAAGTGCCTGTTCAGCGTTTCTTCTTGGGTGCTTAGTAGTCCTCTTATAAACAAATCTAAATACAAACGAAAAGGAAAAAGCATACCCCAAACCAAATGCCTGATCCATCCTACTCCTCCTTCTGCATCCTGATCTTTGTCTTCCTCATCTCAAGAATGGCACTTCCATTCTCCATGGTTCTGAGACTAGAAGCTTCATCCTTAACTTTTCAGGTACTCTCAATCCAAAATCCAATCCATCAGCAAGTCCTGTGGACTACAGCTTTGAAATATATCCAGACGCCAACAACTTTTCTTCTCCTCTAATGCTAATGCTACCTCTCTAAACTCTTCTCCTTCTTCCCTCTCCTTTGCTCACTATGCTCTGGACACATGGCAGTTCCTTGAACTTGCCAAGTGAGCTCTATCTTGTAACATTCTTCCTCCGAACAGCCACGTGGCTCACTTCTTCCTCTTCAGGCCTCTGCTCAGATCTGAACTTGCAATGAAGTGTTTCCTTACGACCCCCTACTCAGTTCACAGTCCCCTTCACCCCATTTTGTTTTATCTGTGGTACTTTATGTCACTTATTTAATATTTACATGTTGATTTGTCTATTATCAGCCTGCTGCCTCTAGAATGTCAACTCCATATGGGCGACACTTTATGTAGTTAGTTCACAGCCATATCCTCAGCACTTAAAACGGTGCCTGGCATGTGGTAGATGCTCAATAAATAGTTGTTGAATGAATTAATTAATGACGGAATTAGTGAATAAATTGGTTGCCTGTAATATTTCATTCAAGCCTCAGTATTAATCTTATAGAGTAATATCAAATCCCAATTTGCAGACAGAAGACTGGAGCACAGAAAGTTTAGATAATTTCCCCATGGCAACAATAAATAAACAGCTAATAATAATAAACACATAGTAATAAATGGCAGAGATAGGATTTGAATTCAAGCCTGTCTGTAACCAAAGCCCATACATGATTTTTAACTAAAACATATTGTCTCTCAGAATTTCTAATACACATGTGAATAAATATGATCAAATTTATGACAGTATAAGAATACATATTTTTAAAAAGTATATTTCAAAATAAGATTATTTTCTTTGCCTCTCATTTTGTGAGGGTAGGATTCTTTAGTGTTTAAGTGTAATATTAGGTCCATTTTATTCTAGTTAGAGTACCAGTGGTACTTTAGAATATACATAATTTGCACCTAATAATCACAAGTCATCTGGCATTTTTCTTTTACTTTTGCTGTGTTACAAGCTCCTCTAAAACTGGGTGCTGATTGTTGCTCCGGGGACAGCTAGCAGTTGACATGGAGGCTCAGCTGATCTTGGCTGGGCTCTTGCACGTCTGGGAGTCAGCTGGCTGTTGGCTGATCTAGACTGCCATTCTCAGGGCACCTGGGGCAATTCAGGTTTGCTCCGGGTGGCTCTCATTCTCCAGCAGGTTAGCTCAGGCATGTTCTATTATTGGCAAAGGTGGAAGAGACCAAGCCTCATTGTGTGCGCCCACCCACTTCAAGCCTCTGTTTGCGTTGTGTGTTTAAAATTTTCATTAGCCTGGCAAGTCATTTGTATAAGCCTGGAATCCAGGGATTGCCTCTATGTTTTATCTTCATTATTTCTCGTTTTCTCTTCTCATTACTTGCCTCTCTTTTAACCTCCTTTGAGCTTTTCTCAAAAATGCCAATTTTCTAGGAAAAGGCCAAATCAAACTTAACTCGTTTGTGGGCTTATTATAAGTAAATATGGAGGAACTGATTAACATGTTATTCAAATGCTCGTTATATAAAGCTATCTCCTAATTTTGGAGACAAGGCAAATAATTAATCTTAGGGAAAATTGCTCCCCAAATTGCAATCTTATAAATGCTAAATATTAGTAACAAACTACACAGAAACATAAATTATGTAAGATTTATTTCCTTACTTCCATTTGTAGTTAAGTGTAGCAAATACTGTAAAATTCTAACTCTAATAGAAGCTCCAGTTTCTCATTAAAACATGCTGTCTTGTTTAATTGTCACAGACACTCAGGCTCTTCCAAAATAATTGTTTCCTACCAAATGAAATGAAAATCATTGAGGATAAATGATAAAACCTTCCACAAAATTTAGCTAGGAGAAGGGAAAATAAAGCGAAACTTTCCCTGGTTCAGCTCCTGCACCTCTTTATGAGTGTGTTATAGGTATGAAATGGAAAAACTGATTAAAAGAATTCATTGTACTTGGTTGTCAACATTTTAATAGAAAAAAAAGACAAACATAGTTAGTAATGGAGAAACACCATAAAGCCTCTTTCTCAAATTATCAACAGCTGCTTTTCATTTCCCCTTAGGTCATAAAATCACTGAGCTCCTAAATTTGAGGCCGAAAGAAAGTTTTCTTATGAGTGTCCAAAAATGTATCATAGTTGCTCATGCTGAATATTTTGAGATTTCTGATGTGATAGTAAGATCTTTTTCACACTTTCAAAGTACTGTTTCTTATAGTTATTTTGAATCTATGATTGAAATTTAATGAACACATTATGTACTGCCTACTTGAAAAAAATTACAGTATGTGATAAAATTGAACATTATATCTTATGATAACTAAAATTAAATATAAAAAACTAACTAGAAAAGATAGAAGAAACAGATGTTGGCAGGCACAGTTTAACATTTTTATTATTTAAGATGGCTTTGAATTTATTTGTTTGACCAAAACAAGTACCAAAAGAAAACTTATTTGATAGTTAGTTTTCTTATAAAAGCAAGCATAAACATTGTTCTGAAGATATAATTCTTTAACTTTTAATTCCAAAGTTGTTTCATTTTGATATTAAAATTCATTAATTTGTCAAATCTTATATTGTATGGAAAAATTAAAATCATCGTATGTCCTGTTGTCATGCTAATGCCTACAAATGTACCATAGACTCATAAGTGAAGTAGAAACCATATTCCGCATACAGAAAATGGAAGATCATCTCGTAAATCTCTGTGTACTCATTAGTAAGACTTTTATTTTGGAATAATATTTAGGATCAAAAGCAATTTTGTATTTGTGATTCCCTATTTTAATTAAAAATTCAATTATGTTATATTAAATATTTAATCTAAATCTTTGTGAAAGATATTAGTTTCTCATATTTGACTGCTACCCCCAGTCTTTCTCTATTAATTTTGGAAGCATATGACTTATTTGAAAGAAATATTTCCTCTCTTTAACAATTACTGCTCATAGTGATTGAACAAGAGCAGAATAAAGGGAAAAAACCCAACACATAATGGAAAATGTCTTTGGAGAAAGGTGGATTCGAGTCTCATGTATTTTGTTATAAATTTTGTATTTTGTTTAAAAAGAGGCCGTATAGTCTATCAATCCAACTCATATTTAGAATCTTCCCAACTAAATGTAATGAGCTATTTGAACCTCCCAATGTGAGGAAACTTTCCAAGTGTCCTAAAAATGCCGATTTCATTTTTAACCACTTCTGCACATTAGAAAATTCTAATATTCAGCTGCAATGGGTTTCTCTAAAGTTTCCAGTTATTGGTCCTGTTGACCCTGTAAGAACACTTAAAACTGTTCTACTACTCTTATATTTGACCACTCATTAAAAATTTAGAGTGCTACAATGTCCCTCTACATTTTTTCTTCAGTGGATGGAACATCTAAGTTTCAACTATTTCTAATATGAAATGGTTGCAAAGTTTTAAATTATTCAGGTTTTCTGACACTATTAGTCAACTTTCTCTAGGCTTTGCTGTGTTAACAAACAATCCTATAATCTTAGTGGTTACAACAATGAAGGTTTATTTCTCACCCACATAGTAGGTCAACTGTGTATTTGCTGAAGTTCTTCTCCATATATCTTCATTTTAGGACTCAAGCTGAAGGAGCAGCTCCTAAAATACGAGAATCTTTTAATAGAGGAAAAAGCATAAAATTTGCTCAGAATTGGCATTTATCTTTCACTCATATTCTGCTTTTACTCATTTTTTTTTTTTTTTTTTTAGCTAAAGCAAGTCACATACCCAAAACTAACATTGATAGAACAGGAAAACATACATCTCCCACTGGGATGTACTCTAAGTCACATAACAAAGGGCAGGGGTCTGTAAGCCTCTTACAGGAAGAACAGCAAACAGTTATGGATGACAATACAATCTCTAACAGCCTCAAAATATGTCGTTTCTCAGTATATCAATTGAAATGAAGTTCCTAAGATTAGACAATATACCAGGAGTGTTCTGAGCAGTTCTGAATAGAATCTGCTTATTATTTTTCTTGTTCTAGATTCTGCATTCTTTATTCAGTTCAAGATTCCAGTGTATCTTCAGCAATCATATTGAATAGATCTGTGTTATTGATCATGGCTGGTCATCATGACCATTCTAAAAAATTCCTGGGATATGTACCATGGTATATGTACTTGTTAGCTATATCCTCCATGCTTAGTCAATTGAGCACAAATATAGGACAGAAACTGAGAATTATAATAAAGTATCAGAACTTAAAATATTAAACTAACTTGGAGACTATGACAGGGTCCCACATAGTCTACGTGGAGGATGAATGATATGTTTAAATTTACCATTTTCCACTTATTGTCTGGCACCCTTTGGTCTGGATGCAGCTTGTCTAAGAAACAAAGAAAAAGAGAAAGTACGAGAGGTTCAAATGTTTTTCCAATGCCGTGGCCTTTTTCCCTGGTTAATGAGACTCCAAGGAATTTAGGTTCTCTCCATCATGCCAATCAACACAACTTTTCTGTTGTGGAGAGGAGCAAGTGAGATGGTAGAAAGAAAAAAACAGACATGTTCCTGTACACTTGTTTCTTTGATCTTAACTACGGGACCTAAAATTTATTCCTGCTGTATTTCATTTGTGATGTAGCTTACCTTTCCAACCTGCCAAGATGGTTTTGGGTACTAATTCTCTCATCCAATGTATTCTCTAACCTTCCAGCCTTGTGTCCTTTAGCCTCCAAAAGAACAATTATTTATGGTGTATTTGCTTTGTACTAGGGCACTGTACCGAATATGGCAGATGCAACAGTGTGCAAAATTCATACAGCCTCTGACCCAATGTGTCTTATGCTCTAGAAGAGGAGATCATCAGCTATTATACAAATATTTTATAAGTGCAAAGTGAAGTAAAGGCTGTGAATAAAAGTAAAGGATAGTGTGAGAGAGTATTAAGAGGGAGTCTGTCCTAGTCTTCAGGCTAGGGACCGCCACCCCAGTTAAGTACCAACTGAGCTGAGGTCTATAAAATTCACTCTCGTGTATGTGTGCAGTGTGTTGTAGAGATTGGGCTTGAAAAGTGATCCAGGCAGAGGCACCACCATGTTATATGCATAGCACATTCAAAGAACTTTAAAAAAGGAAGCGTGGCTAAAATGTAGATTAGGGAAGGGTGGTACAAAACAAGAGTGGAAAAATAGGCATGGGCCAAATCATATAGGCCTTGCAGACTATTAAAAATGTTTAATGTTAATCAGTATGCATTGAAAAATGTAACTTCAGTATCATCATCTAAGATAAAGATAAAAATGTTGAGCCCAAGATGTTAAGAAAGTCAACAGAAATATCCATTTTGGCTAATGCTGATAATTAATCAGCAACACTTGTATAATATCATACAGAGTGAATTCTCTTTCCTAGAAGGGCTGGTCATGGGTTCACTCTATGGGGCTGGAGGTACACGAGGAAGTGCCTCTCTAGAATGCCAGAGGTGACTGTGTTAGGGGAACAAGACCCTGAAATAAATTTTGAAGCTGAGTTCAATAAGACATAATTCCTATAGGTATTAAAAAGAAGAACAACAACTGAGGTCAAAGAGGGAGGGCTGAAGGTGGAGTGTAACCTGGCTTTGTCTCAGTAATTGCCTGGAATAGGTGTGCTTTTGTCTGGGTTGATTCTTATGAGAGGCACGATATGGTATATGGAGTAGCTAAAGGTGAAGTCACTATATTCAGATAAAAAATTATCCACCTTTTATGCATTGATACAGTGAAAGACATTATTAAGTGCCTTGATAAAGTCTGGGTAGACCATATTTATGGCTCACTATTCTGCAGAATAGAAAACTGAGCAGCGCTGATCTCTTGTTTATAGAATCTACCCTGTTCCAATGAGGAAAAACAATTGGAACCACGTTAAACTATTTTCACCTCCTTACACCTCTTACATTCTTTGCGTTTCCTCCTAGATCATTGGAATGCTCCCATAATCTAAAGTTCAAGTTGCCTTGCATTCCTGGGCTATAATACATCCAAACCAGTAGACTTGAATTTCTTAAATTTGGATTTCTGAGCAGATAGGTGCATTGCCATTTGGATTTCTCTTCTCCTTATTATCAACCTTTTCCTGCATTTTTCAATTACTCAAAATATGCCAAGGTGAGATAAGAAAGCCAGCTTAGAGTTGAAGCCAACATAGAGCTCTGCTATCAGTAAGTCGTGATATACTATCAGTAAATCACTAGATGCAAAGAATGTGTCTATCTTACTTAAGTATTTTTTATTTTTTTAAGTATAAAGATAACTTAAAACATTTTTAGAACTTATTTGGGGCTTAGTTTTCCTGATTTAATTCCTTGGGATAGGGTGACCATATAATATTGCTCATCTAAGAGGTCTTTAAGAGTGAAGGGGACTCCATTAATAATATCTAGACAACAGACATAAAATGAGACTGGTCAAACTGAGATGTTTGGACACCCTACTTGTAGGTCTTTAGTTGCATGCCATCTCGTAAAGCTTTCGCCTGACATCCAGTAAACCATACAATAGAAATATGTAGAATTAATTGATATTTAAATAAACTCGAAAGCTTTATTTTGAAATCCTTGTCATTGAATTTAAATCATGTCTCGTTTTACAGAATTTTAGCCTATCACTGTATGTAAAATGGTTAGTCTCTTGTTTTCTAAACTCTGAGATTCAGGAGTTAGGGCAGCAGGTTTAAACTTACCACTTATCACCATATGCTATACAAGTAGCTAACACTATGTAGAGAACTGTATACTGGTTTTCATTTCCTTCTTGGGGTAGGGAGCTTTTATTAGTTTCTAGTATTAAGATTTGTGTACATTTTTTCTTTTTGAAAATATGACATACATTATTTTATTTGTAATTAGGTCTTCTGAGAGTCAAGATTGAGAGAATGTTAACAAGATTTAATCAGGAAGCTTTGAATATGAGAGAAAGGAGACATTAACATTTATGCAAAAACTAGAATGCAGTGTTCTTTTTTAGCCATATGATTTTAGAAATAATATCTTTTCATAATCTGATAATGATAGCTAAGGAAATGAAAATATTTCACAAGAAATCGAAAAGTTCTTGAATGACTCGTTCTGTTTTTTTTGTCTTGAGGCATTTTTTTTGTTTTCAATTTGGAATACTTAAAGTATGTATTTAGTCTTGAATTTAATATAAAATATTTTTCAAATCGGAGAGAAGCAATAGCTTTGATTTTCTTTTCCATTGCTGTTGTAAAATAAGATTTTCTCTGTATACTTTTTTTCCTGAGGCATTTTAGCTATGATCCTTGTAATTGAAGTAAGTGTTCATATTTGTTAACGTGTGCACATCTATAAGGCAAATGAGATCCTTTCCATAGGGAGAAAGCTTCCTATAAGGCCAAAAGCTGTCATATTTTTAGCTGTCTCCATTCACATTTTCCTGTCCCTTCTGTTATCAGTTACTAGTTGTATGGGCAGCCCAGGTCTGAACCTAATGTTCCTATAAAGATTGGTCACTAGGGAACAGCACAGAATGTGCCTTATCTCAAAAGACAAATGTGTTAATCCTACTCTATTAAGAAGGAGAAAGATAAATCTGACAGAATGAAAAAATACGAAATGAGTCATTCAGCTTCTGTGAGGTTAAAAGATCTTTGGAAATATATATTTCTTTCAAAATAAGAAAACGGAAAGAAATCCTGCCACCGCTAAAAGCGTTGTTAGACACTAACCGCACTGAATGAAGATTTAAATATGTCTATAAAACCTCCCAAGCTTCTGCATAGCAAAGGAAACAGTGAAAAGGCAACCTATGGAATGGAAGAAAATATTTGAAAACCATATATCTGATAAGAGATTAATCTCCAAAATGTATAAGGAACTCCCACAATCCAATAGCCAAAAAACAAATAACCTGATTAAAAGATGGACTAAGGACTTGAATAGACATTGTTTCAAAGAAGACATTCAAATGACATATGAAACATACACATACAACACATACAAAAGACATATAAAAAATGAAAAAGACACATGAAAAAGACAACATACAACAGACATATGAAAAAATGCTCTGTGTCACTAGTCATCAGGAAAATGCAATTCAAAACCACAGTGAGTTATCACCTCACACCTGTCAGGATTATTGTTATCAAAAAGACAAGTGTTGATGAGGATGTGGAAAACTTGAAACTGTTGCACACTGTTGGTGGGAATGCAAAATGGTGCAGCCACGAGGGAAAACAATCTGGAGGTTCCTCAAAGAATTAAAAGTAGAACTACCATAAGATCCAGCAATCCCACTTCTGGGTATTTGTAAAAAAAAAAGTTGAAATCAGAATCCCAAAGAAATTTTAGCATTCCCATTTTCATTGTAGAACTATTCACCATAACCAAGATGTGGAAACAACCCAAATGTACTTTGACAAATGAATGGATAAAGAAAATGTGGTGTATACATACAATAGAACACTATTCGGCCTTAAAAAAGAAGAAAATTCTGCATTATGGGACGTCTGGATGGGGCTTGAGGACATTATGAATAGTGAAATAAGCTAGTCATGGAAGGACAAATACAGTGTGTTCTCGCTTATGTGAGGTAGCTAAAATAGTCAAATTCATAGAATCAGAGTGGAATGATGGTTTCTAGGGACTGGGAGTTACTAACCAATGACCTAAAGTTTCATTTAGGCACGATGAATAAGCTTTAGTGATGTGCTGTACGACATTGTACCTACAATCAACAAGAATGTATTATACACTTAAAAATTTGTTAAAAGAGTAAATCTCATGTTAAATGCTTTTATTTATTTATTTATTTATTTTTAAAGATTTTATTGTTTTCCTTTTTCTCCCCAAAGGCCCCCAGTACATAGTTGTATATTCTTCGTTGTGGGTCCTCCTAGTTGTGGCATGTGGGACGCTGCCTCAGCGTGGTCTGATGAGCAGTGCCATGTCTGCGCCCAGGATTCGAACCAGCGAAACACTGGGCCCCCTGCAGCGGAGCATGCGAACTTAACCACTCGGCCACGAGGCCAGCCCCATGTTAAATGCTTTTACCACAAAAGAGCACAGTATAAAAAATAACCTCCAAAAATTGAATGTCAAAACTGTTTTTTCCTTTTTTAAAATTCAAGGACACTGAGCTAGCACAGATTTTTTTCTCTCAATTTACTTAGGCTCTGTCAGACTAGTCTATACTTTGGCTATGCATTTTTTATTTAAATTGTGTGTTTTCCTAAACGGAATTTAAAGTAGCCACATATATTAGGTAAGCATTAATTTACTTAATAGTAAAATCAGCAAAAAAGCAGTGGTTAAAAATTGTTGCTTAGTGATCCGGAATTCTTAATAGAGGTTCCAGGAAGATAAAAGCCTCAGGATACTATGTAAATTAGAAGGAAAAAAGAACATCATTTCCATTTTTTCAAAAAGCAACTTATCTTGTTCTTTCTTAATTAGAGGGCAAGTATATTCTATTTTTATCCTTTCCCCACTGATTGTGGTGGGCAGAATAATACCTCCCCCCAAGATGTCCATGTCCTAATTCTCAGAACCTGTGAACATCTTTTGTTACATGTTGTATTAGTTTGCTAGAGTGCCATAACAAAGGACTACAAACTAGATGCCTTCAAACAACAGAAGTTTATTGTCTCACAGCTCTGGAGGCAGGAAGTTTCCATAAAGCTGTCAGCAGGAGGCCATGTTCCTTTGGAACCTGTAGAGGAGAATCCTTCATTGCCTCTTCTGGCTTCTGGTGTTTGCTGGCAAGCTGGTGTTCCTTGTCTCGTAGATGCATCACTCCAGTCTGTGCCTACACAGTCACATGGCCATCTTATTCTGTATGTCTGCCCCCTTTTTAGAACACCAGTTGTATTGGATTAAAAGCCCACGCTACTCCAATATGAGCTCGTTTTAACTAAGCTGCAACAATCCTATTTCCGGGTAAGGTCACATTCTGAGGTACTGGGAGTTGGAACTTCAACATCTCTTTTTGGGTGACACAATTCAACCTGTAATATGTGGCAGGGATAATTAAGGTTTCAGGTTACTAATTCGCTGATTTTGGGATGGGGAGATTATCCTGGAGTTTTTAAGGGGGTCCAATGTAGTCACAAGCATCCTTATAAATGCAAGAAGGAAGCAGGAGAGTCAGAGTGATGACATTCTGAGAGACTCAACTGCCATTGCTGGCTTTGAAGATTGAAGGGGTCTTGAGCCAAGCAATGTGGGTAACCTCTGGAAGCTAGAGAAGGCAAGAAAATGGATTCTCCCCAGAGCTTCCAGAAAGGAATGCAGCCCTGCAGACCTCCTAATTTTAGTCCATTGAGATCCATTTTTGGATTTCTGACCTCCAGAAGCTGAAGAAATTCCCCACCCTTTTCTGTTCTGGTTAAAGGCTAAGGGTAAAGGACCACCCTGCCCTCACATCGTCCAGTATGAGACCAATCTCTATTCTCATGACTCCTATAAGACTCATGGATGACTCTTGTTTACCTGCCTCTATAAAACTTCAGGTCCCTTCCTTTTCTTTGAGATGTTTCTCATTAATAACATTCTTTCTGCAATAGCTTGAATAAAATATCTACTTAATTGTCCAGTGTATTTTGTCTTTCTCATCAGCAAACAATTTAAATGTAAAATATTACATATCCATTTTTCCTGAGTCTATTACAATGCCCTTCCCCAGCAGGTGTATCCTTCTCAGCTTTCTGCCATCTTGCTAAGTCCTTTTTATGTTTTCCACCTAAAATTTCCTTCTCTTTAATTTATTGGGTTCTTCATCCCTTTCTTGTCAAGAATGCCAGAGCAAAATAAAACCAAGTGTCTTTCATTTTCTAGTAGTCTTTTACTTCCTTTTTTACACTTTCCTTGCAGATCACCCTCTAGGATCTCTCTATTGTCACACGATGGCCTTCTTAGATGCTCTGATAAACTGAAATCCTTTTTTTCCTGAAATATCTGCCACTACCTCTTAATATATCATTTTAATTCTTATTAAAAAGACTGAAAGCCAGTAATTCAGAACTCCTAAAGCCCAGACTGACACCTTCAAATAATGTATGAAAATAAAAACTATGGAAATTTTAATTAAAATTATTTAGATTTTTACAATTTATCTCATTTAGCAACATTTACCAATAACTTTGTAATGTATATATATTTTTCTTCATTGAAGGTAATTGAGTGTCAGAGAAATTAAGTGTCTTACTCTTAATTTTACATGGTAAATTGGGGGTAGTATAAGACCAATGATATAACCACAGATGTTAACCTCACAACTTATTCAACCTATTGACTTCTGTCTACACCCCTATTAAATGAGTACAAGAAAATGACAAGGAAAACACACACTACAGAGAAACAGGGTGAACTCACTGACCACTAAGAATGCGTGAATACATTTGTTTAGAAACTTGATATTTTTGAGCTATTGGAGGTTTTAGTCTCAAGTGTTGTTAATATTAATCAGAAGAGCTTTTTTTTGGTCTTAGGGATATATAAATTAAATTTAGGTGTAAAAATAGTAAATGTTAACTTGAATTCAAGAAGGTGTTGAGTGTCATAAAGAATATTTCAGGAAGGACTTACTTTGCAAAGTGTTTACTTTCTTGTAACCACAAACCTGAGTTAAGCTCATATTGTGCTTGAGACTCAATCTCACGGAGCATAGCATTCACCTGATTGCCAACCAGAGCGCCTCGTCCTAGTGTTGCTGATGATAAAATGAGGAAATGCATCTGTGCTCGGGTAAGCTTAATTAAGAGAAGAGCTGCTTGTGATACAATTAACTTCACTTGGGAGGAAGGTCAGGGAGGAGTTTTCAAAGGGTTTTTGTTATGAAGAAAAGATGAAAGGAGGAGATAATGAAGAGATGGACTTGAATTATAAATAAAAGGGCCTGTACCAAGTTTTCAACTTCATGGATATTGTATGTGATATGGCTGTAGCCAGTGCAATTAGAGAAAATATCTGTGAATTCATGTTTTCTCACATCTTTTACCTGGTGTTTTCACTGTTTGGAGGAAAGTCCAAGGGCCTTGAAATGGTAGAGTGCATTCTTATAGTGGCTGTTACAAATGATTGGTTTGGGTTACAATCAATAATAGTAGCTTGCTGTCTGGATTATTTCCTAGCCCCTCGCTGTAGCAAAGAGGAGTGCAGCTGCCCAAAGAGAATAGGATAATAGAAAAGGAAGGCCATGTGATGAGCTCATAAAGATTTAACCAGATATATGTAGATTTTAACAAATATTTTAAACTTTTTTCTCATGATCTGCTATCACTTTTCTTCTACTGAAATTAAAAGGAAGAAAATAGAAATAGTGGAAATGCTCCTATGCTTCTTGGAATGCAAGGAGTGAACAAGGAATTCAGGGAATTCCTCCTAAGAGACACTAATTTCTCCTTGAAATAGGAGGAAAAGTCATTTTTTGAAAGGTACAGTTAATTAGGACAATCTATAAAGAATGTAGGAGGGAATACTTCTTTTGCACTTTTAATAATTTTGTCTATGTAATGATTTCTCAATAATAAAGCATTACAACATGCCAAGGCAGAACATAATGAATGATTCATTATGTCCTTCAACAGGTGGGAAGATTTGAAATAACTCTTGTGGGGAGAGAGGAAAGAGAGAGAGAGAGAAAAAAAAAAGTTTAAAAAACCGAGGGAGAGAAAAGAGAATGGAGAGGAGAAGAGAAAGAAAAAAATCTGATTAGAAATGATCAGAAATATACTCAGGCAATGTTGGTTGGTCCAATAGGAGCCACAGATATGAAGACTGACCCATGTCCTGGACTAAGTTTTTCATTCCTCATATGAATCCGATGCCAAGTGTCATGAATATTTACTTTACATCTTTAGAGCATCTCTCACCAGGCTGTTTCCTAAGTCTTTTTTCCAAGGACTTTTTAACATTTAAAACCAAAGAACATGGCATGGAATAAAGATAGGAAGCCATAGAAACAGGATGGATTTTATGCATCTTTCATAGACGATCATTTTCTGAGAAAATAAACTTAGAGCTTTTGACCAGTCTGCAGCATATTCAAGGAGCCCAGAAAATATAAATTAATATAAAATTTCAGCTGATATCTTTGTTTAAAAAAGTATTGGTCAAATTTAGATACATATACAGTGCCAGTCTATTCTTTTTTTTTTTTTTTTTTGAGGAAGATTAGCCCTCAGCTAACTACTGCCAATCCTCCTCTTTTTGCTGAGGAATACTTGGCCAGGGCTAACATCCATGCCCATCTTCCTCTACTTTATATGTGGGACACCTACCACAGTATGGCTTTTGCCAAAGGGTGCCATGTCCTCACCCGGGATCCGAACCGGCGAACCCCGGGCCGCCGAGAAGCGGAATGCCACCGGGCCAGTCCAAGTCTATTCTGGAGAGCCAAATATTTTATAAACATATCAAATAAAAATGAAGAGAAATAAAGGCAATATAAAGTATATCTTTATTTTTTCTTAAGGAAATGGGCAATTTATACCACTATGGAAAAGAAAATGCGATATGTCTGTGGAAAATAGGCGTACGTCAGAGTAAATAAGGATAACTCAGTTGTAGAGTGAATACTGATAAATCCTTACCGTAGAAAAGAATACTAGAGCATGCAATACGAGCAGAATTGTCCTCCTTTGAACTATTATATTGCTTTCCATGAACCAGTAATTCAGGTAGAATGTTTTTCAGTTTTATACGTTACACTCTGATTGCAGTTATATTATTAGAGGACATGCTTGAATGACTAATAGACCTGGAGTACCATTTTCTGCTAGATTTTAAAAATATTTTATAGTTGAGAAGCTATAGGTAGACTAATATTTATTAGGTATTTATTAGATGAATGAAAATTATAAAAGTGAAAATGTATATCCTTTTGCCCAGAAATTTGCCACAAAAAATGTTTTTTTGATGTTTGAAGATATGCAGAAACCTTAGTTGCTTAATTTGACCTCAGTAACCTCAGTCACCCCTTCCAAAAATATGGTCAGCAAAACTAACCACAGGATGTTCTTGTGTCATGAATGTAGTAAGCAGGTGTTTAAGATGGCCTCAATGATTCTCATCTCCTGACATTCATGGCCTTGAGTATGGATCTATGATAACAGACAGGGGAGAATAGGATGTATGTGCAAATGCTGGTTTTGGGGCAGATGGAAATGGGTGTGTGTGGAAGGCTCCTCTGATTGCTTTAATTTTCTGTGATATAGAAAGTAATGTAATTGGATGAGAGTGAAGATTGGATGAGAGAAGTTATGAAATAGTCATTTAGGAGTGAGAGACTACACAGAACAGACAGAAATAGTATCATTGAATGGCAGCGTTAGGTGAGAATTAAATATCTGAGTCTGAGGATTGGGAGAGAAGTCTGGGATGGCTGATGAGGAGTGAAGTCAGGGAAGATAGTGGAGTAAGAAGTGCCAGAAATCTGTCTCTCTGCCTAGAAAACAATTGTACTGACAGAAACTCAAGTGCCTATTTTGGAACTCTGGAGTCTGTTTGAACACTGCAGTGTCCAGGGGAAAACTTGACTGGTAAATTGCTCTTGATATCTGTCCATTTCAGCCTTCAGTAACTACCGAACCTCCACACCCCATCTGATAGCAGGCAGCTGTGGAGAGGGCAACCCATGTGTCTGGCTTAGGTTGCTAGAGCCAGGGTAGGCAATAAGGCTCCTACATTTCAAATACTGGGGCTCTGAGTTCTGATTGTGTATTGCTCTTTCTGATCATTTTGGTGCACACAGGCAAGTCACCATTGTTTTAATCTCTACCAGCTAAAGCAACTTCCAGGAGATTTAAAAGGACAGAACCTAGTTATTTTTTGGACATTCAAAAACAGCTGCATACAAGGGATTTAGAAGCCACTGCACATGCCCTGGGAAAGACTCAGGCTCAGAAAAGACCTGAGAAGACTTTTAAGCTTTCGTCTGTGTTCATAAATAGGAAGGCTTAACATTGTTATGATGTCAGTACTACTCAAAGTGATCTACAGAATCAACATGATCTTTTTAACAGCCTTTTTGGCAGAAATGGAAAAGCCCATCCTCAGATTCATAAGGAATTGCAAGGGGCCCTGAAAGACCAAAACAACCTTGAAAGAGAAGAATAAAGCTGGAGGACTCAAATTTCTTTTCTTTAAAACATACAACAAAGCTACCATGATTAAAATAATATGGTATAGACATATTTAGACCAGTGACATGGAGAACCCAGAAATAAACCCTCACATATATGATCAAATTGATCTTTGACAGGAGTGCCAAGACCATTCAATGGGACAAAGACAGTCTGTTCAGTAAATAGTGCTGGGAAAACTGGATATTCACATGCAGAAGAGAGAAGTTGGACCCTTACCTTGTGACATATACAATAATTAGTTCACAATGGATTAAAGAAGAGTTAAAATTATAAAACTCTTAGAAGAAAATATTAAGGAAAATCTTCATGACGTCAGATTTGGTGGTGATTTCATGGAATGACACCAAAAGCACAGGTAAAAAAAGAAAAAATATATAGATGGACTTCATTAAATTTAAGAACTTTTGCACTTCAAAGGATACTATCAAGAAAGCAAGAAGACAACCTATTGGATGGAAGAAAATGTTTGCAAATCATTTATCTGATGATGGATTTATATATATGCATACACATATGTACACATGTATGTATGTGTATGTGTGTATATATATATACACATATATATGTAATCTCCTAAAACTCAATAACAATAAACAAAGAAGCCAATTTAAAAAATGGGCAAAGTTCTTAAATAGACATTTCTCCAATGTAGATATATAGGCAGCCAATGAGCACATGAAAAGGTTCTCAACTTCAGGGATATGAAAATCAAAAGCACAATGAAATACCACTTCATACCAATACCACTACTAAATGGCTATAATCAAAAAACCCAGCAAATTAAACCTAAGTGCCCATCAACTGATGATTGGATAAAGAAGATATGGTATATATATAGATATATCTATATATCTACACAATGGAATACCACTCAGCCATAAAAAAGGATAAAATCGTCCCATTCACATCAACATGGATGGACCTTGAGGGTATTATGTTAAGTGAAATAAGCCAGATAGAGAAAGACAATCTCTGTATGACTCCACTCATATGTGGAAGTTAAACATGCAGACAAAGAGAACAGATTAGTGCTTACCAGGGGAAAGGGGGTGTAGGGGGTGGACACAAAGGGTGAAGTGGTGCACCTACAACATGACTGACAAACAATAATGTACAACTGAAATTTCACAAGGTTGTAAACCATCATAATCTTAATCAAAAGTAAAAAAAAATTCAGTGGGATTAGTAAAAGAACAAATTTAGAGATACTCACAATTCAGCTTTTTAAAAAATTGTTTTTGAGGAAGACTGGCCTTGAGCTGACATCTGCTGCCAATCCTTCTCTGTTTGCTGAGGAAGACTGGCCCTGGGCTAACATCTGCACCCATCTTCCTCTACTTTTTATATTTGGGAAGCCTGCCAGAGCGTGGCTTGACAGGCAGTGCATCTGTCTTCACCTGGGATCCAGGGCTGGTGAACCCCAGTCCGCCGAGGAGGAATGTGTGAACTTAACTGCTGCATCACCGGGCCGACCCCCCAACAATTCAGCTTTTTATAAAGCAACATCCAGCTCCAGCTCTTCTTGATGAATAAAATCCTGCCCATAATTCAAAAGAAAAAAATACAACCAGCAAATCAGAAGTGTTGGTGAAATTGGGACCCTGTGTATTGATAGTGGGAATATAAAATGGTGCAGCTGCTGTGGAACATAGATTTGTGGTTTCACAAATGGTTAAACATATGCCCCGGCAATTCCACTCCTAGGTATATATCCAAAAGAACTGAATGCAGAGACTCAAACAGATATTTGGACACCAATGTTCATAACCAAAAAGGTAGAAGCAAGCCAAGTGTCCATCGATAGATGAGTAGTTAAACACAATGTGTTATATACATCCAATGGAATATTATTCAGCCATAAAAGGGAATTAAATTTTGGTATATGCTACAACATGAATGGATCTTGAAAACATCGTGCTTTGTGAAATATGCCAGACACAGATGGACAAATATTGTATGATGGGGATACATTCTGAGAAATGTGTCACTAGGCAATTTTGTCATTGTGTGAGCATGATAGAGTGTACTTACACAAACCTAGATGAAATAGCCTATTACACACCTAGGACATACGGTACTAATCTTATGGAACCACCATCATATATGCCTTTTGTCATTGACCGAAATGTTGTATGGTGCATGACTGTAATTCTACTTATATGAGGTACCTAGAATAGGCAAATTCGTGGTTCGAAAGTAGAATAGAGATTACCACTTGTTGGGGAGAGAGTAGAAGGGGGAATTATTATTTAACGGGCACAGAGTTTTGTTGGGCATAGATAGTGGTGATGGTTACACAACATTGTGAAGGTATTTAGTGATACCAAATTGTGCTCTTTCAAATGGTTAAAATTGTTAATATTACGCTATGTATATTTTACCACAATAAAATTTTTTTGAAAAAGGAACCCATCTGAAGTTTGTGTTCATGAATTCAGAGTGAGTCTAGTCAGTATGACTGAGTACTTTTCTTTTGCATTGCAGGGGTGATTGACATGCCGATGAATAAATGAGATAATTTACATCTAATAGGAAGACACTCTGCTATCCGTATAAAAAGAGGTTTTAGGAATTCAAAGAACCAAGAAATTAGAGTTAGAGTGGTTGGAAAAGGCTTTATAAAGGATACAGGATTTGAATAGAACCCTGAAGGATTCTAGTATTTGGATATATGAGAAAAGAGAAAATTAAATCTTGGTAAGGGAAACAAGGTACATAAATCTTGCATTCTGTAATTAGCATGCTGTATTCTAGGGTAGTGATACAGGCTAAATGTCAGCAGATGATTCATGTGAAGTGGTATGGGATAAGGACATGGAAAGCGTTGTAAAGCTAGATTTTAAATGGTCTTGAATACCCGGGTAAAAGTTTGGATATTTTCCTCTATAAGTTGGGAGCCAGCGCTATAAAGCAGAGAGATGAATCATATAATCAATATTTTAGGAAGATTAAATGAGCAGCACTATGTTGGAGGATTAAAGTTAAGTCAGAAAATATTAAACAAGAAATCTGGAGAAATGATTTTTCTCATTCTAAATCTAATGTGACTAGCTCTGTGACTTTTGGGAAGTCACAATCTCACTAAGCTTCAGATTTCCCATCTGTAAAACGAAGGGGTTAAATGTTTCTTTATGATGGAATGTAATAAAATCATTTAAAGGACATGCTCCTAAAGTACACTTAGGATCTGCTGATAAGATGCCTTTAATAAAATATTAATTGAAGAAAAAGTACATAAAAATTTCTGTAGAATATGATCCTATTAAAAAATTAAAAAAAACTGTGTGTTAATAATGAATATTATCCACTTTAAAAGGAATGGAAGTAAATGCAGCAAAATCCTAAGGGGTTTTGTATAGGAAGTAATTTATTCATTGTTTTTAATATTTTTATACTTTGTAAATATAAAGAGCATGTACCACTTTGTAATTAAAGCATATAATAAAAGAGTTTTTGATTTTATTAGAACTTGGGCTTCTAGAGTATTGTAGTGTTATTGGTAAGGTGTTAGGGACCCAAAATTGGAAGATGGTAATATGTATGCACAGAAAGAGATCTGAGAGAAAATCTAAGGGCACTTGACAGGATTTAGTAACTGGGTGAGAATTCGAAGTTATCCTCATCATCTTCTTTCCTTTTCTTCAGTTTCTTTACTGAAGAAAACCCCTGGAATAAACTTACAGTTGTAGGGCATATGTGACCTAGTCCACATTGATGCTCATAAATACAATTAGGCCTTGACTGCTATTTGGCAATTCAGTTATATTTATCTGTTTGACTTAGTGATACTGTTCACTGTGGCTTTTCCAAACTTTTGGCCTTCCCCCTAAAACATCTAATTCCTTACTGAATTGTTTTTCTCTGTTTTCATGTATGATAGAAATTTCTTAGTAGAAGTGAGCTTAAGTTGACCCTTATCCTCCATCTTATGCTGTGTGTAACTATCAACAGTGCCTCATTTCACTCTAAAAAGTATAGTATGTCCATTTTGAAAATTTGTTGCATGGTCATGATAACTTTAGGAATCATATGAAACTACTTTGTAGTTGTGTTGGGGTTCCACAGGACTACTCCCGTGGTTGATGACTCACTGGAAGAACTCCCAGGAATCAGAAAAACTGTTATATTGTTATATTTACAATTATTGTTTATTACAATGAAATGATACAAATTAAAATCCACAAAGAGAAAAGGCACATGAGACAGAGTCCAGGAGAAAGTAGGCACGAGGTCCCAAGTGTCCTATGCCAGTGGGGTCACATGGATGTACCTGATTTCATAGCAGTCATGTGTGACAGCATGTGGGAAATGTTGTCAACCAAGGAAACTTGAGCCTTGATGTCCAGAGTTTTTATTTGGGTTCAATCACATAAGAGAGGCCTTTCTTGGAAATTTGTAGGTTTTGAGCAACCCAGGCCTGCAGAGTTCACCCTTTCCTGCATAGTAGTTCATATCTGTGAATTCTATTTCTAAAGTTCCTGTCTGATAGCATCTTATAGTATATGTATTTGTATAAATCATTTAGATTTATTAAGATTTGTATAAATCTTAGAGTATTTGTATTACTTTCTCATGGAAGAAGGGAAGGGACTAGATAAAGTAACTATGATTATTAAATGTCTACAGAGTACCATGCTTAGGACTTACATGAATTATTTTATTTAATCTGTACAATGATCCCATTAATGAAGTGTTCCCTACCTTGAGAGACTATCCTATGTTTCTATTATCAGCTAATTTCTTCAAATAAATAAGGTTTATATTTCTCGTGTCACCACCTGAAATATTGCTCTGAAATTACTTTTTCAAGTTCCTAGCAGTCTTTTATATAAAACTAATGTTCTATTTCTCATGTTTCTTCTTTCTTGTTGTTGCTGTGTCCATTAGTTGGTCAGGTCTTTCTTGAAAATTTCTCCCTCCTTAACATCAATTGCATTCATTCTTTTTGTTTTCTTTCTACATCTTTAAACTATGCTTTGCTAGTTTCACTCTTTTCTTCCCCACTCCCCATTCCATTTGGTTTCTGGAAATATGGAAAATTAGACATTTTGAAGATCCTCCCACCCTAAAGAAATGCTGGATAAGATATGGCAAACATCCTTTGAAATGCAGAGCTGAGATTTCGAGAAATCAAGAGCTTTCAAGAAGTCTCATCTCTTGGGTAATAAAGTTATTAATGCTTTGACTGCGTTGTGGAAGGTGGGGGGCTGGTGTTTTGATAACCACATGAAGGAGAGGATTTAGGTTAGGGACTAGTGGGTAGAAACTGATACCTACACAGAGAGCCAGGATTTTCTGGGGGCTACCCTATCAGTTAAAGGGTGGGCTGGAAAAAAACATATCCAATATACCAGCAAACAAAAACTATAAGAAAGCATTTTGTTTTGGCTTGAATTAAAAAAAAATTCTTCCCTGATAATTCATATTTGTAAATCTGTCTTTGCTCAAGTTTAGCATTTGTATTATACAACCTTTATGGTTTTAGAAGACTTCAACCTGAAAAAATAACACACAAAGTAGTCCAGGGTTGTACCATCCCTAGGGTGCATGGCAGACGTAAAACCTGTTTGGAGGTAATGACCCCCTACCCAGTCCTCGCAAGAGTCTCAGAAATAAACCCTATTGAACATGAGTTCACAACCCACAATTAAAAATTGCACAAGTAATTAATATGTCATTTCTGCAGAAAGAACAAACATCAGAATTAGACTTCTTCCGAGAACTTTGGAATATAAAATTAACAGTTATAGACTACAAAATAGTCTCATATGTTTCCTAAAGGTATGGCAGCCATATAATTTGCTTTTCACATGGATATATTTCTCAGAATGAAATGGGCCACTGTAAATAGTTACACACAGGACAAGGGTACTAATTTGGCATTATCCTCGGCTATCTGCGATGTATGGTCACCCTATTTAAAATAAATCACCCAAAAGTTTTTTACTTAGGCCTACCTATACATCAATAAAATAATAAAACACATTTATTTAAATTATTCTATTTCATTTATAATTTTCATTAATTCAGACTGAGCTATTTCTTAAGCTGGTAAATTCTTACAATATTGATTTTACTACTTTATATTTTTTTTCCTAATATGGTTAGTTAGCAAAATATACAGAATAAAATGGTGAATAATGGGTGAATAGAAGCCACTCATGTAATGATATTAATAAGAAAAAGTAGTGGGGACTTACACTCTGTAACTAGTGTAATAAATAAAGATATAAAGGGTAAAGGTGCTTACCTCTTCAGCTTTATCATGGCTCAAAGCTTCCAAATTTTTAGGTTTGAGTAAAGCAAGATAATATAAGTAGGGCTAAGAAGTATGGAAGATCCTTGCCTTTTTTTCACGTGATTGTATGAATGATTTTATTTACTCTGTTCTAGACATTGTTTGATGCACACATTGATTTGAAGTCCCTTGTCATGAATCCTCTAGCAGCTGATTGGGAACTTCTTCTTTATATAAGAGCCCCCCCTGGAGAAGAGTGTAGACACCCAAAACAGACTTTCCCACAGCCCTCAGGATTTATGGACTTAGACTTCTTTTCATGGTAGTAAGGAAGTAGATAGAAACAAATTGGGTTACTAGAATTCTTGTTTTTACTCCAGGGTTGAACAAACTAAGGCCTGCAAACCAAATCCAGCTACTTTTGTATGGTCCATGAGCTTAAGATCATTTTGTATTTTTAGGTGTTTGAAAAAGAAAAAAATCAAAATAAGAAGACAATTTTGTGCCAAATTATATGAAACTCAAATCTCAGTATCCAAAAATAAAAGTTTTATTGGAACACAGTCATGCTCATTCGTTTACCAGTTGTCTATGGTGGCTTTTGTGCTACATGACTGAGTTGAGTAGTTGCAACAGAGACCATATATTTACTATTTAGTCCTTTACAGGAAAAGCTTGTTAACTCTTGATCTATGTGGTCAAGAAGTACTATTTCCCTCCCCTTCCCTTTTTGTTCCCTGAATTTTATAATCAGAATTTTTCACAAATCAGAAGTTAAATTAGTCTCGTGAGGAAAGCTTTGAGCTAGTATTAGTAAGTCACTGAGCAATTCAACTTTTTCTTCAATGCACTAACCTTTCTGTTTTTTCTAACTTACAGTTCTAATATCTGGATCCACAGTGTACTTTAATAACACTCCATTTCGTTAAATTGTATGGACAATGGCCAAATAATAACACTCACATTAAAGCTATGAGGCATATTTTAACATTCCATATTTATTAAGAGTTTATCTCCCCCTGTTTAGTAGTAATACTCTAGGTTTCTCCTTCCAGTTTCGGGTGATTCAGCAACAAGAGTCAAGGCTACAAGTGCTTTCCTTCTTTCTGACCTGTGAACTGAGAGGCCTTTCACTTCATGGTTGCAGGAGGCTGCAGCAGCTTCAGACACAACCTTCTCATATGACAATGAACAAACATAGGAATGGGGGAGGCCCTAATTTGTGTAACTTTTTTGAAAAGGATAAGACTTCTCTAAACTTTCCCATAAGAATTTCCCTTGGGCAGTATTAGCCATGATTTCGAAACATGACTGTATGTAAACATTCACTGGGAAACATTAAGTAGAACTAATCAAGTTTATTTCCTTGGGTCATGAGGGACCCAGGAAGTGAATAGATATGCCAACATCTGAATAAAATAAAGAATCTCCAAGCAAGGCTGAAGAACAAGTAATGGCTGTTGAACAAGCAACCAAGACTTCCTGCCCTGCTTCTCAATTTATATTTCCATTTCTGTAAATTTCCATGTAAAAATGCATTCTTTGTTTTAAAGTAAAATTAGACAGCACGTAACGTAAGAAAATAGAGGCTTCATGAAATCCTAAAAGACAGAACATCTCATGAGGAAAGCAATACGTCAAAGAATGTACAAGTATGAAATTGAAAATGATCCCAGTAAAGAAGAAAAGGGAAAGTAATTTTAACATACCAGCGTGGCCACAGAATTGACAAAGAAAGGTCCTCAAATTTGTAAAAATTTCAAGTACAAAGGATATAAAGGAAGGCACACTAAGAAACACGGACAGAAATTAAGTTATATGCTTTATGATTAAGAGTATGTAGTTAGGAATTTTACAACATGGATTAAAACTCCAACATTGCCATGCTTAGCAGTTTTGGGACTTTGGGCAAGTTGCTTAATAACCTTAACTTCTACTCATTCAGGCAACAGATATAATAAAGGTCCCTACTGTGAGGTTTTGAAGCTTAGCTGAAATGATATATTACAGTGCCTGGCAGATTCTCTTGGTTGGGTGACATCACACTTATTTCCTTCTCCAGTTCCCCTTATCCCTTTCTCTGTCCACTCTGGAGGCTGGGAAAGCTAGATACTGTTTTTTTCATCCTTTCTTCCGGCTAGGTTTGATTATGTAATCCAGTTTTGGCAATGAAACCTGAGGAGAAGTCTTTTGGGGTATTTCTGTAAAAGGTTTCGCTTTTTATACAAAAACAGAAAAATTGTTCATGCTATCTTTTCCCTATTTTTCCATACTTAAAAATAGACTCATCCATGTGTTTAACATATATTTGTGGAGCACTTACTATGTGCCAGGCACTGTTCTAGGTACAGGGATCTATTGCTGAACAAAACAGACAAAAAGCCCTGCTCTCATGGAGCTTGCTGGGGAGACAGACATTTAAAAATAAATAAATAATATAGCCTCTGAGAAGGTGATAAATGCTACGGAATCAAAACAGGGTAGTGGCAGTGAGAATGCTGGGAGGGAGTGGGTAGCCGTAATAACTAAGTGATCAGGATAGGCTTTGCTGAAGGTAACTTTCAAGCAGAAATCTTCAGGAAGCGAGGATGTGAACTATGTGAATAACTGGGGAAAGAGTATTCCAGCAGAGGGAGCTGGTAGTACGAAGACTCTGACATGGAAACATGTCAAACAAAGAGGTCAGTAGGACTGAAAGGAATGAGGGGAAGAGAAGTGAGGGATGAGATTAGAGACAGACGCGAGAACTAAGCTGTGGCAGCTATCTTGTCAACATGAGAGAACAGCTGATAGAATCATGTACATATCTACTCTGACATTATTGGGTGATCGAACTATCAGTAGAAGCCATCTAACTCAAGACTTCTTGTTATGTGAGAGAAATAATCACCCATCTGTTTAAGCCAACAGGTGAGGTTTCTGTTGCTTGTGGACAAAGCATCCTTAACTGACTCAAGTGCTTAGTTTAATGGCAGGCACACGAAAGTGCTCAAAGCGTGTTGGCAAGTACAGTTATGTGTGCATCTCAAGATCAGGCAATCCAGTATAGTTAGAGAATAACAGACCTCTGAAAATAGCAACAGGGAAAGGCCCAATAGACACAGTAATCTGAAGATGAAATGGAGTGTTTGAGGAGCTTATGAGTTCCCCATTACTGTGATAATTTGTGAGATATTGTAGAGGTGTGGAGAGAACTGATTCTGCTGTGCCCTTTGCCATACTAGGTAAACACAAGTTTAAAAAGATAGCAACAATGCTGTCAGTATAATTTGTTTAAGCCTTTTAAAACCTTTCTTTCTATCCCACTAGTGGTTATTAATAGCTTTATGATTTCGCTAACTAGATTTTGGATATGATCTTATCTCACAATATTATCCACTATCTATTAAATCCTGACGCAATCATGACCCAGGGCTTTGGTCTTTTTTATGTGCTCTATGGATGAAATTAAGCTACTTCTCAGTATTTTTCCTTATGGATAAAGTTTTGTCCCTTTTGTTGCTGCCAACAAGAGAAGTTACTAGAAAACTTCAACCGTTAAGTTTGGTAATCACATTGCAAGTACAGTCATGCACTGCATAGTGACATTTCTGCCAGTGGCGGTCATATAAGACAGTAGTCCCATAAGATTAGTACCATACAGACTAGATGTGTAGTAGGTTATCCCATCTATGTTTGTGTGGATACTGTAGGGACGGAAAAGATTTTCCTCTACCCTTCTAAGTTCTTCTGGCTGGTCTAAGAGTTTAACTGACATGAGACAGATTAACAGGAAAAATACAAACAATAGTCTCATAACATGTATACGTGGGAGAAACCCAGGAGAATTTAGTAACTCACCACAATGGCCAAGCCCTCACCTTAAATACAAAAGAAAATTTTGGAGGTGGGGAGAGTCAGGAACTTAAAAGGGAAGGAAGGTAATTCGAAGAGGTGAAAAAGAGCAAATGTTTGGAAAACAAGTGTTTGGCCGCACAGAAACAGAAGAACACAGAGGGGAGCCCCACAAACAGGCTTTTCTAGGTTCCTCCCTGTCTACCACCTAGTTCATATTATGCTAAGGTGATTGATAACTTGCTTCCTGAGACGTGTTTTTAAATCTGAATTCTTTTAGGCAGTTAAGGGGAGGTAACAAGGAAAACTTTATGAGTCTTTTGTTCCTTAAAAATAGTTAGCTTAAAATAGTCCTCATGTTAAAGAGACAAATTTTGGGGTGGCAAATTTTGTTCCCCTTCAGCACATTCTTTGTGTTCACACAATGACGAAATCACCTAACGAGGCATTTCTCAGAACGTGTCACCATTGATAAGCAATATGTGACTGTATATCGCAGAGAGAATCCCATTGGGTAAAGCCTGGAACAAATAATTTTTTAGTACTTTTAGCTTTAAATATAAATATGAATGAATATCATTTCAGCCAAGTTATTATATATAGTTTTGTTTTTAAACGTTTTTCATGGTGTCCTTTGATTTAGTATGCCTAAGACACAAATTGATATGGTTATGTGGGTACAGTGTAATAGAATATATTGAAGGCTTAATGATTCTGTCTATAATTCTCACGAGTGTGTCTATTTTGTAACTTTTTATTCGGCCACACTTCATCTATCATTATCGAATGACCATCTGTATAAAGAAAACTAAACCTGAAGTAAAGGTTGTAACATTACATGGAAATGGGCAATTGGAGCATCCAAGAACTTTTAAAGAAAAAGATGAGGAACTTAAGCCCAAAAGATAAATTAGCTCAAATGACTGTATCCTTCTCATACTACATCTTATGTAGAAGATTAGAAATCCAGATGTTAAGATTAACTCTTTATTTTTCAAACACGTATTGAATTGCAATGTAATTTTGAGAACCTTCATTTTGTTACTCTTAACGGCTATTTAATTGACTCAGTAATATTTTGTAAGGATAAAATCATACGCACATATGATATGAGTCTTCCCCAAGTTTTCTTAACTGATTTTAATCTAGGTTCATTGAACAATGTAGTCCCACATAAATCAGCAGAAGACTGTTTTATTCACCAAGGTTTTGCCAAATTCTAATGTGTTTTCCCATAGATTTTAAGGTACACCTTTTCTGGCATCTTATTTATGACAGTATTAATTTTACTAAAGATCTTTCATGGTAAAAAATGCTTAGTACGATATATAAAGCTATGATATTTTATAATTATATCATAGTTTAATGGCCTTGTGAATACATGAGATGATTTCATAAAATCAATAGATTAAGGGGAAAAATGAAAAAGAAAAAAAACCCTTTAGTTTTAAAAAAAATCTTTTGTACAGAGATTAACACATAATTTTATAGATTGATTTAAAAAGGAATAAAATTAAATATGCCTTAATTGCTTTTTACTGATGTGAATTTGATTTATTGGACCAATTAAGGACACTTTTTTCTATACAATTTTATTCTTATTTTTGTACAATGTGCTCTGAAAGAGAAGGTAAAGAGGACTTCAATTTGCCTGAAAGCAGTTTTGGCTTAGGCCCTAGTTTTGAAGTGTCAATACAAGTTCATAAATTATACCATATTGCAGGCACATTTCTTGAATCTCCTCTTAAACCATTGGTAGCTTGCTTTTAGATTGACTGAATAGGCGATTTTTATAAGGAACTATTTCTGGAAGTACCAGTTCAACGTAACTAGGAAGAATAGAACTCTCATAGGTGACTGGAGTAACACCTTTAAAAGCATTGACTTGCTCTTTGGTAAAGAAGAAAAAGGAGTTTACTATTGCCTTCCATTTGTACTTTATAATTTGATTTAATTTTCTGAATATAGTAATAATCAGCTCAAACAATCAAAACTATTATTAAAGTGAAAAATAGACCATTTTGGTAAATGTTTAATAAAATTAAAACAGTATTTGTGGTAATTTAATATACATGAATACGGGGATACTATTATTCCTCTTCTCTATCTCCCCCCCAAAAATTAAAGAGCCATTTTCTATCAAGATAAGGCCACAGAATAATTACCTAGGGTCTATTCTTGTCACAGATGATTCTGCACTACTTAGAATAGTACATATTACATATTCTGAGTAGTATGGATTGATTGCCCTGTCTTATATTTTGTATAGGAAATAATGTGACAGAAAAAAATACTGTAATCTCAGAAGCCATTTTAATTTTTCTCATGTATATGGAAAGATGAGTGGTTCAAGGATCTCATAAAACACAGTTCTGATCATACCATTCCAAAGCTCACCAACATTTCACGGCTTACTGTTGATGATTACATACATGCAAAGGCTTCAACTTATGTATTATGACCCTAAACTTTTCATTCCAGTCATTTCTTTTCTATTCCTCATCTTCCGCTTTGTTTTGTTCTTCTACTGTATCATCTAATGAAATTATACTATTCAGTTCCCAAACCATGCCTTATGCTTTGCTGTGAAAGATTTCGTTTATGCTGTTACCTTCATCTGGGAATAGCTCATACCTATTTAACAAAATTCTCTTCATTTTATAGACCTATCTCAAGAGTGTTCTTTTGTGAAGCTTTTTCTAATTCTGCCAACCAGAAGAAATCTCTCACTCTTTCAGAGCCCCATAGAGCTAATAGTACTTACCTTATTCTATCCTACAATATAGGCATATGTAGATTTATCTTATTTCCCTTTCCACTCTACTGGAATTTCTTTGGGGTAAAACCTGGTTATTTTTCCTCTTTGTATCCCTGTAGCACCAAGATGCTAAGTGAATTAGCACTTTATTCAACAGAAGATCCAACATATGACAATCTTCCTTAACTTCAGTTTCTACAGATTAGCCCTCCAGAATATAGTATGAAAGATCAACTATTAATAGGTGATTCAACCTTTGTGTAGTTATGATTTAGTCATATCATGATTTAAAATTTAGATTTCTTTAGTTGTATAAATAGGAGGAAGTCTGTGTAAATGAGACAATGGTCAAGATGTAAACATTTCTTCAAAGCTTGGAACTAAGTATGTTTAATCTGATCTGATCCCTTTGTTTGCCCTGATAATATTTAAAAGCAACCACTCTGTGGGGCCGGCCTGGTGGTACAGCAGTTAAGTTCACAGGTTCCGCTTTGGCGGCCCAGGGTTCGCCAGTTTGGATCCCGGGTGCGGACATGGCACCACTTGGCAAAAACCATGCTGTGGTAGGCATCCCACGTGTAAAGTAGAGGAAGATGGGCATGGATATTAGCTTAGGGCCAGTCTTCCTCAGCAAAAAGAGGAGGATTGGTAGTAGTTATCTCAGGGCTAATCTTCCTCAAAAAAAAAAAAAAAAGCAACCACGCTGTACAAACACATAATACTATGTGTGGAGGATAATAAACTAACCTTTTGGACAACATCAATCTAAGATAGCTGTTGTTCCCGGTGCAACCAAAATGTGATCCTTAGCTCTTGATACTCTGGAATGCATACCTTAAAAAGAAACAAAACAAGTAAAACTTTTTTAAAAAAAGGATAGCTTTCCTTACTATCTCTCTTTCTATCCATGCCTGAAACAAACACCACTTTAAGATGAATTGGCTTTATGAATGCTGTGTTTCTAGATGTTTGTGATAAATTTTATCAGTCTTGTCTGATTTCTTTAGTATTTGTCCTGTGGCCTTTTACCTAAATTCCTCTCTGCCGTGCTCCCTAGGAGGGTTTATGGTGTTGGAGGCAGCCTGGTTTTGCATCTTCCGTCTGCACGCTAGTTCCAGTCCACCTCATCCACCTTGTTCAGTGTTCCAAGCTCCTGATCATAGAGGAGGGGAAGGGCTCCTCCCCCAAAAGTCAGAGTCTGCAGAGGCACAGCATTATCACACAGGACATGTCTGATACATTTCCAACACATTTCTATTTCAGTAATGTTTGACAAAATTAATTCTGAAGTTCCAACTAAATCACCCATCCAGGTAGCTTCATCAAAATAAAAGGAACTGTGGTGACACAAGTTATATTCATTCTCTAACTTTGAAGGATAGCAAAAGTCATCTCTTCTTCCCCATAGTCTACCAGTGTCCATCAAGGCTTCCACAGAATCTTGATAACAGGTGTTTTCTTTCCAGATTTTCCCTAAGGGCACAAGTCCTAGAAATGAGATGAGGATTTTAAGTTCTAAAGTTATAGACTATTTTCTCTTTCCTCAGTTAGCCCCAAGAATTATCTCTCCGTCTCTGTCCCTTTTTCACTCACACACACACGCACACTCACACAGATTTCTTTTGAAACACGCAAGTCGCACAGATATCTTGATAAAAAGTTCTCTAGAAGATATTTCTAGGGATAAGTTATTTTTATTTTTCTTGCTCGTGTTTTGGATGGTATTTTCTGTAGTCTAACACTACTGTCACCTTTCCATAGGGTCCGCTGAGAGGTTTGTTCAATTTGGTCAAGTAGGTTGTGTAACTCCACCTGAGATTTTCCGTTATTAACTTTTTTTCTCAGCTCTAGGCAGCTGCTTCAACAGGTGTGCTCAGATTTAAAGTGACTCTGTTTCCTGGGTCAAATAAGCCTTTCACCAAGATTGGATCCTGAAATTTGCTCTGTGAGGATCTTGAATAAATTCTTCTGGGCATATGGGAGAGGAAGTGAGTAAATTGTCATGATAATAACAACTTGAAAAATACTTCTACATAAGATTTCTTTAACCTAAAGCCAAACAATTTCCTCCTATTTAGATGTCTTTTCTTTTGCCTCCTATGAAATTTTAAAAATACTATTAAAAGTAAAAAATGTCATCAATGGGAAGGGCTTTTTTTTTTTTTTTTTACCAATATTTGTGAATAAATGTATTTCTTGACCTCAAGGTATCTCATTTCTCTGATTGCCCATATTTGCTTTTCCTGTACCATATAATAATTCTGTCATACAAATTTCAGACAGACTATAGACACTATACTTCTAAGATTTTTTTTCTTTTGGGAGTTAAAGGACAGCGGGGTTGAAGAGAATATAGATGAATATGTTTTTGCAGCTGTGACCAATTATGGAGAATACCATCCACTATTGATGTAATTCTTTGGATCATACTTTATGGTTATTCGAAGATACTACCTGCTGAAACTGACAAAGCCATTGTCTGACTAGATAATAATACACATGACTGAAGATGTCTGATTATGCAAACCGAGAAGCACAGTTTCATAATATCCAAGACCAAAGATGATATAAATGGCCTTTCAATGTGAACAATTTACCTATAATTTATTTTGAATTTTTTAATAACAATAGGAAAAATATTTTTATTACGAATTTGTCTCTGCATTCATTTGTGCTTTTTAACCAGCACCATAGCTAAGATTTAAACTACAATTTCAGAATTAGTACATTGAAAATGACACTAGAAATTGGGGAACTATGGTGGCTATCCTGGAAATTAAAATTTGCCAAAGTATGTCCCACAAATACTAGCTCCATGAGAAGATCGAGGGGGAAAAAATGGGATTCGGTGATCAGACGTGTGTTGGGGGACATGCACGTGTTATTGCTCCTTTGTTCCATGTGAGTCAGAGTCACAGGCTCTGCTGGGACCTGTGATAAGGAAACCTGTTTTGAACTTGTGTAATCCAACTTTCCCCAAGTTTACTTGACAGAACACTTTATACGTGTGACAGGAACTGACACTCTGTAAAAACTTCAATTCTGTAGAAAAAACCTGGGAGAAGTAGTGTTTCAATGCTTAGAAAAGCAAGAGTTTCAGTTTTTTGCAAGTTTGACAAAAGATAAAATAGACATTATCATATTTTCCTGGCTTTATCCTGTCCATTTAGCAATGTCTCACATTTTCACTGAAACACAACAAACCCCATGCTGGAAAATTAATTATAGAAAATCACATTCATATGAAAGATATTTTATTTAAATTTCTAAATGATTTGTGAAGGAACCTAAATATGTAAAAGGGTAAAGGTAAAGCTAATGTGGAACCAGGAGATAGACACATCCTTAATGTATAAATATATATATATACACACACAGTATATGCCTAAGATATTTATTGACACAATTTTACCTTTTCAGTGATACTTTACTATAGATAATTATGTATTTAATTTTTACCTATTCCTTCTGATGACTTTGTGAATTTCAAATATATTTAAAGACTCAGATATTTCAGCCTGAAGCATAATTCTCTCCTTTTAAAATTCTCTATCTCTGCAGAACATATAGTTTTAGAAAGAAAAGCCACAGGGATGTGTGTGTGTGTATAATACATACACATGATAGCAAACCAAATTGTATACAATAGCATAGAGAAAAAGAGCAGACTTTCACATTACCAGAGTCAAACTTTTTAAGTTACTCAGTGATGAAGCAAGTGGAATGTGAGGATGAATTTTCTTTCTGTGGTTCCAATGCCGTGGTCTTTAGGTTTCTCAAATATTCTTGTCATTAAAATCACGTGGGTTTTCTCTTCTGCATTCCTTTAATTGCTTAAATTTTACCACAGTTTGATTAGCTTCTTATTTAGACCACAGCTTTCTTATACAGTTATCTGGAATTTTAAATTATCTTTGAAAAAATTATGGTAAAATGCACATAATAAAATCTACCATCTTAACCATTTTATGTGTATAGTTCAGTGGTATTAAGTACATTTACATTGTTATGCTTTCATCACCAGCATCCATCCGCAGAACTCTTTTCATCTCGCAAAACGTGAAACTCTACCCATTAAAGAACTCTGCCAGTCCCTGGCAACCGCCATTCTACTTTCTGTCTCTAAGAATCTGACTACAGTATATACCTCATACAGCCAGCCCTGGTTGTCCAGTGCTTAAGAGTCAGCACTCTCACCACAGCATGCGGGTCATTTCCCCATCAGGGTACCATACCATCCGTCTGTTGGTTGTCATACTGGGCGGCTACCTGTTGCTGTGATGCTGAAAGTGAGGCCACTGGTATTTCAAATACCAGCAGGTCACCCATGGTGAACAGGTTTCAGTGGAACTTCCAGACTAGATACACTAGGAAGAAGGACCTGGCCACCCACTCCCCCAGAAATTGGCCTGAATAGGGGGCCAGGCCCTGTGGCTGAGTGGTTAAGTTTGTGTCCTCTGCTTCTGCAGTCCAGGGTTTTGCCAGTTTGGACACTGGGCACAGACATGGCACCACTCATCAAGCCATGCTGAGGCGACATCCCACATGCCACAACTAGAAGGACCTACAACTAAAAATACACAACTATGTACCGGGGGGCTTTGAGGAGAAAAAGGAAAAATAAAATCTTTAAAAAACAAAACCAAAAAACCCCTGAATAGCAGTGGAACATTGTCGGGTACAGCACAGGAAGATGAGAGGATGGTGCAAAAAGACTGGACAGTGTTCCGCTCTGCTGTACACAAGGTCGCTAGGAGTCGGAATCTGGATTTCACTGCACTAACAACAAGTTACCTCATATAATTGGAATCATGCAAATTATCTTTTTTTTGAGTTGGTTATCATTTTATCCGAAGTGTCATAACACTTTTTTTTTAACCTACTTAACTTCTTTCTGAGAGCTCCACTGACCTCCTCTTTTTGTTTGCGTCGGTTTCCCTCTAGGATTGATGTATATTTGTCCCAGACTTTCATTTTATCGAAGTGGTGGCAGGACTTTGTATTTCAAAGAGTCTTCATTTTTCTCTTACATTGTCTTATTTTGCTCCGTTGTCTTCTAATATCCAGTTTTGCTAATTCAAATGCAGTCATATGGCATTTCGAATTTTTTTGCTTTGTAGATGACTTGTTTTCCTTTCTGTAGAAACATTTAAAATTTTCTTTTTATTCTCAATATTCCACAATTTCACAATGATGTATCTGTGGCTTAGTATCCTTATCAATTGCTGCACTCAGGCTCTTTACATTTCGTAGGGTCCTTTTACATTTGAAGAATTCTGTCCTTTTCCAGACATCTAGAATTGGTTTCATAATTTCCTCTCAGCATTTTCTATTTTCTCTGTCTGGAAATGCTGGATTTGGGACCTACCAGATGGTTTTTTACAAAAAGTCTCTTTGCCTTTCTACCATATTCTCTCTCTCTCTCTCTCTTTTTCATTCTTTTGTTCTATATTCTGCAAGTTTTTTTTAGTTATTTTTCTTGTCTCATTGAATTTTCTATCCCAACAGTTCTTAGAATCCATTTTTGTTCTCTGATTGTTCTTTGTTTTATAGATGCAATGTTATTGTAAATGTATTTTAGCATATTATTTATTTAATTTTTAATGTTCTATTTTTTCCCTAAACAATCTCTTTTTCCTCTAGGGTCAGTTTTTCTATGTATTTTGGTCTTTGTCTTTCATGCTGCTAGCTCTTGTATGTCAGCTGGTCTTCTATGTCCCTTTGCATATTTTACAAAGACTCTCCATTTGGGTGCTCTCTGGGTGTGCCAGTGTAAGTGGTGCTATTTGCTTCTTCTCGCTTTTAACAGCAGTTCCGATGTGCAGAGGTGGGTAGATGTTGAAGGGCGGGCTTTGCTTTAGGATGAGGACGTAGAGCGGCTGGCTTCCCACTGTTAGACCTCGTTCTCACTTCCATTCGCACTTGCTCTTAAATGCCAGCCTGGAGGATAGTAGAGGGTGATGGGCAAAAGAACACTGCATCTCAATCTGAGCAGAGATAAATCTAACAGCAAAGGTGAATCAACAGAAACAGAGACAAGAGGAGTTTTGGTAACAGTGCATTCCAAAGTGTTTTCATTTTTCTATACTGTACTGTTTTAACAAGTGCTTTAATAAAGAGCTGCAGAAACAAGATCTTAATTAAATTTACATATTTGTGTTTAAAATGCAAAAACCCAGAAAACTATCAATACAAGCAAATTTCTTAACTTGCTAAAGCTTATAAACCTAAAACCTATACTAAACATTATTCTTAAAGGAAGGAAGACAAGGATATTCACTATTACCATACCTTCTTAACAAAGTAGGTGGGTCACACCAATACCTAAGGATAGGATACCTAAGAACACAGAAGAAATGGAAAGATTGAAAGAAAAGAGATTAAACTATCTTTAATTTCAGATTATAGTATCATAGAGCAAAATAATTTTTAACAATCCAGAAACCATTAGGACTAGTAAGAAAATTCAGCACACTTGCTAGGTATAAGAATGATGTATATAATCAGTAACGTTTCTCTATACTAGCAGTGATCATGTATAAAAAAATTATAAAAGTAAGTACAACTCCCAAAAGGAATGGAGTTTCTAGGAATTAACTAAAAAGACAAAAGCTTTCCGTAAAGAGAATTTTTAAATTCTGTTAATGGACTCTGATAATAGTCTGAATAAATGAAGAGCTAATTCTAGGCTCTTGAATGAGATGGCTTTACATAAGAAAGATAGCAATTTTCCCTATTTTAATCTATAAACGTAATCGCACTTAAGATTCCAGTTGGACTTTTTGAAGAAATTGATAAACACACTAAAATTTATGAAAAAACTAAGGACACATGAATAACTGAAAAAAAAGAAGAGTAGAGGAAGGGAAGAAATTCCCATCCCATTTGTTAAGACATATCACAGAACTATATTAATAAAAACACTGTGATTTTGGCACAAAAATAAGATAAATGGATATTAAAACAAAGAAAAAAGCTCAGAGAGAGATCCATGCATATATGAAGACAATTTATTATAAGAATGTCACCATAAATCAATGGATAAAGGAAAAATTTAGTAGGACATACTGAGAAAGTGGACACACTAACTAAAGAAAAATAAGGTTTGATCCTTACAAAATACCACATACAGTGATGGACTCCACATCAGTTAAAGACCTAAATAAAAAGGTAACATTACAAAGTTAATAGAAGAAAATGCTGGAGAATACCACTGCGACCTAAAAAGAGAAGAAAGACTTCTTAATGAAAACTTCAAAAGAAAGAACCATAAAGCAAAAAATTGTATGAGCTTGATTACACCACAGTTAAGGACGTTGGTTCAACATTGGACACCTAGGCAAAGGTAAGTAGATGTCAGAAGGAAGAAGATATCTGCAATGTTTAGAACTGACAGAGACTCAAATCCGGACTAAAGAAGGAATTTAGGAATTGGGAAGATCAAAGGAAGAAACCCAAAGAGAAAATGGGCAAAGCATATCAAGTTATTTTATAGTCTCCATTGATTATTGCTTATTTGATTTTTCTCCATAGAAATGCAACTTATTCCAGAGAGACTCATGTTCCTTCTTCTTAAAACTCATTTATTTTTACATTACTACTATTAGAGTATAAAAATCAATGTTAGTGTTTTTAAACCTCAGGGAATGACAATTATTGTAACAGAGCAAAAATAAACTCCCCTAAAAATCTGGCATTTCTGTGACAAACACATAGGACTTTAACTTCACTGATAAACTTCTCTAAAAAGACTCATTGGAGTAACAATTATCAAGTCATTTCAAAGGAAAGGATAAATGCATTTTACAAAACAAATTGGCATGGGAAGTGGTGTAGTATCAGGTTTCATCTAAGTGTAGAACTCATCATTTCCCCTCGAGGCTTAAACAAATATTACAAGAGTGAGGGCTCTTGTAAAATGTTGTTTTGAAATAGATTTCATTAATGGTTTCTAGTGATAATTTATTTCTCTCTTTATGCACAAGTCTCTTCTCATACTAATAATGGGTAGCTTATTTGCATATAAATAGATTTCGGAATTTGCTGAAGCAGAGACCAAATATGTTTCTTTTTTCCCCCCTGGACATTGTTAAACAGGAAAAAAAAAAAAGGGGGGGTTGGGGATAGTGCAATAATTAGCAATCCAAATTTGTAATAATTTTCTTGATCTAAAATTTTGGCAGGCAACTTTCCTTTGATGTTTTTATTGGTATTGACCTTTATTAAAATCATTTTGAAAAAAAAAAGAATCTGCACAGTTTTCTTAGTGGTACTTTTTGGTATACCTATAGTTCAAATGAAAACAAAAACAAAAATAAAGCAGCTTGATACTAGTTATTGAAATGTTTTCTATGACTCTCTGGGTGTTTTTTCCTAATTAGTTTTTACTGTTTCTGGTAAGATAGCAATGTTCTGTATTAGAGAAGGTAAATATCATTTCTGTGACTATATTGCTGAATTAAATAAGTACTTTATTTTTGAGATACAAGTCACATTTTTACAATGGAGAGATATTTTGTTTCTTTCAGTTAAAAATGTGCAAATGCTAATCTTTCAGGTATCATATGGTTAAAAGTACCAAATCTTAAAAGAATTGTTATTATGGAACATATGTCCTTCCTAAATATGTCTTATAATAAGATCTTTTGAGCCTACTTTCATTTTAACTAACAGTGGTCATTATCAGAGAAAGAATGATGTGTTTTAACACCATCCATTTGGTATTTGCTTCTTGACTTTCAGTGTTTGAAATAGGATATGTTCCTGTATTGTTGTTCTTTAAGTGAATAGGAGGCATCATCCTGTGGCACACTTGGTATTTTTAAGTATCTTTCAGGAAATTGAGATAACAGCTGCTTTCTGGTAGATACAATGTCTATTAATGTGTCTTTCTAACCAGCAGAGGTCACTCAGTGTAAAGTGAATAATGACTTCAGCTTTCAAAAAAGACAGCAAACATGATCATTCCATTTGAGCAATTCTATTTTACTTGATTTCTGTTACTTGCATAAATACTATTTTCATCTCTTGTTATACATGCTTGCCTAGGTGAGTGAGGTGGTTCCTCAGTGTCCAAAGACCTTTCCAGACATGGAACCAAAAATATCCTGAAAGAAGTGGTAAAAACACTGCATTTAAATCTACGTATTTTTGAATATTATACAGATCTTTTCTACCAGTTAAAAAAGAGAAAGAAAATTGTCCCTCAGAGAACATGATGTGTTACATTCTGCCACAGAGAGGCAGCCTTCACCAAAAGATGAGACTTAGTGCTACTTGGTTTCTAGGAAAATAGCATTTAACTCTAGATATTTAAAAAATGGTTTGTTTATAACAGGTTTAGAAAGTAGCGGTGTGTGGCAGCCTTGACAACTAGCAGTGTGACAATATGGAGATTTGACGATAACTTGATTTTCAGAACTGTAACATTTTATTTTCCTTAAATGTGTATGTACTTATTAGAAATGTAAAAGTATAGAGGTAAAACCAAAATTCCATCCACTTTTGGCATGCTAATGAGTTAATGATCCAGGAACAAAATGCCCAACTTTATCATATAGCCCTCAATTTATCCCATTTCCTAGACCACATTCTTCTGTTAGGGAAATGTCCTGTTCAGGTAAAAGCACAACATTCTCCCTTAATTAACATGATATTTGTTTGGCAAATTTGACACTTTTTGAAGGTGCTGGCGACAGCTAAAGATGATTAAGAAGGCAGTGTGAAGAAGCGAAAGAGTTGTTAAAACCATAGAGCCAGTCACAGCTCAGCTATTAACTCAGTTTCCTGTAAAATTTAAATAATTTCCTTTTCCTTTCTTTTCTCTCAGGGTTGTTCCAAGGATTAAAAATGATTGAATAATTTGGTCCTTACTCCTTGTGTGACTTTGTCAGAGTTTTCTGGGCCACTTATTCCTCTTTTCTAAAGGAGGAAACTAAAACTTAGGATTTAGAAAATTTGTGAAAGTCACACGGCTAGCATAGAGAAAGCTTGAATTTGAATTTTGGTTTAAGATTTATTCTGGAAAATAATAGATTAAAATAAAGATGAGAATATGCTTATATTTCACAGAATCACATCTTGCAAGATCATGAAATAAGTTTAGCACATTTGGTCCCAAACTGAAATTGTGGGACACATGCCCATGTGTTGAAGGATATGCACTGAAGAGCAAGCCTCTTTCCCATCTTGATATGCCTATCTCCTACTAATATCTTTACTCTCGGGCAATAATGGATTTACAAACATTTATGTGCTATATCATCTTAATGTCATTTTCACATTACAAATAGAAATATGACTTCAAAGTATCCATTTTTCCATAGACAATCACTGAAAAAGAAAGTAAAATGAAAAGAGAATGGGTAAAATGCTTAAAATCACAGGAATAGATTCTAATTGACTCATAAGTTGACTCTTCCTTCCTTGTTTGGCTCAGTTCAGTTCAACAAGCATTGATTGAGTCTCCACCATTGGCAGGCACAGAGATGTAGGAAATTCAGATATATTCTAGAGGAAATATGATCGTCTCGCCCATAATTTCAGAAGGTTCCTTTGGGTCACTGATTCTTGAGATTATATGAGGGAAAAAAGACTTAATGTTTAAATATATTTGAGAATAACTACATACTAAATTGTTACCATTTAGAGGTCTAAAGCAATAGGTTTTGTTAAAATTGTGGTTTCTTGGTTACACTTTCAGAGAATATTATTTTGGCATGAGTCCAAGGAATCTAGGTTCTAACACTAATCTGGGAGATTCTGAGGCCTGCGGTCTATGGACTACACTTTAAGAAAATTAGCTTTAAATATATGGTGCTGAATATGGTCCTCTTTGCTTTTCAGTCTTGATATTTCAAACCATAGAACAAGTTACCCAGAGGCCAGTGGAGAATCCTATCCCAAGCTGTGGAAGGGCTGTGAATGGCCCTGTGGGTCATGGGTATTGAAGCCAGATGAGGAAAGCCTTAACTATCTGGAAATAAACATTATTAATATTAACAAATCCCGCTGTTATCAGTCTTGGTTAAAATTAACTAGAGGTAGTTGACCAGAAGACTTGCAGGGGACGAATCCTGCTGAATTCTCATAGTGGGCTGCTATTATTCCAGGAATGTATGGAAATGAGCAGAGAATATTTATGTAACGTGATCACAGGAACAGAGTGAATGGAGAACACTGGTAAGATGAAGAATAAAATCTTATTTAGATTTAAATCTATACATAGATTTACTGAAAATGAGCAAGAATTTCTGAGATATTCAATGGTTAACCTAATAATTTTTGTTTAATCTCTGATGAATGTAAACAAAATATTTGCATATCAAATCATGAAAAACATTCTATCATTTGTTTAATCTATAAAATATGTTTGTTTTAAGATGCAGAATTTATTCATTTAAGTCGCAAGCGAAAGTATTAACCTTCGTTTAATTGGCTTGTCACTGTATAAATCGTGGAGGCTCTTTCAGCAAACTCTGAACTGTGCGAGTCTAGCTTTATTGCAGCAGACCTGTTCAAAGAAAGATTCAAATCCAACACACTTAGGGGCCTAACAATTTTTTGCAAGTTAAGAAAATGCCAAATAGTCTCAATTAAAATGGTAAAAATTAGCCATTTAAAAAATTTACTTTAAATCATAGCTTATTTACTATAGATTTCTTAAAGAATTTAGCTTGATTAATATTAATCAAATGTTTTAATTATTTTAAAAATAAAGTTGGTATTTATATTTAAAGAAGTCTGCTTAACTTGATCTATGAATGGCGTATTTGACGAAGACAAATAGCATTATCCTGATTTTTATATACAATATTCACAGAGATAAGTGCCAGTCTTAAGAGGGAATACCATACTAATTCAGCCCTAATTTAGTGTTAAAATAATGATGGTGACCTAGGAGGACTTGGAATATATGTTGAGACTTATTCTACTCTTTTGCTTAGATAATTTCCTTGGCATTCTGGCTCCAGACCTTTAAAATGAACAGTGGAATATAAAACCCAAAATTCAGTTATGAAAGGAAAATTTGCTACTAATATTATCAGGCCAACTATGAGGTATTTTATTTACCTTGAAGACAACTTCATATTTTTTGATTATTTGATAATGTTATTCATTCATCAATAAAAACCATTCATGTGGTACATATTTTATACTACGTACTCAGAGGGGTAATAGGTGAAAGATGATCATCCTTCCTTCCAGTTGGATCCTATAATTCATAAAGGAAGTGTGTTATACCCACAGTTACAAGACTGGTGAAAGTCATTCAAATTTGTACAGTGTACTTACGCTATCCGAGAGTGCAAGTATTTTTTTATAGGAGCAAAGACTTCATTTGCTAGGGTTTATGGATGTACCTTTTGATAAGTATGTACTTAGAGGCACACAAACAGACATTTCTGCCTGAAGATACATTTTAGTCAAGCCAAATTCATGTGATTTTGTATTTATATGTCATAAGAGTGATAGCTCTACTGCTTAATCAAGGCTAGGAACACACGTTTTAACAGGTGGATCATTTAGGTAGACTCCAGTGATGTAGTCCTCAGCCTACTTAAGTTGGAGTGCATTATAATAGTCCATTTCTTAGGGACTGTGTTGGCAATATTTCTTAGGCACTCTGAAGTAACTTTAAGATATCATCCTTAAGTATTTAAGATCTTATTTCTTAAAACATGTAATACCCATTTTGGTTTTGGACAGAGAAGGTAACAGGATGGTAAGACGTACATGGAAATTTTAAAGTTTATGCATTATTGGGACTCAGTTTTTTCTCATCACCTATAAGCTCAATTTAATAGACTGTGCAGTTCCGTGGTCATAATCTGAAGTGCCATTTAATCAAATTGAGTCTTAGAAGCAGGAGAAGAACGTTAAGGCTAAATGTGCCTTTGATATAGATGATAATACTTCCTTGTACACTAATCTTTTGTCTTTGCTATTATTTTATTCACAGAGCTGAAGAGTAATCAGTGAGAGAAAGTCTGTTCCATAAAACTCTAAACTCTAAATGACATTTTAAAGCCATGCAGTCCATTTCAATGAACAAGTTCCTAGATGCTTTTTAATTTCTAAAGATATGATCATACATGGCATATTTACTTTTCGGTAGTTTTCTGTCACCTTCGCATGAAAAAAGGACTTGATATTAATAAGCAAAATTTGCTACATGGTTTATAAACTTTGGCTCATTATGAAGACAGCCATTTTTTAATCTGAGATTTTACACTTTTTATTTATAGAAATAGTTATTTCTGAGTCCACTCTAATGTACCAAAATGATTTTATTTTAAATTACTCATTGTTCCTGTTCTCTCCCATTTTTGCCCTGTAGCATCGGTTGACATTTCATGGAGAGTGAGTTGGCACAGGGCTGGAAAATATGTAATTATAAGAATCACCTACTCTTGAATTTCCCATTATATAGTAGTCACAATTCAGGCAGACTTTTCATAGGTGTTTGATTTGGAATGAGAAGTTTTCTTCCTCCACGACCTGTGATTAAAGTGTGGCATTTTGGTAAATAAATAGATAGTAGTTTCTGCATAATCCAGCTATGAATCAGAGCTGGTGAAGCAATGTAAATCTTTGACCCCTATCATATAAGCAGTAGCGTATATAATTGGAAATATATTTTAAGATTAAGTGCAATAAACCTTTTTTGCAATGCTCTTTAGCTTAAAGCAGGCTAAGTGTTAAAATGCAGCAAGATGTGTATTAAGAGAAGGGTTGCTTCATTTAATGCTCCTCAAAGAAATTCCAATAAAAGGAAATCCACTATGACTACATTTGAATATTTTATTTTTTTAATGAGTTATAACTGTGAATGTAAATATTTATCAGTTGCTGTAGCATGATGGTAAAGGCAGGGAATAGACTATATTTCTTCATAATTGAAAATGAAACTTACCGTTACAATAGTGTTGGGATAATAGCCTTACCTGTTGCGTTAACCTTTATAAATCTTTATGGGGAAAGTAGCAATTTTCAATTAATTGACTGTGGAATTATTCACACAGTTCCTGATGATAGTTTATGTTCTTTTCTGGATTCTGCAGTAACTGGTACGTTTTTCCGTGCATAGTTTAGTTTGTGTATGAAAGTCTGTCTGTAAAGATGTTAGGTGTATATCTACATTATTTCTCTGCACTATAAATATAAATTATGTTATTCTAAAGTCATACATGCTTTTGTTTTACAGTAAGACGGTATGTGCTAAACACTTCACTTGTCACTTGGTAGATCAAAACGTATTAGCTTCTGTCTTAATTCGAGCTGCTATAGTAAAAATACCATAGACTGGGTGGCTTAAAGGAATGAAATTTATTTCTCACAGTTCTGTAGTCTGGAAAGTTCAAGATTAAGGTGCCAAGGTGTGGCCGATTCAATTCCTAGTGAGGGCTCTCTTCCTGGTTTGCAGATAGGCATCTTGCTGTATCCTCACACAGCAGAGAGACAGAGAGAAAATAAGCTCTCTCAGGTCTCTTCTTATAAGGACACTAATCCCATCACCAGGTCTCTGCCCTTGTGATCTAGTTACCTCTCAAAGTCCCCATCTCCAAGTACCATCACATTGGAGATTAGGGTTTCAAAATACGAATTTTGGAGGAATGTAAATATTCAGTCCACAAGAGCTTTGTAACTTTGGCTATCTATCCTATTAACTGACTTGATATTAGAATAATTGGACTGGAGCCAAATGTCATCTTTTATTTTAAATTTTGAAGTGTCCTATGTTAATGAAGCTAAAATATTAAAAACATTTTATATGAACCTATCAATTCTAAAATATTTTAGATTTTAAAACATCAATAGAAATCTAGTCTTTGAAGTAGATGACTTTGAATTGCATGTTTACTAGGGAGATAGAGGCATTAATTTTGTTTTCTATTAATACCTTTATATCTTACTATTTCACTGTTTATGTTCACTGTCAATATTCTATACTCAAAGTTTTTATTTCCTCTCCCTACACAGTATCTCCTTAATGCCCTCTAATGTAGTTTCATTCATCGCCACTCTTCTAAAGTTACATTCCACATGCTCTACGGTGACCTCCCTGGAAGTCTCCTCTGGAAATATTTAATGTAATAGACCTCTACACTCTTGAAATGGAAGGCTTGGCATGTGACAGACACTTAATAAGTATTGGTTAACATGTGATTGGAGAAAAATAACCTCTCCCTATTTTCTCTCTATGGTGTTGTACCAGCCAGATTCTACTCCCTAGACCATTTCCTTCTTTGATGCCTCTCCTTCCCTCCTATACGCGTCCCTCCAAGTTTCATCCTCAGTTATTTACTTTTCTCTCTCCATGCTCTTTCACTTAGAGAAACCTCAACTATTGCCTCTACATGAATAACCATATCCTTTTTTCCAGGCTGGCTTTCTCATGAGCTTCAGTTATATATCTACAACTGTCCTCTGGACATTTCTATTTGGATATCCTACCATCTCTTCAAACATAAGTGGTTTGAAGTCAAACGCATCATGTTCCTCTCCAGTGATTTTTCCCTTCTGTGTTTCCTTATTTCTGTCACAGTTGTACCTTTTCCATAGCCACTATTCATTTTTATCTTCCTCCAATCACTATACGGACTAAATGTTTGTTGCGTCTCTTAGAAAATATTCTGATTTGTCCTTCCTTTCCTTTAACCAATGGTAGTAAACTCTCCTTGTTAGTGTTCCTGAAACAGACCATCTTCAAGTCATCCCATCCTACAAATTACGGCCAGAATTTATTTTTAAACTATCTCTTTCTTTATGAATTTCCTTTAGTTTAAAACCTTGAAGAGTTACCCACTAACTATGGAAGTGGTTTTCAAGAGCTTTTGTTTTTTTTTTTAAATTAGTAGACAACTTTGGTTAAATAAAATCTTACATGGACCCAAACAAATAAAACAGTTAAATCTACAATTGTTTTGAATGAAAATAATTCAAGCCTCTTCTATTGGGCTTCATCTACACATTGTCCCCTGGGCACCTCTGTGGAATTTTAGGACATTTTATAATACAATTTGAAGCCTATTGCCTCTGGTACGAAATTATTATTTAGAATTAGGCCCTGTTCCATTCAACCAACCTGTTTACTATACCCATTTATTTCATGTAAATTCCATTTTTGTACCTTGGCCTCTGTCATGTATAGTGTCCAGAGTGCTGTTAAACCACTTTTCTACTTCTTTAAATCTTATTTGTATTTCCAAGTGCAGTTCGGCCACTACCCCTTTAATTGAACATATGAATGAATATTTAGTAAATCAGAGACTTGGGTATTTTTATTCATGATGTATGTATATGTCTCGAGGGGGTATTATTTTCTTTTTTTGGAAATTACTTCTCTATTACATTATCAGATAAACAGATGTCACTATTATATGCTTATCATATTTTAAAGCCCTGAACTGAATGATTTTAAGCATCCAAAAGGAATGAGCCCAAGATTGTTTGATGCTAAATTTAAACGTTCAAAGCATGAATCTAAGAATAAGATCCATGTGACAGACATCAGCAATTCAAAAATATACTTATTATTTTTATATTTGTTTTCTCTTAGGGCCTGCAACATACAATCCTGTTTTACAGAAATCTTGCTCCATACCCTTATTTTTTAAAGCATCAAAACGTTTTAAAGATTCCAAAGAGATTACTCCTGGTCCAGCGACATATGAGGTTTGTCATTGATATTTCTCTTTTATCAATAACACGAGAATAGAATAACATCCAGAAAGTACTTGAAAATATCTACATTAAAGTCCTTTCCATATGTTTTCTCGATGTTACTGACTAATCAAAATATTTTGGCTAAGGAAGGCTTTTTTGAAGACATATTCTAACTTTTTTTAAAGAATTGTTTAAGAACTTAAGAATTATTAACAATTTATTTCTCCATAAATGTCCTCTACAGCATTAATATGTGTAATTTTTTTATATCCCTGCAACTTTAAATATTTGCTTGTTTATATACACAAATTGAAATCTCCAAGTATTTATTGAAATCATGAATTTATTAGAGGACTCAGAAGAAAGCCCTGTGGATCCAGTAAAATGAAGTATTGACCTTTCATTTTCTTATAATAAACGTAGATGTGTATGTTAGCTTCATAATAAATAAAGGACTCTTTTAAGCTGTGGGCCTTCTGATTGTAAAAAGAAAGTTTAAATAAACCTGCAGGGTTTTAGAAATTGTGTTCACAATAGGCCTTAATTCCCCATTTGGGATGAAATAGCTCCCCAGTTCCTCCCCTACTACCTATTGAGAGTGAAATATTTCATAGTGGCTTATAGCAATTAATTTAAAAGCTAGTACTTAGTGCAAACCACAGTGAATGTTCTTTTTTGGGTTAATGACAATCTTATGTTTATTTAATATATACTTTTCTACTTATTTAAAATGTCATAATATAAATAATTTTTCAGCATTCTTTCTAAATCAGATTCATAAAAGGAAGAAAAAGGAAAGCAAAAGAATAATGAAAGACTTGTTATGTTATTTGTAGGCTGTTGGTTCCCCCAGAAGACCGCTGCTAAAGCCTTCTGATTAAGCAAAGCTCATTTCTTAGACTTCCTTCAGAAAGGGAGCATCTGCTAGACAGAGTCCTAGTAGTGTTTCAGAAGGTGGAAGTCCAAGGAGGATATTTATAGTGTTTAGGACCTGAGCTGTGTGATGTAAGGCGACTCTTGTAAATGGGGAACTGGTTGGGATTTGGCAGAGTTTATGACATGTTTACTTTGAATTATTGGGCATGGTGAGGAAGGGTCTGGAAGCAAGTGTTGATCAGTAAGCTATTAGTCTTGATAAGTTAGGTATTATAGCTGTTCATATTAAGCCTTATCATATGATAAGTCTGATCATATTAGCTGAATGCTTTCCCCCCCCCTTTCAAAACTGATTTTAATGGTGTCAAGAAATAATAAATGTCAGTAAATATGATCTTATCCTTTTTCATTTTGTGATACATTTGTCATAGAAGATGCACCCACTAGTCTTGCTAGGATTTAAAGATACTCTTCTTTTTTCTTTCATCAAAATTTCATGTTTCATATATATATATATATATATACACACACACACTTCCTCATAGTCATTTATTATGGATAATTATTTTCTGTGTCAGGAGAAAACATTTATGAATTTAATAATGATATTTATTAACATGTTAACTGAAATTTTAAACTATTATATTCTATATGTAATGCACTGCAAGGTAACTTTTCTGTTGAGAACTGAGTCTGTAATTTTTTTTGTCTTCCTAACACCATTTGTTTCCTTTAATAATTGAAAATCTTTTTTGAACAAATAATTTTCGTTCATAATTTTCCTTCTTTAAAGGAAAAGTTATTTTTAAGCTGATAGTGGATAAATTGCTTCATTCCTTTATTCTAGCTTGCTCTTAGTGTTTTATTTGATGCTTCACTCTTTCTCTATTGAGTTTGATAGATTTAAGTTCGTGACTTTTAAGAACGTTTGCCTTAAAAATTTTACTTTTTTTTACAGAAAAAGATGATTCTAGAAATTATAACATTGTTTTAAGACTGTAGGATTGGGTTCTATGTGAAAAGTACTTAAACATGTATGACCTCTGCCATCAAGTTGGTTATAGGTTTGGTGTTTTTCTTTGGTGAGGAAGATTTGTCTGAGCTAACTTCTGTTATCAATCTTCCTCTTTTTTTTTGCTTGAGGAGGATTAGCCCTGAGCTAACGTCTATGTCAGTCTTCCTCTATTTCGTATGTGGGTCACCATGACAGTGTAGCTGATGAGTGTGTATGTCCCCACCTGGGATCCCAAACTGCACACCGGCCTGCTGAAGCTGGGCATGCTGGACTTAACCACTATACCATGGGGCCTGCCTCGGGATGGCTATAGGTTTTGTAGTGTCTCATATCCTCACTGGATTTGAAACTGTCCAGTGCTGGTGGTCTTTACAATGTATTTTATAATAAGCATAGCTCTCTGAAGCTACACACCCACATCTGTAAAAGCTCCTTGCCATTTTCATTCTTTTATGAACTCTCTCTCAAGTTTCCCAGGCAGAATTAGTTTTCTCCTCTTTTTTTTTTTTGTCAGAGTTGCCGTCGGAAGTCGGAATGTATCTTACTTTGCCCATAATATTTTAATTACAAGCTAATCTCTTTGTCTCTTTTGCTCCTTCTAGTTGTTGATATTTATTCATTCACTATTGCAGAGACTTTCAAATATCTAATGAAAACTAGGGGTTCTTTTCTTAGGGAGAAAATGTAGGTATGCTTATAATATAAAACTGTGCGTGCAATTTTAAAAGATTTATTAATAGACAAAAGCTTATTTATGGTTCCAATCAAGACCTCCCTAAAGTATATTCTGAGCTCCATGAAGGCAGGGACTTATTTAATTTTATATTATTAGGGTTTCAACCACAGAATCTGGCACATAGTAGTAGATCAATAAATGTTTATTGATATATAAATATCAATAATATATAAAATATATAAAAATATATAAAATATAAATTAACAAAATAGATAATACTAAGATTTTCTTCCTAGGATTAAATCACTAATCTTTATGTAGAAATAAAGATTTACTTATCGATTTAGTTCTCAGTGAGAAGAATATGTACATATTCTTTTAAAATAGCAGTAGGTTTTATTGATTGATTCACATTTTCTTGTCAAGTAACTCTTCTGGCCAAAAGCATGCATTTGTAAGGATTAGATAAGGTTCCACGTTATTTTCTGGAATTTAAAATTGACAATTATTATGTAAGAGTAATAAAAAACTAGATTAAAGAAACTTCAATAAATTAAAAAAAAATCTTTACTTAAGTATTGCAGAAAATTTTAAGTATACCTCTTTTTAAAAAAGCAAATTCTACTGAAATTAACTGAAATTCAATAATACAAATTTATTTTTTAATATAATTTTTTCTACTTTGTTGAGATATAATTGACATATAACGTTGTGTAGATTTAAGGTGTATAATGTGATGATTTTGTGCACATATATATTAAAAATGATTACTACAGTAAGGTCTGTTAACACTTCCATCACCTCACATAATTTTCTTTTGTGAGTGCGTTACTATAGTCACCATGCTGTATATTAGATCTCCAGACTTTATTCATCTTCTAACTAAAATTTTGTACCCTTTACACAAACTGTCTACATCTCCCCTACCCTCTAGTCCCTGGAAACAACCATTCTACTCTTTATTTCTATGAGTTCAACTTTTTTAGATTCCACATATGTGAGAACATACAATATTTGTTTTTCCCTGTCTGACTTATTTCACTTAGCATAATGTCCTCAAGCTCCACTTATATTGTTGCAAATGGCAGGATTCCTTCTTTTTTATGGCTGAATAATATTCCATTGTATATACATACCACATCTTTTTTTGTCCATCCATCCTTTGATGGACAATTAGGTTGTTTCCACATCTTGGCTATTGTAAATAATACTGCAATGAAATGGGGATACAGATGTCTTTTTGAGCTAGTGATTCATTTCCTTCCAGTGTATACACAGTACTGAGATTGCTGGATCATATGATAGTTCTATTTTAAATTTTTTGAGAACTTCTATATGTTTTCCATAATAGGTATACCAATTTACATTCCCACCAACAGTGCACAAGGGTTCCCTTTTCTTCACATCCTTGCCAACATTTGTAATCTCTTGTGTTTTTGATGATAGCCTTTCTAACAGGGGTGAGGTGATATCTCATTGTGGTTTTGACTTGCATTTCTCTGATGATTGATTAGTGATGTTGAGCATCTTTTCATGTCCCTTTGGCCATCTGTATGTCTTCTTTGTAAAAATGTCTATTCAAGTCCTCTGCCCATTTTTTAACCAGATTGTTTTTTTGCTCTGGAGTTGTATGAGCTCCTTTTATATTTTGGATATTAACCCCTTATGAGTTAGATGGTTTGCAAATATTTTCTCCCATTCTTGGGTACCTTTTCATTTTGTCAATTGTTTCTCTTGCTGTGCAGAAGCATTTTAGATTGACATAGTCCCACTTGTTTATTTTTGCTTACCTTTTTGGTGTCATACCAAAAAAATCATTACCAAGACCAATGTCAAGGATTTTTACCCCTACATTTTCTTTTAGGAGTTTTGTGCTTTCATGTATTAGGTTTAACTCTCTAATTCATTTTGAGTTAACTTTTGTAAGTAGTGTAAGAGAGGGATCTATTTAGATTTTTTTTGCATTTAGATATCCAGTTTTCCCAACACTATTTATTGAAGAGACTGTCCTTTCCCATCGTGTATTCTTGGCACCCTTGTCAGAGATTAGTTGGCAATATATGCAAGAGTTTTATTTCTGGGCTCTGAATTCTGTTCCATTGTTCTGTGTATCTGTATTTATGCCAGAACCACGCTGTTTTGATTACTATAGCTTTGGAATATAGTGTGAAATCAGAAAGTCTTATGCTTGCAGCTTTGTTGTTCTTTCTCAGGATTGCTTTGGCTACTCAGGATCTTCTCTGGTTCCATACAAATTTTAGGATTATTTTTTCTATTTCTGTGAAAACTGCCATTGGAATTTTGTTAAGGATTGCATTAAATCAATAGATGACTTTAGGTAGTGTGGACATTTTAATATTATTAATTCTTCCAATCCACGGACACAGGATATCTTACCATTTATTTGTGTCTTCTTCAATTTCTTTCATCAATGTCTTATAATTTTGCAAGTATAGATCTTTTACTTCCTTGGTTACATTTATCCCTAAGTATTTTATTATTTTTAATGCTGTAATAAATGTGATTGTTTTCTTTATTTCTTCTTCAGATAGTTTGTTGTTAATGCATAGACATGTAACTTATTTTTGTATGTTCATTTTGTATCCTGCAACTTTATTGAATTCATTTATTATTGCTAACAATTATTCTGTGGCATCTTTAGGATTATCTATATATAATGTCTTATCACCTGCAAACAGAGATAATTTTACTCCTTCCTTTCCAATTTGGATGACTGTTTTTTTCTTGCTTAGTCACTCTGGTTGGGACTTCCAGCACTATTTTAAATACAAGTGGTTAGAGTGGACATCCTTGTCTTTGTCCTTATCTTAGTGGGAAAGCTTTTAACTTTTCACTATTGAATATGGTACTAACTGTAGGCTTGTCATATATAGAATTTATTATGTTGAGGTAAATTCATTCTGTGCCCAATTTGTTGAGAGTTTTTATGAGGAAAGGATGTTGAATTTTTTCAAATGCTTTTTCTGCATCTATTGAGAAGCTTATATGGCTTTTATCTTTCATTGTATTAATGTGGTGTATCGCATTTATTGATTTGCATATGTTGAACCATCTTTGCATCCAAGGACTAAATCTCACTTGCTCATGGTACATGATTCTTTTAAGTTAATGTTGAACTTGGTTTGCTAGTATTTTTTTTGAGGCATTTTGCATCTATATTCATCAGAGATATTGGCCTGTAGTTTTCTCTTCTTGTAGTATGCTTATCTAGCTTTGATATCAGGGTAATGCTGGCCTTGTAAAATAAGTTTGGAAGCATTTCATTCTCTTCAGTTTTTTGGAAGTGTTTGAAAAGGATTGGCATTAATATTTTAAATGTTTGGTAGAATTCACCAGGGAAGCCATCTGGTTCTGGACTTTTGTTTGTTGGGAGGTTTTTGATTACCGCTTCAGTCTACTTAGTCATTTGTTCAGATTTTGTATTCTTTATGGTTCAGTCTTGATAGGTTGTATGTTTCTAGGCATTTATCCATTTCTTCTAGCTTATTCAATTTTTTGGTGTATAATTGTTCACAGTAATCTCTTATGATCTTTTGTTTTGTGTGGTGTCATTGGTAATGTCTCCTCTTTCATTTATGATTTTATTTATTAGAATATTTTCACTCTTTTCCTTAGTCTAGCTAAAGTTTTGCCAATTTTATCTTTTAGAAAAACCAGCTCTTGTTTTGCTAATCTTTTCTATTGTTTTTCTGGTTTATGTGTTATTTATTTCTGCTCTGATCTTTTTTCTCTCCTTCCTTTCTGCTAACATTGGGCAGAGTTTGTTCTTCTTTTCCTAGTTCCATAAGATGTAATGTTAGTTTATTTGTGACCTTTCTTTTTTCTTAATGTAGGCATTTATTCTTATAAATTTCCCTCTTAGAACAACTTTCACTACATCTTATAAGTTTTGGTATGTTTTGTTTCCATTTTCATTTGTTTCAAGATAATTTTTGACTTTCCTTTTCATTTCTTCTTTGACCTTTTGGTTGTTAAGGAGCGTGTTGTTTAATTTCGGCATATTTGAGAATTTTCCAGTTCCCCTGTTATCTATTTCTAGTTTCATACCATTGTGGTCAAAAAAGATATTTGGTATGATTTCAATATTATTACATTTGCTGAGGCTTGTTTTGTGACCTAACATATGATCTATCCTATAGACTGTTCCGTGTGTGCTTGAGAAGAATGTATTCTGCAGCTGTTGAATGGAATGTTCTGTGTATGTCTGTTAGGTCCATTCGTTTGAAGTTGTAGTTTAAGTCCTATGTTTCCTTACTGATTTTCTGTATGGATAATCTGTCTCTTTTTGAAAGTAGAGTATTGAAGTCCCCTAGTATTATTGTATTATTGTATTGTTGTCAATTCTCCCTTCAGATCTGTTAGTGCTTGCTTAATACACTTAGGTGTTCTAATGTTGAGTGCATATATATTTACAACTGTTATATCTTCTTGATGAATTAATCCTTTATCATTATATAATGATCTAATAATAATCCCATTATCATTATATAATGACCTTCTTTTTTTTTTTTTTACCATTTTTTACTTAAATTCTATTTTATCTGATATAAGTATAGCTACCCCTGCTCTCTTTTGGTTTCTGTTTGCATGGAGTGTCTTTTTCTATCTCTTCACTTTGAGCCTATATATGTCCTTAAGGTTGAAGTGAGTCTTTTGTAGGCAGCCTATAGTTGAGTCTTGTTTTTTTGGTCTATCCAACTAGTCTATGCCTTTAAACTGGAAAATTTCATCCAGTTACAGTAAACATAATTTTTGATAGGTGAGGACTTACTAATGATATCTTATTAATTGTTTCCTGGCTGTTTTAGTTCTCTTGTTCCTTTCTTTCTGTCTTGCTGTCTTTCTTTGTGAATTGATGATTTTCCATAGTGATATACTTTGATTCTCTTCTCTCTTTTGTGTATCTAATGTAGGTTTTTTTTCTTTGTGGTTACCATTTGGCTTACATAAAATATCTTATAGGCATTATAGTCTATTTTAAGCTGGTAACGACTTACTTCTATTGTATACAAAAACGCTACACTTTTACTCCTCCACAATGTGTGTTTTTGGTGTCACAATTTACTTCTTTTTACACTGTGTATTCATTAAAAAATTATTGTAGCTATGGTTACTTTTAATACTTTTGTCCTTTAACCGTAATACTAGAGTTAAATGACTAACGTACTACCATATTACAGTAATAGAGTATTCTGAATTTGACTATATACTTACCTTTACTAGTTATGTCTTATATTTTCATGCTACTAGTTAGCATTCTTTTGTTTCAGCTTAAAGAACTCCGTTAAGCATTTCTTGTAAGGCAGGTTTAATGGTGGTGAATTCTCTCTGCTTTGTTTACCAGGGAAATCTTTGTTTCACCTTCCATTCTGAAGGACAACTTTGTTGGGTAAAGCATTCTTGGTTGGCAGTTTCTTTTTTTTAGCATTTTGAATATATCATTCCATTCTCTCCTGGATTGCAAGGTCTGTGCTGAGAAATCCTCTAATAGACTTGTGGTAGTTATCTTGTTTGAGAGAAACTTTTTCCTCTTGCTGTTTTTAAAATTCTGTCTTTTAAAAAATCTCTCTCCAGGTTTGGGAAGTTCTCAGCCATTATTTCTTTAAACAAGGTTTCTACCCGTTTCTCCTTCTGGGACTCCAATGTTGCATACATTATTTCTCTTGATGGTATCCCATAAGTACCATAGGCTTTCTTCATTCCTTTTCATTCTTTTTGTTGTTGCTGTTCCTCTAATTGTATAATTTCAATTGATCTGCCTTCTTGATCACTGATTCTCTCTTCTGCTTGTTCAAGTCTGCTGTTGAAGCTCTCTATTGAATTCTTCAGTTCAGTCATTGTATTTTTCTGCACCCAAATTCCTTTTTTTATTTTAATATTTTCTATCTCTGCTGAATTTCATATTTTGTTCTTGCATTGTTTTCCTGATGTCGTTAAATTGTCTGTGGTTTCTTGTAGCTCTCTGAGCATGTGAAGATCAATTATTTTGAAATATTTGTGGAGTAATTCCTGGATCTCCATTTCTCTGAGGTCAGTTATAGGAGGTTTACAGTATTCCTTTGGTAGAGACACATTTCCCTGATTGTTTGTAATTCCTGTAGCCTTCCATAGCTGTTTGCACATTTGAAGAAGTCACCTTTTCCAGACATAGTGGACTGATTTTGGTAAGGAGAGCCTTTTACCTGTGGGTGGCAGCATGCTGGATTGTGTTGTGACCCTGGGTCTAGTGGTGCAGGGCCCCAGGTGCAGGAGTGTGTGGTGGCACCAGGTCAAGGAGGACATGATGTCTCTTGAGGTCAGGCCACTTGGGTCCATAGCATTGACAACTGTGTGGCTCTTGGCAAGCATTGTTGGGGGTCTGCAGTGGCTATTGTGGTTCTCAACAGAACCTCCAGTCTAGCAACTAAGGATGAATGTAAGCAGGAGTGGTGGCTGGAGCCAGTGGTGCGTACACACTCAGCTGTAGGGGCCAGCTGCATGTGGTTATATAGTGGTAGGGGCCAGTCACAGACACATGTAGTGACTGGGGGGCTATGGTAGGTAACCAGTGCTGGGGCCAACTATGGACTCACTGGCAGCTGTGAAGGCCCTGGCTGTCAGCATGCTCTCCTGTGGCAGCACAGTCTTCCCCAAGGGATGCACACTGCAGTGGAATCCAGTGACGGTGGCCCATCTGGGATAGTGCAGATGTGCAGCTGAAGGGGATAGCTACAGGTAGGTGCAGTAGTATTGGCTGGTGAGAGAAAGAAGGGCTTGATCTAGGCCCACAAAAAGCTGTGGGGACACTGGCTATTGCATGCTCACCCATGGCTGTGCACTATCACGGCAGATATCCTTGCTACTCTAGAGACTGATAACCACTGTCATGCCAGGGACACGCAGGTGCACAGCTGGTAGGGCTAGCCCTGATTGTGGGCACAGTGGTGTGGGTTGGCTAGGGGGGACCTAGGTTGGCATCTTAATCTAGTACAGCTGCAGAAGCCAAAGCTGACTGTGGATGTGACTCCTGGGCTCTGGTGGGGTACGGGAGGGATTCAGGTGGCTGTCATCTTACACTTGCACAGTCACTGAAACCTTGGATGGCTGCCAGTGTGGTTCCTGGGCTCTGATAGGGGCAGTTAGGTGGGCAGAGGGAGAAAGAGGGACTCCTTCCACTTTTGGTATCAGTGGACACAAATACCCGTGTGGTAAAAGCTGGGGAGATCTGTGAGGGGTCCGTGGTGGCTGTGCTGGCAGTTGGTGTTTTGGTGGCGAAATCTGCTGTTTGTCTGCTCAAAAAAATTGTGGTCTGTGGACCAAAATTGTTCCTGCTGCATGTCTGCTAATAGCCTCTGACTCTCTTCCTTGCTTCCAGCCTGCTCTGTACATCTCAGCTTTGCCAGTCTGGGTGGGGTGAAACCACAATGAGACCTCCCTGCAGTACCCTGAGAGGCTGGACAAGCTGGTCATTCACCCTGCTCTTCCTTTCCTGCCAAGTAGAGCTCTTTCTAGCTGGAAAGTTCATTCTTGTCTCGAAACAATGCCTCTTGGGGTCTGGGATGATGCAGGCAAAATTTGGTTGTGTTCCCTCTCTTCTTGTGCAATTCTTCTCAGTTTTCTTGTTCCACTGTGTTGCTAAAACTTCCTAAGTGGACTCCAGAGTTCTCCCAGAGCTGTTTTTGTTCATGGATAGCTGTCCAATCATTGATCTTTCAGGGGAGATGGGGAAGCTGGGCTCTTCTGTGTCACCATATTTTCCACCAAAATATCACCAGTTTTTTTCTTCCAGCTCTTTAAACATATCATCCTACTCCCTTCTGATCTGTAAGGTTTCTGCTGAAAATTCCACTGATAGTTTGTAAGGGTTCTCTTATAGGTGACAAGTCACTTTTTTCTTACTGCTTTCAAAATTCTCTTTGCGTTTGACTCCTGATGATTTGATTATACCATTAGCTCTCCGTGTGGGTTCCACACCCACAGATGCAACTAACTGTGGATCGAAAGGCCTATGATAGTTGCGTTTGTACTGAACAGGTACAGACTTTTTTCTCATCATTATTCACTAAACAGTATAGTATAACAACTATTTACACAATATTTACATTGTATTAGTTATTACAAGTAATCTAGAGAAGATTTAAAGTATGCAGGAGGATGATTATAGGTTATGAAATACTGTGCCCTTTTATATAAGGGACTTGAGCATCCATGGATTTTGGTATCTGTGGAGGGTCCTGAAACCAATCCCCCATGGATACTGAAGGACAAATGTAAAGTGGATCTTTTTGGATTCTTTTTTTTTTTTTTAAAGATTGGCACCTGCACTAACATCTGTTGCCAATCTATTTTTGTTTGTTTTCTTCTTTTCCCCAAAGCCCCCAAGTACATAGTCGTGTATTCTAGTGTGAGTGCCTCTGATTGTGCTATACGGGACGCCACCTCAACGTGACCTGATGAGCGGTCCCATCTCTGCGCCCAGGATCTGAACCAGTGAAACCCTGGGCCGCCCAAGCGGAGTGCGCGAACTAAACCACTCAGTCACAGGGCCTGCCCCTGGATTCATTTCTGCGGGGACTTTTTGCTCTCTCTGAATCTGGATTTCCATTTCCTTCCCCAGATTTGAGACATTTTTAGCCATTATTTCTTTGAATAAGCTTCTGGTACTTTCCCTGTCTTCTTGTGAAACTCTCATAATGCTTATTTGGTCCTCTTGAAGGTGTCTCATAAGTTTCTTAGGCTTTCTTCGCTTTTTTAATTCTTTTTTTTCTTTTTGCTCCTCTGATTAATTTCCAATGACCTATCTTTCAGTTTGTATTCCTGTCTTCTGCTTCATCTAGCCTGATGTTGAAACCCTCTAGTGAATTTTTTGAGTTCAATTGTTATAATCTTCAGCTCCGTGATTTCTATATGGTACTTTTTTATATTTTCTAACTCCTTGTTGAAATTTTCACTTTGTTTATGCATTGTTCAAATGCTGACCTTGGTGAGCATCTTTATGATGGTTATTTTGAATACTCTGGCAGGTAAATCATATATCTCCATTTCCTTAGGGTCAGTTTCTGAAAATTTATCTTGTTTCTTTGTTTGAAATAAATTTTTATGTTTTCATTTTCCTTGACTCTCTACATTGCTGTTTGAACGTTAAACAACACAGCCACCTCTCCCAGTCTCCACTCCTAGCCTCTTACGGGAGAAGACCCTCATCAATAAACCTATGCAGAGATTCTGGAGACCTCGCAAACCTTCATGCTAGTCCAGCCCATGTTCTTTGTTCTTAGCAGCCTCCAGGCATCTAGAATATGCTGGATCCCATCAGTGCTCAGAGATAAGTGAGACAGATCCCAGTTCCTTGGGCAACCTGCAGAGAAGTTGAATCATTAAATGCCCTGTTTCTTTTTCTCCTCAGGGATAAGTTGAGACCTATAGTTTTTAGCCTGTTCACTCTGCACTAAGCTGGGATGAAGGGTTCTGGCAACTACCTGTGTGCTAGATTAAGTGTTGTCTTTGTTGTCACTAGCTCCCAGGCAACTCAAGTATGCCAGGTCCTATTAGTGCACCAAGGCAAGAAAGACAGACCCAGCCCTTTGGTTAGCTTCTGGAAAAGTTGGAGCACTTCTCAATTCTTCCTCAGGGAGAAGATGGGAGCTGGGGTTCATCAGCAGCTCATGTTGTGCTGAGCTGGGGGAGCAGCTGTGGCAAGCCCTTGCACATTTGGTCTAACCACAGTTTTGTTCCCTGTAGTCCCCAGGACACTTAGTATACATTGGGCCGTTTCAGCTCTCCAATACAGGCGAGATTGAATCCAATCTCTCTTGTAGCACACAGAGAAGTTGGGATACTAGATGTGTGTTCCAACTCCTTTGCTCCTCAGGGAGAATTTGGGAGCTTGGGGTTTTCCTCTTGATTGTATGGCACTGTGCCATGAGTAGGGATTATGGCAAGAAGCTGTCTCTGCTTTTCCTATCAGTTTTGATGAAGCTGATTTCTCACTCACCAGGGTTGCAGGACCCCCTCAACTAGTTTCTGGATTTCTAACCGAGGGAATTGGTGTATGTGTTGCTCTTGAATTGGTGTATCTGTGGGAGAAAGGAGAGTCCAGGGCTTCCTATTCCACCACCTTGCTCCTACTCACATATCTCTTCTCTCTTAATCTGACATCTATGAGACTTTCTCCCTAACTACTCCACAAAAATTGCTCACCAATGACTTTGATAATTTTATTGCTAAATCCTGTGGTGAATCCTGTGATGAAGATCTTCATCTTATTTGTCCTAACAGCAACATTCAATGTAATGGATTCTTCCTTCTTGGAAGCTTTTCCGTTATTCCCAACTGTGCTTCCAGACTGCCATTCTCTGTGGTTATCTTCCTATCTCATTAGCTACTCCTTCTCAGTCTACTTTGTTTGTCTTTCGTCTCCTGATTTATAAATGTAGGAGCTTCATTTTTGGATATCTTCTCTGACATTATTTTGGTGATCTCATCTAGTCCTCATCTCTTTTAATACTGGTGACCCTCCATATCTTAATACAAACAATTCTCGAATTTATATTTCTAGTCTAGAATACCCTCCTGAACTCCAGATCTATCTATGAAACTTCCGAGTAATTATCTCCCCTTGGATGCCACATCCAAAGCTTACACTATTCAGTTTTCCCATTCTTAGGCACAGCATCTTAATAATTATTCAGGTCAGAAACCTTAGAGTGTTCTTTAATTCTTCTCTTTATTTTGCAACACGTAACCCATTCATAGGGATGTCTTGTTGGGTCTTCCTGTAAAATAATTTGATTATTGCTACCACTATGGACCAAGCTACCTTCACATCTAGCTTTAATTATTAGAAGAGCTTCTACCTTTAAAATATTTTCAGATTCTATTATCCACCATCTCTATTATTATTACTCTTTTTCAAGCCGCATCATCTCCTTGATTATTTCAATAACCTCTAATTATTCTTACTGCATCTGTGCTACTACAATCTATTTTTCAGCACAACAGCCAGAATGAACTGGTTGAAATGTAAGTTGGATCCTCTCACTTCTCTGCTCAAAAAAAACTTGAATCATTCCCACTTTTCTCAGAGTGCCATTATAACAGTCTACCAGACCCTGTAAAATACTCTCCAATCAACTCTTTCTTCTCTGCTCTTGTTTTCTATCACATACCCTCTCTTTTGTTCAATTCAGGTCTCCTGTGCAAGCCTGGCACATTCCCACCTCACAGATTCTGCCTTGATTGTTCCCAGTGCCTTGAATACTTATCCCCCGGTACCTGCATGTCTTGCTCCTTTATCTTCTACAAGTTCTTCATGATGGCATTTTTTTTTCTGTTTTTCTCACCAGTTTATTTCTGGTTCTTAGAACAGTGCCTGGCATATAGTAGGGACTCAATAGATATATTTGCTCAATTTTTTAATGGATTTTAACTTTTTTCCCCCATGCTGTGTTACTAGTTAGATATTTTTTAAATTTTAATTTTTACTTGTATTCTTGCTTTTTTTGAAAAAAATACTTTATTTTTTAAGAGCAGTTTTAGATTTACAACATAATTGTAATAGAAAAGATTTCCCATATACTCCCTTCCCCAACACATGCATAGCCTCCCCCATTCTCAACATCACTCACCAGAATGGTACATTTTCTTTTTCGTTTTTTTTTTTTTTTTTTTTTTTTTTTTTACCAAAAATGAACCAACACTGACACATCATAACAACTCAAAGTCCATAGTTTACCTTGGGGTTCACTCTGGCTGTTGCATGTTCTATGAGTTTGGACAAATGTATAGTGACATATATACATCGTTATAATATCATACAGAATATTTTCACTATAGCAAAAAACTTTGTGCTCTGTCTATTTATCTCCCTACCCTCTGGCAAACTCTGATCATTTTATTATCTTCATAGTTTTGCCTTTTCAAAAATGTCATGTAGTTGAAATCATACAGTATATAGCTTTTTTCAGATTGGCTTCTTTCACTTAGCAATATGCATTTAAAGTTCTAATTTTTCATTTATTTATTTTTTGCTGAGGAAGATTTGCCCTGAGCTGACATCTGTGCCAATCTTCCTCTGTTTTGTAAGTGGGTTGCCACCACAGCATGGGCACTGATGAGTAGGTCTGCACCTGGGCCACCAAAGTGGAGTGCACTGAACTCAACCACTAGGCCACTGGGTCGGCCTCTAAAGTTCTACTCTTGCTTTTTATATTTTAGCTTTCTTTGACTTGCTAATATAATGAAAGAAGAGTATTTCTCTGGATTTCTCAAAAAAAAAAAAACTATAAGGACATTGGAAGGGAGAGTCATAGATTTACCATTTCAGTCTTATAATCAGAAGTTCAACTACAGGATATAACATTTGATGCAAGAAAATATTTCCAAATCATTTCTTTCTTTGCTTTTGTTCATTATTACTAGATAAAATATATGTTAGATATCAATTGTTAGTCTCAGATGAACTCTAGTCATCTTGATCTTAGTATATTTTTGTCTCATATTCTGACAAATGAGGCTTCTATTATTATCAGAAGTTTTTCAAGTTTTGGGAGGACTTTGTAGATATTGTAGAAGAAAGCTGAGAAGACTGCTTTAGAACCTGCTATCCAGATTATTTTTTAATATAGGAAATTGCCTACATATAATCTCAACAGTAAATAAATTGGAATAAGATTGTGTAAGATCAGAAGTATTGAAAACATTTTCTAGGGCATTAAAGTGTCTATATTTGTTCCACGAGGCCGCTTACAAGAGATGAAAGGATGCCAAGTATGTAAGTGTCTAGACCTCCATTATCTGCTTCAACTGGAGCAGCTCCATTTTCTATGTTTAATATATTATAAATTTGCATAAAAGTACACTAGAGAAAGAGTTCCACTGCTTAAAGTGGAAAAAAATTTAAAACTACAATTGTAGAGAAAAGGTAGATTCATTGGATTAAGAGAAAACTTAGTATAAATCTCACTTCAATCATTTAATAGCTCAGATATAAAGATAAGAATCTGCTACAAACATAGTCTGAAAAATGTACCCCCAAACAGCATTTATTGCAATATTTGACAAATAGTTGGATCCATAAATTATGGTTATTATTGCTATTACTTTTATTTCAAGGCTATATTCATTTATTTCTAGTTTATAAATATGAACCTAGTCTGATCTAGGTTCTGAGAATTCAAAAATGAAAAATATCTGTCCTCAAATATGTAGCACTCAGGTAAGGGGAAGAAGTATATATATATACACATGTATATATATACACATATTTTTAAAATTATAATAAAATAATTATTGTATATAATTATTGTATTGGGAATAGGTGAAGGGTACTAACATGGGTGGGGTAAAAAATCCCAAAGTCAGTCAAATGGAGTCAGGAAAGTTTCAGAAAGCATTTTATGTGAAATATGAGATTAATGAGAGTTTTCTATTTGGACAAGCCAAGGGAGCATGTTATAGGCAAAAGGAAGAATATATACAAACTTAAAGAGACACTAGAGACTAGAGCATGCTTAGCAAGCTTTTATTAAGTTATTATTGTTAAAATATAAAATGGATGGGATGATATGAGATTTATAGACAGTATTAGATCAGAAAGTATATTAAACAATATGCAGAGTTTTTGTTTTCTCCTCTTAAGTATAAGTAGACACCCAAGATTTCTCAGTAGAGATATACTGTTATATATAAATAGAAATTAAGTGAAAAAATTATTTTTCTTTCTTTTTTTGATAAATTGCTAATAAATAGTGATAATGGTTGATTTAAACTATATAGTTTTTTGATGTTAGATGAAAATTAGTTCCTAAGTTCATTTCTAAATGCTCATATTATCTTTGTAGAAAATATTTTGTTGTGACTCTAAAACATATTTATTTTAAAGTGTGACTTAAGCTTCTGCTTTAAAAACCCCAGTTTTATACCTTCGTTTAAAGCTTGTGGGACAGTATTTCATATTCTTGGAAATGTGATTTCAACTTTTGCTTTTAGAAATCAGTTTTGCACTTCAGTTGTAAAGATCATGGCACATTACTTAAAAACCAAACGTGAATGCTTGAAAGCTACCTGTCATTTGCCATTCCAAAAAAAGGTTTCTGACTCTCCGTGGACTATAACCTTAGTTTAATTGTCTCCTTCATTTCTGCTCACAGAACTCTTGCTATTTCCCTGAACTTCCTAAGTTACTAAGTTTTGGGAGACTTGTTAAGGTCTGTCCCAGGAAATCTATTTTCAGCTATCATATTAGGCCTTGAGATGCCTATCAGAGGTATGATCTGCTCTAATGACCTGAGAGGATTCCAGGTTAATCACGTTACTAGTTATTATATTGGAATAGAGATGCATCTTTGGACCTTAAGGACTGATTTTAACTTAGAAAGATTGTCAGGGTGATTACATATTATGGATCATTTTCATGAAGTCCCCAAACCCTTCAAAAGAAGCAAAATACTGTGTGCTCATATATTTGTATATTTAAAATATATTTGCATATTCATAATATATTCATAATACCATCAAAGATAACTGTAACTCACCACCTCCAAAATAATAAGTTTAAGAATTGCTGCTTTTTTACCAAAAGAATACCTTTAACTAGTAATAATTCAGAGAAAGAGCAGGGAATCCCAATTCTTACCCCATAAGGCAATGCTCCAGTCATGCTAATTGTCATTACTGCAAACCCCTTTACTAAGCCATTGCTTACCTGTGTGTGTGTGTGTGTATACATACTTGATTTAACACAGAAATTAGTTATGCAATTACCTGTCTAAAATATTTTTTAAACTGGGAAAGAACACGTGATATTTTACATGTACACAATGGAATACTGTTGTCAAAAAGATGGATGAAATATGTAATTTTTGCAATGGCACTGGGTGATGATTTGAACGTAACAATACCAAAAATAGGGAGAGTAAAAAGGAAACAGTTTCACATCTATTTAAACTAGTTTTAATTTGAAAGTGTTATTTTAATGAGTGACATTAAAATATATTCACCTTTTTTGCATGTTTCAGATGCTAAAAACTTATTCAAGCCATGACTATTTTTCTTACCAAAAAAGTGCTTTTTCTTGAAACATAATTTAAGCTTTATCAATGAGGGCAGGAAAAAACTCTTACCCAAATGAAAGTTATGTATTTTTCTATTCTGTTGTTCTGATTGCAATGTAGAAGTTTCATTATCTGTGCAAAATAGTATTGCAACTTTAACTTCTTCATAAATAACCATGTTTGTAACCAAGGATATTTTATAAACAGTTACCTAGTTCTTATCTTGGGTTATCATAATAACTCATATTTTTATTTTCATATTCTCCTAAAATATAAAGTTTGGTTTATCAGGCCATAGCATTTATAAGTTGGGGTTTGGATTAGAATCATTGTTAGAAGAGAATCAATAATAATAAAGGTAGTAAGGACAATCATCTTTGCTTTGAATTCCTACCAGCAAAATCATTAGAAATATCCAATATTATCTCCTCTAAGAGTTAGAGATGAGTCTCGTGTTCTCTTTGACAGTCAAAAAAAATCATTTACTGACAAATGCCAAAACATACACCCTCCGGCTCTCTTTTTCTCCTGATACCACCCAGTTCCTAGGATGATGCCCCTCAAGGTTCAGTGTGCTCCCTCCCTTAGCTGTTATTGCACTAATTGCATTTTGACAGCATATTGGCACTTTGTGCAGTAATGTTTCATCTTCACTGATTCTGTCATTGATGTTGACCTAGTCATTCCTGGGGCAATTGATATTGACTGTTTATGTTCATGTTCAATTGTTCTACTCTTGAAGAGCAGGGGGTATGGCTACAAAAAAATATATTCTTTCACTCAGTTTTTCAGAGTCCCAAGCTATGTTATTTGCCTTGATCTTTCTTTTTCTTTCTTAGCTCTAGAAGACGTTAGAAGAAAGAAATATTAATAGGGTCATATAAACGAATAGCCACATGTAAAAACTAATGCCCCCTATATTCAGCCAGGGTTGCTTAGACAAGCTAAGGTACCTAGGGTACTCTAAATTCTTTCTTCCTTCAGAGTGAGCTTTCTGCTCACGAGATAGTTTATGGAGAGAAATGTTAAGTGATCAGTTTCCTCAACATTGGTTAAGAATATTGGACCATAGAACAGACTATCCATGTCAGTTTGTATAATCATTACATATCCAGAATGGTCTTTGATTTTTACGTAAATAGGACAACCTATTGACTACTCTTGGTAGTCTAATTAGTCCTGAATTGTCCAAATAGATTTCAAATTTTTGCCCTGAGGACTAGAGTAGGCCACCGTTTGGCTACCTCCTGTATCAATGATTTTAAAATCTTGTAAGATAGTCCATTTTTGTGTCCTGGTAAACATTAATTTCTTCATAATTGACTCTGATATGATAGCTCAAACTTAATTATCACGAATCTGAAATATGTAAGTCATTCTGAGTAGCTGTTGTCAGTAAAATGTAAAAAAAAATCAATTACTCTAGTTTACTGGGGAAAAAGATGTTGATAATATTCACCTTATAAAAGCAAAGTGCTACTTTTGTATTCCTAATTATTGGAAGCTATATTTTAAAAGTGCTATTGCTTCAGTAACTGCTTTATTGATTTAAATATACTTGAAGTGTAAAATTAGTTTTAAGCCCCCTCAAACTGTAAAATATTAATGAAGATATTAGAGAAAATGTTTCTAAGTTTAAGACTAAAGAAAAATTGAAAGTTTCTTTTGGGTATTATATTATGCAAAATAAATAAAATTCTGGAGAGAAGGTACACATGGTTTTGAAGTTTTATCTCCTTGTAAAATTTTAAAATGTTGAAGCTGACAATCTGAATTCTCTTTTTAACTTATTTTCATGAAAACTGAAGAATTTCCAAGTAAGACTTTCTCTTGAGACACTTGTCTTAGCTGGAATTAAATGGTTAAAAACTAAAAACAGTTCTTAAAAGTTATTTTGTTTAATATTATGAATGCTAGTGTTCCCATCATTTCTACAATTGAATTGTGTTGTCATTTAATGTCTGTTATTGTGCCTTATATTATTAATATATTTTCCTTTTTTGGCCCAAAAAGGAGAAAAATTTTATAGCAAATGTAGTTTAATATCTGTATAAACTATCTCCTACCCTATTTGAAAATAACTAATTGTTTTTGTTTATAAAATAGCAAGTATCATAACCACCATCAATTACTGCAACATATTCCCCTTGCAATAATAAATAAACATTGACACTTGAGAGAGAGGAGAAAAGAGAGAAGTAAATCTCCTAAATGTACTTTCTCAGATATACATGACAGTTTTAAATAGCACCTTTTTCTGTGTGTGACACATACTGCTTTAATTTTGTTTGAAATATTTATTAGTTTCTTGATGATAAGATGGAAGAGGGAGATATCACTTTTTGAGAATACAAAAAGTTTTATGTCATTTATTTTAAATCTTCAGCTGCTTCACTCTCAATATTATTTTGTTTCCTTTGTGGTGGCCAAAAGAGATCGACTAGAAAAGTACAACTGGCATCAGGCAGCATATTCAATTACATGTAAAAGCTATTTATTTAGCTCTTTTTGTGAGTAAAATATAGTGCTCAGTGCTGGATGAACAAGCAGTTAAGCTTTAAAATTATGTTTATTTCCGTAGCAGAAAATAGATGAGTTGATAAAATTGATTTCTTTTTCATCAATCCCTAAAAATCTGAGAGATATATATATATGTATATATATCTTTCTTTCTTTCTTTTTTTTTTTTAGGAAGATTAGCCCTGAGATAACTACTGCCAATCCTCCTCTTTTTTCTGAGGAAGACTGTCCCTGAGCTAACATCCATGCTCACCTTCCTCTACTTTATATGTGGGACGCCTACCACAGCATGGCGTGCCAAGCGGTGCCATGTCCGCACCCGGGATCTGAACCGGCGACCCCAGGCCGCCGAAGCAGAATGTGCATACTTAACCGCTGCAGCGGGCTGGCCCCTGTATATATCTTTCTGATCTCTGTCCAGAATGAAAGATCTTAGATTAGATTTCCTAGTGTATGATAAATAGTTAATGATTATTTGTTGAATTAGTAAATATGGTGCCAGTTTATGCTGTAATAGTAAATCCTTATCTTCACTAATCTGTAAGAATATTACCACCTTTTTTCTATAAATTCAATAATGTCAATTGACTGCTGAAAGATCAGAAACATATATGGCCTGCATTTTTAAATAATCTGATACCTATTAGACATAACTAAGATCTTATGTTGTCTTGTTAAAACCCTTGGCATCATTGTCATTTTTAAGAAAACACTGAATTGTTTTATTTTATTAGAAATCTACCATTTTTCTATTTATACATTTATTTTCTTAATGTGCGCTTGCCGTAGCTGAACTTAATTATATTTAAGATCTTTGATGAACATTTATAATTCTAATTATATTTTATATAATCTACTTAACTTGATTCAGGTGGCAGATTTTCAAAATTCTTAATTATCCTAATTTGGCTAAACTAACTTTTAGAAATTTATTAAAGATTTTCTTCATTTGGTTTTAAATGAATATTTACTCAAATTATATCCTAATATTTGAATAATTGTTACAAGTTAAACCCAGAAGTAGTAGATTGATAACTTGAACAACTTAATGGGTGTGTGCATATTATATGAAGATTGCTTTTAGATTATACACTTTGAGACTTGAAGGGTACTGGAACATTACCTAATGTAATTCTTTAATATACTCTCTGATTTTATTCTTTCATTGAACATCTATAGCATGCAAGGAATTAAGCTATGTACTGTAAAGCATAAGTGAATAGGTTAGTCTGTAGGTATTCACAGTGGAGTTGGGGCATAAAAAAATTGAAGTGTATAATTCAAAAGATTGGGGTTTAATAAAAAATAATTTCAGCACATATACCAAATTCTTTTCTTTGCATGTGATATACATGTTATAGTATATTCAAATGATCCCTTTTTAATGCTGACTTTGTCACTACTAATTTTTTAAGAACCAGACATCCCCAAATTCCTCTCCCACTCCACATAGACACGTGGAGGGAAAGGGTTGGGAATCTTAAGATTCTGTGCATATACTTTCATTTGTTCTCTTTATCTTGGACTTAAATTAGAAAGCATATTAAAATGTGAAGTATATAATTTGAGAGAAAATAAAAATTTCAATTTGGAAAATTAGCCATATAAGATAATTTTAGAGAAAAATTAAATATCAGTTTATAAAACTAAGTGTAATGCCTTTACCACTCTGACATATTTCATCTTCTGGGGGAAAAAACATCCTTAGCTACTAAAAAAAGACTTAAAATCATAATTTAAAAATCATCAAGGAAATAAAAATATTATTTGCTAATCAATGAATTTAACATCAAAATTAAAAGGGAAGGAGTCATGTACAAAATAAGGGAAGGGATTAAGCGACTAAATATTCACAGCATCTTGAGACCACTAGACTTCTTCCCCCAGCTTACTTCTAGAAGTTTGGCATCCAGGATTCTAACTTCCAGGTAGCAGAATGGAAGAGTCTTCTTTGAAGAACAGATCAATCCTAAAGAAAAAGAAAAAAGAAAAGCAACTTAAAGATATTGACATCAAGGTTTTGCTAATGAAATGGCTGAGCCATATCATCCTCAGCACAAGATTAGATTGACAAGCCCCGACTATGCCCAGAAAACTTCTAATCAACTTTCAGTGTCCTAAGGAGTGGGGCAAATACTTGAAGATTGCAGCATTTGTCTTCATCTGACATTTGGTTCCTTAGAGTTATTCTAGCCTGTCTTTTTCAATATGTAAAGAGTTAATGAGCTAAAAAAATATAATATGCATGTAAGATTTCTCCATTTCTTTTCATAGCTTGATAGCTCATTTGTTTTTATCACTGTATACCCATCTCCATTGTATGGATGTTCCATATTTATCTACTCATCTATTGAAGGACATCTTGGTTACTTTTGGCTTCTTTTGGGAAGTGTGAATCAACTTGCTATAAACATTTTTGTGTGGGTTTTTGTGTGGACATAAGTTTTCAACACATTTGGGTAAATAGAAGTGAGATTACTGGATCATAAGACAACACTATATTTAGCTTTGTAAGAAACTGTCCAACTGACTTCTAAAGTGGCTGTGCCATTTTTCATTCCCACCAGCAATGAATTAATTTCTGTTGCTCTACATTCTTGTCAGCATTTGGTGTTGTCAGTGTTTTGGATTTTAGCCATTCTAATAGGTGTGTAGCAGTATCCCATTTTGTTTTAATTTGCAATTTTCTAATGATATATGATTTTGAGAATCTTTTCATATACCTATTTTCTATATGTATCTCTTCTTTGGTGAGGTGTTTGTTTAGATCTTTTGCCCATTTTGTAATCTTTTTGTAATTGTTGAGTTTCTTTGTATATTTTAGATACACGTCCTTTATTAGATACGTGTTTTGCAGAGATATTTTCCCAGTCTATGGCTTGTCATTTTGTTCTCCTAATAGTATATTTCACAGAGAAGAAGTTTTTAATTTTAATGAAGTCCAAATTATCAGTTTTTCTCATGAGTTGTGCTGTTGCTGTTCTATGTAAAATCATTGCCAAATGCAAGGTCACCTAGATTTTTCTCCTATATTGTCTTCTAGAATTTGTATAGTTTTATGTTTCTCATTGAGACCTATGATCTATTTTTTTCTTTGAGCAAGATTAGCCCTGAGCTAGCATCTGCCACCAATCCTCCTCTTTCTTCTGAGGAAGCCTGGCCCTGAGCTAACATCCGTGGCCATCGTCCTCTACTTTATATGTGGGATGCCTACCACAGCATGGCTTGCCAAGCAGTGCCAGTCTGCAACCGGGATGTGAACAGTGAACCCCGGGCCACCAAAGTGAAACGTGCACACCCAACCACTGCACCACCAGGCTGGCCCTTATGATTTATTTTGAGTTAGTTTTCATAAAAGGTATAAAGTCTCTGTCAAGATTATTTTTTTTGCATGTCTACTTGTTCCAGCATCACTTGTTGAAAAGACTAGCCGTTCTCCATTGAGTTGCCTTTACTCCTTTGCCAAAAATCAGTAGACTATATTTGTGTGGTCTATTTCTGGGCTCTGCATTCTGTTCCATTGTTTTGTTTGTTCTTTTGCCAATATCTTGATCACTGTAGCATTATAGTTAGTCTTGAAGTCTGGTAGTCTTAGTCCTCTGACTTTGTTTTTCTTCAGTATTGTCTAGGCTCTTCTGAGTCTTTTGCCTTTTCTTATAAACTTTAGGGTCAGTTTTTTGATATTCACAAAATGATTGGGATGGCTCTGAATCTATAGATCATTTTGGAAGAATTGACATCTTAATAGTATTGTTTTTCTATCCATTAACTTGGAATATTTCTTCTTTAATTTATATCAGCTTTGATTTCTTTCATCAGAATTTATAGTTTTCCTCATACGGATCTTGTACACATGTTAGATTTATACCTAAATATTTCATATTTTTGGATGCTAATGTAAATAACATTGTGTTTTTAATTTCTAATTCCAATTGTTCACTCGTCATATATAGGAAAGCAATTGACTCGTATATAAATTTTGTATCTTGCAACCTTGCTACAAGCACTTATTAGTTTCAGAAGATTTTTTGTTGATTTTTTTCATTTCCTACTTAGGCAATAGTAACTGGCTAACTTATTAGCTTGTATGTAGGTTAAATGAAATTTTGACTCAACATGTTTCTATATGGCAACAATTGGCTGGAGCTACTTAGCAGCTGCCCCTTTCAGTGAATTATGTTTTCTCCAGTTTGCCATGGTCCCCACTACTGTGGTCCATTGTCAGTTGCTTTTTTTTATAATTCAGTTTTTATTTTCTTATTGTAAAATTAAGAGACATTACAAAGTAGTGATTTGTACCAAGACTCAAGCTATAATTCCTGTATTCAAATCTGAATAACTACATAAACCTGTATGACTTTGGGCAAGTCATTTAATTTCTGTGCTTCTATTTTCTCATCAGATAATGATGATGGATACAATAATAGTGTTTTCTTTATATTTGTTGTGAAGATTCACTGACTTAGTTACTAACTAAATTTTGCTAGTAACTAAGTTCACTAAGTGAACAACAACAAGGGACAGTCCTGACTGAGGTGGAAGAGGGAGAAATTCCTTTTGGAGAGAAAAAAAATCCAACTTTGCAGGCTGTAGACCTTCACAGTTGGCCAGGGAGGAGCCACCGTAAGGTACACAGCCCTCCCTGGAGGAGTGAGGACCTGAGTGAGGGCACGTTATCACTAAAAGCGTCTTTCAGACTCAGCACAACTGAGACAAGTGTCATAATATCTGGCTTCGCTGGCTATTAACTGCAATAAGCCAAAAAAAAGCTGGCTCTTAAGAAGCCCATATGCAATTTCACCTGTTTCAGAAAGCAACCTAAAATTACCAGAAAGAAAGGTGCACTGTCCTTTGGTGAAAAGAGACTCACCTGGTAGGCTCTGGATGAATCTTGGTGAGAGGTGAGACCTCTGGAGACATTGATGGCAGCCATTGCTGCGACCTAGTACACGTGTGATGACACAGACCCTGGCAGACACCATTGGAGTTCTTCCCCTGGCCTGTTAGCCCAGGGGTCTGCCACACCCACTAGAGCACAGATTTAATCCAACTCAGCCAGGAGGTAGGCAACCCTCTGTAGGGATTGCCCCACACAACAGCAAGCCCTTGGGAAACTTTTGGACCTCCATAGACTGGGTCCCTCAATCCCCTGTAGGCAGGCAAATGTGTCCACTTCTGTGGGGCAGGGCCTGCATGAGGAGCAGGTGAATTGTGGGGGCATTGTGGAGAGGGTGGGGGCCTCTGCAGTGGAGCAGTTGGGTACGCTCCAGGGGATTGGGAAGTGTGCATGGGCCAGGACTGTATTGATGGTGTGTGTGAACCCTTTGGGGTTTGGGCTTATTAATGGTAGACAACATGTACTTCGCAAACAGCTACAAAGGGAATTGGCCCTGCCTTCCAAAGCCTGAAAGACTTGGGTGCTCCCATGCCTGGGACCAGCCTCACTCAGCTGCAATCCTAAAATCTGCAAGAGAAGGGCAGCAAGTGATATATAAAGGAAAGCCCAAAAGGCTATCAGTGAAACCCTTCAGCCAAAACCCTACAGGCTAGAAGAGAGTGGCATGACATATTTAAAGTGCTGAGGAAAAAACCCAAAGCCAAGACTACTCTAGCTGGCAAAGTTATCATTCAGAATGGAAGGAGAGAGAAAGAGTTTCCCAGGCTAGCAAAAATTAAAGGAGTTTACCACCAAGAAGCCAGTTCTACAAGAAATGCTGAGGGACTTATATAAGTGGGAAAGAGAACAACGCAAATATGAATAAGAAAATTATCAAAAAAAAAAAAAAAAAACCCCAGGCAATCAAATCACTGGTAAAGGCAAAAGTACAATAAAGGTAGCAGATCAACCACCTATGAAGATAATATGAAGGTCAAAAGACAAAAGTACTAAAATTACCTATTTCAATGATAAGAGGGTAATGGGTAGACACACACAAAATAAGTGATTAGATATGATTTCAAAAACATAAAATGTGGGAGAAGGGGAGTAAAAGAGTAGAGCTTTTAAAAAGAGTTCAAACTAAAGAAATTATCAACTCAATATAGATGCTATATACATAGAATATTTTATATGAACCTCATGGTAATCACAAATCAGAAATCTATAATAAATAAACAAATAAATAAGAGGAAGGATATCAAACATATTACTAAGGAAAGCCATCAAACCACAAGAGAAGAGAACAAGAGAAGAAGAAAGGAAGAGAAGAACTACCAAAACACCAAGAAGAAAGTAGCAAAATTGCAATAGATACATATTTATCAATATCTAATTTAAATGTCAATGGACCAAATGCTCCAATCAAAAGGCAAAGGGTGGCCAATTGAATAAAAAGACAAGACACATATATATGCTCCCTCAAGAGACACACTTCAGATCTAAAGACACTCACAAACTAAAAGTGAAAGGATGGACAAAGATACTCCATGCAAATGGCAAAGAAAAGAAAGCAGGAGAAGCAATATTTATGTCAGACAAAATAGACTATAAAACAAAAAGTGTAACAAGAGACAAAGAAGGGCCCTACATAATGATAAAAAGAACAACCCAACAAGAGGTTGTAACACTTGTAAATATCTATGCACCCAACATAGGAGCACCTAAATATATAAAGCAATTATTAACAGACATAAAAGGAGAAATAGACAGTAACACAATAATAATAGGGGACTGTCACACTCCACTTACACCAACAGATAGATCCTCCAAACAGATGATCAATAAAGAAACATTGACCTTAAATGACACATTAGACCAGGTGGACTTAGTAGTTATATATAGAAGATTACATCCAAAACCATAGAATACATATTCTTTTCATATTCTCGTGGAATATTCTCCAGGATTGATCGCATATTAGGCCATAAAGCAAGTCTCAATAAATTTACACACATCAAAATAATACCAAGCATCTTTTCTGACCACAATGGTATGAAACTAGAAATTAACTACAGGAAGAAAATCAGAAAAGTCACAAATATATGGAGAGTAAACAAAATGCTACTGAATAATGATTGGGTCAATGAAGAAATCAAAGGAGAAATTTAAAAAAAAACCTGGAGACAAATGAAAATGAAAATACGACGTGCCAAAATCTATGGGATACAGCAGAAGCAATTCTAAAAGGGAAGTTTATAGCAATTCAGGCATACCTCAACAAAGAAGAAAAATCCCAAATAAACAATCTAACAGTGCACCAAAAGGAACTGGAAGAAGAAGAACAAATAAAGCCAAAAATCAGTAGAAGGAAGGAAATAATAAAAATCATAAATGAAATAACTGGAATAGAGACCAAAAAGACAATAGAAAAGATCAATGAAACCAAGGACTGGTTCTTTGAATAGGTAAACAAAAATGACAAACTTTGAGCTAGAATCACAAAGATAAAAAGAGAAGGCTCAAATAAATAAAATCAGAAGTGAAAGAGGAGAAATTACAATGAACACCTCAGAAATACAAACATTATAAGAGAATACTGTGAAAAACTATACACCAACAAATTGGATAATCTAGAAGAAATGGATGAATTCTTAGAATCATACAACCTTCCAAAACTGAATCAAGAAGAAATAGAGAATTTGAATACACAAATTAACAGTAAGGAGATTGAAACAGTAATTAAAAACCTCCCAAAAAATAAAAGTCCAGTACCAGATGGCTTCCTTGGTGAATTCTACCAAACATTCAAAGAAGGCTTAATACCTATCCTTCTCAAACTCTTCCAAAAATTGAAGAGGAGGGGAAACTTCCTAACTCCTTCTACGAAGCCAACATTACCTTAATACCAAAACCATAGAAGGACAACACAAAAAAGGAAAACTACAGGCCAATATCAGTGATGAACATTGCTGCAAAGATCTTCAACAAAATACTAACAAATTGAATACAATACATTAAAAAGATCATACACTATGATCAAGTGGGATTTATTCCAGAGAAGCAGGTATGGTTCAGCATCTTCAAATCAATCAACGTGATTAACAAAATGAAGAATAAAAATCGCATGATCATCTCAATAGATGCAAAGAAAGCATTTGACAAGATACAGCATCCATTTATGATAAAAACTCTAAATAAAATGCATAGAAGGAAAATACCTCAATATAATAAAGGCCATATATGACAAACCCACAGCTAATGTCATTCTCAGTGGAGAAAAACTGAAAGCTATGCCTCTAAGAACAGGAAGCAGACAAGGATGCCCACTTTCACCACTCTTATTTAAAATAGTGTTAGAAATCCTACCCAGAGCAATAAGGCAACAGAAAGAAATAAAAAGGATCAAATAGGAAAGAAAGTAGTAAAACTGTCACTGTTTGCAGATGACATCATTTTATATATAGAAAACCTTCAAGAATCCACCAAAAAACTTTTAGATATAATAAACCAATACGGTAAAGTTTCAGGATACAAAATCAACATACAAAAATCAATTGCGTTTCTATACATTAACAATGAAGTAGCAGAAAGAAAAAATAGGAATAAAATCCCATTTACTATTGCAACAAAAATAATAAAATACCTAGTCATAAACTTAACCAAAAGGTGAAAGATCTGTACACTGATAGCTATAAAACATTGTCAAAGAAATTGAAGAAGACACAAAGAAATGGAAAGATATTTGGTGCTCTTGGATTGGAAGAATTAACATAGTTAAAATGTCCATACTTCTTAAAGCAATCTATAGAGTCAATACACTCCCTATCAAAGTTCCAACAACATTTTTCACAGAAATAGACAAAGAATCCTAAAATTTATATGGAACAACAAAAGACCCTGAATACCCAAAGGAATCCTGAGAAAAAAGAACAAAGCTGGAGGTATCACACTCCCTGATTTCAAAATATACTACAAAGCTATAGCAACCACAACAGCATGGTACTGGCACAAAAACAGACACACAGATCAATGGAACAGAATCAAGACCCCAGAAATAAACCTACACATATATGGACAGTTAATTTTTGACAAGGGAGCCAAGAAAATACAATGGAGAAAGGAGAGTCTCTTCAATAAATGGTGTTGGGAAAACTGTACAGCCACATAGAAAAGTAGGAAACTAGACCATTATCTTACACTATGCACAAAATCAACTCAAAATGGATTAAAGACTTGAATGTAAGATCTGAAACCATGAAACTGCTCGAAGAAAACATAGGCAGTACACTCCGCGACATCAGTCTTAGCAGCATTTTTTCACATACTATGTCTGACTGGGCAAGGGAAACAATAGAAAAAAACAAACAAATGGGACTACATCAAACTAAAAAGCTGCTGCACAGCAAAGGAAACCATCAACAAAATGAAAAGACAACCTAACAATTGGGAGCAGATATTTGCAAACCATCTATCAGATAAGGGCTTAATATCCAAAATATACAAAACCTCATACATCTCAACAACAAAAAAACTAACAACCCAATTAAAAAATGGGCAAAAGATCTGAACAGAGATTTCTCCAAAGAAGATATACAGATGGCCAACAGGCACATGAAAAGATGTTCAACATCATTAACTATCAGGGAAATGAAGCAAAGATGTGGAGAGAAGGGGACCCTTGTTCACTGCTGGTGGGAGTGCAAACTGGTGCAGCCACTATGGGAAACCGTATGGTGTTTCCTCAGAAAATTAAGAATCGATCTACCATATGATCCAGCTATTCTACTGCTGGGTATTTATCCAAAGAACTTGAAAACACAAACGCATAAAGATATTTGCACCCCTATGTTCCTTGCAGCATTATTCACAATAGCCAAGACTTGGAAGGAACCCAGGTGCCCTTCAAAGGACAGATGGGTAAAAAGAAGCTGTGATATATATATATACAATGGAATACTACTTAGCAATAAGAAATGATGGAATCCGGCCATTTGTGACAACATGGATGGACGTTGAGGGTATTATGCTAAATGAAATAAGTCAGAGGGAGAAAGTCAAATATTGTATGATCTTACTCATAAGTAGAAGATAAAAACAATGACAAACAAACATGTAGCCACAGAGATTGTATTAGTAGTTACCAGAGGGGAAGTGGGAAGGGAGGAGGCCAAAAGGGGTCATTAGGCACATGTGTGAGGGGATGGATTGCAATTAGGCTTTGGGTGGTGAACATGATGTAATCTACACAGAGTTTGAAATATATTATGATGTACACTTGAAAGTTATCTAATATTATAAACCAATGTTACTGCAATAAAAAACATAAGTTAAAAAAAGTAAGGCAATCTCAACAAAGCATGCTTAAAAATCTCATGTTAAAGAGGCAATGATAATGGTAATAAAATATTCAGAAGTTAGCCAAAAAAAAAAGAGAAAGTTGATTATATCAGTACAACCAATACTGTCTGCAATGCTAAATTGGTAATCGTGCTGCAGAGCACTATGTGATTGTACTGTTATATCACAAAAGAAATTAAACAGGAAAGTAAACAGGACAAATACATTAAGCAAATAATATTAGAGCAACTCTTACACACCTAGAAATCTCTTTTAAATAATTCCCATATAAGGCTGTTTCAACACATAAGTTGATTTTCTGAAATGGAGATGATAACTAGTAAAGGTTTGGCTTCTGATTTGATTTTTAAGAAAGTCATGCCTTTTGTAAAGCGCTGAGTTACTTATACAATCTGTTCCAGTACACTGGAAACAGGGGAAAGGGTTGTATGCTATCATTTTCTATAAAAATGGAGATTTTAAAAATTAAATCCTAAACTTAGAATACCACTTTATGAATATCCAGAGAACCTAGTGACATCAGTTACACTTAATTTAAGAAAACAAAATTTACTGTATTCAGGGCTACTAATATGGTTATCAAATCAAGCTTCACTGATAGCCACCAGTGCATATATCCACCATAGCATATAATTGCTCCCATAAATGATACTTTTTGCACTGGCTGGAACACTTCCTGAAACATTTTAATAGTTTTCCTTTTCCTGTTTCTATATAGAACATAAAATGAACCTATTCACATCAGAGGTCAGAGCCCCTGTTCAATTCAGCGTTCTACACATTATTCAAAAGTTCTATTTTCCAGTTAAGAATGATCATTTTCTTAGACCTTTTCACTTCCATCAGCACTAATGTGTTTCTCTTTGGGTCTATATTTCTCCAGGAAATACAGTTGTAATAGTTATTATGTTACTGCATATGCAGATACAAGTAGAAAATAACCAGTTTGAATTATAATGCAGATGCCAACATCCTAACGATGAGTAATGCAAATATGTTTGAGCAAAATCAGAAATCATAGATTTTTATGAATTCTTAAAGCAAATGAAACTTTACAAGGTAAGTTTGTTAAAGCCAAATTCCTATTATAGTTGTACTTACAGTTACTATCTATCTATAAGCTAAATGCAAGATGATCTTGGAGGTGGGGAAGGCATAAAGGGAAAACTATACATATTACATCTTATTATTGACATCTTTGTAGGTAGCATGGTCTAATCATTAGGAGTTCAACTTTTTGATAAGACAGACATAGGAACTCCACTGGCTCTTCCATCCGCTCGCCTCTTCACTCATATCCAGAGAATTTGAGCACTGAGCCCCAGGTTCCTCATCTTTAAAATGGGGCTGATAATAGGACCTATTTGGTAGGATATTTTAAGGGTTATGAAAAAATTGTTTATGCTGCCTGGCACAGGGGAAGTGTTGATTACGTTGTTTGTATTTGGTTTGTTTTAATCATTAGCTTTAAAAACCAAGACATTTTTGTATGTATAACCTAATCTACTGGGAAATATTCAATTTGAATTCTGTTGTACTTGCATATAAATCATTTCAAAATGTTTATGTGTTGACTTTATTCCTCTTAAGTGGATCTTTCTCTAGTTTATCTCTATATGTGAGCAGAGAAATTTTTAATTTAGTGTACAGTTATTAATTAGCTGCATATATTCACTACTGGCATTATTTCTTAGTGGTTCAAATTAAAAAAATGGAAAAAAAGTAATTCATTATAATTATGAATTCTAAGTTATATATTAAATATGTATGATTAAAATGAACTTTGGATATTGTTGTTGAGGTGTATACTTCCTGCAATATCTAGCATTTCCAATTACTATTTTTTTCTCCTAGTAAATTCACACATAAATCATAACATCCACAAAAAATTTAAAGGAGCAGTTATATGTTTTTTTCCAAAATATAATATCTAATGGTGTAAATATTGGTTTTTTATGATTCTTTAAGAAATTTTATACATATAATTTTAATGAGAACCAAAACAATCTGCTAATCTTAAAAATGCCTATGTTGCTTAAGCGTAGACTCAGCTACATATAAAAGAAAACCCAAAATAACTCTAGAAATTTCTTTCTCTTTCATGTAAAAGAGGTAGGCAGTCTAGGGCTCATATAGAGGCTCCATGAAGTCACCAGGAACAAGGGTATCCTCTCTCCTTCTGAAGGAAATACCCCCCAAATTTGCCACAAAAAGTTACTTTTGTAATTGGATAACAGTTTTCTTTACTTTTTAATAACAAGGGCTTATAGATACATGGCCACTGCCAGCTGTAAGGGGCCCAGATAAAAATTGCAATACTAAAACCAATTAGCACTCTCTGCCACACTATCTTTTGAAGAACACAGGGGCATGCTCACAAGTGTTAAAGGCAACTATTAAATCTGGCTTAGTAAACTATTGGAAATTAGGCTATTGAAACCTAGTCATCTTTGTTTTTCATGATTAAATTGTTATAATAGCTATAATTGGTTCTGCATCATCTGCTAAGAAAATGGTAGAGTTATTAAAAAACAGTAAATGCCATGTCATACTACTCAACTGTTCAATACATCAAACTATTTTAGCTCCTGTAAAGCATATTTACTAAGTAGGTAACAGTCTTCAGTCGCAAAGAGCATTTTATGGCTTATGAGCAGATAGTGCCCGACTGTCTGTAAGGGGCAGTGCTTTACAACTGCATTCATGTTGACTAAAATGCTTCAGTAATTGACTTTCAAGAACAAATTTTTTACCTCATACTTTTAATTTTGAGAAAAAAAAACATGGAAAACTACTAATCTAAATTTATTAAGGATTTGAATTGAAATAGCTATCTAATTCAGAAAGTTGTTTATATGAGGAACTCTCTTTTTATTCAAAGCAGCACTGCCTGTTCTTGCTTTCCGGTGAAACTGCTAAGATATGAGAGAGACTATCAGAGAGTTTACAAAAGCAGATTTTCGCTTGTTCTCGTTATAAGGGAAACAAGTCATTTGCCTTAGGATTTAAGAACTTTGTGGCAGCACAGTTAATGATTTAACTTTAATTTATCAAGGCATAGAATTTTAGAATTTGTGGAAAGCTTTCAGACTACATCCTCCAATGCTGTCATTTTATGTTGAGACACTAAGGTCTGGAAAGTTTAAATGACCTGGCAAAGTCACATTAATAAATTAGTAGCAGTGCTGAAACAAGGATTAAGGTTTACTGCCTTTTAATCTAGTGCATTCTATCTCCCATTCCCTTCCCTTCCTCCCTCCCTATCTCCTTTCCTTTCTTCTTTCTTTCCTTCCTTGCCTCCTTCCTTCCTTCCTCTGCTTCCTACGGTTTATTAGTATTGGCATTAAAATGTTTGTGTGTCATACCAGGTTAGATGTAGAAAAGGAAATCCATTTGTTTTGGCAAAAAATAACAATGCAGGGAATAAGGTGCTTATGACATTGTTGGAAAAGCTGGTGAAGGGAACTCTGAGCTGGGCTTCCAGAAATCACTTGCAGAACAGCTGGTACCGTCCAGCAGGGGAGCTGAGGCTGCTGCCACACATTTCTCTCCACATCCATGGAACTAGTGACTGTTGTCTGGAATACTGATAGGTAGCTACACTAAATCTATAACTGCCATTTGACAGACATAAAGCTACTGACTGGACGTTGGGTTACGGCATCAGAAAACTCCGTATATCAACTATGTCTGCCCTAAGAGCTAAGCGAAAAGTAACAGCCTCTACTTCAATGTTCCTACCATCCCTCCTGTGTGCATTTAATTGTTGGGACCCAATTTATATCCAGAGCTCCAGCTGTAAAGAAGTCTGATAAATGTTCTCTTTAAGTTTGTAGCCTCCATAGTGCCAAGAAGGTACCCAGACGTGATGCTTAGAAGGAAACTGGTTTAATTTATGCAACATACACAAACACAAAGAAACACACCTACACAGAGAGACAAACAAAATAGAATGAAGAAGAAATACTGTGGCTTCAGCTAAAAAACCTTTTCTTATTCTTGACACTCTCAAGGAGATGCGACTTCACAAGCCGTGCAGGGTGGCACATCCAAATGTAGACTACGTTGCTCCGAACTCCAAAGAGGCCGGCCAAGATGGGCGTCTCTTTCTTAATGATAGGGCCTATGGGGCTGTTTTTTACTTTTCTTTGCATCAGCTTAGTGGATCCCCAGAACTTTCATAAAGGTGGCAGGCCTTGAATTTTCACCAAGTTGCTCCTAGGCTTGAAAATATAATTAGTTCATAAAATCATAGAAACTCAGATTCATAGAAACATTGGGGAATGTACACTTGAATGCTGTCAGTTTGTAGTTGGGACAGTCGAGGAGGCTGAGTGACTTGACTTTAGGTCATAATGGTTAGTTAGTGGCAGTGCCGAGGGTAAAACTAGATTTATTTACTTGAATCTAATGCTTTCTCTTGCACCCCCTTATTCCCCCTAAATGTATTATCATTAACAAGTTGAGAACTTTGTTTCATACACTATTTTAACTTCAGGATTTAGATAAAAAACTATTGGAAAAATAAATGTTTCAAATATGGGAATGAATGAATACCTGCTTTGGGTAATCTCTTGAATGCCATCAGCAGCAATGCAGTGCTTTGTAGTTTAAGGCAGACTGTGTTACAGGATGGAATTGGTCATCTGAAGTCAGGAAAAATGGAGTGCTCACCCACTCTAGAACTCGAGACATGTTGAAGGAATTGACTGCAGAGGATGTGGCATCATCTTTCTCATTATGCTACTCTGTTTACAGGGGGAATAACTCCATTTGGGTTCCAGAAAATTATATGTGGAATAAACATACCCAAGCAACATATGACTATCGCTTTAGCAATTTGGGCTATTTTGGCCAATTTGCTGCTGTATTATGTCAGCTTTCAGAAATAACCAATGCGAGTCCTACTTTCCCATGTTCTGAGTATTAGGAATCACCTTTTGAATTTTCAATGTCTCTATAATATAACATTTCCTAAATGTCTGCTTCTGCCCCTTCCCTTCTCCTCCTCCTCTTTCTTCTCTTTTTTTATAATCATTAATTCTCAAGAAAACATTTCCTAAACCTCTGTTATGTGAATGACCTGTTACTATCTACAACTGGGGTTATGAAAAATAAGGCACTCTTGTTCTCAAAGAGACTTGCGGTCTGGTTAGAGAGACAGGACCTATCCTAGCAAAGACATTAGCATAACATTAAAAAAAAAAAGAATGGTATGAATGATAAGCATCAGAGAAGTTCAGAGAAGGGAGAAGTTCAGAGATCACTAGTGAGTGGCTAAGTCTGTCAACAGAAAGTTTGGAGATGAATATCTATTTTAGCCCAGCCTTGAATGATTTAATCAAGATACATTACATTATGCATAAATTGTGCTAACCCTTTGGGCCAACGTTAGATCCTGGTGGTTTTGAGTAATTTTGTGATAAACTACTTGACATTTTTAATTTATGATGAACTAAATCATCTTTTCAGCAAATTTAAATTTAAAACACAAAATGAGAGATTTCATTCAGATGCTATAAACCAATCACAGAAAAATACACTTAAAATGTGTGTGTATGTATTACAAAATGCCAGAAATGTTTTATATACTACAGTAAAGAGATAGAATGTGATAGAAGAAATCTTATATGTTTCTGCACTTTAATTCTTTTGATACTTAGTTATGGGACCCTGCCAATATGGAAAGAAGAACAATATAAAGCCTCATATTCTTTAATTTAATCCTGGTAGAAAATATAACTGAAGCCAGAGGCTGCAAGCCTCAGTTGACAGTTTAATGAACACTCTTGAAAGAATGGGGACTCTGGGCACTTTAAGAGAAGCCCTGAGCAAGTCATTACATCTGTTTTGACAAAGAAAAGATTACAAATATTTATATAGCAGTTACCAAAATATTTAAGTTAAATATATGTTTATTTTTTATCTGGTTATCATAAATTTGAACTTTTCTTTAAATCTATTGGCTATGAAGGCCAAAGATCTTTCCAGTAATATTGAATCATTTATTTTTTGAAGTCGCAAGGGCTGTTGATTTGTGACTGTGAAACTATAAATATTAATTATAGAAGATTGCATGTTAAAATGTTTGTTGTGCAAAACCTGCCTTTCTGATTTAAATTGTAGATTGTGTTGTTCACTGGAAGCTAACTTTACCTACCACACTTGTAGTATCAACTTGTAGCGTCAGTGATATCACTGGCATTTTTTCCTACAATCTTCCTATACAAGTGGCTTGGGTTTGCTTGCTAGATAGAATGCATCAGGGTTTTTTCCCTACAGGCTCACCTGCAATAAACCTAGTGACTCTAATCCACTCACTTTTGAAAAGCATCACAAGAGTGAGTTTTTCTCAGACGTGAAGATGTGTTGTACACAGTGCAGGTTTTTGCTCAGGTTCAGGTTCATAAGCTGCTGCAAATATACAGGTAACTGGGGAGGTTCGAAAAAGCAGTGATTTCCTGGATTTAAACACTAGCACACAGAACCCAGTAACATGTTGCCTCCCCCACCCCCACCAATGGATTTTAATGTGAAAGTCTTTTAGTGTCTTACACACACCATTATTACTTGACTTCCTGTGACTAGAGAAAACTCTCTTCTTTATCCAGGCAATTCAAATGCTTACTGACCTCCTTTAGATGAATTCAGTTATGTTCTCCTGAGATCCGCCCCTAAAATTCCTTTCCTTTGACTCTCTACATTTTTATACTCTTCTTCAAACTTTCATTAAATTATTATCCTATGTCATGGCTATTTGTAGATGTATTTTATATCACTTACTCCATTTACTGTGTGGTAAGGTTCTTACTTGTTAGAAACAGGTTGCATTAATTTTTATACTCCCTCACATTCCTAATACTGATAAAAGAGAAGACTTTAGAGTTACTAGTTGTGCAAATAATTTAACTTCTTTCAGACTCAGTTTCTTATTCTGTAAAATGGAGGTAATGACAAGCTACTGCTTAAGTTTTCTGTGGAAATTAAAATAATTGAAAGTGCCTTACAGAGCCTGGCATGTAGCTATAGGAGCAGCAGCAGCAGCAATGGAAGGAGTAGCAATGGCGGTAGTAAGTAGTAGTAACAGTAGTAATAGTAGTACGAGCAGCAACAATAGCTGCTGGCTAAGTTTTCCTTTTTTAATATTATGAAGAATACCTTTCTCATTTTTTTTTTTTTTTTGCTTAAAAACATTCTTTCTTTAATGTCGTGTAGCACTGGCAACATGCAGTTCAAAATAAAACATATTATTGATACATACAAGGCCTGCTTATCGCAGTTTGTCAGTATGTAGAATGTGCACTTAGCGTATACTACTGTTGTTTGTATAGTCCACACAAGAAATTCAGTTACTTTCTAGTCACATTTCCTACCTGAATATTGGTAGATAAATATGGCATGAGCCAGAGGAGTAAATTAAGTGAGATGGTACAAAAATACTTGCCTTTCCAGGGCAGTCTTTCCATCCTTTTTTGCCTCACTTGAGCCCATTTTCAGAGAAGCTGAATATCAGAGCTTGGGGTATGGTATCTATTGTTTGGTCTTATTACAGACATTAACCACAGTCAAGGTGCCTTTCAGGAAGAAAGGATGATAGATAGGCCACGTTCATACCATCACATCCACTGTCATGGAGAACAAAAGTGAGGGAGGCGGGAGGTAGCAGAAGACAGAGTGCGCTGGGATACAGGTGCACCTTTCCCAGAGAGGAGCAAGATGAATGTTCCCATTGTCACTGCTCCCTGCATTTCCTTAGTCATTAGTGTGACAGGTCTATAATTGATGACATGACATGGGACCTGTTGTGAAGCTTCTTTCCCCTCCTTTGAAACTACTCCTGTGTCCTTTCAACAGGATATGGTTATCTAATGTGTCAGTGCATCTGCCTTCATATCTCAATCTAGGCTATCTTGGTAATGACAGAAAATCGCACCACTTGTAACAAGGGAAGATGATATTAAAGTTTCATAGCTGGGTTAACTGCAATTCTCAGCAGTGGTTTCTTATGTAATAATAGGCAAGGTCAAGAATAAATTTATGGGAGGAAGAGAACATAGTGTAATGTGAGCTCTCAATCTGCTGCGGAAGAGTGCTTTGTAGTCTAAAGCTCGTTGTGTTACTTACTTGCTTTCTCTAGTTGTGCTGTTTAGATTAAGAAAGAGTTTCAAAGTTCTGTTTCAAGAGATACTATATCATATAGATCATTTGAGTGAACTATTTAAATACTTGAGCAAAAGAAATGAATGTGCCAATCGTGACTAACCACTTGGATTCCTTTTTAACAACTGTTTGAAAATTGAGTCTTTCAGGAACTGCTAGAAATATGTTTGATTTTAATTACATATTTAGGCTTATTTTATAATTATGTATCAATTAACCAATATTGTCCATCTGGGAATTTATTGAGAAAATCACTGTAAGAAACCATAGAGGTGACACATATGTACCATAATAATAAATATATGTTAAACATTTTTTAAAAATGAATCCCTAAGATTAGAACATTATTATTCATCAGAAAATGTTACCAACAATTCAATTGTTTGTTTTTCTTGGAAAGGATTTGTTTTTCAATGTTATAGAGGATATCTTTTCCCTCTGCATTTTTAGGATTTGAAAATAATAAAAAATGTACTTTTCATAGCACTTATCTACAATGAGAAGCCCTCCACGTGTTGAGAATACATTCAATTTTTTGTATATTAAATTTGACTACTGCACGTCTAGAGTTGCTTTACTATAACTCTTTTAATATGTATAGTCTCATTAGCATTATAATGACTTAAGCTTTCAAAGGAAAAGTTACAATGAGAATTAAGTAGACCGTCAGTGATGATATAAGTCAAAACTAAGTTTGATCGGTATATTTCTGTTTGTTTATCATTCTCCAAACTCTACTTCCGTGTTTGACTCTGCAAGATTATGTCTTTAATAGAAGCATTATTCGTTACCTCCTTCAGACCTTTAATATGCTGCTCATGAGACCATAACCTATGACATCCTGGTGACCTTTAAGAGTTCATGAACCAACATACGTGAGAGTATATTTTTTTGTTGACTAGTTAGGTTAGAGTTTGTGAAATATTTTCTTAACTGAAATTCCACGTAGATAGCCCTTAAAATGTCTGGAAAGATCCTTAAAATACGTTTAGCTAGTCTCTTTTATCTGCCAAATACGCATTTTCTTCCCTTTGTTTCTGAATCCTGTCTTCCTCATGGTTTTCTTTCACCTCTCTGATCATGCTTTCTGTCTGCGTCTCCTCCTTTTTTGTCTGCTGCTTCAATGTCTGTCTACAGATGTTTGCCAGAGTTATGTCCTATCATGTTTTCTTCACAGGTACCCTGATTTCATTCTCAGTTTTATGTAACTTAACGTAATTTTTATAATTCCCCTTTTCTCATGAGAATTGGGTACATATTTCCAGTCTTCTACTAAGATCTCCTAGCAGACTTGCTGGGAATGCATTCTGCTTGTCCTGTTAAATCCCACCCTTTACTTCAAAGTAGAAATCTTGATGTCATCTTTCATCTTCTTTCTTCCCTTCTCATTCCTCAATTCTGTGAATTTGTAAACCTGTGAATTTGATGTCCACAACTACTCTTAAATTCATGCCATTCTTTCTATTCTCAGAGAGAGTCACTTACTATCGTTTACCTGGATTATTCCAACAGGCCCCTAATCATGTTACCAACTTCTCCATCTGATGGTCGCTGTTATCTTCCCAAGGCATAGATCTGATCATTTCACCCTCCTATTAAATCGCTTTTCTGACTCTCCATTTCTGACCTAAGTCCAAATTCCTTAGCGCAGCCATCAGGATGTTTCACAGTCTGGCCACTGTCTGTCTTTCCAGTCTCATTTACTGAAAATTTCTTATGGAGAACTGCTGCCTATTCCCATTATATGACGTATATATCTGTGTCTCTCTTCCTTCACTAAGGTTTTGACTACTTCCTTGAATGCCTTACCTACTTTTTCCGCCTGATACCCTCTTCCTTATTCTTAAATCAGTCCCCAAATATCCATTATATGTTACTCTTTTACATAGTTGATTTTTTACACAAATTGACTCATACCCTATGTAAACTTTTGCATCTGGCTCTTTTGACTCAAGATTTTTTGAGATGTATCCATGTAAAAACATGTAGATTTTCAAAATCAATTTTAATTGCTGATTCTGTTGTATGAATAAACCACTGTTTTCTATTCTTTTAGTGAGGGGCAAATAGGTTGTTTTTACTTTTTTTCCCCTTTCCATAAAAAATGTTATAGAGAACAATCTTGCCGTTATATCTTTGAGCACATGTGCACAATTATTAAGTAATTAATGAATTAGTTTCAAATGGCTAATCTGGGGAACCGTGGAGAGTAATGAGAGGATGGTGAAATGTAGACATCAGCCATCATTTTCCAAGTTTTCTTTGCTTGAAATGTTCTTGTATGAAGTATGATAGTGTCAAAATTCCCATGTTATGCTTGGTTTGGCATGTAGTTATATGATGCAAATAAATGTTAAGAATAGAAGTTTGAAAAAAATCTATTAATCTAAGTTTTTCCTGTGCCATGTCAAAGTGTGATACTGTTTTACCTAATAAAGCTCTCTCATTAACATGCCTTAACAGCAAGTGCAAATACAAAATTTTGAAAGTCAATCTATATCGCATCACTTTTTTTGTACTAAATTATGGAAATAGATCAGTACTTTGGGAATCATTTATTCCTTATAAACCTAATTGATTTTTACACTAAAGTCTTAGTATACACTTGCTTGAAAATTGCACTAGATCGTGCTGTTTCAAATGCCACACAATATAAAAGGGTAAGCAACTGCATATATGTTTAAAATATTATCCAATTTACCCTTCTATTTATATTTTTGTCACCTTAAAATATTTGTTGAAGTATTTTAATAATTGAAATATTCCCATATAAATTGAAGCACTATTACAAATCATAGTGGTTCTTTCATTTTACTTTGTGTAAGAATTGCCTGGGGAGTGTGTTAAAGTATGTAATTTTGGTTGCGATTATGGAAGATTCTGATTCAGTCATTCTGGGGTATATATTTTGAATGTTAACTCTCTATCCTCACCACAACTCCCACCACTCCAGCTGGGCTCTGGAAACTGGCTTCTTCAGAAACACAGGTTGAGGCAAAAGATGGGGTGGTGGTGGTCATGGTGATGGTGGGAGTGATGGTGTTGATGGTAGTACAGTGGTGGTGGTGGTGATGATGATGGTGGTGGTGGTGATGTTGGAGGTGGTGGTGATGGAATGGAGCTGGCATAATTCAGGCCTTTGGAATCAAATAGTCCTGAGTTTCAGTATCAACTCTAATACTTACTATCTTTATCATCTTCCTCAGGTTAGTTAACCATTCTAAACGTCAGGTTCCTCATCTATAAAACAGAGATAATAATTTACCTAATTCACAAGGCTCAGTACAATGCCTGGCCTATAGTAAGTACATAATAAATGCCAAATATTATATGTTCCTAAAGTGGCTTTGTTTCTTTTCTGATTTTGTAAACAACATTTTTGAGGGTAGATTTTCTATGGAAGAACAGATACATCTAAAACTCTAGATTTCTGAGTTTCATAAACCAAACGTAAGGAATATTTGGGCATCCTATTATCCTCATTTCTGTAAATCTTACTTAGTGATACTTTAACGTCAAAAAACTTAAAAGGCATTTCTTAAAAGGGAGTATTATTTAAGTCTCTATTCTTTGTCCTGAATGTGAATCAATGAGAGAGTCTCATGTTAACATTACATGTTCTAGAGACTACATTTCACCTTTTTTTTGCCAGACTATGAATATCTCATTCTCTCATAGGAGATACTGAAATGAAAAACTAGAAAGCTTCTCGTCAGAAAGATACACTTAAACACACACATGCACACACTCTTGAGAGCTCTGCAATACCTCACAGGGGAACTTGTTAAAAGTGCCTTGCCCCAGATGTATCAGATCTGTGTCTCTGGATCTAAAATTCAAGAATCTAACTTTTAAAATAGCATCTCGTGACTTTGATGTGGGTAGTCCACAGAGCATACTTTGAGAAACACTGGGACGTAGAGAAAGAACTCTGGAACTTTAACAGTTATAAGTAACTGAACGTCTGTGAATTTCTTCATCTCTAAAACTGAGAAAAAATATGAAGTGTCTGGCACATATTACATTCTCATTAATTTCATTCTCCTTGTGGAAGGCAATGCGCTTAGTGGTTAAAAGCATGGGCTTTGGAATCAGACAGACTTTAAGCTTGAATCCTAGTACTTCCACTGCTTAGCTGAGTGACTTTAGACAATACTTAAGCTTTCTCCATGCAGGTTTATTATTTATGAAGTGGGAATAATAATTACAGCTGCATTTAGGGTTTTTATGAAGATAGTGAGATAAAGTATGAAAAAGTTGGAAAAATGACTGCTATAAAGTGGTTCTTAATAAATTGTATATATGTCAAATAACTATAAAAATTACTATTACTTCCCATTGTTTCATCTGAATATACTAAGCCATACGTATATTTACTTACTGTCGCATCAAATGTACTCACACATATAAATAACAATTTAATTCATGGTATACTATTTAATAACAGCATCAGGAAATTTAGCATCCAGGATGCATTATGTCATCTGTAATTTAAATTAAGTAATAACATGGTGATTTTGATTATTAACTATGGAATTAGCGGCAAATTTTAAGAGTAAAAATTCACCACATTTCAAGGGTTTTCTTACTGTTTCAGTTTTGTCTCTTTTGGCTGCTGTTTGGAATGGCATTAAATGATGTGTTCCAGGAATCAGCAGGTCCAGAGGAAGAAGACGACCACCGCTCAGATTTAATGAATAGCTTCCAGAACAGGGCCAATAATACAGAGCTATTTTTGGCGTTGACAAAGATTTGTAATTTTTTTAATGGTGATTATTTTCAGCGTTAGGGTTAAAGACATCTTAAGCTTTTCAGTATATATTCTTTTCTGGAATTTTAAATGTAGCTATAAGAGGTTGTCTTGTAACGGTTGGAGAAGAAAGCCCTTTTATGAAAGGAAAAGTTTACTTTTTCTCTTGTAAAAACACAGTATTTAAAATTGTGACACCATAGCTTTTTATTCCCTCTTATAAAAAAGTTTAGGATACTTTTGTTGATTAAATTAATGATTTAAGCCACACTATTTTAAATTAGTTCACTGATATCTGTAATTATTTGTTAAAAATTTATTTACTTTTGTCAATTTTCTTTTTATTTCTCTGGTACACTATCTCAGATTTTAAAGCCTGGGTTTATATTTCTAAAGACTTCTCCTACCTTATCTCAGTTTATACTCCCAATAGTGCTGCAAGATGGACACATTTATGATCCCATTTGGTGTCATTTACAACGACAGAACATTTGTATGAATGCATTCTAAAAAATGACCGCGTGAAAAGTTAGTAAACCATAGTAGGTTTACCTTCCTGCAGATCTGCACGCTAGTTATTCTAGCATTTTAAAACCTAAATACCATTCCACTGAAAACAAAGTGACAATTCATAATTTGAAAGTTAAATCATTTTTGAACTTATAAAAAGAAAATTTTTATTTGTAACTTCATGAGTGATCCTTAGTCAGTGATCTGTGTATTTTTAGGAGTCCATGAAATTAAGTGAAATATTACATATTTCAATTAATATTTAGCTTCTATCAGGCTCTCAAATAAACCTGTGAGCTCAAAATTGTCAAATACCAGTAAAGTAGGTCAGTAAAATTATGTTCCTCAGAGCAGATATTTTGTAAAATGAAAATGAAGAAAATTCATTATGCCAATGTTGTTGTTTTGTCAGTTTGTTCTTCTTGCTTGTCCTATAAATTGATTTTTGTTCACTTTTAATGTTGTGACGATTTAAGGTCTAATTTTTTCTTTTATTCTTCACTATTTAATTTACTTTCTCCTCTAATATATTGCTGTCTCAAGTTATATTTAGAAATTTGAATGTGGGATAGCTGTTTCTTTATTCTTGGCTAATTGTTTCCTTCCTTTTTCAGACAACCACATGTGGCCCCATTACAGTATCCTACAGAGTAGTTTCACTGCCCTGAACATCTTCGGTGCTCTGCCTTCATCCCTCCTCCCTCCTAACTCCTGTCAGCCACTCATCTTTTTATTGTCTCCAGAATTTTGCTTTCCCCAGAATGTCACATAGTTGGAATTACACAGTATGTAGCCTTTTCAGATTCCTTCTCCTTTTATTTTGGCAACTTATTTTTGATTTTTAAAGATTGGCCCTGAGCTAACATCTGTTGCCAGCCTTTCTTTTCTCCTTCTCCTCAAAATCCCCCAGTACACAGTTGTATATTCTAGTTGTAGGTCCCTCTGGTTGTGCTATGTGGGACGCCACCTCAGCATGGCATGATAAGCAGTGCTAGGTCCATGCCCAGGATCTGAACTGGTGAACCCCAGGCTGCCAAAGTGGAGCATGTGAAATTAACCACTCGGCCACTGGGCCAGCCTGGCCCCCTTTTGGGAACTTCTTATTCACAATTCTCAACTTAAATATATTAAGTCCTTTACTCAAAGAAGCCTTCCTAAATCCACAATCTGTCTCAGACTCTATGTTAATTTTTCACATTTCAGCTTTAACTTTTCCTTTGCAGAACTTATGCTACTTTATGCTATTAATATCCATCCACATTAAAATGTGAAATAGTTAACCACTGATCCTTTCTTGTAGCTAGCATAGTGCCCAGTGTATTTAGGTACTCAGCAAATATTTGCAGAATTTTCTAAATAAACTGATGAAATCTAGTTGTCATATACCAAAATACATTAATCATATGAATATAAACTGATGAAGCTAGTTCCACAAGCTATAATATAAATCAAAATTCCAATTTCATTGGTTTATCACACCTTACACTTATATAGGTGCTCTAACAATACGTAATTTTGTCTTATATTTTATTTTCACCTAGTATAGTTCATTATATTTTATTTAAAATATACCTAAAAATTGTTATGAACAAGTGGGTTTGATTTTTATATGCCAAGTAATGTACTTGTTTGTGGGGAATATTTTGGAATCCCCTTCAAATGCTTTCGTAGCCACTTTTCACTTATCTCCAACTGAAACCTGTTTGGTGACAGTTACTGAAATTAGAAGTATACAATTATTGGATTTCATAGCTGGTAGAGACTGCAGAATTAATGCAAATAGGCCAAGCTCTCCTTTCACAGAAGAACCACCTCGGACCCCGCTGACCTCTCCAGGATCCCAGAGCTGCACTGCACTGGCATCTCCTCAGCAGCCCCCGATTCAGGGTTTCTAGTCCACTACTCTGTGCCACTGCTTCCCAAACCCTTTCCAGGTAGACCAGGCCTAGGAAAAGTGGCAGAGACTAGGAAAAGTAAAGTCTGGGCACAAACCTAGTATTGAGAAGTTTGTTTTTTTCCTTTCTTATTCATGTTGGATATTTTTTCCCCCAACATTAATATAACTTTTCACTAAAAGTACATGTTGTGGATAGCGTTCCTGTTTTAGGTATTAAGATTGTAAGAAGTACAGAGAATTTAGGCTTCACCCCTTTCATGTCCATTTTAAAGAACATTTGATAACAGGTACCCTGTGTCTTCTAATTCAGTATTCCCAACTTTATTGAAATTCTGGCTTTTTCTTTTCTTTACATACAAATTCTCAGCCCCAGACTGCAAAATGCCTTATTTTGATATAATTCACATGAGAGAATATGATGGGAATGGATTGTGAAGATTCATGTCACAATCCCCTTAGTACACAACACTAATCCTAACAACATCCATGACATTCGGGTACTGGGATCCTCATTTTATTGATGAGGAAACTGAGAGGTTAAGTAACTTGCTCAGATTTACACAGCTCATAAGCAGCAAAGCCAGGTGTATCTAGTCTGAAGCCTGTGTTTGTATTTGTTTTGTTTTGCTTTCGCTACACTAAACTCTCTCTATTATTATGAATTGTTCTCTAAGCTGTCAAGAATGAATCCATATTAACCACGGAGTCACTGCTGTATTTGTGCTAGCTATAAGTAGATTTCATCGAGGATTTCTTTCATCATTTTAACTATAGATTGGCGTTTAAGTCATTTTGAATATGTTTCAGAGAATAATCTTTCCATCCAAAAGTGTGTGTTTTTATTTTCAGTAGCTTGGCCAAGTGTGCTTCAGGGTTCTTACCAGCAATGAGAACCTCTAAGCCAAATGAGTCCCCCTAGTCAGGATGTGGCTAATGAATTAATTTGTACATTGGTTAATCTATGAAATGACTGTAATTGAAAAAAATAACAAGCTAGCCTCTTCCATTTACTAACTATGTGGTTTAAAGCAATTCATTTAATCTTTTTGAATCTCCATTTCCTCATCTCTAAAATAGGGATGACGATACTAACCCCCTTATAATGTTTTTCTTGGGATCAGGTGAGAAAATTCATGTAAAACACTTGGCACTATGCCTGACCCACATTAAGCGCTCAATAAATCTTTTAACTAGATCTTACTTGCCCTGTCTGCGGATTGAACAGGTATAGTAATATCCCCAGATCTGGGAATGTTGCAGTTATTCAGTAGATGTATTTCACGAAATAAGTATGAATAAAGGACACCCTTTTTCAGCCGTGCTGGGAAGAGTTCAAGAAGGCCATAATACCGTGCGTCACATTCCTGTTTAATTCGATAGGACCGCTGCAGTGTTCTAGTTCTGGTAGTTGTGTGTGATGAAGTACACAGAAGCTCTTGCCAAGGGGGCTGGAATCTCAGCAGCTCAATTGCTTGATAGCTTACAAGGCAAAACCTAATTTAATAGATCCATCAATATAATATGGAGCCTTATCTACAAATGCTCCACTCCCTTAGGAGGATCAAGTCCAAATTACTGGTCAAAGGCCAAAAGGAACCATTTTATGATGAATTGTTGTTGGGATATGATAGATGTGTTCTGTCTCAATTTAACAGAGCATGCAGTATTGTGCTATACGTACTTTTCCAATTCTTGTAAATGTGTGTGCACTAGGTCAGCTAGGCTTTGGCAACATTTTTCCCCTACTTACTATTTATTATGTAACCAAAAGGGAGTCACGTCCAGCACTCTAGGTAAACTGTTCAGAAGCCAAAAATAGTCATTTAGTGATATAATTATCACTGAATAGGCATTAAAACCTGTAAGGTATATGTGGTAGGCCAAAGCACTTTTCTTTTCCTCTCCTTATTGTGCAGATAAAGCTTTATCTGGAATAGCTACTTCAAAAATAAAAAGGTCATTCATTCCCAAGCTTTCCAGCGAGCTTCATGAGCTGACGTAAAGCCCGAGAGTGTGTTAGAGCTAACTGCCGTGTGAGAGTCATCCTACACGAGACAGCTCCGTGTCTTTTTATGCAGCAGATGCCTCCCCAGTTCTGTAGGCAGCTAGTCTACTTTTGTAAAGGAAGTAGTAAGACCCTTGGATTAAGCTGAGATTCTGTCTAAATGGTTTGCAGTAGTTACGAACAACTGTGTATGTGCAATCCAAACTGAATAACAATTACAACGTCACACGTATACTGAAGGTACTTGTTGTATGTTGTAAATATATAAATGATTAATGAATCTGAATTTTTAAATTTTTTTTCTTTTTAAAGACTGGCACTTGAGCTAACATACTGTTGCCAATCTTCTCTTTTTTTTTTTTTTTTTTTTTTGCTTTTTCTCCCCAAACCCCCGAAGTGCATAGTTAAATACACTTTAGCTGTGGGTCCCTCTAGTTGTGGCATGTGGGATGCCACCTCAACATGGCCTGATGAGCAGTGCCATGTCCGCGCCCAGGATCTGAACCGGCGAAACCATGGGCCACTGCAGTGGAATACATGAACCTAACCACTCGGCCATGGGGCCCCCGTGAAGGAAGTTCTCTAACAGCCCTCTTCGGTTCCCCTCAGCAGAGATGTGGAACCAACTTGGTTCCTAGCTGTAATTCTCAAACATTTTGGTCACAAAACCACTTTACACTCTTAACAGCTATTGAGGACGTCAAAGAGCTTTGCTTTATGTGAGTTATGTCTATCAGTATTTATTGAAGAAGTTAAAACAGATAATTTCTTTCAATATTTATTAATTCATTGTTTTTCTGCTGGGTTGTTCCTCCCCTAAGGCGCTGTGAATGCCTCGTCAGGTGAGTAGGGAGGATGCACAGGGCAGCAGGGGTAACGGGGACAGACAACTCCAGGGTTTATGGTCTTAAAATGCTATTCCTGCAGCGTAGGCATTTACCTATGGATGTTTGTGTAGATTTCCTTAGTACTCCCTTTGGCTACAATAGTCTCTGCTAATTTAAAATTTAAATTGGTATATATTTCCATACATATATTTCTATATGGAATAATATCTGGTCTAGTGATCTTTTAAAGAAAAGTTAATTTCTTAGAAAAAGCAATTCTCTGCACAGTCTACTGGTCAAGTGCTCCTTGAAGTACAGAGTGTCCTATTAATGTCGATATCCTCTTAGTCAAGCCTGGTACCTGGTCTCTGTTGGCATGTCTCTCCTTGTCCAGGAAGTACAACTACTGCTGAGATACTCTTTTCTAGTCCAAACTCTATGAAAAGACTAGACTTTCTTTTGGTAAAACAGCTGGTAAAGTAATTCTACAACTTCCCGTGCCATGAAAGGTGGCTCAGGGGGTCTATTTCCAGGACTTGTCCTCTCACCTATGCCCCATTCCCTGTGGTTTACCAGGCCGTACTGTTTCTTTACTAACATGTGACAGTATTTTCTGGGTATTGGCACAAGCATGGATGATTCTGCTCTCTCTTGCTTCTCTCAGTTGTTTTCAATTCAACTTAATGTATTTGGAGCTAGTGTTGTAAAGTTATTAGTGACATATATCTGAAAACAATGGGTGAAATTTACTGTACATGTTTCCTTAAAAATAAAATCCCCAATTTTAAGATTGCAGGCATATAGCGTATTTAGTATTGGCTCAACAATCAAAGCACTTTATAACAGATATCTTCTGTTTACAGTCTCAAAATATTGGCATTCTAATTGTTGGAAAGCATGTCTGTATATGAAATGTGATAAAATCTGTGTATTTTTAGAATAATCCATCATCATGGAATTATCCATCTTGAAAAGGAAAAAATAAACAGATCATGTGTGTTCTTCCTGTAGAATTTCATCATTTTGTGTGAGTTTCATCTTCTGAAGAAGAAGAATTTTTTGCCACATTTCCCCCACAATATGCAGCAGTTAACATGGTGCCTCCTTGCTCTGCTACATGAAAATAAAATGAAAACTAATGGGTGTTTATAGATGTGTTCATAGATGAGGTTTTCATTGTTTTAGTTAGTTTGCTTTAGAGGTTGTGCCTTTAAATAACAATCCCCTTACACGTGACCTAGTTGACAAGTTTTAGGTACAAATCAGCTTTCATGGCATACAATGAAAATAAGTGACTGTAAAACTGGATGGGCTGAAGTAATATTTTGACTGAGTTCACATCAAATAATGTGATAAAGCTAAAATCTGCAGATAAACCACTGTCGTGACCTAAATACTCAGGGATTAGGCATAGGTTGACTCTTGAGCAAATGCAAAATGAGATGAAGCAGGAGGGAGCTCACCGCCTGGGACCAGGGTTTGCAGGCCTGTCCCAAAGTGACCCTTGGACAATGCTACAAATGGGGCCTACGCTCCTTATTTCCGAATGTTTTCAAGTTGTACATCAAGCTAATAAACTTTTAAATACAATATGTTCTGTCATCCTGCCTTAAAAGGTACACTTTATAATAACAAAATTAAGAAAAGTATGTGTAAAGCTATAGTTTTTATATTTTGGAGTTGGCAAATGTCAAAAATGACTGAATTTCATTACTATGCCTATCTAAGTGAACTGATAATGGCCAGCAGAGTTTGCATGAGTATAAAATAAAGGCATACAAAATTCAAAATCAGTACACCTTTATTCCATTAAATTTATTTTTCTTATTTTCATTTCAGTAAGATCACTAATTATGTTGTTATAATCAAGATATTTCACATAATTTTATTCCATTGGCAGTAATGATTTAAATTAGGATTTTAAAATAAATGTTATTTGTTAAAAAGCATACCAAATACGCTTATATATTTTCAAAATTTTAAATTAAGGGTAAAATAGTTAAAGTTATTTTTCTTGTATGTTTTAAAAAATGTTTTTCTTCTAAAATTTTAAATTATTAAAATTAACAGTTATTTTACTTACAAAAATTTTAAGTTATTAAAATTAAAGGACAAATACAGCATAACTAACAAATATCAAAAATTTTAATTTACTATATACAGTTAGGATTTTTATTTAATATTCTGAAAATCCAATTAAATCTTATTAAACATTTTATAAAAATGAAACTATACATAATTCCAGCATTCAATATCAATCTAGTTTCCAATATACAGAAATAATTTCATGCTGCATGCCTGGTATGTCACATATACACATACTGAAGAGTAATATGAATTATTAGTACTCTGAAATGTTCCTAGGCCGCCATGTAACCTGCAGCTATTGTGAAGAACATGCCAATTTGTGGTACATAAAGAGAAAAGAGAAAAAAGGATGCTCTGTGCCACTGGGAAATGATGCCTTGCTATGTAAAACACCACTGCATCTGTGTTCCTGTGAAAATCAGATGACTGTAAATGCATGGATTTATTTCTGGGCTCTCTAATCTGTTCTTTTGGTTGATGTGTCTGTTTTTATGCTAATGCCATACTGTTTTGCTTACTGTAGCTTTGTAATATATTTTGAAATCAGGAAGTGTGATGCCTCCAGCTTTGTTCTTCTTGCTCAAGATTGCTTTGGCTATTCATAGTCTTCTGTGGTTCCATACGAATTTAGGATTGTTTTTTCCCATTTCTGGTAAAGAATTCCGTTGCGATTTTGATAGAGATTGCACTTTGGGTAGCATGGACATTTTAACAACGTTATTCTTCTAGTCTATGCGCATGAGATATCTCTTCTTTAGTTTCCTTCATCAGTGTTTTATAATTTTCTGTGTACAAATCTTTCACCTCTTTGGTTAAGTTTATTTCTAAGTATTTTATTCTTTTTGTTACTTTTGTGAATGGGATTGTATTCTTAATTTTCTTTTTGGAGTTTGTTGTTAGCATATAAAATCAGCACTGATTTCTGTGTGCTGATTTGTATCTTGTAATTTTACTGAATTCATTTATTAGTTTTAACAGCTTGTTGTTAAGTCTTAGGGTTTTCTACATAAATGATCATGTCATTGACAAACAGATAATTTTCTCTCTTCCTTTTTGATTTGGATGTCTTTTCTTTTTCTTTTTTTCTAATTGTTCTGGCTAGGACTCCAGTACTAAATTGAAAAGAAGTGGTGAGAGTGAACATCATTGCCTTGTACCAGATCTTACAGGGAAAGCTTTCAGTTTTTCCTCATTGAATATAATATTAGATGTGGACTTTTTATATATGGCCTTTATTGTGTTGAGGTAAGTTCCTTCTATAACTATTTTGTTGAGAGTTTTTATCATAAATGGATGTTGAATGATCGAACTCTTTTTCTCCATCTATTGAGATGATCATGTGATTTTTATCTCATTCTGTTAATGTGGTCCATAACATTGATTGATTTGCATATACTGAATCATCCTTGCATCTCAGGGATGAATCGCACTTGGTCAAGTATTTAATCCTTGTAATGTGCTGTTGGGTTCAGTTTGCTGGTACTTTGTCGTGGATTTTTGCATCTATATTCATCAGGGATATTGGCCAGTAGTTTTCTTTTCTTGTGGTATCTTTGACAATGGGGGAATGTTAGTCTCTTCAATAAATAGTGTTTGGAAAACTGGACAATCACATGCAGAAGAATGAATTTGAACTCATCTCTTACCATATACAAAAGTCAACTGAAAATGGGTTAAAGACTTAACACAATATTTTAAACTGTAAAACTAATAGAAGAAAACGTAGAGAAAAAGCTCTTGATGTTTGTCTTGGCAATGATTTTTTGCATATGACACCAAAAGCATAGGCAACAAAAGCCAAAATAAACGAGTGGGACTCCATCAAACTAAAAATTTTCTGCACAGCAAAGAAGACAATCAACAGAGTGAACAGGCAACCTAAAGAATGGGAGAAATATTTGCAAACCGTATCTGATAAGAAGTTAATATCCAAAATATATAAAGAACTCCTACAACTCAATAGCAAAAAGGTCAAATAACCCAATAAAAAATAATGAGCAAAGGACCTGAATAGATATTTCTCAAAAGAAGACATAGCAATGGGCAACGGATATATGAAAAGGTGCTCAACATCACTAATCGTCAGGGAATGCAAATCAAAACCACAATTAGATATCATCTCATACCTGTTATAATGGCTATTATCTAAAAGACAAAAGATAAGAAGTGTTGGTGAGGATGTTGAGAAAAGGGAGCCCTTGCACGCTATTGATGGAAACGTACATTGGTACAGCCATTATGAAGAAAAACATGGAGATTCCTCAAAAATTAAAAATAGAACTATCATATAATCCAGAAATCCCCCTTCTGGGTATATTTTTAAAGTAAATGAAGTCAGTGTCTCAAAGAGTTTTCTGGACTCATTGCAGCATTATTCACAATAGCTCAGATATGGAAACAACCTAAATAGCCATCAACAGGTGAATGAATAAAGAAATTCGGAATATATGTACAATAAAATATTATTCAGCGTTGAAGCAGAAGGAAATCCTGCCATTTGTAACAACATGGATCAACCTGGTGGACATTATGCTAAGTAAAATAAGCCAGGCACGGAAAAGACAACACTGTAGGATCTCACTCACATGTGGAATCTAAAATAGTTAAACTCATAAAACAGAGAATAGAATGGTGGTTGTTATTGGTTGGGAGCTAGGGGAAGGGGGGAGATGTTGATCAAAGAGTACAAAGTTTCAGTTATGCAAGATAAATAAGTTCTGTAGTTCTAAGGAACACTATAGTGACTGTTGGTAATAATGCTGTATTATATACTTGAAATTTGCTAAGAGGATAAATCCTAAGCATTCTCACTACACACACACACACACACACACACAAAGAAAATGGTAACTATGTGAAGTGATGGATATGTTAATTAGCTTGATTGTGGCCATCAATTCACAATGTATAGATATATCAAAACATCAATTTTATAACTTAAGTATAAAAAGTGTCATTTGCCAATTATAACTCAATAAAGCTAAAAACTTTATTGCATTTGTCCTGAGAGGAAGGATCTAATTTTTTAGATCCTTTAGTTAATTTTTCTCCTTTCTTACTTAAGTAAATTGTCTCCTCCCTTTGAAATACGTCTATGTCCTGTGTTGACACAGGAGCACATACCACAAAACTTCATGGCATTTGGATGGAGCCACTTTTTATTTTGGAGGACATAGGGAACGAGATGTGAATTGCTTCCCTGGGGTAAATGGTGTTAGTCATAAAAGTGGGTTTGTAATCTTGTCGGTGCCAGTACTGAGCACTGCATCCCAGTGGCCAGGACACCCACTCATTCTTTAAGGTATTCATCTTTGTGAGTTTGTGATATGCAAGCCCTCTAAGCACAGGGCATCAGGCAGAGGTGGTTCTTGCGGGTTATATGCATAGTCCTGAGGATTTTTAATATGTAGTTACTGCAACCAACACCTAAAGACAGCTGATCTTGTAATATTTTAAGATATACCTTTGTATAGCTTTTGTGATTACCAAGAAATAGGTCATCTTAAAAAATATGAAATAACAATAAATGTTACTTAGTAACTAGAGAAAACATACCCTAAATTAAGTTCTAGTTTTCTATCACTATTTTGTCTTAAAAATGTATTTTTTAACTTATTCTGTTAAAATATGACAAGGGATTAAGAAACTACATTCACATGAAGAATATAGCATAATTTCTGCTCTTTTAAAAAAACTGGTTTACAATATTGCAGCAACATCAGTTATGGATGTGCTATTAAAATTGGAGTAGGAGGGCCGGCCTGGTGGGCTAATGGTTAAGTTCGCGTGCTCTGCTTCAGTGGCCTGGGGTTTGCAGGTTCGGATCCTGGGCACAGACCTAGCACCACTCGTCAGGCCATGCTGTGGTAGTGTCCCACATAAAATAGAGGAAGATTGGCACAGATGTTAGCTCAGGGCCAATCTTCCTCACAAAAAAACAAACAAACAAAAATTGAAGAAGGAAATTAAACACTTCTGCCAGCTGTTTCAAGTGAATACCAAGAGTCTTTTATTTGATATTCTAGGCATTATTAAAATATAGTTATAATGGTTTTATATATTTTTGATCTTGATAAACAAACAAGATATGGAAATATCTTTTTCCCTTGGGATTTTATTTTCTCTATTGCATCAAAAGTATGTATGTAAGAAATTGACATTAATATGAATCAAGATACTAACTGAAGTGAAAAGTTACATTTTGGTTTAATATTTCTATCAGATCTCTGAAAAAGTAAAAAAGAACAACTATAATTTTAGTGGTTTTATTTTTTTCTACCAAACACACATAAATATATCTCATTAGAGACGTTTATTTAGTAAAACTAGTTTAGACCTCATGCCATCACTCCAGCAACTCTAATGTACAAGTCTAGGGTACATAAAGAATTTCCAAGTTGGTATCATAACATAAAATATACAAACGTTTGGTCATTTTCGAATGTTTGTCTCTTTGATGTTTGGTCAATTCACTACTTTGTATAAATTAAAGATACAGCCTTTTAACTGCTATAGGCTTTCTATATCAGATTCAACGTTTTCACAACAAAAACTGCTTTATAATTCATTATTATTTAAAGCTCATACTATATAAAATTCATAGTAAAAAATATTGAAAGATCAGCTGTGAATAGTGAATCAACTTGTGAATTCTATCTACCAGAGTTACTATTTCCCTGTATATTATTTCAGATTTAGATTTAGTCTAAAAATATATGTTTATGCAAAGTCACACTGAATATGCTGTTTGGCAAACTGTGTTTTTAACTTAATGGTATATGAGGCCCAGTTTTCCATGTCAAAAATATACATGCATGTTATCATTTTTAAGTTGTGTAATATATGTGTGTATTACGTAAACAGAACCTTCCTTTGGTCATTATGTTATTTCTGTTTTTTCCCTATTATAAACCACATCAAGATAAACTTCACTTAAATATCTTTGTGATCAGTTTTTCTATTGTTGTCTAATGGTATATTCATGGAAAACCATAAATCATTCATTCAACAAGTTTTATTGACTATGTCTTCATTGCAAGCCACTCTTCTCGAGTCTAGGTGGCGATAAATAAAGCAGACAAAAGCCCCTGCCCTCCTGTGACATACAGTCTAGTGAAGGTGACAAACAGTAAAAAATAAATAAATAATGATATGTAATAAACGGTGATGTGTACTATGGAGAAAAAGGAAGCATGTCGAAAGGCGGAGTTGCAGTTGTAAATAGGATGGTCTGGACGTGGAACTATTGAGTCAAGGTACATCAAACATTGTGAAACGTATTGGCTTATGATTTTCTATAAATCTTTATCAATTGCGTTCCCACCAACGTGTCAGTGAGTATTTTTCTCACATTATAGAAAAATCAATCTTTTAGAAAAATTATTTTTTAACATTTTCCCAGTTTTATTGAGATGTAATTGATATGCTGTGCTATATAAGTTTAAGATGTACAGCATAATGACTTGACTTCATAAACATATAATTTTAACATGCAAAATCTAAATATTTTAAAATTTTGTTACTTGATTACTAGTGAAGTTGATGTCTATTTTTTGTGACTATCAAACATTTGTATATTTTTAATGTTAACTACCAGTTCATTTTAAGTAGAATTACTATTGTTTGCTCCTTGTAGCAGAGGCCATAGAAACTCTGCCATTTCTCTTGAGAATAACCATGCCAGTGAGTGCCAGCCAACTTCCAGCTGCCAGTATCTGCATCTGTTTCTTTGAGGACATTCTCCAAAGCAACAGAGGCCACTCTGACCTGCAACATAGTGGACACAAATGTCAGAGAATTAATGCTCTTTAGGGCCTGGCACCAACGGCTGGAGGAGTTGCGTTGGCTCACCCCTTGCATTTATAATTCTGAGGTCTGTGTTCTACATCATTTCCCCGTAGGATTAAGCTATTGTCGTCCACAGTAGTCACTGCTCTGATAATGCTCCCTTTATTAGCTGTCTTTTCTTCCTGGTCTCACTTTCCCCTCTCCTGCTATAGCTCCCAGCACTTCCCACAGAAATTATTCACATGTGAATTCTTAGTATCAGCTTGGGGACACTGAACACCATTCTCAAACAGGAGTTCTACTTGTCCTTAATTGCAACAACTTTTAAATTATCAATAATATAAGAATTTGTCAGTTACATAGCTTATAGATGCCTTTCTAGTTTGTGGGTTTTTTTTATAGTGTTTTCTCAGAGAGAAATTTTGCATTTTTGTTAGGTGAATTGTATCCATTTGTTTCCTTTATATTTTTTGACTTTAGAACCATATTTACTTTTTTTTTTTACCCCACTCTAAAATGCGAAAAACTCCTCTTGATCCTTTGTTACTACTCTTTTTTACTTTTCATTTTGAATTTTGGTGGGAGATGGGAAAGGTAGAGTCAAAGTTACTTTTTTTTCCATATTAGTAACTATTTTTACCAATACTATTCATTGAGACATTATGTTATTTGAAATCAAAACTTGCCTTTGATCATGTTGTTAACTAACAAAACTGGATCCTGAAGCCCACTTCCCTTCTCTTTCCATTCCGTGCTGCTGTGTGGTTTCTTAATACCCGAGTCAAAACCTGCATTCAGGAGTGAATCTGATGTTAAACACACACACACACACACACACACACACACACATATCACATTGTGGATTTAAGTTACTGCATTACCAACGTCACTACTTTGGTTTACTTATTTAAATTTAACTCTCACTGTGAAAAAGTTTTGGTCTTCTACTAAAGGTGTATGAAGCATCATTGCGTTAATTTGGACAAAAAGTTTTCTCTTAGGACCCAATAAATTCTAGCAAGTGATGATCATTTTAGTCCATCTTGGTTTAAGGATAACCTTAGTAGCATCAGGAAAATTAGTTGAATAATCTGCTTAGTTATGGCTGATCTCAACTTTGATAATTTTTTTGGTTTTTAATGTTCTCTGGCTCTTATGAAACAATTTATTGTCCTATCATTTATTAAAATTTTAATGATAGAATAATTTCTACTGTTGTATTTTATTATTTTATTTTTATATGCATTATCTTTTCCATGGCCTTCTACTATCCTTTAAGCATGGATTTAATTTTATTTCTGATTATTTTCCCAATGTGCAGAGCTTAGAATGAAGTAGGGAAATTAATCTATAATTCTTGGGTAAAACACGTAAGTTAAAAAAATTAAAAAATGTTTCATTTTACAAGATATCATACATTCTAATATAATTAGTTTATGAATAAGTGTGAAACTGTAGCATTTTTGCTCCTGATAGAACATGTACTATCAATTTCCAGTACTTTTCTCTTAGTTTTTTAACCCTGAGTGGAGCATTCAGTGGTCAGTGACACAGAGGGCTGATGCTAAAGGTGCACTCTATACGGAGAAGGACCATTTTTGTTTTTAGTTTTGTTTAAAGTTTCATCAAATTTTCATGTTTCTCCTTACAAGTTAGAGAATAGTTACAAAATGGAATGATAAGAAAATCTTGTTTTTTTAAAAAAATTAGTTTAAGTCTATTGGTAAAAGAGTGACAAAGCAGTCTCCTTGTGGGCCATGGTAGAGGACATGCTGGCAATTTTAGCAGTCTTTCTATGCTTCACTTTCTTCATTACATTGTGTAACTGGACATATTTGTCATAAACCCCATAAAACGATCATAAATGATATCTCAAGGCTTTTAGATGAAAACTCATTTAAGCTTGTGCAAATTTGTGATAGTAATATGACCATCGGAGAATCCATTTATGTGTTCAAGATTATACACTTGTTTTTATTATATGTCAGACAATGCAATTCATGTTAATAAGCATTACCAAAAATTTCACTCAAGATATTTTTAGCATAACTATATTCATAAAATGTGAACCCTTTCATATGGCAAGAGTAATTTCCTATGAATTTACTAAGAGTCAGTGAAGCAACTTCAAGTGTATTTCACATTATGTAACAACCAATATTTTTAAAAATGTCGAAAATTCTTTTAAATGATGTTAACCTTCCATTTCTTCATTTACTTTTCAGATTCAGACTACTCTTAGTTCATGCAACCTTCATCAGTTTTCCTCTAATTACATTTCATCTTTGACTGTTTTATCACCTGTCTACTTTGCTTTCAAGCACTACCTATAAAATGATAAAAGAGAGGAAAACTGTGCTTTTTTTGCTAGTTAGAAAATAAAGAACTTACAACAAAGTCTAAAATATATTTCCCTGAACAAAATGTATTACCATTCTGATGTTTAAATTTTCTTTTTCAAGCATTTGTATACATCCTTTAGAATTTGTATTCAACTCAAATTCTACCTTGGTGATTTTAATTTTAAATGCTCCAGGTAGCCTAATGACATAAATTATAGCAACATAATTCATGAAAACTTTTCCTCGTGATATTAAGTTTGGAGCTATTTTATATTTTAGATTGATAATAGTGATTTATAATAGTGATTTAACCTGTTAATGCTCTGATGCTGAGCATTTATAAGAATGCTTTCTCTTTCATTGATGAATTTTCTTCGTAATTTTAGATTTAGAAATCTTTTGTTTTATAAGTAAGGAGATGTAAACAATAATTTCTGCTTCGTGTTGGGAAACTATACTTGTCCATCCAGAATCACACATACACCAGAAAGTCATTGACATAGGCAGGATTTAAAAATTGGAGTGGTTTTAGGGGCTCTGTAACTTTACTTTCATTCTTCGCAAGAAATGATGGGAGTATCTTGTGGTTTTCTTACAGTATTTCACATACACACACCATACATGGTTTCTTTTGTTTTCCTTTCTTCTCTTGAAGGAGGAAATGACACTGAGATACAACTGAGCATGGCTGTTAGAACCATCTTTAATTTCAGTTGGTTACCTTGAGTAAGTCCCTCTCTCATAACAGAGTTCTGAATGTCTTCTCCCAATCATGTGCTCAAACACCTGCATTCAGTTTCTTCACCCCTCCAGTGGTGGCCCATCCACCTGCAGGCAAAGTGCCGTGACTCTCTGGGCTACTTCCATCTCCTGTAGCTAGAGACTAATCTTCCATCTTTGATAATATGTCCCTTTTCCATACCCCTGAAGCCCTCAGTCAAATCGAATCAAAAGTAAAAATCTTTTGAACTATTATTTTGTCCTAAAAGCGGCCTGTGATAGTTAAGACCATTTCAAATTCAAGCCAGTTCAAGACCTAGAGATAGAGAAATGCTTTGCAAAGCCGAGTGTTAGAATATCTGTTTTCCCAATAAGTGTTAATATGATTCTACAAACAAAAGAACCTTTACCTGAAGCTTTTAACCTGTAGTCTGGGTTCACAGGCCACAGCGTGAAACAATGATCTGACTTGTAGAGAAGTGTACACATAATTAAGATAAGTGTTAACACTCTTCAGTGATAAGAATGGTCATGGTGCTTGGCAGAGCAGCAGGGTGTGCATCAGAATGCAAGCATTTTCCTGACAATTAGTGCAGAATTATGTAATTACATCTAAATTTTAGTGTGAAAAAGAGTTGTCAAGTACCGTGTTCTGAATTATTGTTAGACAAACAGGCTTCAGTTCTAAGTCTGCAGCAAACTTATCACCTGGATGTGTGGATGGAAAAGAAATGAGAATTTAGCTAGATGAAGTCATGGGAGATAGACCTGAATATTAAGACTTCTTTCCCCAGACAGGGGAAGGCTGACAGTCTAATGCAGTTTGTTAATAACAACACCAATATGCACCAACAATAACAGGTACTACTTATTATTTATTTTTTTCCAGGTACTAGATACATATACTTTCAATACATTTCCTTAATCTCCTAACAGCCTTGTAAAGTAGACATTATTTTTAATAATTATAAAATGAGTGTTATTGTCTTCCAGTCTCATAGAACAGAAATGATTTGTCCATGATCACTTAAGATTGTAGGAACAAAACTGGAATTTGAATTATGATGTATCTGATTTCAAAGCCTATGCTCATTTCACTAGTTCTCTATTAGACTGTTGATAAGAGAGTGTTCAACACACCTCAAGCATAACATCTATTCAAATAATCACTGAGAGTAAGTGGTCCAAACTTTTTTGGGAAGGTAAGACAAGGAAAGAGATATTTCTATAGGTACATTCATTCATTCAGTAAATATCTATTGAGTACCTTCTGTGTACCAAGCTATATTTGAAGACAGATAGATACCAGCATTGTGATTCTTTGAGGTGCCCATATTGCAGCAGACTACTAGTCCATGCCTCAGATGGGGAAATAGTGGAAATTCCACTGTTAGTCTAGTTAGGACTGGTATTTAGCCAACATACATCGGGATGGCTTTACTAGTTGTTAAAATATGACTATACCTGGTGATAACTAGCCTTTCTCTCCAACTCCTCCTTGATAGGACCTTTGCCACCCAGTTGCCCCAGACCTCTCCTGAAACCACTTCAGACCTCCCCAGCAACTAAAGGATTAAGGTGGACCTTTAGGATTCTGCATCTTCTCTAAGGTTGGCAGCTGTTATCATTGGTCAATGCCATCACTGGCCAAACTATCAGATCAGCCCTTAGGCAACAAGATGGGCTCCCCACCTAGTAATCCTCAAGGATATTCCCTTGTCCCTCTCCATCCTACGTCCCATGTTACAGGGACCTCAGAGTAGTCATGATTTAGAGCCACCACACTGGCCCCAGCCAGTCTGCTAGACTGCCACGTGGCTCACTGCACTCATTGCAGCTCTTGGACTGGCTCATGAACTCCTGTTTCCCTCTGCCCAGAGCAGGCCCAAATGCCAGAAGGAAAGGTCAGTGTTAGAAGCAGTAGTAGCATCTTGAAGGACAAATGCTCAGTGTCCATCTGTCTCCATGCGTTTGTAGTCACCCACCGCTGGTCCTCCCTCAGCCATTGTCAAATAGTGCTTGGGTAGTCTGTAGCCTCTGTAGGACTTTGAGAAAGCAGACAGAAATGGAGAGAGCCATCTCTGGTAGAGCCTATCTACCCCGTAGACGGGGTAATTGGGGCAGCCTTAGGCAAAGCCCAAGGATTACTGTCTTCTAGCAGAGTGGGGAGTTTTAGAAAGGAGGAAGAAGCAGAACATGGAAGAAGTCTGTGAGAGTAATATGGGGTCAGGAGATGCCAAGAATGCAAATCCTTGTTTTCAACCTTCTCAGTTAAATATCACCTCTATTTAATTCACTCCCTGACAGCTAGTCACAGGCATTAATAGCATCAATATTAACAATAAATCAAGGGCCAGACACCATTACAGCACAAGTGAGTCTTCCTCCTTCAACAGGCACGGAAACTAAGGCACTGCAAGCTTATTTAAAACTTAAATGGCAGAGGCAGGATTCTAACTTGGACAGCCTGGCGACATGCCCATGTTCTTAAACACCACTTTATGCCGCCTCTCACCTGACCTGAAGGATTAGTCTAATACTTTTAAATATGCGATTCAGATTTATTATTGTCATGTTTTAGTTTATAACAGAAAATTGAATCTATAAGGATCTCAGACATGGGCTAGGGAATATTTAAACGTATTTGCTATTAATTTAATGGTAGCTGAGGTAAAAGTCAACACTATGAACATTGTTGATCTGAAGAGAAATTCACTACTTATTAAGATACCTGATGACCATCAATTAAACAGGAGAAATTGTTAGAAAAATTTGATGTAGTTCTCTATGTCAAATTGTGGGTTAGACAGAGGTATGACTTAGTGATATACCAAATGAAAGATTACACCAAGCATTTCTAAAGCTCAATAAATGACTTTGAACTTAGGATAATTTGCACCATAATTTATGTCGCTTATTAAACAGTTTCAGAATATATGGAATTCTTTTAATTTAGAGACTAAACATGAATATATTTTAAACAGTATATGCATATATTGATTTACATAAAGCATCAAAGCTTTTGGAATCTGTGAGTGCTTAAGAAGGACAAGTTAGGAAATGCTGATATAATAGAAAGTATGGAGGCACATGGGACTTTTTCAAAGGTCCTTATGTTTCCTGTTTCCAATATGCACTATGATCAGTTAATTTTGATGTGTTATTCAAGCTTTATATAAAAGACTAGTTTTTCTATTTTTTTTTTTTTTTTGAGGAAGATTAGCCCTGAGCTAACTACTGCCAATCCTCCTCTTTTTTCTGAGGAAGCCTGGCCCTGAGCTAACATCCATGCCCGTCTTCCTCTACTTTATGTGTGGGACACCTACCACAGCATGGTTTTTCCCAAGTGGTGCCATGTCTGCACCCGGGATCCAAACCGGCGAACCCTGGGCTTCCTAGAAGCAGAACGTGCGAACTTAACCTCTGCGACACCGGGCCAGCCCCTAAAAGACTAGTTTTTCAAAGTAATAGAATATATTACCTTATAAATTTTCTCCCTAAAATGAAATAAGATATACCAAAAAAAGAAAAAAACAAGTGACCCCTTTGGAGTCTTACCGAGGCTGGTAACAAGAAGATAACGTGAGATTTCATTGAGATACAAATGGTGGGTGGAGGTCTGGATTTTGTTATAATAAATCTGACTCTTTCCTGCATGTAAGCTTGCAGTGTGTGCAAACAAAATTTGTTCCTCAGCAAAATAAAAATTGCCACTTGTCATAGAACTTCAAGGACTCTCACAAATCTTCAAAACCACACATTTTTTAATTTGTGAAAGCTAAGCAAGGGTCAACTTTCAGCAGCATAAAATTTGTGATTGATTACACATAGGACTCACAGAACCATTGACTTTTCCAGTGAGAAGAGATCAGATCATTCAGCTCAGTGCCTCATCACAGAGATGAAGGAACTGAGACCCAGAGAGAGTGAAATGCATCTCTGGGCTCAACAAGTCTGTTTGTGGCAGGGCTTGGATTGGAATCTATGTATAGTGGAAACACTTTTTTTCCAGAATCTTCTGTTGCCTCCTCATTAGGCCAAATATAGAAGAAAAAATTAAATTACTTACAGTAATCATTTTTACCTCAATGGAATTTTAGAGTGAGTCCAGAAAAGAATCTATGTACCTATACCAAATTAATTAAAACTGTAACTAATTGAACTTCTGCAGGAGTCATGAAGTTGGCCAAATAGGATTTGAGAGTATGCTAAAGAAGGATGTCTTCCACATTGTAGTTTGGTAGGACATACCATCTGGCCAATTTCTCAGAGCCTGGAATGAAAGCAACAAAGCGTTGCCAACCTCCCATGATCAGAAATGGGAGTCTCTGACAATGCCTATTAATTATATCACAAAACTAACTAAACAAGCCACATTCACATGCCGCATGGCGGACGTGAAAATGCAGCTAGCAAAGCCTAAGAATGCTAGAGTATTTGAAACTGATAGCTGCAGCTTAGTTGGAAATCAATAGCAAAATAAAAAGCCTTGATGATATTATTTCATGAACTCTATCTTTAAAATCCAAGTTTCAAGTCCTTCATTTGAAGAAGACTACATAGCTAAACTCACATTATTGTGCTGCTGGTTTCTTTGTTTTTCTAGCAAGATGCTTTCAGCCCGCTCTATTCAACAGCTGCCAGGGAGCAGAGGCTTTTTCTTGTGGGTGGGGATTTTTTTTCAAACCATAGCTATATAAAACAATAGGCCACATTCAGCTCTCCATCTGCCTTTTATGTCCTTTTGGATTGCTTAAAGAGGCAACAGTTTATTTATAACCCCCATATTATACTCTAAATAATATTTGATGAAGGCTACTTTTTAAAGTTATCAGAGAAATTACATAATTGTACATGTAGGATATGAGAAAAAGCACATTGCAGTCCCTGTGACTTTTCCGACCCTGCTGAGCCATGCAGTTTGCTTGTTCACTTTATCCAATTTTAAACATGCCATTGTGGAGAACAAAAGATGACAGCACTTCGTCCAAAATCTAATGTCACTGACAAAAAGCTTTAATGTCTAAATCTTGAGAGATCTGCTTGAGAGAAGGGAAGCAAAGTAAGTTTACCTATTTCGACCAAAGGTTCAGCATAAAGAGGCTTTAGAAAGCTAGAATATAAAAAACATATTCCGCTTCTGTTAATTACGCTCTGGCGGCTCTTCCGGTGCCTGAACGCCCCGCGGCCCTGCGGAGTGAGCGCTGCTTCATTGGGAAATTGATGTTGTCCTGTCCGGGTCTCCTGAGGGTCAGGGTTAACCCGGAGGGCCTCACGAGGGGTCAGGCCCACGTGATGTTTGCTTCCCTTCTGATTCTTTCCGTTTGGTATGAAAAGGTAGGACATATCAACTAGTTGATTCAATAATACGCATTCTTCCAGCGCGACGTCCAGACAGTTTGTCAGAGAAAATAATCCCTTTATGGAATGCCCGTTTGTTCCTTTTAAGGTGCTTATTTCGTGGGCTAGTGACTAAGAAAAGTTAATCCTTTTGTCAAAAGCACTGAGGCAGGGCATATAGAATGCTTATTTTCTTCATGAGTTTTCATGACAGTTTCTTCTTTATTTTCTTTGAAAGGGAAAGGAACTAATGTACCCTGATGCCTTATGTGCTACAGATGCTTTAGAAACATTTTCTCATTTTATTGTCAAAACAAATACGTGAGGCAGTTACTTCTCTTAGATAATGTATGCACTTGCCATGTTAGATAATGTATGCACATGCCATGTTAAAATGAAAGATTTTGCTGAAGTTATATTTATATTTCAAAGGTTTTTGAAAATCACAAGATCAAAGGTCACATCAAATAACCATCCCATCCTCTTTAAATTTCGTTCTCTTAAATCGCAGGGTGGCAGGACATGAACTAGTATGTCAGTTAAAATTTAGATTTTTAGATGTTAAAATCCTTGAGATTGGAAATATGGAAAAACACTTTTTAAAGATATTCATCTACAATAGTAGATTTCAATACAAATTGAGGTAAATTCAATATATCTCATTTCCTGGTGATTCTCGTTTTGTGTGGCCCAGTTTTCAGCCTGTAAGTATTGTTAGAAAAGTAAATACAGCTGGAAATAAAGTGAATTTTACCAAAATTATCTTTGGAATAGAGGGAGTCGTCTTAAATTCTTTTATAGTATCAGCCAGTCTTGAAACAAAGTCCTGTTTGGAACGGATATGTTAGTCTAATACAGCTTTAATCACTGCTAAGTGTGTATGCTATAAAAGTCAACTGAAAGAGCTCCATAAAAAAAGAGGCAAAGAAATCTTACATTAACTTAGTAAATATATCTGGTGTATGACTTCACCACTGTATGTTTAATATTGTTGCAAACAACCATTTAAAGTAATTTAAAGAACTAAACTCTTAAATGTTTATATTGTTAAGATTACTTATACGAGTGAGGAATGAATGAAGAAAACACTGCATTGTGCTATGATATACAGATAAGTATGTGTGGCTTAGGATAAATTTTGCCATAACAGTACCAAAATTTGTTTCAAAAATTGCTGTATTTTGAATTACTTAGATGGAAGTAGATATATGATCCAGGAAACTGTTATGTGACTAAAAATGTAGCTATACAATGAAAAAGCTGTTAATGTCTAAAGTGCATGTAAAGAGTTTAAAAAAAAACATTTCATGAAATGCAAGAGCAGAACCAAAGAGATTTTCCATTAGTAATTTAAATAGCATCAGTAGAGAATTGAGATAATTTTGGTAATTTCTTTAACAGCTTTTGTATTCAAATCAAACAAATTCCTCTTTTAAAATTATGTCATTAAATTTTATACTAGACTATAAGCTCCGTGAGGTCACGTTCTAGTATTTCCGGCACAAGACAGGCATTCAGTGAATATCTGTTGAATAATGCATGAATGAAGAGTGATTTTCATCAATTTCAAGGAAGAGGGTGCAATTGCACGATTTGATTGATTGATTCATTCATCAAATATTCATTACTACACTGGTCCAAGCAGTTTTCAAAGCAGTGATAAATAGTCCCTTGATTCTGAAAAGTTCTGCTCTTGTTAAGTTTTTTTGAATTTATTTGACAATTATTATTTGAGGTTTAATTTTCTCTTCCCTTGTTTTGATTGTTTAATTCTTTCCTAAAATTTCAATTAATATATTACAATGTCACCTAAGATATAATTGTATATCATAGGAAGAAAGACATATATGTAACATGGATTTTCTTATATTTTATTTATTCTGTGATATTTTCATTTTTAAGTTCAGCAATTCAGAAATAGAGAATTAAGGTTGTGTCTGCATTCTGAATTGTTCATACTTTGTTCAAAAAGATTATGCCTGTAACTTTCCTATGTCATGTTAACTTCCACATATTGAGGAAAGTGAATTATAAAGAAAGATTTAAAGGGAAAGATGTTTAGTAGGCATCATTTCATCCTTTAACAAACATTGCTTATTTAGGAGGAAAATAAGAAATAAAGCAATATAATGAATTGTTTAGAAGACTTCAGTAAATTTCCTTTGTTATCATAGTACTATATGATATTTGTATGTGTGTTCAAAATTTCTTTCATTTTGCTTATTTGGACATAAAAGTAGAAAGAAGTTGAATTTTAGATTTTTTTTAAAAAAAATCTCCTTATGTAACTGCTCTGCTGTCATGATCTATGATAAGATGAAATGAATAATAGTAGAAGTTATAATGAATTATAAAATTAGCTAGAAGTATTTCCCTATGTGTTCCCTTTATATTAGTTCCAAGATGTTCTGTTTAAATATATAATAGAAATACTAACTAGAACTGATAAATAATGAACACACATGAATATTCATATATTTCTTCATGTGTGTGTACAAAAACTCAGGTGCTATGATGCATCATGAATTCTGAAAGATTGATTCATATGATTAATATCAAATATAAGTAGAATTATTTTATTTTCACTTCTTTTCCGATAATATACAGAAATATGGTGTATTTGTGTACGTTGATTTTGAACCTTACAATCTTACTAAATTAACTTGTTAGTTCTAGCTGTTGCTTTGTATATTCCTTGGATTTTTATATATTGATACTAACGTTGTTTGCTAAAAGAGAAGAATTACTTCTCACTTTGAGTGTGTTATGCCTTTTGTTTTTTTTGTTTTTGTTTCTGGAATTGTAAATCTTTTTTTTTTTTTTTTCTTTTTTAAAGATTGGCACCTGGGCTAACAACTGTTGCCAATCTTTTTTTTTTTCCCTGCCTTATTTCCCCCCACCCCCCCCCCCCCCCCATACACAATTGCATATCCTAGTTGCAGGTCCTTCTAGTTGTGGGATGTGGGACGCCGCCTCAACGTGGCCTGATGAGCAGTGCCATGTCCACGCCCAGGATCCGAACCCTGGGCCGCCGCAGCAGAGCGTGCGAACTTAAGCACTTGGCCACGAAGCCGGCCCCTGCCTTTTGTTTCTTTTTTCTTCCTTATTACACTAGTTATCACCTCCAGTACAATATTAAATAGAAATAGTAAGAGCTAACATCTTTGACTTTCTTCCAGTTTTAGAGGGAAAGATGCCAGTATTTCACTTTATTTACGATGTAGGTTTTCACAGATGTGGGTTTCACATATATGTTATATATTGATGATAAGATTACCTCTTTTACAAAACTGAACTCTTGTGCAGTGTTTATTGCATTGCATGCTACTTAGTCTGATGTTGACTCTCAAATTTGCTTTTAAACTATTTTCTTTACTATATTTCTTCCCAACTTTCACTATTTATTGTTCCTGTTATTTGATTTACATATGATCATCCCAATAGATGTAGAAAAAGCATTTGATAAAACTAAACTTTCATGATAAAAAATAAACTAGATATAGAAGAAAGGTACTTCAGCATAATAAAGGTCATGTATGGCAAGCCCACAACTAACATTGTCTTCAATGGTGAAAAGCTAAATGCTTTTCCTCTATGTCTCTGTTTGCAGATGACATGATCTTATATATCGAAAACCCAAAAGACTCCACAAAAAACCTGTTAAAAGTAATAAATGAATTCACTAAAGTTGCACAATACAAAGTTAACACACAAAAATCAGTTGTGTTTCTATACACAAACAATAAACTCTGAAAATGAAATTGGGAAAACAATCCCATTTACAATAGCATTAAAATAATAAAACACTTTAGAATAAATTTAACAAAGGAGGTGAAAGATCTGTATGCTAAAAACTGTAATACATTGATAAAAAAATTGAAGAAGACAAATAAATGGAAAGATATCCCGTATTCATGGATCAGAAGAATTAATATTGTTAAAATGTCCATACTACCCAAAGTGATCTACAAATTTCATACAATCCCTATCAAAATCTCAATGACATTTTTCACATAAATAGAGAAAATAATCCTAAAATTCATCTGGGGCCAGAAAAGGCCGCAAATAGCCAAAGCAATCTTGAGAAAGAGGAACAAAGCTGCAGGCATCACATACCTGAATTCAAAATATGCTATAAAGCTATAGTAATCAAAACAGTGTGGTACTGGCGTAAAAACATATGCATAGACAAATGGAACAGAACTGACAGTCTGGAAATAAACCCCCACATAGGTCGACTAATCTTTGACAAGGGGGCCAAGAATACACAATAGGGAAAGGATAGTCTCTTCAATAAATGATGTTGGGAAAACTCAATATTCACATGCAAAAGAATGAAATTGACCCTTATGTTACATCATAAACAATAATTAACTCAAAATGGATTAAAGACTTAAATGTAATGCCTAAAACTGTAAAACCCCTAGAGGAAAACATAAAAAAAAATTCCTTGACATTGATCTTAGCCATGAATTTTTGGGTATGACACCAAAAGTACAGGCAACAAATGTGAAAATAAATAAGTGGGACTACATCAAACTAAAAAGCTTCTGCATAACAAAGGAAACAATGAAAGTAAAAGACAATCCATAGAATGGAAGAAATGTTTGTAAACCATATATCTGATAAGGGGTTAATATCCTAAAATATGTATAAACTCATACAACTCAATAACAAAAATCAAACAACCTGATTAAAAAATGGGCAAAAGACATGATTAGACATTTCTCTGAAGAAGACATACAAATGGCCAACAGATATATGAACAGCTGCTCAACATCACTAAGCACCAGGGAAATGCAAATCAAAACCACAGTGGAATATCACCTCACACCTGTTAGAATGGCTTTTATCAAGAGGCAAGAAATAGCAAGTGCTAGCAAGGATGCACTCTTGGTGGGAATGTAAATTGGTATAGCCGTTATGTAATAATAAAAATAGAACACCATGTGGTCCTCTTCTGGGTGTATATCCAAAGGAAATGAAATCAGGAGCTTGAAAAGATATCTGAACACCCACATTCATTGCCATGTCATTGACAATATCCAAGATACGGCAACAACTAATTGTCAACGAAAGAATAGACAAAGAAAATGTGAGATATACATATATACACAATGGAATACAAAAAGTATATATGTATATATGTATATTTATGGAGAGAGAAAGAGAGAGATACACACCGTGGAATATTTTCAGCCTTAAAAAGTAAATCCTGCTATTTGCAACAACATGGGTGAGGCTGGAGGACATTATGCAAAATAAGCTAGACAAAATGACAAACACTGTATGATCTCATTTATATGTGGAATGTAAAAAAGTCAAAATCACAGAAACAGAGAGTAGAATGGTGGTTGCTGGGAGTTGGGGTGGTGATGGGGAAAATGGAGAGAGATTGGTCAAAGGGTACAAATTTTCAGTTGTAACATGAATAAGTTCTGGCGATCTAATGTACAGCGTGGTGACTACAGTTAATAACACTGTATGGTAGGGTTGAAATTTGCTGAGAGTAGGTCTTAAATGTTCTCACCACACACACACAGAAAGTTAAACTATGTGAGGTGATGGATGTGTTAACACGTTCTGGTAATCATTTCACAGTGTGTGTGTCTATCAAACCATGTTGCACACTGTAAATATGTACAATTTTTATTTGTCAATTATACCTCAATAAAGCTGAGTGAGGGAGAAGGAAAAAAAAGAGAAAGTTTTAAGAAACAAACATCATCATGTGTTGTTAGAGGCCAACAGGGAAAAAGCAGCATGATTTTCCTGAGAGATAAAATAGAAAGTTAAAGAGCTATGTTGGAGTATAAGCAGTTTCTATATTCTAACACTGATAATTATTCTTAAAATCTTACATTAACAGTCCATAATTAAAATTCTCAATGTGATGACCAGGTAAATCTAGAAAAGTGATAATAATACAAACCCAGAATATAAAAGGGTGAGATCATCGAATAATTCATAAAATAGAAAAACTAATAAGATGAATTGCCACAGCAGATTCTAAATAAAATTTTAAAATTACAATAAAAAAGAATGTAACATTTGGTCTTGAAAACTGAGAGATCACAGAAATTACTTAATAATGTATAGGAGCATAATAAAATCTGTACTTGTTAAAAAGATCACTCATTTCACGTGACAAATCTATATGTATGCAACATGATTTAAAGATTGTGATATATAATTATAGCATTAATAATCATATTTTCTTAAATATTATTAATAATCTTATTTTCTTAAATATTTGGGGAAATTATTCATATCTCTGTACCTATTTATCTATCTACCTACCTACCTACCTATTTGACCATTTATCTATCCATCCCCTTTTAAATATAATTAGAACAGTGCCTGGCATATAATAAACATCTAACAAATTGTTGAATGAATCACTGATATTTCCTTCTCATCACTCCAGCTTTTCAGCACTATATTATTGATATAGGCGTTGATCCCATTTCTACATTGCTTCCTAGACTTGGGCACATTGAGCACAATCTCTGAATTTCTCTGCATCTTCATATTATCATTCTTTAGCGCAGTGACTAGTACAGCAGTTTTTGTTGGCTCATATTAGTTATGATATGACTTTATAAAAGATATTGGTTCCTATGGGTCAATAAATGTGTGACATTCAGGTCCTTGAAAACTGAATTTTTTGTGTATGCATTGCATTTCAGAGCAAGGATGCAGGACAATAAAAAGGTCATTTTGTTGACACATGTAAGTAAGACATAGAGTCATGTTAGGTAATTAGATTTTATCCCCAAATTATGAGTAAATTTCAGTACTAACTCATGAGTTTATTAGATTTTTTTACTCTTATTATAACCACTAACTGGTATTTAGTTTTTATTGTATCTTCCTAGTTCATCTTTCCAAAATATAGCCATCATCTATCCATTTTACTTTTCCCATGCCAGTGGGAAACTCAGAAATAAAAATCTATAAGCATGTTAAAGTTTCTGTGAAATTTTAGTAAACCTGAAAACAAAAAAAGTTACTGTTGCTTGCATATTTTAAGCTTAATAGTGCTTTTAAGAATGGAATGGGATTTATTCTCATAAAAGTGATGACTTAGTTTTAATTGACTTTTTTGATAGAAGTACAAGTCAAGCTGTCAATAAAGAAAGATAGATTTTGTTGCTCTTAAATGGCTAGATAAAAATGAGGTCAATTTTAATGTTTATCTCCTTTAAATACAGACAAAAATTATGTGATATATTTATTAATATATTCTGATTTCGGGATGTGCTTTTATATATAATGCAAAGCATCTATTATTCAAGATAGGCTTCCTCTGATCTGTTTCTGTCTTTCATTAAAACATTTCATCTATCATTTCTTATTTCTATTATAAATTGAGGAATAGCAAAGAAAAAAATAGTCTTCTCTTCTCACAGCACACAGCCTTGCACTGTCAGAAATGTCACAGGTTAATGGTACAGCTCAGCTCCATTTATCTTATTCTGACAACTCAACCAACCTGGCACAATCTAGCAAAAACATTCTTCCCAGACCAGGTGACATTCTCGGCCTTTGTTCCTTTAATATGGTGGCTGTGAGAGCACTTAGTGTGCAATAACTTTGTACAGAAACTTTCTGCTTTACGTTTCTTCAGTATTCAATCAAGGGCAAGAATCTTTAAAATTTAAAAATCATTTTTCAAATATAAACATACAGAGTATTCTTTTAATTTCAACTAACCTGAAGATTATCTAAAAACTATAAAGATCTTTAAATATTTTGTCATTTGAGTGCTGTAAAATTGCAGAATATATTTTTAATTCTCTAGCTTTTTTAATGCATAAATTTATTTTTTCAATACTGTAAAGCTAAATTTAACATCAGGATTGATATGAGGTCTTGGAAGCATTGTTCAGGTCACTTGGTAAATGTGTCTGAGTATCTTTGAGGAATATTTCTCACTGTGTGATGGAAATTTAAACAAGTTATGACACTTGAATATTTCTAAACCCATTTTGTTGCTCTGAATTTGATATTGAATAATATTTTCCCTTCTCTGTAAAGGAAATAATCATATTAAAATAGTGACTGTGTAATACTTTTCTTCTCTATTTTTGATTGCTCAGATTTAATAAGATATATTTTTTCCCACTGTAATAGAAAACCAATTAAAAAAAGGCAAGCAATGTTTTGGTTTTAGAAACAATATATACATAAATATGTGTCTTTCTATCTTGCTGTCATTTTCAGTCATTTTTACAATTTTTAAATAAATCGAGAGTGTAGTCCAAAAAGTCTTTGCCTCTTGCTTGATCACAAAAGCACAAACATTCTGTCACATTCTGCATCATTGTTTTTATATAGTTGATTTTATAAGTGTTTCATGTTTAATTTTTCATACTGATCATGTAGTCTGTTAATTCTGGAGACATGGCCTTTTTTTGAATCAATTTCATAATGTTACTTTTTCTTGCATTTTGTAGGATTTTTTTAGGATTAATGGGGCAAAAATTATTACTCTCCTTAGAGTTCAAATAAGACCTCCTCTAATAAGCACTCTCTCATAACTCTAATATTTTTACAATATTCTTAATTATTTTGATCTTTCTGCTTTCAATCCATTAGTTTTATAGGGAAAGCTAATATTTATTTTTGCTGAATGACAAATGTGTTTTATTTATATTTAATCTGTTTCAAATTAATGTTCTGATAAAATGTATGAGCAAGATGTAATTGTGATTTAAATGTATACATAAATAATGAGATGCTAAATAAGTTATTTCCTATAATTAACAATGAAAAATCAGAAGAATATAACATTGAGCCAAGAAGTAGAGTCAGTTTTCAACATATTTTGTGGTAGTTTATGTCATTTAAAAAAAATTAAACTGCCTCTGTCTCTGCTGGATTGTAGCTAACTGTGATTTAACGTCACGGAAGTTGTGTGACAGTAGCTAAAGTTGCTTCGGGTGTTGTCTTGAGATAGATTGCTGGGTAGTAAAATAACTACAATTATTTTATTTCAGGCTCAAGAGTAACACTAAGAGGAAAGCAAAGCAATTCATAGGGTCCTTGGTGTTTTCCATCTTGGGTGGGTCTGAGCATTATTTTGTGGTTCTGAAGTAAAACTTGCATATCTCACTGCATCGTTTTGTGTTCTTGAAATTAACCAATGAGTTCTATTATTTTTTTGCATTGATAAATTGAACTAGTTTTGTGCTGGAAAATGTTCTCATATTTATATGGATTAAAGACTAACAGCTGGTGCTTAATATGTAGATAATTATTAATTTGCTTCACAACTCAATTAATGTCAGGGAAGATTGATTCATTGTCTGATTAACAGTTTGACATTGTCTATGGATTAATAGGCACATCAGCTTCACATAGAGCTTTCCAAAGTTTCTGTGCTTTTGCAAATTTCATTTCGCTTACAAAATTTCCTTTTGTTTTGGCCATGTTGATTATTCCCATCTTGTTTATTTGGCAGTCCTAATTCCTTTCATGCCATTACTCCTGTCATGTTTTAAAATGTTGCTGCTGCTTTCAGATCCTACAGATGAAGTTATTTTATAGCCAAATGTGTATTATTTGCAAGATTAGTTCCTTGTAACCCTTCCACTGTTTCAGACATTCATTCAACTAGTATATGGAATATCTCCTTGTGCAAATTAATGTGCTCATGAATTTACTGTATTGGCTTAGATCATTCTTGAAATTATTTTTTTCTGTTACTGGCATTCTTAAGGTATATGTTCAAGATTTATAACGAAGTGTTAGAACAAAGCCAATCTTTCCTATTATGTTTGTTATTTTGCTTCTCAAGGACTCCACACACCTCTGTTGAACTTTCTATAGCATATTTTTTTCTTTGAATCCATTTTTTTATCTCACCATTTACCACAATATATTCAAGTAACAAAAATGATTTATAAAAACCTTTCTCTTTTGCATTATTAATGAGAGTCAGTGATTATATGTGCCCTTTGCTCAGATTTTTACTAACACTATCTTCATAGTTTGCTTTCTTATGTAAAATTTGCATTTTAAAATAATTATTTGATTCTTTCAATATCGCATGTTATTGATGGCGTTTTAAGGCTTATTATTATTACTATTAAGATCTTCTGTCTCTAAATTCATTTTTTCAATGCTTTTGCACCCTATGCTATACATATTTATGATGGCTAATGTACTGAACTAAAATTTATACGTAAATGTGAGAGAGCAAAATCAGATAACATTTTGATATTTAAAGATATAAATGTCTAGTTGGAAACAAACTATTTCCAAAGTCTTTTCTTTGGAAAGCTTTGTATGAGACTATTACTTTAAGAAATGATGAGCAATTGGGATTGCTGCCCATCAGGATGAAATACAGATCCTATTTTTTAGCAAAAAATTAATCTGGAGGCAATTTGGCCATGAGTGAGCGTACTGTAAATTGCACCATTATTTTATATACTAAGAACAAAAAATATACTACAAGTTTAGCTATGGTCCTTGGATGATTTGTTGACTGCGGGATTTCGATTATCCAGTCATGCCACTAGGAATGACAGCCAAGTTCAGGCATGTACAGACAGTCATAACTGAATTCTGGTATCGGTCTAACAGTGATTGTAAGATAAATCTGATGTATTTCAAAGATATTAAAATATGAAAAATAATTTTTGTAGAATTGATGAAATATGGTAATGCATATGAAGTACTAAGCACGGTGTCTGGCACAAACATTTAATAAAATGTTAGAGTATTATTACTGAAAAGTAAGAAACACAAATGGGGATGTATATTTGATTTCCCTTGCTGTAAACTTTAAATGTATGTTTTGGTAATATTCACTAAGAATGTTTGTGAAGATCTAGACTTGTCAACCAGAACTATGTAGTTTAAATTATTCACTCTGGCACAGCTTTGTTTTTGAGCTGCTAAAATGGTTAGTGGAAAATAGACCCATGCATGCAATTTGTCATCCTGCTTAAAAAGGAGGTTTTAAAATGTCTTATTGAACCTGACCAGATCCTTATTGATAATCCTGCTAAAATCAGGAGCAATGCCTTTTAATACAAAGTCCTCAAAGAATAATCTTTCTCTGACTCTTCTACACACTGCATAGAAAACAACATTGATGGATGTACGTATAAATAATTTTGTCCTTTAAACATTTTATTATGGGACATAAAAAGAGAGAGGAAACCTATTTTTGTAAATATTGGGCTAATTATAGAATGTCTGTCAGTATATATGTACAAGAAAACTCCTCAAGATGCTTTATATTATGTTCTATACACTATCTTACCTAAGAGTTTCAGAAATGTATAACTCTCCTCAGATCAATGCTTTTCTTTCTAGTTTAGCATATGTAGGTTAAGTGTGCTAGTTTAAATAAATGAGTTAGCATAGAAAAGCTACTTTCTAATTTCATGTTTTACAACAATTTTGGTACACCAGATGCCTTACTAAAATAAATATTTTCCATATTTTTAAAATTCCATATTGAATAGGGCTGTGCAATGCATCTCAAGGGATGAAACGTTAACCCCTAGAATATTGAGTGGATTCCTTCTATGTTTTGACTGAGTAGTGGATACCTGGATACGTTCTTAAATTCCCCAAGCATGGGCTTTTCAATTTAACAAATACTCATTTTTTTAACTTTATAAATCTAAATTTGTAAATTAAAACTATGAAGTAAAATGAAAGAGGAAGAGGAGGAAGAAGAGGAGATGGAGGAGGAAGAAGAAGAAGAGGAAGAGGAACCCAACATCTTTGATTAAAAATAAATAAATATATTTTGAAATACTGAGATCCTCAGTGGGTATTAGAATATTTTTGGAAATTCCAGAGTGAATGAGACTGAACTTTTTCTGGAAATAGTCGTAGTTAAAAAGGAGACATCTGTGTCCTGACTATTCGCCAGCATAAATTATGACATAGCAGAGGTGTGTACAAAGGGTGATGTGTGCCCAGATTTGGAAGACACCATTCTGTTTAGGTGGGAGCAGGAGAGAGTTAAGGAAGACTCCACAAAGGAGGTGATAGTTTCCAAGCCTTGAAGGATATGTAGAAGTTTGTGATACTGATAAAGAGGAGAGTATATTTCAGATAAGAATAGAAAGTATAAAGTGTTAAAGAGCATAACATATGTTGTTGTAACTGCAAGTAATTCAATAAGGGCTAGCTAGAGCCAGGATCATTTTGGCATATCTAGGTCAATTTTATTTAATGATATTTGGAAAAAGAATATTTAAAATAATTTTTAATAGTAATCTAAAACATTATTTTATGTTAAGCCAAAGATAAATATATTATGGAGTGGAGAATAACAGTTATGAGATTTCAAATAAATTGTGCATTTGGGAATGGGTACTTTGACCATATAATTAACCTCGGACCCTACAAATAAAGATGAACTTTTCCCAGCAGTTAAGGATACTTTGCCATTCAACTTTAAGAATGTAAATATAGATGATAACAACTCACTTTCCCAGTATTATAAAATCATCTTTTCACCCAGGATCAGTAATATCTGTGGGAAAGAATTTGGATAAGGGTGTCTAGAGGGTGTATGCAAATGGCTTCATGGTTAACATTTCAGGCCACTGGGAGGCTTGCTCCATGGAGTCACAGTCATCACTCAGTCATCTTCGTTCCAGCTAATGGGAAGGGGAGCACAGGTCCAGAGCCAGAGTCCTCCCTGCCTGCGTCTTTGCCATTTATATTTCATCAGAGAGAGCATGGACATGTGGACCACATTTATCAACAAGAGAGACTGGGAAATGCAGTCACAGCCTGTGCCCAAGAAGAAAGGAAGAACAGATTCTGGTGGATAGCTTGTATCCGTTCACCTCTAAATGGTGCAATGATAGAAATTCTCGGTTGCAATCATTTCGATTTAATCATAAAAACCCTGTTTATTATAGCCAAATTCATTCAAGTATATCTGCCAGTATTGTTATGTTCCCTATTAAAAGCTATCAAGCTGCATTTTCTAAGGTGTCTGCTGTACTAGTTTGCTCGGGCTGCCTTAACAAAATGCCACAGATTGCATGACTTAAACAACAGAAATTCATTTTATTCAATTTTGGAGGCTAGAAGTGCAAGATTAAGGTTCCAGCCAGTTCAGATTCAGGTGAGAGCTCTCCTCCTCCTTTGCAGATGGCCACCTTCTCACTATGTCTTCATGTGGTCTTTTCCTCAAGCATGCACGTGGAGGTAAAGGGAGTGATCTCTCTCTCTTCCTTTTCTTATAAAGACAACAGTACTATCAATTTAGGGCCCCACCCTTATGACTTCATTTAACATTCATTACCACCTAAAGAGCCCATCTCTAAATGCAGTCTCATTGGGGGTTAGGGCTTCCAAATATGAATTTGAGGAAGACACAATTTGGTCCATAGAACCTATATTTCTTTGTGTTTACCCATCTCGAATGGGCTTCTTCCACTACTTCTCCATAATTATTCTAATAACTATATTTTAATTCCATCTTTAGTCGAAAAATTATATGCACTTAAATTAGCCACTATAAATAATTCTTGATAATAGAAAGGACATCTTTCAAGTCTTACAATGAGCCAACTAAATAAGGAGAAGCTTTCTGGAAATAGAATGAGAAACCAAAATATTAGGGCCATGTCTTTTCTCACTCAATAAGTTTTCATGGTGCTGCATAATTTTCAATTAGTGGTGAAAAATAATCTTGAAAATTAAGCCAAACATACCACAATGAAGGGAATTTTTCTGTAACTTCTAAAACTCTTCTTTCAACAAATATTAAGACTATTTTGTATGCCAATTATCATCCTAAGCATTGAGAATGCAACTTCAAAACCTGCTTTTAAGGAGCTTAAAAGGAAATTACAGCAATGTGATGCAGACTCTGATGTGAAAAGTACAAGGAACTTTAGGAGTATTTAGGAAGGACAGAAGAGCAGAACTTGAAGGGGTCACATAAGGCTTCTTGGAATGGCTGACAGTTACTGAAGGAGAAATATTCAGCCGAGAAAGTATATATGTGTGTGTGTGGGGGGGGGGGGGGTGGTGTGCATTTTGTGTATTGGGACTAATAGGATAGGGTAGCATTGTTCCAGCCAGGGAAACAGTATTTAGGAAGGTTCTTGAGGCGAGGAAGAGCATAGGAATCATGTCAAAATATCATCTTCCTCCAGTCAGTCCTCAAGTCAAAACATATAATAGTCCTCTAGTGACTATCACATCACGTATAAATTCTTCAAAACTTTAAAACTCTCTACAATCTTAAGAACTGTGAAGAGTTTGATATTTTATTCTACCTGCCAGCTAACAAGTTAGGCTGCCGGAGTTCATGGATGCTGGAAGGAGATATGCGATACTTAGTTCTGAGACATAGACCTTTCATTACTTGCAGCAATAGCAGCACAAGAGCATCAGCATTTGCATCGCTTCCCCAAGACCCGATTCCTTTAGGTGGTATGAAGGCCAGGCGAAGCCCACATATGCAGTGTGCTGCGTTACATGAAAGGAATATCAAATTTAGGGAATTTGAATATTTTACAAGATACAGTGAGCCTGCTTGAACTTTGCACAAGAAGGAGACGTTATCTTTATTATACTGAAGAGTAAACAAACTTGCCCTTTGCTCTGGAAGGATATGCTGTATCTTTCAAGGCTGTTCACTCTATAAACATCCTTGAAAAGTTAGTTAAAACAAAAAACCAGTGCCTCTGCCTATAAGAAGTGAAGGGATCTTAGAGAATTGTTTCTCAACAATTTTAATGCCTTCTATAACCTCATTTTTTCTGAATGTGCAGTTTTATTTTCTTTTTTCTCCAAAAGTGCTCCATTTTGGTTCAGTTTCCCTGCCTAGAAAAGCACCTGCCTTTCCTCTGCTTAGCTATAGATTAATAAAATGGACAGGTTCAAACAAAGCTCTTTCTCTGGGTCAGGAACTTTTCAGAATCTCAGCTTTTTCCATACTTGCCAGGTAACATGTTAGCCTGTTAATGTACCACAGATGCCAGGAAAAGACATGAGACTCCTGGGTCAGCATCAAAGGCCTTTGTTACTCACAGCAAAAGCAAAAGCAGGCACCAGAGCATCATGTTTGTTTTTGCTGGTTCCCATGTTCTCCATCTACCATGGAGATAGGCTTCCCAAATTTAGCTGATAAAAAATACACGATACCCAGTTAAATTTGAATTTTAGTTAAATAAATATTTTTTCATTGTACATATGTGCCATGCAATATTTGAGACACATGAAAAAATCCATTGTTTATCGAAAATTCAAATTTGACAGGACATCCTGTATTGTATCTGATGGCTACACATGGGAGCTCTAGGAGGCCCATGATAGATGCCTGCACATACTGTGGGCTGTGTTACAGGAGAGAGAACCAGAGCTTGGGAGATTCACTGCTTTTGTAGTGAGTGGAAGCAAAGCTGTTTTGGGGAAGAGATGTTTCTTCATCCCTCACTGTTGCTCCCTTCAAAAAGAGAACAAAAAGAACAAAAATCCTGGAAAATGGACCAGGTAGAGAGTGATCAGGGCCTTGCATTCTTTGCCTTCCCAGCAAGAATGGGCAGGAATCCTCGGGGCCTGTGGTGGATTGTCTCCTCCAGCATTCTGAAGCCTATGCCTTAAACCAGCCTTGATTCCTATTTAAAAGACTGTAGTGGATATAGCACTATAACTTTTGATCTGTCCATCTTTAGTATTTATTTAGTTCAACTCACCTTTGTCCTTTGATTTCTTCTGTAATCTTAGTGAGGACAGAGAGCATGTCCTACTGTTTCTTTTTTTAATCTTTCACAGCATCTTTTGTAAGGTCCATATATAGATACTACTTAAAAAAGACTTTTCAGATAATTGTTGCCTTTGAGATGAATAGCTTTTACCTTTAACATTTCTAGGGATAATAGTAAACAAAAATAAATTCTTTGGGAAAATATATATCTGAACCTATTTGGAAGAAGAATTTTTTTAGCCAGGGGCAAGTTGTCTCAATCTATGGTCAATAATAAATAACACATTTCTCTTTTGCTCTCTTATCTTCCTAATTATCTATCTTCTTGTGTTATCCTTTCATATATATTGGCATATGCAAATGAGTAAGCCTTCTAAATTTAAGGTTGGATAACTTCATGAAGTTTTGTAGCAAAGCCTCCAGATAGAATTTTGAAGTGATGTCCAGGTACTGCTTCTCTGTATTTCCTCTTGGACAAAATGAGAGGGTTTTCTATTTGAGTTTTGAGATAATCAGATGCTACTAAGATGCTAATAAGCATCAAATACACATATAAACACTCTTTCATTATTTTCCTTATTCCATCCATTGACCACTATTCGAACAGACATAGCAGTGAGGTGATGCTGTTCTTTATACAAAAACAGCTTTTAGGCAGTCTTCAGTACTCACTCTCATCCTCAATAGGAGGGAGATGGGTACCCACGACACGTAAGAAGGAATATCTGTAATCAGGGGAAGGAATAAGAAAATAAGAACAGAAGGCTCCCTAGTTAGGGCTTGTGTCAAGTTACATGTCACTTTTGAACTGATTATTGTAAATAATTTAGTAAGGATTCATTAAGCTATGTTCTACATCTCTCGTATGTATGAAGATAGAAATTTAAGCCCCAGTTGTATCTAGCATCACTCTGTTGATGGGTGTCGAGTAGCAGCTTATAATAATAAAAGGTTTACTAGTGATGAGTGCCATCGCTGCTATTCCACTTACCTAACAACAAATGAAAATATAAAACACACAGTAAAACAGCCACTGTTACAGCACGAGTCTTCAAATTGCTTCTAGGAAGAAAGCTCCTTATAGTGAATGCAAACCACTTACTTAACAAGAAATCAACATTCTATTGAAAAATACAGTCCATCTCGTAATCATGAGTTTATACTCAGGTCACTCATTTGGATGATATTAAATTTTTTATGGATGAACTGTTCTCTGAATGAGCTGCTATCCTGAAAAATCTCATTTATTCCAGGTTTCTCATACCCTGAAATCTTTTACATTCTTAATGAGTTAAAAGCGCTTTGTTCCTGTATGTATTATCTGTTGCTATATATCAAAAGACCAAAATGTTTTATGGCTTAAAACAAAATTTTTTTGTCTCATGGTTCTGTGGGTTGACTGGGTTCAGCTGGGCACTTCTCAACTGGAGTCTCCCATTGAGTTGCACTATGATGTGAGCTGGAGCTGGCATCAGCTAAAGGCATGACTGAGCTGGATATCCAGGAAGGATCACTCTCATGACTGGAAGTTGATGCTGGGCTCTCCCAGCATGGCAGTTGGGTTCTCAGAGGGAGCTTCCCCAAAAGAGGCATCCTAAGAGACCCACAAGCAAGCTGCAGGCTGCTATGACCTAGACTTGAAAGTCCCAAAATACTCCTTCTGCCACATTCTATTAGTAAGGCAAGTCACAAAAGCCAACCCAGGTTCAAGGGCAGGGGAATTATACTTCAATTCTTGATGGAGGAACAGCAAGGTCACATTACAGAAGAACATGTTGGCTGCTCTTTGGAAAATATATTCTGCTACAGTTCCTTAGGGTTACTTGCCTGGGCTTCGTAAGCGAGTCTGGATTTTTATACTAAAATTACTTGCTAGCAATACTAATTAGAGAAAACTGAATGATAAAAGATACCTATCTAACCACCATCCTTATAAACTATGATGTGGGGTCTTCATAGTCTAATATAGATTTCCATAATTTCCAACATGCATATCTCCCTCTTACTCCAACACTCTTTCTTAATACTACCTGGACTACATCCACTGCTTGTCTCTAACTCACAATGCTCCTTTCCTAGGCTGACTTGCTTTAACACTTAAAGGGACTTACATGGCTCAAAGAATGGAAGGGAACATTCTGTGTATCTTGTTATTACTACCAATATGGCATATCCTCACTCTGTCTGATTCTCCAATTAGTGAGAGAAAAAGACATTTTGGTGAGAGAAATTATCTCTATTTTACTTCTAAATAATCTCCATCAAATCGACTAATGCTGTATACCTTAAACATATAATTTAAGTAAAAAAAAAATAGTTTTCAATGCAAGTGAATCTTCCAGAAAAGTACCCTTGCAATTCTGTGGAATATTAGTCCCTTTTATGTATTCTGAAGAGGTCGGTGATTTCAATAACTAACCTTGGCCACAAGAGTAAATCATTTCCAATCTGATACCTAGTGTTTTTCACATGAGATCATAAAGTCAGAAAATTAAATCATAATCATAAATTGATTAACAAATATGTACTATTTTTTTCTTATCTAAGCTTGGGGATAAAGATACTTCTTACTGCACTATATTTATTTATTTGTGCACCTATTTATTGCCAGGTATTGGGGATATAGCTCTCAACAAAATGAACAAAAATTCTTGCTTTCATTAAGTTAGTTTAAACATATATTTATTTATGAATTTCATGGTAATCACAAACCAGAAACCTATAATAAAAACACAAAAAATTAAGAGAAAAGAACCCAAACATAATGCTAAAGAAAGACATCAAACCACAAGAGAAGAGAGCAAGAGAACTAGAAAGGCACAGAGAAGAGGTACTAAAACATCTAGGAAAAAAGTAACAAAATGGCAATAAGTACATACTTATCAATAGCTACTTTAAATGTCAATGGACTTAATGCTCTAATCAAAAACCATAGGGTAGCTGATTGGCTAAATAAACAAAACCCATGTATATGCTGCATACAGAGATACACTTCAGACCTAAAGACATTTACAAACTGAAAGTGAAAGGATAGAAAAAGATACTCCATGTCAATGTCAATGAAAAGAAAGCTGGGGTACCAATACTTGGATCTGATGAAATGGACTTTAAAACAAAAATTGTAACAAGACAAAGATGGGCACTACATAATGATAAAGTTAAAAAGAGGATATAGCACTTGTAAATATCTATGCACCCAACATAGGAGCACCTAAATATATAAAGCAATTATTAACAGACATAAAAGGAGAAATAGACAGTAACACAATAATAGTAGGGGACTTTAACACTCCACCTACACCAATGGATAGATCATCCAAACAGAAAATCAATGAGGAAACATTGGCCTTAAACAGCACATTAGACCAAATAGACTTAGTAGATATATGTAGAACATTTCATCCAGAAACAGCAGAATACATATTCTTTTCAAATGCTCAGGGAACATTTTCCAGGATTGATAGCATACTAGGCCACAAAACAAGTCTCAATAAATTTAAGAAGATTGAAATAATACCAAGCATCTTTTCTGACCACAATAGTATGAAACTAGAAGTCAACTACAGGAAGAAAATCAGAATAGCCACAAATATGTGGAAATTAAGCAAAATACTACTGAAAACGATTGGGTCAATGAAGAAAACAAAGGAGAAATAAAAAAATACCCAGACACAACTGTGAATGAAAATACAACACACCAAAACTTATAGATACAGCAAAAGCAGTTCTAAGAGGGAAGTTTATAGCAATACAGGCCTACCTCAACAAACAAGAAAAATCCCAAATAAACTATCTAACATTGGAGCTGGAAAGGAACTGGAAAAAGAAGAACTAGCAAAACCCTAAATCAGTGGAAGGAAGGAAATAATAAAAATCACAGCAGAAATAAATGTTATAGAGACTGAAAAAACAATAGAAAAAATCAATGAAACCAAGAGCTGGTTCTTTGAAAAGATAAACAAAAATGATAAACGTTTAGCTAGACTCACCAAGAAAAAAAGAAGGAAGGCTCAAATAAATAAAATCAGAAATGAAAGAGGAGAAATTACAGTGGACAGTTCAAACACCAAAAAGATTATAAGAGAATACGATGAAAAGCTTTATGCCAAAAATTGGATAACCTAGAAGAAATGGATAAATTCTTAGAATCATACAAACTTCCAAAACTGAATCAAGAAGAAGTAGAGAATTTGAATAGACCAATCACCAGTAAGGAGATCGAAACAGTAATAAAAAACCTCCCCCAAAATAAAAGTCCAGGACCAGATGGCTTCCCTGGTGAATTCTACCAAACATTCAATGAAGACTGAACACCTATCCTTTTCAAACTCTTCCAAAATATTGAAAAGGAGGGGAGGCTTCCTAACTCATTCTACGAAGCCAACATTATCTTGATACCAAAACCAGACAAGGACAACACAAAAAAAGAAAATTACAGGCCAACATCACTGATGAACATCGATGCAAAGATCCTCAACAAAATACTAGAAAATCAAATGCAATATGTTAAAAAGACCATACACCATGATCAAGAGGGATTTATTCCAGGGATGCAGGGATGGTTCAACATCTGCAAACCAATCAACATGATTAACAAAATGAAGAATGAAAATCACATGAGTATCTCAATAGATGCAGAGAAAGCATTTGACAAGATACAGTATCCATTTGTGATGAAAAAACTCTAAGTAAAATGCATATATAAGGAAAATACCTCCACATAATAAAGGCCACATATGACAAACCCACAGCTAATATCATTCTCAATGGAGAAAAACTGAAAGCTATCCCTCTAAGAACAGGAACCAGACAAGGATGCCCACTTTCACCACTCTTATTTAACATATTGTTGAAAGTTCTACCCAGAGCAATCAGGCAAGAAAAAGAAACAAAAAGGATCTAAATGGGAAAGAAAGAAGTAAAACTGTCACTATTTGCAGATGACTTAATTTTATATATAGAAAACCCTCAAGAATCCACCAAAAGAATTTTAGATGTAATAAATGAATGTGGTAAAGTTGCAGGATACAAAATCAACATACAAAAATCAGTTGCGTTTCTATACATTAACAATGAAGTAGCAGAAAGAGAAATTAGGAATACAGTCCCATTTACTATTGCAACAAAAAGAATAAAATACCTAGAAATAAACTTAACCAAAGAGGTGAAAGATCTGTACACAGAAAACTATAAAACATTGTTGAAAGAAATCGAAGAAGACACAAAGAAATGGAAAGATATTCTGTGTTCTTAGATTGGAAGAGTTAACATAGTTAAAATGTCCATACTTCCTAAGCCAATCTACAGATTTAATGCAATCCCTATCAAAGTTCCAACCACACTTTTCACAGAAATAGAACTAAGAATCCTAAAATTTATATGGAACAACAAAAGACCCTGCATAACCAAAGGAACCCTGAGAAAAAAGAACAAAGCTGGAGGTATTACATTCTGTACAAAGCTATAGTAACCAAAACAGCATGGTATTGGCACGAAAACAGATACAGAGATTAACAGAACAGCATCGAGAGTCCAGAAATAAACCCGCACATTTGTGGACAGCTAATTTTCAACAAGTGAGCCGAGAACATATAATGGAGAAAGGAGAGTCTCTTCAACAAATGGTGTTGGGGAATCCTGGACAGCCACATGCAAAAGAATGAAGGTAGACCATTACCTTACATCATATGCAATTACGCTCAAAATGGATTAAAGACTTGGGTGTAGGACCTCAAACCATGAAACTTCTAGAAGAAAACATAGGCAGTACACTCTTTGACATTGATCTTAGCAGCATCTTTTCAAGTACCATGTCAGACCGGGCAAGGGAAACAATAGAAAAAGTAAACAAATGGGACTACATCAAACTAAAAGCTTCTGTACAGCAAAGGAAACCATCAACAAAATGCAAAGACAACCTAACAATTGGGAGAAGGTATTTGCAAACTGTATATTTGATAAGGGGTTAATATCCAAAATATACAAAGAACTCATACATCTCAACAACAAAAAAACTAACAACCCAATTAAAAAATGGGCAAAATATCTGAACAGACATTTTTCCAGAGAAGATATACAGATGGCCAACAGCACATGAAAAGATGTTCAATATTATTAACTATCAGGGAAATGCAAATCAAAACTACAATGAGCTATCATCGCACACCTGTCAGAATGACTATTATTAACAAGACAGGAAACAACAAGTGTTGGAGAGGATGTGGACAGAAGGGAACCCTTATACACTGCTCGTGGGAGTGCAAACTGGTGCAGCCACTATGAAAACAGTATGGTGATCCCTCAAAAAATTAAGAATAGAACTATCAAATGATCCTGTTATTCCACTGCTTGGTATGTTTCCAAAGAAGAGGAAACACAAATGTGTAGAGATACCTGCACCCCTATGTTCATTGCAGCGTTATTCACAATAGCCAAGACTTGGAAGCAACCCAGGTGCCCATCAAGGGATGAATGGATGAAGATGTGGTATATAGGCACAATGGAATACCACTCAGCCATAAGAAATGATGAAATCCAAGTCATTTGTGACAACATGGATGGACCTTGAGGGTATTACGCTGAGTGAAATAAGCCAGACAGAGACAGTCAAATATCATATGATCTCACTCATAAGTAGAAGATAAAGACAACAGCAAACAAATGCACTAAGACAGAGATTGGATTGGTGGTTACCAGAGGGAAAGGGGGGATGGAAGAGGACGAAAGGGTGATTACACATGTGTGTGGTGATGGATGGTAGTTAGTCTTTGGGTGGTGAACATGATATAATCTACACAGGAATCTAAATATAATGATATACACCTGAAATGTATATAATGTTATAAACCAATGTTACCCCAATAAAAAAATTAAAAAATTCACCTAAATAGAAAAAAAAATTAAAAATTCTAAATATATTTTTTAAAAGATTGTGAAAAGACCAAATAGGTATTTTCTGTGGATCCACTTAAAACAGATGACCTATCCAAATAGTCTCTGAGTCACAGAATGTGGAGGGAGGGGGCAGGGAAGACAGAATGTTAGAGAGGAAGTAGCCACTCACGATTATTTTCCTGAATTTTTCCAATTAAGCTCTAAACCTATTTAAATAAACACAGTGAATTTCTTTAATTAACCTGTAATTATGCTAGTAGAAATTGATGTAACAAAAATCAAGATAATTCCAAGAAAATTCTACTAGGATAAAACTATTCATTATTGACAATTTATACTCATGTATTCATGAAAAAGTTGGTTTTTTTTTTAATTGTGTATCTATGTTACATTTTTATAACATCACAAAATTGAAAGTAGATCTGTTGAAGATCTATCTTACTGCGACCAGAATAAAGTTTTATGAGTTCATGTGATATCCTCAAAGTTTGACATACCTTCTACCTTACGATTTAGAAACTCATTAATGAGAGTCCCTGTCCCTATCATTACAAAATATAATACTATTTTAATAAAGTCATTTAAAATGAAAAAATATGTATATTTAAATTAAGATAGTGTGTACATTTTATCTAAATAATTTCTCTATCCTTCACTTTTTGTTACAAAGTGAACATGAACTAATTTGTCTAGTGAGCTTCATACACCAATATTTTAAAACAATATTGCACTTAAATTATTTTAGTCTGAGGAAATTTGATAGGCTTTATTAGTTGTATTAATCATGTTTTCAAGCTTCACTCGTTTAAAGTGGTATGCCCCTTCTTTTCCTGCAAATAAGATCGCTCTTACCTTTTGCTCATTTTATAATTAATAAGTCTTCAAAGGACACGTATGAATTGACATAAACTGGTCAAGCTTTTACTAAGACATAATTCTCGAAAAAGTAACCTCCGTTATTGTACAAATTTAAAGTCTTTTTTGTTTTTTTTGCAAGGAATTTTGTGGTAACACATAGTTGAGCCCAAGTTAGCAAGTGCTGTTCCCAAGCCGTACTTATATCACCACTAGTGATTTTTTTGACAAACAACAAATTAAACAATCAGTCCTCATGCAGTCTGTGCTCAGGAATAAATGGAGTAGAAACAAATCAATAATGCCAAATAGAAAAAGACAAAAGCAATAATAAAATAAAAATGATGTCCTAGTCTCCAAGAGAATGTTATGAATAATGGAAAGGAAACTTAAAAGTAGACTCGAAAGCATTCTTTGGCTAGACAGGTGGAAAATCATGTTATTTATAAAAATTTTTTATGGATAGTTAGTGTTTATTGCTAGTTTGCCTGTGAAAATAGGACTATAAAAATCCGAATCTTAGTAGGAAGAGAAAATAAAAAGTTCAGAAAGTGTTGATCCCATGCCTTTCCTTGCTAATTGAGGCTGTATCACTTAATATATTTTTCTTTCTAATCTCACTAAAAGGATGTAGGAAATAATATGGAATTTTCCCAAAAACAAAACATTGAATGAGATTTTAATTACTACGACTTTTTGAGGGACCTTCATATTTTCCATGGTTTTCCAAAAGCTCTCACCTTTATATTATCTTCTGTTAAAACTGCACATAGAATGTGTGGATTTTATCTGACTACTGAAGGATGTTAAGCATCTTTTTCTTGCCAGCTCAGTGGTACAGAGCATGTCATTATATAATTCACTAGCTATTCCAACATTTCGTTAATATCTAGCTGCAAGTGATCAGTATGTTAATAAAAAATATATTTTATCTATTACATGGTGTACCATGATAAGGTTAAGTATTTGAAAGGGATTATAATTAAAATAGTGAATAAGAAAGAATAGTAAATGAGGTAATTTTACTATATCAAGGAATTACCAATATATTGTCAAATCAAGGATTGATTCTTTACATATATATATATATACATGCACACACACAACACATTCATTTCATACCAATTCACCATCCTGGATGTTGCATTGTATGTCACCATAATCACCAGCAACATGCATTAATTAATTGTAGCTGTAAATGCAGTCAGGCTAGGATCCAGATCTTGGTTTCTAAATGCTGCCATTTTTCAGTAAAAGAAACTGAAGCTCCTTGGAAAATGATTCTAGTACAGGGGCAGGGGAAAATACAACAAGAGAGTGGAATGCCTTATGGTGCCAGAAAGTAAGAAAGTGCTGAAAAGATAAAAAGGCAGGGCTATCCCAAAGACTGAAACTGGAGTAATTTGAGCAATAAAATCAATAACGTCATTCTGGATTATAACCCAGAGTATAAAATTAATATATGTGAGTCCATACTGACATAATTTAATGATTGAATAAATGAAGAAGAAGGGACAAATCTTACTTAGAGAAAAACTTTAAATAATCTATGTAGGTACTCTCCCCTCCAAGAGGGGGAATATAATCCCTTTTGCCCCTCCCCCCAACACACACACACACACACACACACACACACACACTTACTTGAGTGTTGGCTGGATTTAGTAATTCACTTCCAAAGAATAAAGTACAGAAAGGGAAAAATAGTAACTTTATAGTAAAGAAACCTGGCAAACACTACCTTAACCAAGTGATCAAGGATCGTACCCCTGGTCGTAGGTATCACGTACTTTTTGATATGGTGTGATGAGAAGGGCATTTCACCTTTCTGGTGTTCTTTCCCCAAACCCATAACTCCAGTCTAATCATGAGAACAACATTATGCAATCCCATTCTGAAGGGCATTCTACAAAATACCTGACTGGCGTTCTTTGAAACTCTCAAGGTCATGAAAAACAAGGATACTTCAAGTATCACAAAACAACCAATCATTGTTACTTTAGAGTTTTATTTCTCCTATTATTTTTTGTTTCTTTATCTATTTGGATCTATTTGCATCTATTCTTGACTATTTGTAATGAGAAAGATGGTGTGGCAAATTTTCATTTGTGTTCATTAAAACCTGTTAGAATTTTGTTCCCTTCCTGGGCACATCCTGGGCCATGTTCCCCAGCCTCCCCTGTAGTTAGATGTAGCCACGTGACTGACTTCTGGCTAGAGCAGTAGGAGGTAAGAGGTGGTAGGAGATGATGTAATGCCGCTTTCAGACCCAGACCATACAACCTTTCCCATGTGGGTTCATCACTCTTTCCCCAAGCACTGGCTGAAGAGAGAGGACACCAAAAGCTCAGAAGCATTTGTTTCCTTAGTACAGCTTACTTGAGAATGTAGTGCCAACAGTCTGAGTATTTACAAAGTAATTTACATATATTGCCAAAGTATTTTCTAGAATGGCTATACCAACTGCACTCTGGCCAGCAGTAGATGAATTGTTCTGTTTCACAATATCTTCATTGTTGTTGAAAATTCTGTTTTCTCTTTTGTTTTACTTTATCAGTTTGATTGACAAAGAAAATATATCTTATAGTTTATCAAATTTGATAAATAATCACAATGATACTCTTGAATATTTATTAATCAGTTTTATTTTTTTGAGTGTGAAGTGTCGAGTCCTGCATTAGTACCATTTTTCAGTTGGTATCTTACAGTTATTCTTTTCTTGATTTTAAAGACCTTCAGATATATTAAGCATATTGCAACATTTCCTGTCATATATTTTGCAAATATTCGATAAGTTATTTGCATTTTACCTTGATTTGTAATGTATGATGTACATAATTTCAGAGATTCACTTTTATTCTTTGTGAGTGCTTCCTCTACTTTTGTTCTTATGAAAAACATAACCTGAAATTCATAACCTGAAATTCAGTACATATTCTTTTATGTTTTCTTCCATTTTTAATATTATTCATTGTTTTACATTTAACTATAACCCTTCTGAAATTTATTGTGTTTTCTATTGGGAAGTAAAGATTTAACTTTCTTTTTGATATTAAATAACTGATAGTCTCATAACTAATTATTGACTAATTCTTTCCTCACTGATTTAAAATGTCAACTTTATTGTACACTATGTTAGATTAATTTATTCTTTTTTTTGAAATGCCCAGTTTCTACATTATTACTTCTTGACTCCTTATTTTCTGAAAATTCTAGAGAATTTTAGAAAATTCTAGTCTATTCTATTCATTGCTTTTGTGTATTTAATTTTGCCAGATGTAATACTTTGCTATCTATTTAACTAAATACATGGCTTTCCATTTTTGACCTATTTAATATATTTTCTAATATTATATCAAAACTTTAATACTGGAGTAAACCAAACTTCCTCATAGTATAGCATTTTATTATGAAAGCCTAGTTATTGTTTATTAGTGTTTTCTTTCTTAATTTAGGACCTCTATAGATGAGTTTTATCTACTCATGTGTGTGTGTTTTAGTATCATCAGGTTTTTGCACCATGGTTTTACAAGTGAAGACATTTAAAGTTTTCTATCTTTTCTGTACTCTTGATCTGTGGTCTCTCTACACACTGGATTGCAAGCTCCATGAGGGCAGGGACCATGATTTTCTTGCCCACCACTTTATTCTTAGTGCCCAGCAGCCTAGCAGCACATAGTAGGTAATAGTGGATGAATAAATTTACTGAGCTTGTACTTTACCTGTTATTTGAAAGATTAAAAACATTCATAGTTGGAATTCTTCTGAGCTAAGAGCCTTTTAAAGGCAGAAATTTCATGACAATTCTTAAAAAATTCCTTCATGAATTTTTGAATTTTGTCTAACAATTTGTTTTTTCCCAGAAAACATTCTATTTAAATTTTAAAATGTATCAGTGTAGATCTGTAAATAGTATTATCTTATAAATGCAGAAACATTTCACCTTTCTGATTGCTAAAGTTTATGTTTATTTACTATAGGTCATATTATTCAAGAAGAATATTTTCATTCCTGTGACCCAGTTGCATTTTTCCTCTTCTTTTGTTTTATAATTGGCGTGTTCTTGTTTTTGTGTTCACCGTTTAATGAAAAGAGTCATACTCACAGTCATCGAATACACTGATACTTCTTCCCCTATTGCACTAATAACCTGGTTGCTATTAGAATTTTCCTGCCAGGCCTAAAATTAAAAGGTTCTTTGCTATTTAGTTGTTAATCTAATGAGCTATGCTGGACTGGGACTCCTGCTTTCACTGCCTGGTCAGCTATGTCATTGTGTAGATAGAAATTGATTTTAGAATAACCTGAAGCAATCATAAAAACAACAGCCCAGAGAGTATGCTTTCATCCCACGGTTATTCCTGCTTTCCTCTGCCTTTGCTACTGACTTCTTTCTGAGGTATAATTTCTTATTTCTAGTCCAGTTGTGTCATGGGATCTGTTGATTATTGCATTTGTAGTCCCAGCTGTAGCAATGGAGGGCAACAGAGAATGGCTTTGAGTTGCTTAGAAAACTGTTCCTACTCAATGACTTTTTTTGCTGTCCTCAGTGATGGTACCGTGTCTCTGAGGTAGAAATATGCATTAAAGTTTGATGGACATAATTTATTACCTTCTCCTAAATGATTCCACCTAATGCCTCCATCTAACCTTTAGTTACTAGAAATTCCCTCTGGAGTTGGGCAGATGTGGGGCCATTTATCCTGATTTTCAGTGCTTTGTTGGCTTTGTTTTTTTTCTTAGTTTTTAATATCTTTCTGTGAGAAAATTGGAGAAGAAAAATGAGGACCTCCTAGCTAGCCAACATTTTAACCTCATCAGGAAATTATTTTTTTCAATTGAAGGAAGTTTTCTTGGTGCTCTGTTAGTAGTTCTGTTATGTATGTATATACATATGTAACATCAATACGGCATATGTATGTTTTGCATGTACATTTTTCAACGATGAATCATGATGGAAAAATTATTTATGATCTTTAATATAAACCAACTTAGGGACAGAAGACAAACATTTGGTTATGAAATGAATTCAAGATGTACATAAGGTTAATTCAAATATAAATTGTAATGTGATATAATCTGAATTATACTTCTGCTCCCCTAAATTTTTAGAGATCCCTTGATAATAGAGAAAAACTTTAATTTTAATTTAGAAAAATATGAAAATTATAAGTAATTTTATTAAATGCACTTTTTATAAGTCATCGCAAACATTTCACTAGAAGAAAGTAGAAGAAAGACCGTAGGAATGGGGTATGATATCTTTTCTTTCCATGCTAACTGTAGAAAAACTCTTGAGCATCCAGCTACTCACCTACACACTCAAGATATCATGATGATGTTTATCCAAATGGACACTTGCCGCCTTTGCTGTCTTTCGCTTCGTCCAGCTTTCTTATGGCAACAGAGCCCCTTTTCCTGAATAAATGTGAATCTGATCCATGCCTGGTCAGAGTACGACAATCCCTGGGCCAGAGCAATTGATTTGGGGATGACCAAATGAGCTGGAAGGGCATATCAGACACTACCCTGGGAAGTTCCCATCTAAGATACTAAGGAATATTTCCTATTTTCACTGGCTAATAGGCAAACCAAGATGCACATGTAACTAACGTTTTACATTGTGCTGAGTGAGCACAATGCATGGCTTTTGTCTTTTACCATTCCTTTAAACTTTAATCAGGGGCAATATTCTCTTGCCCTTAGTTAAAAACTCAAGCAGGCTCATGACTTTTCTGCCCACCTTTATAAAATAGACACAGTGCTATAGTGTAGTCACTGCATCCTGAAACAAGTCTCAGATAAGTAGTTAAAATATCCCAGTTCCATTTATAATCCACAAACTGTGAAATTCACTTGGTTGCAATTTTTTTTCCCTCCCTTTCTCCAGCTTGAACCTGCAGTATGAAAGAGACCAGCGTGGTTGACATCTCTTTTCATCTGCTTTGAGCTTCTTTGTTTCCTCTCCTGTCCCACCTTCTAGCTGTGGTTTTGGACTTCACAGGGATGGGGAATAGGGTGAAGGTAAAGAGGTTGAGTTGAACAGTTCTTCTCTGAACCGGATAATAGCTTGGCTTCAAGACCTCTGGGCTGACAGATGTATAAAACTTAATCTCCCGTACTCTTTTGTGGATCTGGAAGTTCTCTCTTGGACCTTTCTCTATTTTCTTCATCCAGGCAGATACCTATGTATTTTGGGCGGTCCACTGATTCTCCTCTGCAGCCGCTGGTTAACCTCTAGACTCTTTCTGCTGCTGTCCTATTGCCATTCTAGGTGGCTCCAGTAGTGAGCATTCAAGACAACTTCAATTTACTTTTCCCTCTCTTTTAACATGAACCTGATTTATGAGGAAAACTCAGGCATTTCTAGCCCCTTCAAAGCCAGGCAGTATAGGCCAAGCCCAATATCTTAGGCAGAAGTCTAATTAGTTCAGGGAAAGCATTTCAAAAATCTTTGAGTGGTTTCTTCAATGCTCCCTTTCTAGGCTTGTTAAAACGATTTATCGTACTCATCCCACCTAAATGGGTGGGGTGGAGAGCCATAGTATAGGGACAACTCTTTCCCCCAATTTTCTCTTCTCCCCTCTGTGATGCCTTCTAGGAGCCTTGATTTGGGTGGTAAATCCAAGAGCCATGAAACAAGTTCTTCATCACTACTCTTGCAAATTTTTCCTATCTAAAATGTGCTAGGAAGAATTCCCCCACATGCACTCCCCAATCCCCACCACCTATGTAATCTGGGCTGCTAAGGAGAGAGAGAGAACATGCTATGGTAAAATGCTTGGAGGCACTTGTCTGTAGCAGTAGCAGCAGCTGATTGTATGATTGCTGCTGTTACTGCTGCTGCCTCATTGCAGTAGCTGATGTACATTTGTCAAATATGTGTATCAAATTGTGGGCAAAATCAGCACCTTGAAAATCTCAGTGAAGTTACTCAGTAAAGACTCCTTTCTGTTGGAAGCAAAACCAGAAATCCATAACTGTTTTTGCTATACATACTTCTTTGTTTTGTTCTTATTATTTTATTACGTAGAAGGAGGATGACTGCAGTTCTGTATCATTATTTGTGATATTAATTTTAGCCCATAAGTGCCAGTACTCTTGAAATTTAATTTTAAAAGTTGCACAATAGTTTCTTGTTTCTCTTAGGACTATCTTTGTAAACTATGCTTCTGGAATTATAGGCATAACAGAAAGAATGGAATCTTCTGATAAAATTCAAGTACCTAAAAACACATATTTTCTTTTTTTTTATTGAGTTAATGATAGGTTACAATCTTGTGTGATTTCAGTTGTACATTAATGTTTGCCATTCATGTTGTAGGTGCACCATTTCACCCTTTGTGCCCACCCCCCACCCCACCTTTCCCCTGGTAGCCACTAGTCTGTTCTCTTTGTCCACATTTTTAAATTCCTCATATGAGTGGAGTCATACAGAGATTATCCTTCTCTAACTGGCTTATTTCACTTAACATAATTCCCTCAAGGTCCATCCATGTTGTTGCAAATGGGATGATTTTGTTCTGTTTTGCAGCTGAGTAGTATTCCATTGTATATATATACCACAACTTCTTTATCCATTCATCTGTTGATGGGCACTTAGGTTGCTTCCATGTCTTGGCTATTGTAAATAATGCTGCAATGAACATTGGGGTGCATAGGACTTTGGAATTGCTGACTTCAAGCTCTTTGGATAGATACCCAGTAGTGGAATAGCTGGATCGTATGGTAGTTCTATTTTTAATTTTTGGAGGAATCTCCATACTGTTTTCCATAGTGGCTGCACTAGTTTGCATTCCCACCAGCAGTGTATGAGGGTTCTATTCTCTCCACAACCTCTCCAACATTTGTTACTATTAGTTTTAGATATTTTTGTCATTCTAATGGGTGTAAGGTGATATCTTAGCATAGTTTTGATTTGCATTTCCCTGATGATCAGCGATGATGAGCATCTTTTCATGTGCCTATTGGCCATCCATATATCTTCTTTGGAGAAATGTCTGTTCATGTCTCCAGCCCATTTTTTGATCGGGTTGTTTGATTTTTTGTTGTTGAGTTGTGTGAGTTCTTTATATATTATGGATATTAAGCCTTTGTCAGATATATGACTTGCAAATATTTTTTCCCAGTTAGTGGGTTGTTTTTTTGTTTCAATCCTGTTTTCATTTGCCTTGAAGAAGCTCTTTAGTCTGATGAAGTCCCATTTGTTTATTCTTTCTATTGTTTCCCTTCTCTGAGAAGACACAGTGTCTGAAAAGGTCCTTTTAATACTGATGTCAAAGAGTGTACTGCCTACATTTTCTTCCAGAAGCCTTATGGTTTCAAGTCTCACCTTTAGGTCTTTGATCCATTTTGAGTCTATTTTGGTGAATGGTGAAAAAGAATGGTCAATCTTCATTCTTTTACATATGGCTTTCCAGTTTTCCCAGCACCATTTGTTGAAAAGACTTTCTTTTCTCCATTGTATGCCCTCAGCTCCTTTGTCAAAGATAAGCTGTCCATAGATGTGTGGTTTTATTTCTGGGCTTTCAATTCTGTTCCATTGATCTGTGCACCTGTTTTTGTACCAGTACCATGCTGTTTTGATTACTGTAGCTTTGTAGTATGTTTTGAAGTCAGGGATTGTGATGCCTCCCGTTTTGTTCTTTTTTCTCAGGATTGCTTTAGCAATTCGGGGTCTTTTGTTGCCCCATATAAATTTTAGGGTTCTTTGTTCTAATTCTGTAAAGAATAAAAACACATATTTTCAAAGGTGAAAGGAAAAATGATATAAAGACTTTTGAAGTTAAATAAATTGTCACAATCTTTATTTAATAATTCATTTGGACTCAATATTGCATTATAAATAATACAATAGTAAATTGTGATTTAAAGAATAAGTTTCACAAAAATTGCTATGCCAGAAATAAAGCCAGCCAGTGAATGAATCAAAGGTATTATATTTAATCTGTCCTCTTGTTGAAGCACATGCGTAAGAGAAAATAGCCACAGACTTTGTCTGTATCTCTGACCTTAACCTATATTTTTATGCTTTTTCCCAATAAAATGTTTTTATACTTTCTCTATTTGGGGCATAATGAAGCTCCCTCATAGACAGTTCCATTTACGGGGTTTGCAGAAAATGTGCAGCCCTAGAGAGCCGGCTCCTAAGTGCTCGCTGGGCATATTCATATTCAGTAAGGGCACCATTTAAGAATTTAAGTAAAATAAACAAAACTTACTTGAAAAGAAGGCTATTTAACAGTATTTAGAGAATAGTGTCCATCTTGAGAGCACTGCTACTCTTAAGAACACATACTATGGTGCAGTCAGAGGTCATGCACTGAGATCACGAACTCAGAATACCATACTGCCTCCAGGATGGGAAGAGTGAACATTTAAAAAGAGACTCATCAACATTCTGTATTCTGGAAGGTCTTAGATCATTTGAAATTATTCTGAAGAAGTTGAATAGAGCTGAGCTGCTGCTTGAAAGTAATTTGTCTTTCAGTTCTTATCTAGCAATGAAAATTAGATCTAAAAATTCCATAGGAGGAGACTTTATGATGCATATAAAATGCACAGCAATGAAATTGCCATAGCTGTGAACTAGTTTTTCAAATGATTCCTTGTGGAATGTTTTCAGATGAGATTGAGGAACTTGTACCAGAGTCTGTCTTTCTTTTTTTAGCATGGACTTCAGTTTTCTTTTTTTTGGGTAATAATACAAATAAAATTGAAATCTCTGATTTGCCTCTGATAAACGTCTAAATTACCTAGTAGATATTGAAGTTCATAAATACAATATCTGATTACAGTGTAGGAATCACGATGATTCTACTTACACATACTGTGATTATTTAATTTTCATATTATCATTGGTAATTTACTGTGAAAAAACAATACCTCTATACAACACTTCCAAATCATGGTTCATTTCCAAAATATTAATTTAATTGTTAACAGTAAGTGGCAACATATTTTATTCAAATACATCCTCACCAGCATTTGATATTGTCAGCTTTTGGCCATTCTAATTGGTGTGCAGTGGCATGTTGTTGTTGTTTTTATTTGCATTTCCTTGATGACATATGATGTGGAGCACCTTTTCCATATGCTTATTTGGTTCCTGCTTGTCTTCTTTAGTGAGGTGTCTGTTAAGATCGTTGGTCCATTTCTAAAGCGAGTTGTTTATTTTCTTATTGTTGAGTTTTAAGAGTTCCTTGTATATTTTGGATAACAGTCCTTTATCAGATGTGTCTTTTGAAAATATTTTCTCTCAGTCTGTGGCCTGATTTCTCATTCTCTTGACATTGCCTTTTACAAAGCTGTTGTTTTTAATTTTAGTGAAGTCCAGCTAATCAGTTTTTTCTTTCATGCATGTGTCATACCCAAAAAGACATCACTATACCCAAGGTCACCTCAGTTTTCTTCTATGCTATCTTTTAGTTTTATAGTTTTAAGTTTTATATTTAGGTTTATTATGCATTTTGAATTAATTTTTGTGAAGGGTGTGAGGTCTGTGTCTAGACTAATTATTTTGCATGTGGATGTCCGATTGTTCCAGCATCATTTGTTGAACAGACTACCTTTGCCTCATCGTATTGTCTTCGGTCCTTTCTCAAAGATCAGTTGACTATATTTATGGAGAGCTATTTCTGGGCTCTCTATTCTGTTCCATATAGGCTGCTTATTCACTCTGTTGATGTGTCCTTTGATGCATCCTTTAAAATTAATTTAAGGTAAACTTTGAACTTGATAAACTAATAAGAACTATAACAAAATTATAATATTGATTATGTCTGGGTTAGATTATGTATTTCTATTTTCTTTTTTCCTTTATTTATGATTTACATTTCCTAAAATATCAAAACCTCTTGAATTTTTTCACTTAACAATATATCATAAACATTTTTCCATAACTTTACACATTTTTTAAATAACTGTATACTATTTATATGTATTTATAATGTAAATATTCGAAATTTATTCAGTCATTTCCTTATTTTTGGTCACTCAGGTTGCCTCCATATTTTTGTTATTGATAAAAATAACAAAAGCTTAGAGTGTACAGAGAACATCCAACTTACAGGCTAGTGTTTAATCTTGATGGGTTAGTTTCTTAAAGTGAAACTACTGATACAAAATGTATGCATGTTTTTAATTTCAATAGAGATGGCTCCGACACTTTGCAAACAAGTGGTATGAATTTATATATTCACCAAAATACATAAAAATGCCCATTTCCCCACAATAATACTAGCATTAGATATTATCAATTTTTAAATTTTGTCCAGTCAAGTAAAAAGAGGAAACTCCTTGCTTGAATTTACATTTTCCAGAAGTTTTGTGTTTTGTATATTACTTATTTGCATTTCCTCTTCTAAAAAGTTACATGAATATCTTTGCCCACTTTTTATTTCTTTGTTTTTGACTATACAAATGATAAGGAGCTCATCATATAATAGATATATAGCATTTATTCTTATGTCTTCATTTTGATTCATTCTGGTCCTCTTTGTTTGTTTACGGTGTCTTTTACATTCATAAATATTTAAATGGTCTATATTTAAATCTACATATATATTACATCATGGTTCCTGGGTTTTCTTTCTTTAATAAGGCATGTTTCATTCCAAAGGTATAAAAATATTTTCTTGATTGTTTCAAATTAGTAGATTGTTGTTATACCTTTGCTTCATAGGAAGGTCATGTTTTTTGTGTAGTTTGAGGTAAAAATTATTTTTCTTTGGGATATATAGAGAGTTATGCTAAGACATTAGTAAACAGCCATTTCCCCATATTTTTCATGTTATGTGATTATTACATTTAATTTAATCCATTTCTGAAACCTATTTTGTGTCACTGGGTTATTTTCTATTTCCATGTCAAAGCATATTCGTTTCTACTCCTCTTCTTACTCGAGTTTTTTTGATTAGGAATGTGCCATGGAGGTTTGAAACTGCTCAAAAGAAATAGAATTAAAGCCTTCTCTTACCCAAAATGTGTAAAGGAAAGAAGGAGGGAGAGGAATACTTCGGCTTATCTTCCCTGCCTTAGTCCTGATTTTTCAGATCTTGTGGTATATTCACCAATAGAGGGGTGGACACAGGTCATTCTACCATCCATATACCTCAGTGAACATGAAACATGAGTTTTTGAGAAATTCAAGGAAAAAAGAAAACTATTCTATGACTATCTTGAAACCCTGTTGCTTTTCTTTCCCATTTGTACTTTGCTTGTCAATTTATGTGTCAATTTAGTTCCGTTGCCCCTCGTGTGTGGTAATGCCTGTTACAAAGCAAAAATAACAAGTTTTGATATCCAACTTGTCTGCTGCACAAGAACTTTTTATGTAGTACCTATAACTAGGACTCCTATAAAGAAATTTATGAATACTGTGGTCACACTTTAATAACACTTTAATAACATGGCAGCTCCTTTATATTTTGTATATAGAGGGTAGAAGATTGTTTTGGTAATCAAGTTTTGATATTCAAGTCACTCAAGTGTCCTTAGGTTACAACTCTTAGGGTCTTTAATAGTCAAGAAGCATCCCTTCTTTTTAGGTCTTTTTAAAGATGAGAGCAAACTACATGGCTGGTTTTATAATTTTCCGGGTTGTAAAGAAACTTTGGTTTTGCTTTGATCAATGTAACATAGTAAAGCTCCTTTCCTAAGAATTGAATGGACATGATTATTTCATCATCCAAAAATATAAGCTTTTCCCTCAAAATCCATTACCTGTGCTACAACTGACTTTGTCTTATTTTCAGATTTTCTTTGGCAATAATACTTTTAATAAAGAGATCTGTAATTTTTTTCTAGATTTTTTCCTTTTGACTCTATGGATCAAAATCTAAATCAAAATTCACCAAAAAATTCATTTTCTATTATTTTACTCTGTTTTCATTCTTGTGGTCAGATAATTTATGGAATTTCAAAGTCATTGCTAAGATATTTGAAGTTTTGTTAAATATTTCTGGAAGCCAGTTTCTTCTAGGTAATATACATATCCAAAGAAATATTTGCCATTTTATGGTCAAGCGTTGACTCACTTTGAATACATGGTAAGTTGGATAGGTTATTATTAGCCCAGTGTAAAATTGTGATTCCATTCCATCTAATTATGATATAATAGCATATCAGTCATCATTAATGGTTGGTTAGAGTGGAATGAGTCACTATTCTTATTTAATAATTTTAAAGATGGGGGTCACCAGCCCTTTTCATTGGCCAGTTTTTCAGACATTTTCTAGTAAAGTGCCTTCCCAGGACACAAATCTCTAAAATGGTGATTTGAAACATATAATGTAATATTTCTATATCAAATTGTGTTTCTTCACATAAACACATAAAGTGTGTATGTTCTTTCACCCTAAAATAATAAACGAGTTTGCTTACTACTCTATAAGACTTATATTTTCTTAAAGTTTACTTTGTGATTACAAAAGTAATATTCATTTCATATGGACATTTTTCAATAGGACAGTAATATAGCAAAAGAGAACAAATCTTGTATCATCTTATCACTCAGAGGCAAAGAGCTCTATATTTCACTGTATAGTCTTCTCTTCTTTTTTTCCACACTTTTTTATATAATGAAGATCATATTATCCATTAAAATTTCCAGCTGTTGTATAATTAAAAATTATAGTGTGTATATACACATATATATACACACACATATATATGATATAAATAGATAGATAGCTATAGGGATAGATAGATCTAAAAAAATATATCTTCCTGTGTATACTTAATGACTTCATGATGTGAGGAAAAGTGTTTTTTTCTTTCAATTGAATAAACCCAAACATCATTAGACAAGCCACACTGTTCAATATTTTTTGTATTCTCTGATGTTTGGCTTACATTTTACCTTCTATTAAGGTTGAACATCTAATTTATGCTCAATGTTTGGTTTTAGCGATAACACTACATTGAACATCTTTGTGCGTAAGGGTTTTTTATCGTTAAGACTGATTCCTTTGCTTGATTTTTAGAATTGCAATGAGTGATTTAGACATACATTGCCAAACTGACTTTCAAAAATATCATGTCAGTTTACACTCCCATTCGGAGTGTGTAAGGCACTACCTTGTCAATATATCTTCTAATGGTTAAAAAAGAATATTTTCTAATTTGATAGATAAAAAGATTCTAATTTTAACAATCGTTTTAGTGATATTCATTTTAAAAATAACTGTGAAGTTAAACTTTACCCCAAATGTTTGCTAGTCTCTTGTAAACTATCTGTGCTTGTCAAGTATACATTTGATTTTTAGAGTCTTAGTCTTTTCCTGTTGCTTTGTCTGAGTCCTTATTTTATACATACTATCCCTGGATTTCTGGTTGAAAATGGCAAATTGATCATGTGTGTTTAACCTGTCTCCCTTCCAAAATTCCACTATGCAATAAAGAAATAAAATGTCATACCCATAAGGACTAAGATAATGGAAATTTAGAAAATATTAATATAATTAATATGTTAGCATATGAAAGGATAAAACCATGGGACAATCACATCAGATCCAAAAAAAATCAGCAATGACAATGTGTTCCCTGAAACTCAATGCTCATTGTGATATTGTGATTTATAGTAAGAAATATATATATTTGGTTTTCCACCCCATTCCTGGCAGAGAAATCCTAAAACCCTTGGAATTTCCTAAGTGATGAGAGCCACAAAGGGTCTTTTCTATGTTAAGGAGGAGAGGTGACTTCTGGAAAACAACTAAGGATAAGGGCTGGAGAATCTGTCTTGTGGTTAGGGGTTGGAACTTTTAGTCCCACCCCCAGACCTCTGGGAATGGAGAGGGACTGGAGATTGAGTTCAATCACTAATGGCTAATGATTTAATCAATCATGCCTGTGTAGGGAAGCCTCCATAAAAACCAAAAAAGACAGGGTTCTGAGGGCTTCTGGGTTGGTGAACACTTGGAGATTGGGGTAGACTGGCAAGCTAGGAGAGGGCATGGAAGCCCTGTGCCTTTTCCCCATCTCTTCCAACTGGCTGTTCCTGAGTTATAACCTTTTATAATAAACCAGTAATCTAGTGAGTGAAATATTTCTCTGAGTTCTGAGAGCTGCCCTAGGTAATTAACTGAACCCAAGGAGGAGGTCTTGGAATCTTCAATCTGTAGCCAGTTGGTCAGAAGCACAGGTGACAATCTGGACTTAGAATTAGCATCTGAAGTGTGTGGGGAAGGCATTCTTGTAGGATTGAGCCCTTAACCTGTGGGATCTGATGCTATCTCCAGGTAGATAGTGTCAGAATCGAGTTGAATTGTAGGATATCCAGCTTGTATCAGAGAATTACTTGGATATGTGGGGAAAAAACCCACCCATTGGAATTGGGCAGAGTCTTACTCATCCTCAGCAAAAACTTCTAGGAAACTAATAATAGCTGGAAATTCCATTAATCTAATTAAGAGTATTTACCCAAAACACAGGACAAACATTCTATTCGACGTTATAATCTTAGAAGCATTTCATTCAAATTCAGAAAAATACAAGAATGTCTCATATGTCCATCCTATTTAAGAGAATAATGGGGGCCCTCTCTTGAACAATAAGAAAAGGGGGAGAAGTGTGGATAAAGATTGGTATGGAATGGATTAATAAAGATGGAAGCAGGAGGATGGATGAAATTTTAAAGAACAAAAACTATGACTGATAAGGTTATCAGACGCATTTTAGAGTTTGGAAAATGAGATCAATAGGCATTGGATTTGATGGAACATGTGGGAAACATTAGTGATAGATGCATAGAAAATTAATAAAATGAAAAAGTGTCAAAAATTGGCATTATTTGAAGATGATATTGTTAACATAGAACAAAATAAAATAACTATCAGCAAATAATAAAATTCATAAGAGAAGTTGACATGACCCTCCAGTCATGAGATCATTATACAAAAAGTGATCACATTTCTATATACCAGCAGTGATTAGAAAATGTAAAATAATTTAAAAGTTACTATGAAAATGACAATATAAACAAGGTACATAGAAGTAAATCTAACAAAAGAAGTATAAAAAAAGATGTTAGAATGACCTAAATAAATGGAGAAAGGTACCACGTTCATGAATAGTAAGCTTCTCATGATTGAATTCTCCCAACTTCTTTAAATTTAGTGACTTTAAAAAAAGAATTTCTCCAGGAACTTGACAAGATTGTTTGAAATTTATCTGAAATAGTAAAGAATATATAAGACACTCTCAAGGGAGAATATTGCAGGGGAATTCCTGCACCACATAAGATTTTATAGTACTATAGTAATTAAATCATTGTGATATTGCTGTAGAGATAAAGACGTAGATCAGTAGAACAGAATAGAATACTTCAAAATAGACATATTTTTATAGAAATTTGACATATCAGAGATGTGGCCTTCAAGATCTTTGGGGGAAAGATGGACTTTTTGAAACTTGTTCCAGAAAAAAATGAATAATATAGGAAAAAAAGAAATTGGATCTTTACAACATGCATATGCAAAACTCAATTCTGGATAGATTAAATGTTTATTTTGAAAGGCATAATTTAAATCTTTTAGAAGAATTTATAGAAGCCATCTTCACGAGAATTTTTACTTTTTGAACAATTCACAAAAAGCACATAAGGAAATCTGGGAGACCAAATATCTAACTAACAGGAGTCCCAGAAAGAGTGACCAGAGCAAATTAAGGTAAGAAATTTATCAAAGAATTAATGTGAATATTTCTTCCTGGATTTAAAGACTTGATCTCCAGGTTGAAAAGGCCTACCAAGGTCCTGGTGCAATGAGAGGAAAAGCGAACGAGAACACATGCACAAGGAGACAAAGGCACATTATTTTGAAGTTCCCAGAACAACTGGAATAATGATACCAACAGAAATCTTAAGATCAATTTTGGCTTCATCTCATCCATTCCACACCCAGCCCTAATCAAACCAGCTGCTAAATGTTCTAGATTCTACTTTGAAAGCATTTCTCACGTCATTCTTTCCCTCCCATTTCCTCGACTGCCACGTGGTTCAGGTTGTTATCCTCGCTTTTCTGGATTATTTAAATAACCTCCAAATTAATCTTTGCCTAAAATCTCTCTGCATTCTAATTTATCTATCCTTTGCACCCATTCAGGTTAACTGTGTCCAAAATTGCTTCCTAATTTCTATTGCTCCTTAAACCAAGTCCAAGTTTTTCATCTTGGGTTTTAAGGAAATGTATAAAAATACTCCAACCCTGATTTTTGAATTTTTTCCCCACTATCCATATGCATACTTGTCCTTTAGCTATTTTTGGGGGTGCGGGGTGTATGTGTGAATATATCTTCTAGTCACGGACTCATTCCTTTGCTCATGCTGTGCCATCCACGTAGAGTGTCCTCTCTACACACCTCCTTCTGTAGAAATCCCATCCAGCCTTCAAAGCCCACTTCAAATATGCTGAAACTTTCCGAGCCCTCAGCAAATGTGAACCAGGCATTCACCTCATTCGAGATCCGTATTTACCTGAACGCTTTCAAAATATTTGCACTTTTTTGCTTTATAGCTATTTATGTGTTGGTCTTACAGTATTTGATTTTAAGCACTTTGAAGAAAGGACTTTATTTTTCACGTTTATATTCCAGCACCTAGCATGTTTGGCACATAGGGAGTATTTGATAAACATTTGTTTTATTGAGTTAAATTCTTAACTTTGTTCAATTAGCATATATTTTTAATATCAAAAAAGAGAAAAGTTTGATTAAAAATTCCAAATTATGCCCACAGTAACAGTAAACTTTATATGTTTGAATTAATTACTTGAGCTTGATGAATTGAAACTTCATAAAATATATTGGCATGAATTTATGTATAGAAAAGATATGTATATAATCATTTCATTGTCCTACTAAATAATTAGCTTTAATGAAGCATACTTTCTAAATAAACATTCTAATATTTTGTTTTTCATTTGTTAGATTTTAATAGTAGATAAAAATATTCTCTTAGTTAATAAATAGAAAAGAACTGCTGAGATTAATTGGGGTTCTCAAGCCCCAATATTGTAATTTAAAAATTTTATCTATTTTTATGTTATTTAAGGATTAATTATACTTATTAGAACGATTATTGTTTTTCTATTGCCCTTTTTGATTACTATTTCTTCTAAGTTTTATTCAATGAAATTTGCTTATTAGAAAAGTATATTTTAATATATTTCCTTTTATATAATTCAGGTTTGAGTTTAAACATTTTATTTAATCACAAAAATGATACAAAGACAGTCAGATATTTCTCTAAATTTTATATCAAAGGAATAGTGTGGTTAGGGAATTATTGAAAAGTACAGATATATTTCATCTAGCTGCAAGCATATTTTAAAGCATTTCTTATTGCTTGCAACAAATAATATTCTGGAAATCTTAATACACATCCTATGAGAAGGCAACATGGATTAGCCACCAGCATCCTGACTGATGACATTCACAGGGTTAATGAGAAGGTTAGTTGATGCCTCTGAGAGAACCATGATTTGGATACTGATACAGGAAGAGAAACCAATTTGGTTGCAGTGAACCATGGCAGACTAGGGTACAACATGTGCTTCAAAGAAATAAAAGTACGTTGTTCAGAATTGTATCACCTTATCTCGTATTTCACATCATTTTTCATCCTCAAGTGTGATGATCTGTGGAAGAACTGGGTTATCCAAAAAGTGTACCATTTATTTATAACTACAAAATTTTCCAAGCTGCTAAAACCTTCTTTCCTCTTGTTTCAAAAATCAGGCAAGTCAGTTTATGGGCTGAATCACATGGGGATAAGATTATATAACTTCATCTTCATTATTATGTAAACTGATTAAAGTTAGGGAAAATGGAGCAGCAAATATTCATGCTTTGCTGCCATGTTATACCCTTCTGTTATGTATTCAACTATTTTTTTCTTGTCTGCTTCCAAATTCCAGAGTTTGTTAGTGGAAATCAATTTGTAAAATAGAAATGTTTTAATTTCATTTAAATTCTTTTAAAATTCTGATAAATGGATCTGCTCTCTCTTTAGTTTTAAATTTCTTTACTGTTATACAATTATGTGTTAGTTGCAAATTTATTTCATCAACTAAAATCAGTTTTTTCTGTCTTTGACCTATTTTTAATGCTGTTCTACAAATAGCCTGCAGGGTTCTTCTGCGTGTTTCTGATGCTGAGGGCTGCAACTAGAGTGAGTATCCCAGATGCAGACTCAATGTAATCCCGCAGTGAAGTATTTTGCCTCCTGGTTTTGATATGTGGTGGCTTTTACTTATCCCAAAATAGCAGCGGCTTATTTTCTTGATGCATTTTAATGTAAATCCAGACAGCAATTAATTTGCTTTTCAGTTAATCCTCTACTTTCCTTATGCAAAATCTGAGAATTAAGCTGCATCATGTTTTCTCCTCTAAATTCTCATCTTTTAGTATCAGTTGAGTATATAATCATTGATATTATTAATTTTTACATCATTTCATATTACATCTTCATCTTATACTTGAGTTAGGCATAACCTCTTATGGTTCTTTTACTGTTTGTTTGCGTGTGTGTGTGCAGTAGGCAAAGATGAATTATATGGACATGTGTTTATTATAATTATACATATTTCTGGTATTTGTAGGCTCAGGACACTCAGAGACACTAAATATAATCACCTGGAACAGGAGTTGGCAACCTGTAGTCCATGGGCCAAATCTGGTCTGATGCATCTTTTTGTAAATAAAGTTTTATTGAAGAACAGCAATAGTAATTTTTATATACATTGTCTACTGCGTGTTTGCAGTACAAAGGCAGAGCTGAGTAGTCGTGACCAAGACCTTATGATTCACAAAGGCTAACCTTTTCAGAACTTTTCAACTCTGACCTAGAATATTGTTTATATGGTTAAGTGCTTAATAAATATTTACTTAATGAATGAATGATTAAGTTAAATATGAATGAGTGAATTTAATGATGTTAGCTTAAAAATCATCGATTCATAGATTATTATTATTAACGTTGCTTTCATTGCTGTAAAATATATCATTTATGTGTTTTTAATATATAAAACTACAAAGATGTTAGTAAAAATAGGTCATAATTTTCTTATATAATGGCTATTGATCTTTCTAAATAAAAACAATACATGTACATAATTCAAAGTTAACTAGTCAATTATTAAATTATTTCTGTGATTCTTTTCAGAAAATAAAATCTATATATAATTACACACACCTACACTAATACCCTTGAGAGCATACTCTTCATTTAGTTTACACATTCTTTTTTCTCTTGATGATCTTTTCATATTAACACATACATAACTACCTTCTATTCTTAACTGTATAGTATTCTTTAAGAGTAGGCACTCTGTAATCAGACTGCAAGGGCTTACATCCTACTTTTACCACTTCCTACCTGTGGAAACTTGGTCAAGAACGCCTCCTGTTTGTGTTTTCCATCTTTTAAAATAGGCATAATATCCCAATATTTTTGTGCGGGTTAGGTAAAATTATGCAAATTAAGTGCTAAGAAGAGTGGGTAGTGTCAAAAAGAGTGGGTAGCAAGTGTTAACTGTAGTTTTTTGTTTTTAAAAAAAAATTATTGTTGGACACTTTTAATTGTTCTTAGTACTTTTACTATTGGGAGTTTTGCAAAAGATGTCTTTTTAATAATATCTTGAAAAACTTTGATAGTCAATATCTGTAAGGTAAATTCCATGTTGTGGGTTTTCTGGGTCAAAAGGGATGTTTGTTTCAACTCTCAAAAATATTGCTAAATTATTTTCCAGAAATGGTGCTCCAATTTATATTCTTACCGATGGTGTGAACACTTTCCAACACACCCTTGCTTGCAGTAAATATCATCAAACTTTTTAAATTTGTCAGTTGGAATGGTGAAATGATACCTTTTACATTTCCTTGTTATAATGAAGATGGAGTACTTTTTTCATATATTCATTGTTGAATTATATTTTTTGGTCTAATAAGTAGTTATTCATATCCTGTACCTGGTTTCTACTAGCATAGTTTATCACCTTCTTAGTGGATATATGAGCCCTTCATAAATTAATGAAAAAACTCATACGGCTCTCATATTTGAGAAACATAAGCTTTCCTGAAATAATTTAAGTTATTCAATTGCATTTGTGGTATTTTTCATATATTGAAGTATTTAATTTTTATCAAATTTATCAAGCTTCTGGGGAACCTGGTCCTGATTTATTTCTTACACACATTCCTCTTGTGTCATATTACTATTTGTAATACCATACATTTGATTACCTGATTTGAGAAAGGAGATCTTAGATCCATCTCCTCTTAATATCACAACCATCTTTAAAACTCCCTAAAGGTGAATAGGACTATTACATTTGTTTTCATTTACGTTTAGGTATCCCTATAAATTTACTGCTGTACACAGCCATCAGGAATTCCCTCAGTGTTAAGGAGGGTCAGGATGAGTCCTAATATGTAGTTCCTCAAGATCCTGAAGATTCTTTTAGAAAACCAACACCTACTACATTTCATATTCTGTGGTGTGCGGGCTAGATATATAGGAATAGAGGGTGGGGGCTTAGGTTGGATGTGGGAAATATGAGAGAGAAACTTATGACATCTTACAGCTACAAGGACTATTCTAGAAAATGCCTCCAATCTTCTCCAGGTCTCAGAATGGAAACTTGGGGTCACTGACCTCCATCAAAAACACCATCAGTTAAAAATAAGGCCACAGGATTTGTATACTGTTATGTTACCCACATTGATTCTTAATGTTACCTATGTCATTGAATTTGGCTATGGGAGAAGGGAGCCTTTACGATAAAATGAAGGTTCTTACTCTTTTGAAATTTTGGATATTTTTGTAATTTCTTTAACATCCTCTTTGTACTTCTTCAGTTCCCAAGAAGTTATAAAGCCATATATCACGGAACATTGTTGAATGTTTTCTTAAAAATAGCATAACACAAAGAAACCTGTTGGTGCAAAATAATTTGACTAATTAATTAGGCACCTAATTATAGATGGTAGTATTTGTTAGTAAGTCACATTTTCAATGCTTTCATAATAATCATTTTAATACTTTAAGTATTTACCTCGTATTTAGAGGAAGAGAGAGGGTGATGGTAAACAAATTCTATTCTGCATTTCATTCATCCATTTAATTTATATTTATTGAATAACAATATGTGCTAATAATTCTGAAAGATAGTACAGTGATATCATGATGAATGAATTATGCACTCAGTTCTCTAGAGACTTATGTTTTACTAGGAGGAGACAATAAACATTCTCTAGAGGCTGACCCAGTGGCAGAGTGGTTAAGCGCGCACATTCCGCTATGGTGGCCTGGGGTTTGCTGGATCTCAGGTGCAGACATGGCACTGCTTGGCAAGCCATGCTGTGGTAGGCACCCACATATAAAGTAGAGGAAGACAGGCACGGATGTTAGCTCAGAGCCAGGCTTCCTCAGATAAAAGAGGAGGATGGCAGCAGTTAGCTCAGGACTGATCTTCCTCAAAAAACAAATTCTCTATATGGCCACATCGACAAGTACCATACATAATAAGGGTGCAAAATCTGTATCCTTTCTTTTATAATTTTTGTTTTAATCATCCAATATAATTTACAAAACTCATGAGGAAAAGAAGAGTCTACTGTACATATTTATATTTCTTCTTTTTCTCTAGTTTCTCTTTCCTTGCTGATGTTCTAAGATCCTTTTGTTATTGCAGAAGTTCATTTACTTGACGCTTAAGAGTATGTTGGCTAGCAACAAATTCTTAGTTTTCCTCCATCTGAGAAAGTCTTTATTTCCCTTTCATTCCTGAAGGATAGTTTTGCTAAGTATAGAATTTATGTTGACAGTTCGTTCAGCACTTGAAAAATATTGTGCCAATTCTTGGGCACTTTCATATTTCCCTCAGGTGCCTTATGCCCCCCAGGCTCTGTTCCTGCTTTTTGGTACTTTTCCCTGCTGCCTGGATTTGATGAATTCTATTGCTCTGACGCCAGTTTCACTGACTCTATCCTGTGTCATCTCCACTCTGCTACTGAGTCCATAGTGAATTTTACAGTTCTATAACTTCCATTTGGTCCTTTTTAATAATTTATTTGCAGAGATTTTTTATTTGTTTTAAGCCAATTTGTAATTCATTTTTGAACAATGCTTATGTTGGCTCCCTTAAAATCCTTGTCAGATAATTCCAGCATCTAATTTATCTCAATTTGGCATCAGTCTTTTCTCTTTAAGGTTGTGATTATTTTGGTTTCTGGGATGATGGATGATTTTTTATTGTATCCTAGACATTTTGCTTATTATTATATTTTTTATGTTTTGCCTGGGTCTTATTTAAATCTTTAATTTTAGCAGGCAGTCACCCGGCTTAGGTTTCGCCCACACTTCCTGACCTGGTTTTGAGGGTTATGGTTCTAAAGACAGTTGAATTTTTAGAAACTTCACAGTGTTATGGTGATATTTTCAGTTTAGCTAGTACCACTGGTGCTCCTACTGGTCCCTTCTGATGCTGCCCGAGGAGGCAGAAAGTGTTTCGTAGACTGGGCTATAGTTTTCTCTCAGAAAGTGGGAGGTCTCAGACATGTACAAATAAAGATGTTCCCTTAAGGTGGCACAGTTACCCTGTCTGCGAGAGATCTATAACACTTCTCAGTCGGGGTACTTGGGATGACATATTCCCTACCAATGCCCCTTGGCCACATTAGTATTTTTAGGTGCGCTAGGAAGGGGCATCTCAGACCCACAGTGTCAAGAAGGCTTTCTCTGTGGGCTGCTGGCAGTGACTAGATCTCTTTTGCCAGTGCCGTCCCATCTACCTTGGCATTTCTGTCTGGTGAGATGAATCTCAGTGCTGGTGGTGAATGAGAGCACTTCCCCTGGTCACTTAATATTAATAGAGCTCTTGACTGATCCCCTTGATGGTGTTCACTGGCCATCCTTTGTCTCTTAGAGGGAGAGGGTAGTCTCAGCTTATTGGCAACAAAAAGGCTTCCCAGTCTGATCTGCATTTTGCGGATGGTTCCTTGTAACTGGTTATGCCTTCATACTCTAGTGTCAGGGGTGAGAGAGGAGAGTCTCAGACCCACAGGGACAAAGAGACTTTTATTATTGTGTTCTGAGAGTTTCTTATATATTCTGAATAGGAGTACTTTATTAGATATGTTTTATGAATTTTTTTTTACAATTTGTGACTTATCTTTTTCATTTCTTGATAAGGCCATTCAAAAAGAAGTTCCTAATTATGTTGAAGTCAATATTTCTTTACATATTATATTTTTGGAGTCATATCTAAGAAATCTTTGCTTAACCCAAGGATAAAAAGATATTCTCCCATGTTGTCTTCTGTAAGTTTTATAGTTTTAGATTTTACATTTATGCCTAGGATATATTTTGGCTTAATTTTTTTATATGATATGAGCTATAAGCTGAAGTTCATTTTATTGCGTATTTTATCCAATTATTCCAGTACCATTTGTCAAAAGACTGTCCTTTTCCACTGAACTGCCTTTTGACCTTTGACAGAATCAGTTGTCGGTCAGTTTCTAAACTCATTATAGCCATTATCTGACCTCTTTAACCATGTGGAGCCAGCGCCACACTGTTTTAATTGATGCAGCCTTATAGTAAGTTGTGAATCAAGCAGTTCTCCAAATTTTTTCTTTCACAGACTTTTTTTGGCTATTTCAAATCCTTTTCATCCCATGTAAATTTTAAAATCAGTTGCTCAGTTTCTACTTTTAAAAAGTCCTGCTTGGTTTTTGACTGAGACTGTGTTGGATCTATAGTTCTATTTGGGAAGAATCGCCATCTGAACAACGTTGACTCTTTCACCTGACGAACATGATATGACTCTGCACTATTTAGCTTGTCTTTAATTTCTCTCAATAATGTTTTACAAAACATTTTAGTCTATAGATATTGTACATCTTTTGTGGTAATGGCTCCTAAGTATTTCATATTTTTAATGCTGTTATAAATTATATTTAAAGAAATTTTAATTTTCGATTGTTCATTGTTCGTATATAGAAAGGCAATTGACTTTTGTATATTGATCTTGTGTCCTGCAATTCTACTAAACTCATTTGTTAGTTCCAGTAACTTTTCTTATAAATTTCACAAGATTTCCTGCATACATGAGATACCTTCTGTGAATTAAGAAAGTTTAACATCTTTCTTTCCATTATAGATGCTGTTCGTCCTTTTTCTGGCCTGATTGCACTAGCTAGAACTTCTAGCAAAGTGTTGAACAGAAGAGGTGAGAGCAGGTGTCCTTAGCTTTTTTCCTGATATTAAGAGACATTGTGTTGTGTTTTGCTTCTCTGATCCCTCTGGCTAGAACACGCCATGCTTTGTTTCTTTTTCTGCAATGAAATAGCCCTAAATGGCCTATGGCACTGGGGATAATTCTGCCTGCACTCTGAGGCTGGCTTTAAGAGCCAGTCCTTCTCCTAGAATAGTTTCCTATTAGTTAGTTCATGTGAAAACAGTAGGGACTCTTGGTTAAGCAAAAATACTTCTTAAGCAAAATTTTTGCCCATTTGTTTGATTTGGCTTCTTTGTTTTGCTTAAGCAAAACGTTCCCCGAATTTGTAAAATGAAGGCTCAATGTTGTTATTTTTTTACAAGAGGTTCTGTCAACTTTTATCTGTTAATACCTGCATTATGCCTAGACTAGTTCTGCAGTTTACTCCAACATTGTAAAGGGCCTGTCAACTGAGCAATAATATATAGTTGCTATTCCTTCAGCTTGTTCTGAGTGACCCTAGAAAGACCTCTTTCTACTGCTACTTTAAAAGTTTTTGTAGCTGATAATAGAGTGAAGCTGGTAGGTGGCCACTGTGAAACTGGCCTTTAGGACATTAAATCTCTTCTTCTAGTGGGAGAAATTGCCTGTAAGTCTGTCTGCAGCCTTGGCAAGATGACAACCTAAATCATCAGATCTACATTTGCTTATAAGTTGGCAAATGATAAGGGCTTAAAAAGTAGTATCACCAGTAATGATGTAACATAATTTTCATCAATAGCATGAAGAATTTCATGTTTATGCAAAAAATATATTCCCAGGGATGTTTCACTGATAAACATACTATAGTGTCTCAAAATCATCAGGAGACTGTCAGATTCGTTCTTTCTTTATCTTTTTTTTTTGGTGAGAAAGATTCACCCTGAGCTGACATCCATTGCCAATCTTCCTCTTTTTTTTTGGCTTGGAGGAAGATTAGTCCTGAGCTAACATCTGTGCCAGTCTTCCTCTACTTTGTATGTGGGATGACTCCACAGCATGGCTGATGAGTAGAGTAGAGGTCTGCACCCGGGATCCAAACCTGTGAATCTGGGCCACCAAAGCAGAATGCACGAAACTTTAACCACTTGGCCACGGGGCTGGCCTGGAGAGTGTCATATTCTTTTTTTTTGTTTGTTTGGTGAGGAAGATTGTTGCTGAGCTAACATCTGTGCCAATCTTCCTCCATTTTATGTGAGATGCCACCACAGCATGGCTTGACAAGAGTGCTAGGTCTGTGCCCAGGAGCTGAACCTGTAAACCCCAGGCCACTGAAGCGGAGTATGTGAATTTAGCCACTAGGCTACCAGGCCCTAAGATTGTCATATTCTTGATAATACTTGTCACTTTGTAGACTTCTTTTCTCCCAGTTTGTGTCAGCAGTTTGCATATCAGTGACCTCATTTATCTCCATGCTGCAGTGTAAATAGTACAGAGCCTGATAGTGATCCAGTTAACCTAAAATTCATATTCAGGTAGACTTTAGGGTTTTTACTGGCATTTGGATGCTTTCAGTAATAGCTAAAGGTGTAATTGTGCCACCAATCAATTTATCATTCTAGACTCTATCTTTTACTCAGTTACAAATATTATGTTTTTATTTGGGCTTTTCCTTGCCTATAATGTATTAAAAACATTCCTTCCTGAGAAATCATGAGATTTAATTATTGTTAGAAAAATAGACCTATTGATGACTGATGAGAACATAAATTAATGACAGAGAAAAAGACAATGATGAGTATAATTAACAGATGCAAGAAAAACATTAATGAGTGAATTTTTATTGTAATGGTGAAACAATATCCTCTATTTCTTATTGGATTGGCTCACTTTTGTCTTCATTCACTATCATTTGCCATGGAATTTGCAACTAAAACAAAATTTTCGCATGTTGCACTCTGATGTTTACTATTTTTCAAGCTTATTTATCTGCTAAATTGATTTTCTAATTCAACTCGCAATTTGACAAATGCACTGAGTAGGTACATGTGCATTCTACAGGTCTTACAATTTGTGGTTTAGGAAACACCTGGAGAAAGCGTTTGTTCTAAGCCAGTGTCTGACTCCTTACACAGTGAGGGAGGATCCTGAATATAAGAAGTGGGGTTGGGACAGAGGCTACGGTTCCAGGAACCAGTGTCAATTGTAGCTACAGATCCTAGGCAAGAAGAAAATTACTTTATGGTCTAAAGTTCTACTTAAAACAGTTAGTTATCAAATAATAAGGCCAAAGAAGAAATAATCATAAATGGGAACAGAATAAATGGTATATAATTACCTTCCCATTATGGTATCTGGAAAGATTCTCAAAGCCACCAGATTTAGGAAATGAGGACTTCATGACCGGGCTGGAAAGACAGTATGAGGAATTCCAGATCAGATCGACTACAGTACAATTACAATTCTTTGGAATTTTGGCTCCTTCAAAATGTTCCCATTTTAGAAAATAATCCCATTTCTGAATAATTTTATAAACACATTAGAGCTATTTTTTATAAAAAAGACAAGGATTTTGTTTCAGGGCATACGGTTGCCTTTTCTGGCTGTCGACAATGTTTGTGTCCTCACAAAATTCCTATGTTGAAGCCCTAATCCCAGTTTGATGGTATTTGGAGATGAGGCCTTGGGAGGTAATTAGCTCATGAGGTTAGAACCCTTCTGAATGGGGTTAGTGCCCTTTTAAGAAGAGAAAGCGAGGACACAACAAGAAGGTTTCCCTCTGCAAACCAGGAGAAGGACTCTCACCAGGAACCCAAAAGCCAGCACCTTGATCTTAGACTTGCTAGCCTCCAGAGCTATGAGAAATAAACGTTTGTTTTTTAAGCTACCCAATCTAAGATACTTTTGTTATAGCAGCCCAAACTGACTCAGACATTTTCCATTTGTCTTTTACCATATTACAATAATTATTTTCTACTTAGTGAACTGCAAAATTAAATTTAAAAAGTAATTGATGAATTAAATTACAATGTTCTGATAAGATGCTAGGTATTTAGACTTTACAGTATAATTAATTCCAAATTGTTCTTGAAAGTAGGCTGAGTCTAGACTTGTATGAAACTATCATCTTTATTAGCTAAGTATATATTAACCTATGTTTGTATTGTCTGATTTGCTTTTAAAATATTTCTGCATTATTCTCTGTGAGTTGGGCCAAATATAATTTTTATATAACTGTTTATCACTACTATACATTTATAAATTCGACGGAAACTGCATTGTTGACCAGAGTATCTTTGGCTAATGGGTAGTATTGGTTGCCAAATGCCTGGGGCAGTGGAAAAAGCAGAGACTCTAGAGGGAGGCCTGGGTTTGAATGTTGGCCACATCACTTCAGAACACTGATCGCCCAATCATATGCTCTTTGCACTCTTTGTGGTACGTCTCGAGCAGCACTGTGCAAAAGACTCTCTGAGATAATGGAGATGTTCCATATTATTTATCAAATGAGCGATTAAACTGTGGTTAGTGTGAACGAAGGAATGAATTTTGAATTTTATTTAATTTTGTTTAATTTATATTTAAATAGCTACATGTGGCTAGAGTCTACTCTGTTGCACAGCAGAGCTCTAGATTGTAAAAGTGAAAAATTAACCACCATCACAATCACACCCAAAGTTAATAAAGTGAATAACAAGAAAAACTTAACTTTTAATCATTAACAGTTTTTAATCAAAACTGTTTATGATTTTATTTCTTCTGATTTGAAAAATAGATTAGACAAAATAGAACATCCTGTCATGATAAAAATGCCCAACAAATTTGGTATAGAAGGAACATACCTCCACATAATAAAGGCATATATGACAAGCTGACAGGTAACATCATACTCAGCGGTGCAAGGTTGACAGCTTTTCCTCTATGCCAGGGCCTGGGGTGTGGGGGAAATGGGAAAATGTCCATCAAAGGGTGCAAACATCTAGTTATAAGACAAAAATATGTAGGGATCTAATGTACAGCATGGTGATTATAGTTTATAATATTTTCTTAGAAACTTGCAAGTTTCTAAGAGAGTAGATCTTAAATGTCTTCGCCACAGAAAAGAAATGGTAATTGTATGATGTGATGGAGGTGTTGACAAACACTATGGTGGTAATTATTTTGCAACATATAAGTGTATCAAATCAACATATCGTACACTTAAAGTTACCCAATTTACATGTCAATTATAGCTCAATAAAGCAAAAAAACAAAAAATGAAAGAACAGCAAAAGCACTGAAAAAAGAAAAATAACAATGATATTTACTCATAGGAAAATGCTAAATAAGCATATGTTTACAATATAGGCATGAAAATGATCTTTGATGCTTATTTGAAATAACCATATCTCTATGAAAATCTAATTATATTTCACATAATAAATCAGACCCTCTGTCACCCTATCTGAAGAAGTAGTGAGAATAAAGTGTTTATCAACTGACTCAAACCCCATCAAATTATGATTTTCTTACCTGGTATAGAGTAGGATTACATTCATAGACTTTCCTTTTCCTCTCAGACAGTTTGTAGTTATCTGGAAGCACTTATTCTTAGTTAGTAATTAAAGTAGAATTTCTTAAGGAATTTAATTGACTCTACGTGTTTGTGTGTGTGTGTGTGTCTGTGTGAGAGAGAGAGAGAGAAAGAGAGAGAGACAGATGGACAGATAGAGAGAGACACACAGAGGAACATGCACAGAGAAAAAGATAAATTTTTATCATGGCTTCTAATTATCTATGTAGGAAACCATCAGAGATTGGTCCTTCTTAAACTGTCACGTAAATAGGTAGAAGAATATTGTAAATTTCAATTAGAGATAGGTGTACAATATCTGTTCTAAGTAATGGTCTATCAGATAATCTTTATAGCTTGTTCTGTATTGGTGATTACATTAATGATATATCAATGATTATATTAGATAATCATTATAGCTTGTACTGTACAAATTACATGTGTGTGTCACCTGGGGATTCTCATAGGGCATCCTCTAAAATAAGTGAGTGAATACTGTCGTGTGACTCTATCGCAGACCAGATGCAGGTAATGAGTGTCTTCATTGACTGCTGCTGAACAGTTGCATAATTCTTATATTATTTTACGGGGTAATAGTTTGTTATGTGGAACAGCATTATTTTGACTTTGGTTATTTGTGTAGTTTATTACACACCTGTGTACTAAATACCCATTGAAAAAGTTAATATACTTACTACACTAACTCCTAAAGGTGGTAGTTACTTACTAATGTTTACTAAAGGTTGTGAATGCAGTCAGTCCAAACTTTCTTTGACTGTATCTTTTTGCCCGATCTTACTGACTGGATATTTATAATTGATGATAGATAAATAAAGTATTCATACATAATACTCAATTTTGATGGCTGCATATGTGTAAATCTATAATGACTTATAGGGAATAGTGGTTTCAATAAAAGATTTGGTCAATTATGAAATATAATTGGTTTTTTAATTAGGCAGTTTACCCCAACTAGTCTGCAAATTTGTGTAAATCTGATTAAATGAGAGAAAATCAAGCTCCATTATCGAACACCAAAGCCTGAGCTTAATGACTATAATCTCCTTCGTGTGGTGCACTTGAAAGGACAGCAAAAGAATGATCTACGCAAGTAACTAGCTGAGTTAAAGTAATCGGAAAGTTGTTTCTTTTGTAAAGGGGGCGGTAGTTAGGTCCCAGCTTCCTACTTAGGAGATGAAAGGCCATAATTTGAAGTTTTCCCAGAAATGTTCAATTTTAATCCCCTCTTAAACTTATAATTATTTTAAAATGGAGTATAAATAAAAGTAGAGCTTATAAAATGAAGTAATACGTTTAGCAGCACAAAAATCTTTCAAAGAAGAAGGAAAGATATACGTGTTATTTACTCCCAAACTCCTACCTGGACATATTTCAAATCCTAGGATTAAATCTTTTCTAAGGTGTTAAGATTAAAGCTTTTGTTAGCTCAATTGTAACATTTTACTTTCAATTTTCAAGAGCCATATATTAGTACCCAAAAGAAAAAATGTATTAGTTGGTATTTTTTCCTGAATAGGATATAGTAAACATAGTTAATATTTTAACACACATAGGCAATATTTTGTATTTTCGGAGTGTGTATGTGTGTGTGTATTTATGTATGTAATATGAAATTCTGGAGTATCTTAATATGTGCTTTTCTATTAATAGGAAATCAATGTTGGACACATTCAAATATAATTTAATAGCCATAACTAATGATCATTACTGTCAACTTATTAAAAATGCATGAAAGTTCTTTGCAGAAGTGGATTATATTTTTGTCTAGAAGACACATGCAGTTTAAAGATTACATAGTGATTATTTATTGTGGATGTTCTCTTCTCACTTAATCCTGAATTCTTGGCTGAAACAGATGAGTATTTTATTTCTTTGGTAACACAGATACTGTTCATTTGATGCTAAATGAATAGGAAAACATCTAAATTCTTAACTCTTAACGTCTGTCTCCCCAGGGTTTTAGTGTTCAGTTCCTAGCCAGCGGAGGCCATGGCTATGCCATAGCTATGACCCTAGTACCGAGTAGTTAGGCGCTAACTATAGGTAAGTTCAATTTTGTATCGCTGGAGGAAGAAGGACTGCTGTCATGATTAGAATTTCTGATGAAGTAAGCATTTGCTAGAAACTCCTTTTTGTTTCAACTTTTGTTGAAAATTGCAGGGAAACTGGCTTGCTGTTATGTGGCAAAACTGAAGGCTGAGATATGGGGACATAGAAAAGCATGAAGCTTTTCTGATGCTGAGTTTCATTCACATCCCAGAAGAGTCTGAGATTTTGCTTGTAGAAAAGACTTTTTAGGGAATAGGATTTAAGCTAGTGTCCTGTCTTTCAGGTTCCTATCTTGCAGACAGGGTCACTAAGCAACTGTGAGCTTGTTAGGAGAGTAGCGACTAAGGAGATGCCTTGCCAAGGTACTGGATCTACTTCCCTATTTAGTTGCCTTACTTGCTTTAAATTCCCTTTCTTTAGCAAACTAGCTTGAGAAGTTTTCTAACAGGAGGTGTGATGTCTCTATGGTCTTTCTTGCCAATTTGTAATTCTAATGAATTCCTGAGAAATGGATACATATCTGTAGTTGCACACATATTATGCCTTTATTTATTTTCTTGAGGACTTTTAACATCTTTGGGATCATGAATTTGAATATCCATGATTATCATTGAGTTCATATATCATAGACTATTTTTGCTGAAACAAACAAGATATTCTAGTTAAGTACTTTACAAATAGTCTTAAGAGAAAACATTCCCAGGTTAATAGATGTGAAAATATATATAAAGATTATTAAACAAAATTTTAAAAATACTTTGGAGACTTTTTAGAGTTCTTAGAATAGTAACGTATACTTTGACTCTCCAAAAGTGACATATTTTTTAAGAAAGATTAGCCCTGAGCTAATATCTGCCATTAATCCTCCTCTTTTTGCTGAAGAAGATTGGCCCTGAGCTAACATCTGTGCCCATCTTCCTCTATATTATATGTGGGCTGCCTGCCACGGCATGGCTTGATGAGCCGTATGTAGGTCCACGCCCAGGATCCAAACTGGCCAACCCAGGGCCCTTGAAGTGGAGTGTAGGAACTTAAGCACTGCGCCTCTGGCTGGTCCCCAAAAGTGATGTTTTTAGTAGAGGATTTCACAAGCTTATTTGGCCACGTAATGCTTTGTTCCCACAGGTTAATAATCATGTTCTTAAAATGCAGTTTTATGAAGTGCCATGTCACAGGCAGAATAGTGGCCCCTCGTCAATGTCCATATTCTAATCCCCAGAAATTGTAACTATGTTTCCTTATATGGCAAAACAATTAAAGTTGAAGGCCTTGAGGGGAGGAGATTATTCTGTATTATCTAGATGTGCGTAAAATAATCACATGACTTTTAAAAAGCAGAAAACATGTCCCAGCTTTGGTCAGATAAAGAGATGTGAAGATGGAAGAAGAGAAATTTAACACTGACAGCTTTGAAGATGAAGGAAGGGGACCGTGGGCCAGGGGCTACAGGCAGCCTCTAGAACCTGGAAAACACGGGGAAGTAGATTTTCCTCTAGCACCTCCAGAAATGAACGTATCCACACTGACACTTTAATTTTAGCCCAGTGAGACCTATGTTGGACATTGGACCTACAGAACTATAAGATTACTTGTGTTATTTTCAGCCATTAAATTTGTCAGAAATTGGGAAATGCTGGCTTAACTCTAAGTTTTTCTTTTATTGATGAAAAAAATGAGGCCTAGTGGTGTTAATGATGTTTGGCAAGCTCAAAAAAACATTTACTTTTTTAGGGGATGCAAAACTTTTCCTCTATCCTCTAGGGTCTTTGGCTAGGTCTGAGAATTAAGTTGAAATGAGACAAATTGACAGAAGAAAAGTATACACATTTTGTTTAATATTTTTATATGTACAGGGGAGTGTTTGGAGGAAAATGAAGACCCAAACACTAGGTAGGCCTATGTACTTATATACTATGCTGAACAAAGAGTAGTAATTGTGGAAAAGTAACTAAATGTATGAGGAAGAGAAAGAAGTGTTATTTTAACAAGGTTTGTCTGTACAGCTTTCTCTCAGCCTTCACTCCTCATCTCTGGTGATAAGAATGTCCTTGTCCTCTTGGTTTAGGGAGGGCATTTTTCACATGGGAGTCTTATCTCCTGCTTTTGGGAAGAATAGAGGAAGTCAGGGTATCCTTTTTGCATTGTTGTTTTCCAAGTGCCTTTGGCCCAAAATAATTCTTATGCCACCCTGGCATATTTTGGGGTGGCATATTCTGCTACTCTTCACTTGTTAGGGTTAAAACTAAAACGTAGTTCACTTAGCTCATAAGGTCATACAATTTCTGCTTAAGCCATGTTTCCGGTACATGAAAACAATAATGAGTATGTATGGACATGGGATGTTGAGGGCATTTTAAAAATCATTTATTTGTTTATATAAGTTTTGAGTTATCAATAAGTTTTAAATTGTCTTTTATTCCCTAATAGTAGAATGCAGAAAATAGTAATTGAATGTTCAGAACTTTTAGTTTTGTTTGTATTTAAATCCTTTTATTTAAATTATAATTTTAAAATAATTATCATGATATTAATAAGTACATAATAAAGCCTTGTTTCTGCCCTGTAGCCTTCACAACTAGCACTCCGACTTTTTCCTCCACTCCTTTTCAGATTCCCCACGTCCTGATTTAAAGCTATCTCATGTTTTATTTGACTTCAGGCATCTGATGGAATTACCAATATTGGTCTAATGATTACTTGTGCAAATTGGGTGGATGAATATGCTGTTGAGTTGTAGACCATATTTTAAAAATTATATTAGCTACTGTTTCTATTTCAAAATATGTAGAGCAATTTGTATTTCATCAAAATAAATTTTTTGCATAATGTGTATGGGTTTGTTCAAATTATAAAAGCAATTTGCTATAGAAATTAGAAAGAATTACAGAAATAGAAGGAATTCAGAAACTCAAAGTAAAGAAGGAAATTAAAAATTACCCACATGGAAGGCTGAAATTTCACATTTGTATTCAGACTTAGCAAATATCTGAGCCATTTTTACCGAAAGACTGCAGAGAGGAGAAAACAAACTAGGCTTCTGACTGAACAGTTACAAATTGCCCTGCGGGTTTTTGTAGTATTAAAGATCAAATACCTAACTATAAGTGGGATAAAACTTGTTTAAAAGCCCACTGAATTTGTTTTAACCTCATTTACATATGAATTTGATTAATAGTATTTAAAATTTATGAACAATTATTATCTTTAACACTAACCATGTTTGCTCATTTTCCACATTTATTGGAAGCATGTTTCTCAAAACTTTGACATCCTTGTAGACTAGAAATGAATGGAAGTTTGGATTCTGTTTTGGTATTCAGCCAAAATATGCTATTCAGCTTTAAGTTCAGATCTTAAACTTTGGAAGATAGAATAGACTAATTCTTATTTCAAAATTGTATCTGACATCCTTGAACTTGGCTGTGACTAGCATCGTGCAGGTTTCCAAAGGACATGATCGTTAGCACAGACAAGGCACACCATTTGCCTTTATGCTAATATCCAAAGATTCATTGTCAAATAGAGGAAAACATAGAAGATGTAATTTAGAATATGTTTCATATTTTGAAATTCTGTCATGGCTTAAAAGAGTTCGGAAACTGTTTTTATTGGAGGTGCTACCGAGATATAATAATAGATATTGCGTGTTAAAAAAAAAAACATTTTCAAGCTATTGCTTGAAAAAAAAATCTTATCAAATCCCGGGTAGCAAGAGTGATTAACAAGCAGTGGTTACTGGCAGAGAAAATAGTTTGATGGAAATCAGGGAAGATGTTAACCAGATGGCAGTGCCGTGAGAGCACAGGTATTGGTTCCATGATATGCTCTCTGCGTGTCCTCCTGCCATTAGCCTCCAGGGTCATATTGAAAATGTGCATGCAAGGAAAACTAAAATAGGGACAAGTATGGTGTAAAAAAGAAAGCATGTGCAAAAGCGTTCAAAATAAGAATTATGATTAAGGACAAGAGTCTGATGATAGCCTTGAAAATGTTCAGGAAGAATTTATTCCAGCAATGCACAAAACTTCAATTTGAGGGCCAGCCAGTGGTACAGTGGTTGAGTTCACACGTTCCACTTCAGCAGCCTGGGGTTCGCTGGTTTGTATCCTGGGTGCAGAAATATACATCGCTTGTCAAGCCATGCTGTGGCAGGCGTCCCACATATAAAGTTGAGGAACATGGGCACAGATGTTAGCTCAGGGCCAGTCTTCCTCAGCAAAAAAGAGGAGGATTGGTGGCAGATGTTAGCTCAGGGCTAAAATTCCAAAAAAAAACCCAGTTCAGTTTGAGATATTATTTCACTTAATCTGCCTCACCAGTGTGGGGGTCAAGTCCAAGAGTTGAAAAAAGCATGGGTGTACACTTTGGTCAGTTACTAATCAAGTAACAACTCGGTAATAACATCATACATATACTTGCCGAACAAGCCAAAAGATACTTGTTCTCCCCCAGCTTCGGTTAGAAGCTGTCACTTAGTAAGTTTCACGTATGTGCAGTAACAAAACTAACTCGCAGTTGATATTGGTGAGAAGTTGTTGTCCCTGCAGTATTGTGTCAAACTTTTGGTAAGTTATGTTAATATTTTTGGTAATAAAAATAATTAAAATTCTTTTAATTGCATTTCAAATATATTCTACAATGCCAGAAGTTCATTTTATGTTGTTGATAGGTGATTTTGGCCTAACTAACTTAGTGTTATACTGAATTTTTAACCTTTTATTTTGAAATATTTTTACGCTTACAGTTAGTCTTTGGTAATGCTTAAATAATAGTTTTAACCTCTAGATTTTTCTTTTTCTTTAAAGTAGCTGATTTCCCCTCTTCTCTCATTTTTATTAAGTAGATGTCCCAAGAAAAAAAATAAAGAAAATCTCATTGTTAAAATGACTACTGATAATGTAACACAAATTTATAGGAAAAAAAAAAAAGACAACCTTTATGGAGGTCAGACGCTCATTGCTCAGTAGCTTTAATATAGTTTATTCCAAATCTAGCAATAATAAAGGTACCATTTTTACTTGTTCAGGCATTTGCTTCAACTTTAATGGCTATGTGACGCAACCACAAAGATATAAATCTGGTTAAGACAGAATTCTTTAAAGAGTGATATTTTATTACTAATCTATTGTTGCTTAAGTGATTACTCCAACATTTAGTGGTTTAAAGCAACGTTTATTATCTCACAGTGTCTTTGGTTCAGGAATCTGAGTGAGGCTTAGCTCGGTTCTCTGGCTTAGGCTCTTTTGCTAGGCTGCATCCAGTTGTCTCAACTGGAAAGGGTGCCACTTCCTGTTGGTAGAATTTACTTCTTGATGGGCTGTTGGACTGAGGCCTCAGTGGCTCCCTGGCTGTTGGCTGGAGGCTGGCCTCAGTTCCTTGTCATGTGGGTCTCTATGGAGCAGCTGGCTTCCCTCAGAGGTATGAGCAAGAAGAGCCAGAGACAGAGTGTGAGCAAGATGGATGTCACAGACATTTTGAAACATATTTTCAAAAGTGGTATCCCATCACCTTTTTCCTAGGTCCCTCCCACACTCAAGTGAAGGGACTACACAACCATGTGAATACAAGTAGGTAGGGATCATTAGGGCCATCTTAGAAGGCTGCCTACTGTTTTTCCCCCCAGAGTCTGGGATTTTGATTAATTATCAGGTAAGATTTATATGATCCATAAATCTGTAAGTAACATTTCCCAGATTGGCATGTTAATTCTCACTTTTATTAATTAATAGACTATATTTGTTGCAATCACCTGAATCCATACCAGGGAATGACAGTGCATATGACACCGTATGGATTTTATCATATGGCTACCTCAGGCACAGATATATGCAGTCACTCTAAAAGATATACTGTAGGGTTCTAATGTAAAGTAGCAATTACTCCCTGCTAAGAAATGTAAGAAAGGCTTAGTTTGGTTTAGGAAGTAGTCTGTATTCTGTTTTAATCTAGATTCCTCTTTTGTGTATGTTACTTTGCTCCTGTTTCTGTGTCTTTCTTCCTTGGTGTTGATATCTCTAATTTCAGGATCCTTATTCTATTTGCAAGAAATTCTCAGTCCTTGCTAATGCAATTGCTCAAAGGTCACTTTAAGCACAGTCTTTATACATTGATTTCTACAGAGTCTTTGCCTCCTTTGCTCCAGTCTGTCCTGCACAATGCTTGCTGCCTGTGTTAGTTAACCTCAGGAAGGACTTTTGTCTGTTTGCCTGGCCCTGCAGCTCCTGCTCTTGCCTGAGAAATCTGTGTCATCCCTTGTGTCTTTTCTGCTGTCTTATTTCTCTTTCTGATGTTGAGGTTAAGGTGATGTTTTCTATTCTATTGGCAAAATGAGTCAGTGTTGGGGTGTCTAAGTTGACACATGACCTGCCATGTTTGCAGACCATCACACAGAAGAATATCAGGAATAATCCTCTTTACAGTGTTTTATTGTGTCTGTTTTATGTGCCTTGTCATGATGAAGATAAGATATAAATCACAGCCACTCTGTTCATCTCATTTGAAAAATTCTGAGAAACTTTTATTATTTATCATAATTCCAAATATCAAGTGCTTCGTTTATTTCGACTCCCTCTCTCTCTCTGATAACCAACTAGGGAATCACAAATCAAGAGGCCTTCCTTACAAGATTCATTTTCTAAATGAGTAACTTTGTCTAGTTTATATAATTTAGTTTTATAGTGGCACAGACCTCCTAATAAAGTATGAGTACTTTTTAAAAAGAGAAGTTAATATACTTTTTTGGTGTATAGGTCTTCTCTCTTTGGGCGTTTTATTCAGTAACTTGGATTCACTGAAGTATGAACAGTATAAAATATATACACATGTTTTTTCAGTCCCTGTTTTAATGTTTTTATTCCTTCAGTCTTACAAAAAAATAACTATAGAGACAAGAAGAGACTTGTAATTCTATTTCAAAAGTGGGAGGGAAATGATTATAGTGTTTTTGTAGTTACTGTTTGTTTCTCAAATAGAGCTAGATGTCTTAGCTTTCTGTTTCAGTTTAATGCAGTAAAATTTCCAAGTTAGTGTTCTGGCTTATTAAAGACTTGGTTTTTTGTTGAGGGAACTGCATAAAAATATGTAGATTGTGTGAATTCAGGTGTGTGATGTTTTCAACAGCCTACAAATCATAAAATGCAATTTTCTCCTTTTAGTACCAAGTCCGTGATACTAAATGGCTTAGAAAATTGTATTAGGTAATTTTCTCTAGTGCATTTCATGCAAATTGCACCAATATTGTGAAGTGCCTTTGTTTAACACATTTTCTTATAAGTTAGATAAATTAAAATTTCTGAAGGATGGAATTGGATCAAGATGATTATGGTTAGGGAAATAGTTTATTCTCCTCCAATAACATTAAATATAGTTAATTCCCTGCATTACTGATGTAAACCTAACTTCATCATTTGCTCTAATGACTACTTTCTTGCTTATCTTTTAGTAAATGAAGAGTGCTTTGTCTAATAGTTATGTGATAAAATCTCTTTATTTCTGCTGATGTATGTAAGAGATATTACCAATTTCCATAAAAATATTTTTATTGCTCAAGACACCTATTTTAAGACACACCTAATAATAACTCCGTTCATTTTAGGGGGGTTTAAAAATCATGCTGGCATCTGAAGCAAGATAAGACTATCACACCTTATAATGTTCAGGAAAAGGATGTGTGCTATGTTTAAAAAATATGGCATGATAAAAACCTTTGTGGAATGATTAGTAGATGTAGCTGATGGAGTGACAAGAATGACTTAGCCAGAGCAAGAGTTTGTCTTTGTTGTCTCCCATCTTCAGTGTCAGGTTTCTATCTTACCCACCTGTTTCTAGGAGTCTTTTCTCCTGCTGCTCCCAATCTGTCCTGTACTTCCTGCTTCCAGGCTTCTATGTAGGCAGAATCTGGTACATATTGAATTCTTGGCATATAGTGAACATCAGTTAGTAATGTTGATCTTACAATTTAATTAATCTCTGGAACTATCTTTCTTCTTACTCTTATGATAGCATAATCATAAATAACTGTTCTGAGTTACTTTTTAGGTTAAAAAATAATATTAATATTATAATATAATGTATTAATGGCAGATATATTAGTGTTCTCCACCTCCCTCTCACCATCATTCTTTTTGCAGTGCTTTCACAGGGAAGAAAACCTAATGGCGTAATTAATCTTATAGGAATTTTAGTCCCTTAGGTAGACTGAGATTTGGGGAGATCCTACCTGTTGCATCATATTTCCTAGCCAATGTCTTCTAATGAGAAAAAATGAAATGAAAGACAGTTTGAAACCAAGCTAATTTAAAGAAAAGTGATGCAATCTCTAAAAATAGAAGCTCTTTGAATGCTCAAGTTGTGGTAGCATATCTAGCATAAGCATATAAGCATATCTGATAGTAGTATTAGCATTGGAGTCTTAGTCTCTTCCTATTTTCCACTCCTAAAATTCTAGGACACATAGATTTATATTTGAATATTATCCTTAGCTCAAAAATTTCTGTACTCATTTCACTTCATTGAGAAGTAACTAGAAAATAAGACAGAGAAGAAGCTTAGATTTAAGAATGGGAAAATGAAACTAAAGCAGTTGGAGACTTAGTAGAAGTTGTTTATAATGACATTTTAGGAGAGATAAAGATAATGGTAAGAAATTAAATCTAGGACTCAGATTGTTAGGAAGTAGGGAGTTGAGATTGAACTTGAAGGCATGAACTATCTCCTGCCACAAGGTTCTCAATAACCTAAGCCTTGAGGTTGATAATGAGATTGAGCCAGGACTGAGAAAAATATTGTCATTCTCATGAGGTTTGGCTTGCAACTGTGGAATAGACTGGCTCAAAGGCAGAATAAACCAGACCCAGGAGAGGGGGCTAAGCCCATATTTGGTCAGAGCTGCCTGCTGTTGACCAGGAAGATGTTCGGCTGAGACAGCATGGTCTTACAGAGGTGAGAGATTCAAGAGAGCTGCAGGTATTTTCCTAAGATATCACAGATCTTGAGTAGCAGAGTGAGTTTGAAGCCAGTTATTTGACACCCAGTCCAGTGTTCTTTCAAATATACCCAGAATCCTTTTTCCTAAAAACATAGCACCGACGATTTGTAATTAAAGAGGAGACGTGGTAATGATCTTTAAATAAAAGAGATCCTAGAATGTATTGACAGTTTGAATAGTTTAGAGCCTATATTCATAAAACCATATAGCCTATACCTCAGTGTCACATGAAGAAACTGAGTAATATTTGATCATGATGAAAAAGGGATGGCTCGTCCTCACTGTATCTATATTAGTTTGGTGATTGTTTTCCTAAGCATTTGCAGCAATGTATTATTTTGTAACAAAAATGAAATGTCCACGATACACCAATATGGCAGAAAGTAGAAAAAAACAAAAACAGTTTCATTTTCTGCCATGATTTGCAATGTTTTCAACAAAACCACTCATTTAGGATTTAGTCACTTATCTCACAGATGCTTGCTATTAGCATTCATCTCGTAGAGAAAGAGATTAGCCATTAACTGCTTCCACAACGGAGAAAATTAGAGATGCACTTGAGAACTATAAAGAGGAGCATTGCCATCTACTTCTTTAACAGAGGTAGATTATTCAGAAAAAGGATCCATGGAAAAGAGCCTTATGATTGCAAGTTATTACTCTAATGGAAAATGATTAAGAATTAAGCGTATCAGTCTGGTTTGATTTGCTTTAAAATGTAACTCATAGCATGACTTGACCTTTCTCAAGTCTGAGACTCAGGGTCCAGATATTAGTAGTGGCAAATAGAATGATTTCACTATCCTGGAAAGCAACTGCTAGCATGCTTTTGAGAACTTGAAACAAGTGTGTTCTCATATTTGCTCCAATGTTAGTGTTAATAGCTGAAAACTCAATATTCATTGTTCTTCTCTGCATTAGAGTTTGTTTCTAAAAGTATGTTTCTCTGTATGGTTTTCATGGATTTAAAAAATCTACACTCTAAAAAATATCCCAAATTTTAACAGGTATCTATGGTTTTCTCTAATGTATATCTTAAATTCTTTTTCTAGAATTACTACTTCTAAAAAGAACTCAGTAGCAGGAAAATCACATTTTGATAACTTAACAATTGGTCTTTCCTTTGACATGATATCTAGTCACAGAAAAGCAGGATTACTTGGAAGTCAGGATCAGAGCTGGCCAAAATGTGACAAGGAAGGGACAGTAGTGAGCACCAATTGGCTAGGAAAATTAATCACTGTCCCATCATTTTCCATACCATTAGGATTCTAGTTGCCAATATATTTCTTTATCTTATAAACACTTGTTTTAGTGCTTATTCTATGCAAGAACTATTCTAAGTGTTTCTTATGTATTCATCCACTTCTCATAACAACTGTATGTGGTAAGTGCTTTTATTATACATGTTTTACAGATAAAGAAACTGAGACCCAGAGAGGTGAAGTAATTTGCCTAAGTTCACCCTGATATGGTCTGAGCTGTACAAATAAAATGGAATACAGGCAGTCTTGGTTTGAATACTGGCTATACAGTATGTTTCTTCTATTTATGTCACCTAAGATTAGATTTCTTTCATGCCAGTCCCACTACATTCTTGGCACCAGTAGGGCTTGTAGATAATCTGCAAATCTTTTTAACACAAACTAAATTAATTAGATACTTATTATGTTCTATTTGTATTCTTTAAAAACACGTCTTTATATGTATTCCCATTGAATTTCACATTGTTTGTATCATCTCGTCATCCTAGTTTCCTGAGGTATTAAGAATCTAGATAATATCATGAAACATTGATTAGTCCTTTCAGCTTTTAGTCTTTTCTTAAATTCATCTAATGTGGTACAGTAAGAGGTACCTCAGTCTATAACTGGTAGTGAAAGTGTCCATAAGCAAGTAACTCTGATGTGAGGGACCCACCAACTCTAGGTACCGGCTTGAATGTTTCCCTGAACCCAATATTTACATACTTGTCAACTGTCAAATAGCTAGAAAAAGAATTTTTGTGGTAATAATAAGTGTTATTTTGTCCAGGTACATAGGTGGGAGCTCCTCATTTTGAAATTATAATTTACATAATAACTGTAGCCATACAGCTGTTAATGAAAGAGCAGAGGCTAGAATTTAGGTCTCCTATGGAGATCCTCAGTAGAGATCGAAATTTGTTTTAGTCTAATGCAAACTGCAAAAATCAACAGCAAATCTTCATCAGAAGAGATTATGAGGCCACTTTCTAAGAAGAAATTATAAGTGAAAAACTCAGAAATGATACAATGTTGTATTTAGTTGTGTAGATGGTCTGAACAAATTGAAAGCTCTGCTACACAAAGATAGAGCTTAGTACAAATGATACTGTTAAAAAATTGCTTCATTTACTACTTATATTCTGCAATCAGAGAGCATTTGGAATTTTATTAATTTGAAAGTGAACTGACTTCCCTTTTAAAAATCATAAAGGATACATTCTTCTTTTCTATATTCATTGTGGATAGCATTAACAACACAAGTAATTACAATTATTAGCATTATGATATTCCATACATGGTGGCAAATAAATATAGAACTAGCATAAGATTTTCCTAAACTAGCCTGTTCCATATTATAAGCCACTGTCCTCTGTAACCCTTTTTTCTTTTAATTTATTTATAATCATTTTTTAGCTTTTGTTTTGTTTTTAATAAAGTTTATTTTTTATTAAAGTATAATTAAAATAGAACATTATATTAGTTTTAGGTGTACAACATAATGCTTTGATATTTATATGCATTGTGAAATGATCATCATAAAATAATAAATTTTATTATTTAATCTTATTATTTCTATTACATTTATTATTATTAAAACAATACATTTTACTTTTTAGAGTAGTTTTAGCTTCACAGCAATGTTGGGCAGAAGGTACGCAGATGTCCATATATCCCCTGCCCCACACATGCATACCTCTCCCGTTATCAACATCCCCCACCAGGTGGTGCATTTGTTACCGGGAAAGAACCTACACTGACTCATTACCATCCAAAGTCCATAGTTTACCTTAGGTTTCACTCAGTGTTGTACGTTCTGTAGGTTTGGATTAACGTGTAATGACACTTATCTACCATTGTAGTATCATAAGAAGTAGTTTCACTGCCCTAAAATCTTCTCTGCTCCACCTGTCCATTTCTCTCTCCCCTCCAACCCCTGGCAACCGCTGATCTTTCATTGTCTCCCTAGTTTTGCCTTTTCCAGAATGTCATATATTCGGGATCATACAACATGTAGCCTTTTCAGATTGGCTGCTTTCGTGTATTAATATGCATTTAAGTTTCCTCCATGTCTTTTCATGGCTCAGTAGCTGATCCCTTTAGTGCTAAATGTTATTCCATTGTCTGGATACCATGGTGGTTTATCCATTCACCCACTGAAGGACATCTTCGTTATTCTCTACCCTTTTTTACTTCACATATGCCACTGTTTTTAATTGTAAGATCAAAATTTTTATGTTTCTTTTTTCTTTACTTATTTCTTAGGCATATGACAGCTTTCCTCCACTATATTATAAATATTAACATGCCATTCTTTCTTTTTTCTTCTTTTTTTAAACATCTTTCAAGCCAAAACATTTATTAAAGACCTCCTACCACAGATTAGAAAACATAATAAGCATGTAGGCCTGAGTAGTACTTCATAGTTTAAAAATGCTTTTATATACATCATACCGTTTAATCAACACAACAACCCCATGTGACAGGGTATAACTTTACTCTTTTACAGAGAAGGAATTAGAAGTTCATCTAGGTTAAACTACTTGTTCAAAGCCATAAATACACTGTATTAGTTTCCAAGGGCTGCCATAATAAATTACCATTCACTTGGTGGCTTAAAATAACAGAAATTTATTCTTTGACAGTTATGGAGACCAAAGGTCTGAGCTCAACGTGTCAACAGAGCCATGCTCCCTGTGAGAGCCCTAGGGGAGAACCCTTTCTTGCCTCTTCCATCTTCTGGTAGCTCCAGGAATTCCTTGACTTGTGGAGGCGTAACTCCAGCATCTGCCTCCATTGTCACATGGTCTTCTTTGTCTCTCCACGGCCTTCTCTTACTAGGGCCCTTATCCTTGGATTTACGGCCCACCCTAACCCAGGATGATCTCATCTCAATATCCTTAATTTAACTATCTCAGAAAAGACCCTTTTTCAAAATAAGGTCACATTCACATGTTCTGAGTGGGGATATCATTTTTGGGGGGAGAGGGGGCATAATTCAACCCACTGCATCTATATATACTAGTAAGAGACATGCTAGGACTTGAACCTATGTATTCACACTCCAAATCCAATGCTATTTCTTTATTTCCAGGCTTCGAAAGCTATTTATGACAAGACAGATCAGAATATTTTGAAGCGACTTTCATCCACTTAGATATAATAAAATTAAATTTGGGCAGGTCAGAGAAAAATTACATTGCCATTCTCACTATCACTGAGTTTTTACTTGGTCTAGGCATTGTGCTAAAGAATTGAATGTATATAATAAATATATTATTTCATTTAGTTCTCACAACAATGGTGTAATGTCTACCTTATTCTAACTTTATAGATAGAGACATTAGCTGGGCTAAGTGATATCCCAAGGGCACAAGTTGGTAAACAGTATAATGAAATTGGTACCCTGATCTGCTCCCTACAAAAGCCACTCATAACACCATATCTGAACCCTATGTATTCCACTTCGTATCTTGAGTATAGTCATAGGTCAGGTGTCTCATAAGCTCTCAAAGTCAGTTGGCCCAGACTGGCAATTCTCTTTAAACCACCACTGTCTTCTAGTGGTTCCGAGCTCACCTTCTCCCCTCTAGTGTCCTGTCTTTTGCACTCCATCCAAACAATCTCACTTTCTGTTTCTCTAAAGACAGCATGCCCCTCTTGCCACAGGCCCTTTTCACGTGTTTATTCATCAGTTGGACTCTCCTTTATATGCTGTTTTTAATAGGAGCAGAGGTTTCTCAGAATCTGATAATAGAACTGGGGTACCATGCTAGTACCTCGTTCAACATTATAGTGGTGGACATAGTACAACTACAATAAAGTCTCCCAATCAAAAAGACTAGTTTTAAACTGAAATACTTTTTATAATCTGGCATAGTAGGAAAATTTTAATACATGATTATTTTTCAATAAAATTGTCAATACTTAAGTGCAACACAATCTCAGATTTTGTAAATAAAAAATAATTATGAAATCATGTCTAACATATCGGGTTTCTTTTAATATCATCAGCTTTGTGAAGTGGTTTTTTTCCTATTTAGAAACAAAAAGTGTCTTCAAATTCTAAACACATGCATAAATCATTTTCCTTTGTAAAAAAGTTTCCCTACTACCACAGTAAGGATTCAAGGCATAAATCAATAATGTAAAATAAAATATGGACTCCAAATTTAGTAAAGACCACTAAATAATGATGAGGACTTTCTTCTTTAATCATAAGCAAATGCTTACTCTCTTAGGTTCAGCTTTTGGTTTTTTTTTTTAGAGGAAGATTGTCCCCGAGCTAACGTTTGCTGCCAATCCTCCTCTCGTTGCTGAGGAAGACTGGCCCTGAGCTAACATCCATGCCCATCTTCCTCTACTTTATATGCGGGACGCCTACCACAGCATGGCTTGCCAAGCAGTGCTGTGTCCGTACGTGGGATCCGAACTGGCGAACCCCTGGCCGCCGAAGCAGAACGTATGCGCTTAACCGCTGAGCCACCAGGCTGGCTCCATGGTTTAGTTCTTTGGAGATGTAGTGATGGACAAAACAGATCAGATAACTACCCAGTGGAGCTGGCATTTTAGTAGAGAGACATTAACTTGTCTCTCGATAACTTTGGCAATTTTGATGCTCCCTCTATTATTTTTTTTCCTTTACCTCCATGACATCAACCTTATGCTTTGCTAATTTTCCTCCTATTTGGCTTTCTTTTCTTAGTCTCCTTTTCCACCACATGTTGTAAAGGTTGATATATCTCAGAGGTCTTTTCTATGTTCCTTTCTCTTCCCATTTTATATATTTTCTCAGGGATAGTCTATCCAGACTTGTATTGTAGGGGAGGAAAAAATAATTTTCCTTCTTCCCTTCTAACTTCTCAGCTGGGTCCCCTATAACAAAAGACCATTTAACAAGAGAAAAAAAAAAAGGGAGTTTATTGACATGTCTACCTCATGAACACGTGGAAGATAACCAGGGAAAAATGAGTTAACTCAAATCAGTGGCGTACAATTCAGGTTTATATAGCATTATCAACCAATAACAATAAATTTGTGAAGAAACAGTAGGACAAAGGAAAGCAGTTTTAAGCTTCCAAGAGTGACAAGATGTGAGAAAGTATGTATATGGAGGGAAACTAATAGTAGATAAAGGCTAGTTAGTAAGTTTGTTGTGTAGATTCCTCTGGTGCTCTCTCCAGGCTGATGGGGTCTAAAGCTGTCTCTGGTGATTAGCATTTGTCGTTCCTGGTAGAGAGGGGAGAAGAGACATCTTTGAAAATATATGTCCTGCTTTTAGGCAAATAGGGAGAAGGCAGGGAGTTTTTCTTGTATCTGCTTCTTCTCATTTGCCTGTAACTCAAAATAATCCTTATACCAAAGTGGCATATTTTGTGGTGCCATCCTTCATTATACAGCTAATGTTCACATTCAAAGAACTTTCTGGCTTGACTTCTAGTACCACATATTTAACTGCCTACTGACATCTCAGTTGGAATACTTGGAGGCAACTCTAACTTGGTGTATTTCTACACCCTCCTACCCCCAATTTATCTTCTGCTTTGGTTTTCCTGTCTGAGAAAATAGTACCAGCCTTGAACCTGGAAGCTTCTGTCCTTTTTCCTCACTGTGGATTCTCCATTCAATCAATTAGAAACTTACTGATTCTACCTACTAAGTATTTCCCTAATTTCTCTGCTCCTTTTAATTCTCAATGTCAATACCTGCCCATAATCATCTATTCCATAGAAACTGTATAAACTCCCAGCGTTCAGTCTTTCTCATCATCCCTCACCCATAGTCTATGCTCCACATTACAGCCGGAGTCCTTTCTAACGTAAGAATTTAATTATTCATTTCTACTGCTTTAAAACCACTTGAGAGTTTCTTATCTCTCTCAGGATAAAATCTAAACTCTTATCATAGCATGCATGACCAGGTCTTGGTTTATCTCCCTAGCCTCTTTTCCCTTCTCATTTTACTTTGGATATAGTGAACTTCTTTCATTTGTAAGAATGTACCACAAATGGATTCTGTTGAACATACTAGCCCTGCTGCCCTTCACCTGAATAGTATCTTTTAGTTCCCCCTATTAGGAATCAGGTGATCCAGAAAGCTTTACCTGATGCCCTAAATTGGATTGAGTCTATCTTCTATATGTTCCTATATCATCATATACTCATTTATTTCCTCTGTTGTACCACTTCTCACACTGAAGTATAACTGCCTACAGGGTTGGCTTGGTGAAGTCAGGGACAATGTCTTTCCTGCTCATCAGTTTATTTCCAGCATTTAGCACAATTACTGGCATATAATAGGTGTTATTTAGTGAATGAGTGATTATAGTCTCTTGATTTAGGCTTTTTCAATGACATCCACTTAATTTTAAATCTATTTCTTTATAAGAATTGGTAAATGGATTTTTAAAAGTTGTGGTTTTTAGAAACATTAGATGAAAATAATTAGATCCATCTTGCTTGTCAGGTTGAAAGAGCAATCTTTTCTTCCTTCCACTTTCTTTTCCTGCTCTATACTACAAAGTATAGAAACAGTCAAAGGAGAAATTTTGTATCCACTTCTAACTGATCATATTATTTAATATACTGCATTTCATCTTCAGATGTAGCTATAAGCCATTATTTTTGAACAATGTCTGCTAATCTTATTTTGTCATTTTATTTAGCTAGATAATACAATACCCTTTACAATGGATTTTTCATAGAAGGACATTGTTAAGAACAAATAAACTCTTTATTTGTAGTATTTGTCTACCTCCTGATATTGTTAGATTATATTTTTTCTATTACTAGCAAATGGTCTTTAGAAATATAGGTAAATTAGAGAGTCCAATTGGTTTTTCCATTAGTATTCATTAATTTATATGCTATTACATATCCTTTTAATTTTCCCTTTCTCAACTAAATGTACCCTTTAATCTTTTATCATAAAGAGTGCCTCATTTTCCTTGTAAGTATAATAGTTTCTCATTGCTTTCTGGTTCTCCATTTTTTTCGCATAACCTCCTAAAGATGATATGACTAAGATGACTACCATAGTACTATTAAGATAAAGAGATATTATTGATTCATAAATTGAGGTATTATAATATATGTGTCCTAATTCTGGCCTCTTTTAATATGGTTTAATACCTCATTCCATTTTTATTGTCTCTAGGCAGTGAACAAATGTCTTCATTGAATTGGACAAAGAGATACATAAATCTTATTCCTAAGAAAATTACATTTAGTTCTGAGCTCGTCAATGTGTATGGGTGATCTGAATTTATTTTTCAAATGAGCCTTGCCTTTGTATGTTTTAAATTGATTTTATCAACCTTTGTGTTTCTTAATTACCCTATATTGTTAGGTCTTTGGGAATTCAACCAATTTCCCTAATCTCAAGAAAATTAAAATATATTTTTTCTGCAGATTTTAAAACTTCACCTTCTTTTCCAGATTATTAACAAAAGTGTTGAGTAGGAGACAGAGTTCTGGATCCTAGACTAACCTTGCTAATTAACCTATTTGCTTCCTGAGGATTTCGAACTTATTTCCACTCAATTTCTACCACTTAACTTGTTTTTAATGGCTTTCTGCCATCCCCAGGGGGGTAGCGGGATCTGAGTAAGTGATTTTGCAGTCTCATTGCTTAACATTTTTATTCATATCAAATCCTGTGAAAGTTAACATCAAGGACATCCTTAAAGTGTAAAGCTCCTGGGAGCGCTGTGTAAAAAAGGCAGTTGTTTATAGGTAGCAAACCTATTCCCACATCCTCTTCTGCTCTTTTTTATGAGCCAGTGCTTCCAAAATTCTAGAATTTGTAGAGAATGACTGGGGGAGAATGTTGTAAATGTAGATTCCTATGCTTCCCCTTGGATCTGCTGAAACAGAATCAGGCATGGTTTGGCTGACTCACTTCACCCTTTTAAGAAAAAGCTTAGATGAACCCCAGTTGTCTAAGCTTTGCTTCTCAAAGTCTTGTCCAAGGATTAGAAGAATCAGCATCACTTAGGAGTCTGTTAGAAATGCAGAATCTCAGATCTTTTTGCAGGGCGCTGAATCAGAATCTGAAATTTTAACAATACTCTTATGTTGTTTGTCATTAAAATTTGAGAAGCACTCTATAGACCGCAATTTAAGAAACACTGCAGTGTAAGAAAACAATCGCATGTTATTTATTTCCGGCTATAGATTTTGTTTCTTCCACAACTCCCTTCTCTCCTCTAGCATTTACCACTTTACCTAGATGTAGGATTTGCAGTATCTATGGTGTGCCTGTTTTTCCACCAGGCACTGAACTATATGCTGAATATAAATGAGCCTTTCCTGACAGAAGTTTTTATCTAGGACATTATGTTTAACTTCCTATTATAACTTTTAGAAAGATTTAAATAGAGATTAGGCACTATGTCTCCTTTATCCTGGTGTGTTCAAGATGAAATTATTCATTACGCTTGTGGAAGACGGTAATGAAGACCTCTTCAAGAGGGACTACTGCAATGGGCTTTTGTAATAGGGGAGCGAGATTGAGCTCAATTCCAAATACAACAGGGACAAGCGGAGATTTATAGCCAAGTAGCGCGATAGGGGTCAGGGAATGGAGAATTACTGGGAGGAAGCATGAGACTAGGGGGATTTTTCCTAGACTAACTCAATAGGGTTTTTGTTTAAGGCAGGCCAGAGTGATCAGATATTGAGAGTGGTGGATGAGGAATTTGTCAGATATCCAGAGTGATAACATACCAGGAGTGGAGGACTTAACCAAACCGAGTCAGCAGGTCTCTTGCTAAAACCGAACAAAGTGGGCCAAGACAGAGCCCAAGGTCGGGGCCTAGTCACAAAGAAGACTCAGAGGAGCCTGACTCGTGTTGGTCAACGGGGGTGTCTCTGTGAGGTGTTGCACATGTGTTTCACAGCCTTTAATGTGTCGGCACATTTCAAAAGCCTTGTTCTTTTCCTGCTTTTGTAATATTCTGGCTTCTCTGAAATTGCCTGGTCTTCATTTTCCTTGTATATTTTTTAGAACAGTTTAGTTTTAACTTTTATCATGAAAACTCAGATAAAAAATACTGTCTTTGTAAATAACAGAGTTTAAGTTGAGATTGTGATTCCACAATATATAACCATTTGCCCCAATGTAAAAATACTGTAAACAAGCATGCGTTTTTAAATATATACTTTGCATTTTAGTTGGTAAACTTATTACCATTCTACTCATATTTTGTAGTTTATTGTCTATCTCAAAAGTCCCAATCCCAATGAATATGTGCATTTTGACTTAAAACCAAAAGCTTAAGTGGAAGCCTGCTTTTTAACTAGAGATATATAGATATATATTGATATAGAGAGAAAATTGAGTTGTATGCAAAATAACTAAATATTTTTAAAAAGTGAATTTACATTTAATACATACCATAATTATGCTCATAAATGAAATAAAAAATAAAATGAAGCAAGAGAGGGTATTTGTTATTTACAAGTCATACTGAGGATTTCGGAGTCATTCTGCATTCAATGGCCTTTCATACCCATCAGAACGGTGCTAAGTAATAATTTTGGGGATGCAACATCAAGGGAATTAGGATTTAGTTAAATAGTTCGTCACTGAAAACCAAAAAAATATATATAGAAGTATAAGTAGGTGGAGGGAGAGACTCAAGCCTGAGAAACTTCAGAAGCTGCTGGGAAGGGTGGAAAGAGGGAGGCATGGAGGCTGGGAGTAGAGAGGGATTTTTTTTGCAAACGAGAGAAATATCATTAACTATCATTAAATTGTTTACTCTGTACTTGGTAATGTATCTTCTTTTTCATAACTCTATGCAAATATTCAGTGAAAACTACATTGCTGCCCCATACCGCTTTGTAGAAAAGATTTGGAATTTGGAAATCTAAGTGTTGAGTTTTGTTTTAAGATATACGTTTGTGAGGATATAGGCCTTCGTTAGTCTTCCTTCCATAAGCTAATGGAGGTTTATGGTCACGTGAGGTTTTAAAAATATGACTATAAAATTTAATTCTCCTTTAATCTAAAGGATATGCCTATTATTTTTGGATTGCTACTTTGCAAAGAATACTGCTTTATTTTTGGTACCTTTATTTTTTTATTTTGTTGACTGAAAATCACTGTGATTACAGATTTGAAAGGGAAAATGAGGGTCAAGTATAACATCACGCCTATGTCCAGAACCCCTCTCCTGACAGATTGTTCTGCAGCCTGTGTTTGATTCCTGATGTTTCATGGGACAGCTCTAATTGCTGCAGTCTGTGTATATTACACAATTCCCTCCTCATAGCTTTCTTCAGATTTTCTGGTTCTCTACAGCGGTTCATAGGCTGCTGAGTTTCCTTTATCAATGTCCTCTGAATATTTGAAGATAGCTCTACTATTCCCATTGTCCTTTTAAAAATTAATCTGTTTATCCTAACCTTCTTTCAACCTGTGAATCCCACAATAAAGCACAATAGACTAAAGATGTAATCTGAAAAGCTCTACGACTCGGTGGTAATGTTATCTGAATCTTAACCCTATACTTTTACGGGTGGCTCTGTAGGTTCCTTTAGTTCTGAGACCACGCGTTCCGAGATACTGACTTGTAATTAATTGGAGTTATATCTTTATAATTTTTTATTCATAGAGCTCTGTTTTTAAATTTATTTTCTGATGAAGTATATTTGCTTAGTTAAATTTGTTAGGAAGTTATTTTAAAATATGTTTAATTTTAACTTAAGATTATTGTGACATCTTTGCAGAGTTCCCTTTTAGAGAAATTGAATTACCTTATGATTGGGAAAAAAGGCCTTTCAGTTTTGTCTCTTTTGGAAGTGTTTGCCCTTATAGTATACTAGTGTGTGGGCAGTAGGCCATATAGATCAGGGGCGCTGCTAATCCCACATCTGTTTGAGCGCTGCCAGGATCTGCTGGTACCAACCCTCTCTGTGTTTAATGAGACTCCTCTGGTGATTTTTACTAAAATTTGATAACCTTTAGAAGACTTTGCTTACGATCTCAAGAAGATTGGATCAAGATTAAGGTTCATACACTCAATTTATTATTTTACAAAATAAAATTACATAAATCTTGTGTACCAGAAACCATGAAAGAAATGGTGGCTTTAGTAATTCATGTATAATTTTGATTATCACAAAAATCTAGGCAGGACATTTTCTCTTATTGGAATTTTGCCGACCAATAGAGTAACCTAAATAAAAAAGACAAAAATATCAGGCAAAATGAAGGCTTGTATAGTTAGCTGGCATTAATAAATTATACACTTATTAGTACTTAGGACTATACGACTTCTAAAAACCCTTTAAGCATTATGTTTATTACTACATTGAAACTGTATTCTCAGTGTTGAAGCAGAAGCTACTGTAGGTAGGAAAGTTGACTCTGCAGACTTACATGACTTTCTCTTTTCACAGATGCATTTCTAAGCGGTCAGGAGTCAGTCCCTCTCTTTAATAAGTCAGAAACGTTGATTGATTTCTTTCCACATATGTCTGCCAAAGGAAGTTTCTCCTTTTGTACACTAAATTTCTTTTCCAGACACCTATGCCTCAAGTGGTATAAGAAAGCCCTAGACCATTGACGTGGGGTTTATTAGTGTCTATTAATGAAGAGTCTTAAACCTGACTTGTGTTCCAGAGTGAACTTCTAGGAAATATGTTTACATGAGAATTCAATGGACCCTCTAGGAAAACAAAGGATAGGGACAGATGACTATGCATGAAGAACTGGATCTACTACCCTCAAGAAGAGAAGGTGACAAAGGACACCTTCTATCTTTTCCAGGGATGTTCTGTGTAGGCAGATAATTCATATTAAACTAGGAGACGTTTAAGACACTTGGGCGCCATGATGGGAAACTTCTTGGGTGTGTCTTTTGTGTAGACACAGGGCTATGCCATCCATGTTCTCTATGTTCCTCTTCAGAAGGGAAGCTGCACTTCAGAATAATATTCAATCTTCTCAACATGTGTTTCAAGCCTCTACATAATTTGGCTCCTACCTAGTTTTGGATTATTCTCTTCTTCACTTGGTATGTTTCAGCCACAATGACTTTTGAATGGTTTTCTTCTAGTTATTATCGCTCCCCCATAGGCTCATCCCAAGAACTTTGCAAGCTGTCTCCTTTATGTCTTTTTGTTTTTTTTAAACTTCTCTCCTTTTCTTTATTTCCCCCCCAGTTTTATAGAGATGTAATTGACTTAACACGCCGTGTAAGTATAAGGTATATGATGTGTCAATTTGATACATTTATATATTGCAAAATGATTACCACCATAGCATGAGCTAACAGCTCCATCATGCCACATAATTAGAATTTCTTTTTTGTGGGGAGAACATGTAAGATCCACTCTCTTAGCAACTTTGAAGCATGCAATACAGTGTTCTTAACTATAATCACTAAGCTGTGCATTAGATGCCCAAAACTTATTCAACTTACAAGTGGAAGATTATACTCTTTAACCAATATCTTATCTCCCCGTTGTACCCACCTCCCCAGCACCTGGCAACCACCATTCTAACCTGTGTTTCTATGAGTTCAGCTTTTTTAGATTCCACATATAAGTGATATCATACAGTCTTTGTTTTTCTCTGTCTAACTTATTTCAGTTAGCATAAAGCCCTCAAGGTCCATCCATGTTATTGCAAATGGCAGGATTTCTCTCTTTTTTATGGCTGAATAATATTCCATTGTATATAGAATAACACATCTTCCTTATCCATTTGTCCAATGATGGACACTTAAGTTGCTTCCATGTCTTGACTGTTGTTAATAACGCTGCTATGAACATAGGAGTGCAGATATCTCTTTGGCATAGTATTTTCATTCCATTCAGATATATTCCTGGAAGTGGAATTGCTAAATCATATAGTAGTTCTATTTTTAATTTTTTGAGGAACCTCCATACTGTTTTCCATAGTGCTGTACCAATTTACAATCCCACCAATACTTCATAAGAGTTCCCTTTTCTCCACATCCTCATCAGCACTTATCTCGTCTTTTTGATGATAGCCATTCTAGCAGTGTGAGGTGATACCTCCTTGTAGTTTTGATTTGCATTTCCCTAATGATTAGTGATATTGAGTGTCTTTTCATGTACCTGTGGACATTCGTATACCTTCTTTGGAAAAATGTCTATTCAGGTGCTTTGCCCATTTTTTAGTCAGATTATTATTTTGCTGTCGAGTTGTATGAGTTATTTATATATTTTGGATATGAACTCTTCATCAGATATATAATTTACAAACATTTTCTCTCATTCTGTAGGTTACCCTTTCAGAAACTTGTTATTTTGATGTGGTCCCACTTGTTTATTTTCGTTTTTCTTGCCTTTGCTTTTGGTCAAATCCAAAACATCATTACAAAACCAATGTAAAAGAGCTTACCCACTATGTTTTCTTCTAGGAGTTTTATGGTTTCAAGTCTTACGTTCAAGACTGAGTTGAGTTTTGTGTAAGGTAGGAGATAGGGAGGGGTTCAGTTTCTGTTTTGTGCATGTGGCTGTCCAATTTTCCCAACAACATTTATCAGAGGAACTATCCTTTCCCCATTGTGTACTTTTGGCTCCTTTGTTGTAAATTAATTGACCGTATATGCATGGATTTATTGCTGGGCTCTCTATTGTGTTTCATTTGTCTACGTATCTGTTTTTGTGCCAATACATATTGTTTTGATTACTAAAGCTTTGTAATATGGTATAAAATCAGGAATTATGATGCCTCCAGCTTTGTTCTTCTTTATCAAGATTGCTTTGGCTATTCGGGGTCTTTTGTGCTTCCATACAAAAGGATCTGGAGGTCTATTTCTTTCTCTAGTTAGGGAAGTTTTCAGCCATTATTTCTTTGAGTTAGCTTTCTGCCCCTTTTTCCATCCTTTCTCCTGCTGGGACCCTTATAGTACACATAATGAGGGTATTCCATCACTCCTTTAAGCTGTCATTACTCTTTTCCATTTTTGCTCCTCTGATTGAAGGAACTCCGCTGCTCTGTCCTCAAGTTCACTGATCTTTTCTTCTGTTTCATTTAGTCTGCTGTTGAACTCCTCTATTGAATTTTTAAGTTCAGTTATTAGATTCTTCAGCTCTGTAATTTCTGTTTGGTACTTTTTATTATTTTCTATCTTTTTGTTGAAATTCTTACTTTGTCCATGGATTGTTCTCCTGAACTTAGTGAGCATTATTTTGATTCACTATGAGTCTCCATTTCATTAAGGTCAGTTTCTGTGGTTTTTATCTTGTTCTTTTATTTAGAACATGTTCTTTTGTTCCTTCATTTTCCTTGACTCTTTGTGTTGGTTTCTGTGAATTAGATAAAACAGCCACCTCTCCTAGTCTTGACAGAGTGGTCTTGTATAGGAGATGAACCTCATCAATCAGCTCAGCCTGTGCTCCTGGTTGTCTCTCAAACCTTTATGATTGTCCAATCCTCCTCCTTTGTTCTTAGGGCCTCCCAGTAGTTTGAGGGTGTGCCAAAAGGGTGGATCACAGTCAGCACCTAGATGCAGGCACTTGGAAGCTGGAGCCTCAGGCAACAGCTGGGAAAGTATGTAGTTAGGCTCTTCCTGAGGGAAACTGGAAGATGAGTGTTTGTGCCTTTTCCCACTGTGCTGAGCCTAGGAGTATATCTATATGTGTGTGTGTGTGTGTGTGTGTGTGTGTGTCGAGGGGGTGGGGTGCTCTTGAGCCTATTAAGAACTGCTTTGCTTGCTACAGTCTTACGGGATTCCTACATGGAAGCCCTGGTGGCTACAAGAGCTAGACAATCTGGGAACCTGTCCCTTGGGCAGCATCTGCAAAAGCTGGGGTGAAGAAGTTTGTGTAAATTCCTTTCAGGGAGATACGGGTGACTTGGGACAGGTATGAGAGAGAGGGTGAGGGAGGTGTCCACTGGCTTTGCTGTTCTCAGGTGAGGATCACAGTCAGCTCCTAGATGCGAGCTAGATTAGAAACCTGACCTTCAAGCAGCAGCTTTTAAAGCATGCAAGTAGACCGTATTCAGGGAAAGACTGGGAGATGGGCATGTTTTGCTTGCCCTCTCTCACTGAGCCCTGGGGTGATAGCCACAGAGAGTGCCTGTTTCCATTAACTACTTCTTCATTTGCTATGGTCTGTGGGTCTCATGGACTCAAGCCCCACTGGCTTTCACAGATAGGTGTTTGGGATCCTATCTCTTGGGTAGGAGTCTTTAAAGTTGGGGCGCTAGATGTGGGGTTCAAACTCTTTGCTTTTCAGAAAGAAGCTGAGAGTTGAGAGTTCCCTCCCAGTTATATGGTGCTGTGCTGGGGATGAGGTTTATGGTGAGAGTATGTCTTAGCCTTGCCTGCCCATTTCTGTGTGGATATTTTCTCATTCATCTAATGTGTAGGAGTTTCTTAGCTAGTTTCTGGATTTCTTTCAGAGGAAATTGCTCCATGTGTAGCTGTTTATTCGGTGTGCCCATGGAAGGAGGAAAGTTTACAAGCCTCCTATCTCACCATCTTTAAGGACTACCCTCCTTCATGTCTTCAGTGTCTCTGCTCAACCATGAATTCCTCAGAGAGACTTTTCCTTTGAACTCAATCTAAAGTAGCCTTTATTATGTCACCCTATAATATTTTATTCATGGTATTAATTACGATCTGTAATAGTTTATTTGCTTTATTAATTAATTTATTTGATTATCCCCCCACTAGTACTTAAGATTGATAAGAACAGATATATATAATATATATATTATATATTATACATATACATGTATTATATATTATTATAAGATATAATATTTTAATACACAGTTCAATGAATGACTCACTCCATCCACTAATTTGGGTACTACATATAAAATATTTACCTATTTTATATACAATATATAAAATATATCTACATATATATTGTATATAAAATATGTCTACATATATGCAAAAACCAAAAAAATGTAGAATATTTTATATGTAGAACTCAAATTGACAGAGTAAGTGCCTCATTCATTGAACTACACTTTACTCTTTACTCTTTCAATATTTAGATAAGAAAGAATTTACAAAAAAATCTAACAATTTTTAGAATTCAGATTTATTAGGAAATATTATTTAGGTATTTCTTAATAATTTCATATATAATTTTTGGCATGAAAATTCAAGCACTGTGGTTTCAGAGACTTTTATATTATTTTAATCAAGTAGTAATAATGCAGTTACTTTATCTAATAGAAGTGTATTTAGTGATTTTAGTGAGTTGAAATTTCAGAGTTCAAAATATATTTTTTATATTGTCAGAGTTCTTAAATTTGTAGTATTATCTAATTTGCAGCTAAAATTTTCATATGACTCATAAAAGAATTTGAAATACATTAGTTTATTTGATTTATTTTACTACCAACAAAATCAGGATTGTATTCCCTGTACTTTTAAAGAAATTCTGTTTCTTGGATCTTTTTAGTATCATGACTGAATCCTTTCAAGGAAAACCAAGCATACATTTTTCCCCCTAATTGATAATTTAAAGCAGTATTCAAAAAGAAGATGAAATAAACTGCTCTGTTCCCACATAACCAAAATAAAAGTTTGCTTTCCTCAAATTAAGAAAACTAAGTGGAAAGAGATCTTCTTGAAGACATGTTGAAATGTAATATAGATTAATTGTTCTCCTTACAGGGCAGGCAGAAAATGGAACATAACGTAGAGGAGTGACAGAACTGATTTGTTATACAAAAATATGCTCATTCTAGTTTAGATTTATTTGAATATGCTTATGATACTAAAACAGTGGATAAGAAAGTAAGTTCAGTTTTTCTAGGGAAGACATATGTTTAAGTACACATCATAATAGTAAAAACAAATGTATGTTTGGCAAAATTCAAGAATTATTTGGACTTTTTATAACTACCCATCTTATTGAGCATACTTTTTTATAGAATTTAGAAATAGAGATAATTATGTAAAGAATCAGAACAGTGCATGTTAGGAACTCATACTGCTATTCATAGAGTGAATAAATAAAATAATTAGTGGGAGGATAAACTCATATCTTCAACTTAATATTTATACTCTCCTAGAATATCAAACTTTTTATTGAATGTAAATGTATTTCTTAATTTATCAAATTACATTTTTCCATGTTATCTTCCTTATTTTTAAATTAATTTCATTGAGGTATAATTTGTATACAATAAAAAACATTTTAAATATGCAGTTTGATAAGTTTTGACAAATATAAACACTCCTGCAACCACTATTCTAATCAAATATAACATGTTAAAATATTCCAAAATGCTCCTTTGCAGTCTGTTCCCCTTGCTTGCCCAAGCACAGGAAACCTCTGACATTTGACACTGTAAAGATGCGGTTCCATTATCTCTGGTTTGTATTGTTTCTGTTCTAAAGTTGATGGCTGTTCTTGTTCTGATGTACACGATGTGCCCTTTTTTCTCTGATTTCAGATATTCTGTTTTATATTGTTTACAATTATTATTATGAACCTTGGTATTGTTTTATGTTCATCTTGCTTCAAGTTTCTTGGACTTCTTAGGTCAGCTTTTACATTTCATGAAAATTGGAAATTTTCAGCTATTTTTTATTCAAATATTTTTATGCTCCCCCCCTCGCTTTTCCATCTGAGGTTACAGTTACATTTATGTTAGACTGCTGGACATTGCTATATGTGTCACTGGAGCTGTTGTTTTTCACCATCTTTTTTTTTCTCTTTGGGCTTCATTTGAGAAATTTGTGTTGTCCTGTCTTCATGTCACCGATCTTTTCTTTTGCAGTGTCTTTGTGTTTAACCTGATTATAATTTCTTGAGTTCTTTTATCTGGGATTTTATATTTTACATTTTTAAATCAAAATTATAAAAACATGGCCATCAATTATTCAAATATTGTATGACTTTCCTTTTTCTTGGACTCCTCATTATATTTATGTTTTCTTTAGATCTCTGAATACACTTATAATAGCTCTTTCAATGTCCTTGTGTGCCAAATTCGTCAACTTAGACATTCCTGGGTTCATTTCTGTGGGCTGATTTTTCCCCACATTATGGACCAAATTTTCTTGCTTATACACATGTATAGTGACTTTTGTTTGGATACTGAGCATTGTGACTGTTGTTACTTAATACATTGATATTATTGCTTTTCTTCAATATGTTGGTTTATTCTGGCAAGCAGCTAATTTACTTGTGGATCAGCTGGATTTTTTTTGAGGATTTTTGAAGCCCTTTTTAGGTTAGAATAGCCTTTTCTCTAAGGGTACTGTTCCTACTACTGAGGCACAACCCTTCTGTATTCTACCAAATGCCCCAGGTGTTCAACAAAGTCTCTACACTCTGGCTTGTCTGAACTTAAACTTCTCTTAAACCTTGGCGACCTCTGGGAGCTATTCAAGTTATAGCTTCTAAATAATTCTCTTCTGGTAGTTTTTGCCCATGTTTATGGAGTATGACCATATGCATGCACACATTACTATTTAGAGGAAGACTCAAGGGAACTCATTTGCAGAGGTTTGGAACTTTTACTCTCCATAGCTCTCCCCTTTCCAATCCTCAGACGCTCAAATTCTAGCTGCCTCAGACTCTCTAACTGCATTGTCAGTGTCCGCAGCTCAGTGAGCCCACCATGCTCTACTTGGGTTTTTCCTCTTTGTGCTGGAGTTCAGTAATGCCTCCAGACAGAAAGCCAGATAATTACAAGGGTAGACTTGTTTCCTTTCTCTCAAGTGTCACATTCCTGTTTAGGCTATTTTCCAATGTCTGCAAACAGTAGCTTCATATTTTTTCCACTTTTTAGCTGTTTACTTAGGTAGAACTAGTCGTTACTAGTTGCTAGCCATTCATTTTTTGTGTGTGTTTGGGGCTGGGTGAGGAAGATTAGCCCTGAGCCAACATCTGTGCCAGTCTTCCTCTATTTTATATGTGGGATGGCACCAACTGTGGCCTGACAGGAAGTGTGTAGGTCCACACCTGGGATCCGAACCCGCAAACCCCAGGATGTGGAAGAGCATGCAAACTGAACCACTATGCTTCTAGGTCAGCCCCCCATTCACTTTATTTTTATCGAAGTATGTCTATCCAAAAGACATACTTCATATGTCTTTGAAAAAGTTTTATTGTTTTCTATCTTTTTATCATAAATCAAATATCAGTTTTCTAATTCATTTTTGCTACAGTTATTTATGCCTAAGTCATAGTCATCAAAATGTACACGTTATTTTTAAACCAACATGAGCTTAAATGTAACCACCCTATTGCAAGAAAAAAAGATTTATAGATGAGTTGGCTATTGAAAACAGCCATCTTTAAAATACCTATTGTAACTCTCCCAATAGATGTAAGTGATGATCCTTTGACTAAAAATATTTTCAATGTGTAAATTCTATTGCAATTGCAAGTTTTTAAAAAACAGTGAAAATTTGATATTTTCAAGTGGCAGTAAGTTATATTAAATAAAAATAAATATTTCATATAAATGCACAGCTGAGTTTAATATTTATGGTTGAGTTTTCTAAAGCATATCATGGTACAATTTGCAAAATAAAAGTGTGGCTCAAATTTTCATCCTTTTGTAAATAATATTTTCAAAGGACCACTCTGGTAACTTAGAGAGAAATGGATCATTTCAATAATGTGGTTTTAGAGAATGTAGAAAGATCTCTCATGAAATATAGTTTGTTTTTAATTGTTAAATAGTTAATTTTTATGTAATGTGCATATTCTGTACAAAGATAAGTCTGTAATTTGAAAGTCAGCTTGCTGTTTCTCTCAGCAAGTACTTTTGAGGTACTGAAGTTGAATTCATGAAAAAAAAAAGAGACATGAACACAGGCCTCTATTTAAGAAAAATTTTTAAAAATTCTCAGTTTGAGGAATAAGTCTGTGATTCTCAGAATGTTAGCTTGCTTCAGTTTAGAAGTCCAGTGATTGGCTGCACAAAATTTTTCCAGAGAGAAACCCAGAGGGAGAGACAAGATCTCGCTAGGAAGAATCTCAGAAGATAATGCTCCGGGAGAGAGGATTGCTGTAGGATGAGGGACGTAGTCCTTCCTTAAACAAATAATAATGGACTGGCTTCTGGGAATCCTAGTAGAATATGATGCCTATGGAAAGAGCATTGCTGATCTTTTGAGTTTTGACAAAACAGTGAGAAGGAAGGCACTGTTAATGTGAACAGAAGGCTATAATAAATTGAGGAAGATAAAACAGGGAGCTGCCTGTAATTTGAGAAAAAGAATCACACCAATGTAGGACCAAATGGATCTTGCTCAACAAAGAAATTTTGAAATTTACTCTCAAGAAAATTAAATTAGCGCTACAAAAATTTGCAGGTTTGTTTACTCTGTGTTATAAAGTTGAGACCACCAACCAAAAAGGAACAAGTCTGGCACAGTCACAGTGATAAATTTAGGGATTTACCGAAGTAATTTTACTAGAGAGAAATGCTAATGGGCACATTAAGCAGTTGGTAGCCAAGATTATCTTAATTTCGTTTGCTCCACATTTTGCTAGCTTTTCTATTGTGAAGCAAATTGATCTCTGTTTAGGTATTTTACTATAGTTCAACTTTTCTAGTATGCTGTGCTGTTGACCTGGAGTCTCCGTTGTCTACTCCTGTCACCAAAACTTTCGTGTTTTGTTGGATGCTTGATCAGCAAGGGCCCCTTCATTCAGAAAGTCTTCCCTGTCTCCTGAACCAGGTCTGATTCCTCCTTTACAGGCTATGATGTCTTATTTGAGTTTTAATTATGTACTCATTATTATGATTAATTTCCTCTCGTCTGTCTCACCTTTCTGTAAGTCCCATCCCCCAGGATCTGATTCTGTGTGTTTATCACTGTACTGCCAACACCTAGTGTAGTGACTGCCATGTAGTAGGTGCTAAATAAATGAATGTTGAATGAATGACATAGTTTGGTGTTGGGTGAAATAAGAGAATTACCTCAGCCTAGAGAGGAGAAACTCACTGACCAATCATTTTTTTCTCTATGTTAAACAATAATTTCTGCACTTCTCCAGTTTTACAGTGGAATCTGGTGGAAAATCAAATAATTACTTAGTAAGCTATACTGTTACTTAGTATTATACATTATTTTTCTAGTAAACAATCATTCCTTTGAAGACTGTCAAGTCTAATAAACAAATTTGTTGATTGTCCATACAGCATTTATTATTATTAATTTGCTTATAATCAAAATTAATTTTACATAGCCCATCTTGAAAGGATATGGGAAGTATATTAAAATAAGAGAACTTTTCTTTACTGAGTATCTATCATGTGTGCTGTCCAGCCTGTTATATAATAATTTTTTACTTAATCTGTATAACTACCTCATGAAGTGTAGATGTGGCCTCTATTCTAATAGATGATGAAAATGAGACTGTGTTTAAAATATTTCTCCAGTTGGTAAGTAGCAGAGCTTATATTACAATTCAAATCTATCTTATACCAAAGCTCCTGCATAACTTCTCCACTCTTTTAGAATATTGAACTAAATTTTTGTTCTGAAAATTTCAGGGTATGTATCTAAAGCCATAAAATAGTAGGAAAATGTCAAATACCATGTGCTATTTATACAGTGGATAAAAATGCTTTGCATTCCATTAAAGTTGCAACTTTAAAGCAGCATGACATTTTAAATTGCTTGCCTAGCTGGCTTCTTTAAGGAGCTACTTCACTACAATGGAGATAACTCTTCCATTCACGTGTGACAAACATCTTAGGTGGTACAATAGTATATGATATTTTAAGAAATTAAAATTGTAATATCATAGCTGAAAAGACTTACGAATGGTTATTCTTTCCAAGTGTCTGCCTTGAGTCCTAAGATTGTTTAAATTATTCAGTAGAGATGGTTAACAATTATCCTTAAACTTAAAATGCCTCCAGGCCATACTACTATTTCATTTATTCTTCAACTGTCCAACGCAAACTTCTGCCAGTCTAATTTAAACCTTTCCGTTGTCCATATGTAGGACAGCTCACCAGCATCTCCATGTGTATGTTTAAATCACCCGTTTTCTCTGAGCTTAGAGTATTACTTAAGATTAGAGAAAGACTGCACATCGCTTGCAGGATGGCTTGTCAAGTTTCTCTAGTGAAATTTGGGTCATTATAAATGACTCAAGTCTCAGTAGAGACCCCTAAAGTAAGCATATATTAAAACCTTTTATGGTAACATATTGAAATCAAGTAGCTAAATGAATATTACTTGCACAGTGGAAAAATTAATTCCAACGAAGTTTACTATATGATTGTTTGATTTTTCACCAGATTCCTTTGTAAAACTGGAAGTTGGGAAAAATGTTTAGCTACTTGAAATTATAAAAGCTTAAATATTTATAAAGGAAATCTCCTAAATTATCACCACAAGAAAGCTAGTAATGTTTATGCCAAAGTAGCAGCATTTTCTTTTTATTCCTCAATGGAAGAAAAAATGTGGAAAATCTAACTATAGTACTAGCAACTCTGTGAGTGTGTTTTTTAACACTGATACTCTTTTCCTGTTTTAGAAGCAATATCAAATTATTGAATAACAGCTCAATGTATCAAATTATTTGTGTAAATGTTATTCAATTAATTAGATATTTGTAATTAGTAAGTTTTATTATTTTCCCGCCTGTGGATGTAGATAGCGTCAGGTTTTTAAAAAAATTATATTCTTTGATTGCAGGAGATAGCAAAGTTCAGGCTTTAGATTGGAAAGGTAACTAACTCTGGTGTTTACTAGTACTGGTAAATATTTCATTACAACAAACATTTTTAATAAGGTATGTTTGGATTAGATATTTTGGACTTACCTTTTTTAATGATGAATTAAGTTTGAACATGGAAAATACTTTTATTTAAGGTGAATTTCAGTTCATCCTGTTTTTAACTTCAGGATTCTATTCTAGCCTACTTATGCATGCATGTTAATATTGGTTCAATTTTTAAATATAACCTTTGGTGTAAATTATTTATGAACAAATTAGATTATATGTGTATTTCTGTTGAAGATGAGATAGTAGTTTAATTTTTCACAAGCTCTTCCAAAGATACTGAAATAGTGTAAAATAATGGGTCTTTGTTATTGTTGTTAATACCAGTTTCACTGTCATTTTCATTTCATGATGTCCAAAATGCATTTCTGAATATTGATTTGCTCATCTGTTAGTTCTGCATAATGATCCTGAGTGGTGTAGCGGAGCACTACTGCAGAAGTTTGCTTCTAATCCTAGCTCTTTCTCTAAGTGTGTTAAACCGGGCAATTTACTTAACAGTGTTAGGCTTGGTTTCCAATGCATTACATTAATGGATTGGCCTAACCAACTTCTCAGGGTTCTTTAATCCCTAAAATTCTTTGGCTCACTGCTGTGGATTTGTTGACCTGTGTTGAGTTATTATTTCTATAGGCAAAAAGTAATGATCATCTAGAGATGAAAGAGACCATTTCAAACTCCACAGTGATCAGGGAATGCATCAGAGAAATGATGTATTTAGTTTTATTCTTTTCAATATGCTGTTTAATAATGCACAATAATAACAAACTGTGAACTAACTATATATTTCTTTATCAGAATGTAAGTATTGCAATATCACATATGAAATATTACAAAAGATAAAATCTAATGGCATAAATTTCAAAAGCCTGGAATTAATTTTCAGACATCCTAATGGATTCTTTGTTTTAAAGCAAAATTTGACCCCACACTTATCTGTCTATTCAAACCAAGACCAGTTTATTTCTTTTACTTCATGTTTGCACATATTCTAAAAACCTTTTTAAAAATTCAAGTAAATAAAATAAATAAGGGTAAGATAAAAAAAAGTAAAATAAAATTTAAATTTAAATACAACTCACTTATATAGCTTTTTATCCTCTGTATAAGATAATTTATTAGAAGAAAAAGTAACAGCATTTGTGTTTCTTGTAAGTGCCTGTAAGATTAATTAAACTTTATGATAGATCTGTGAAGTGGAAATGTTATAATTACTTTTTCCGAAATACTGTCATCTCCACAGGGCACAGATAAATCTGTATTGGCAGATTGGGTAGCATTCCTTAATATTCTAGACCAGGAACTGGAAAAGATTCTGTAACCAGTATATACACAGAGGAAATTTATGAGTCTAACTTAGTGACATGTGACTAAATGTTATGGTAAAACTTCAACATTTGTATTTTTTTATTCTTGTAAGATGATCCACAGGTAGTTAGAATTTGAGTTTATATGACTTGCATGCTTAATCATACAAAGTCAACAAATAGAGATTGGTACAAGGAATCATACTGTTGACTTGGACACTAGTCCATAGTGTACAATTTATAGGGGTAAGTATTTTAGATCTCTCTATAAAAAATATCTTAAGTGTTGTACAAAATATTCCTTTGCTTTTCTTTCTTTTCTTTTTAGTCTGTGGAAGTTTACAGTATTGGGGAGTATATGATTTTCATAGCATTATCTTTTTTTATATTTATTTTTTTCTGATTTAGATTCTAATAAGAAATTCCTTTTAATTTTCAGTGTCACTATTCTTGTCAATGTTCTTGACATATTATTATAAAAATATCTGTAACTTCTATGATATTTACTTCTTTAAAACTCATCTCTTATTCTCAATCTAACTTTGAAAGATTATTCTTCTAAAATCTCGTGTTTTGTATGTAAATCCACCTATTTAAAGGCCTTCATTGACTCCCCAATGTCCATCTCTTCATGCGTTGATCACATACCTACTCATACTAGACTCTGCGTGTAGAACACAGGCTCTGGGCCCAAGTCTTGGTCCTGCCCTATGATACTTACTTCCTATTAGTACTCCACACTCAGTTCCTTTTCTTCTCTATACAATTATTCCACTTTAACCACCTGTCTTTTACTTGTTACTTGGACACCCATAACCATTCCATTGTTCTTTGCCAGAATATCCTCTCCACTTGCTTAAAAGCTTTACCTTTATCCTTTTAAGCTCTTCATATGCATTGAATCACTTAATTTTGTAGCATCTCTATGAGGTAAGTACTATCATTATTCCAATTTTACAGTTAAGGACACCTAGGCACAGAAAAGTTAGGTAACTTGTTCGAGGTCACACAGCAAATATGGTAGAACTGGGAATTGAACTCTGACATTCTGACTCAAGAATCTGAACTCGCAACTAGTTTATTCAAATATTTATCTATTCCTCCTTTCTCCTCTCTCCACCTCTTGTTCCCTCTTCTCTCGCTTCTCCCTTTTTCTCTTCTCTATTCTTTCTAGAATAATATAAGTTCCTAGCTGTGTAGTGTGCTGGCTAGAACTGCAAAGCAATATTTGCTTTAATGTTATTTTCTGTTCTGAGCTATCATCTCCTGAGTTAGTGTATTCCTACCTGGGGTCATCCCTCTGTGCTGGCATTTTCATAGGTGTCTGCATCTCCATTTGATCCCTCTTTTCTTTGCAACATCCTTTATTACGATCATCCGGGCCTGTCAGTGTCTACTGCCTCTGTTTCCTTTATTTTTTTAATCTTTCTTATAATAGGGTAAATTTGGCAGCACTTCTCTGCCTCGCTGGCATTCTGGGAGCCTCAGTGGGCTTTTCTTCACCCACGCCTTTACACAGCTATCTCAAATCTGTTTTCCATTGACAAGAAATTCTGGGGAATTTCTGGAGCTTGATGCCTCCCAAGGAAGCAAGGGAAGAGAGCAGTTACGTCCCCTATTCTGGATCTGATTCTAAGCTTCACACTTCTCTATCTCTTCTACACTCTACCTTTTAGTTTACTATCTCTTCTGTATTGGCAGCTCTGCGGTTCTTATTATTTTTGACTTTTCTGTCTGAAGCCTGAACCACCATTTTTATTTGTTTGTTGGTTTTAATGTTTTAAAAGTCAAGAACTTGATGTTTCTAATTTTGGTTCTGCTGTCCCATGGAGCATCAAGGTTCTACAACTAGTGAGGCCATTCACATGACAAGAGGAAAGTGAGGATGCAAAACAATCCTATTAAAAGGTTTTGATGTCATTTCCTCACATTAGCATCAGATTGGAGGTAAAACGTAATGTTGCTGAGAATGAGCTGGGAGGGAGCCAGGATGGTGAAAATTTTGTTTTAATGTGATAAGATACACAATAAAAAAGAATTTAATATTTTTGACAGAAGTAACAAAACAGGAAGGTTACATGGAGGAATTTTATTCTTTAAGCCTGGGGTGTGCTAAAATGAAGGCGGGAGACTACAGAAGGCAGATCATTAAGTATCACCGCCAATAGCCAATTTTTTCCTCCTGAGTGCATCATATTTACTAATTTATATTAATGCTTTTATTTTTCACAGAAGAATGGTCCCACTAATAGTGAAGAGATTTTTTATTACATTTCCATTTTTACTATATTATATGCTCCTTACATGTGTACTCATTTAATAAAACTACCAATAAGTCATAGGGTTTAATATGTGACTTGTGTTATTATGTCATAACTTTTAACCTTGTTTTATAAAAATAAAATGAATACTTAAATGTACCTACCATCATTTCTAAGTGACTGTCTCTTTTGTTCATAGTTTGTTTCCTCTGATGAGGTTCTCAGCAGACGGTTCTTATCTCAGTGTTTTTATAGTTTCTTAATTATTCACTGTCATTTTTAAGTGAATCCTCCGGGAATACTTGACTATTTACATACTCTTTGTCACCTTGCTTAACTTTGCATGTCTCATAGAAGGGTCTTGATAATTATTGTAATAGAACTTGAGAGAAGTTATGTCAGCCTGCACACACCATTAGTGCATTAATGTGTCAAAACAGCCGTGAGTGACACAGCTCTAGGCAGTCTTAAAAGCTTCTAATGGCCAACCAACTCTAAGAAATTGATTTGTAAGCAATACTAAAGCTATAAAACTTTCTCCTTGATATATAGTTCCAGATCTATTCAGTTCTACTATTCACCTTAATTTTAGTAAATGAGAAGCAGTTATTTGAATAAGAGAGAAATCTATAAAGACAAGATAGTTGATGTTCTTTTTGTTAAAGTAGCAATGGAAAACGAACAAGGTAGCAGCATGTTAAAATTAATTCAGTTGTTAACATTTAAACTGCAATTTAATCATGGGTTGAATCTTATAAGTTATTGCTTTGTGGTTAATAGAAATAGATGTGGTAATGTGGTTTGTCAAACTAATAGCTTTTTGACACCTAGAATAATTGAAGAGAAAAATATTTGAAAAGTGAAATAAGCTTCGTAAATAGACATTTATGAGAAATAGTGTAATAAATATAAATATAGTTATGTCTTGATTTTAAAAGCTGAAAAAATATATTTTAAAACTATGAGTATACAAAGTTCCGAGGCTAAATGACCTGATCCATTTTATGAGTTTTAGATAAAAATGTACCTGTGTTGTTCTCTATACAGCAGTCAGAGATGCTTATAATACTGTTCTGTTGTGGTTGGAGCCAGTGTTCTCTCTTGTAGGGAGCTCCATTATAACAGGGGACATCCCCATTCTGCTTATCATTGTGGCTTCCAAGGTGAAGTCCAGTATAGAGCACAAATTAAAAGCCTGATCAGTACTTTTGTACAAAGGAATATGTGCTTCCTCAAGGGCCAAACCATATGATCTTAATATAAGGCAGATTTTTATAAGTGTCACAAGAATGGCACAAAGGATTATTCAAGCAAAATGAACATATGTCTCAGATTTCCTAAAACTTGCTCTATATGAACAGCTGTTGAAAGGATAAAACGGTGTAGTATGGTACACAGCACGGATACTGACATTCAAACTTGCGCATAATACAAATGAGTTCGATTAGAGTATATGAAAGATTACGTGCAACCCTAAAATTTGTGACTCTGATTCAGCTCCAAGTTCAAGGCTAAACCATATAAAAGTGACTGCAAATAAAGTGCTATTTTGAATGAACCAGAAATACTCTTTTCAGTGGAGAATGAGCTGAGCTCAGAAACAGGCAGCTTCAGAGCTTGTGGATTTCATTCCGTTCTGAGTGACAAGGCAGGGGGCGTATTAGGGAGACTCTAAAGCGCTTGAAAATTCCCAGGGTGCAGTGGGGGACAGTGCTATTTTTCGTTTCTTTCCTCCACTCCTCATTCCATCTGCATTTTCATTAAGTAGTTGAAAATATAGTGACTTTTTGAAATAATTTCTTTAATCAGGCTGAAGATACAGTATTAAAATATTGGAACAAAATATAAGAAATATTCAACATAAAATTTTAAAGTTAGATTTCAACAAAAATTGCATATATCTATAAAGTTTGCCTCTGTAAAAAAAATAAAAACATTTTTTCTAACATGCAATTACAGGCTGAATTCATAGGAAATTTTATACTCTGTATTATAGTGCATTTTTTAGAAGCAAGTGAAGAAAAACAATATGGCATAGTTCCAAAATTTTTCCATACGTTAAAATTACTTTAAAATTCCTCACTGCAACTTTACCATATTTTAACTTTACAAACTGTGCATTCTATCCTAACTTCCTGTTTCAAATTGCTCCCTCAACTTATAATTTACTACTCTGGAGACAGTGGTTGACTTTTTATGGGGTGATTATTTTCCAGTTGTTTCTTCTTTCAATTCCCTTTTCTGCTTTCCCCCTCTAAGCACCCACAAACACATGTATGTGTCTTTTCTCATTTACTTGATATGTGGTCTTTACAATGAGGCTGTCTTTCTGTGAAAATGAAATTTTATATCTTGTTAAAAACTCCAGAATGCTGTGTCCCAAATGGTTATATATTTCTGAATACGAGACCTTAAATCTGAAAAGCCAGAAGGAAAAATGACTTGCTTGTAATATCCATAACTACTTATAGTAATGCAACCCTATAGATTTACTAAGGACATGATTTACAGGCGTGCAAATTCGTACAAGTAAGGTTTTCATCTCTGAAAGTGTTCCACGCCACAGCAAAACAGATTTGTAGTTCACTTAATTATAACTGTATATCTTCATAGTGCTTATTAGTCATGCCTCACATTCACCTTGGGGAGATCATGTTCCAGAAACGTTTTTTATTTTGTCCAAAGTTATGATTATTTTGCACTTAGCTTGATTTCACTGAGACCCTGGTCTTAAAGACTCACACATGTTTTAAAAAATCATCATCGGTGTTTCTATTCATAACATTTTGTGAACTTTCAGATAAGATATTCCAGTTAGTTACCACTTTCCCCAGCCTCCTAATGAAAGAAAACACATTGATTAAGGTGAATATATGTAATTATATATATTATATCTCTTAAGTGAGACCTTGCAAGGTAATGATATGTTAAGGATAGATGAGCTACAGCTAAAGGAATTCAGACTTGATTGTGCACCTAATTTTTGGTAGTAAAAAAGAAGACAACAGTACAAGGTAACTGAGGGCTGGAAAAAACCTTTGAGCCAACTGGCGTAAGGAACTGGAACTTTTATTTAAATATCTACAAATAGTATTTCCGAGTATATAAAAGTCTGTACTTTTGAAACTAAGAAATTGTAAGGAGAAATATGAATGATCTAGAGTTTTGTTTACTATTAGTTTGTCATACTAAATCATGTGCAGAATGAAAAAATATCTTTATTGCTAATAAAATGCTTCTCACTTTTGTTCTCCTCCATAAGAAAATTGACGTGTTAGGAGTTAGGAAATAGATGGAATTAGCATTAGAAATAGAAGTGTTAGGAAAATAGCAGGGTGTGATTTCTTCCTTTATAGACATGGTGGGCCTCCACTATCTTCCTAGAAAGAACCTCTCTCCTTGCATCTGAGGACAGCTTTCATCTCAGTCTGCTAGACATGACTGCCCCGGGGCTCTCCCACTTCCTCAGTCTCCCCTGTGGCCTGTCTCCTCGCTGCTCCCTCATTCAATTCCTTCTCTCTCCTGTTCCTTTAACCTCTCCAGCTGCTTACACTCCCCTCAGCATGTGATTTATTCACGACTCTGGGACATTTGGAACAACAACAAAAAAACTTCCTTCTGTGACACACTCTCAGTCTCCCTTTCTTCATGGCCAGGGTCTAAAGAAGAGTCCAAATTTATTGTCCTTATCTGTGCACCTTCTATGATGACTCTGCCTATCGCATCTATCTTCTACCAATCGGGGGAAACTGCTATTGTCCAGAGCAGCAGTGAACTCTTGAACGCACCATCCAAGGAACATGTTTTGAAGCACTGTTTCGTACTTTCTATTTATTTGTTTGGTTTGATTTTGCTTTTGCAGCATTCGCCGCTGTGACAGCTTCCTCCGTGCCGGGACTCTTCCTGTTCTGGCTGAGCTCCGGGACGTAGACTGGGTGGGCGCTGGAGCCTAGAGTGCTGGATTCATGCAACTCGTCAGAAATATCTGGATTTACTGTTCCTATTTTGCTGTTTAATGTCTGGATTACTCTGGGCACATTACCTAATCTCTCTCAGCTGTTTTTTTTCCTTTGAAATAGAGATGGTAATTGTATCCACCTCATAGGGATGTAAAGATAAATTTTTGAAAAAAATTAGTCAAGTGCCTCTTCTGCTGTCTGGTGCATGCTGAGCCCTCAATGAGTGGTCACTATTATGAATATTTTTAAACCATGAGGACACTCTTCTCTCTCCATATCTACTTCTGTCTTTCTCTTTTTATCTTTCCCTTCTCTTCCTTTTCCTCTTTTTTCTTCCCTTTCCTCCCCTATCTTCTCCTCTTCTTGCCTTTCTCCTCTCTTCTTCTCGGTCTCTTTCTTTGGTGAGCTCAGATGCTCCAACCACTATCATGGCTGTGCTACTGATAAATCTCAAGCTGTTTATCCAGTCCACATCTTTCTCACACACTTCAAAATTATGTATTGGGTTTCATGCTAAGCATTTCCAAGTGGGGATTTCCTAGGCACCTCAAAGGCAGCATGTGACCTTCTCCCACCACTCGCCTTCCATCTGCTCCACCACCTCCCTTTCCTATCTTAGTTATTGGTGCCAATCAGTTACTCCTGGAAATTCTCTAATTTTACTGTCTCTTAAATATGTATCACCTTTCCATGCCTACACTTCCCTTCCTAGTTCATGTTCATAATCTTTTTATTCACCTAGATTAATACAATGGCCTACTATATGGGCTATCTTTGGTCTTGCACACTTCTAACTCAAGATTCAAACTGTTGCCGGTTTGCTTTCAAAGTGCAAATCTGATTTCCTAATATAACATTAATTTTTTAATTATTTCCTGTAAAATCTCAGGATTAAAAAAAGCTTAACAAGGTATGCACGTTAATTGCATTAAAGCCTTGTTTTCTAGATGTTTTTATTTTAATGATTACTCTCTATTTATGGAAAGTCATTCTCAAATGGTACATTTTGGTCAATGTTCTATGTGCAATTAAAAATAATTTCTATTCTACAGATATTGTGCATAATGTTTTATATATGTCAGTTGGGGCAAGCTGGTTAATCATGATGTTCAAATTTTCAGTTGTGTTACTGATTTTCTTGTCTGTTTATTCTACCAGTTACTGAAAGAGCTGCATTAAAATCTCCTACTATGATTGTGGATATATGTATTTCTGCTTATTCCTCTGTTAAAATTTTCTTTATATACTTTATATCTTGTTATAAGTTAAATAGAAACTAAGGATTGTTTTATTTTCTTATTGAATTTATTCTTTTATTGTTATGAATTATCCCTTTATCTCCAGTAATTATTTTTACCTTAAAGTTTTCTTAATCAGCTATAAATATAGCCACACATCTTTCTTTTAATAAATGCTTTGTGGTACATCTTTTTCCATTTTTTTCTTGCACTTCTCTGTGTTCTCATACTTTAAGTATATTTCTTATAGATAGCATGTGGTTTTATCTTATTTTTTAAACCTGTTCTGTCACTCTCTTTTAATTGTAGTTTTAGTAATTTTAGTTTTATTTATTGACTAATACATTTGTGTTTATACCTACTATCCTGCTACATATTTTCTATTTCTTCCATGTATGTTTTGTTGTTTTATTTCTCTCTTTCTTTATTAAGGAAGAGCTTTAATTTTAATTATATTAATTATAATTAATTAATTATATTTAATAAGTTGCATACTCTTGTTTCTTCCTTGTGTCCCTTTTCAGTGCTTATCCTTGAGATTTTGATATACATTCTTGATCCGTTAGAGCCTGCCTCAGTTAGTGCCATTAGCATTCCCTAAACAATGCTCAACCACACAACCCTCCAGCTTCATTTAGTCCCCGCTTCTTATACTATTGCTGTCAGGCATTTTTCTTTCCATGATGTGTATGTACAAGACACAAATAATATTGTTATTCTAAACAGTAAATATCTTTTCTATATATCAGCATAGTCATCTTTCTAGTGCTTTTCATCCCTTCCTTCAGTTTCATCTTTCCATCTGCGTGCGTTTTTCTTTCAGTCTGAGAAACTTCCTGTGTGTTTATTATATTGCAACCACTTATCTCAGCTGGTGACTAATTCTCTTGTCTTTTCTTTGTCTGAAAATATCTTTATTGTGCTCTTATCTTTAAAGGATATCATCACTGGGTTAAAATCTAGGTTGGATATTTTTTAAATAATCTTTCAGAGCTCAGCCTATTTTCCACTGACTTCCACATTAGTATTGATAAATTTGCTATCAGTTTTATTGTTACTGCTTTTACAATTTATTTTAGTCTTTGCATTTTCAACAGCTTGACCTTGATGTGGCTGGTTATGGTCTTCCTTTTATTTATCCTGCTTATGGTTCACTGAGTCTCTTGAATATGTGGGTTGATACATTTAATCAGTTTTGGAAAATTCTTAGTCATTATCTGTTCAGAGATTACTTTTGCCACAATCTCCCTTTCATCTCCTTTGAGTAGTCTAATTACAGGTATGGTAAATCTTCACTGTATCCCTTATGTCTCTTGCCCTCTAGTTTCTTTCTTCCATGCTTTTCTCCTTCTATGTTTCAGTTTATAAATTTTTTTATTGACCTGTTTTCTAATTCACTAATCCTGTCACCTTCTCTGTTCAGTTTAATGTTAACCTCATCCACTAGCTTTAAATTTCAGATATTGTGCTTCTTCAATTTTTAAATGCCTGCTTGATATTTACTTTATAGATTCCAATTGCTTACAGAAATTTTTCATTTTCCTTCAAATTTTTCAATCTTTTCCTTAATTGGGAATCTGGATCTTTTATTCATATGCTTTATTGCTTACTTTTTGTTCTGATTGATGGTCACAATTTCCTGCCTCTTTGCATGACAAGTAATTTTTTATTTTATGTCAGACGCTGTGTATAAAACAACTGTAAAAGCTTTAGCTCTATAATTTATTTGCAACAGGAAGGGTTTCGCCATGAGAAGTTAGTCGCTTCAATCCAGGACAGAGCAGGACCACGTTTGGGTTGCAGTTTTAGTTAAGACTCAGTTCGCCTTTGCTTTATCCGTGTGCCTTGGCCGTGACCCTTATGAGCTTTTGACCAGCTTATCTAGTCCTTATTATTTCTTCAGCAGTCCAATATCTTAAAAAATATGTGACTTTTTCAAATTATCTATTTTCCTAGTTTTGCTAGTTGTTGCAGTGCGAGCATTGGCTTTCTACAACTTACCAGATCCTCTTCAGAAGTGGAAGTTCCCCACTCTTATCTGAAGCTGTTGTTCTTCCCTAGGGTTCTCACAACCATGTAATACTCTGTGCTTGTATTTGTCATAACACTTTTCTCATTTAATAATAATGGACCTTTGTGTATATATACATGTCCGTGTGTGTGCAGGGATAGGAGATATTGGTTGTGTTTGCTGGTTGTGTTTATCTGTCTCTGCCTCTAGACCGCAGGGTTTCTAGAGTTAGTATCCCCAGCATTGTGTCTGAATGCATGGAAAGTGAAGAATAAATATGGAATGAATCAATGATTGGCAGTTATTTACATGCTAGGACACATTATTAGAAGTTTAGAATCTTATGTTTCACACGTTTCCTTCTTTCAGTCTCTGTGGTCCCAATAAAAGCACTTACCAGTTGTTGCCTGAAATAATTAAATTAGCTTGTTGTAAAAGTTTTCAGTATCCACGCTCTCTCCTTATTGATGTATAATTTAGTGTGAAGGATGCAAGTTTACCAACTTACCCTGGTAACACAGCATTTGCACTTTTCTGCATCTTTTACAGGGTTTCGCAGAGTGCTCTGTTCTTAGTATGTACTTAATGTTACATGTAAAGCCATTGTTAAGGTTTCAGTGTGCTTACATTTTCAAGAATTAATTCTAATAACCCATTGGATAACATTTGTTACCTGGAGTACACTATTATGATGTCATTTGTAATTCTGAAGCACAAACTACTGTTTTCCCTCTTCAAAGTGGATGCCCTCCTTTATCTCTTTAACATATGGCTAAAGTGGGGAAAACAATGGCAGCGTTTTGTATTTTATTTGCCCTTATATTGCATAATATTCAAAGTGCAGATTTATTTTTATTTACAATCAAGTACTATGAGTAACTTTCTAGTGTCAACACTTAAGCATTTCCTTTTAGATTTTCTTTTTATATTGTAAGACACAAATCCTCATTAAGTTATTCTTTATCACTCTTATCTTTCTCATTTGGAAAGTCTCTATGATTCCCTGAACAATGTACTGAAAAACTTCACTGTTCTTTATGGTTTATTTTAAGGCAGGACACGATTACAATTTCTTGTGAGAGTTTTCTGAGCCTAATAAAAACTTAGAGCATCAATTCTGATTTTTATAGATTGGATGTCTAAAGCTCATAAGGATGAATAAAATTTCATCTTAAAAACTTAAGTGGAGGAGTATAGTGATTAAGTTCACATGCTCTGCTTCAGTGGCCCAGGGTTCATGAGCTCATATTCCAGATGCAGACCTACACATCACTCCTCAAGCCATACTGTGGTGGTGACCCACATACAAAATAGAGGAAGACTGGCACAGATGTTAGTTTAGGGCCAATCTTCCTCAAAAACTTAAATGGAAACTTTTGCTGTATTATTTAAATTTGCATCTGAAGCTTCTTAATATTTTCTCATGAATTGGAATTAATTGGTAGATTTTTTTTAACTTCGTATCTCTCATGTAGTCAAATTGTGCTTACTGAATTTTTTTCTACTAAACCCCTTTGTTAATTGAAATAACAAAATTCACTAGTTATTTAGTAAAAGAAAGCAAATCATAAGGCTTTAGTGAGTAACAATGCAATATTACAAATATATCAGAAGTCAGGATCTAAGGACTTTCTATAAAGCTTCCTACTTTCTTCCTATTCCAATATTATCTTGTTTTGAAGTAATTTGTTAATAACTTATATAATATGGATTCAAATTTTGAAATACATAGAATATAAATGCTTGTCAAATGAAAGACACAAATTATTGAAATGGGAAACAGCAAACTATTTTGAATAGAAAAATAATATTGAGTTGATTTTTTTGTTGATGTGTTGTGTTTTCATTATCATTCAATTAAAAATGTTATCTAATTTACATTCTGATTTTTTCTGACCCATGGATAATTTGAAAATATATTGCCTATTTTCATAATTTCTACTTTTCTGGTAAATTTCTCCATCTTGTCATTTTTTCTTGAACATATTAAGCATCACTACATTAAAGTTTCTGTCTGGTAACCCCCGTGTCCCTGTCAGCTGTCTGTCTTTATTATCTATTTTTTACTGTTGATCCTGTTTCTGGATCTGCCTAGTAATTTTTGATTAATGCCAGACATTGCACATAAAAGATTGTAGCGTCTCTGGATAAAAATTTTCTTTCTCCAGAGAAAATTCACTGTATTCTAATGCAGGCAGCTGAAGTAGGGCAGACTGCCTCAACCCGTTCAGTGACTATGCTCCTGAGGAGATTTCTGAGGCCGTCTCTGTAAACATGAGGCTCTGTCTGGTCCACGCTCATGCCTACATTTCTGCAGATCCTAGCTAACAGACTGAGGCTTTTATAGGTCTCCTGCTCTTGCTGTTCCTCAGGATTTGAGACTCTTGTCTCAACTCTTCTCTGTGTTGCAGCTACCTTCTGCCTAGCTCATTACTCATTTTTCTGAACAGCTTTCAAATTTATTAATTGCCACAGAGCAAAACTGTCAAATATTGTGCTAAATTTTTCATGTCTCTGTTCTCTCAGGAATCTTGACTCTTTAAGCACTAGGTATCTTCCTAGACCCACTTTCCATTTTTTCTTATGTTAGCTCTTTGAGATTGCTCAAAGTCTCTGGCTTCCTGCCTCGGCAGCTATTAGCTTCCTGGCTTTGAAACCCCTTTGCACCAGGAATGAGCAGGTGCTTCTAAAGGGAAAAGTGGCCAGGAGAACGTTGGTTCACTTCAGTTAGCTGCTTTGTCTTGGGAGATTGTCTCCTCAAAGCTTTGCTGCCTCAGCAGCTCTTTGTTACTTTATCTTTTTATTTTCTACTTTTTCTAGTTGTTTTCTATGGAAGTTTGTATGTGCTATTAGCCATCTCATCAGGCAAAAAGCAGAAATCTGTGAGTGTGTTTAGTTAAAAGAAATATGATCATATTTGATATACTTTTCATGAACAGACTTTTTTCACTTGATATTTTTAGGAATCTTTTTATGACTAAATCTGGATGGATATATTGCTAGATAAATACCTTCCTCATTCTGGTTGCTTAGGGAATAGTATAAGCACAGTACTATAACAAATTTAGTTAGTCATTTGCTTGTTGTTAGATATTTAGGTTGTGACCAGTGGTTTTTTTTTTTTTGTACAATTATAAATGATGCTTCATGAACCATAAATATTGTGTTTATGTGAATCTCTAAGAGATAACTAGAGGTGAAATGACTGGATTATAGGATATGCACATTTAAAAATTTTGACAGAAACAACTAAATTGTTCTCTATAAATGTTTTAGTATTTTACCAGTTTTGACAATTTGATAATTGATAGAAAATATCAATTCATTGATGTTTGCAAGTATAATGAGAAAAATATCTTTTCTTATTTTTTTTAGCACGTTCCTAATTACCAGTGAAGTTGAACGTCTATTTATGTGTCTATTAGTCATTTGTATCTCTTCTTTTGAGAATGGCCTTTATTAGCTTTTCCCAATTTTCTAATGTGTTATTTTTTCAAGTTGACTTATGGGCACTATTTAAATATTTTAGATCTTATCCCTTTGCTTTTTATGCATATTGCAAATATTTTCTCCCTGGCTGTTCTCTTAATTTTTTCTCCTGGCGTCTCATAGTGTCTCATGGTCACGTTAGTTACTTTGGTTGTTAGTTCATAAATTTATTTCAGTAAAGATAACACTATGGCCTATATGATTGCTCCTTTTTTATTTAAAAATTATTGGAATTTTTATGTGTATGTTCTAATGTATTGTTAACTTTAATAAACTTTCAATGGTTGTTTCAAGATAATATCTATTTTTTCTGTTTATTGAAGATAAATTTCTTTTCTTCTTTTCATCTCCATCCCTACTTCTCACTCTGCTTCTGCTTCTGCAGCTCTTCCAGATGGTCATCTCCCTCCACCCCAATCCCCTGCTGTGAGTGTATGAGTATGTTAAAAATACAAGGGAGTCATACATTAGATCAGGGTAACTTATAGTGATAACCCATTAGATTTACTCAGAATTTCGTTTCTCTGTCTCTTGATACACAAAAACTATATATCTGTTAACTTTCTTAACTGATATTATCATTATCTTTTCAATTTTAATTTAATTTCTGTCCAATTTGGGGAAATAATGTGAAGTCTCCAACTATGACAGTGGGCTTTTACACTTCTCCTTGCATTTCTAACATTTTTTTCTGCTGCATGTATCTTGAAACACTATTGTTAGGTAAATCTAGTTTAATGTACTTTATATTTTTTGATTTAATCTTTTAGAAAAATGAAGCATAAGTTTAATTTAATGACTGCTGCCTTCAATTTGTCAGATATTAATATTGTCATTTCTATTTCTTTTGGATTATTTTACCTCTATTTTTCCTTTTAAGGGGTGCTTCATGTAAACTGTATTTATCTGGACTATTTTTTAATGTAATCTGAAATGTATATATCAAGAAAGGCTGTGTTAACAAATAATTCCCATATTTGATTGGCATAAAAAACACAGATTATGTCTTGTACATTTTAGATATCTGTAACAGGTTTCCAAGGTGCCTCTTCTTTTGTAATTATTTAGGGACCTAGACTAAAAGGACCCACCATCTTCAGCATCTCCAGTCACTGTGTCAGATGGAAAATAATGCTCTGTAAGATCTTACATCAACCATTAAATGCTCAATAAACGTCCCTTCCACTAAAACTCATTGGCAAGAATGAATCATATGACTCGACTAATTCAGGTGGGGATGGAGGAGGAAGGTAACGAAATCCTCCTATGTGTTTGGAAGGCAGAGAATTGGAAGTATTATATCAGCTACATAAATGTCTACCAGAGAGGACTTCTGCTTTATTAGAAAATTTCACTCATTTGCCTTGGTCATGATGATGATATTTTTGACACTATTCTTGTAGCCTTATTTTATGTTTACTATTCAGCATATTTTCTTATAAGTTGTTTTTACCTCTCTATTTCGTATTTGATTGATTAAGTTGGGGTTGGTAATAATTGTGATAGCTAATTACTACTGGCAAAAATAGATTGAGAATTATAGAAGTTCCCATTTACCAAGTGTATTTTAAATTGTAATCTGTAATCTAACTTCTTGAACTATAATAGTTTATGTTATTTAGCTCAGAAAGTACCCACATATAAGATAGACTAAAGGAACTATAGCTTGTAAGTTGTAAATGCCTAAACAATATCAGTGAAATATATTTGAAAAATAGTTTTTATTCTTTTTAGTTATTAACACTGCTAGAAATGTACTCTTTTGGTAAATTCACATTAATATAATATTTGGATATATTTGTATCAGCCATGCCCTTTGAAAGTACTAAGTAACATAACTGCTTAGTAAACATTTGTTGAGAAATTAATACATACTTGCATCAAACTTGCATATTTTATTCATCTTATAACTCCTTATTAATAGACAGTTTTTAAAAACTACAATATAAATTAGAATTTCACTTATTTTGAATTTAAGATAATAGTCGCTAGGCCTAAGGATTGTAGATGGTAGGACAGGGAGGAACAGTCAACTAAATGTGCTTTAAGTATATGGTTACACAAAAGAAATATACAATATTTAAGAGGAAATAACTCAAAATTTTTAGAACTACAATTTTGTGTACATAAATTGCAATTGGTTCAGAAACCCTAGTATTTAACCTAATATTTTAACTTGTTTACTGGAAATATGTAATTGGTTCAATGAATCTAAAGGAAGAGGTGGCTTGCCTAGGGAAGCCTAGCTGGGTGACTCCCAAGATGTTTTAAAACCTGGCATCACCTTAGTAAATTTACCGTCACCCCCAGCCTGAGTCTCAGCTATTCTAGTTCAGAAATTTTACTTTCTAGGACACTAATGACAGATAAAATTCATGAGCAGATTCATGTTAACCAAGCTCAGGAGACTGATATATAATACTCAAATGTCAATTTACAATATGAACTACAATTGCTAAAGGTACCAAATAAGGAAAGCTACTCGGGAAGCCTAATTATAATCAAGGTGGCATTCTATAAATTTACAACAAGAAATACAGCTATGTAGGAGACCAGGCACTCGCGTCTTCTAGCGAGCATGTTCTCTCCCTAGGTGCTGTGTGAGAAACTGCATTATAATTGAAAGGCAGTTTGGTGAGCATCTAATCAGAAGTAGGCAAATTAGTTATGTGATTTGAAGCTGGATAGCCTCAAGTCAAGATGCTTCTTGAGGACGATGAGGGTATCCTACTCATTTTTGTGTTCTAATTGAGTGGAACATGCTAGAGGTTAAAAAGAAAGTCTGATGAATGAATGAACACTCTATACAGAAGAAGAAAACGTGTAGTCCAGATGCTAAGAAATACTTTATTTGCTGCATTGAACATATTGCCTTTAAAAGTACATTATTAGCAAGGGGAAAATATGTGTAAAAATACTAGTTAATCAATTTTATATAAAAATCTCTTCAAAATGAACATAAATGTCTAAGGTAGGACTGCTCATTGCCAACCTCCAGGGGCACCGTTTAGTTAGAATACAGTGTGCCCCCTGGAGCTACACAATGCACTAGAACTGACATAGTTCGGTTGTTTTTATACTTTGAGACGAAGAATAGAACGTAAAGTGGATTATTCAAACTATCTGCTGAAATGACATATTCACAATGGGTAACTCATTAGAACAATATCAGTGCACAGTTTCAGTGCACAGGAGTCGAAACATGGCCATCAAGAGCTCAGGACCTTTGCATTTTCCAGCATGTAACCAATTAAATCTGCCTTTCACACCCTACATCCTTTTGTACTTGAATCACTCTTTGCTTTCTTGTAATTTTCCTTTCTTTCCAAATATTATTCTTTCAATAACCATTATTCCCAGAAATCTTCTTCTGTCAAGGACTATCAACTTCTATTTTCGTCTTCTGGGTTAGATAAGTGCCTTGAAGATGATGTATTTGCTGATGCTGTTCATTGTGGGGTGCTAGTGAGCAAAGAGCATCTGAGGGTAATCATTATAAAAATTAGAAGAAAGCTGCTTAGGGAGAGGGAAGTCATTTAAAATACTCCCAAGATTTTTCCAAAGTTTGAAAAACCAAAAGGGAAAAAAAAAAGGAAGCAACCTTTCGGCCCTTTGCACGTCTTTGGGCTTGTCCTTAGTGAAGGCTTGACCTTTGGTTGGAGAGGTGTGCGAGTACAGTCTCTTTATTAGCCACTTGTAGGCTGAAGATCCAACTCCGATGATCTAAATGAGGAAATCCCTCTGGAATATACCACATTCATCACTGCCCTTTTGTGCTTGGGCTTCTGACTTCCATTTTTTAGCTCTGTTACTTTGGACAAACCTAATTCCTATGAATGTTGATGTTGCCTTGTTTTTATCATGGTGACAGCAGTAACTTCCTTTCAGAATTGTGAAAGGCAAAACACATTACAGTTGCCATTGAATAGTCCCTGGTACATAATAGGCTTTTCTTTTGGCATTCAGTTATCAGTGAAGCAAAAGGATTTCTCTTTGACTAAAACTTCAAGCAGTATTTTTTTCTTTTGTACATTTTAACAATCCCATAGTAAATTTCATATAAGCACTCTCATTACTAGTCTGCCACACTGTATGTGATTTCAGCTGTTGTTTTCCTGTTTTTCAAAAGGTAGTATAGACTGATAAAAGAGAACATTCAGACTTTAAGATCCTGGAGAGCAGCAAGTTTAACAAAAATTTGTTTTCTACTGAATATAATAATTGGTTATATGGACCATAACTTAGAATTTAAAAACTATGAGAGATTATTTTTCTCACATTATTTCCCATGGATGCTTTTAAAATTTTTCTTATTATTTTTCAGTGATGTTCTTTTTTCCCCAGATTCTTCCCCCTCCCCAAATTCTACAAAGCTTATTTAATGCATAAGTGTAATTTTGACATCAAAACCAGAATCCACTGGGTATAAACTATAGACTGGTTTTAGTTATATTTAATAAGGATCTTAAAGAAGTTAATATTATTTTCCCATATAACCCAAGTTCTAGGATATATTTTAAGGAGGTAACCAGAAAATAGGCAGGAAAAAAGTGCACAAAACATTCCTCATATAATTTTGTATAATTGTGAATATTTTGAAAATATGTAAATATTCAACAAGTTCAGGATAATTATGCACCCTGTTATTTCCCTACACTGGATTAGTTTATTAAAATGTTGCTTATAGGGAGATATTCATGTTGCGATGTAAAGTAGGGAAAACAGAATTAGAAGTTTCATTTTAATTTTTGAAAAGATACATACTAAAAGCTAATAAAGAAATACAAGAATATTGGCAACAATTATGATGAGGGAGGTAGTACATTTTTGAAATATATTTTCTTTTCTCCTGCTGTTCTAATTGTTTTCAAATGAGTAATTTTTAAAGTAAGCATTATTGAAAAATATGAAGTCTCCTCATTGGAAACAAATGTAAATTATTAATTAATATGTTATCTATAAGTCTGTTCATAACATCTGACTATTTCTATAGTGTAAATACTTCAGCCATGACTGATTTTAAACTTGTTGGACAGTCTGAAAATTAGCAATTGTTCTGTGAACTGCTATGAGCCATTCTAGCATTTCAGAGATCTAAGTAATCTTCCTGAAAACTAGCTACATAAAAGGAAAGAATCAAATATTTATAAGCCTTTTACAATTGAATTATCCCTTGGGTAACTAAATAGTATATAAGTGTCACCTTATAAATAATTATTTCAGCTGTAAATGAATATAAAATGATAGAATTAACTATCACAACTTTTCTGTCTTCAATAAATTCATGATCTAGACTTTGAGCATCAATGGGGGAGGGGGGGAGAGACTGCCTATATTGGTGAGTAAAATAGGCATGAACCCTGCTATTGACTGTGTAGTGGTGGAGAAAACAGCTATTAAAGAAATGTTTTTAACTCTGTGTTTCAATGTAATCTGCATGTAGTGACTCCCACTTTCCTCTCACTTTGCAATTCTGTTGCTAATACTATTTTTCTTGATCAGGGTTTATATTACAGACCCCTGTGCAACCCTAAATTTTCTAGATGGTTTGCCTTAGTTCCCCAGATGAATTCAATGTTTACCATCACTTGTTTACTATGAATAGATCCTTTAAAATTTTATTTCAATTCTTGATTTTTGAATAATATTTTGGTTGTCTGGATTTCAAAACTAAATAGTTAATTTTTTAGCCATCCATGAACTCATGGGTATTTTCACCTGTTGTCTCATGCGTGTGAACATTTGCCATTTGCCTTTATATCCAAAAGGCAACTTGCTGGGGAAAAATCTTCACTCACACACTTTTTTCCCACCAGAAATTTGAAGACGAATGTTTCACTGTATTCTGGCATTTAATGAGGCTTGATAACATTTAAGGCTACCTTAAATTTTTTTCTCCTTGAAGTTAACTCGCGTTTTTTGCCTGTATACCTCAGGAATTCTTTATCTTGGATACACAATTGTTTAACCAGAATTTGTGTCATTTCTGAATGTTCTTTAAATTTCTTTCTGGTGTATAACGTAATATATTCAGATTCAGTTCTTTCTTCGTGTCAGAGAAATGTGATTGCGCTGTATTTCTTAAACTTTTTATTTCACTTACCAGATTTCTAATAAGTAGTTATCCATATATTTGATCATCTTAATGTGTCTACTTATCATCATCTCTCAATGAGAATCTTTAGTATCTGTTTCTGTTTTCTCTTAATTTCCTCAAATAGTTCCTATATAGAAGTCATTTATTTGACTTTTTCTTGTGTTTGTTCTGATTCTCGCTGTTTCTAATCTATACATTTAATCTGAATATATTGGCTGTCAATGAATTTCCTTAGCTGTGAAATCTTATGTTTCAATTCATTTTGCTTTCTTTTATCTTATCTTTGTTATCCACTTAAACGACTCTTAATTTCTCTTATTAAATTCTTCTGTATCTCAAAATGTTCATGAGAATCTGCATTTAGTCCTGGAATAATGTTCCATGTAAGTTCTTTGTTCTATTTTGCATATGATGTTTCGTTCCTTATTTTTTCTTTTGCTTCTCTCCCACCTCTAATTTTTTCCTTCTTTTATTTTTTTCCTGTTGTAGTAGATTTGCAGAGTTTGCATATAATATTTCCTTTCATTTTTTAAAAATCTTAAAATAGACAGCTTTGTTCAGATCTTATATTTGCTCTGGCTTATGTGACTGAATTATCCTTGACACATTTTCCACTTTCTAAAGACTATTTTCTCTATGTTATTATATTTAAAGGCTAATGTTCTGATCTACACCCCTTCTCCCCTGGTGTGTTTGGTAGTATTCACGAATGCTTCCTGCTCCTGTCTGAGGCCTCCTCTCTCAGCGGGTACCAGATCAGGTCCCTTCTCACTCACAGCCATCACTCTAGGAATTCTCCTCTCCCCCTTCATCAGCAATGTTTCTCTTCTCTTCTAGATCATCCCAGCAGCAGACAAACGAGTTCTTATATATCACATTTTTTAAAGTGCCTCCTTGACCCCTCCTGCCCTCCAGCCATTTCCATATGTCTCTGTGTCTATTTACTGCAAACTCCCTTACAACATTTTCTATACTCACTCTCCCCAACACCTCTCCTCTCATTCTCCCTGGAACCCAGGAGGCTTTTACTCTCTGCACTGCACAAAAACCACTCTTGTCCTGGCGAACAATAACTGCCACGTGGCTAAATCCAGCGGTGAGTTCTCAGCCCTCATCTTACCCGTTTGCAGCATTTGACATAGCACTTGACACTCCTTGTTCCTTGAAACTTCTGTACTTGACATTCAGGACCCCATCCTACCTCACTGACCCTCATTTTTAATTTATTTTTCTGGTTCCTTCTGACCTCCCTCACTTATTAAAGTTGGAGTGCTCTTAGGCTCTGTTTTTCAACTTCCTCTTCTCTTTATCCCACAACCTTGTGACATCTTTAAATGCTATCTTTATGTTGACAAGGTCTTGTGTTTTACCTCCAGTCAAGGGCGCTTCACTAAACTCCAAACATCCTATGTCCATTTGGATGTCTAATGGACATTTCAAAATTTAGATTTCCAAAGACAAACTTCTGGCTTGCCTCCTCTCTTTCACACCGTCATCCATTCAGTCAGAAAATCGTATTGGCTCTACTCTCTAAGGATATCCAAATTTCAACTTATTTTTATAACCTCTTCTACCAGTCATCCTCTTTTCTCTAAACTGTCGACAGAACTTCCTAATGCATCTCCTTGCTTCTACCCTTGCTCCTCCTGTGGTCTATTCTCAAGGCCATAGTCAGAATATGCCAATTAAAATATGAGTTGGGTTAAGTCTCTTTTCTGTGCAAAACACTCCGTGGCTTCACTTCTCATTCTATGCCAAGCCAGAATACTTACAACGGTATAAGTCCCTATGCAACCACCTCCACCTCCAACCCAATTTCTCTTTTATTTCGACACCTATGAACCTCCACCCAGCTCACACCATGTAAGGGGCCCTGTCTAGCTGGCTGTTTCTTACACTTGCCTTTGCACCTGCTGGTTCTGCTGCCTGGAATCTCACCTTCTGCTGTCACATGACTCACTCCCTCACTCCCTTCCAGTATTTGCTCATTTGTCATCTTCTCACAGAGGACCTCCACGACCACTCTATTAAAAGCTGGAACCCCTCTCCCCCAAGGGCTGCTCTCTCTTCTCTCCTTTATTTTTTTTCTATACCATTGATGATATTCTAATAAGCTGTAAACTTATTTGGAATTCATTTGTTTTTAATATCTGTTTCTCACTGTTATAATGTAAAGTCTGTAAACTAGACATTTTTGCCTGATTTTCTTACTGCCATTTCTTCAGTGCCTAGAACAGTGCCAAATACAAAATAATTGTCAATAAAGAATGGTTAAATGAATGCATAAAAGAACGAATGAATGAACTGTGGAAGGGCAAGACCTCAGCTGCAGCTCAGTGTAATCCACGCTGTGTAACCTGGGGTCTTTTCTTGTTGTTTTATTAATTGCCATGTCAGGGCCCACTCATCCCAGCTGAAGGTGTGGCGCTCCCATCATTTTTAGATCATCAACTTAGAACTCAGTATAATATCCTGGAATATGGAAATTCCTGGTGGTATTTCTCACTCTGCTGATGTTCCTTGCTTACTTAGATTTATCCTGATTTTCCCAGAGCTGATGAATCACTCCAGTCAGCTTTGCTCAAAATTAGAAAGTATTAATGAGGATTTGTGGGATTTTCCATATCCATTGTTTCATAAGCCTTGGTTTTTGGGGGAGGGGGACAAGGAATGATCCTTTTTCTTACTGACATCATCTGTGGTCTTTTTTGGCTACTACTTTTTAGGCTGGACATTTCATTGTATCCCTTTCATAGTTTGGGTCCTGCTTGTGAATTTCGTGTTTTTTTTGAGAAAATATTAATATATTTATTGAAAATTTGAAAGCCTTCTTTTGTGAAATTTCTATTTATGTCTTTTGCCCATTTTTAAACTTTTTATTGAGATTATGATAGTTTACAACCTTGTGAAATTTCAGTTGTACATTATTGTTTGTCAGTCGTGTTGCAGGTGCACCACTTCATACTTTGTGCCCCCTGCACCCCCTTTTCCTGTGGTAACCACTAATCTGTTCTTTTTTGTCCGTGTGTTTAATTTCCACATATGAGTGGAGTCATACAGAGAATATCTTTCTCTATGTGGCTTATTTCGCTTAACATAGTATCCTCAAGGTCCATCCAAGTTGTTGTGAATGGGATAATTTTATCCTATTTTACGGCTGAGTAGTATTCCATTGTCTATATATACCATATCTTCTTTATCCAATCATTGGTTGATGGGCACTTAGGTTGCTTCCACATCTTGGCTATTGTAAATAATGCTGCAATGAACATAGGGGTGCATGGGACTTCTTGAATTGCTGATTTCAACTTCTTTGCATGTATACCCAGTAGTGGGATGGCTGGTTCATATGGTATTTCTATTTTTAATTTTTTGGGGAATATCCATACTGTTTTCCATAGTGGCTGCATCAGTTTGCATTCCAACCAGCAGTCTATCAAGGTTCATTTTTCCGCACAACCTCTCCAACATTTGTCATTTTTTGTTTTGGTTATTTTAGCCATTCTAACGGGTATAAGGTGATATCCTAGTGTAGTTTAGATTTGCATTTCCCTGATGATCAGTGATGATGAGCATCTTTTCATGTGCCTATTTGCCATCCATATATCTTCTTGGTAGAAATGTCTGTTCATTTCCCCTGACCATTTTTTGATTTGGTTGTTTGATTTTTTGTTGTTGAGTTGTGTGAGCTCTTTATATATTATGGAGATTAACCCTTTGTTAGATATATGATTTGCAAATATTTTTTCCTGATTGGTGAGTTCTTTTTTTGTTTCAATCCTGTTTTCCCTTGCCTTGTAGAAGCTCTTTAGTCTATGAAGTACCACTTGTTTATTCTTTCTATTGTTTCCCTTGTTTGAGAAGACATGGTGTCCGAAAAGATCCTTTTAAGACTGATGTCAAAGAGTGTACTGCCTATAGTTTCTTCTAGAAGTCTTATGGTTTCAGGTCTTACCTTTAAGTCTTTGATCCATTTTGAGTTTATTTTTGTGAATGGCACAAAAGAATGGTCAATTTTCATTCTTTTACATGTGGCTGTCTAGTTTTCCCAACACCATTTGTTGAAGAGACTTTCTGTTCTTCATTGTATGCCCTCAGCTCCTTTGTCGAAGATTAGCTATTCATAGATGTGTGGTTTTATTTCTGGGCTTTCAATTCTGTTCCATTGACCTGTGTGCCTATTTTTGTATGAGTACCATGATGTTTTGATCACTATAGCTTTATAGTATGTTTTGAAGTCAGGGATTGTGATGCCTCCACCTTTGTTCTTTTTTTCTCAGGATTTCTTTAGCTACTTGGGGTCTTTTGTTGCCCCATATGAATTTTAGGATTCTTTGTTCACTTTCTGTGAAGAATGTCATTTGGATTCTGATTGAGATTGCCTTGAATCTGTAGATTGCTTTAGGTAGGATGGACATTTTAACTATTTTTATTCTTCTAATCCATATACATGGAATGTCTTTCCATCTTTTTATGTTGTCATCAATTTCTTTCAGGAAAATCTTGTAATTTTCATTGTATAGGTCTTTCATTTGCTTGGTTAAATTTATTCCAAGATATTTTATTCTTTTTGTTGCGATTGTGAATGAGGTTGTGTTCTTGAGTTCTCTTTCTGTTAGTTCGTTTTAAAATATAGAAATGTTACTTATTTATGTAAGTTGATTTTATACCCCACAACTTTGCTGTAGTTGTTGACTATTTCTAATAGTTTTCCAATAGATTCTTTGGGGTTTTCTAGATATAATATCATGTCATCTGTAAACAGTGAGAGTTTCACTTCTTCATTGCCTATTTGGATTCCTTTTATCTCTTTTTCCTGCCTAATTGCCTTGGGCAAAACCTCCAGTACAATGTTGAATAAGAGTGGTGAGAGTGGACACCCTTGTCTTGTTCCTGTCTTGTTCTCAGAGGGATGGCGTTCAGTTTTTCCCCATTGAGTATGATGTTGGCTGTGGGTTTGTCATATATGGCCTCTATTATGTTGAGGTACTTTCCTTCTATACTCATTTTATTAAGAGCTTTTATCATAAATGGATGTTGGATCTTGTAGAATGCTTTCTCTGCATCTATTGAAATGATCATGTGGTTTTTGTTTCTCATTTTGTTAATGTGGTGTATCAAGTTGATTGACTTGTGGATGTTGAGCCACTCCTGTGTCTCTGGTATAAATCCCACTTGATCATGGTGTATAATCTTTTTAATGCATTGCTGTATTCGGTTTGCCAAAATTTTGTTGAGTATTTTTGCACCTGTGTTCATCAGTGATATTGGCCTGTAGTTTTCCTTCTTTTTGTTGTCCTTGTCTGATTTTGGGATCAGAGTGATGTTGGCTTTGTAGAATGTGTTAGGAAATGCTCCATCTTCCTCAATTTTCTGGAATAGTTTGAGAAGGATAGGTGTTAAATCTTCTTTGAATGTTTGGTAGAATTCTCAAGAGAAGCCATCTGGTCCTGGACTTTTATTTTTGGGGAGGGTTTTTGTTACTGTTTCAAAATCTTTACTTGTGATTGGTCTATTCAGAGTCTCTATTTCTGCCTGATTCAGTTTTGGGAGGTTGTAAGAGTCTAAGAATTTATCCATTTCTTCTAAGTTGTCCAATTTGTTGGCATATAATTTTTCATAGTATTCTCTTATGATCTTTTGTATTTCTGTGGTATCTGTTGTGATTTCTCCTGTTTCACGTCTAATTTTATTTATTTGAGTTGTCTCTCTTTTTTTCTTAGTGAGCCTGGCTAAGGGTTTGTCAATTTTGTTTATTTTCTCAAAGAACCAGCTCTTTGTTTCATTGATCCTTTCTACTGTCTTTTTTGTTTCAATTTCATTTTTTTCTGCTCTAATTTTTATTATTTTCCTCCTTCTACTTGGTTTTGTTTGTTTCTGCTTGGGCTTTGTTTGTTCTTCTTTTTCTAGTTCTATTAGGTGTAGTTCAAGATTGCTTATCTGAGATTTTTCTTGTTTATTGAGGTGAGCCTGTATTGTGAATGAATTTCTCTCTTAGGACTGCTTTTGCTGCATCCCAAATGAGTTGATATGGCGTGTTTTCATTTTCTTTTGTCTCCAGATAATATTTGGTTTGTCCTTTAATTACTTTGATGATCCACTGGTTGTTCAGTAGCATGTTGTTTAATCTCCACATATTTGCTCCTTTCCCAGCTTTACTCTTGTAATTGATTTCTAGTTTCATAGCTTTGTGGTCAGAAATGATGCTTGATATTATTCAATTGTCTTAAATTTGTTGAGGTTTGCTTTGTTTCCCAACATGTGGTCTATCCTTGAGAACATTCCATGCACACTTGAGAAGAATGTGTAATCTGCTATTTTTGGATGGAATGTTATATACGGATCTATTAATTCCATTTGGTCTAATTTTTCATTTAATTCTACAATTGCCCTGTTGACTTTCTGTCTGGATGATCTATGCATTGGTGTTAGTGGGGTAATAGTAGGGGACCTACTATTATTGTATTGTTGTTGATGTCTCTTTTTAGTTTTCTTCATAGTTGCTTTATGTACTTTGGTGCTCCTGTGTTGGGTACATATATATTTATAAGTGTTATATCTTCTTGGTGGAGTGTCCATTTTATCATTCTAAACTTCGCCTCTGTCTTTCTTTATCTGTTTTGCCTTGAAGACCACTTTGTCTGACATAAGTATGGCAACACCTGCTTTCTTATGTTCACTATTAGCTTGGAGTATCGTCTTCCATCCCTTCACTCTGAGTCTGTGTTTGTCTTTGGGGCTGAGGTGTGTTTCCTGTAGGCAGCATATTATTGGATCTTGTTCTTTAATCCATCCTGCTGCTCTGTGCCTTTTGATTAGAGAATTCAATCCATTTACATTTAGAGTGATTATTGAAATGTGGGGGCCTAATTCTGTCTTTTTATCACTAGTTTTCCAGTTCTCCTGCATTTCCTTTTTCTCTCGTCCCATGAATTTTGGACTACCAATTCAGGTAGGTAGTTTTCTATGTTGATTTTCTTCTTATTTTTAATTTGTGTCTCTATTCTATTTATTTATTTAGTGGTTACCATGTGGTTTGTATCAAACATCTCATAGATGAGATAGTCCATTTTCTGATAGCCTGTTATTTCCTTAGATTAAGCCGTTCCATCCCTTTCCCCTTCCCCTTCTAGGTTGTTATCATGAGATCTTTTTCTTCTTTCTGGTGTTGTGAGTTTGTGGTTAAAATGACGAGGTTATATTTATTCTTGGTGTTTCCCTTCCTTTTATCTTTAATGTTATACTTAAGCATTTGCTAACCTGTTCTGATGGAGAGCTGCAATTTTCTGGTTTTGTCTTTCTGCTTATCTCCTTTGCTCAGGGTTTTGTACCCCTTTCCTTTTTTTCTTTCAGGTATGAGTGTCTTCCTGAGGATTTCTCAGGGGGCAGGTCTTGTGGCGATGAACTCTCTTGACTTTTGTTTATCTGGGAAAGTTTTTATTTCTCCATCATATTTGAAGGATATTTTCACTGGATAGAGTATTCCTGGCTGCAAGTTTTTGTCCTTCAGAGTTTTGAATATATCATTCCACTCTCTCCTAGCCTTAAGGTATCTGCTGAGAAATCTGCTGACAGCCTAATGGGGGTTCCTTTGTAGGTTATTTTCTTTTTTTTTTTAAAAGATTGGCACCTGGGCTAACAGCTGTTGCCAATCTTTTTTTTTTCCTGCTTTATCTCCCCAAACCCCCTCCATACACAGTTGTATACCGTAGTTGCATGTCCTTCTAGTTGTGAGATGTGGGACACTGCCTCAACGTGGCCTGACGAGCGGTGCCATGTCCGCACCCAGGATCCAAACCCTGGGCCACCGCAGCAGAGCACGCAAACTTTACCTCTCGGCCGTGGAGCTGGCCCCTGTAGGTTATTTTCTTCCACCTTGCTGCCCTTAATATTTTCTCTTTGTCATTGACTTTTGCAAGCTTCACTACTATATGCCTTGGGGTTGGTCTTTTAACATTGATAAAGTTTGGAGATCTATTAGCTTCTGTCACATGGATTTCCATCTCTCTCCCCAGATTTGGGAAGTTCTCAGCCATTATTTCTTTGAACAGGCTTTCTGCCCCCTCTCCTTCTCTTCTCCCTCTGGGATACCTATAATCTTAATGTTGAATTTCCTATTTGAGTCATGTATTTCTTGGAGAGTTTCTTCATTTCTTTTTAGTCTTAGTTCTCTCTCCTCCCCTATCTGAAGCATTTCTATATTCCTATCCTCCAAATTGCTAATTCTGTCCTCTATATTATCAGCCGTACTGTTCAGAGAGTCCAGATTTTTCTTAATCTCCTCCATTGCTTTTTCATCTCCAACATTTCATATTGATTCTTCTTTATGGTATCAAGCTCTTTTGTGACATAGCTCCTGAACTCGTTGAGTTGTCTATCTGTATTCTCTTTTAACTCATCAAGGTTTTTAATGATTTCCGTTTTGAATTCATTGTCATTTAGGTTGTAGATTTCTGTGTCTTTGGGATTGTTTTCTGGGTACTTGTCATTTTCCTTCTGTTCTGGCGATTTAATGTATTATTTTCTACTGCTTGATAGTGTGTATTTGTGACTCCACACAGAGATAAAGTTTGGTTACTGCTTCCACTTGCTTCCACTGGAGGTGGCAGGGCAGCAGCTGTAATCTGCACCAACTAGGATCCCTATCAGCTGTCTGACTGAGCCTGGGCCCATCCTCAGGATCACAGTGGCCCTGTGAGATCTCCCATCAGCTTTGGGAACAATCACAAGGGGGCTTTGGGTGGCTGGTGCCTGCTTTCACAGACTGCCTAGACACACTCCCTCCTTAGGATCTGCAGCGGGCTTATGGGCTTTTGCAGCAGCTGGGAGCTAATTCACCTAGACTCACAGTTCTGCCACCATCAGGTCCCACAGGATCTCATTTGTCCAATCTAGGCCACAGCAAAGCTGTGGGTACCTAATGCAGCCAGTGGTTAGCTCACCCAGCACTGCTGCTTCTGCTCTTAGGTCGCCTAGCCTTTGTGCTTCATGTGCAGGGCCTCTCCACTAAGGCTGAGTAGAGGCTCTCCCTGCAGCTGGTGTGGGACCTTGGATTTTCCCTCTGGACCAAGGAGCAGTCACACTGGGGCTCTGGGTGTCTCTGCCAACTCACACGGTCCCACTGGGGCTCCCTTGCCCCCTTGGGGCCACAGCAGGGCTGGGTGTGTTTAATGCAGCTGGTAGGTTGCTCAACCAGCCAAGCCACTTCTGCCCCAAGGCCTCTCAGCCTCTGTGTTTGGAGGGTGGGGACTCTCCACAAGGGCCAACCAGAGACTTTCCCTTTGGCCACTGTGAGACCATGGATTTTCCCACTGGACTAAGGAGCAGTCATGGGGTCCTTAGGGCTATAGTCACATGTTTCCACAGTCTCGCTGCCAATGCGCATGCCCACCCTCAGTGCCATGGTGGTGCTATGAGCATGTCAGCTAGGAGATAGTTACTTGCAGGTACTAGGCTGTCTGGGGGCTGGAGTGTTTTCACCTATCTCCACCTCCTTCCCTGGGGGAAGTCCATCCACCTGGCAATGTATGGCAGCGTGCGTCTCTCAGGTGTCCTGAGGTGCTGTGTGGATATCCTTTGTTGATCAATGAATGTCCAATTAGTTGTAGTTCTAAGGAGGAGAGACAAAGAAAACTGCTTACTCTGCCATGCTGCTGATGTCACTCCTTATTGTTATTTTTACTAGTTTTCTTCACTTTGTTAAATATCGAGGGAGGGAGAATTTTCAATAGTGTTAATCCTCCATCTTTGCAGGAGTTCTATATATTGTGTGTTACTTTTTAAAATGCGGCAATATTTAAAAATAAATCAGCAACTTGTTCTATTAGCATGTCTTTATTTCTTTGTTTCTTACTTTAGTTCAAATGTGCAGATATTTGTTGCAAGTTTCAAGACCATCATTATATATTTTTTTCTGGCTGCTTTTTATGTTTCCAGTTATAGATTTTATGGTGGGAATTTCTAAGTAAGATGTTCCTAAACAGTATGATTTTACATTGTTCTTTTGTTTCATACATGAAAGCACTTTTTCATGATTTATAAAAGTCTTTATAATTAAATAAGAGCAACATTCAGCAATATTACATATAATCAAGAACAAGAAAGTCTTAAATGCTAAAGCAGATCTTTATGAGGAGATTTTTTTCATCTCATATTTCATAATATAAAAATTAAAGCACATGAACTTTTAATTAAAATTCTTTTAATACTTTACGTGAAAATGACAAATACCTTCCAAAATACCTCACCCACTTAAGCAACATCACTTGCCAGGAGCACGTTCTCTGCTAGTTAAAGTCCATCTTTTGAAGATGGGCAACATGGTTTGCTTCAGTCATGAAAATGTTTGAGAGTGCCTAACCCACAATGGACTTGCAGGGACTCGCAGGGACTAAATTGAGTATTTCTTTCTTAAAATTCCTTCATTTAGCAAACATATGCAGTAATTATATGCCCCTCTTTTCAGGAAAGAGAACATGTCTGTGGGATTCTGACTGTTCTCCAGGTCTCACTTAGTGAGGGCTGTCAATATAGCTTCTTCCTGCTCCCTCCTGCACATGGTCAGAAGAATTGGTTCCCAGGCTGCTGTTACCTTCACAATTTGTTAAGCCTCAGCATTGATAAATTACATTGAGGCAATAAAAGAAATGGAATAGATCACAGAAAACGTAGGAATAATGAAAAAATATAAGAATCAGGAAAATATGTACATGAATATGGAAATAATGGAAAATTTCATAGTGACAGCTTGCTAATTTGTCTTTTCCTTATCAATATTTTGAAATCATTTGCATTTCCCTAGCACACACACCAGACTGTAGGTCTCTAAGAGTGCAGCAAAAAGAAGGCAAAGTAACGTGGCATGGATACTTGGACTATTATTTTCTACATTTCTAAAATCTTTTAAAGTTCTAACTCAGCATAACAATCTTTTAATCATAGTTTCCAAGTAATGATTTTATATTGAGTGTAAGACCAAATTTATTTAATTAGCTAACAGAAAGAAATTAGCAGAATGAAGGTTTATAAAAATTGAAGACTTTTAAATAAAATAAACATATCTTTTTCTATTAATTAGAAGATTTATTTTGGTAGATGACTCCTCAAATTTTAAAAGATAATTTGGAAAACATATGATAGGGCAGAGAGGTATTGCCTTTTCCTATTGTGTTAGGACTTAAGTGGCACATTTATATCAATGTTACATATTTTGTTTATTTGTTGTAACAATAAAGTTAAATACTTGACATGTATAAAGTTACTAGTTCCCTTAGATACAATAATGAAATGATGTAATTGGACATGTGGTAAGGGTCATGTTTATCAACAGATTTTTAAAATTAATTTCTAGCTTTTTTAGGTTTGCATGTGTGGTTTTCTGTTTGGATTATCCTTAACACTTGGGAAATAAAGGAAATAAGGAATATTTCAAAACTATTTCATCATTTTTATTTTAAATAATGCTTATTTTTCCTGTATAACTCATCTTGAATAATGCTTCTTTTGTCCTATGTAAAACACTCACAAGAACAACTACTTCTTTGAAAAAGATGAAATTAAATATAGAAAATTTACTTTATTTTTCTTAACATTTTAATATAAATGTTACTTTCTCTTCTCATGGAGTCGTGACCTTCTATCTAAAGAATAACAACAGAAAAACAAACAACTTCTGAAAAAATATTTGGCAGACAAATGAATGCCCCATGGTGAGTCTCACCTTTTAGGAAAGTCAAAGAACCACCACAGGTGTATTGTAGGAGGTTGTTAGACAAAAGAAATGATTTGCAGCTGCTGGGACACACGCACTGCTCAGTGGGAACGTCCTCCAGAGCTGGGTGCTTCTGAGAGAACGTGTTCAACTGTACAGATGTCTGCACAAGCAGAGAGGGTATGTGGATGACTTCCCAACAGAAAGATCGTTTTATTTTCCAGACCTAATGGTTTCTTGCTACCTTCTAGATTATGCAATATATTTCAGGGGGTAACCATGGCAGTGCAGTAATTCTCAGGTTAAAGCTTTTGCAGGAAACAAAGCTTACATTTTTTTCTAGCAGCAGGAAACATTTGACTGAAAAGCAAATCACAATCTTTTGAGACTAGAAGCATGCTGTGTAATTCTGAGTTCAGCATGTGTCTTGGGGGGCGTATTGAATAATTCTTTTCCCTGAGTCAGTTCTATTTTGTCTGCTGGGAGATATTCTGTTCAACTGCTAAAACTCTATATTGATATAGGGAAGAACTTCTAATTGTTAAAATCAAATGAAAAATTGCAAATTATTCTTTGCTTTCTCTTTACAATATATTCTGATTGGAAACACTGTCTTCATTTTGGGTCAGATAAGCAGATTCTTTGAAGATATTTTTAGGTTTAGAATAATGAAATTAGAAATGACAGTACTGAAGAAATTTGCCTTTATTAATGTTAGTCATGTATAGTTTATAAAACACATTTGCTGTCTGATTTTTCAACATATATGTGCATGCATGTGTGTGCACTAATCATTTTTGAGTATTTATTTAATGTGTCCATGAAATCTACAGAGAGCATAAAAAATCAGTTCTCTTTGTCCTAAGAGTGAAACTTTAAAAAAAGCCTGCAAATATTTCGGCTCATGTGGACAATAGCTATTTATTGATATATACAGGCATTAATAAGCTAAATAAATTAAATGACTTCATCTGTGTTATTTTCCAACCAAACTCCTTGATAGAATTCAATGGAAACTTAAAATTTTGCTTACTTTATAGTTCCCTTATTTTTTTTGTCCTAAACATCCCTTTCTCAAACATTTAATGTATAATATTTGGCAAAATAAATTGTTTTACTGCTGAGAGACTGAATTTCTTTTGAACATTGCCAATACAAATAATTAATATAGTTTCTACCTGCATTTACCTAGTTTTTGAAATCTAAATTATTTTATTCACACTGACTGCATAGTATACTACTATCAAAGAAAGAGATAGGATATTGCCTCATGGAATTTAAATGTTAAATACAATACTAGAAAAATCCCCAGAAAGAGTAGCTTGTCCAATATCAACGAATAATAGACCAAATAAATTTGTGTGGGTTGCTTTAAGGCTAATATTTCATTCCTAATATTTATTATGCAATTTGAAGTTTTAGCATTAAAAACTGATATTTTGCATTTGTGTATCAGATTTTATGCCATATTTTAGCACAGTGAGACTAATGGAAAGCATGGAGATAAGAAGCTAGGAAAAATAGAAATGCATAAATAAAATTAGATTATTTTAAAAAGGAAATAAACAATTAGAAATGATAAGGTAAAGAAAAAAATGAAGAAAGAATAAGAAATATTCCATGTAAAAAGTAAAAATACTCAACCAGATAAAGCATGTAGTTTGTCACAATTTCTTTGCCTTTTAAAATCCTTATTGTATATCTGTATATTAGTATTATATCTGTATATCTGTGTATCACTTATTGTATATCTGTAAGTATTCAATTATTCTCTGACAGAAACAAGAAAAATGTGAGTGCTAAAAATTTGTGTTATAGAGATTAACGGAAACACTGTCATTCATTAACTGTATCAAAAACATTTTTTTATATTTGTTTTATATCCTCTTTATTTTCTCATTCATATTGTCAACAGTGGGTATAGTTTAATTTAGGACTTAGGATGCCAGTGTAATATGTGTTATACATGTTTTCTTAATTTTGCATCATCTTATGTATTTAATTATTGTGATGGAGGAATGATAATATCACATTGCAGAAAAGTTTGTGAGATGAAAAATATTGTTGTAGCTATCTTTGAAATTGCAGTCTACTACCATCTGTTCTCTGGCTATAAAAAGCCAAATATTCAAATCCTTTCCATAGTAAAAATCCTCACTTCTCCCCCAAAAGTCTCATCCTATTACATCATTGGCTTGAAGTCTATCATCTCATCATCTACACTGTATCAATTTGTGGATAGTGCTTCTCAGGGCTGGTACCTAAGGTGTAGCTCCTCAGATGTATCTTCTCTTAATCCAAAGATTTACAAGAAAGACAATTTGCTCTTCCTTCATCCAACATATAATGAGGGAGAACAGGACAGGATCGCTTCAAGAAACACACATAAGGGCAAGAGAGAACAGAAGACACATAGAAATCATTGGTCCATAGTAATTCTAAAGTCCAGCTAGGTAAAATTTTTTTTAAAGCTTTATAACACTTTTGTGTGTGTGTGTGTGTATGAGGAAGATTGGCCCTGAGCTAACATCTGTTGTCAATCTTCCTCTTTTATTTTTTTTCTCCCCAAAGTTATATATCCTAGTTGTAAGATATTCTAGTTCTTCTATGTGGGATGCCACCACAGCATGGTTTGATGAGCAGTGTGTAGGTCTGCACCCAGGATCTGAACTGATGAACCCCGGGCCACTGAAGTGGAGTGCGCAAACTTAACAACTTGGCCACAGGGCCTGCCCCGAGCTAGGCAAATTTTATGAGTTTCTTGATTAGGGTGGTTCTATTTCCTGGGAATGCTTCTTTGTTGCTTTTCACCCTGCCCAGGGAGTAAGTCTTCCTTTTCTGTAAGAAAGGACTTTGTGTGCAGCTGAAAAGTCTTCTCAGCATGCCACCTATCTGAAGGAATTTGGAGTTGAGGAGGTAATTATTATTTTAAAGTGTCTGTATCTTTCAGCCCATGAATGTATAAGTTCTTTTAAAACCTTGTGGATTTCATATGTATCAAATTATAAATTCACTCCAATTGACATATCCATACCCACAAATCTCTTTGAGATAATTGGCTCTCTGTTTTGATTCAGAGCATTGTGGGATACTTTTATTAAAAGTTTTTTGCCTAGATGAATGATTGAGATATTCCCTTAGGATTTTTAGGAACCCATTTGTCTAGAGAAGAGCTCTAGAAGACACCTTAAATCTTTTTGACATCTTAACAAAGGGTCTTATAGACCTTTGATTTGATCGTTACCCTTGCAGCACTATGGAGTCAATCTTTGCACTTTTTTCACTTTGATAGTTGTTTGTTGGAGAAGACTGCAGATGAGAAACAATTTCATCGTTGGTCCCAGCAAATATCAGCTCTTTCATGTTTTCGCTCAATTCTATTTGAAAATGGAACAATTCCTCTTTTAGTGCATCTTATCATGGGCAGGTAAAATAAGACAATTGGCACTTTGGATATTGTGTGGATATATTCTTCTTAGCAGGAGAAGATTAGGAATGGGAAATTTTATTGTGACTATTGGGGAAATACAACTTTCCAAAATATTTTGTATAATACATTAGTATAGATCTTTTGAGCTTTTAGAGTCATCAGATATTATAATTATAGGTATCTTATTGCCTATCCCATTTAGTGTTCTAAACAAGATATACTTTCTTCTTGTTGGGGAAATATAATTAAAAATAAAATCTGCCAAGCCAGAAATTTCTCTCCACAAAATATAGGAAAGAAAGAAAGCAGAGCTTTAAACCAGTCTATGATGCGCATCACCAGCAATCTCTAAAGGGATTGCAAAAAAAAGGAATCTATCCTTTTACATAGCTGGGCAGATACAATTCATTACATACGTGTCAAATGTCTTTGCCCAAAGGAAACACAAAACTTCTTGCGTGTTTTAGACAAGTAGGAAATTACGCCTTGGAGTCAAACACCTAGGTTTAAACTTCCAAAAGGACAGGGAGAAAGGGAGTCACCCTCCTTGATGTTCATATTTCAAAAAAGATAGCTCCAAAGTCCTCATGAAGGACTTTCCTATTGTTATTGCTGAGAAGATTGCTATTGTAAATTGTTCCATTATTGGATACTGTATTGTATTGGTCACAGTTCTCCAGAGAACAGAGAAACAGAACTAATAAGATATTATATTTATATACGCACACATACACACGCACACAAGTATATATATATGCATATACAATAACAAAGAGATTTTTTATAGGGAATTGACTCACGCAATTATGGAGAGGCTGGCAAGTCCCAAGATCTGCAGTTGGCAAGCTAGAGACCAAGGAGGGTGGATGGTATAGTTTCAGTCTGAGTCCAAAGGCCTGAGAACCAAAAGAGCTGATGGTGTAAGTTCCAATCTGAGTCTGAAGGCAGGAGAAGACCATTGTCCCAGCTCAAAGGCAACTAGGCAGAGAGAGTGAATACTCCATTACTTAACCTTTTTGTTCTATTGAGGCCTTCAATGGATTGGATAAGGCCCACTCATATTGGGTAGGGCAATCTATTCAGTCTGCTGATTCGAATGTTAATCTCATCCACACCCTCACAGACACACTTAGAATAATGTTTAACCAAATATCTGGACACTCTTGGCCCAATCATGTTGACACGTAAAATTAACCATCAGAGATACTAGTCGTTAGAAAAGTATTCCTTATATTTAACAGAAAATTTGTACCAACTATTACCCATTTATCGTAAGCCATCATTTATTTCCTTTCCTATCTGATTTTCTAATTGTTTCCCTCTATTATCATTCCCAATTGAATTCATCTTCAGTACTGCCGCCTAAGAGTTCCTTGCAACTCTGATCATGTCACCTCCCTACTCGAATTTCCCTTTGGGTCTTCAGTGCTTTCAGAAGAAATTTCACATCCTTTCCCATCATATAGAGGCCTTGGAAGCTCTCCTTTGCCTGCCTCTCTAACTTGCTTCCCATACTTGCATCACTTTTAGCCATAAGTTAAAATCCCTACTTCCTCAAGGGCATCATGCACCTCTGTAACTCTGTCATCAGGCACAAAGCATTTGGGGCACAGATTTTACCAAATAAATGTTTGATAACAATAAAAAATGGGTTATTTGAGGTAGGCTTTCTGATGCGGTTGGGGGCTGAGGTAAAAAGAAGCTGGAAATTTATTTAAGAACTTAAGAACTTCTTCTTTAGAACTTATTCAACAACTTTCAGTTTTTATGGAGAGGAATCAAAAGGCTGAAAACAAGTTGATTTCACCTGGGGGTGGGTCGGGGGGACAAAAGCCAAAGATTGCGTGTATGAAGGCTTTGCTCTGGGAAGGATATACTAACTGAGGTGGGTTTGGAGTAATTTGTGAAAGATAATTTTCTGTCAAAACTTGAAACTGTGGATTTAGGGCTCAGCCAAGACGTGGTCAACATCGCACCATAGATTTAGGATGAATTAATGAAGACAATAACCTGGAGTCATAATTAGAAAAGCAAATCCAAAGAGTTTAGGTTAGTGAATCAGAAAGAGAATCAAAAGTTTATTCGCCAAGCCAATTGAGGTTATATTAACTAAATTTCTTACTCTATAAATGGGATTTAGTTACATATTTACTTCCCTTTTAGTGCATTTATTTGTGTTCTTTTTGCCCTTGACTAGCGTTCAGGAAGTGGGAGAGAGAACATCAGAAAAGAGAAAACTGGGAGGTCATAAATCCAGGCTGTTTAAAGGGGCTCTCATGTGGTTACTTTGGCTGAATGACTGAATTCTAGTCCCTGGAGTGTGGGTAGAAATGACATCTGCCACTTCCAGGCCTGGCTCATACACATTGCGCCATCCTCTGTGCTCTTTTTACGATCAGTTAGGGTTGCCACAAACATCGTGGAAGCGTTTGTGAAGATGTCTGGTTTGCTGTAAGTCTGGATTCCTCAAAGGCTGGATGCCTCCCCATTCCCCTCACTCCATCCTCCTCGCTGCATGAAGCATTTATTCTTCACTCCTGTCTGAGTAAGACAGAATTTCTATTGTATGTTTGTTGTAGAAATTTAGGTCAATACTATATTTATACACAACAGAGTGGATAAGGCCTCAGGTTCTGGGGACAGACAGCCTGGGTGTAACTAAACTACTAGCTGTTTGCGCTTTAGCAAAAGATTTAATCTTTCCATGCCTCACTTTCCTCCTACGTAAACTGGGATATCTTACGGCTCTGTTCAGGATCAAATGAGCTACTATGTGTAAAGTCTTAGAATAGTGACTAGCATATAGAAAACAGCCTAAAGTGCTTTGGTATTGTTATTATTATACATTCATTACTTGATTTTTCTCCTAATTTAAGTTCTCAAGATTTTTGTCTATTGATACATGTAGATTTAGTTCACTTATTTTTTTTCTGCTAGATAGTATCCCATTGCATTAAGCTCCATAACTTGGTTATTTCATACTATGAGTACACAGTGTAGGAATATGAGTGTGAAGAACATGTAACACCTTCAGGATTATAGCAATTTCTGTGGAAAGAGAAGAAAAAAGAGAAAAGATGGAATAGTATATTTTTTTCTTTAAAAAAATGGCAATTTGGGGGCCTGGCGAAGTGGTTAAAGTTCCATGTGCTCTGCTTTGGTGGCCCAGGTTTGTGGGTTTGGATCCCAGGCACAGACCTACTCCACTCACCAGCCATACTGTGGCAGTGTCCCACATACAAAAAAATAGAGGAGGATTGGTACAGATGTTTGCTCAGGGTTAATCTTCCTCAGCAAAAAAAAAAAGAGGAGGATTGGCAATTGATGTTAGCTCAGGGCGAATCTTCCTCTGCAAAACAAAAGGCAATTTTGATCATTATGGATGGTAAAGGCATTAGTTTCTATTATATTATACTCTGTATTTTCTCTAGTTTTGAATATATAATTAAAATGCAAATTACTTGTGATATTTTGTATCTGTATATTCTTTTATATACTGATAGTCAATTGTCCTATAAATTAGTGCACTTTGCTCACATATAGCTTTTTGTCTAAGTAGTTAAAAACATTTACAAGATTAGTGATCTTGTGTACCATTAGTGGAATAGTGCAGTTTTGAATATATCTCAGGGTATTCCATTCCTCTGAAACACGCATAGTATAACCACAACATAGCAGAATTAGCTTCACTTAACTTTTTGGTGTTACCATATTTCATTGACTCTAACATGACATCAGGTGAGAAGTCTTTTGTTTTTCATAAAGTAAGAAAGAAAAAATGTTTCCCATTCTAACTTTAAGAATCAATCCAGGTGAGATGCAGTCAAGTTTTAAAGACGTTAAAATGTGAAAAAAAAACTTAAAAAAAGGGTGTCTTTTAATCAATGAAATATTTTTTCTAATAATGGTTTTCAATAGATATAAGTACCATAGAAGGATTAATTTAATTTATTTGTTAATCAGTTTTATTAAGATATGATTTATGTAAAATTTTTAAACGGAATTTAAAGGTTCAATTCAATGAGTTTCAATAGTGCACAACCACACAAAAATCATGTAATGAAACATTTCCATCACTTCTTCTAATTAATTAATTAATTTTTGTTGAGGTATAATTGACATACAACATTATATTGGTGTCAAGTGTACAACATCATGATTCAATATTTATATATATTACGAAATGATCACCACAATAAGTCTAGTAAACATCTGTCACCATACATAATTAAACAGAATTTTTTTTTCTTATCATGAGGACTTTTAAGATTTACTTTTTTAGCAATTTTCCAATATGCAATATAGTGTTATTAACTATAGTCACCATACTGTACATTACAGCCCATGACTTATTGATTTTGTAACTGGAAGTTTGTACCTTTTGATCCCTTCACTCATTCTGCTCACCCCCCAACCCCCCTTCATCACTTCTTTACAGTAAGTTCCCTTTCAGTGACCCTTTGCCTGTAGCAGCCACTGTTGCGATTTCTGAGATTATATTTTTCCTTTTATAAAAATTGGAATAAATGGAATCATACCGTATGTGGTCTTTTGTGTCTGGTTTCTTTCACTTAGTGTAATAGTTTTTGGATCCATCTGTGCTGCTCAATGAATCAACAGTTTGTTCTTTTTTGTGCTTCAGTTGTATTCCATTATATGGCTATATAATATTTTGTTTATTCATTCAACAATCGACAAGGCATTAGAGTTGCTTCCAGTTTTAGACTATTATGACTGAAACAGTTATAAATATTTGAGTACAAGTCATTATGTGAGCATGTTTTCATTTCTCTTTTGTAAATAAGTAGGATTGAGATTGGTGAGTGTATATTTAACTTTACAGAAGCCTGCCAGAGAATTTCCACAGTGGTTGAAAAATTGTACATTCCTGCTAGAGATGTGTACCAACTGCTCCTTGTCATCATCGATGTTTGATACTGTCGTTTTCATTTTAGCTATTGTAGTAGATGTGTGATTTAGCTTGCATTTCCCTGTGACTAATAATATGGAGGCACCTTTCCATATCCTAATTTGTTGTTTATAATCTTCTGTGAAATGCCTATTCAAATAGTTTGCCTACAGTCAAAGATAAACAAAGCCAGGCATAATTAAGGTGGTAAGGACAGATTTTAATCAGCAATGTGCTATTACAATAGGGAAAAGAGTCCAGCGTGAACCTAACTCACCTTTATTTGTACCATGATAATTGCATGTTTCAGAGGGAGAATGAGGGACTAGGGAGGGAGGTAAGCAGGGGCTCAGTAGAGTCAGGGAAGTGAAAAATCACAAAATCAGGGCGGGTGTTGGGCCATGTGAAACCCCTATCGATTTCTGGCACACTTAACTAAGTTAGATTCCTATCCTTCCACAGAGGCTGGAGACATGGACTTGATCTGCAAGTGCTGAGTGGAGCCAACAGAAAATTATTTTGGCAGCCTAGTGCTCAAAACAGTAAACTATTTTTTTTAAAGGATTTTTTTTTTAATTCACTTCTTTTTTTTTTTCTGGGAAAGATTCGCTCTGAGGTAACATCTGTTGCCAGTCTTCCCCTCTGTTTTTTTTCTCCCCAAAGCCCCAGTACATAGTTGTATATTCTACTTTTAAGTGCTTCCAGTTCTTCTCTGTGAGCCACTGCCACAGCAAGGCTACCGACAGACGAGTGGTGTGGTTCCACGCCTGGGAACCGAATCTGGGCCACCAAGGCGGAGTGTGCTAAACTTTACTGCTAGGCCATCAGTGCTGGCTCAAAACAGTTAACTCTTCTATCAATTTTCTTAGGCAGGCACCTTAAGGAGGGCTAGAGTTATGTTATGGATGTGGCCTTGAGCTGTTAGAAACCATGTTAGTGTTTTGTTCAAGTTTTTATAGGCCAAGTTCGAGGCTAGTCAAGAAAGGGCTCAGAGGAGCCTGGCTAGAGTTTGGTCAAGATAGAATCTTTGTCACACTTTAATTGGTTTTTGCCTTATTTTTATTGAGCTATAGGTGTTTTTTACATATTCTGCTTACAATTCTTAATAAGATATATGTTTTTCAAATATTTTTTCCCAGGCTGTGGTGTGATTTTTACTTTTCTTTATAATTTCTTAGGAAGAGCATTTAAAACAACTTTTGATGGAGCCCAGATTATCAATTTTTTATTGTATGGTACATAATTTTTGCATCTTATCCATCTCTCATTTTTTCTGGAAGAGTTTGAGTAGAATTTGAAATATTTTCTCCTTACATGTCAGATACATTTCAACACTGAAGCCATCTGTGCCTGTGGTTTTCTTTATGGAAAAGACTCACACAGATATTTAATTTCTTTAATAGATAGAGGGCTACTCACATTATCTATGTCATCTTGAGCGAGCTTTGGTGGTTTGTTTCTTCCATGGAATTTGTCTACATTATGTAAATTGTCAATTGTATTATCTGTTTATAACATTCTCTTATTATCTATTTAACATCTATAGGATCTGTATTGCTGTTCTCTTTTTTTTATATAGGTAATTTTTTCTTTTCTCTATTTTGTTTTTGATCAATTTGGGTTGAAGTTTATGAACTTTATTGATTTTTTCAAAGAACTAGTTTATCTAGTTTGTTAGATATGTTTTATTACATATTTGCAGAGGTGTTTTTTCATCTCTGTGTTTATTTGTGCAGCATTCTGGATCTACAGACATAATTTCCACCAAATATAGAAAAAATATTGGCCATTACTGCTTCTAGGGAATAAACTGGTTCAATTATAGGGATCGCCTTGTTTGTTTCTTTTCTCTTGAAGATCACAATCCTGTGGTTCATGTTTTCCAATATCTGAAGACAGTTCCTTGTATTTTGCCTGGTTTTCTAGCAGTTGAGAAAAGAGGGTAAATTTTGTCCATGTTATTCTATCTTAATCTGTGATGGACATCTTGATTAATTTATATTGACCATGGATATCCAATTCTAAAATCTTCCTAAACACTCTAAAATTCAGTTTGTCTAAAATCAATGGATTGCTTTTAGGATTTAAATTAAGAAATATTGATGCAACTCAATCCTGTAGCTCTTTATATTATGCAACTACTATGTAGTAGATCCAGCATTTAATCTCAGAATGCCAGATGCTGAAGAGCATTCAAAATCCACTAAACTGTTTGTCTTTATGTAGTACCTTATAGAGGTTATTTTTAATGAAAGATTTTCGGTAGACTTTGAGAACTTCTTATGCTATTCCTATAGTACAGAAGATTTTTTACTTTATACCGTTTATGGTCTGCTGCATTTTTATGAGGATAAGGTGGTCACGGTAAGTGCACTCTGAAGTTTATTCAGAATAATAGCTTTGTCCCTTGACGTTATAGTTGATAAAAACCTCTAGACCTACACACCATCAGCACTTCAGAAAATTAGAAATTTTTTATTATTTTTAATTTTTGATTCTTGTTTATGTAATAATGTCGTATCCCTAAGTATATACATGTACACACACACACATATTCTTCTATGTATATCCTCTAATAGTTTGAAAGTTTTCATTTTTACATTTAGATATTTAACAAATCTAATATTTGTGTGCTGTTGTTGTAGGGATCCAATTACTTTTAATGTAGATAAACAATTATCATAGTGTCCGTGCTCCAGTTATTTATAATGCCTTGTCTTTCATATACCAAGTTTCCATATATATCTGACTTGGTTTCTAGGCTCCAGTTTGTGCTTACCATTGGAATACTTGTCAGTCAGTTTAATAAATTAGTGATTTTCATTAGTCTAGAGATCTGCTATGGCAAGCTCTTCCTTACTCATTTTGTTGCAGTTATCCTGGTTGCTATCAGCTCTTTGAATTATTAGGTAATAGACATGATAACATAATTAGATTGAATATCTTAGTAGGAGAGAAAACCTAATCAACATATAAAATTATTTAATTTCACTAAAATTAAACTATAACAAAATGAGCACAGAAAATAATGTTGAGTGGCATTTAACAAATCAATGATCTACATAATTTAGAGACTATACTGAAGTACTTTAGTAGACTCAGGACAAAATGGGATCAAGAGAAAAACAAATCCTACATTGCTAGTTGGTAGTCACTGAGATTATCATGGGAAAATTATAGCAATCCTCTGTTGTAAATTTTTCCAATTCGTATTTCAAATTCATGTCATTTTAATCCACCTGAAGCAAAACTCTGACCAGATCACTGTAAAAAGTAAAGTCTTCACTTACTCCAGAGCTTTCCATTTCTTCATCCTAATGTACTTCTCAAACATTACTCCCTAGTAGTTCATTTCATATTCATAATTTTTTTTTTTAAAGATTTTATTTTTTCCTTTTTCTCCCCGAAGCCCCCCAGTACATAGTTGTATATTCTTCATTGTGGGTCCTTCTAGTTGTAGCATGTGGGACGCTGCCTCAGCGTGGTTTGATGAGCAGTGCCATGTCCGTGCCCAGGATTCGAACCAACGAAACACTGGGCCGCCTGCAGCGGAGCGCACAGACTTAACCACTCGGCCACGGGGCCATAATTTTTTGTTTAAGAAAAGTACTTGCTATTCTCCATACTGCTTGACCCAATATTCCCTCATTTACTTTACTTGTTCCATTCACTCTACTTTATGTATCACTTAATCTTCTCTACGTTTACAAAAACAATTGATGTTTCAAAGCCCAGTTTAAATGTCAACTTGCCTGTCACTCCAGGCAAAAATCCTGACCTTTCCCGTTGAATCTTTATTTTCATTCTGTGTATTATGAACATATTAATTTCTACCTTGTCTTATTATTACTTATGTGATAGCTCCATCTCTTTTATTAGACCACATATTCTTTACAAGCCATGCCTGTGTCTGATTCACCTTTATTTACTCAAAGTGACTTTTCTTATTATATGATAGGTGATTTACAAATATCTGTGGGATTGATGGAAACTAGTCATAAGATTTCTTAAAAGGATATAGAGAAGCAACAGTAGATAATGATAAGTAAAAGAGGAGGTTGTAAACATTAAAAACGAAGACAGGATTATAAAGAACACTTGATGATAGAGGGTAGATTAAAATGATGTAAAAAATTTTGTTACATATTTTTCTAGGAGGATAATGGTAGGTAAATCGACAAAACTGATGGCATTCAGGTAATTAGGAGTTCAGAATTGAAAATGGGAAATGGTTATCCAAAATGAGTTGTCATTATAAATGATCTATGTGTCAGAGAACAAATGGGGCTTGTATATGTAAATAGGAATAGTAACAATTTCTATAAAAAACAATAACAATGACAAAATAATGTAGTTAATATTTACTGAGGGCTTATTCACAAGCATACACACATACTCACACACACACAGACTCATGTGTACATTCAGATGTACAGCCAACGAACAACTATGGAAGACTCTAGGTACTTTTCACCTTCCAAGGAAAGAGAACTTAAAATTGTTGTAGGTTGTCCTCTGACCATGTAGGCTATGTGCTGTTTGAGAAAACAATCATGGACATCACTAACACACATACTGAAAATAAAACAAAATAAACTGGCTAAATCTCACAGTCAGTTCTGAGTCTTCATTTTACCTAACTTCTTAGCCAAATTTAACAGAGTAGATCATGGCTACTGGGATATCACACTTTCTTTATTTTCTTCCTATTTCACTGGCTGCTTCTTCTAAGTCTCCTATACTAATTCCTTTTCATCAACCTGATTTCATACATTGGAGTGCCTGTGATGCATTTCCTGGACCTTTCCTTTTCTCTCACTAAACTTACTACAAATCTACACTATTGATATGTTAGTAATTCCCAAATTATATCTCCAATCTCGCTCTAGTTATATCTCCAAACCTCCACAATGTTCATCCAACTGCCTGTTTGATATCTCCATTCAGAGATGTCATATGGAAGAGTGTCAGGTGTTTACTAGGTGATCAATAAATATTTATTGAATAAAGAAATTTAAAGAATGATATTCACAACCAGGTAGAGTTTATTCCTGGTATGAAAGAATGGCTTAACATTAGAAAATATTTCAATGTAATTAATTACATCAGCAAATTAAAGGATAAAAACAATATAATTATTTTGAAAGATTCTACAAAATTGTTTTCAAAATTCATAGACATTTCCCAATAAAAAGCTGGACTAAAATAGGATTTAATAGCACAATAAAATAATTTGAAACTGTGTAGAAAATCCTGATAGCAAGTATAATATTAAATATTTATACACCATCTTATTCCCATTAAAATTGGGATGAAGATGGTGATACCTACTACCATTCAACTTTGTTCCAGAGGTTCTAAATAATGCAATATGGAAAAATAGTGAAATAAACAGAACAAAATTAAAATGAAAGACGAAAATGGTAAGAGTATATGGCAAAAATATAACAAGAAATAGTATTAAAACTATTAGCATTGGTAGAGAATATTGCAAAGTGACTAGAACAAGATATATATAGAAAAATTACTTAAAGTTAAAATAACAAATTAGGAAATTTTGACTGCAGACGCAAAAAAACTGGATGCTATAATATATCAAATAAAAAGAAGCACATCAGAGAATAAAACTTTAAAATGTTGTAGGAAACAAAACAAAACCCGCTTGTATATGGAAAAACAGGCCACAGCCCCTTACAGGAAAACTAAACATCATGCAAATATCTACCAGATTATAAATTGAATGTAATATGTTTATTCATACATTTATTGATTCAACAAATGTTTGTTGAATGCTCATTATGTTCCTGGCAGGGATGAGCAAGATGGCTAAGATTCCAGCCTCCTAAGCCTTACATTCTAATAGTAGAGACAAAGAAACTAAATACATAAACAAATAAATATATACTTTTAGGGAGTGATAAGTGGTATAAAGAAAAAGAAATTAAAGCAAGGGCATAGGAATGAGCCTGATGGTGGCGGTGGGGCTGGTCTTTGAGGTAAGGGGTCAGGAACAGTGTCTCTGAAGAGGACCTTCCAGGAAAGGCATCTGAGCAGTGAGGAATCATTACAGGCGACACTCTGAGGGACACATCTTCTACTCAGAAGGCTCAACAAGTGCAAAAGCCCTGAGGCCAAAGTGTCCATGGGATGGTTGGGAAGAGCAAAACAGTTAAGAGTGTCTGAAGCAGACAGAACCAGAAGGGGAGTGTGATAGAAGACGAATTTGGATGAGTAGTTAAAAGAAAACTCAAGTAAGACTCATAGACACGTACCCATATATATATATGTGCGTTATATTATAAACTTTTCAATATACATTTTAATACATTTTAGTTAAAATGTGAATATTCTTAGTAGACCAAAAATAAATAAATGAGTTCTTAAAAATCATAATATAAAAGGATAAAATATATAAATATGTGATTCACTGTGGAGGAAGGGCAAATGACCAATAAATATAACAAGAAATTCAAATTCTTTAACAGAGAAATATGTGTCAAAACAATGGGCTACCATTTTCATCAAATATCTGTCAGTAGTAAGAAAGAATAAAAGCATCCAATGCTGCAACATATTTGGAAAAGATGTATTTTTGTATTTATTTGCCCCAACAAAAGCTATGTTTTAGGAAATATCCTAAAAAATAAAGTAAAATTATATGTGAGGATCTATTTATAAAGATGCCTATTCAATATTTTTGTAGGCAGCACACTCAAAGCAACCCTCACGTCTATCCATAAGCAGTGTTTGAATAAATGATAGCAGTGTGTCTATGCTAAGAGTGTGCTAAAAGAGTAAATGAATAAATAGATTAATTAAGAGGGTGAATTAATGCTATATGAATTGACTTGTAGAGATATCCATAATATATCATTATGTAAACAAGCAAGTTAAAAAATTGTGCATATTATATAATGCCTTATATTCATATGAGACAAATCTATATATGTGTATTTTTTTGAGCAAAGAGAAAGTATGGATGGATGCACATGAAAAAGTTATTATTTGTTACCTGCTAAGGGAAAAGTTAGTGGTTTATTAACTTTTAAAAATACAACTGTTTCATTTATTCCAATGAGCACTCATTACTTCATAATTTCATAAAAATTTAATAAAATAAAGAGGAAAATATATTAATTGAGACTTTTCTCTCTAAAATCATAAAAGCTTCTGGTCCATTGGCTAGGCTTTCTCCTCTTCTTTAAATAACTTGCATGTTCCTGGTGTACCAAGAGGTGGGGTGGTAGGAACAGTTTGTTCTCCATGCAAGCAATAAGGGACGTATATTGTAGAATATTTAAAAACAATAATCAAACCTACTAAAAGTCAGTTGAATTTTTATCACTATGAGCCAGCAATTCTAAACAATGCCAGTGGGAAAACACCCCTCCCCCACAGTGTCCATGATCCACCCCCACTACCACCACCACTTTTCCATGTTCCTTCAGTTAAGAAACCAAACTAATATAATGTTATATGTAAATTACATCTCAGTAAAAACAAAGAAATGTTTGTCTGCGTAACTAATTTACTAACCTGTATCTTCTTCTATCATGTCTCAATTTTAGACAACTCTTTTTCTAGATAATCCTTTGCTATCGACAAAGAATGTGTGTGTTTTTGAATGTGTATTTTATATTAAATGGTTTGTGTGTGTATACATATGTATAAATGTTTTGGGGGTGGCATAGTAATTGCTATGAACTGCATTTTACTTTTGTTAAATTCTACTTTCGTTGCAATAGAAATACACACTGGTAGAAAAGGAAATATCCTCACGAAAGTTTACAGAATCTCCTGTCTCAAAAGGACAACCAATGTTAGTCAGTCTTTTGGTGCATATTATTCCTAAAGAGTACTTTTTTTCTTCTGATCTTTTTAGATGTAGTCTAAACATAAACAAATTCAACCATTTCAAATTTCAGTTACATCATTTTCTAAGTGTTCTTAAACACGCGTTAGGGGCTGGGCCTGTGGCTAAGCGGTTAGGTTCAACGCTCAGCTTCGGCACTCAGTTTTGCCAGTTTGGATCCTGGGCACGGATCTAGCCCCTCGTGAAGTCGTGCTGAGGTGGCGTCCCACACAGCAGAACTATTAGGACCTGCAGCTAGAATATATTACTATGAACTGGGGGGCTTTGGGGAGAAGAAGAAAAAAAAGAAGAAGATTAGCAACAGATGTTAGCTCAGGTGCGAATCTTTAAAAAAAAATGCATTATCCTCTGTTGTGCCATTTATTAAATTAAACAACTTGACTTCATATGTTTTCCAAATAGCTTGAGTTTTATAAAGTACTATATGCTCTCAATATACACATAAATGTTCTCAAATAAATCAGCCGTTGTGAAATTTTGTATGTCGTGTATATTATACATGTATAACTTGAGAGTTCAAAAGGAAGAAAGAAATCTTTTTATTTAACGTCTAGATCTGCTTGCCTTATAAAAGTGGGTTCTGCATTATATGTGAAACTGAAGAAATAACAGTGCTTAGATAAATCAATAAACACTCAGAAAATGTTTTCTTCGAATTCAAGTGGCATTGTATTTACAATATTAAACCTTAACTAATATGAACCTCTTCTTAGAATATTAGTTTTCATTTTTCCCCAACAGCAAAACACCGTCTTAAAATGAAGTTTTTAATAAGAAGCCAAATAGGATGAACAGATAGAATTGCAGCTGCTGTGGGGGAAGGTCGGTGGCTGTACTAATGCTCCACTCCTTTGCTCCCTAAAGCCTGCATCCAGGACAGTCCCTCAGACAGCCTCTCAGAACCTCTGTGGGCCTCCGGGGCAGTGTTTTAGTTATGTTGCTGTGGGTGAAATATATGCCATATGAAGGAATCACTTCAATGACTTGTATCATTCTGAAGAATATTTAAGAAACATTGAAATAACAGGAATAGCCTGTTATTTTAATAACATGAATATTACTATTTCCTCTTACTGTTTCTACCAAAGACTACGGCCAGGAGACGTTTACTCGGATAAATGAGACTAAAGTTTAAGCTATGTGATGACCAATATGTTCTACATGATATAATAGTGTATAACAATTGTATAAAGATGCATTTTTTACCGTAAATCAAGTATATTAAGAATTACATGTTTCAAAATGTATACTGAAAATACTATAATATATTAAAGGAAAGATATATAACATACCAAATTCTCTTTTGCAAAATAATGAACAATTTTTTTCCACATTATAAATCACAGAGAATGTTTAGTAAAGAACTTTGACAAAGAAGCACGAATCAGCAAAGTAAATATGCCTCGGATCTCAATCAGCTGTGTTTTAAAATCACACAACTCTTGAGAATTCATCCACAATATTTCCCTAATCTCATCGCCTCCGTATTTTATTTTATTTTATTGTTAACTCTCTATCTCCTGAGAAAGAAGACTTGAAGCCAAATCACAAAATAATTGTCTTGAATCTTACTTTCATTTTATTTTATAAATTGAAAACATATTTTACAAGCCTAATGCTCCCACAATTATAGCTTATTATATATAATGGTTCTAGTAGGATCTATAATTATAGAAGGGTATTTTTTACTCATGTGTTAATTTCTATTTCTTTGTGTACCCGTAGCTCCTAGAAATGAGGCATGCTCAAAGTAGAATCTCCTTAATTGTCTGTGCTTCTGCTCATTGCTCCCTTAAATTCTGTCAGATCTCTGCACAATGACCTGACCAGAACATAAAAGTAGCCAAGAAATAGCAAAATCTTTTCTGGGTACTTGCACTGCCTCTCGCCTTCCTGACTTCCTGACATAGAGATTCCTGATTCAATATTTTAGCTTCTGGATCTGTGTCTTTATGCAGCATTTTTCCAGACTCCCTTTTTGGTTCTTTAAACTTGCTGTTTCATTTGGTTTTGCTTGCATCTCTGGATTTTTGTCTCCTTTGTAATCATGGGTCAGAAACAACAAATTTTCCTTCTCTTACCCTGTGAGTTCTAGACTTACATGTACAACTGCCTACTGTCTTCATTGTCCCAGCTCTCCCTCAGACATCTCAGACTCAAAATGTCCAGAACTAAACCTAGTGTTTTCCTCCCTGACTCTGCTCTCCCACTGTATTCTTTCTGTTGGTGAATTATAGTTATGCACTGCTTAACAACGTTTTGGTCAACGATGAACCACATATGCAACAGTGGTCTCATATGATTAGTACTACATAGCCTAGGTGTATAGTAGGCTATCACATCTAGGCTTGTTTGAGTACTGCAGGGGAGGGAGAAATTTTCCTCTACCCTTCTAGGTTCTTCTAGCTGGTCTTAGTATTAAATTGATATGAGACAGATTAACAGGAAAAAAACAAACCAAAGTTTAATAACATGTATATGTTGGAGAAACCCAGGAATATGGAGTAACTTATCAAAATGGCCAAAGCCCTCCCTCACCTTAATACCATCCTCAGCTAAAGACGAACGATATTGGGGGTGGGGAGAGTCAGGGACTTCAAAGGGAAGGAAGGCAATTCACAGGTAGGTGGAGAGGAGCAAACATTTGAAAAACAAGTGTTTGGCCACACAGAAGCAGAAGAACACAGAGGGGAGTCCAACAAACTTTTCTAGGTTCTTCCCTGTCTACCACCTAGCTCAGGTTGCACTAAGGCAATAGCTTTCTTTCTAAGACAGGTTTTTTTAAACTGAATTCTTTTAGGCAGTTAAAGGGGAGGTGATAAGAAAAACTTTGAGTCTTTTCCTTCTTAAAAATAATCAACCTAAAATAATCCTCATGTTAAAGAGACACATTTTGGGGTGGCAAAATTTGTATCCTTTCAGTATGCTCTATGATGTTTGCACAATGACTAAATCACCTGACGACAGATTTCTCAGAACGTATCCCCACCACTAAGTGATGTGTGGCTGCATAGCAACACCCTACCAGTTACATTTGGCTTCTTCCTCCACATCACTGTCATGTCTAAGGGACAGCCCGCTCAATGTTTCCAATGAATCCTCACCATTCTCCCCCAGATGTTACAGGCCAACTTGATTCAGTATTACATCCTTTCAGGTTTTGGTTCATTTTATCCCAAAACAAGGTGAAAATAACCACAGTGATTCCAAATCCAAATTCTTTAGAGTGAGCTCAGTTCCTTACTATATTATATTAACATGTGTTTTTAAAATTTTATAAATGTTCTGGGTTGTTATTAGAGAAAACTGAGCACTCTAAGCCAATAAACAGGCAGATTTTTAATAATACTACCTGAATATTATAATAATATGTGTTTGCCTGATTTTAAAAAAAATGCTTCTAGCTGTATGGGAGTATTTCCACCATTTGTTTCTGATGCAGATTTCCTAGAAAAGAGGCAGCTGGTTTAATTGCCTGACCAGAATACCACAATGTTGTCAAGGTATTGAACTTTGGCTGTATGTGGTTTCATGTGGGTTCCATTATAGTTTTTGTTTCTGTTTGGAAAGAGAAGCTGGATGGTAGAGAGAAGGGAGTTTGTGCTTTTTAGTTATCTGTGAGAAATCTGAAAGCAGCTTGACCAAATAAAATACTTTTCTCAAATATCTTTTTCTTCCTTCCTCAGTTCCAAGGCATAGACCAAATTACCACAAGGCTCTTTTACAGGAGGAAGACCTTTCTCTGCCTAAAGCGAAAGGAATGGGATTCAGCTGAACCATGAGGCAGGTGATTTGCTGCTCTGCAGTGTTTATAGGGGAGAAGAAAAAATTTAGTAGTCTAGGGTCAGGTTTATAATGACCACCTCCGCAGAAACTGTTTGAACTATTTATTACCACTTTTAAGTTTCTTTTCTTTTAAAAAGCTCAAAGGCTACAGATATAGAACTTTATATAGTAGTGCATGTGATATATTTAGGAATTTGAGAGAGAAACATGGTGTAAAGCACAGAAAGAGAGAAGACTGATTCTTCTAGGGGCTCCCATTCTGTATGACATCCATTATAGCAACCTAGCCAATTAAGTTCTCATTTCCAGAGAGCACAGAGGTCACTTGAGTTTTTCTTTTTTTCCTGATGGTCAATCAGAAAAGAAAAGAGAGTGCTTACCCTTGATTAATTAAAAAAGTAAAACAAAAGAGACTTGGTTGGACATAAATATGAATTTTTAAAACCCAAAGAAATCACTTTTCATTACTGCTTTCGAATATTAATAAAACTAAATACACATTTGTGACTGTCACAAAACTTTAAGGAAACCATTAAATGGAAGAAAAAAAGTTTGACAAAAATATTTTATGCACAAACTAATTTCTTAGAGTCTTACATTTATCTAGATGTAGAGGCTTTTCGTTTAGTTTTCATTGTTTATACAAGAAATTAATGATGGGCTGCTAAAGTATAATTTAATCACAGGATTAATCTTTAAGAGGATATATAGTAAAATAATTTAAATATGCTAGTGCCACTTTTTCCTATCACCTCATTTTCTTACTTAGTGGTAATATAATGCTTATTCTCCATAGTCTGCCATATTCTGGATAGATGCCTTACCAAGTAGAGAATCTGTTCTTACTGCAGCATACAGAGTCCTAACTTAAACAAAATTACAAAGCAATTTCAATAACCGCATCAGCCATATTCTTATTTAAACCATGGGCTGACTTCTATTTAATACACAATTCCTGGCAGTGTTCCTTGATCACAATCTAAGTAGTTTGCGTTTGTCTATTCCAAGTTTGCATTTGTCTCCTAGCCAAGTCACCAAAACGATCTACATTTTTTTAACCTATCTGCCAGCTTTCTCACTATTTTTTTCTCCAATTCCATTTTAATATGATCAGTTAAAAGACTGGTCTCCTTTCAAGAAGTTTTATTTTTATTTTTTTGGTGAGGAAGACTGGCCCTGAGCTAACATCTGTGCCAATCTTCCTCTATTTTGTATGCGGGCACTGCCACAGCATGGCTTGATGAGTGATGTGTAGGTCCGCACCTGGGATGCAAACCAGTGAACCCCGGCTGTGGAAGTAGAGTGCACGAACCCAACCATTATGCCACCAGGCTGGCCCCTCAATAGGTTTTAAAAATCACTTTATTATTAATATGCTTCATTATTCTTATAACATGGATACTATATGAATGTAAAATGAATTCTTGAGCCCAGTGAACATATAATTTATTTTAATGTTGAAAACTTCTTTTAGTTAATCATAAGCTAGTGATTCTACTTTTGCCATTAGTAAGTGAACAATGATGCTTTTGGAATTTTTTTGCTATGTGAATAACAGAAGTAGACTATTTGATTATAGTAAGGTAAAATTAAGAATTTGTAAGCTTTTAACCAATTTTAAATATTTAGTATTTTTCAATCATATACTCTTCAACATTTTAATTTAAAAAATGAAAAATCTCTTTTACAGTTGCTGTGAAAACCAGAAATAGTTATTCTGGAAGATTTTGAATATATTCAGTGAATCTGGCCATCTCCATCTGTAATAATGTCAAAGTACCGTCTAGCTAAGTCCTCCCCATAAGATGGGGTTAAATTCAATGGCTATGCAATTCTCATGACCTTTTTCAGATACCGGAGATAACTTAGTCATTTTCCATTTCTCAGCTATAATATTTCTTTTGAATGTTGTGAACTTTTAAAAAATGTCACTAAAATGTTAACTATTTTTTTTCTTCACACATTTGTGGGTTTTGACTATACTAGCATGGGTGCTAAAAAGTCTATTGCAAATATCTTTAACAAACTCTATAACTATTTCTCAATTTATAGGTAGTCCCATTTCACAGTTGAATGCATGATTTATGGCATCAAATAATCTATGATCTAGTCTTCTGAAAGGACATGGAAAAAGATCACTGGTTTCCTTTTTTGTTCATTGTTACTTATTTAAAGTTGCTTATTTTTTATTTTAACATTTTTACTATGTTGTTCGATACTTTTTGGATGTTTTGTTAAAATCTAGGAGAGTGTGACTAATATAACCATAGAAGCGGTGGAAGAACCCCACTAAAGACAAATGTGATAGACTGATCCATCGAAAAAGTAAAAACTTTTGTATGAAAAATAAACACACACATTTAAATTCTTCAGAAAGAAATAGAAAAATATTATTAGTAAACAGGACAGATGACTGACAGATATGGATCGTTTACTGTGTGCCCAGCTCTCTTCTAAGAACTGCTCATTCCTGTTGATGGAGAAGGAAACCAAGCACTTACCCCCATTTGCCAAACTATGAAGAGGCAGCGATTGGTTCTAAAGTTAGAAAGATAGCTTGAGAGCACATGCTCTTAACCTCTCCACTGAGACTTAAAAGAAACATACAGTTATTTCCATTACAAGTGAAGGAGTTCTGAACATGCCACCCCAAAATATGCCACTCTGGGCATATTGACTATTTTGACTTAAAGGAACTTGAAAAATGGCAAATATAAGAAAAACACTCTAGCCTTCCTTCTTTTTTGTAAAAGCAGGAGATGAAATACCAGAAGGAGAGTAACATTCTTATCATCAAGGAGGAGAAGTTGAAACTGAGAGAATTCTATATAAACAGATCTTGTTAAAATAGTTATCTTCCATTAGCCTCCCCACATAAGTTAGCTACTTTCCCTCAATTACCTGTCTTTGTTCACTCTAATATAAAAGCCTGTAGCTTTTGCCATTTCTTTGGATCTTCCCTTCCTATGAAGGCTTCTATGTCACATAAAACTTGTATTAAATAAATTGGCATGCTTTTCTCCTGTTGACCTGTCTTAGCTCAATTTAATTCTAAGGCTCAGCCAAAAACAACTCTAACTGGGCAAAGGTAAAATTTAGACTCCTCTAGACTAGTAATCAAAGCAAAATAATTAAAAGAACTAGATGACACTAGATATATCAATCAAGTTAACAAAAATTTTTAGATACACAATGACAAGAAGCATATGATGAAAAAGACAGCAGTATGAGTCAGGCTTCTTAAAATTATAAATCTGTTTCTTCCTGGCTCATTAATCCTCTGTCTAATCATCTATCTTAAAAGTGAAACACTGAAAACAATATAAATTATATATATTAAGTAAATGTTGAGCTAAAATATGACATAACCACACAACGGCATACCAAATAGCCCTAAAGCATGTTTTGAAAGGTTTGGATCCCCTGAGAGAAATCCTCAAATTGTATAAACAGTGTAACCATTCCAACATACACAAAAGAGCAAGCAGTAGCAGCAGCAACAACAGACAAATCCCACAAAGCAATGAATCGAGAGATGTTTAGGAAACATCTAGATATTTCGAAACTAAATTGATGCAGATGAATCCCAACTTCTATCAGTTTCATGCTCAGAATGGCCATATAAACTCTCAAAAGTCTCACCCCCAGATATGGGCTCTCCAACCTTGGGCTGGAGGTTGGTTGTGGCTGGGTATTTAATAGGAGAAATCTAAACCGTAGGCCTCTCATAAATCATACGTGTAAGTCCACTATTACCTTTTGGTAGGATAGTAAATGGATATAAAGAATTATTTTAAAACCCTGCAATCTTATAAAAGCAAACACAAAACATTTCTGAAGGATTATTTTTGTTTTTGAACAGAGTTTTCTTCTCTAACCCCTGAAAATGAGCTAACAATAATATATCACACACCTTTATGAGGTAGAATAAACATACATAAATGATAGGAGAATTAGCACAACTCAAGAGCAATACACAATAAAACTATCTAATAAAAGACTAAAAAACACGTATGAGTAATATGATTAAACAAATGATTTAATAGACCAGAATGAAAAATCTGGGAAGCACACATACACAAAGATTTTACAGATTTTAAAAATACCCATAGCTTCAGATTTCAGCTCCAATACATGTAGAGCATGGAAATCGTCCCTCCTGTCTTTACAAGAACAAAAAGCTGGACAAGGTGAAAATCAATGACTTTTCTTAGACCCATCTGAAAACTGAAGTTGCAGAGACAACCAGCACTCTGAAATCTGAAGAGACAGGCACATCCAGGGAGGTACAGTGACTGAGATCAACTTACCTGGGGCAGAAGCCACTAGAGCCATAAGCTGGCAGGAAAACTTAGACGGTAAGTTGGACAAATTGCTGGAGGCTGAGTATGGATGAGCCTGAGAGTGAGAAAGTCCTGGGGGCTGCAGGCTTAAGGGCCGCCATACTTTCATGGGCTTTCTCTCCAGTTACTTTACCACCAGGTACTTCTGGTGAGGATCCTGGAAAGATCCCCTTTAAACCCAGCAAGGAGAGTAACCATTGCGAAACAAGCCAAGAGCCTCCTTCATGATAAAGGTCTACTCCCCAGGGGGAAGGGCTTTGCCTGATGCAGTTCTGAAACTTTATCCCAGCTGAAGAAGACAGAGGCACAGAAAAAAATAGCGACTTTTTTTAAAAGGGTACATGTGTTAAAAGGGCTATAGGTATTGGAGTGAACAGAAATGTGACCTTTTATAATTATTGATAGACGCCTAAGTGATAATGCATTTAGATTCCTTGCAAATATTCTATGAAGTAATTCAGTTCACCCACTATTTATCACCACTGTTACGTAGTGGCACATATCAGCCATAGCAACTGGGCAAATAGGTGTATAAAAATAGTCTCAACATTATTTATCATTAGGGAAATGCAAATTAACATGATAAGATTTTATTACTCACCTATTAAAATTACTAAAATCCAAGCCACTGACAATACAAATTGCTGGTAAGGATGTAGGGCAACAGGGACAGGAAGAGAATTTATTCCTGGTGGGAATATAAAATGTTACAGCTACTTTGGAATATAATTTGACAGTTTCTTACAAAACTAAATGTAGTCTTACCATACAATCCAGCAATCATGCTCCTAAGTATTTACCCAACTGATTTGAAGCTAATGTCCACAGAAAAACCTGCACACAAATGTTCATAGCAGCATTATGCATAGTTGCCAAAGACTGGAAGAAACCAAGACATCATTCAATAGGTGAATGGAAAAACAAACTGTGATACATCTATACAATAGAATAATGTTTAGCGATAAAGAGGAATGAACTATGAAGTCATACAAAGATATGACTACTCAATGTAATGTGCTGTCCTACATGGGATCCTGAAACAAAAAGGAATATTAGGTGAAAACTAAGGAAATCTGAATAAAATATGGATGTAGTAAATAATAATGCATCAATATTGGTTCATTAACTGTAACAAACATACCATTTAATGTAACATAATAGAAATAGACAAAAGTAGATGTGGTGTATACAGGAACTCTTTGTACTGTCTTTGCAACTTTTCCACAAACCTAAAGCTATCCTTAGATAAAATGTTTATTAAACACTAATACAATTTCTGTAATTTATATATACACATAAACATAAATTCATTTAAAACAAAATTGCAATTTCTGGACTCAACTGAGGAATGAAAGGCATAATAGGTAGATATGAGGAATCAGAATACAGTTCAAAGAGATAAAGAAAGACATGGAAAATTTTTAAACACTTCTTGAAAACATGGAGACTATTTCATAAAAGCAAGAGTAACAAGAGAGAAATATGAAAAATTGAAATTTATCACATTTGCAAATAGAAAAAAGTTGAAAAATTCATCTCAATAGATCAGAAAAAAATTGATAAAATTCATACCCATTTATTGTAAAAGTTTTTAACAAATTAAAACATAGAAGTGAACTTATATAATCAGAATTTGAATAGTCTTTAAAAGCCATACTTAATGATGAATTATTAGAAGCTTTCCATCTATGATTGGGAATGATCTATGGATGCTAGTATGGGAGAGGACAGACTTTTTCTCTACCATCTTATGTTCTTGCTGGGGACCCTTTGAATGAAACTAACAAAAGACATTAACAGAAGAAAAAGAATACAAATTTTATTTGATATTAATATTTTTTGTGTGATATGGGGAGCTTCATTGAAAGAAGTGAAAACCCCAAAGAAGTGGTTAGACCTGGGGTCTTATATATCATTTAACAAAGACTGATAAATTGTGAAGATGTGACAAGACAAAGGAGAAAGAGGTTTGGGCTAAGGGCTGTAAATTGTGGGAATGTGACTAGGAGATATATGGGGAAAACTAATGGAAGATAAGGATTATTTCAGTAAGGTTTGCTTTTACAGATTCATTTCAGAGTTAACTCCCTGTCACTGGTGATAAGAATGTTCTTCTCTTCTTAGTACAGGAAGGGCACCTTTCTTGTGGGAAATTTATGCCCTGATTTTACATAGAAAGGGGGAAAGCAGAGAGCCCATCCTGTGCCTGCTATCTCTCAACTGCCTTCAGCTAAAAATAATCAATATGCCACAGCAGAGTATTTGGGGATGGTATGTTGTGATCCACTATCTATAACCACTGCTATTTAACCTAGTACTGGAAGTCTTAGTCAATACCATAATGATGGAAAAAAGAAATTGAAAGCATAAATATTACAAAGAGGAAATAAAATTGCAATCATGTGCTGATAACATGCATTTTAAAAGTCCAAGATAATCTACAGATAAGTCACATGAATAAATAAATGAATGTAGCAAAGTCAATGAGCAAAAATAAATTATACTTATGGATATCAGCAACAGATGATTAGAAAACAAAATTTTTGCATAATGTTTCAGTGACATCAAAAAACATAAGATACCATACAAAAAAATAGAATGAAAGATGGACAAGGCCTCTAAACTTATAACTACAAGAAACTACTGAGAAAAATTAAGAATGACTCAGATAAATGAAGGACTGTGATGTTTACAAATTGGAAGTCTCAATATTTTAATTATGTCAGTTTTCTCCAAATTGACCTTTAAAGTCAATGTAATCGCAATTAAAAATCTCAGCAGTTTGTGTATGCGGAAATTGACAGGGTGACTTTTAAAGTTATATAAAAATTTATATGGAAATAGATAGCCAAAGCAATTATAAACAAGAACATAACTAAGGGATTTAACTGCCAAATATCAAGATTTATATAAAGCTTCTGTAGGTAAAATAGTGTGGAATTGATATAAAAATAAACAAATGAAAGAAAAGAGCACATCTCACAGACTCATAGTTCATGACAGTGTAGTACAGTGGGAAGAGCTGGTCTTATCAGTAATCAGTGCTCATTCAACTGGCTTTCCATATGGGAAAAAGAATCTTGACTACTATCTTACTTCACAAGGAGGATCAATTTCAGAGGTATTGTAAATCTAAGAATGCAAAGTAAAAACAGTAAAGATTCTAGAAAAGAAGGTAGGGGAGGATATCTTCATAAGCTTGAGCTAGTCAAATACTTCTTTAATGGGACATAAAAACTGCTGATAATAAAAAAATGATAAATTGGATGACATTAACATTAAAATATTACTGTCTTGGTTGACAGACATCACCAAAAGAATGAAAAGGCAAGTCACAGAGAATGATAAAGATATTTGTGATACATGTGTCTAGAAATGAACTTCTACAAATACAGAAAAAAGAGGCAAACAGCACAATTTAAAATGGACAAAAGACTTGAAGAGGCACATTAAAAAAAGAAAGGATAGGGCCGGCCCGGTGGCGCAGCGGTTAAGTGTGCATGTTCTGTTTCTTGGCAGCCCGGGGTTTGCCGGCCTGGATCCCAGGTGCGGACACGGCACTGCTTGGCAAAACGCCATGCTGTGGTAGGTGTCCCATGTATACAGCAAAGGAAGATTGGCATGGATGTTAGCTCAGGGCCAGTCTTCCTCAGAAAAAAGAGGAGGATTGGCAGTAGTTAGCTCAGGGCTAATCTTTCTCAAAAAGAAAGGATATCCAAATGGTCACACACATATGAAAAATTACTCAATTTCATCATAAATGATAACCAAATTCAAGTTACAGTATTATACTACTTCATTCCCATTAGCATGGATAAAGTGCAAAAGACAAGATAACCAAGTGATAGAAAAGGTGTGGCGAAAAATGAAACTCTCATAATCTTTGGGAAACTATTTGATAAATTCTATAAATCTTCAAGTACATATAGTTTATGACCCAACAGTTACACTGCTAGCTATATAACCAACAGAAATATCTACATATGTGCACCAAAAGACATGTATAATGATGAAGAGCAGCACTATTTATAATTGCTAAAATCTGGAAACAACCTATAAATGGTCATCAGAAGTAGAATGGATAAGATACATTGTGGTATATTTATAAACTGGAATACAAAAGAGAATGGAAAATGAATGTCATACACAGCCATATGGATCCACATCACAAGTATAATGTTGAATGAATGAAGCCAGACACAAAAAGATGCTCTATGTGATTCTATTTATGTAAAGTTCAAAATCAGGCAAAACTTATCTAATAATGGCATTAGAAGTCAGGATGCTTGTGACTCTTGCAGGCTCTCAGTTGTCACTGGGTGGGGACACATGGGAGCCTTCTGGAGGACTGGCAATGCTTTATTTCTTGACCTGGGTGCTATTTTCACAGCAATGTTCACTTTTTGAGGATTCATTGTATTATGCTTATTTGTATATTTTTCTCTATGTATGTTGTACTTCAGTAAACATTTACTTAAATGAGCATATCAAGAATATTTAAGAAGATTAAACATATGTCCGATACAGATAAAGGAAATAAAGAAAATGGAGAAGAGATACATAAATAGTCTTAGCTAAGAATTTTCCAGAAATGAATGAAGACCTAAAGTCCTCAGAAAACAAGCAAACAAACATAAAACCTCTCAGGTCTCTGTGTTGGGCATAGTTGCAAGTACCATAGAACAAAACAGACAAAAACTACTTCTAGCAAGCTAAGATGAGAAATAAAGCAAGATACAAAATAAAATATATAATATGCAAGTTGGTAATAAGTGAAAAACAATAAAGCAAAGAAAGAAGCTATGAAATCTTGGGCTTGGGGAGCAATGTGGAAATCTTAAGTGGGGTTTCCGGGGATAGGCTTACTGAATGTAAAGAGATAAAATATACAGATGCAGATATGTGGGTAGATGTGGCGGTGGGGGTTGATAGAAGAGGAGAAAGTAAGACTTCTATCTACAAATACTATAGCTAATTCTCTACAGTTAAATCATAATTCAGTGACCTATTACCTGATTTTGAGGGATATGCCATGGTATCGTATAACCACTGTGTAAATGACTATATAGGTCACTTGTTAACAAGTGTTATTAGCTGCACTCTCCTTCTCTCTTTGTCTCACTGTCTCTCTCTCTCATACATTTAGTAAATGAAGCTTTCACCATCATTCTCTAATTATTTGAAAGATGAAAATATCAAAGGACCATACTATTTTACAAGACTGACAGAAAGACAATAGAAATAACACAGTACTTATGTTATTTTCCAGTACTTGTAAGGGTGTTGGATGGAGATCATGCAAATAAACTTGATGATTAGGGGGACCCAACCAGCAGTACCCAACAGTACCCAACAGTAACATAGACTTTACAAATCTCTAGGAGAAAAATAAGTCTGAGACTAAGATCAATGGTGATATTGTTTCAAAGAGGCATTCTTGCAGCACATGGAGCGAGAGTGAGTAGAGGACAGACGACTTCCAGGGTAAGAGGAACTGTAACCAGAATGTTAGCTAATAGGCAGTGGAACGCTTGACGTCATAGAGGAGAGGGCATGTTTTGAGTTTAAATTTTGTTTCAACATTTTGAAAAGTTTTAACTTTGATACACCAATTGTCAGCATATTGTATCATTTGTCCTCTTTCTCTCTCTTTTTATCTTTCTCTTTGTCTCTCTTTCTTACATACTCACTCTCACACATATATACACACACATATTTACAAATTATTGTTATCATGGTGGAGTATATTATTGTGGAATTATATATTGTGGATCTACCAGATCTCACAATCTTTCACCTTTAAACACTTCAACATGCACCTTCTGACAATGAAGATATTCTGTTATGTAACAGCAAAACAGTGACCAAATCCTGGAAATTTTACTTTGTTCCAATACCATTATCTATAACATAGTCCTTATTCTAATTTTTCTAATTGCGGTAATAATACTCTACATCCGGGCTCATTTATTGCCTTTAATCACCCTATTCCTTTCATCTTCTTTAATCTACAACACTTCCTCAGTCTTTCTTGTATTTCAGGACATGGACCTTTTTGAAGCTTATTTGGTAAACTTAATTTCAATATTTGTTTATTCTCTCTTCTAAAGGCATACTTCTAATCAGCAATACAAAGGTTATCAGGTCATTGTCCTCTCATCCTTCTTTGCCAGAGAGCAATGTAATGCATTTTGTTTTTTTAATATTCCCCGGGGGCTTGAAAAGACATTCCTCACCCCAGGAGAAATATAGTAGTTGCTATCCCACCAAACATACGAATAAAAATACCCTAATGACTCATTGAGACTAAAATGTCTTAGGCAGTGTGTTTTATTTCACATAATGAATATGTACCATATTATTTATAATTTCAATGAAAACTATAAACATGGCAGATTAGAATATAGTCATTTTAGCTTTTATTTCATTATGAGTTTGAGAAAGAAAACATGCAGCTTTTAACATTGTATTGATTTTACCTCAATTGTAATTCAAATTTCAAATACGCATCATAATTTCAATGAAATGGCATATATAAACTGTTCTTTAGTCCAGATTAATTTTAAATCAGTTTTGCAAACCATAAAACACAGAATATAAAGTCTAAGTGGACATTAGGCAACTCTTTGCTGCAGACAAGTAGTTTCAGATACTTTTATATTCTGGTAGCTACAATCTGAACAGGGTTTCATTGCAGGTCAAATACACTTAAGAGCCATCTCTTATGCATTCTAACTTCAGGTGGAAAATGCTTGGAATACAAATAACTGTTTTCGTTTCTATATTGCAAGGATGGTAGTCTTTTTACTTCTCCCACTTGCATATGATTTAAGAAAACGCAAGTTGTTAATTAGAAGATGTTTTTGCATAGTTAAGAATTTATGATTATGTGCTGTCATCCATATCACTTCATTTTTTCACCAACAGTGTAATGATTGTTCAAGTTTAGTTCTTTGGTCATTGTTATCTCTTCATCTTGGTTATTTGAGCCATTAAATTTTCTTTCTCTGTAGCTTCTTGTTAACATCACCTCATTTCTCAAATGTCCTATAGTTTAATACAATGTTTAATTTAGGTTCCAGCTTTGTAGTCTTTTCCAAATGTAAGCTGTCTGTTCATATACTTACTTATCATTGTCTTTCTGCAATTTACGTGCAGTATTAGTGATTTTTAACCATTTATTTTATGATGCATACCATCCTCAGCTTTAAAGTCTGTATTTTCAGTGATGATAATATATAGATGCATTCTTGAACAATTTACCGTGAATGCCCTATTTTTTATTTAACTTATATTAAAGAATATGAGATTAAATTACATTAAAAATAGTCAAAGATGATGAATTAATCATATTTGGCAAATATGAGGTTAGGATGGAAGATGTAGGACACAGATACATTTGAATTTGATAAAAGTTGTTTCCACACAAAAACCTGTCTGCCAAATAGCATACCAGTATGTCTCTATTCTAATCATTATGGATATTTAAATTAACTTATAACAGGGCAAAGTTATTCTCATTATTATTCTTTTAAAAAATTTACCAATCTACTTTTTCTTGTCTATTCTTTCAGATGAATTTCAGAATCAATCCACATAATTTTTTTTTTAAATATTTCCAAAGTCTACTCCCTTCTCCTCTGGGTATTTTTTTTTTAAGGTATACTTTTTGTGGTGAGGAAGATTGGCAACAGGGCCAATCGTTTTTTTCCTCCCAAAAGCCCCTGTACATAGTTGTATATCCTAGTTGTAAGTCCTTCTAGTTTTGCTGTGTGGGATGCTGCCACAGCATGACTTGATGAGCAGTGTCTTTGTCCATGCCTGGAATCTGAACCAGCGAACCCTGGGTCACTGAAGTGGCATGAATGAATTTAACCACAATGCCACTGGGTGGCACTCACATAATTTTTAATAGACTGTTTTTAGAGTAATTTTATGTTTATACCAAAACTGAGTGGAAATTACAGAGAATGTTGCCACCCAAAGGGCACGATCTGCTCGCCACAAGACAAAGCCAGTCTCTCAAGAAGCAAGACAGTGGTGGAGAAAGAACTTTCATTAAGCAAAAACCCAGATAATCAGAAGATGGTGTATTCATTGTTCTAGAGAACCGTCTTAAAGAGAATACAGAATCTTGAAGCAGTTATATAGGGCTAGTGGGCTAAAGAGGAGGGGCTCCAGAATGTTGACCATCTAGTGCTTTATACTGGGATCTGCCACACCGTCTGGCACTCTAGACTGGGACACGCCACACCAGACCTTTCAGCTGTCATTGATGATGTATGCCAGTATAGAATATCTCTCCAGGGGTCGTTGGAGGAGAGGGTCAAGAATGTTGTTCATCTGGCACCACAGACTGGGAGTTGCTACATTTCTAAGGAACTCAAAAGAACACAGTTATTATTGCATCACAGCTGGGAGGTATAAAGCTAAGCAGGGGTCATAAGTCATAATCCATGCAGTTTTCTTTATGTTTCAGTTAATTATTTTCTAGCCTACATGCAAGCCAGAGTATGCCCAGCTGGGCTAATTACTCAGAGGTTATCCGTAGTCACAATATGGCTCCCTTTCCACAAAAATGGTTTCCTTTGTGTCAAGTTTGTGCTGAACCTGTATCAAAAGTTCCCATGTACTCCCTGCCCGCCCCAGCCTCCATCGTGATCAACATTCTTCACCACAGTGTTACATTTATTACAATTGGTGAACACACATTGACACGTCATTATCACTCAAAGTTCATAGTTAACATTAGGGTTCATTCTTGGTGTTGTACATTCTATTGGTTTGGACAAAAGTATAACAGGTATCCACTGTTGTAATATCACACAGATTAGTTACACTGCCCTAAAAATCCTTTATGTTCCACCTATTCATCCCTCCCTTCCCACAAACCCTGGTAACCACTCACGTTTTCACTGTCTCCATAGTTTTGCTTTTCCAGAATGTCATATAGTTGGAATCATACTGTATGTTGTCTTTTAAGCTTGGCTTCTTTCACTTAGTAATGTTCATTTAAGGTTCCTTGATGGCTTTTCATAGCTTGATAGCTGATTTCTTTTTAGCAATGAGTAATACCACATTGTCTGGATTTACCACAGTTTATTAGTCCATTAACCTACTGAGGGATATCTTTGTTGCTTCCAAGTTTGGGCAGTTATGAACAAAGCTGCTATAAATATCTGTGTGTAGGGTTTTTTGTAGACGTAAGGTTTCTTCTTATTTGGGTGAATACCAAGGAGGGGGATTGTGGCTTCTATGGTAAGAATAAATTTAGTTTTGTAAGAAACCACTAAACTCTTTTCCAAAGTAGCTGTACCATTTTACATTCTAACCAGCAATGAATGAGTTTCTGTTTTTCCACAACCTCACTAGCATTTGGTGTTGTCAGTGTTTTGGTTTTGGGCCATTCAAATAGGTATGTAGTGGTATCTCATTGTTTTCATTTGCGATTCCCTAGTGACATATGACGTTGAGCATTTTTTCACATCCTTATTTGTTACATGTATATCTTCTCTGCTGAGACATTTCTTCAGATCTTTTGCCCATTTTTAAATCAGATTGTTCACTTTGAAGAGTTCTTTGTATGTGTTGGATAGCAATTCTTTATCAGATATGAATTTTACAAATATTTTCTCCCAGTCTATGGCTTATCTTCTCATTTTCTTGACAGTGTCTTTGGCAGAAGAAAAGTTTTTAATTTTAATTAAGGCCAGCTTATCAATTATTTCTTTTGTGGGTCATTCCTTTGGTATTCTATCTAAAAAGTCATTGCCAAATGCAAGGTCATCTAGATTTTCTCCTATGTTGTCTTCTAGACATTTTTTGGTTTTGCATTTTACATTTAAGTTTATTTTACTTAATTTTTGTGAAGGGTGTAAGGTCATGTTTAGATAATTTTTGTGCATTTGGATGTCCTTTTGTTCCAGCACCATTTGTTGAAAAGACAGTCCTTGCTCCATTGTATTGTCTTTGCTGCTTTGTCAAAGATCAGTTGACTTTATTCGTGCAGATTTTTTTCTGGGCTCTTTATTCTGTTTCATTTATCTCTTTATCTGTTCTTTCATCAATGCCACATTATCTTGATTACTGTAGCTTTACAGGAAGTCTTAAAGTTGGATAGTACACATATTTTTTGATAGTGAACAGTAGCCATGTTTTAGAATCATATAACTAACTTTATAAAATGACTATGGCAGCATTCTATTTTTTCCTATATTGAGAATAACTTATAAAACATTATCAGAAGTTCTTTCTAGAAAACTTGAAAGACTTTATTGGTATTCTTATTATATAAAACAATAAGATATATATCATCTCAGTAACCAGTTTGTCAAGAATCAAGATGATTTCCTAAAAATAAAATCCTACACCTGATATACACTTGTGTTTTCTTCTATATATTATAATGTTCCATCAAAAAAAATGTAAACGTTTAAATTTGCATGAACCCATGCAAAATCTGATTATTCTAGTACTGATGACCTTTGAGTACATCCTTTTCCAGTTGACTTGAAATGCCAATTTTACCATATGCTAGATGCCTATGTTTTTCCACTGAATTTACCACCTGTTTCTGGGCTTGAGCCACATTGTTTTAACTATTATAGATTTATATTCTTTTTATAATATCTGTTACTATCTCCCACCCTCCTAAATATTTCTCAGAGGACCTTCAATTTCAGACCCAGAAGCCTTTGGAGAAAGGTGTAGAGAGAGCTGATACAGTGAATAAACACAGGAAGTTTCGTTTCTTTCCTCTGCTGTAAAGCACGATACCTCCACTCTACGTTTACTCCTCTTGTGCCCGAATCCAGATGTGCTAGTGTCTCAGCTTTGTCTGGCTCTATTATGAGAAACAAAGTTGGCTTTTCTCATTTCTAAGTTTGTTCCATGTGCTGTGTCAGGATTGAAACGAGGGGCCGCTCAGAACTGTGCTGTTGACTTCAGTATTTCACTCCTAATAATACTACACTACTTCCTCATTTCCAGATTAAGATTGGCAAAGTTTCAGCTTCCTGAAGTCAATATTTTTACTTGGCAGTTGGTTGAGGATGGGAAATAGGAGGCTTGAATTGGCCCTCGAAATCTCCCTTCAGTCCATTTCATCACTATTAGATCTAGCAGCATTTCTTTGAAAATTTCATTAGATAAATGTCCTACCCTTGTTTTTCAACATTAATACAGATTTTCCCTAATCATCTATTTCCTTGGTCATTATCATGGGAATTTGAATAGGAGGAACACCTGATGCCAGTTACAGAGAAAAACAAACAAAAAGACATCGGATGGAGATTCCTTCAATTACATTTTATTTCATTCGTAAATGTATATATATCTGGATTTATCCTTTCTAACTGTTACAACAGAAGATCACTCCTTTGTTCTATCTAACTCTAATACCTTCAAATATCTTATACTGTGGATTTTATCCTTTCTGTATTTTCTGGAACATTTCACTATCAGTTATCTCATCTCATTCTCAACTACAGGATGATTGCCATTGTCTTTTAAACAGTTTCAAATCTCTTCTGTTAAAAAGGTAAAAAATAAAATATAAACCAATTTTTCCAGACTCTTTATTTACCTCTAGCTATTTCTCTTTCTCTTTTCTGTTTTGAAGCTAACTTCTTGAAAAAGTTTCTGATTCCTGCTGTCCTTCCTTACTTCTCTTTTTCAGTTGCCTCCAATCCGGCTTGTACTCACTTGAGTTTACCTCAACTAAACTAATTAATGTACTCCTTTTCTCTCCATATGAAGAACGTTTTCCAGTCCACTTACTGTTAGACTCCTGAACAGTGCTAGAATCCTGGCACACTTTCCTCTGTTGCCTTCCCTGACATGCTACCCTCATACTCCTCCTACCTCTCCATCTGCTCCACTTTCTTATCTTTTATAGGGTCCTTCCCCATATGTGGCCGTGGGAGTTCCTAAAGTCTTGACCCTGGGTTCTTCTCTCATGCTGTAATCTCTTGGTGTATATCTACAGATAACCTGCAAATTTTCATCTTTGACCCAGTCTTCTCTTCTGTGTCTCACACTATAGAGTCTGCTTCCAGAAGGTAACTAACCTGAAAAAGCTCTTGCTGAGTAATTCTTATTTAACAAAATAAACAAAAATAAATAATTCCTATTAAAATTAGTGATACACAATTATTTCAGTAATTAGGTAAGTATACATACGATATTCAATGTTTGTGTAATAAAAACGGTAATGCAAAATATGGCGATGAATTCTCTTTCCAATAAGCAAATCAGAAAATCATGTCTCACCCATTCTTTAATAAATGCCAATGATCTCTCATTACGTTTATCAAGACTAGAATCCTTCACCTGGTTTGCTTACCTCCACAGCATCGCCTTCACGATGCCTCCCTTCCTCTCTGCCCCTCCACGCTCGCTGGTCTTTCAGTTACTAGAATATGCTCCAGGGTCTTTGCTTATGTTGGTCTGAGACTGGAGTACTTCCCATCTGCTCCCCACCACTGGTGGCTAAGGTCGATCCTCCTTCAGATTTCAGTTCCATCACCACTTCCTTAATGAGGATCACCTCTGACCGCCTTCACTTGGTCAAATCTTCCTGTTTATCTCTGTATCCCTCTTCTTGACAGTCTTACCGTGATTGGATTTTATATTTATTTTATGATTATCTGATTATTGGTAGTAGAGTTAGTATTCTTTGTTGACAGTTGTATCATTGGACCCTAGTACAGCACCAGGCATGTTGTACGCACTCGATGTACACTCGTGGAATGAATAATGAAAAGAAGGAGAAATAAATGGTATTTTCCTAGGGTTTTTTTTAAAATCATGAAACATTTTGGATTATGACAGCAGCTTTGGGGGAAATTCTGCAAATGTTGGTTCGTTGTTCTTTTGTATTATTTTCTAAATACTTGTATTTATATTTATATTTCTCTTTAATTCAATAGTTATTTAAAATGATCTTTTTAGATTTTTGAATGACTGAGTTTTATTTACTTTTAATTATGTTATATTTTTCCTGAAACTTATATTCGTTCATGTTGTAAATAAATATTAGAAGTTTTCCCTTATTCTGTTATTCAAATTAATGTTATTTTCCTTTAGACTGAAATATATTCATTGAAATTGTGTAATATGGTTGTTTGTTTATGCTTTTAAAAGAAGACATCTATGAAAAATTGATATTTTATGACAGTGGGACATGTGAATTGCCCTGACTCTGCTCTCTGTCTTCTGATATGGAAATAATCTTCCTTTTAATTTTATCCTCCTGGAGTAATATATCCCAGTGAACTCTCGGCAGTTTCCAGACCCCTAGACTGAGGGTTAATTCCACCTGCCCTGCTTCACACCTCTCTATCAGAATAAAGATTTATTTTTAAGTAACTTGATAATAATATTTACTTTTTCGGGGACACTATACAAGATGATGATAATAATATTTGATACTTACATAATGGTTTTGATATGCCAGGCTTGATATGCTTTAAACATATTAACTCATTTAATCCTCAAAATGATACTACAAAATGGGTATTATTTTATAGTCTTCTTTTTCCAAATGTGAAAACCAAAGCACAGAGAGGTGAAGTAAGTTGCTTAAAGACACACAGAAAGCAGACAGCAAGGGCTGGATTCCAATCAATGGAAAGTCCATGCTTTTAACCACTAAGCTGTATTGCTTCTCAACCACAAAGACTGCTTTACATCCTTTAATTCAATTAATAATACCCAGAAAGTCTATATAAGGTAGATAGCATTGACTCCACTTAAAAAATGAAGAAACAGAAGTTCAGAAAGAGGAGATAATCTTCTAAAGGCCACAGCCCTTGGAAGCATCCAAGACCAGATCTGCACTGAGATCTAATGTTTATCCTTCTACTTGAAGCTGACTCTACACCTGGAACTCTCATTCTATCACATGCAGACAATGAAAAACTGAAAATCAAAGAATGCAGTATTGTCAACAATTTGCCCTTAGAAATGCTCATCTCAATTCCCAACTTCATATATCTTATTGTACAGTGTTCTTGGGGAAAGAGCATGAAAGAAAAAGGTAAGAATTGATAGGGCTGGGTTAGGACTGCTATCACACAGGAGGCACTCAGTAAACACTGTTTGCATGAAAATTCCTCTAATTTTGTTTTTCAGTCATCTTTTTGCAAGAAGTTTAGTAGACATTTCTCACAGCAGTTAAAAAATCAGACACTGGAGTTTTCTTTTAGTTTTTAGAGTTGTTTCCAATTTTTGTCTTTCTTAATGTTTTCTTTGGTATGTGAATGGTAAATGTAAATGGACTTTATCTTGCTACTGCATATTCACAGTACTAAAGATAGTTTGGGGCAGATGATATGCATTTAATAAATATTTGTTGAAAGGATAAATGTTGAGAGAAGGCACACTGGAAAATCAATATCTACCTTCATTGGAAACAAAATTTCTTTTGAGAATAAAGATTATTTGATATTAATATATGCAAAAAGCTATATATTTCTTCTTAAAAATGGTTTAAGTTTTCACAAAAGATTTTGGTCTCTCTCAAGTATGTATTTTTTTTGCCAAAACTATTAAACATACTTTAGTTAACCTCATGTCTAGCAACTTTTTTACACTTTAAAGTACCTTTATAGATATTAACCCTAGGAATCTAAGTGTTTAAGATATTAATGAAGGGTGTTGGTAAGTGGTAAGTTATAAACTTTAATGAGTTTAGTAATGATTTATGTAAGATAATTTTTCAAAGTTTATGAATGACATAATTAAAATATACTATTGCTTGGTTTGAATTTCCACAGCTCAGTCCGTTTTTAAGACATTCTGTTTTGAAGAGAACATTTAATGTCACTCTACCAAATTCTGTCCTGATTAAGACAGAAAACGCTTCAACTATACAACGAAAAGCCAAACCAAAACACCGACGAAGCAAAGTAGAATCTTCTAAATGGTAAGTCACAGAATCATATGGTTGCTCCATTTTTACAATCCATAAATTAACTGACATACAGAATCTCTGGATCAGATAATTTTTTTTCTGCCTTCAAAGCAATACATTTGCGTCCGTATTCTAGAGATTGGTTATGTTTATGGTCCCAAGGAGTAATTAACAGATTATAGGAGAGCACAAACTTCATGCTTCCAGAAATAAGTGCTAATCTGGTCACGAATAGCCATTACATTTTCACTTTTATAGTCTGCTTTTCATTTGTCTTAAATGCCAAGATAGAAGAGTTACCTTAATGAGGTAAAGGAGATAGGCTTTCTTTTAGCTAACCTATCTTTGTTAATATAAAGAAATCTAAAAAATAGGGGCCAGCTCCGTGGCCTACTAGTTAAGTATGGTGTGCTGCACTTCGGCAGCCCTGGGTCGGTTCCCCAGAGTGGCCTACACCACTCATTGGCAGCCATACTGTGGCGGTGATGCACATGCAAAATGGAGGAAGATTCATACAAATGTTAGCTCAGGGAGAATCTTCTTCAGCAAAAAAAGTAAATAAATAAAAAATAATGTCATGCTTTAGTCAGTTATTGTGAGATTACATCTCATTGAAACCTAGGCTTTTTTAACCAAATTGTACCATCAAGTAAGTTTGCGTTAAGAAGAGATAATCTTTTGTAAACAGTTAGTAGATATTGAACACTGAGTTAAACACTGAGTGTATAATAATGGCTGTGACAGTGATTTGACTTTGATTTTCTTTTATACTATTTGATGTTACTGTATTCCAGACAAAGATTCCTTTCTTTTCAGTATCCATACCACCAAGTGGCATTATATTTCAGAAATTTACTGAGATTATATTAATTGCTAGGGAACTGGATTCTAAACAGAAAATTATTTATTAAAGTAAGAAAATTTTATTATCTGATATACCATTTGACTACTTATTGGAGCGATAGATAAAATTCATATAGATGCTATCAGAGTCTCTTCTTTCTACAGTCTAAACCTCTGCTGTCCATCACGGTAGCCACTAGCAACACGTGATGGTTGAGCACTTGAAATGTGGCTATTTCAAATTGGCGTGTGCCATAAATCTAAAATTCACACCAGATTTCAAAGATTTAGTTTCACATAAAAGGTGTAAAATATCTCATTTATAATATTTTTTATTTATTACATGTTGAAATGATAATATTTCAGATATATTGGCTTGGATAAAATACACTGTTATGGTTACTTTCATCTGTTTATTTTTATTTTTTTAATGTGGTCATAGGCTCATATTATATTTCTTCTGGAAAGTGCTGGTCTAGAGCATCCATATTTGCAATAGTGATACATCATTAAGCTATGTTAAAAAATAATGTCTTATTTTCAGTTCCATTTCACACATTGTGCTTTTGCTTCTATTATATATTTTGTTATGACAAGGAGCAATAGCCCATTATCTCTGCTCATGATCACAATTAATTATTAATAATACAGCACTTCCTTTAAAATGTAAAGATTTAAAAACTATTCTACTTAATTTAAAAATACAGCCTTACCTTTTATGCTATAATTGTGATAATTTTCAATTCTATATCTTTTTTTGACCCCACAGAGCTTATTACGATCATTTCTTAAGTTATATTCATGTAGATTTACCCACATATTTATTTGATCCCTTGCTCTTCACTCTTTCTTTCATTTCTGTGTTTCTCTTTGGGATCATTAATTTCTGTCTAATGAACTCTTTTTGGAAATATTTTTATTTCATCTTCACTTTTGAGGAATATTTTTCCTGGATAAAGAATTCCAGGTTCACACTAATTTTCTTTCAGCATTTTAGAGATGTCATTGCATTATCTTCTGCCTTCCATGGTTTCTGATGGAATGTTTTTCCTTTGAAGGTACTGTGTCTTTTATTTGTCTGGCTGCTTTTTCAAATTGTCTTTATGCATTTTTAAAAATTAATTTTACTCTAATGATCCTAGGTTTTCCTGCCACCCACCCCAATCCTCCTTGGTGTTTGCTGACGTTCTGGGTTGTGTGGATTGGTGTCTTTTTATCGGTTGTGGAAAATTCTCACCCATTATCTCTTAAAATATTGCTTTTATAATATTTTCTCTCTTCTTATTTTGAAAATTGAATTACAGGTATTAAATCCCTTTACTGTGTCTCATGTATCTTGGATGTTCTTCTCTGTGTTGTAAATCCTCTTTCTTTCTGTACGTCCATCTGTATATTTTCTAACAATCTCTCTTCTGGTTCACTAATCCTTTCTTTCCTTTCTTCAAATGTCTAATCTGAAAAGAAGTCTATTGAGTTCTTAATGTAAATTATTATATTTTCAATTCTATAATTTCCATTTGATTATTGTTTATAAATCCTAATTATATGGTGAGATTATCTACCTTGTCAACAATTTGTTTAAGCATTTTACTCTTCATTAATTTGAAGGCCATAATAGATAACTCCAACTCTGATTCACCCTTAGATCTGCTTATATTATCTATTTATCCTCTTTGTTTCTGTCTTTTGATTCTATCTCCTAGCATGCCTAATAAGTCATAGCTTATGAAAAATTATAGAGGTAATTTGATGCTTTGTCTCATAGCATATTCCTCCAGACGAGGTATCCTTTTGCTTTCTCTCAGGCACCTTAAATATGGGGAAAACCAACTTTTTCTAGTGCGGGATTTCGCTTGTTCAGAGACTGGATTTCATGTGTTTGTGAGAGTTGCTCTAATTCCCATCACACATGTTCCTAGGGTGTAACCTTTCTGTGATTCTAGGATCATTGCAGGAAGACAGTGATGATCACTAGAGTTCCTTCTCCTTTTTTCTTCCTCCACCCTGTGAAACTGCAAACACTCTGTGCATCTGCCCAGACCTTTAGCTGCTACCTTTGACTCTACTTCTTAGCCTCTTGGCCCTACATCAAATAAAATTTAGCAGATGTCTTAAGGGTAAAAGATGACACAATGCCAGAATTTCATCAGTGTTCTCTTTTCTTCAGGATTTTTTCCCTTCAAGTCCTGCTGTATTGGACTTGAACTATAAGCTTTGTTTCTATAGGCCTTGAGAAGGGCAAAATCTCAGCAGAAATCTTAGAAATCTCAGAAATCTTAGATTTCCATTCATTTTGTGGTTGTCTTTTCTGCCTTTTGGCCTTGCTTAAGAACTAAGAGTCCTCCAAGGGAATGTACGGCTCACTTCAATGTTGTTGCTCCTCATCCTTCTCACCAGGTTCCTGGTCCTTACCAGGCCTGGTTGTCTGTGTAGCTCTCCATTCTCTTAAACAGTTTTTAATAGAAATAAATTCTCCTAATTTTTCTGAGACTTGGTCTAAAACAAGTTACTCTGCCATATCTGAAATTCTTCCTTTACTATAGTTTAGCAAGCTCTTTCATGTCTACCTCACAAGTAATTCTTGAAATCCCGTATCTTTGATGAACGTTTATAACTAAAAAGAATACCTCCTAGACATGATATATCCTGACATGTAACTATTTACTCATCATTCTACTAAAACTATATATTCTCTTTAAGGAAATATGTTTATTTATATTTTAAACATCCAGGTTTACTTCTTTGAAGATTATTATTGTCACATTATAAACTAAACATTTTATAGTTATATATTTAATTATTTAATCGTTTTTACATGATATCATACAAAAATAAGTCATTCAAAAATGTTTTAGTGTCCCATGTGTGCCCACTCACATCCCACTCCCTCTGTAAAATAAACCTTCAGAAGATAAAGCCAGATCAGCTCCATGTTCAACATTACTCTTACAGACAAACCAAAAGACCGACTCCATCTTTTCTGTTTATATATTCTCCTATTATTACCACCAGAGAACCTCAGAAAACAAATCAGATTTGCATTCAAAATTATTTTGTATTTCAGTAAGTATAGTGTCATTTGGAGGCTCCCTCTTTTAATTAACTTTCAGAAAAAACAATTTTATTTCGCAATTAAATTGAGAGAAGTTTAATGCTTGGCTGAGCTACTATACTAACTCTAAGGCAAAATGAGTGAGTTAACATGTTCAAATGGCTGCTATCAGCTCCACTTGTGTGTGGGTTAAGGAGGAGCAAGCAAGATAACAGAAGAGTGTTGGATGATTGAAAATGGGGAAGGAATCACCATCTGAATGTCAAATAGCAAGGGTGACGTCACCAGAACAAATTCTCTGGACTTCACAGGTTTACCTTAAGTCAAGCAAGCCACATTTTGTTCAACTGTTCCTGGTAATAATGGGAATGAACATAAAATATTGTTGTCAAGTGTAGTCTCACATACATGACTTAGTGAAAAACTTGATATCTCTCCTAAGATGAAATCTTGTACAGCCTTTTATGTGTTACGAGTACATTTTATAACTAATTTTATTATAAAAGAGCTTTATTCCCAGAGTATTCATCAATGGATAAATCACTATATTAAATAATATTTTGAAAGTTTTAACAGCTTATTTGGTTGCTGTTTTTTTTCTATTCTATCAATTACTTAATCTTATTAAATTCACTATTATTATGATGTGACATCCAAACAGTTGCAGGTATAATATGTGTTTTGATATACACTTTTAACCAGCTTTGGTTACCAGCAGAGTCCTTAGAATAATCCAAATACCAAAGTTCTGACATAATATGAACTACTTGATATCAATGACACCTAGTTTGGTTAGAAAAAAAGGATATTTTGTGAAATTTTTGTATCTTTTTTATTTGAAGTAACGTAATTAGAGGAGCAATCTGAAAGAATATTTTGGCTTAGGTTGAGAAGTACAATAGAGACACCACTTAATAGAAACAACTTTGCTTTCCCCACAGATGTATTCCAAAGGTATTATCTATTAATATAAAGGTCAGCTGACAGTGCTCTCATAAGAAGTAATCCCGTTTTGATGATGTCTTCTATCAGCTACTCAAAGGACCAGAATTGCTCTTCTAACCTAGAGAGATAGAAAAATCTATTCTTGCCAAATATTTCTCTATTTTTTCCTCAAAAATTTTCCTATTGCAAAAGCAGTATATATATATTCATTGCATTCTTTCTAAACATATGTTACTAGTGTTTCCATATAAAATATAACTCTGAATAAAGATATTTGATGAAAGCCTTTCTTTTTCACTTTAGAATCTCATTCTCTAACTATAGAATGCAATTACTTTCCAAAAACTAGGCATACTGAAATGAAGTAAATGACGTTATTCTGTGTATGTATCATCCACTTGACTTATTTTCTTACTCTTCAGTTCTCTGAAATTATAAATGTGGAGAATAAAAATTGTAAAAGGAATATTCAGTATGTTTTACTTCGTGTGAATTTTATGTGCTCTCAAAAGAGAGAGCAAGGAAAAAGTGTTTAAATTATGGCAACACATATAATTCTCTCCAATGGCCTACATATTTGGGGAAGGTAGATAAGCTTAAATATTAAATCCTAAGACTTTTGAATTTAATGCACTAGGTTTAACATAGTCTTGAAGAACACATCAGTCAGAGATAAGGATTTGGATCAACGGTTCTTAATTTTGGGAGGTAGCATAAACTTCTTTCAAATTTTGATAAAAGCTTTGGAAACTTCATTGGTGAAAAATGATATGCAAATAAAACTTAGCATAATTTCAAAGGATTCAAGTAACCCTGAAATCTTTCAGTGTGTTCTGGTTTAAGAAAACTTCATCTAAAATATCTCCACGAATGTACCTAAAATTAGTCATTCAAGATTGGAACAATAAAACTCAGAGTAAATGGTCAATGAATTTGGATTGGATGAATTGAATTGAATTGAGAAAACAGCACAGAACTGATGGTTGCAGGAAATCTTGAGCTCATGTCCTAGCTATGTAACCCTAAGTTACTTAATCATCTAGTTCTTTGTTCTACGGCTATAAAATAAAGGAATTGGTGTGCTAGATTAGTCCTTTTCAAACATAGAAGATGCTGCTTCACAATCACCAGATGAATTGATAAAATAACACAACTTCCACACATCTAACAATTCTCAACTGCTATGATCTGTCCTCCAGGAATGAGCCCTGGAACCTGTATTTTACTCTAATTGCTTATGTGGTAAACTCTAGCTACATAATCCCCCAGGTTTCTATCATCCCTATAGTATTTTTTTTTTCTCAGCTGCCTTTTTTATATGTTATGTGAACCCTGTAAAATACAGTTCTCTCAGAAAATTCAGATGACCAAGAGCATTTGAAGTGCATTACATATGTTGCACATCCTTGCATGAATTTTTAAAGATAAAAACTTTTTTGTTGTTTGCTTTCTGGTGAGGAAGATTGTCCCTGAGTTAACATCTGTTGCCAGTCCTCCTCTTTTTTTTTTTTAATTCTCCTCAAAGCCCCTGTACATAGTTGTATATCCTAGTTGCAGGTCATTCTAGTTCTTCTATGTGGGATGCCACCACAGCATGGCTTGATGAGTGGTGTGTAGGTCTGTTCCCAGGATCCAAACTGGTGAACCCTGGGCCATTGAAGCGGAGCATGTGCACTTAACCATTCGACCATGCGGCCGGCTCCAAGATAAAACTTTATAGAAGGATTTTTATTGTCTGCCTCTTGAGTCTATTCCTCTATAATATATTAAATAATTTGAAAATCTGTTCATGAAGGAAAAGTGAAAATCCAGAATGTGGGAGAGAGTTGCTAGTCACAACTCTTAAGATAATGTATTAATTATTCAATAGGACAATTCTTATGTCTGCAATCTTAAATTGTTTTAAATTTTTCTAGACCAGAACTAGTTGGAAAAACAGAAGTAGTTGGAAAAGCCTTCCCCCACTACCAACTGATCCTTTCAATAATTTCATCCAATAAGTCTCTTATTTACTTTAGCTTGTTTTCGTCTTTTTCACTTGAACTATCACTATCACTTAACATTAGGTTTTCTTGAGGAATCTCATCTCTTATTTGATAATTATGGAGTTCATTCTGAGAAGGCAGTTTTTTTGTTTAGGAATATTTTTTAATCATCTCTTGTCCTTTAGTGTTACTGACCCACTTAACCTTTGCTTAATATGTTAATATTCAGGATATTAAATGTTATTACAAAAGAGATTTCATGAGCAAGATGATCCATCATATAGGCCCTCTCCAGATTTCTGCTGTTATTCTGTGTTGCCTAGGGTTGTCATTAACCATGGTGACACAACAAATCCCTGCTCTCCCTCACACTAGGGCATGTTGCCTCGAGTTCCCCATGTGGGAAGTATCTAAATTGCAAACGGTTTTATGATTTAAATGACCTTCCCTTGTGGCTCTTAATTCTATGCTCAATTTTAAAGGCATTATTTGGTTTCTTGCTCTGTGGCGTATTAATTAATATAGTATTTTTCTCCCAATCAGCAGCTATTTAAAAACTGGTATTGTACCTCTGTTTTAGCAGTTCTGTAAAATTATCTACGTTTTTATCTCCAAGATTGCTGAAAATGTATTTTATGTGCCCTATTTTTCCTTATTTTAAATCAGATCTTCCCAAAGATTATCTCTAAATTTGGAGAAAATGTGTCGAGCTGTTTTCATTTCATGGGATTTAGTATTAAATCCTCAGAAATAAAAACATATCTATATAGAGAAATTATACATATTTAACGTAGACTATTTATTTTGAAATTAAATATAAATAAATAGTTTAGAAGCTGTCTTACCTATAAAACTCAAGATAACAAAAGCTTCTTTGATTTGTAATCTTACACGTAATTAATGAATATAATATTTATTTATGTAGGTTAAGTATGATCTCTAGTATTACTTATACCTAAAATTCTAATAAATGTCAAGCACTAAGGAAATCTTGGAATCTTACCTACAGAATTCTCTCTTGTATATATATTTATTGAATTATTGTAAGCTACCTCTCCAAATTTTTTACCTAATTCTTGAAAAGGTGAGAAGTATGTTTTCTTTAGGCTCTTTTGAAAATAAGATACTTAGTATAGAAGAAACAATGTAAGATTTTTGGGGTACTTTTGAGCCAAAGATGTTCAATTGGAGACAAAACTTTGAGTGGTGGTGATTAACACAATGAAGAATACGATTTTTCTGAACAATTAGAAAACCACATAGAAGGTAACATCAGTCCGTGAGGTACCAATTAATTTTTCATAAGGCAGCTTCTATAATGAGGTAACAGATAATTACAAAACAAACTGACATCAAGAAAGAAAATTTCAGACCCATGTGTTGGTCAGGGTCCCCTCAGGACTAAATCTCTTCATTATACATCTGTATCTAAAATCATATTTGCTATATTAAGTAACAGATATTACATAATAGTGACTAAAGTGTCAAGAAAGTTTCATTAAACATCTTCTACTTAGCATGATGGTGAAGTACATAGTAGATTTAAGAAATGTGTCTGTTAAAAATAATTAAAATTTTTAATTGATAGTATTCAAAGGTTATAACTTAGCTATCTAGATAATTCAGATATCCAGAATGATATATACTCTGAGGATTATGATTTTATCTTCACGTGAGGTAGATCTTATTGATGAACTATCTTCAATTTACCTTGGCATTTATGCATATATTTTTCTCTACAGTCAAATAATAAAAGATTTGAAGTTGAATTTAACATTATTTTTAACAGATGATATCATAGGGGAAGCATAAGTTTATTACTAAAGCTTATCTTCTCTTCCTATGATTAAATATGTCTTAAATCTTGCTGAAAAATGATGTGTAAAAAGAAAGACACTATTCCAAAAATATAAATTGTCTCATTTTGAGTTTATTCTTGTGAACTGCTTCTAAAGTGAATGGAGAGCTATGTAATCTGTAGGGTTATGTGGAACATGACACTTACACTCATCTTCTTAGAGAGTGGTTCTTACTTGCCTAAATTTTTATGATTTTTAAAGAATGGTGAGATAAGCAAATTGAATATAGCATTAATTGTTCTGTTTTTGATGTAAGAATGATAACGTATAGAATGCTGTTTGCTAAGGGATCACAGAGCAAATTTTTACCTAAAGAAAGGCTACTTTCTCACATCCTGTGCCTAAAGCTGTTTGCTCTCAACTAAAGTCATGAAAGGAATACCTAAGGATAATTTTTCATGTATGTCGAATAAGTGTGAACTGCTGATTCCAGAGCAACAAAGAAGTTAACCACCAAGTGAAACTTTTGTTCAATAGATCATTGTTTCATCCAGCAATAAAAATGCTTTAAATTTACTTTAGCAATTGATAAAGTCTTGTTCTATTACAGTCATTTTCAATGTAATTAGTGGTATAAATTCATAGAATTACAAAGTTCAAGGACTTTTCACAGCTTCCAGCTCTCAGAGTACAAACCAAATTCTGCAGTGAAGAAAAGTGTACAAAACTGAATTTGTACAGAAATGTATACTATAATGTTTTTCTTAAATTGCAGAGAGCACACTTAAAATGTCTTTGTGTGCTTGATGTTCTTATAAGTACAATGCGATACGCTCTTCAAAAGTAAAGTCCTCAACTTGTCTCTCTTCACATCACCCAAAGTGCATAGCAAAATATTTTGCATGTAATAGTCAATCAGACAATACATGTTGATTTAAAAAGATAAATTCTGGGGGCTGGCCCTGTGGCCGAGTGGTTAAGTTCGCACGCTCCGCTGCAGGTGGCCCAGTGTTTCGTTGGTTCGAATCCTGGGCGCGGACATGGCACTGCTCATCAAACCACGCTGAGGCAGCGTCCCACATGCCACAACTAGAAGGACCCACAACGAAGAATATACAACTATGTACCGGGGGGCTTTGGGGCTTTGGGGAGAAAAAAAAAAAAGATAAATTCTGCCCAGGCCAGATTGATGATAAAATAAGAGATGCAGCTAAGCAAATTAAGGTATTTTTCTTTTCCGTTTGCTGAGGCTAAATATTCTACGTATTATGGCAATGTTATCAGAAATATTAGGCCACCTTCAATGTGCATATCTTACTAGAACTTACTTGTACATATGAAGAGAAGCTTTCATATGTATGTAGTTGAATTGTGTCCTCCAAAAAGATATTGAAGTCCTGACTCCCAGTACGTGTGGAAGTGACCTTATTTGGAAATAGGATGTTTGCAGATGATCATCTTGAGACAGATCATTAGGGTGGACCCAAATCCAATATGACTCTGTCCTTATAAAAGGGAGAAACTTCTCACTGAGTGGCTACACACAGAGAGAACTCCATGTGAAGAGGAAACAGCTCAGGGTGATGAGCAGAAGCTAAGGAACACAGAAGAGTGCCAGAAAACTACCAGAAACCAGGAGAGAGGCATGCAACAGATTTTCCCTCACAGCCCGCAGAAAGGACCAACCCTGCCGACACCGTGATCTCAAACTTCTAGCCTCCAGAACTGTGAGACAATAAATTCCTGTCATTTAAGCCACACAGTTTGTGGTACTTTTCCTGGCAGCCCTAGAAAACTAACAGAATAGGCGTGAGCCACAAACTTAGAATTTCGATTTAGCTACTTAGGCTATGTAAGAATAAATTTAGTGTTTAACCTTTCAGTTATTAATAAATAAATAATAAAATGTACTTTTGGGAGCAGCGACAAATGTTTGTGATGCAAAGTCAACAAAAAAAATTGTATGCAATATCAGATTTTAATTTGGTGAAATAAAAAACAAAATCTGTCTACAGAGCAGTGTTGGAAGTGAAAATAGAAAAAGAGCCACAGATTAACTAACCGTAAAATGATCATAGAATTTTTCCCTGTTCCAATTTTCCATTCTTTTTGCCCATTTTCAATTTTATTACTATTCCTTATTTTATTCATGAACTGTAAAGTGTAGGTGAATTCTATTTTCTTATAGATGAAAGCAAGAAAGAGGAATAGCTTTTTTACTTCCAGTAATATTCATTTTTTTTAAAAATGGAAAGGCATGGCATTCAGAGTACTTACACACATTCCCTTTACCCACTGTGTTTGTATTAGCTTCAACCTTAATTCTCTACTCCATATTATCTAAATCTGCCCATTTTTTATCATTTTCCCTCAGTCCTCTATTATCTCTGAAAATATTTTGTAATTCAACAATCTGGATACTTTTGCTTTACATACATGTTTGATGTGTTTTCTATAATGTTAGCAGTTGGGCTCCTTGGGAAACTGTCTCTGGCATGCAGTTTAACATGCAAAATGTTTTAAAAAGACTCTTAGATCAACATTTATGGAAAGGAGGGTGAGGAAGTTGACTGAGCAGAGGGAGAAACTGAGCTGCAATCTAGGCTCCACAGCAGCCCTGCTCAACCCTGGGGTACTCTGGAGATAGAAAGGACTTTCAGAGCTGTGCTAATTTGGGCTAAGATAGTTAGTCTTTAAACTGCTGCGTAGATCAGTCACTGAGTTGGGCCACCCCAGGAACGAGTGTGACCTTGTGCAAGGTGCGTCAACCTCTTGAAGGGGCTGACAGTTCAAAGCTGTCTGGCCGGAGCACTCCATCAGCTGGGCAGTAAGTCCTTCACCGGAAGGAACCTGGGTGCTGGGTTACAAGGTCCACTACATGGAAGAGTGAACGTCCCCACGGGTTTACCCCGCCTTAATGTAAAAGGTGCTCTCCTAACACTCTATAGGGATTGATCTTTTAAAAGATTAGAACCATTTTAATTACAAGATGAGATGTCGTGTTTAAAATTTTTGTAAATGGAGGATTATTTATTTCATAAAGGAAATAATCACCTGCTAATTTAGATTTTTAGCTTTAAGATAACCAATATATTCACGTTGACCTTGCTGGAGGCAAGGGTCAGCTCCACGTGTGAACGCCCTCTGAAGTTTTGAATGCTGTCATTTCCTGCACTGAGGGATGCTGCCCTGAACTTTCAAACGGTATTAGATCGGCATGACGAAGCAGACTGAGAGCAAACTCGAAAGAGTGGCTCCCTATTATTCTGTCGCTGGTCATCTCTTACTGCTACCACTCAAGGGTATTTAAACTGGGACTTTAAAAACAAATTCCTGTAAATGCCATGCCGTTGATGCCATAAACTTTATCTTTTTTGCTTGCCCTGAAATATTTTCGGCCAGTTACTTCACACTTCTGCCTGGAGAGCCCGGGTTCTCCCAGCACATAAATAGGGGTTTTACAGGTGCCCAATTCTGCTGCTTAAGCTCTCCACACATTGCTTGTTTTGTTCCTTAAGCAGTTAATTTGAAATCTGATTCTTCTCCAGGTTTTCGTCCACCGTATTTGCCCGTGAACCATCTAGCTCCTTAAATTTTCCTTTGTGATCAATCTTATCCCCAAGCCAACCTATTTCTGCTTCAGCTCTTTTTCTTTACGGCTAGAGAATTAAGTTATTCCCACCCTTTTAATCATAGAATTATCTCTGAGCCAGATTCTTTCCCTAGCACGCAGTCACTTCTCCCTTATCATCACTAAGCTTTTCCTTTTTATAAATCCTTTTTGCTTACTGACAAAATTTGCTCAACCCTTTCTGACATAAATTTTGTGTATTTATTTTCTTTGTAGTGGCAGACTTTTTGATGCTCTGGTTTAAACTTATCTGTAAATACTATGAGGTTTCTACCAACAGACAAAGAGAACCTATGGCCTCACCAGAACCAAAGTGCTATTTGAGATAAATTTGCACAAAAAATATATTTAAGTCTTAAATGTTAAAATAGGTCTTTATATCTCTTCACCATTTCTTTTTATTAAAAATCTACTTTGCTTAGCTCCTAGGTTCCTTTTTGCTTTCTATTTTTTCTTTTTTGGTGAGGAAGATTGGCACAGATCTTAGCTCAAGGACAATCTTCCTCACCAAAAAAAAGAAAAAAAAAAGAAAGCAAAAAGGAACCTAGGAGCTTATACTTGAAGAAGATTGTCCTTGAGCTAACATCTGTGCCGATCTTCTATTTTGTGTGTGGGATGCCACCACAGCATGGCTTGATGAGTAGTGTGTAGGTCAGTGCCCCAAATCTGAACCTGTGAACCCTGGGCAGCTGAAGTAGACTGTGCAAACTTACCCACTACACCACCAGGCCAGCCTCCGTTTTTACTTTCTTCAGTATTTCATGGGTTTTGCACTGGCAGTTTTCTTATTTACCCACCAGATAAACAATGTTTTGTTAACATAGATAATCATTATTCTGAAAGCCAGTGCACATTATGATTATGTTGATCACAGCCAGACTGGTTTATCTTAAATTCACTATTTTGAGGAAGAGGCATATGATAACAGTTGTAATATCAATTAAAATAGAAAGAGGGTAAGAAAATAGTCCTCTTGGTTTTTTAAAGTGGAGTGGTTTCTCTGTAGTAAGCCATTGCACCCAAGTTACCTAGATATTCTCTAGTCTGTTTTTGACTAGCTATTATAACATAGAAAATAGCTTTTTGAATTGAAATCAGCAAGTTGGAGGATACAAGACCAATACACAAAAATCAATTGTATTTCTGTACGCTAGCAATGAACAATCCAAAAAGGAAATTAAGAAAATAATTCCAGGGGGCCGGCTCCGTGGCTGAGTGGTTAAGTTCACGAGCTCTGCTGCGGCGGCCCAGGGTTCGGATCCTGGGCGCCGATATGGCACCGCTCATCAGGCCACGCTGAGGCGGCATCCCACATGCCACAACTGGAAGGACCCACAACTAAGATATACAACTATGTACGGGGAGGTTTGGGGTGACAAAGCAGGAAAAAAAAAAAAAAGATTGGCAACGGTTGTTAGCTTAGGTGCTAATCTTTAAAAAATAAAACAAAAAAAAGAAAATTCCATTGATAATAGCATAAAAAAGAAGGAACTATTTAGGAATAAATTTAACCAAGGAGGTATAAGACTGGTATGTTGAAAACTATAAAACATTTCTAAAAAATATTAAAGGAGACCTAAATAAATGGAAAGACATCACATGTTCTTGGTTTGGAAGACATAATATTGTTAAAATGGAATTATTCCCCAAAGCAACATACAGATTAATGAAATCTCTATCAAAAATCTAAATGGCTTTTTTTAAAAAAAAAAAGAAATGGAAGGGCTGACCCTAAAATTCATGTAGAATTGCAAGGGACCTTGAATAGTCAAGAGAATCTTAAAAAGGAAGAACAAACTTGGAGCACTCACACTTCTTAATTCCAAAATTTACTACAAAAGTATAGTAATCAAAAGAGTGTCATATTGACATAAAGATAGACACATGGATTAATGGAATAAAATTGAGAATCTAAAAATAAACCAAAACATCTAAAGTCAATTTATTTTGACAAAGATGCCAAACCATTTGGTGGGAAAGAATAGTATCTTTAACAAATGATTCGAGGGCAATTGGATATCCACATGCAAAAGAATGAAATTGGACCCTTTTCTCATACCATATACAAAAATTAAGTCAAAATGGAACAAAGAACTAAATGTCAGAGCTAAAACTGTAAAACTCTAAATAAACCAGAAATAAATCTTCATGACTTTGGATTTGGCAATGGTTTCTTGATTGTCACCAAAAACACAAGCCACAATGGAAAAAAAATAGATGAATTGGACTTCATCAAAATTAAAAGGATTTGTGCACCAAAGGACGCTTTCAAGAAAGTGAAAAGGCAAACGACATAATGGGAGAAAATATTTGCAAATCACATATATGAAAATAATCTAGTATACAGAACACGTAAAGAAGCCTTACTACTCAACAACAAAAAGACAAACAACCCAATTAAAAATTGGGTGATGTACTTGAATATACATTTCTCCAAAGAAGATAGCCAATGATCAACAAGTACATGAAAAGATGCTTAACATGTTTGTCATTTGGGAAATACAAATCAAAACACAATGAAACACTACTTAACACCCAGGAGGATGACTATAATACTAATAATAAAAATAGTCAATAATGGGGGCCAACCCTGTGGTCATGTGGTTAAAGTTCTGTGCACTCTACTTTCGTGGCCTGGGTTCATGGGTTCTGATCCCAGGCGCAGACCTGCTCCGCTCATGGGCCCTGCTATGGAGGCAGCCCACATAGAAAAAAGTGGAGGAAGATTGGCACAGATGTTGGCTTGGGGCTAATCTTCCTCAAGCAAAAGAAGAGGAAGATTGGCAATGGATGTTAGCTCAGCGTGAATCTTCCTCACCAAAACAAACAAAAAAAAGTAAATAACAAATGTTGTAAAGATATGGAAAAACTGGAACACTCATATATTGCTGGTAGGTGTGTAAAATGGTGCTGCTACTGTGGAAAACAGTTTGTCAGTTCTTCAATAAGTCAAACAAAGAATTACCATGTGGCCCAGCTATTCCATTTCTGGGGTATATACTCCAAAGAAGTAAGAACAGATGTTCAGACAACACTGTGTACATAATGTTCATAGCAGCACTATTCAGAATAGTCAAAAAGATGCAAACAACCTAGATGTTGATCAGCTGATGAACAGATAAACAAAATGTGGTATGTCTCTATAGTAGAACATTATCCAGCCACAAAAAGGCACCAAGCACTGATATATGCTATAGCATGGGTAATGCTGAAAACATTATGCTAAGTGAAAGTTTAAGCCTGACACAAAAGGACACATATTGTATGATTCTGTTTCTATGGAATATCCAGAATAGGCAAATTTGTAGAGACAGAAAGCAGATTAGTGGCTGTCAGGGTTTGTGGGTGCAGAGGAATGGGTAGTGACTTTAATGGGTATGGAAGTTCCCATATGGGTTGTGAAAGTGTTCATGTTGTGAATATAAAATGCCACTGAATTGTACTCCTTAAAATAGTTAAAATAGTGAATTTTGTGTTATGTGAATTTTGCCACAATAAAAAAAATGATTTATGAAAGAAAATACCCCTCAATATGTATCATGTACATTCTTCTGAAGTTTAATTTCTCATTAAAGCAGAAACTTCCTTTCAAATTTTTGTAATGAGTCGAATTTTATTTAAAATCTGAGTGAAAGAATATGTGCGGACTCTTCCTTATTTATTACACGTGATAGCGTATAATCATAATTAATTTACTTGGTCTGTCAGAAATTTATGCAGCTCTGTAGATACTATGACCTTGCCACCAAACAAGAAATTCTCTAATTGTATTAAAGAGTGTGATTTGGATCATACAATTAAGTCCAACTTCATTTTATTGAACGGTCAAATCACTAAAATAAGTTTTGGTGTACTCTGTGTCATAGATTTGTGGCAGCTGTTTCCACACTTGTCGCCGCCAATTGGAATTTCCATCTGTAAGTCTTTGTGGTAGAGGAGCCCTCAACCTGAGTGACGTCAATATAAATAGGTCATAGCACTGATTCTTAACTCTTCCACTTCATTGTGAAAAATTGATCCAACTCAGAAGGGCCATCTCTCCCTGGTAGCCTGCTTTGATAGAGCAATCATGCTTTCTAAGCACTGGCAGCATCCTCATTGATTTTAGAATCAATGCCACATCAGGGCAACACTGGACCTTGATTGGCAGCAGGAAAATGGGTTAGAACATTTCAAACTTTATAAAATAAAAGCAAGTAAACGTTAAATTCCATGAAATCACATCGGCTCTTGCTGCTTGTATCTTGGATTGAACTTGAGGCAGACGTGAAATGCCCAACATTCAACTTCAGAAGTTAGAGACTCGCCGGCCACCCTGACCTTGTTGCCAACACCCATGCTTCCAGCTGAGACTCATGTGTTGATTTATTCTTAAGGGCTCTTTCAGGTATCTCACTTTGAAGTTTTTACCAGTTTTCAAGAACTGGGATCCTAGGTTGTGGGCTTGAATATGAAAGTGGGTCCCCAGGACACTCACGACAAAAAGCCCAGCTTTGTGGGGGCTGGCTCCGTGGCCGAGTGGTTGGGTTCGCACTCCGCTGCAGGTGGCCCAGTGTTTCCTTGGTTCGAATCCTGGGCACGGACATGGCACTGCTCGTCAGGCCACGCTGAGGCAGCATCCCACGTGCCACAACTAGAAGGACCCACAATGAAGAATATACAACTATGTACTGGGGGGCTTTGGGGAGAAAAAGGAAAAAAATAAAATCTTAAAAAAAAAAAGCCCAGCTTTGTTTTACAGGCAATAACTTGAAAAACGCTATTTATGTGCTGCAAGAGTAGGTAAGACATGCTAGTTGGAATAAATGCCAAGTCATGGTTTGGTCTCATAATTAAGTGAAAAAGTAGAAATAGTGTTTTTTTTTTCAAATTAATATGGATTTTTAGATGAAATTACACTAAGTAATAGGATATTTGTTCTTTGTATTTTTTCTAAGCTTTGTTTTTCCTGGCCCCCTGCACACGCTGCCACTGATGCTTTTAACTGGATTCACCTGTCAAAATAGTGGCAAATAGTAAAGAGTGTCCTCAATCCTCCTGACACTGTTTTGGGGACTTGACTTTAAGTGACAGTGTGTTCCATTTTAATTTTGCAGACATCTTTAATCCTGAATAGCTAAAATTCTAACACATTGCACACAATTTGTATTTCTAACTTTCGTTTCTTTGACAGATGGCTGCTGCCAAGAATCAGCTTGTTTGGGGAGATAAAGTTCCAAGAAATCTAAGAGCTGCATGCATAGCTAATATCCCTTAGGTTTATTCCTTCGTTCCACGTGATAAGTGGAGACCCAGGCCAGAGCTCCTGCCTTCGGGGATGGCCCTCACCAGTGACGGCTTTGTCTCTTGCCTGAATTCCCAGTTCCCTAGTCTGTAAATCAGACATAATTGTATTTGTCATCCCCTTTACTTCATCAGGAGATTTTAAGGATTGCAAACCACATAGCACTTGACAATATAAAATGCTATAGTAATGGTTAAAATGAAGAATGACTTTGTCCCGCCAATGAGTAATTTACTTCCAGGGAGTATGTTAGGTATCTGGGATGTGAATTAACTCTCTCAGGCCATCAGGGCACTATTTTCAGCTGAGTGCTAGAGGGCATGAAAGCATGGACTATTTCCACATGAGGCCAAAGGACTTCTGCCCTTCCCCCTGTACCTACATTTTTAAAGTAACTAAAAACTTACAAGGAGATATTAGACAATCTTGGGAAATACTAAAAACTCAATCTAGAAAGCCCTTCCAGTTTTATACATAATTATTGAAGTAACCTTGAATGTTTATCCCTTTCAGGTAATAAACTAAAATCATGTCATGCTCTCTATCAGGTCCTCCCTTCAAAGTCAGCCTCAAAGACTAGAAGCATGAACATGTCACAATTGTCTTTTACAGCTCACTGTAGCTTTATGAATTATGAATTTATACGAACTTATTATTAGCCCATTGATAAGCTGATTTTTATCACTTTGAAGTGATGTGTCTCCTTTAAGTTTACAACTTATTTTCTAAGTCAATAATCAATTTATATTATTTTTCTTGGGCTGCTGTAACAAAGTACCAGAAACTGAGTGGGTTAAACAACAGAAACGCATTGTCTCTACGTTCTGGAGGCTAGAAAACCAAGGTAAGTCATGGGCTGGATTGGTTTCTTCTGAGGGCCGTGAGGAGGAATCTGTTCTGATTCTCTAGTGGTTTGGTGGCACTCTTCAGCTTTCATTAGCTTCTGCTGCATCACCTTGATCTCTGCCTTCATCTTTGCCTGGTGCCACCAAACCAGGCTTGTTTGCCTGCCGCACAGTAGGCCAGTCACCAAGATGATGAGTTTGCAGCAGAGAAAGGGTTTATTTACAAGGCAGCCAAGCAAGGAGATGGGAGAACAAGTCTCAAATGCACCTCTCTGAAAATGGGGATTAGGGGTATTCATATTCATGGGATAGAGAGGCAGCGTGCTCTGAAGTGTAGGGAGAGATGCCTGGAGGTAAGAAGTGAGGTAACTGAGGATCTGCACATGTGTGGTCAAGTTTCATGGCTCTTCATGGGAAGCCTGTTCACAAAATGCTGGCATTAGCGTGATCCGAGAGTGGAGTTTTTGGCCCCCATGATGTCAAAGGATCATCTCTTGGATATTTGTACAGGCCCAGTTGATGGGTAAGTAGTCTCAACAGGCCTGAACTGGACAAGGAGTCAACTTCCAATTCCTGAAAAACTTAAGCACCCGGTACCACCATCCAAGCATCAGCGACGTTATCTATAAGGAACCTAGTGAGAGTCTGATAATGTATTGCTTACCTACATGACTTTTAAGAATCAGCAGCCCAGCTAACAATGGGAGGGCAAATAACCAAAGGCTACAGTTAACAACTGCCTGGAGAAAAAACTTTAGTTACCAGGCACCTAATCGTTAATGGCTATCTGGCCACCCGTTTCAATGGCATTTTTCTCTGTGTGCATGTCTGTGTCCAAATTTCTCCTTTTTATAAAGATGCCTGTCATATTGGATAGGGGCCCACCCTATTCCAGGACCATCTTAATTTAACTAATTACACCTGCAACAACTCTATTTCCAGATAAAGTCACACTCTGAGGTACTGAGGGTTAGAGCTTCAACATGTGAATTTGAGGTTCGGGGGACACATAATTCAACCCATAACACAATTTTATTAAATCTAAATTAAATTTATCTAAGCAACAAGAAATAATAACTCATTACAGTCTGACATTTATATTTGAGGTGATATTAATTTTTTCACACTCTTCATGGCTTTTTAGATCCAGTCGCATCCCCTTTCAGCTTTCACTTTCAATGTCTATAGTGTAACAATTGCTTTTACAGAGGTATATTACAGGTGCTCTTTCTTACCCTTTCTAGAGTAATTTCTACATTTTTAGGATCCTCAATTCCATTGCTGTTGTTTGGATTACCACTTCATACATGTGTTTTGTATCACCTGTTCCCTCCAAAATTCATCAATGCTTGAAAGCCAGGCACCTGAATCCACGGTGTCAGTCTGGTCTGCCTGGTAGTAGACCTGTGATCTTGGGCAAGTGAGTTTCCTTACCAGCACAGAGATTCGTAATATCTGTAATAGGGTTTCAGAGAGGACTACATGAGATGCTGAAAATAAAGTTGGTAAAGCGATTAGCAGAATTCTTGAGACTTAACGAACGCCCAGGTAATTTACTTGTTTTCTTTTTTTAATTCAAAATGGCTTAGTGTTGTCTGAAAACTGAAGGGAAAAAAATTCAGGCCTTTCTCCAGATTATTCAATAAAATTTACCTAAGACTGTGTCAACTTTTTTCTAGGTTAGGTTGCTGTAACAAATGACTCTCCCAAACAGCTTAACTAGCCTATAAGAACAAAGGTTTCTAGTGGTTTTATTTTGCTTAACTTCTTACTGTTTTTTATCAGATACTTGTTGCAGTAATTCTGCTCCTGCCCCACTTTTCTCCCATATTCCAGAATGCAGGCTAAAAATAGAGCCTGAAGTCCCTATCTAGAACATGCTATTCTTGTAACAGAGGAAAGGAGATCAAACCAAAGTGATGCTGGCCCAGATATCAGTTCCCCTACATTAAACCCAATATATACGGGGTTAAAACCAAAGCATTCATTCCCTGCCTACTCCCTGGCTCCAGAATGCACTATCTGCCATAGAGACAAACAGCCAAGGTCACCCATCTGGATTCCTTATCATCTCGTCCTCCTCCCAAGGCCAAACACAGGCTGGTGGGAAAGCCCCAACCAGCAAGGCCACTGACCATCCCTGCCCCTCTACAAGGAGCCACATTCCTCACAAACCTTTAAAACCCCTCACCTCCCCTCTTTCGGGGAGATGAGATGAAATGAGACAAATTTGAGGGCTCACTCTCATCTTCTGGCTGTTATTATCCCAAACAAAAACCCTTTCTTTGCCGTAAGCCTGGCATTCCGGTTGTTATTTGGCCCCTCTTGTGTGGTGCGTAAAGAACCTATGTTTGTAGGCGGTATAACAATCTGGCGAACCAGCCAGGAGATTCTTGCCCGTGGCTCTGTGGCCCCAGGCTGACTGGGATTTCCTGGGAAGCAGTCCAGCACCTGCCTGGGTGATTTGCCTTAAGGACTGTCCCAGTACTTTCCATCTGGCCTGGCACGGCTGACCCTAGGCACATTTTCTTATGGCAAGGAAACAGGTTCTAGATTTGTTTGTCTATTCTTCATGCTGGGGCATCAACGGACTCTGAAATAGAGTAAATCGCCTCAGGGACACCTGTGAACTTCCTTCCCCTCCTCTGGGGTCCTTTCTGTTCATGGAGGGGCCATCTGGGGTTCCTGTTTTTCATGGAAGGGCCATCTGGGGTCCTTTCTATTCATGGAGGGGTCATCTGGGGTCCTTTCCATTCATGAAGGGACCATCTGGGGTCCCTTCTGTTCACAGATGGGCCATCTGGGCATGCATTTGGAGTGGGAATGGTTGTAAGACTTTCTGCCCTCAATCTGGGAACCAGCTTCACTGGTGTCTGACTTTCCTGTGTCTGGATCTGTGTGTCTGTCTGTCTCTGTGTGTCAGAAAGGGAAACAAGTTGTCTGTCCCCAAGCAGAGCCCATTGGGGTTAATTCTGAGTAGATGGTCTAATTATAGCTATAAGCGAATGTCTAAAAGGGATGATTGTCTTTTGTAACACTGCATGGCCACAATATTCTTTAAACTCTGGAGAAAAAATGGCCAATGAATCCTTAAGTTGAAAAATTTTTAAAGAGCTCTTGTCATAAACAGCTGCTTTATTGGTACCTATGAAAAGACCAAATTAAAAGGAAAATACAATGACTAGTCTTAAAAACTTAATCAAACTTGGGGTCACAGCTGCTTCTTGTGGTGTTACAGATACTAATGAATACATTAAGTTAACAAAGAAAAATCAGAAAGGGAAGAGTCACAGGACTCATCCCAACAGGATGGAAATCTTTAACTAGTTATTAAAAAGGAAAATGAGATAAACAGAACAGACATAAATAAAGTAAAATCAAAGGTTTTACTGAAACACTGCTTAAGGTTGGATGGGCTAAAGGGACCCCTCTATTGGCCCTCCAACATTAAAGGAGATCAGACAAAACTGTTCTATTCACCCCACTTTGAAAAAATTTAAAAGATCAGGAGGCAGAAATCATAGCAAGAAACCTGACCGACAATTGTATGGGGCAACAGTTAGGCTGCTCAGGTTAATAAAACTGTAAGGATTAAAGTGTTTAAGAAAATACTATATGAAAAGTTTATGTCTACTTTGCCTGGATGTTTTCTTTGGGAATAAGTGTTACGTTTAACTGGGAATGCTTCCCCTGCACCATGTCGTAATGCCAAAACTTGTTAATGGAAGTCTAATATAAGCTATAATTAAAAGTATAAGAGTTAAAAAAATTAAGATAAAGGTTTGTAAAAATTGGTGTGTTTAAATGGGGTTTATGTAAAATAGTTACATGTCTTTTGCCTGATTGTATTTAGATTATGTTGTGGGGATAAACATTATGTCTCACTGGGGAACATTTCCTCTGCCTGATATTGTAAGAGCACGTAAATCCACCCTTCAGACGATGTTAATTAAACATGCTAAAGGAGATCTCACTTTACAATGGCCAAAATGGGGCAATTTCAGTTTACCCAAACTGACATATGCAAATGGAAAAAGCCAGCTACAACAATAGGAAGCCTGTCTTAATCTTTTGAGGCTTCGAGAATGAAATCGGAAATACTTTACTGCTTCTTTAAGAAAAAATAATTAAACAAACCTGCCCGCAGCTGGCCAGTCTGCTGCTTTCTCTTCTATCTCTGAGGTTTGCCACTTCAGCAACCCCGAAATTCCTGACCTAAAAATTAAACAAGTGAGAATACGTAAACTTTTGACACAATTTGGAATTGTAATGGCCTTTCTGGGGAGCCTCTGTTTCAGAAGAGTCCAGCTTAGGGGTCACCCTTAAAAGAGAGGATTCAAAATCCCCCCTAATGGAATGCAGTCTTTGATTAATATACAGAAATTTCTAAAAGACAAAGTTATGTAACATGATATAAAATGATCTGTGGTAAATAGAAGCCTGTGTAAGTTTGCTGGTTTGATTTGAAATAGACATGTCGTCAGAGTACCAGCATTGGCTATGACGCAGACATACAGCCTGGGTTTACTGGTCAAATGAGCTCATGTCAACTCTGTTACAAGAGTTACCAGCAAAACCAGTAACTCAATATAATAACGGAATTGGTATAACTTTTCATGAGGTTTTTGTAGACAATCTAAATATAGTTGTTGAGAAGGAGTAAACTAAATAAATGTAAAAGATGAAGGTTTTTGGAGAAACTTTAACAATAATTATGTGTTATGGTGTATTTACTTAAGACAACTTAAGATAATGGTTAACTGCTTTAATGTCACATGAAGTTTTCAAGAGTAATTAATACACAATTGTTAAAACTGGATAAGAGTTTTTAAATACAATAATAATGTTTTATGGTCTGTGTACTTAAAAAACAGCTTCCAAAATCTTTTTGGAAACAAACTTTATAGTTTTACTAAATTAAGTTAAATAACAAAATCTATTGAGTATCTGAGTCATTTTCAGATAGGATGGAAAATTGAAACATTATTGCTGAACATGCCTGTCTATTTTTGGCTTCTTATTACACAGAAATTAAAAAGTGTTTGGGTCTATTAATATACACACCTTGTGTTTTATTGCTATAAAGTAACATAATTCTAAAAACTATAAAAGATATTTGTAAATTTGTCAAGCCACAGAATGCTAATGTAAAAAATGTTTATAACTGCTTACTTGGTTTTTACTCAGAAATTAAGGTTTCCAAGGGTTAAAGATTCTAATTAATATATGTAATTAAAGTTACTAAAAGTTAATAAGGAAAAAAGTCTTTGTATTCAAAGAAAGTAAAATGTGTGTTTTCAATAAGAAGGTATAAAGAATGGAAATATTTTTGTTTATTGGGTTGAAAACAAGAAGTTAAATTTGTCTAAAGTACTGGGACTAATTCTAAATGTAAAAAAGTAAGTGAAAAAAGGTTTATAAAGGTAAAACCCTAAGGAGTTTTATGCTGGTCAAGTTGGCTAAGATTAAAAAGTAAATCCAATTAAGTAAATAAGTTTTACTGTCAAAAGTAAACTGGTACAAAATTAAAACTGGGTCTTCTCTTTCTTAAAAAAGATAATTTTCCTAAACTTTTAGTCTACTCTTGATGAAAAAAGACTACAAAAGGTTTTTTTCTTTGAGTAGTCTACCAGAAGGATAAAGATTTTATGTTTTATCAAAATAAATTTCCTATATTGTTTTTTATCAGGTCCTTAATCAAAGATTCTAAGGGTTTTTTTTTACAACTATTTAATTCTCTGCATTTGCCTAAAATTCGTTAACTGCCACCGTGGTTGAAGGTATAAATAAACTGTTTCTGAGGGACCTATATTATGTGGGTAAGTATTACTAATATAAATTTTTTAAAAATTGTACATTACTAATATTATGATCTGTTCTGTTCTGATTATCAGCCATAATTCTGGTTATTATCTCAAAATGTTGTATATCATAGAAATGGTCAAATGTATTTGTTAATTGCCAGTTTTAAATGTTTGCTATTTACAGACAGTTGTTATTTTACTCTGATGTCTTCACAAATATGTTTCATCTTCAGAAAAATTCATACATAGGACTCTAACACTCTAGAATACAGGTTTCTGATAAACTTTCAGATCATAAAACTAAACTGGGTAAAAAATTGCAAACTCTAATGGAAAAACTGATGACCTCATAAACCTGCTCACAGAAGATTAAAATCAAGAACCAGTTGGGGCTGGCCCTGTGGCCGAGTGGTTAAGTTCGCACACTCCTCTGCAGGTGGCCCAGTGTTTCGTTGGTTCGAACCCTGGGCGTGGACATGGCACTGCTCATCAAAACACGCTAAGGGAGTGTCCTACATGCCACAACTAGAAGGACCCACAACGAAGAATATACAACTATGTACCAGAGGGGCTTTGGGGAGAAAAAGGAAAAAATAAAATCTTTGAAAAAAAAAAATCAAGAACCAGTTATACAGGAGTGAATGAACTGATGAGGATAATTATAATTTTTATGACTTCTTGTTTAAAATATTGCTGATTATTTTAATGTTTTGTCTTTTGTTTCCTCAGATTTAAGAAAATGTTTTCTTCTTTTCTCTTGATAACTATGACTTATAGCAATTTGCTGAAACTATACATTTGTAAACAAATTTGAAATATTTATCTTTTTCTCCCTACCTGATCCCTCCAGAATTTGGAAATTCTTTGAGAGTAAGTATTCTTATTTTCATGGCTATATAGTTGTTTGCATAAGTTCAATAAGAACATATTCTTCTTATAACAGGACACAACTGGAAACACTGGTTGTATCACCAAGGCTTTGACTGGAATGTCATATTTGAGAGAAACATACAGACTTGGATATGACAAGACAGATTTTGAGGAATGAAGGTTGTCTTTCTGGAATAAAAAGTCACTTGGAAATATTGGCCTGGTACCTTGCTTATGGGTTCCCAGTGACCTGGTAAGGTTGAGTAAAGAATGTAACTCCCTCAGGCAGGTACAAGGAACCTCAATATTTTGGGGACCTTGTGAAGAGAAGAATTCACCCAAATCTGTAGGTATTGCAGACTGAATCTAATGACAAGCTCTTGGTCTGGCTTTGCTGGCCTCGAGAGGCCTTTAAAGTTCAATCTGAGATTCCTTGTAAAAAGTTCCCCCAAAGCAGATTTAAAAGAACCTATATGATCAATTGCTATTCTTATTGTACTTATGTAAATAATTGGGACAAATTTACTAAAACTAAATTTATTTTACAACCAGTTAGTCTTAATTTGGCTATGTTTGGTAAAATTGAGGCTGATTTTAGAGAGAAAAATTATCTTTCAATAGAGACTATAATACACATTCATGGATATTAGATTCTGGTTCCATTACTTGTCTTTGTGGTTTTTGTTTTATATCTGTGAACTGCCCTGGATCCTGAATTCTTCTAGTCTCCTGAAATATCTGAAATAGCAAATCTCCAAACTAACATTTTCCATTCTTTTCCCATGATTTTCATTTGTAATCCTTGAGAACTGAACCTACCCTTTTTCCTAAAAACTGAAGGTGGAGCACTTGATGTAAATTTAAGAGAGATTCATGCCTGCTGCTGTGTAAGCCACTCAGAAAGCTACCTGAGTGTCCAATGACACCATCAGAGACATTTTAAACTGGAAAAGGTGCTTTGACCCTGACTTCTAGGAATCTTGATTGGCTGCCCCTGGGCTCAGGAACTGGTTTATAATTTGCTCCAACCATTAACCTTGTTTTTTCTTTTTGTTTCTCTAAAAATGCTTCTTATTAAATACCTGGTTACTTACTTATGCAATACAGGCCTAATTTTGGCAGCCCACCTGCATCACTGCCTGATGAAAAGACTGGTTCAACAAGAAGAAACAACCTATGCCCTGATTCAGCAGAAAGTAGTTAGATCAGTCATTTCCCCAAATCTCTCATGATGAAAAAATAAACATAAAATGGGGGGAATTGATGCTGGCCCTGATGTCAGTTCCCTTACGTTAAACCCAACATATATGGGGTTAAAACCAAAGCACTCTTTCCCTGTTTGCTCCCTGGCTCCAGAATCCACTATCTGCCATGGAGACAGACACAGCCAAGTACAGCCACCTGTAATCCTTATCATCTCCTCCTCCCTGCAGCAGCTTCCCAAGGCCGAATGCAGACTGGTGGGAAAGCTCTGACCAGCAAGGCCAGTGACTTCCCCACCTCTCTACGAGCAGCCACATTCCTCACAAAACTTTAAAACCCCTCACCTCTATTCTTTCAGGGAGATGAGGTGAAATGAGACAAATTTGAAGTCTCACTCTCATATCCCAGCTGGTGTCACCCGAAATAAAAACCCTTTCCTTGCCATAAGCCTGGCATTCCAGTTTTTATTTGGCCCCTCTTATGTGGTAGGTAAAGAACCCATGTTTGTAGGCAGTAACAAAAGTGTGCAAAGGCTCTTGCAGCTTCTGCTCAAAATGAGCACATTCTCACTCCTACTCAAATTTGATGGCCCAAACCAACTCATTTGCACTAGCATGGTGCTATGAGGTCAGGAAGTATACTTTTGCCATAGAAAGGCACTGCAGGTCATATGATACACGGTAGAAATGCATAAACTTCTAACAAGGAAAGAGGGAGAAAATAATTTGAAAGCTAATACAATCATAAAGACCAATCCTAGTTCTAATAACTGAGAAACACCAGTATTAGTATTTTTTTTTTCGTTGACGCACCCTTTTATTTCCACCTATGTTTCTTGTTGTTGTTATTGTTTCTTACCTCCTAGAAAAACATACTTGTAATCTTGAAATGACTAGTATTAATAGTGCTCATCAAGGGCTTTTTGAAAAACGTCTAATCAGCACACTTTTATCCACATGTATGATTAATCTCTTCCAGCTCCCCAAACCAACATAATGTTTCCTTATATGCAGATTCATATTATCTTTCCCATAATTTGTACCCAAATATTAGTGGCCTGTTAGCCATTTTTTGTTTCTGCCTACTTAGGAAAACTTTCTGGGTCCTCCTGGTAATAATTCCCCAATTTTTTAAAATTACTTTTTAACCATTTTCAGTATCCCTGTCTCTGTTGGATATTCTGTGCTTTAAAGTGTCACAATCCTTGGCTCTTGGTGGGGGTGGTATATGAATCAGGTTGAGTTAAATTGAGTCAATAGATGCGAGCTAGACAACTTTAACAGAAACTATGGAGAAACACAATCTCTCTCTTCTAAGGGGTTTATGAAATACTAAAATCCATCACTGGAGATACTGGTGACCCTCTGACTACTATAACGATATAGCTTATCTAAGCTCTCCAGACAAGAGGAAAGAATTTCTGATGGTTAAGGAGCAAAAGAAAATATTAGTAGTATTGTTTAAGCACCAAGATACAACCCTAAATGAAGCTCAAGAACTCTGATTTGTGGACCAATACATTTCCATTTTTGCTTCAATCAAACTGCTCTGATTTGGGTTTCTGTCATTTGCAAGCAAAATAGTCTTGACTCATATATGCAATTTTCTAGAATCTTCTGGACTAGCAGGGGGATATGAATATATGCTTTCTTTTTGCTTCTTTTTCATTTTCCTTGTTCTTTTGTAAGAGTTTTCATTTTATCATAGTTGTATAGAACTATTGTTTTATTCATTCACTTGACATCAAACTCATATAATCAAAGATTATTTAATCAACCTACCCTATGACAAGAAAATTTTGCTACTGAGCTCCATGATGGCAAGAAATAAAAATTATAACAAAAATTATTTACTGTAAATTATTTTCCAGTTTCAACAGAGGATAGTGGCATTATCATGTCATGGAAAATAAAAGAATTAGGACTTAGTGGGCCTCAGTTAAAAATCTGGCTCTGCTACTTACTAGCATTGTGACTGGGGAGAGTCATTTAAACTTCATATATATGCTTTCTTAATTTTGAAAATGCGATAATACAGAAATCTAAGAGAGCTATTGTGGGGATTAAATGAAATGGTATTTGTAAAAAGAATTTGTAAATTTTATAGAAATTACCATTGGTCTTACCACAGTGCCAACATGCAGTGCAGGATTAGCAGCATTTATATCACCTGGGAACTTGTTAAAAATTCAAATTCTCAGATCCTAGCTCTACTGAATAATAAGAGTTTTTAAGGATAGGGCCCAGGAATTTATGTTTTCAGAAGCTCTCTGGGGAATTCTCATGAGAGCTACAGCTTGAAAACCATCACCTTAAAATTATACAAATACAAGAAGCAAGGAAGCAAGTCACCTGACTATCTATGTTGGTGAGGAGGATTTAGAAAACTATAAGAGGAAGCCCATTCATCAAAAACCTCCTGATCTACCCATGAAGATAAAATGGACGCGAGTTAAATAATTCAATACATAAGAAAGTGGTAAGTGAGATATATACTCTATGTTTAATAATCAAAGACATGATTACTGTGATACAAATTTTAAAAAGATCATTATGCACTATAAGTTTTTCAGAGGAATAGATAGTTTGGGAATAAATTGCCCAAAAAAAGGGTAGAATTTGAGTAAGTTAAGTGAATGGGAAGAATTCCAGATGAAAGAATTAGGGTGAAAAACAATATAGATGGGCAAGGCCAGCAGTAACTTCAGCATGACTGGCGTATAGACTGATTTGGGGGAGAAACAAAAAACAAGACAGGAGCTTGGGATAAGCTAAAAATGGCTTTTGATGACAAGCAATGTTAAGTGGACTTCATCTTGTCAGCAGTAAGGAATTTATAAGGAGAGAATGGAGTAGTGAAAGTGCACATGCTTTATACCATAGTGGTTAAAAGCATGGTCTCAGAGAGTTTTGCCTGGATTGGAATCCTAAACTATTACTTACTATCTGTATAGATTTAACGGACATTTAATTATTCTGTCTCAAATGTTCAGTGGAAATATATTTACCTATAGAGTTTTGTGCTCATTTGCAGTTACCATATTCCACTCTGACTAGTTTAAGCATGGAGAGAGTTACTATAGAATGTTAAATGGTCTTTGGAAGAATTGGCTAGACTGAAGAAAACAGTCTTCATGCTGAGTTTTTAAAAATGATGCCAAAGCCACACTGCAGAACTGTCCCACTCTGGAAGCTGCTGCTGAGATCAGGAGGCTACAGCTGTGTGGAGAAATCACCATTGCATCTCTCAGGCCAGAGTCAGGACATCTCGGCCATGGTTCACAGTAGAAGTGGGACAACTCCTCTTCTGAATCTCTCTTGACTTCACTCAGCTCTGATTCAAATTTTGCATGAATGCATATGAATGATTCAAAGAAACCTTGGCTGGAAAGAGTCTGGAGAAAGTGCTGTGTAGCTTTGCCACCTTTGAGCTCAGGAAGGCACACTGGGAAGAAATTAGGTTAAATGTTAAAGGAGCAAATCCACACTGTCACCTCCTAACTCTCAGGGTGACTGTGAGGATTAGATGAGGTTCTCTGTGTCAAGCCTTCACCACGATGTCTGACATATGGTAAGTGCTCAGCACTTACAGCTCTGAACAAATGGTGGCTTATAAAAGGTTTTAGGATCATAGATTTGAATACAGAGAAAACAGAAACAATACAGTCATTGGGTCAAGCAGTTAAGAGCCATTAGGGTGCTTACCACCAGAAGTCTCTCATGACAGGATAAATTGGGTCACGGAATGAGGTAGATAACACAGGTCCCCCACCAACTTCAAGAAAATGTCCGTGCAATCATGAGGTACTGTGTAAAACACACACAATCCCTAACCCCACGGTATCTCACTATTAGGTATTTGGGTCCGAGAGACCCAAGGCTTAGCTAAAGCTGGTACTGTGCATATAAGATGAGGTGTTTTCCTTTTGTCTAGTTCTATGTCTTGAGAGCTTGGCTTTGTGACCTTCCTGGTCTCTATCTTCTGGAGGATGCATGTACCAGCACACATCCTGGTGGCCAGTCAAGTAGACTGGGGTTCCAGGACATTCTCTCCTTGTCTGGCTCTGTCGGCTTTCAAACAAGTTTGTCATAAGGGGTCCCAGTTGCTTTCATAAGGGGCCTTTGTCATCCCAATCTTCGTTACTTGTTATGCAACAATGGCCTTTGCTTTCTTGGACTATTTTTAGGAGTGAATTTTCTGGATCTCTTTTGGGGATGCCTCTTGTGTCCATGCTTAAGCTTACTGGTATGAGTCGTTATTAAGATCCTACTCATAAATGTGGCCAGAAGATGGATCATTTAAATTGGAAAAAAATTTTTGAGAGCTCACTTCATAATTGTTTTATTGGTACCTATGAAAAGTCAAGATTAAAAAGGAAATTGTCCCCCAAAAAGTAAATAATTAAAGACTAGCCTTAAGACCCTGATTTGAGCTACAATTAAATTTAAAAAATGTAAAAATCTAAGTGTTGATAAGATTATAAAGGTTGGAGTGTTTGAACTAATTTTATATAAAGAGATTATATCAACTTTTCCTGAATGTGATTTAAAGATGGATATTATGTCTGGCTGGGAATGTTTCCCCTTTCCAAAATTATAAGACCAAGATCTATTCACAAAGTCCTAATGAAAGCTTTGATTAGAGGTATAAGAGTTGACAGAATTCAGATAAAAGTTTGTAGGAAAATTGGTATATTTACAGGCTTCATATGAAGTGATTGCATCTCTTTTTACTTGACTGTATTGTAGGAATAGACATTGTGTCTCATTGGGGGATGATTCCTCTGCCTGATTATAAGCCAGTTTATAAATCTGCCCTTCAGAGAGTGTTAATTAAACTTTCAAAAGGGAAGTAAATATGGTGCCTGTTCACACACTATATGAGATAAAAAATTGAGGCTAATATCAACTGTTAATAAAAAAAGATAATAAAAGCTCCCCCCCAGGTAGATTGGTCTAGGGTTAAATTGTACACTTGGAAAAAAAGCGCCTTTGTTAAATGCTTTGTGCAGATTTTCTAAAGGTAGAATATATTGTCCTGAAGTTTTAGTACATGAAAATCTTTTGATCCAACTCTTAAGTTAAAATTTTTCCTGATATAAAATAGCAATTGGAAAAATGTACCTGGAAGGGTGGGTCAACATCTTTTTGTTATGCAGACTGCAATCCAGTTCTTTGGGGAACCGGAAGCAACCCACATTGTCTTGCAAATCTCTGTAAGGCTGGAGGTATGGTTCTAGAGAGTGGTTCAAAGTTCACTTGCCAATCCCAGTGTCTCCCCTGTTCCTCTCAAAATGCTCCTAGATATTGATTGAGACAAAAGACTGAGACACTAGAAACTGATAAGGCAAATATTCCCAAGCAACTTCATTTTGAAGAAAATTTGACTATTTTCTCTATGCCTGCATGATGTAGATTTTCTGTTCCTATCTTCTCTAGGACCTAAAATTCATTCTTTAAAATTCTAATGTTTCTCATAAACTAGTGAGTTTTGTATTGCACCTGATTCATAACAAAAATTTGATGGCTCTGTGTCTATTTGTGTGTTCATGTGTGTCTATATGTGTGTCATATATGTGTGATATTTTACCTCTGGATGGTATGGTTAAAATTAAGAGGGCTGTTTAATTGGCTTAAAGTAAGTGCTTGCCTAAATTATTTCTAAATATAATAGAAACCAACCCAAATGTCTTTCAAGTTAACATGATATGAGATAATCTTTGGTGAAAGAAAGCTTGTGTACATTTGTTAGTTTGATCAAAATAGGCATATCCTTAGAATTATTGGCATTGGAAATGATACAGACAGGCAGCTTGGGTTTACTAGTCAAGTGACAAATAAAAATGGCAAGCAATAGGATATATTGGAGAATATGAGGAAGCCATGTGGTATAAACCTAATTCGGCCTGACCTTGTCTTTCCAAAAGGGCCTGACCGAGGCCATTGAGCATGCATTGTATATCTGCTTTAGAGATTCCCTATGGCAAGAGCAAAGGCCCTTGAGATAAAGGCGCAACCTCCCTCCCCCTCCCAACTTTGGCATCTCCTTAAGTATTAAGCATCTTTCCTTAGGCTAGAAACTGATTGCTGTGCTCACCTGTGACCGCCCAGCTAGAGACAATAGACTTGCCTCCTGCTACGCCCACCAAGATGGCAGACGCACTACCTGCTGTGTCCATCAAGCGCTGTGCTGACAGGGCAATCTTGTGACTATTGTGGGAGGGACATTTCAATCATATGTAAAGCACCCTCTTTGGGGGTATATAACCACTCTGTACACCTCATTTCTTTGGTGCCCTTTCTTCCTTCGGGAAGAAAGGCCCCGGGCCATGGTCCTCAGATTTCAGCTCAGAATAAACTCACCCAAATTTTCATTTATAGATTGGTTATGGATTATTTTCGTCGACACAAATAATCTCATGTTATCCCTGTTACAAATTTGTCAGCATAATAACTTAAAATGCTAGCTAATTTTGTCTAATGTCTCATGAAGTTTTTGTGGGTAATCTAAAAATAATTGTTGGGAACAAATAATTTAGATAAGATAAGAGTTTGTAGATAAACTTTTAGCAGTAATTATAATTTATGATATGTGTATTTAAAATAGCTTCTAAAATCTCTTTGGTAGCATAAAACATTGAGGTTTTGCTAGGTTAAATTAAATGATAAAAATTCATTAAGTATTTAGATCATTTCAAAATAAGGTAAAATACTAAAACATTAAATGATAAACATGTCTAAGTTTACCCTATTACAGAGAAACTAAAAAGTCTAAATATGTCTTGTATTTTATTGAAAGATTATACTACAAAATTACGTTTCTAAACATTATAAAAAGTGTCTATAAATTTGTGCAGCCACAGAATATTAATGAAAAAGAAAGTGTATAATTGCTCACTTAGGTTTTACTTAGAAATTAAGGTTTCTAAAGGCTAAACATTCTAATATGTGATTAAAGCTACTAAAAATTAAGGAAAAGATATTTGTATTCAAGGAAAGTATGATATATATTTTCAGTAAAGAAGGTATAAAATGAAAATATTTTTGTTCCTTTTGTTAAGAAAGATAAGTTTGTTCTAAACTATTAGGAAGAAAGAAAGAAAAGGAATGGGACACATTCTGAATGTTAAAAAAAAAAAAGTTATAGAAGGCTTGTGGACGAGGAACCCTGAGAAAAGAGTTGTGCATAGTCAAGTTGGCTATGATTAAAATAAATTTAATTGAGTGAATAAGTTTTAATATCAAAAGTAAGCTGATGTAAAATTAGGATGTGTTTTTTTCTCTCTCTCAAAAGGATAATTTTCTTGAAATTTTGGTCTTGATAAAGAGGTTATAAAATGTCTTTCTTTATTTTTGAGTAAGTCTACCTAAAAGACAGAAAAGCTATTCTTTGTTAAAATAATTTCCTATGTTCAAAAAGCTGAAGTCTCTCTGTTAAGCGTTTTTCCAACTGTTCTGTTGTCACTTTGATTGAACGGGTAAAAAAGCATTGTTTCCTATTTGACCAAGTGTTTTAAAACTTTCTGATTTTTTTAATAAACTTCCCCTCAAATTACAATATTTCTTTTGACTTAAAAAAAAGGAAACTTAGAGAATTTCCAATTAGCTCTGGGACTATTCAAAGAAATTTGTGCTCTCTCTCTCTTCCTATAAAGAAGATACTAATTATGCTTATTTGGTATGTTAAATTACATGGGAGACATGTCAGATGAGTGATAGTAAACTTCCATAGGTGGTATTATGTGAGTAAATGTTATTGATGCAATTGTTTTAAAATAATATGACATTCCTAAAATTCTGGTCCGTCCTGGTTATCGTTTGCAATTCTAGTTATTATCTTAAAGTGTTGTATGTCACAGAAATAACCAAGTTTCTTTGTCAATTATCATTTTTGAGTCTTTTGTCGTTTACAGACAGTTATTGTTTTACTCTGATGCTTTTGAAAATATGTTTCATCTTCAGAGAGATTCATGGAAAGAACTCCGACACTTATTCTGGAATGCAGGTTTCTGATAAACTTTGAGATCATAAAATTGAACTGGGTAAGAAATTATAGAACTCTAACAGAGAAACTGAGGACTTCATAAAACTGTTAACGGAAGATCAGGATCAAGAATCAATTGCACAGAACGAAATGAACTGATGAGGATGATTATAATTTTTATGACTTTAAAATATTGCTGATTTTTTAAAATGTTTTTTCAGGTTTAAGGACATCTTTTTCTCTCAAGCAAACAATGACATATGGTAATTTAGTAAAATTAGACCTTTGTGAGCAGAATTAAAACATTTATCTTTTGCTCCCTACTTGATCCCCCCAGAATTTGGAAACTCTTAGTAAGTATTATTTTCATGACACCATGGTTATTTGCATAAGTTCAATAAGAATCTGTTCTCCTTATAAAAGGACACAATTGAAAACATTGGTTATATTACCAAATTTCCAGCTTTGACTGGAATGTCATATTTGAAATAAACATGCATAGACTCAGATATGACCAGACATCTTTTGAGAAATATACACTGGACTTTATGAAATAAAGCCACCAGGAAATATTGGCCTGGTACCTTGTTTACAAAGTTTCCAGCAACTTTACCCAGTAAGTAAAGAAGGTCACTTCTCTGGCAGGTGTAAGAAACCTCAGAATATTTTGGGAAACCTCAAGAGGAGAAAAATTCACCCAAATCTTTAGGGTTTTACAGACTTTTTCTGATAAGTCCCTGGCTTTCCTGGCCTTGAACGGCCTCCAAAGTTCAATCTGAGATTCCTTATAAAAAGTTCCAGTGAAGCAGGTTTAAAAGAGCCTATATGATCAATTGCGATCTTTGCTGTGCTTATGTAAATAACTGGGCCACATTTATTGAAAGTAGACTTATTTTGCAACCGGTTAGTCTTAATTTGGCTATCTTTGGTAAAAATGAGGGTGATTTTAGAGAGGCAAATTATATTTCAGGAAAAACTATAATACACATTTGTGAATATTAAATTCTAGTTCTTTTAATTGTCTTTGAGGTTTTTTTTTTAAACTGAAAACTGGACTGGATCCTGAAATCTAGTCTCCTAAAATATCTGGCTACAAATCTCCAAATGTTTTCAATTTTTCCATCATTTTTATCTGAAATCATTGAGAACTGAAACCATGCTTATTCCTGAAGCCCTACAAACTGAAGCTGGATAACTGGAGATAAACCTTGTAAAGATCACCATTATAACATGCTTGTTGTCATGTAAACCCCTCAAAAGGATACCTGAACACGCAATGACATCATCAGAGACATTTCAAGCTGCAAAAGATGCTTTGACCCTGACATCTAAAACTCTTCTTGACTGGATGTCCCCTGGGCTCAGAAATCGCTTTATAATTTGTGCAACCATCAACCTTGTTTTGCTTTTTATTTCCATAGAAACACTTACTGTTTAATACCTGATTGCTTGCTTCCACAATATAGGCCTAGCTTTGGGAGCCCACCTGTATCACCGCTTTCCAAAATGAATTTAACTGGATTGATCTATTATCAAGACTATGAAATGTGTACAGTGAGATGGAACAATCTACCAACTCAGTTTCTGCACTATCAAACTTCTTAAAGTTTCAAAGGCAGGACTGTGGGGGATCAGAATATGCCGCCTCAGGATGTATCTCTTTGGCATAATGACTATTTTTGGCTGGTTATTTTTTTAAAAATTGGAAACAGGGGAAAAGCTCTGAAAACCAAGTAAAATAACCTTTGTAAGAGACATTTTCATTTGTAAGAGAAATCTCCATTTGTAAAGATATCTCCTTCTCTGTACCAAGAAGAGAGAGATGACCTTATCTCTAGAAACTCTCCTCAATGCAAGGCAAGGACTTAAATCTGCATAATAAGCCCATAACTGAATTCCCCTACCCCCAAAAATCCTCCTTTGTCTTTAGCTGAAGATGGTATTTAAGGTGACAACCTCAGCCATTCTGATAGTTACCCAGTTTTCCTGGGTTTCTCAAATGTATACATGTTGTAAATTTTTGTTTGATTTTCTCCTGTTATTCTGTCTAATGTCAATTTAATTCTCAGACCAGGCAAAAGGACCTAGAGGGTAGAGAGTTTGTCTTCCTCCCCTGTAGTGGCAACTCAGCATTCTGTCTGACAGAGTAAATCTACATAAATATGTTCTGGTTGGATCTTATGCAATGTCTGAGAACCTAAATAGGTGTTTACCTGGAACCAGAAATGAAACTAATGTGCTGTTTTTATTTTGTAAGTCAAAATATCTCCATTTGAAGGTAGAAGTCATTCGTGGAGAGAAACTTAGGCCATCTTCTGCAAGACACTTATTTCCCTGATTACTAGCAAGACCAGAGAATATGTTGACATGCTGCGCTCAGTAGGACGTCCAGCTCAACTAGGTTATACACTCTTCCAGGAGGCCAGTAATGGAGTGTTCCATGTTTCCTCACGGTTTACAAGGAGGAAACAATCATTCACTTTGCACCTTGCTCATGTATTTAGTACCTGAATAATGGCCCTTTTTTCTGATCTCTGGTCAGAGTCTTTGGCTTTCAATCTTGTGCTGGCTTCTGTTCATAGCTCTTTTTCACCCCTTTCTTCTGCTCGTATACAAATAATACAGGCTAAACTAATGTCTTTTGTTGATCACTGATTTCTGTCTGCTTAAAGTGATTGTTTAGTTGGTGAAAAGTGACATAGTACATTTGGTTACCCAGATTGATCCCTTTAAAGATGCTGATTCCTCAAGCAGCATATTAATGACTTATTTGAGATTATTGTAACCTCTAAACCACTGAGCATGTGGGCCAGATTAGAGTAGTGTTGCATCTTTTCTCTTATTAACATTCACTTTAAAAGCAATGAGAAAGTGAATTTTCTGCTTCTGTACATGTTTTTCTCTCATATATAGGAAAATACAGTCCGAATTAGTTTAATGCTGAAAATTTTAGATATGATGTGAAAGATTGGAACATACTTATGTTACATCAATAAATCAGTATACAATGTAGATATAGACAAATTTTAAAAATGCAAATAAGAAAATTAACATTTATTGAGCACTTCCTATGTCAGCTCTTGCAGGGAGGATTTCACATATATTCTCCCAATTATTCTTTTAAACAATCATATGTATTAAACACTATTATCTCCACTATATGGACAAGCAAGCCAAGGTTTAAAGACATCAAGAAACTAGTCCAATGTCACACACATGCAGCTTGGAAGAGCAATGCAAGTCTTCAAACCAGGCAGCCTGATTCCAGACTCAGGGGAAATAGATATGTGTGCATAATGTGAGCTAAGAGCTAATGCTAATACAGGATTGATTCACTAAGCCACTTCTCAGGAAAAGCAAATACTAAATGTCATAACAGATGGAATGCTAGTTTGTTGTCTTATTCTGCCCTTTGGATATTTCAAACTTCTGTTTCTAGCTTCAAAATTTCAGTTAGGAAAATCAAAGTTAGAAAAAGTGAGTAAGAAAGAATAGAACTACAAAGGGCAAATCTATCAGAAGGACAAATTCAGAATTCTTTAATAAGGAAATGAAAAAGGGAGACTGCTCATTTCTAAATTACTTTTTAAAAACAAGAGTTTTAAAGGAACAAATATTTCTTTATCACATTCTTTATGCAGAAATTTTGTGATATACATTGTGATATCTACATGTAGCCTACATTAGTATTTCTTGCATCTGCAGAATCCAGAGACATTTCTTTGCTTTTTTTCCCTCTCTTTTCATATTGTGGGGGATCAGAATTTGCCACCCCAAAACATGTCCCTTTGGCTTATTTTTATGATGAAAAGACTCAGGAAAATACTTTCGCTTTCCTCCTAACTGCCTAAAAAAGTTTAAGATAGAAGGCCTGTTCCAGGAAGGAAGTATTACCATAGATAACTCTAGTATAAAATAAAATAGGTGTTGTAGACAGGGAGGAACCTAGCAAGACCCATTTGATCAAATCCCTCTCATGTCCCATTGTCCTTGCAAGGCATGGGAAATATTTGTTTAGCAAACATTTGCTTTCTGTCTCCATGTGAATTGCCCTCCTCCCCTTTGAAGTCCCAAACCACTACCCCCAACATCCTCCTTTGTCTTTAGCTGAAGACGGTATTTAAGTTGATGGCTTTGGCCATTTTGGCAAGTTACTCTGTTTTCCTGGGTTTCTCCCGGGTGTTCATGTTACCAATTTTTTTTAATTTTCTCCTTTTATTCTGTCTCATGTTTATTTAATTCTTAGACCAGCAAGAAGGACCCAGAGGATAGAGAAATATGCCTTCTTCCCCTACAATATTTGATCACACGTAGTGAGAAAGTGGTAATTTGTGGCCAATGAAGTGCTTACTCCAAGACCTCTTGGCCTAATGGAGAGGATTTCCAGCTTGCTCAGCACTCCTGGAAGTATATGGATACTTTAAGACAAAGAGACACATGAACTGCCAGCCTGCATCCCAGGTTTCATCCCACCAAATTATTGTCATAAATTCTAGTGGTCACTATCAGAGAATATGTCTATGCAACTTTCCTTTAATTTCTTGCCATTTCTAGGTTTTATAATAGCTTATGGCAGCTCAATGGGCTAAAGGCTCTGTCTGATTAAATCCAAGGCTTCTTTTTGTCTTTCTTTGACCCAACAATGACAGTGAAACCAGCCTGAAGGGCCCAGCCTGGCAAGGCAAATTCCCAGTGATTTATGCAATGTCACTTTCTTGATGATTAACCTGAATAAATCATGTTGGTATTTTCAGCAGTGATTTTGTTGCCCTTTATATTCTTATCAATTTTCAGAATGAGAAGAAATTAGACCAGTCCTCTCATTGATCTTATGAGGTAAATTGCACCTCACAGCAGGGGTTCTACTGATAAACAATGAACACTACACAACTTATCAGTTTACTTTTAATCAATAAAGCTTCTCAGGATACATTATTCTAGCAATCAGTCTAAATCACTATGCCTATAACTGTTGTTTTCAAAACCTTTTAATTTAATTGGAAAATCTTCCTTTGTACTAGTAATAAACACTCACTAAACTGTCTTCCCCTAATTGAGCTGTAGTAATTTATGGGTGCTCCCTACTGTTTTTACCCTCTTTAATCAGACAGACTGCTTCATGTCTTTAACTAATGAAATCTAGGAATCCACCCAGTAGATCTGATCAAATGTCACTAATGAATAAATCTTCATTAATATTGGCAGGCTCCAAACCTGGTTTCCATCTTGACTTAATTATTGTCTCACACCTGTACTTTTGTTACACAGCAAACACCTTTTCTCCATTTCTTCAAATAACCTGAGTTCATCACCAGATCTACTTGTAAAGCACAGCCCGCTGCAACAAGGGTCCGTGCCAACCTGAGCAATGCAAGCAGAGCTGACTCAATAGTGCAATCAAGACCGTGTCTCCTGCTCCTGGGCACTGCTTCTGCTGCAGCTTCCTCTGCAATTTGCTCTCCTTCTTACCCTTTCCAGTGTAACAACACACTTCTATCAATTCACTAACGGTGTTCAAACCCTGGGAAATTAATGTATACTACTCCAAGTCAGAAAAGAACAAAGATACACCAAAACGCTGTTAAAAGGAATAGAATATTGCAACAATAGCTATTTATCCTAGTAGGAAGTTTTTCTTGGGAAACTAAGGTCTGAGCATATGGAGTTAGATGATACTAAGTTCAGAGGAGTGTCACAAATTTGGCACCTACCGATGACCAGCCGGGTCCTCTGGGGGGTCTCCATTAACTATATTCACGTTAAACCGAGAGCACTTACTTCCCTGGACTGTTCTCAGAAACACTGACTGATCAGGTTTATTTTGAAAGTTCCTTTTTATCCCAGCTGCTTCATTTTGAAACATGCCCTTATATCATTTATGTAATTCCAAGAAAGTACGCCACCCACAAGTGACTTGGGTACCTTAAAATTAATAAAAGAGAAATAAATGCTGACAAGCAGCAGCTGGATCAAAAGAGAAAGCAACAGTATTAGCCACGAGAGTTAGTTTAATTGCTAGTTAACAAATGCTCACGTAGTTTTAACCATATGCCAGGTACTGTTCTAAGCCATTTAAAAAACTTCAAGAGGTTGCTGTTATTAAAAAAATGACATTCTCCAGCTGAGGGACTGAGACACAGAGAGTGCATCTTGCTAGAGTCCCGCCACTACTGAAATGTAGCTTTGCCCTTTGAGCCCTTGGTAGACAGGATTTGGAGTCCCGGCTTTTCCTCTACATTATGCTACTGCTTTGCACAACTGCATATCTGACTTGACTTGAACATGTGCACTTGAGAAGAATGTGTAACCTGCTGTTTTTGGATGAAGTGTTCTATATATATCTATTAAGTCCATCTGGTCTAATTTTTCATTTAATTCTATTATTTCCTTGTTGATTTTCTGTCTGGATGTTCTGTCCATTGGTGTTAATGGTGTGTTGAGGTCCCCTACTATTATTGTATTGTTGTTGATGTCTTCTTTTAGTTCTATTAAGAGTTGCTTTACAAATTTTGGTGCTCCTGTGTTGGGTGCGTATATATTCATAAGTGTTATGTCTTCTTGGTGGAGAGTCCCTTTTATCATTATATACTGTCCCTCTTTATCTTTCTTTATCTGTTTTGCTTTGAAATCTACCTTGTCTGATATTAGTATAGCAACACCTGCTTTCTTTTGTTCATTATTAGCTTGGAGTATTGTTCTCCATCCCTTCACTCTGAGTCTGTGTTTGTCTTTGGGGCTGAGGTGTGTTTCCTGGAGGCAGCATATTGTTGGATCTTGTTCTTTGATCCATCCTGCCACTCTGTGTCTTTTGATTGGGGAGTTCAATCCATTTACATTTAGAGTGATTATTGAGATGTGGGGGCCTACCACTACCATTTTGTGTCTTGTTTTCCGGTTTTCTTCAGTTTCCTTTGTTTCTCGTCCCATGGTTTAATCTGTTCTGATGTAGAGCTGCTACTCTCTGTTGTTGTCTTTCTACTTATCTCCTCTGCTCTTGGTTTTGTAGCCCCTTTCCTTTTTTGGATTTTTCAGGAATGAGGGTTTTCCTGAGGATTTCCTGAAGAGGAGGTTTTGTGGCAATGAACTCCCTTAATTTTTGTTTATCTGGGAAAGTTTTTATTTCTCCATCGTATTTGAAGGATATTTTCACTGGGTAGAGAATTCTCGGCTGTAGATTTTTGTCCTTCAGATTTTTGAATATATCATTCCACTCTCTTCTAGCCTGTAAAGTTTCTGCTGAGAAATCTGCTGATAGCCTGATGGGGGTTCCTTTGTAGGTTAGTTTCTTTTGCCTGGCTGTCCTTAGTATTTTCTCCTTGTCGTTGACTTTTGCTAGCTTCACTACTATATGGCGTGGAGTTGGTCTTCTTGCATTGATAAAGTTTTGAGATCTATTGGCTCTGTCACCTGAAGATCCATCTCTCTCACCAGATTTGGGAAGTTCTCAGCCATTATTTCTTTGAATAGGCTTTCTGCCCCTTTCTCCTTCTCTTCTCCCTCTGGTATACCTATAATCCTTACGTTGCATCTCCTAATTGTGTCTGATAATTCTCGGAGAGTTTCTTCATTTCTTTTTAGTCTTGCTTCTCTCTCCTCCTCTGCCTGCAGCAATTCTATATTGCCATCTTCCAAATTGCTAATTCTTTCCTCCATATTATCGGCCCTACTGTTCAGAGCATCTAGATTTTTCTTAATCTCCTCTATTGTGTTCTTCATTTCCAATATTTCTGTTTGGTTCTTCTTTATCGTATCAAACTCTTTTGTGACATAGCTCCTGAACTCGTTGAGTTGTCGGTCAGAATTCTCTCTTAACTCATTGAGAATTTTAATGATGGCTGTTTTGAAGTCATCATCATTTAGGTTATATATCTCATTTTCTTTGGGATTGTTTTCTGTGTATTTGTTACTTTCTTTCTGTTCTGGAGATTTAATGTATTTTTTCATATTGCTTGATGTTGTTGATTTGTGCCTCCGCATGGAGATAGAGTTTAGTTGCTCCTTTCACTTGTTTCAGCTGCTGCGGTGGGGGAGCAGCTGTTTATACTGCACCAACCAGGAACCCTGTCCGCAGTTGCTAACTGGGCCTGGGCCCCTCCTCATAGCCACAGTAGCCCTTTGGATTCCCTCCTCTGCCGTGGGGGCCGTCACAGGGGGGCTTCAGGCTGCTGGTGCCTACTGTTGCAGCCCACCTAGATGTGCTCTCTCCTTAGGGTCTGCAACGGTGTTATGGGCTTTTCCAGCGGCCAGGGGTGGGATCACTTATATTTGTCACTCCGTTGCTGTCGGCACCCACAAAATCTCACTTGTCCTCTATGGGTTGCAGGAGAGCTATTGGCATCTTCTACAGTCTGTGGTTAGTTCACCTAGCTATGCTGCTTTTGCCCTGGGGTCTTCCAGCCTTGTGGCTGGCGGCTGGGTGCCTTCTACTGGTGCTGTGCAGAGGCTTTCCCTAAGGCTGCTGTGAGCCTGTAGGGTTTCCCCCTAGGCTACGAAGCTGGGACTCTGGAACTCACCCCAGCCCCAGTCCTCTCTGAGATCTCCGGCAATCCCTAGTCCCACGGGGGAGGCAACGGCAACTGGGGGTCGCCCCGCCCTCTGGGATTCTCTCCGGACCTCTCCCGGAGCCGTGAATGCTGGGCTTGGCCCCTCTGCTAATGGCAGACAGAGAGTTTTGTCTGCTGCCTGGGCGGAACTCCGGTGCTTCCCCTCCAGGTCACAGAGCCGGCCTTTGAAAGTTCCCCCAGCCCCGGTCCTCTCCGAGATCTCCGGCAATCCCTAGTCCCACGGGGCGGGCAATGGCAGCTGGGGGTCGCCCTGCCCTCTGGGATTCTCCCCGGGCCTCTCCCCGAGCAGTGAATGCTGGATGTGGCCCCTCTGCTAATGGCAGACAGAGAGTTTTGTCTGCTGCCCGGGCGGAACTCCGGCGCTTCCCCTCCGGGTCGCAGAGCCGGCCTTTGAAAGTTCCCCCAGCCCCGGTCCTCTCTGAGATCTCCGGCAATCCCTACTCCCACAGGGCGGGCAACGGCAGCTGGGAGACCTCCGTACCCTCAGCGACTCTCTCGGACCCTCTGGGTGCCGCGAACACCAGGCGGGGTCTCCCCGCCAATGGCGGGGAGAGACTCTCCCCGCGGGCTCAGGTGTGCAACTCCAAAGTTTCCCTCTGCATTTAGGAGTAATTGAGGGGGTTTAGGTAGGATTCTGGTCACCTGTTTCCACCGTCGCTCCTCTGTTGTGTGCTTGCTCCTGCCCTAGATGTGTGTAGATCCTCTGGGGGCGTCCATTGGAAGAAAGCTGCTTGCGGGTACTAGGCTGCTCGGTCGGGGTTGGAGAGTTTTCACCTATTTCCACATCCTCCCAGAGTAAAGTCCGTCCGCCTTCTGATGTTTAGTCACGTGGGTATCTCAGACGTCCTGAGATGCTGTCTGGATATCCTTTGTCAAGCGATAAGTGTCCAAATAATTGTAGACTCGAAGGGGGAGAGACAAAGAGGACTACTCATGGCGCCATCTTGGATCTTCCTCAATACTAAACTGGTTTTTACATGTTTTCATCAATTTTTCTTTTTAAAGACTGGCACCTGAGCTAACATCTATTGCCAATCTTTTTTTTTTTCTTTTTCTTCTTCTCCCTAAAGCCCCCTAGTATGTAGTTGTATATTCTAGTTGTGAGTGCCTCTGTTGTGCTATGTGGGACGCTGCCTCAGCATGGCCTAAGGTGCGGTGCCGTGTCCACACCCAGGATCCGAAGGAGCGAAACCCTGGGCTGCCCAAGTGGAGCCCGCGAACTTAACCACTCAGCCACAGGGCCAGCACCCTCATCAACTTTTTTTTAATTGAATGTTTAGCACTGAAATATAATGTGTTAAAGATGGTCCTGAAGGAAGCTAAACTACATAAAACCTTCCTGTGGTCATTAGGTAGAATGAAGATGGAATGCAGGAGCCATCTGCCACAACTTCCAAAACCATAACTTACATTATTTATGTGTCAGATTAGTTGCTTCCCATCTGAGATTTTGGAAAGTGTTATTAACATAGGCTTAAATCATGTTTTAAAATGAAGTACAGCTACTGTATTCAATATAGGAGTTTTTGCATCTTTTAGGGGGTCATTTTTTTCAGCATTGGGTCAATTGCTGACACCCAGTGCCTTGTTTTTGAAAGGTTTTATGTAGCCTTTTCTACTATGGGCCTACAGTTTACTTTTCTAGCTGCCTACAGTGTATCTCTGCACAAAATTTGGGAAGATCTTATCTTCCTCATCTCTGCTTGAATATTCTTCAGGGTTAAAAGTATGAGCTTTAGACTGGTCAGAATGTGGTTAGAAATCTATCTCCCACTTGTTAGCTCTGGTGCTTTGATCAAGTTACTTTACATTTGATAAGCCTTTGATTTTTGATCTACATGATAGAGGTAATGACAAAACTTGTATCACGTGATTATTGTGATGATTAACTAGCATGATGCTTATAAAGTTTCTTGTATGGTATAGGACATCACCCAGTAACTGGTGTGTAGCCCTAATATCATAGCTTTGAACTTTAGTTTCCATCAGAAACACTGGAGAGCTTGTTAAAACACAGATTTCTGAGCCCCATCTGCAGAATTTCTGACTCAGTGGATCTGAGGTGAGGCCTGAGAATCTGCCTTACTAACAACTTCCTGAGCGATGATGATGCTTTTGGTTTGAGGACCACACTTTGAGAATCTCTGCCATAGAGTAACTGACAAATGTTCTATACAAAGAGAAGCTGTCAAAATGACCATGTTGTACCAGGTATATTTATCAGAGGCATTTAACAGACACACATAACAGGGACGTTTACAAAAAGGGCCTTTAGGCAGAGTTATTGTCTTAACCTAGAGTCAGTCAAGAGTAGTATTCACGAAGAGGTATACAAATGTCTTCAACGGGTCTGCGCGGGTCTTGTCTTGGCCTGGGATGATTTCCCTCTTCCACAACAGTATTGCATTCAAGCTGAATTCTAAGTAACAATGTTTTGTCCCATTGTAGTTTTGAATCAAATTCCCAACAAATTCCCTTGTTATGACATAATGGCTTTCTGACATATCAGAGCTCATTTTACATTCTTCCAGGTCTGTCTCAATAGTGTGGTTAGGATAGTCTTCTCCTAAAAGTTATCCAGTGAGAAATAACACTCATGAGTCACTGGGGGCCCCTGAATGTGCAGCCTGGACTAAAATCATTGAAAAGGTCATCTTTTCACCTTAGAACAGATGGAAGCAGCTAGAGTAAATGATAGACAGAAGGGGAACAGACTTCATTACACCTTCTGAGTTAATATTGACCTGGGAAAAATACAATGATTTCAAAGTTTGTTCTGATAACTGAGAAAACCTTCTTAGTTAGAGGTAATGCCAACAAGGTGGCTGTTCCCCAAAATTCCTGCTCACATACCATCTGCTCCTGATAAAGGTCAGCAATTAAGAAATGTTAAGAGTAAGTTCTAATTACCTTCCTACCCCTGTGTCTAGTTCCCTTGTTGCTCTTTAAGAGGCTTAATTGAAGCCCACATGTGAATCATATCTTCTGCTGCATGCTGGCTCCTTCTGCCTGAATATGCAGAAATCACCAGAAATCCAAAGTTGCCCTCGGGTAGGTGTCTGATGTTAGAAACTAATCTTATCCTTTTCCGTGTTTCTGTGTACACTCACCTTACTTTACCTGTGTTACTCTGAATGTGGCAGTGGTAGGAGTTCTAAATTTACTTCCCCAGTAATGGCACTTGGCAATTAGCTAATCCTTCTCTTGGATAACCTTGATGATGCAGCGGAAGTGGCAGCCTTTCTCACCAAGCTCTCGCCAAGTGTACTGAGATCCAAGCGGCCCTACCCTATTGGCATTGCCTCTTCTTTTATAAGTCACAGAAACAAATTTTAGAATCTCTATTTTCAGTTGGGAAATTTTACTTCCTGTGTTTTGGGCACTGCCAGTAGAGAACAGAAAAAGAAGAAGAAAATTATTTTGGAAGTAATTTATAACTGCTGAGTCTCTGGCCGTATAGGAATAAGAGTTTGTTTGCCCTCCTACTGCCAGATGAAACTATGACGTTCAGACTCCATGTTGCTATGGTGTTTTTTTTGAGGAGAGATTTACCTCACTGCGCTGACCTGGAAAAGTGCAAAATAATTGTTTCATTGAGGCCATCGTACATATATCTCTACAAGGGGTGCCCAGAATCCACAGGTCTCCACATATCTGTTTATGAAATTTATTTATATCCAGCATCTGTTCAATTTTTTCAGTAATTATTTTAGCAAAATCTGAAGAGCCAGATCCTGATACTTTTCTACTTTATCACATGACTCAAAAATGCAGCAAAATACAGGCAATCATTCTTCATGGAGCACTTACAGGAGCAAAACCATATGCTGTTCTTGTTTGGGATAATTATAAACCATTAAACATTTAAATGTAGCTGTCTTTAAAACTAGTATTCACTCCAAAACAAACAATTTGATGTGAACAACTCAACACCGAGAGTGTCTATGTACAAAACAGTTAATTAGGCTTATGCATGTATCCATGCAAACAATTCCAAATGACTTTCATGTGTTTGCATGAATAATCAAAGTAGGCTATAAATTAATACATTATTATTTTTTCTTTTAAAATAGTCCACCAGGACTTGATGTCACTGAATTTTAGAAGCAGGCTTTCAAATTCTTCTATTCCAGTGATTCTTAAGGTTGCCTATGCATTATAATAAACTTGAGAGTTAAAACATGTATACCTGAACCCCAGGTAAGAATTTGAGATTCTTATTCACCGTGTCCGCAGTGGGAACCTGGCATGTATATTTTCAGATGTTTCACAGATCATTCTAATGGGCATCTTTATTAGTTTCCTAGAGCTGCCATAAAAAGGTACCATAAACTGGGTAGCTTAATACAACTGAAATTTATTACATCACAGTTCAGGAGGCTGGAAGCCAAAAATCAAGATATCGTCAGAGCCATGATCCCTCTGAAAGCTCTGAAAGGGAGGAATCCTTTCTTGCCTCTTTCTAGCTTCTGGTGGTTGCTGGCAATCTGGCATTCCTTGGCTTGTAGCTGCATCACTTCAGTCTCTGCCTCCGTTTCTACACTGCCTTCTTCCCTGTGTATCCCTGTCTCTATGTCTCTCCTTATAAGGACACCAGTCGTTGGACTTTGAACCCACCCTAATCCAGAACGATCTCATCTTAACTTGATTACATCTGTAAGAACCCTATTTCCAAATAAGGTCACATTCCCAGGTACCAGGGGTTAGGAACTGAACATATTTTGGGGTAGGGGAAGTAACACAATTCAACCCACTAAAGCACCCAAAGTGAAGAGTACTGATCTAGTTTCTCTGAAATCCTCTGATACTAATGAGTTTAAAATAGAGAAGTTAAGCAACTTGTGTTAGTTGTCTATTACTCCATAAGAAATTACTCCCCAAATTAAAATAATAAAGCTTTTCTATTTAACAGTTTCTGGGGTCAGGAATCCAGAAGCAGCTTAGTTGGGTGGGTCTAGCTCAGGGTCTTTTATGAGGTTGTACTTAAATTGGCGTCTGAGGTTATAGGGTTGGAGGATCTGCTTTGAATCTCGCTTAGTTCTGCATGTCAATTAGGCCTCAGTTCCTCACCAGGTCAGCCTCTCCATAGGGATGTCCACTGGGATGTTCACCAAAGTGGGGGGTCTGAGAAAAAGAGAAACCAAGACGGAAGCCACAGTGCCTTCACTAACCTAATCTTGAAAGTGACGTGCCGTCACTTCTGCCGTATTTACTTGGTCACACAGACAAACACTAGTACAATGTTAGCTACACAACGGTGAATACCAGGAGGCATAGATCTCTGAGGGCCATCTTGGAAGCTAGCTACCATTGTGGGGAGTCAGGCATTTTGACTTCAGAGCTAGAAGACCAAACCATTGCTACTCAAGGTGTAATCCAAGGGTTAGCACCACTTGGGAGCTGAGTAGAAATGCTGAATGTCAGGCCTCATCTCAGATCTACCTATTATATTTTAATAAGATCTCCAGGTGATTTGTACACACACTATATGCTGAGAAGCACTAGGCTAGAACAAATTACTGATTCACGTACATTGCCTTTTTCAAAGTAATTGCCTTGAGAGGTACATCTATTCTAAAGAGACTGTCATTGCTTGAAATCTGCTGTGAACTTTGCTTTGGGACAGATCATAAGACACCCAAAGAAATCACGTGGCCACACTACCTTACTGTAATCATAACAACATTTTACCCTTTGGTCACACAAATTTTATTTAACTACATTCACTCAAAGAGTTTTGATTTATTTTTAAAACACCAAAAGTCCATTTAAAGAATAAAAATCTATTCTACAGTAAAGACATTAAAAATGTATTGCATTCTCCAAAGATCATTCCCAAATCATAATGCTCTTGTCAGAAACGGTGCTGTACATTTCTATCCTCACAACCTCTTCTGAAGGAAAGATTATGATCTTTCCCTCAAATAATTTGAAGCCAGTGGTGAACTGAATCTAACTAAAAGTATAACACAGCTTAGACCAAAATAAAATACAGATTACCTTAACTCAGGCCCCTATACCAACAGACAGAGAACAAGAGGCATAATGTACAGCAGAACACTGTGCACTGGTTCCCAATCTCAGGAGAGGACTCCAGCTAAATGGAGGATGCAAAGATCATTGCTGTCCCAAACACCAGGAGTAGTCCAACACCTCTGCCCTGAGCATCATGGTATTGGAGTTGCCAAGGAAAACACAATGCAGACAAGCACTGGATGGAACAATGCTTTACTTACATAGAGAAGAGACAGAGAATGATCAGATTCTATAGTGGACTTTGGTTCCCCTTGGTCAGTAGGTTTCTCCTGGCAGTGGACACAGGGCAATTCTCCTATGTGCACCCCTCTTGTGCTACAGTGGAAGGAACCTGTCACCTCCCTGTGGAGGACAGGTATAGCAGTGGGATTGGACAGGTGCCCCATGACACACACACTCAAACGGAACCAAAGAGCACCCACTGAATGTGAAACGGGGAATGGGGGAAGATATTCCAACACAAGGTGATAAGCCTGCGCAGACTGTGTGGGCTCTTCATCTCTTGGTAAGGAAGTGTTCTAGGCCCAACGCTCATCCTTATATGCCTGAGGAAGAGTCAAAAGACTGTAAGCATGGGACTGCCTTTCCTAACACATAAACTTTTATAGGCGGCAAACAACATTTCTTTAATGTCCTATTGTTTTTCGTTTTTTTTACACACAGTGATGAAAACTTATAAGACACAAAGCAGTAAGAAAAAAAATTACATATAGTCAGAAGGGGAAAGAGTCAATAAAATCAGACTCAGAGATGGCCCAGATGTTGGAATTTTCACACAAAGACTTTAAATAACTATGAGAAATATGTTAAGTGTTCTAGAGGAAAGGTGAACAACTTAAGGGAAACAGGAGAGAGATGGAAACTATAGAGAAGAACTAAATGGGATTCCTAGGGATGGAAAATATGTGATACAAATTGTGAAGAACTCATTTGATGAGCCAATGTGGTCTCGGCACAGATGGGGAAGGATTCAGTGAAACTGAATCAAGGTCAATAGATGTTATCAAATCTGAAACCTATGAACATAGACAGCAATACACAAAAAGGATAAGATGCCATGATCAAGCAGAGTTTATCTCAGAAATGTTGTTTGTTTAGCACTAACATTTTACCAATTTAATTACCACATTGGAAGAAAATATCATAAATTAAACTCAATCGAATCAGAACAGACATTTGATAAAATTTGGCACCCATTTTCATAAGAACTTTCAGCTAATGGGAAATGAAAGGAAACTTCTTCAGTGTGATTTAGCACACTTATGAAAAACCTACAGCCAACATCATACTTAATGATGAACATTCATCACTTTTCCTTTGAGATTGGGAATAGTGGAAGGACGTCAACTCTGACTACTAAGTTATGGCATAATACTACCATATATCTTAGAACCACAGGTTCTTACCAAGTAAACTGAGGTATTCTTATCCAGGAAAGTCTTATCCTCCACTTCTCTTTTTTTCCCCTAGAAATTTGAGGGTAAACATACTGTGTTGGCAGTCTCAAACTTTGATGTCCCTCAGGGTCTCAGGACACCATTCATTTTATTAATTCAGAGTCCACTATGTGTCAGGAATTGTGCTAAGTGATGGGGAATTATTTACAGTATTTGTCTTTAAAGAACATACAGGTGGGTGGAACAAGTAAATTAATAAATAGAAATTTACAATAGAGTTGACAATGTGCTATTACAGAGATAAGCACAGGCTAACATGGACACATAGGAGGGCATTGACGTATTCTGGGAAGGAGAGGCCAGGGGGAGGTAAGGAAAGTCTTCCAGGAGCAGGTGAATATTAATACTCAGATTTGACTGCTCACCAATTGTGTCTTGTTATAAGGTCCCAAGTCATAAGCAACAAATTCAATGCAGCCAGAAGAATTTCCTAGCGAGCCCATGTGCACTTGGCCTTGTTTGTTAGCAATAAGCCAGAGACCACATACATTCATTTATTCCCACTTTAGGGCAAGAGAGTATGAATCCAGTCTCAGCCTAGTCAAGGCTCAATGGTCCAGTGCAACACTGTTGGGCCTTCTTTTGACTTGGACACTGAGGGTAACCACTCATGTTGGTCAGTCCTTCCTGGTCTTGGTCTTACTTTGTCTAGAACCATCTGACTCACTCATAATTTTCTGTACTCACTATTCCCAATTCATGTGTACAGACAGGACTGGATAAAAGGCAGACAGTAACATCTTTACACGTTCCCACAGAAGAAGAAAGGAGAGTGAAGAGGTGTTTCGACAGAACTATAAATTTAAAGGCTCCCAGGTAAGAAAATCATGGCTTTTTCAGGGAACTGCTTCAGAACGACCGGACTTTGAATGGCGAGTGTGGAGGCAGGAGGAAGGGGTGGAGTTGAACAGGGAAGCAGGGGCCAGGGGATAAAAGGAATAGATGTCACACTGGGGATTAAACTTTTCTTTCCCTTAGGCCAATGGAGAGCTATTGAAAGATTTAAGAAAGGAATTGTGTCACTGCATGATTCAGTTTTGTTCTAAGAAATAGTACCCTAGTGACAATGTGAAAAGTGAACTTAAGGGGGCAAGATGGGAGTCTTGGAAACCATTTAGGAAATTATTACCATGGTGGACTGCAAAATGATGACGCCATAATTCAAGGTGCTGGTGCTCAGGTGGAGAGGAAAGGACAGATCAGAGACTGAACAGACAGCACTTAGTGGTTAATTGGACGTGAGGGGTGACATTGCATAATTATGTTCGAGCTCTTCCTCCTTCATCGTTCATCAAAGGATGCTTTTGTAACACCATGTTACTCTCCTATGTTTTAGACTTCTTCACCAAAGCATGCATTTCTCAATTACCTTGTTAAAAGTCTGAAAATGTCCATCCATTTATAATGTATTTTGTTGGCACTTTCTAGGATAGCAAAAATAAAATGTATCTTTGAATAAACTATCATATCACTTTCCAGCAAAAAACCTGAACATAATACTCAAGTATACGTAAGATAAACACAAGACAAACTTTCATCTATTGTGATACATCTTTATGTGTTTATTTCAGTGGAAACTTGAACCGAAAGAAATCTAAGAAAATAAATATTTTAAATAATTTTCTGGTTAACCATAAATAAACTAGAATTTTCTCTTTATATCAATATTCCTTATTGAAAATCTTACTAAAATTAAACTATTAATCCCTTGCTTTACTAACTACATAATACCAAACATAATTTAGTTTTTTGAGTCAAGGTTATTTTTGTATCCTTAACTCATTATTGTAAATATCAATGATTAATGACCCTTCAACTCCCTCTGTACTCAGTAATGACTTGATTCATTAAGCACACCAAAGGAAGAGTAAGATCGAGTTTCTTTAAGAAATGAATAATCTACTGTAGAAAATAGCATAGCTTCAAGGGGGGAATTTTAGACTTAGCTGTCAGGAACACTACCGAATTTAGACAGCGTGGTGTAGGGGCGTGCATTTTCACTTGTGGATGTGGAGGCTGCAGTAGCGCAAAGGCCTTGAGGAAGGGCCTGCCTCAAGTGTTCAAGGAACAGCAACGAGGTGAGCATGGCTACAACTGAGTGAGCCAGGAAGGAAGCAGAGGGATAAGGTCTGAGAAGTAACCAGCTTGGTGGTTTTAAAACGTAATTCCCAAATTCTTTGACATTCCTGCCATGGAGAGCAGAGCCCAGTCCCTTCGCCTTGAAGCTAGGCCTGGTGACTGAGTGGCCAATATGGTTATAGTTAGTCTGTGCCAGTGTCTAGGTCCAGACCTCCAGAAATTCACACTTTCTGCCTATGGTTCCTTGGGATGCTTGCTCTTGGAGCACGGCTGCCAGGCTGTGGGAAGTGCAGCCAGGTGGAGAGGCTACTTATAGGTTCCAGCTAACAGACCACTGATGGCCCGGCCAGTTGTCAGACCTGTAATTGGGAAAGCCTGTCAGATGACTCCAGCCCAGTCACCATTGGACTCTAAGTGCACGAGAGAACCCGAGAGAGAACCACCAGGCTAAGCCCAATCAACCCCAGAACCATGGGAGAGAATAACAAAGTGATCAGTTTGTTCATCCACTAACTTTTGGGGTGGTTTGTCACACAGTGATAGATAAGTAATCAGAATGCAGGTTCTATATGTAGTAAGGCTTTTGAGGCCATTGTAAGGCTTCGAACCTGAGGTTACAGAGACTTCCACATTTGAGCTGAAGATTGATCTGATTTGACTTATGTTTTAAAAGGATGACTGTAAGTGCTGATTTGGTAAGACAATGTAAAGGATAAGGGATGAAAGCAAGGAAATTAGGCTACTGATCTTTCTGGGGTGTGAGTTCACAGTGTTTTGGATCAAGGCGGTAGCGGTGAAGTGGGTAAGAACTGGTCACAGTCAGGGCATGTCTTAAGGGAGACTTAACAGGATTTCCTGAAAACATTGATGCAGGCGTGGTCCACTTTTATATGCACATTCTCGCAGGAGTCAGCCCTATTTACAAATATCTTCCTCTTAGTACAGATCATGGGATATACATAATTTTTGCCTTGTTTCAGACTATTTATTAACATATTTGAATGGAATGTTGGAACAGCAGGTAGTTGCTGTTTCTATACATTCCATTTCATTCTATGGAACGTATTTTACTCATTCACTGGTGGCCATTTTTACAGGTGTCTGTAAACTACAACAAATAAGTACTCCCTCTCCCATATGCATTTAAAGTAAGATAAATGAAAATTAAAGAAAGAGTGGGCTAGATGTTACCTGGAGCCCATCTAGATGTTTTCACCTGATATCACTCACCTAGGGAGAGACTTAATTAGATGGCTACTGTTCCCACTGTTATGCTGGGAAAAATTTCATTTCAGTGAATTATCTTGTCTTATAAAAGATATATATATAACTAAGGCCTACGGGAAGCCATGCACACTTTGTAGCAGCTTCCACATTTGTTACACTCTTGTAAAAATATAGTATACCAAGTCAATTATGCATTAAAACAAAGTTTGCTTTCTGTGAATTCTTTGTTCAAAAATGATGAAAAGAACAAGTTGAGGGCAAAGGCCCAGGAGGTGAAAAATGACAAAAGAAATAATGCAAAAGCAATACAAAATAACAGAGAAAGGAAGAATTCTGGGATTCTGGATATAAATGTGTTTAGGGAAGAAGAGCTGATGAAATTATGAGTTGTCATCACAAATATAAATAACTCGGCTCTGTGAGACCAACTGCTCACAAGCTTCCCTCTAACACTGAAGGGGGAGCATGTGTCACATCAATCTGAGCTAAGCTCGCCTCGTCCAGCCTGAAGGTCTGACCCAGTCCAGCAATCATTCGTACAACTGTAAAGGACAATATCGCAATGAAGAGGACCGCCAGTCTACCAGGTAATGCTTAATTTTGCTGGATGAGATCTCAAAATTCAACCCATAAGACACCAAATACTAGCCACGTGGAAAGTACCCTTCACAACTTACATTTGAGAGCATTAAGCATGGAAAATGGAAAAGTGGTACTTTTACTATGACTTTGCATTCAAAGATTAAGAGCAGCTCTATCAGAATTTCTAAAAATTTAAAAATAAAAGGAAGATGCGATGTCTGGTTATAATAGCTGCTGGACAATAAGCAACACCTTTTCAGGGGGTAAGAAATGAAGCATGAAAATATAGTAGAGGGACATCAGAGAGCCACATGAAGAAAGTTTTGAAATTATAACCTATTTAGGGCTTTGGGAAGAGAATGTCTTGCCAAATGCAGAGCGTCATCTATCGTATTCTGAAATATTATTTCTTCTCTTTATTATTCAAATGTATTTATTGAGAATAAGCTTTGTAATACTCATTGTTGTTATAAAAAAGTGAAGTGCCATATAGTGGAAGGAATTATTAGAGTTCTAGACATTTCTCTGTCACCAGTGAGTAAACCTGGGTGATTCATGGCCTGTCTGGTCAGTTTCCCCATCAGTGGAAGTGTAGTTGAGACACCTCTTCTCACAGCCCTCCTCAAGCCCCTATTTTGTTTTGTTTTTTGGTTGGCTTACCCCCAACCATGGTGGGGAAATGCAGGGGTTGGTCCTTGGTTACTTTGCATTTGCACATGTGTCCAGCATCGCTGGGGCCTCCCCTCGCGACAATGCTGACCACCTTCTAGAATTCCTCCCCTCTCTGGGGTACAGCCTGCTATCTACAGTTAGCGGAGAGGTGGAGGCCATCCTCTTTGTCATCTAGGTCCTTCAAATAAATCAAGACCGTAACACCAAGATAGCAGGCCCCGGGGACTATATTATTGAAGCACTGGGGTACATTAAAAGATAAATCATGATGGAGGAGGGCAAAAGTCAACATTATGCACTAAATCTCTTTTCCAGAGTAAGTCCTGCACAGAGTGAAAGTACCATCCTGGAGTGCATCTTCCTCCTTAGTGTGACTTCCCAGCCCTCAGTTTCTAGGACAGTTCTGGTGGGAACCAGGGAAGGAGCTCTGAGCTTCAGACCCCTTCACAGAGAGTGGGGATGAGTCTGTCAGGCCCTGTCGCTTGTGCGGCACTGTTAAGTGTAATAGCATCCATCTCTAGAGCTCGTACTTCTAAATTTTTAGTGGTTATGTATGTTGAATTACCACATATGTTTCATCTCCCCCAAACAAGTTTCATTCATTCATTGATTCACTCATTCATTTTTCAAGTATTAAATGACAGCCTATTCTCTGTTAATAGTAAAATAGTAAACAAGTCATGTAAGCAAGAAAATCTTGGATTGTGATCAGTGCTCCTAATATATTAAAGAGGGAGATGAGTGAGAGCTGCATAGAGGGGGTGCTATTTTAGGTAAGAAAATCAAGAAGTTCTCCCTGACGGACTAATGTCTGAGCTGAGACTTTGTATATGAAATTAACCTACCTTGAAAGTTTTTGTTGAAAATTAAATGACATAATGTGTTCGAGATAATTACTGCTTCACGGCTCATAGTTAGTGCTCAATAAATAATAGCATCCATTATCCGTGTTATTTTTGCCATTAATCTTCATAACAGCCTAGCAAAATGGACTAAGAAGCTACTATTGATTCTATTTTATAGATGACAAAACTGTAACTCAGAGAAGTTAAGAGACTTTTCTCTGGGCACACAACTTGTAAATGGTAGAGCCAGGACTCAAACCTCAGCCTTTTGACTGTAGATAGATAGATAGATAGATAGATAGATAGATAGAGGATAGATGGATAGATGATAGATAGAGAACGATTTATTTTAATAAATGAACAAAAAGGATGAATAGGATAAGTAGATATAGACATAGATGATACAGATATAGATATTGATATCGATATAGATATAGATATATCCCTATATCCTAGCAAGAGTTGATGTAGCAGACTTGAGTCTGAGCCATTCTGGAGGGAGAATGTCTTCTTTTACATGGACCTCAGTCTTTTCTCTCAAGGCCTTCAACTGACTGGATGAGGCCCACCCACCTTATGGAAGGATTTATTTTATTCAAAGTCTATTGATTTAAATATTAATCACATTAAAAAAATATCTCCACAGCAATATCTAGACTGACATTGTCAAACAACAGGGCACGCTAGTCTAGTCAAGTTAACATATAAAATTATTTTTCTATCTATCTACCTACTTACCTACTTACCTAGGAGTGCTTACGACCTTTTGTCATGGGGATTTACATTAAGCTGTTGAATAAAAAGAAGCTCTCTATTAGTTTTGGCTGTGGGTTTGGGAGATACAGGCAGACTCAGAGTCCTGGCAAGCATTCTTCCACAGATGCTCCTTGATAGAATGCGCTTCTTGTTCTAGACGCCATTATAAATCATATTTTATTTCAGTTGCATGCATTGCAGTGGCTGTGCACCACTGTTCAAGGTATCTGGTATAAACATTCTATTTTTTTTCCTTCAGCTCAACTGAACAAACCAAACGCTATCACAAAATAATTTCCCACAAACTCATTCTAACATTTCAATATCAAAGAGACCCCAAAAGGAGAAAGCTTGCCTTCCCCTTGTGTATGTATATGAGGGTATGAGTTTGGTTCTTGGTCATTCATTAAATTATGTAAAACAGAATGTTTTGGAAGTTTAATAAAGAAATTGGTTGTCAAAATAAGGCGTCTCAGTTCCAGTCACTGTTTCTGTAACATAACGCCTGGATACTAATTGTAAGATAATAATTCGAAATGTATACAATGACTTATGCATGTAAATAGTATTTGCAACTGAAATTTGAAAATGAACACTAACTGAATATTTAATGATAGGCAAATAGCTAAATATATTAGAGTACGTTTTTCAGCACTTCAAAATATTTTATGAGACTGTTTTGAAGACATTGGAAACTTGTAAATTTATAAATTCATGCAATTAAAGTAGAATTTTCTCTTTATTCGTCTCTATTTATAATATCTTAAGTATGTAAAAAATGCGTAGGCTACAGAGATATTTACCTAAAAAATATATAGATATTATCTATAATGAGTATTATCTCTGGATAGAAATAGTATGGATGATTTTATTTTGCTTCTTAAATTATCTTTATTAAATTAGCCTTTATGCCACACTTATACACTTTTATAATAACAAAAATAAACAAATTTAGCCTACAAGCAAAAATAAAAGGAAAAAAATCCTAGGTATCCTGGCTCCATGTGGTGAGCTTAAGTGGTATATTTTGTGGCATGTCATCTCTTTTTGATGCTCAGTCTTTTATACACTGGAATACATGGTGATATGCCCAGTGCATTCCATTGGCTATCAAACTTTTATAGTTTAATTTAGGAAAGTAATTCTAGAAAAAAATAAAACCATTTCTCAGTTTTACTTTGTACCTCTAGATCTTTGTACCATGAAGCTTCTCTTAAAATTGACGAGAAATTTGTGTGACTATGCTCATATTTTTTCCCTGCCTGGAATGCTTGCATCGTCTCTCATTCACTTTGGTCTACCTTCAAGGTCCTGCACAAGCCTTGACACGTCCAAGAAGTTCTCTCAGACACCTCAAGTTCAGAGTAATCTTTCTTTCTCACATTCAGCCATCATGAGTTTGCAGTAATTGTAAAGGTTAATTCTCCACCTGAACCCTTGACTCCATCTCCTTTCTCTTCCATTCGTTGTTGTTTATTTCCATTAAAATGTCCTTCAGACTTACCAGTGCGTCCTTTTCTTTAGAGCATACACCTGTTGAAGCCTCTCACCACACACCATTTCAGCAAGCTCGCCTACTTCCCCTGGCCTTCCCAGACAAGCTGGCCCGTGATGTCTCCACTTCCTCTTTCTTTAAGTCATAGAGGCCAGACTTTAACCCTCAGGAGGTATCTGAACCTGTATTTCAGAAGGTCACTCATAACCTTCTAATTCTAAAACCCAATTGGTGATTTTCAGTGTTTTTCTCATGTGATCTTCATGTGGTGATTGAATTGTTGGCCACCACTGCTGTGTGAAAAGCTTTTCCTTTGGCTGCCGCCCCACTCTCTCCTTATTTTCTTTCTACTTTTCAGAGCACTCCACATTACTCTTCTTTACTGGATGCTGTCTGTTCCATCTAATTTGGGATTTGTGTTCCCCAGGATTATGGTTTTCCAAATTTCCTTCCCTGTCTTCAGTTTATTGTATCTACTTTCTTTGAGTGACTCTGTCCACTCCCAGGGTTTCAACTAGCATCAACAAGATAATGACTCTCAATGATGTCAATCAGGATGGAGTTTTTCTCCTGTGTTCTATGCTTATATCTCTATCTATTCTATGAACATGTACACTTGAATTTTCCATAGATACCTGAAACACCACGTTAAGATTGAAATAATTAAAAACAACTCTTACCCCCTCCCCTAATAATAATTCGATCATTTTTTCATGTTCCTCTTCATGTTTGGTAGCATCACCATCGACCCAATACCTGAGAAAGAATCCTTATATACCTTCAGTTCCTCTCCCTTTCACCCACTGTCCTCAACCTGCTCCCATAATATCAATTAAATATTCATCATCATTTAGCAAAATTATAACCCCCTACCTTATTTCCCTGCCTCTATCCCACTCGCATATAATCATCTTCCACACCAAAGTCAGAGTTCTACTTTATTTTTAGTGTTATCACTATTTCCAATAACCATTTATTTGGCTTCCACTATCCTATGAAGCCTGATCTACTTAGGAGGGCACAGGAGAACTTCCTTGATTAATCCTCTCCACACCTCCAGAAAGGTCATTGGCTTTGCCTGTTGGTGTGCCTAGATACTGCCCTGCTAGTAACCTATGTTTTTAATCTACACTTCTACTACCTTCTGGTCTTCAAACATACCACAGTTTGTTCTGTCCACCTGATACATACATCCTGCAAAGATCTGCCTATAAAATTGCTATTTATCTATAAATTCCTTCTCAGAAATAACCTTATGAAAAACTTTTCCTGAAACACCCACCCAGAAGGAACTAGTGAATCTCACATGTTTCTGTGCTTGTTCATCCTCTTCATCTTGTTCAAAATGAATTTTTTTTTTTTACTACACAGTCTTTATTACTAAAACATGAAATGTCTTCCCAACATAATTATAAGATTCTTGAAGATAATCTGATTTTTCTTTTGAATACCCTATAACATTTAGTACGAGGGTAAACTACAAGTTCTGATCAATGAATATTTAGTGTATGGATTTCACCACTCAGAATTCCCTTTGGTGGATCGCATGAGTCTGCTTCAGTTATTCAGTTCATTTGTCTATAATTCATCACGTGTCCACAACAACAAATAAAGGTCATTGGGTTTCATTGTTGGTTTATGGCTTGGGACTGCCCTGCTATTTTCTTGTTATCTGTCTTGGGGGGATGAGCTTAGGAAGGTTTTTTTTGCAAGAGGAAAACAAATATGAATTGCATCTTCTGGGAATTTTGGGACTTGTGATTTTTATTTCAAAATGTCTGGCTAGCCCCAGGCAAAATAATGAAATTTGTCATTTGCTTTGGGGACACTCCCACTGGCTCTTACAATATCTTGCCCCTTCTCCTTATAGTCTCATTTTTCCACTTACATCTCCAGGGTACATGATGCTCTCTGGGTCTCCTCATGAAAACCCAACCTTGATAATCATCGCAGGTTACTATCCTTTCTTGAAACTCTTATTCCTTCACACTGTGATTATATGTTTCTTTTACTGATCTAATAGATTAGGGGGCCTTAGATGTGAGTGATTAAAAACACTTTAATCTGCTACCAGTCAGAGATACACTTGAATTTTAAAGACGATCTTTGAAGATACTTGGTTTTTAGTTGTATCTTTCTAAGGGTGAAATTTCAGTTGCTTGGGGTAGGCAGAGGAAGGCACTAAGACGTCCTGGCACAAAGGGAGCTAGCTATTCTCTTAGTCAAACAGTATTTATCAGAATGTGTACTGGGAGTTGGCAAAATTCGAGGTTAAGTGTACAGTCCTCCATAAGACTGCCCTCACTTCAGGTGCCAGCTGCAAGTTTGGGGGTCCCCAGAGCCACCGTCAATTCTGACCAGTTGGCTACAAATTCAGGGTTTCCCATGACTCCCTTCAGGTTCAATAATTTACAGGAAAGACTCGAAGAACTTACTGAAAGCCCCATGCTTACAATTACCTTTATTATAGCAACAGGATACAAACTAGAACCAGCCCAGAGGAGAGATACAAAGTTTGGGAGAGTCCCAAATGCAGTTTCCAGGGATGTGTTACCCTCTCAGAATCAAAGTGTGACAACATTCAAAGACAATACCCAAATCCTTTATTACACAATAATAAATACACAAATTTAACAACTTTCTTACTGAGCAGAAGAAAATTTAGCTCCTTAGATTTCCACATGTACAGTTTTAAACCATACATTTTAAAAGGTCAGTGGTCATAGTTTATAAAGTATCTATCTCTTCCTTCTATATTACATTTATTAAAATAAGTAAAACAAAATACCAAGCAATCAAATATCGTTCATTTCCTAGATTTCCACTTAAAACAGAGGAGAAATACTTTCTGCTGCCAAGTCATTTAAAAAAAAAGTTAACAACGCTTTTCACTATCTGAATTGAAATCCTGAAAAATGGAAGAGGAAACTATAAACTTAAGAGTCAGTGAAAACTCAAAATGATCAAAGACCTAAGTTTGAGAGGTAATACTATAAAACTGGGAAGAAAGCATAGAGGAAAATCTTTGACCTTGAATTTTTTTATTGTTGTTGTTGAGGAAGATTTTCCCTGAGCTAATATCGATGGCCAATCTTCCTCTTTTTGCTTCAGGAAGATTTGCCCTGAGCTAACAGCTGTGCCAGTCTTCCTCTATTTTGTATGTGGGTTGCCACCACAGCATGGCTGATGAGTGGTGTAGATCTACACCCGGAATCTGAATCTGGGCTGCCAACGTGGAGCATGTAGAACTATGCCATGGGGCCGGCCCCTCTATGACCTTGAATTTGGCAATGATTTTTCAAATATGACACCAAAAGCCAGGCAACAAAAGAAAAAATAGATAAATTGAACTTCATTAAAATTAAAAACCTTTGTGCATCAAAGGACACTATCAAGAGAGTGAAGACAACCCACAGAATGGGAGGAAATTTTTGCAAATCATACACCTGATATGAGTTTAATATTGAGACTAAATAACTACAACTTAATGACAACAAAAACAAACAATCCAATTAAACAATGGGCAAAGGACTTAAATAGACATTTCTCCCAAGAAGATATGTAAATGGTTAATAAACACATGAAAAGATACTGAACATCGCTAATAATAAGGGAAATGCAAATCAAAACCACAATGAGATACCACCTCACGCTGAATAGGGTAGCTGCTATCAAAAAAACACACAAAACAACAACAACAATCCCCGAAAATAACAAGTGCTGGTGAGGATGTGGAGAAATTGAAACCCTTGTGCACAATTAAAACTTTGTGGGAATATAAAATGGTACATTTGCTATGGAAAATTGTATGGTGGTTCCTCAAAAAATAAAAAAATAGAATTATCACATGATCCAGCAATTCCCCTTCTGAGTATATACCTGAAAGACTTGAAAGCAGGGTCTCAAAGATACATTTGTACACTCATGTTCGTAGCAGCATTATTCACAAAAGCCAAAAGGTGGAAGCAACCCAAGTGTCCATCAACAGATGATTGAATAAACAAAATGTGGGGTATATATACAATGGAATATTATTAAGCAATCAAAAAGAATGAAGTTTTGACACACATTACAAAATGGATGGACCTTGAAAACATTATATTTACTGAAATAAGCTAGACACAAAGGAAAACTATTGTATGATTACACTTATATGAGGTATCTAGAATAGGCAAATTCTTAGGGACAGAAATTCTTACCAGGATCTGGGAGGAGGAGGCAGTGAGGAGTTATTCCTTAATAGGTACAGAGTTTCTATTTGAGATGATGAAAAATTTCTGGAAATAGATAGTTGTGATGGATAACAAAGGGGAACAAAATTTGCCACTGCAAAATGAGTTTCTTTAACACAAGAATTATTTTAGGCTGGTTATGTTTGAGAAACAAAAGACTCAAAAAGTTTTCCTTGTTACCTCCCCTTGAACTGCCTAAAAGAATTTAGATAAATGTCCTGTAACAGGAACAGAGCTGTTACCAGAGATGTCTACAAAGAATATGGGCTAAGTGTGGTGGGCAAGGCTCGGCAGAGCTTAGAGAACAGAATCCTCTCCATGTCCTATTGTCTCTGCAAAGCAGGCAAACATTTGTTTACCAAATGTTTGCTTTTCCATCTCCATGTGAATTGCCTTCCTTCCTTTTGAAGTCCCAAACCACTACCCCCAATATCCTCTTTTGTCTTTAGCTGAAGATAGTATTTATTTAATAATAAGATAGTATAGTAAGATATAGTAAGATAGTAAGATAGTATATACACAAAGCGGTGGCTTTGGCCGTTTTGGCAAGGTACTCAGTTTTCTTGGTTCTCTCCCATGTACACATGCTATTAACTTTGTTTGATTTTCTCCTGATAATCGATCCAACGTCAATTTAATTCTTAGACCAGCCAGAAGAACCTAGAAGGGTAGAGGAAAATTTCTTTCTCCCCTACAATACACAACATTGTGTATGTACTTTATAACACTGAATTATACACTTAAAAATGGTTAAAATTTTATGTTATGTAATTGTTATCACAGTTGAAAAAAAGAGTCAGTGTAGTAAACTTTCAGAGAAAGAGTGAAAAATAGAACATGTCATTGTTAAACAACTAGATACTAAAAACATAGAATAAAAAGTTTATTAAGTTTGCTAACTACAGAGAGCCTTTCAAATGGGCCTCTACACAGGGAAGAAAAGAAAGTGATATAAGAAGTTATATTCTTTTCTGCTTTGAAATTTTGTTATTATGTGTAATCAAGATTGCATGCCCTACTCCAGGCTGATTGGATCAGTTCTAAACAAAGATCATAGAAATTACACTACCGAAAACTTCAAGACCCTATTTCCCTCAATTTGAAGATGTTTGTGGCTCTATATAGCTGTCTATTGCAATTTAACTTATCTGAAGAATAGCGTGGAAGGAAGAATAATGGTGCCTCGAAGATGCCCATTACCTGATCCCCAGAACCTGTCAATATGTTATGGTTGCATAGCAAAGGGAACTGTCGGTGTCACAATCCAATGTACATATCAGGATAGATGAGGAGAGGGCTGATGGCCACTCTTTTATTATAACTAGCGTTTCAATAAATACATAGCTTACATCTGTTAAACATACACAGCTGTTCTGGATGAAGTAATTAGCGAATGCCAAGAATTCTTAGTGATTTCTCAAGGAGCCCTCCCTCGGCCTCTGTTTTGATATTATCATATTATTGCTGTGCTTGTATATTTTTATCTCGGAGGAGGCAAGGTCTCCTAGGCAATGGCCCCTCCTGCTCCTGATATCGGTATCGTGTCTCCATCTGTGCCCCCAGGCAACTGCACCTGTCTTAGGTTGCCTCCACCTGGAGGTCTTACCCATCATTGGCTGACCGGCCTTCTCACCTCTGGGTCACAGTTTGTTGGCAAGCCTTTTCCAGTGATTATTAACCCTTCCTGCATCGGGGGCGGCTACAACACGATTCCAATTACAGTTCTTGAGAAAGGGAGGGGAGCCCTTTCTCAAGGTGTGAAGGCGATCTCTCAAGGGGATTATCCAGGTGTGCTGGATCCAATCACACTGGCCTTAAAAACAGAAACTTCTCTGGCTGTAGTCAGGGAGATGCAGCAGAAGAGAAAGGCAGTGGATCGATGAGGCAGAGAAATTTGAAACAAAAGCAGGGCTCGAGCCCCTATTCCTTGTTTTGAAGATAGAGGAAGGTGGTCACGAGCACAGGACTGCTGTCGCTTCTAGGAGCTGAGAACGGCCCTCAGCCAACAGCCAGCATGGATACGGGAACCTTGGTAGTACATCCCCATGGAATTGAACTCGGCCAATGGATGGAATCTACAAGAATCTGGAAATGGATTCTTTTCTGGAACCTCCAGAAAAAACCTAGACCTGCTGGCACCTTGGTCTTGGCCTTGTGGGCCCCAGAGTAGATGAGCCAGCCAAGATAACTGGACTTCTGGCCTAGGGAACTGTGAGACAATAAGTCTGTGTTGTTTAAACTGATAAATTTGTGGTAACCTTTTATGGTAGTGATAGAAACTATACAAATAATAAATCAGGAAATATTGCAGTGCTTATAAATACATCTAAATTTCTCTGAAACACTATTCAGCAACCAAAATGATATCACTTCCAAACATTTTCACCTTTCCATTCAGATAGTTTCCTGATGTTTGATAGTCTTTGAAATTAAGCAACATAACTCCAAAGTTTCTGAAATTGAGTTCTTTTTCCTTGGCATGTCTTGACTTTTTATAAAGGGCACCCAAGAAAACCAAGAGACAACAAGAAAAATAAATGAATATTGTTATTATTTTCCTGGTGCATTAGCAAAATCTCAAGGTAAATATTGAATATTTGATGTTGAATAATAATGACTCAGGAGATGATTTCTCACTTGCAGAATAAAATCACTTTAACTGGATAGAAAGCAGGACTTCTGTCCACTTTACTTGATGGCACTCTGAGAGCTATTCACTTTGGGATTTGCTCCAAGCCTCATGGTCAAGATCACTGAGGTAATGCCACAAGTCTAGAGGAAGTATCTCAGGGATGGAGAATGCACACAGATATGGTTCACATGCAAGTGAATTGAAATAGAGATGTCCTTTTCCTTTCTGAAATATTCCTGCCAAGCTTGCTCCTCATCCAGAGCGTTAGTTTCTTATTGCTCCATAAAAAATTACCATAAACTTAGTGGTTAAAACAACACACATTTCTTACCCCAGAGTCTCTGAAGGTCAGGAGTGCTGGCACAGGACTGGGTTCTCTTCTCAAGATGAACTAGGGCTGCAATCAAGGTGTTGGCTGAACTGTGTTTCATTCGGCTTAGCCGGGAATGTATCTGCTTTTAAGCTCATCCAGGCTGTTGCAGAATTCATTTCCTTGTGGCTGTGTGACTGAAGGCCCTGACGGTTTACTGGCTGTCAGCTCTCATCTGAGGCTGCCTTCAGGTCCTACAGACCACCAGTGATGCCTTGCCATGTGGGCTTTCTCGACATAGCTGCTTATTTCATCAAGCCAGCAAGGAGAAGCTTAAAGCAAGTTGGCTAGCAAGATTCATATGCTGGAATGTAATCACAGAGGTGACATCCCATCACCTTTTTCATATTCCATTAGTTAGAAACAAGTCACAGGCTCCACCCACAGGCAAAAGGAGGGGATTATGCAAGGTCATGTTTGCCAGAAGGCAGGGAGCTTTAGGGTCACCTCAGGGGCTGTCTCTTACACCCAGTTAAAGATGTCATGATTTTATGTTATTTTTCTATGCTTAGAAAATGAAAAGATAACCAGACCGGGGTCGATTTTTTTTTTAAATTCCTGCACTCATTTAGAGGTAAATCTGGTAAGCTTTGGTTAAAAGCACTGACTTTGGAGTATTTACATAGACCTGGGACTAAATACCAGTTCTAATGTGCACTTTGGGGCTAGTTGTTTGCTGAAAATCTTGACTTACTCTTGCAGAAAATGCAGATAAAACTACTTTCTAACAGGATTTTTGCGTGTGTGAGAATTAAGTACAGAACGGATGTAGCATATCTAGTAAAGTGAGACAACACAAATTACTTATTTTATATATTTTTCATCTTTATTAAAAAAAAGAAATATCTTCCTGATTCTCAGGCAAGGGTCAAAGTTCGTATCCAGGCAAAATTAATATCTGCTTTACATGGTATCTGTAGCATAAACCAGCCTGTCAAACTGATAAAATACATGCTCTGTAAAGAGATTTACTGATTACACATTTCATTTTAAGTCATTCTTTATTAATCCATAACACAAGTTTTTGGAAACTTCAATTTCACAAATTTCTATCTTACAAGAAACACCAAACATAAACCTCACATTTTAAGTAAATTTTTCTCTAAAATCGCATTGAACTGAATCCCGATCTCTCTCTACATATATTTATTTATTTAGGAGACATTGCAAAATAATTGAAACTCCTCTACAATTTTTTTCTTTCTGTTTCTTCACTGATTTCCTTTCAAGTAATGACTTTGTCTGCATGAAGTATGAAACCTTGGGAGTACTTAAACAAACAAATCAAATGGTGGTGGAGGGGGCAATTTTTCTAACAACCATTATCTTGTTATGCCATGTGGGCCCCATTCAGTTTCACATAAACTGTGGGAATATAACTCGTGGTTCATGGTATGGGTTCATGTACCAGCTGAATTTATTTTTGTCAATTAACAGCTGCATATGCTGCTGAGATCCTTTGGTTAATATATGGCATTTAGTTCATGTTACAGCATCCAATACATATCACACCAGGCCATGGCTGTCTTGCAGAGAACAGTTTTATTGTAGTCATTATTGTGGTCAGAGGATATTTCCTGTTAGCTTTTTATTTTTGGACTTCACTCATCGTAGACATAGAGCTAACTAGACAGGTAGGTAGGTAGATAGATAGACAGATAGATGGATACTTCTTGATACAGATAGATACTAGATCATTTTGGCAATTGAACAATATTAAAAATATTGCATTGAGAAATTTGTTGAATAGAATTTTTATAAATTAGGTAAAGTATATATTAGAATCGGAGAAGAAAATTCATTCATGATTTGATGGTTTAGGTCTATTTTTGTCTATGTTTTCACAACCTTTTTCTTTATAATTCTTTGTACTTCACCTCTATTGTTAAAATGAGCGTGAAATTCAAGAAAGAGATTCAGACTTGTAATTCAAAGACCTGGGGCCAGGTCTCAAACCTAGTAATCATTCTGGCATGTCATGGAATTCCTTTCAGCCTCAGCCCCCTCTTCTATAAAATGGGATTGTGAAACTTCTGCCCTACCTACCAGACACAATTGTTAGCATGATTGAAAATGCATACATAAGGCGTTTGATGTGTCTCACACATTATCCCTGTCTCCAGGTCCAGAGGATGTGGATATGTTGCCCTGGGACTCTGGGGCTCAGTCTGGACCAGCCACATAAACACAAAATTCCTTTGAATTGCCAGTTTTTTAAAATGAAAAATGGATGTTACTTTTCAATTCTACTCCTTAATATATTGTATTAACTTTAATAAAATTTTGTTATGTATTCACCTCTGAGTGAAATTGATGCCGTGCAAAGACGTACTTTGGCTTTAAGCGTTTCCTAGAGTACGGCTGCTTTGTAAATACAACTGCTTTTCAATTGTAAACATTTTACACATCTGAATTATTTTTAAGGATAAAGAAAGAAAGACTTTCTCTGTGAATAAGCTAAGTTTTATTTCTCTAATAAAAGAATATGCTTGAATGAGATTAAGAAAGGCCAAAAATACGTGATAGAGGGATAAATATGAATAGTCCGTAAAGGTTACTCACAGTACACTTAAAGGAGTTATTAGTAACAGACAGAAGAAAATTACATATCAGAACTTTGTGAAATAAGTGTCCTTTAAGCAAGGTAATACCAAATGCTTCATACATCTCATCGTGATCAATAGCTTTAGATACCACCCTATAAAAGGCAGAGAGCCTTTTACAGATCATGGCAAAGTGATTGAAGGGGGCAATTTGGTGGCAAATTAAAAATCCAGTCAGATCAACAGTTATTAAGCTATTTCCAAGACCAATGGATATATTAACCACTTTAATCTGACACTGAAGATGAAGGATCGGTTCAAGGTACAACATGGTTTGCTTTTGTTTGGGAGCTCACCAGATTATTCATGACTCACACCAGCTATTTCACAGGGCTGTGGCAGAGGCTAGGACTCCATTGCTTTCCAGATGTGCACATTTATCCAGACTCCTTCACCCAAGAAAACTTTAGGTTGGTGACCATTTAAATGTCTCCATTTGACTGATGTCCATAGAGCTTCTTTGCATTTCAAAACAATTGAAGGAATCATACAAGGCCATCTGGTGTGTATAGAAGGTCATGTATCCTTCAGTTCCCACTCCAGATTTCCCATGGCTGTATCACTCGAGCTATTCTTGTAAAAATGGGTTTCCAAGAAAGCTGAATCGTTTGATATATGATACAATAAATAGAGGAGTGAGCATAAATATGAAATGGAGAAATTTACACGGTGACTATACTCTTTCAATTTTTATGCTTCTACATTATATCATTACAATTCCATTCAGCTGTTCATTCTTTTAAAGTTCGCTAAACTGCTTCATTTAAGGATTTATGTACTAGATTCCTTACAGATATGGAACATAATTATCTGTGAATTATATTCTGAATATGGCATTTCTGAATCATTGTCACTGGGCCTCAGAGATAGAAATAGGGGGTTGTATTTATGTTTGCTTGAGCTTACTACATCTAACAGATGATTTTTATAAAACACAGTCCAAAAATGCTATCAAGTGATCTTGCTGAAGCATACAACTAAGTTTAACTTCTATTATCTAACTTTATAATTATTTGTTTCCATCTTTAGCCAATTACTGAAAAAGTTAGATCCCGCAACATTGATTATACTATATCTTTTCCAAAAGCATTTCGAGCTCAAAATAACTGCAAATGTAAACGATTCCAATGATTGTGTTTATCCTCTTCAGCAATTTAACTCTCTATTATGTAAATTCAAAGACATTGTAAACTTCAGCCCCATGTTCGGATATTGTGAAGAGCCCCCTCTCTAACTCACGCGTTGGCTGGGAGCATGAGCTGGGAGAGTAATCAGGTTGTGGCAAGATTGCCAGAAACTGACCAGTCCAAAGCAATTTGGTCCCTGAAGATACGAGCCAGTTTTACAATGAGGCCAGTTGGTAGAGAAAGTGGAACAACACAAAGTAGCCAATACTGATTTATTTTCACCATCCATTAATCCATTTGATGGGAGAAATCACTCAGCTATATTCCCAGTTCTTAAACACGCATGTTTCTTTCTTTAGACTTTCTTTTGAATCTACTCAGACTTCTACCCAAGTTACCACCATCATCCCATGGGTCATTTTGTTGCTTAATTTAACAAATATAAAAACAAATTTGTTATGTATCTACTATGTGCCAAGCATCTCTATTAGGCACTGGAGATGGAGCAATGAATAAAACAGATAAAAATGCCTGCCCTCGTGAAGCTTATGTTGGGGAGCGGACGGTGTTAGGTAGGAAAGTAAAGCAGGCAGGGGGTTAAGGAATTTCAGTGCGGGAGTGGGGCTGCAGTTTTGGACAGGGTGGCCAGGGAAGGTCTTATTGAGGACGGAGCATCCGAGGGGAGGTCAGAAGGAAGAGTGGGGGTGAGTCTTGTGGCTATTAAGAGAAAGAACCCAGCACAGTGCAGATGCCCTGAAATGGGAGCTTGTTGTTTAAGGAATAGCAGTCAGGGCAGTGTGGTTGAGCTGAGTGAACTAGCACTCAGTGAAGGTGAACAGCAGATGAAGTCAGGGGTGATAGGAGAGGCAACTCATGGTGAGCCTTGGGGGGCCTTGTGAGGACTGTGGCTTTTACTCTGATGGGGATGGGAAAGCAGTGGAAAGTTTTAAACAGTGATGAGGCATTTGACTTAGATTTTGACCAGATCTCAGGTCTGCTGTCTGTTTTGAGAAGAGAATGAGGAGTGACTAGGGACAGAAACAGAGAGATCACGATTCAGGTGAGGGTAGCAGTGGAAGTAGAGCGAACTGGCCAGATTCTGGAAATATTTTGAAGATAGAGCCACCAGGATTTGCTGATAGATCAGATATGGGTGTGAAAGAAAAGAAAAGGAGAAGAGAATGTAAGGGAGACTCTCAAGATTTTGGCCGGCACCTCTGGGAAAATAGAGCGAAAGACTGTAAGAGGAAGAGATTTGCGTGAAACTCAGGAGGCCAGGTTTGAACATGTTAGGTTTGAGATGCCTATTAGATATCCCAGTGAAGAGAATAGGAGCGAGCTGGGTATATGTCTGAAATTCAAGGCAGTGATCTAGACTAGCACTGCTGGATTTGGAGACGGGAATCTAAAAATGTAATCCACTGAACCTGATGAGACTTAAGGAGTGAATGTAGACAGTGAAAGAAGTTCACGGATGGATTAAACTCCAAAGTGGATTTTGGTTTGTTGTCTTTTTCTTTCTTAAACTCTTTGTGTCTTTTAGTTTGATTCTTGTTTTGGGGGAAGAGGTAGTATAAGCTTGCTTTTTAGCATTTGTTTTTAGTATGGCTTACTTCTAAAATATCATTTGGAACTTAATTGTAGCTAATACATTTTATTGATACTTCCTTGTGAATTTTATGTATAGTTTTAATCCACAACATATACAAAAAGATAGTACACGACATTTAATATCTTAGTAAAACTCCCCAAAATAAATATAATTATCTTGTCACATAAATCATTTTTCATTATTTCAAAACGTAACATAGGAGAGATTCCTGACATGAAAAACCTGGCCTTTGTGTCCCCAGCATCTAACACATTGTCTCATATATAGTGTGCTCACTATATCTTGATTGAATGAGCAGATGTGCATGCTAATTTACTAGGTATAGGAGAAATTTGAAGAAATTTTATTAAGGGAATTGAAAAATAGTATTCCAATTATTCCTTAATAAGATTTTAAAGTTATTTTTAATTTTGAAAGTTAAACAATTATAGAAATGTAGTTAATACAGAAATGTAAAAGGAAAGAAAAGATAACCTAGTGTAAAGAAGACTAAAATAATCCATTATTAACATTCAACTGTATTACTTTCTAATCATTTTCTATCTATACTTTAAAATTAGTTTTATATGTATGTATATCAGTTTAATCTTGCATTTTTCAGCTACATCGTAACTTAAAACACTTTCTGGCTATTTTGTTTTAAGGTTATACCAATTTAATTATATTACCCTCTTTTTAAGATAGTTTGGATATTTCCAGTTTTTCATTATCAAAAAACAATGATCAATGGATATCTTTGCACATAAATTTGTTTTCCGAATTAAAAATTATTTTCTTAGGTGATATTGTAGACATAGAATATGATAAAAGTTAAAAAGTAATTTAAAATATTTTAGATCATCAATATCAGAATATGCACATTATACCTTTGTTCAAATAACAGCTTCCAAATAGTAGAACCTCAGAGGCAGAAGGCAGGACTTCTCAGGCACGAAATCATCACGTCTTTGTAATATTTCTCAAGAGTAATGTCTAAGATTCTGATTGTACCTTTAATATATGTACCTTTAAGACATACATTGACTATATCTATGCCTGTGACTATATCTATCTATACATTGATATGTGTATAGTCACGGTAACACAAACATACTAATGCTTTCAAGAGAAAGTGAAAATTAAAATATTGTAATAAAAGGTTGGTATTGGAAATGCCAATGTAGAATCTGGATTGTGAAGAGAAATGAACAATCACAGGAGGCTCCATTCAAGTTTGTTGAATCAATTCATTTAAATTCAACAAATGTTTATTGAACACCCACTGGGTGCCAAATCCCGGTGCTGGAGTAATCAATTTATAATAGTTTGGATGGTTGCTAATTAACAGAGTTTGCAATATTTTCTTTGCTACATGTGCGATTGAGTGGAGTTCTGAGATAATCAACATGTTAAAATACTGTAAAATCCTAGAGAAAGGATACAGAAAGATAAACAAATGCTATTTTCTGTACTCATAACTATCATTTCGTTTGTAATAATCTATTTGTTAGAAAATTGTGCTTTAAAATCAAATACAGAAAATTCATAGTTGATAACAAATGCAAATGGAAATCAACTTTGCAAATTAGTTCGAGACTTTACAAAATTCCTGACAAATCAACATCTGTTCCTAGAAAGTTACTCAGACATGCTAATAAATAAAGATAAAGTTATACGTAAAATCATGAGGCTAAATGAGGCTTCAAGACAAGTATCTTTATTTTTTACCTCCTCAGCAAAATTACATCAAATCCTTCACAGAAGATTTGGGTATTCTATTCATGCAACCCTCCAAAAGAAGAGATTTTCTTTTAAGCTGTGACAGGATATAAATATATGTATTCAATAAAGTAATATTTACTCACTAAAGTAATATTTACTGAATGCTATGGCAAGCCACTTAATGTCTCTTAATATGGTCAAAATCCATTAAGTTTACCAGTTAGCTGCCAATTTCTATTTTTTATTGCTGAACTTCCTTTTCACTTCTACAGTATTTCACACCCCGTGTCTCTCTTCCATACCCTCTTAAATCTACTCAAAATTCTCCCACAATTATTTTAAAATGAGCAAAGTCTAACCATCTAGAGTTGAACCAGTGCATAGTCTTAGTAGATAAACTCTTAAAGTAGCAGAAGCACAAAAAACAGGAATCCAGGATTTTTCTTTAGACCCAGTTTTGTCACACCAATGGTTTCTCTGAAGTCTGGTCACCGGCGAAGGAAACTACTGACGTGGAATGCTTGCTTAGCTCAGATCTGGGACATGTGGTTGGACTTCTGTTAAGTCAGGTTCCCATGGGTGGTGAGAACCAAGAAAAGTAATTCCAATAGGGGGTCCTCAGAGATAGCCATTGACAACTTTGCCTGCCCATTAGCTTCCCATAAAGCCATGTGGCTTAGAAAACAGATCTGCCCTCTGGGCTAGGCATGTGGCAAATGGGATTTGTGCTTTATAGTGGCACAATTAAATATTGGGCATCTCTTTGCATACATTTTCAAATAATGATGGGGGAAACATGTGATAGGGACTAGAATCATTGTCTGTGAATGTTTCTGCCTCGTTCCCTACCATAATTCCATCCCTTCCCCCAAGGGGAAAATCTAACTTCTTGGATATTTTGTAAATGAAGAAATAGGATACAGGGAGAGGGTGCAGGCCAGAGTAAAGGACTTGATTTCAGAGGCTAAAACAAAGTGATAAAGAGCAGGCAGTAGAGGAGGAAATTGAGAAAAAGGAAACTTGGGATGGAAAGCATGATTGGTGTGAGGTGTGAGAGATTCCAAATGAGTTCCAGTGAATGAATGCGTAATTTGTGATGTCGCCCTGGGCTCTTCAGGAGACATGAGTAAGTTCTTCTTACTTTCATGGGTTGTGTGTCATCCAGGCCTTCTCTAAACGTGAATGTGCAGACCTCGGAGCCCAGTGCCCCAGGGTGTACGGGCTGTAATATATTACTCAGTTTATCTGTGTTTCTCTCCTGGCTCCTGGTATTTTATAAAATCGATTCCCTATTTGTATTATTTGCTCACTATTTTTTCCTTTGGACCATCATTTCTTTGGACTGATTTGCAAGAAGTCTTTAAATGTAAGGTAACAACTCTGTTTTACTACATTTTGGTGTACATTTGGACCTTTATTCAATTTTGTGCAATAACTATATATCCATAGGATTCTGCAAAGTTTCCACAGGTTGGAAATCACTGGTTTAGACTATTCAACATTTGTGACTTCCAAATAAGTAAAATGCTGCTTGAGTTGACATAGTTTAACACATGAATTCCTTCTGAAAGATCTCTTCCAATTAGGCCCTGTTTCTAGAATATTCCAAATTCCAATCCATACATTAAACAACTTTAATTTTTCTTTCATAATTTTCCCTCTATGAATAATAAAGCTCCTTACTGTCCTCCTAAATATTTCCAGATAAAATGTATGTTATTCTTTGTCTAAAGTGCTTTAAAACACACACACACACACACAGGGGAAAAGTAAGATTATATTTTGAAAAAGTCATTTCAAGGCATTCATTTTTAGATCCAGGAATAATTATCTTTAAATCTTTTTGCATGAGATTGAAAAATGGATAATTGACATATATTTTGAATAAGTAAAGAGATCTGCATCATTACTGACTGACTAGAAGTTGCTTGGATGGAATGGTACAAATGAAGGAAAAATGAAGAATATTAAGGGCGATAAGAATTGCTTAGTCTTTTCATAAGTTCTTGAAAGCAATTTCTAAGTAGAATTATGTTTTTCCTTTATTGAATACCACCTTAAATTTATTGTAAAGATTCCTGAAGTTGTTCAGCGGGAGTTCAATAAACTGTATCTTTAACCCCACTTTTCCTTCTTTTCTCTTATCTAAAAACAGCTTGAGGATACTTGCCGGGTTGGTTGTCATTTCTAGAGGGCCATTTAGTAAACATGTTCTGAGCAGGAACTCGCTGGCTCTGTAAGACAGCTGGCTGTTATTAACAAACTTTGCATTACAAATAGAGGCAGGCGCATCTCACATGGGGTTTATGCATCTATTCGCCTTGCATTCCAGGCAGGTGTTCTTCCCACGTAGATCAACTCTCAGGCACTTTTGTTTCAACCATAGATGAGTTATAGGGAACATGTGCTTTCCTTTTGAGGGCACTGAGTAGCCTGGAAGCATAGTTACCCAACTTCAACCAGAAATGTGGAACAGTAGCCCCAGAGCATCGGTAAACACAGGATCAAATATTCTTGGGAAAGGAAAAACCAATAGCTAACAAACTTTATGAAAAGATGCATAAAATCACTAATAGTAAATGAAACACAATTTTGTGGGTTTCTTTCGAATTTATTGGTAAGGGTATACATGGAGAAATATACACTTTGATGTAAAATTTCATGTTTGTATACATATACATTTATACATATATGTGACATGCATGTGATGCATACACAATACATGATATATAGATGTGTGTGTATAAAATCTATTTATAAGAATATATATACACACGTGTATAACATATCTAAATGCATATATGAAATTTATCATCAAAATATGTTTCTCCATACATGTTGTTACCAATAATCTTTTGGAAAACAAAAACTGTGTTTCTTTTATGTTATTATGTATATACATGCATATATATATGTATAAAAATATATATACATGCATATGTACCCCCCTCAATTTCCTAGAGAGTAGCTCGTCTATTTATTCTAGGAAACTATCCTATGGACAAATATACAAAAATATACGTACAAGAATGTTTATTGCAACATCAATTGCTAATAGTAGAAGTAGCTTAAATGTTCATCAATATGTGAAATTAAATAAACCAAGGTGCATCTATACATTGGGCTACCGGGCGGCTGTTAAGGAGGATGAAGTTCTCTGTTATTTTACTTCTTAGTGATGTCACCTTGGACAATTTACTTGATCTCATTGCTCTTCATTTTTCTCAACTGTAGATGAGTATAATAATTGTATCTAACACGCTGGTTATTACAGAGATAAAATGAGTTAATTTATATCAACTGCTGGGAGAGATGCCCAGCATATAGCTATCATAAATGTTGATGATTATCTATAGCGCATTATGAAATATAGCTGCATTGTGTAATTAGTTATGTGAGTAAATAAGATTTTAGGACAATATGTATGTATATGTACTTATAATTACATGCACATTTATTGAATGTTCCACACACACACATATATACATCTCGCTCTCTAATTTTTGTTTATGTACATAAACAAGTCTGAATGATATTTACTCACTGTTAACTGCTGATGATCTCTAGGGTAATTTCAGGAGCAACTTTATTTTCTCCTTTATACATTTCTTCAGTTTAGACATTTCTATGTATGATATGTTTAATAATATCCATGCACTACTTTTATAAAATAGAACAACAAGGTTACTTTGATTATAGAAACAATCTGAAGGGCAGAAACATTTTTCAAATAAGGGAGAAAATTTAATTACATCTGCAAAATAGGCCCAATACTTACTAGCAATTTAACAGAAAACATTTGTGGTCAGATATTCTATAGATGCAGGTATTCCAATCAGATGTAAAATGTTTTCATTTTTGTATCCTTTATCCATTTCCCTCAAGTCTTCTTAAGAGAGGTCAAAGTAAAATATTTTTATGCACCTTAGTTTCGTGCAGCTGTACCTACTTATTGAACAATCATTATGGCTTTTATGTTCTATTTTTGCCTAATATCCCATTCTTTACATTTATTTTCCTTGCTTGATTATAAGATGTTTAATTAATACCAGAGAACTTATTATTTAACCAGGCCAACATTCCATTATTTAAATTGCAATCGTGATTATGAGTTGCCTACATTAATAACGTTCATTCTCAGAGCCTAACTTTCCTATGTAAACTTTCCGTTGTTAGAGTGATAACTTTAGCATTGCAGACTCCTGGGGGAACTAAATGTATTTGCCACCTCTGACTCCTGCACTATTCTGGTAATGCCCTAAAATGTTTTACTGAGGATGGAGAATAAAATAGGGAGTTCTGGAGACATTACAAAAGAATATTCCAGATATTTCAGAAAGAACTGAATGACAGAGTTGATCAAGACCCAGTGAGTAGGAGTAACTATCAGAGATCATGAAACTGAAAGAACATTTCCATATCACATTAGAAGGACAAATCAGTTCCTGAGCTCTTAAAGGGGTCCACTCAATATGCAGCTGTATACTCATAATCTTGTGTCCTGATAGCATCTGGAAGTTTGCCAGGCTGATCCAGTTTTATATCTAGACGATGGGCCATTTAAAATTGTTTTCATTTCCAAATATTTTCTGATGTTCTTGACATTTTATTATTATTAATTTCTAATTAATATTATTGTGGTCAGAAACAATATTCTATGTTATTTTGATCCTTTGAAATTTATTGAGACTTCTTTTATGCCCCTGCATATTGTCCTTCTTGGTGAATATTCTACATATGCTTATAAAAAAGTATGTCTCTATAGCTATTGTGTAATGTTCTACAAATATCAATCAGGCCAGTTTAGTTGATGATATTGTTCTGTGACACCAATATTTTATCTACTTGCCCTTTCAATTGCTGGGAAAAGGTTCTTAAACTATCCAACTGTGTGTGAATTTTGTCTATTTCTCCCTTGAGGGTTTAAGTTGTGCTTCATGTCCTTGAAAACTTTGTTTTTATGTACTTATATATTTAAAATTGCTGGATCTTCTTAGTGAATTCACTCCTTTATCATTATGAAATGTCTTTAGTTCTAGTAAAATCATTGCCTTCAAATTAACTCTGATGTTAGTGTAGCCACAACGGCTCCCTGCGCTTAGTGTTGCAGAGTGTGTATTTCCATGCTTTTATTTTAAAAATCTTTGTTAATATTTAAACTGTGTTTCTTGGAAACAGCATATAATGGAATGCTTTTTTTAAATCCATTTAACAACCTCTGCCTTTTAAGGAGAGTGATTAGTCCCTTTTAATTTAATATATTATGGTTGATTTTGTCTATCATCTTCATATTTGTTCCTATTTATATTATTTTATTAACAATGCCGAAAAGTACAACAGTATAATTCCAAGCTCTTATTGTAATATATTTTACTTCTATACTGTCATACCTCAGAGGTATTGCAGGTTGGGTTCCAGACCACTACAATAAAGCCAGTATCACAGTAAAGTGAATCACACAAATATTTTGGTTTTCCTGTGCACGTAAAAGTTATGTTTATACTATCCTATAGTCTATTAAATGTGCAATAGCATCATATCTATAAAAGCAATGTACATACCTTAATTAAAAAATACTTCATTATTAAACAATGCTGTCATCTGCGCCTTCAGCAAGTCGTAACCTTTTTACTGGTGGAGGGTCTTGCCTTGTTATAGACAGCTGCTGACCCATCAGGGTGGTGGCTGCTGAAGGTTGGGTTGGTTGTGACGATTTCTTAAAATAAGACAACAATGAAACTTACCACATTGATTGATTCTTTCAGTCATGAACGATTTCTCTGTAGCATGCAATGCTGTCTGATACCATTTTACCCATAGCAGAACTTCTTTCAAAATTGGAGTCAATCCTCTCAAACCCTGCAACAGGCTTATAAAGCAAGTTTATGTAATATTCTGAATCTTTTGTTGTCATTCCAATAATCTTAACAGTATCTTCACCAACAAATCACTTCGTTAGCTCATCCATAAGAAGCAACTCCTCATCTGTTAAAGTTTCACCCTGAGATTGCAGCAATTCAGTCACATCTTCAGGCTCCACTTCTAATTCTATTTTTGTAGCTATTTCCACCACATCTGCACTTGTTTCCTCCACTGAAGTCTTGACCCCCTAAGTCATCCATGAGAGTTGGAATCAATTTCTCCCAAACTCCTGTTAATGTTAATATTTTGACCTCTTTCCAAGAATCACAAATGTTCTTAATCTAGAATGATGAATCCTTTCCAGAAGTTTTTCGATCTCCTTTGCCCAGATCCTTCAAATAAATCACTATATATGGCAGCTATGGACACATAAAATGTATTTCTTAAATGTTAAGACTTGAAAATTAAAATTACTCTTTAATCCATGGGCTGCACAATGGATGCTGTGTTAGCAGGTATGAAAACAACATTAATCTCATTGTGCATCTCCACCAGAGCTCTTGAGTGACCAGGTGCATTGTCAAAGAGCAGTAATATTTTGAAAGGAATCTTTTTTTCTGAGCAGTAGGTCTCAATAGTGGGCTTAAAATATTCAGTAAACTATGTTTTAAACAGATGTGCTGTCCTTCAGGCTTTGTTGTTCCATTTATAGAGCACAGGCAGAGTAGATTGAGCATAATTCTTAAGGGCCATAGGATTTTTGGAATGGTAAATGAGCAGTGGCTTCAACTTAAATCACCAGCTGTCTTAACCCTTAACAAGAGAGTCTGTCTGTCCTTTGAAGCTTTGAAGCCAGGCATTGACTCCTGCTCTCCAGCTATGAAAGTCCTAGATGGCATCTTCTTCCAACAGAAGGCTGTTTCGTGTACATTGAAAATCTGTTGTTAGGGTAGCCACCTTCATTAATCATCTTAGCTAGATCCTTTGGAGAACTTGCTGCAGCTTCTACATCAGCCGTTGCTGCTTCCCCTTGCACTTTAGTGTTATGGAGGTGACTTCTTTCCTTAAACCTCATGAACCAACCTCTGCCAGCTTCAGACTTTTCTGCTGCCTCCTCACCTCTCTCAGCCTTCACAGAATTGAAGGGAGTTAAGGACTTGCTCTGGATTAGGCTTTGGCTTAAAGGAATGTTGTGGCTGGTTTGGTCTTCTAGCCAGACACTAAAATTTTCTCTATGTCAGCAGTAAGGTTGTTTTGCTTTCTTATCATATCTGTGTTCACTGAAATAGCACTTTTAATTTCCTTCAAGAATGTTTCCTTTGCATTCACAACTTGGCTAACTGTTTGGTACAAGAGGCCTAGCTTTGAGCCTGTCTTGGCTTTCAGCACGCCTTCCTCACTAAGCTTAATCATTTCTAGCTTTTGATTTAAAGTGAGACACATATGACTTTTCCTTTCACCTGACCACTTAGAAGGTATCGTAGGGTTATTAACTGGCCTAAATTTCAATATTGTGGAGTCTCAGGTAATAGGGAGGCGGGAGGACAGGGAGAGAGAGCGGGGAGCGGCCAGCAGGTGGAGCAGTGGGAACATATACAACAGTTATCGACTCAGTTTGCAGTCTCTATGGGCACAGTTTGTGGCATCCCAAAGCAATTACAAGTGACATCAAAGGTCACTGATCACCGTAAAAAACATCATAATAATGAAAGAGTTTGAAATATCAAAATACGGCACAGAGACACGAAGTGAACAAATGCTATTGGAAAAATGGCGCCAATAGACTTGCTCGACATAGGGTTGCCACAAACCTTCAATTTGCAAAAAACGCAGTATCTGGAAAGTGCAACAAAGTGAAGCACAATAAAACAAAGCTTACCTGTATATGTTAGAAATGTATTGCTTTAACGTCGATATGTTGTAAAAACATTTAAAGGTAAATTTGTATATGTGTATGTAAATAAAGTAAACAGCTATTTTATCCTTATATTTTTACCCTATCTTGTGCCCACATTCGTTTCTGCATATCTGACTTCCACATTGTATAGATTCCTGAGGAATATCTACTAACATTCCATCCACTACAGCTCTTCTAGAGAGAAATTTTCTTAGCTTCTGTCTGTCTGAAAATGTCTTTCTTTTGACTTCATCTTTGAAAAATATTTTCACTCCATGTGGAATTTGTTTGACAGCTCTTTCTTGTTTTTCGTTCAGCACTTTAAAGATGTCATTTGATTATATTTGGTCCACACTGTTTCTGATGAAAAGTCAGCTACCAGTATATCTCTATGTGGTGATTCTTTTTTCTTTAGCTGTTTCTTTATATGTGTTTTTCATCAGTTTGCCTATGATGAAACCAGCTATGGTTTTCTTTGCATTTATGCTGCTTGGGGTTTGTTGAGCTTTCTCGGTCTATGGATTGATATGGTTTATCGAATTGGAAAAAAATCGCAGCCATAATCTCTTCAAATCGTTCTTCTGGCCCAATTTCTATTTTCTCTTCTTTTGGACCTCGATTACACATACGTTAGCATGTGATATTGCTCCACAGATCTCAAGTGTTCTGTGTGTGTTTTTTTTTTCTCTTTGGGTTACACTTTAGATAGTTTCTATCCACAAGTCTTCAAATTCAATGATTCTTCTGTTGTGTTCGGGCTTCTGTTAATTTCCCGTAGAAAAAAATTATTTCTGATACATGAAAATATGGATTTTTCATTTTCTTTATTTTTATAGTGTTCATCTCTGTGCTAAAATTCACCATTTGTACATGCATGCTGTCCTCCTTTTCTACTAAGCATATTTCTCGTAGCTATTTTAAAGTCCCTGTCTGACAATTCCAGCATTGTGGCCAATTCTAGTTCTTTTTCCATTGATTATTTCCTCTCTTCACCAAAGGTCATATTGCTTATTTCCTTGTGTCTGTTATTATTATTACTGTTTTTATGACAGACTTTCTATGCAAGAAACCAAGGTAAATAATATTTACCGCTGAAAATGGCTATCCTTCTTGTGTCAGCCATTGGTGATGAGGGCTAAATCTGCCTAGTCTATATTTGACCTCCATCTGAGTTTTCTTGCCATTTTAGTTAAATGCAGCTCATCACTGACTTAAAGTACTCTGAGGAACTGACTTGAAATGCCTCCCTTTAGCAAGGCTTCAGATTTGAGCAGTGGCAGGTGTCTGGTGAGCTTTTTCTTTTGCACCCAGCTTCCAGCTTTCTGGGCCATTTGGGAGTTCTCTTTGTTCTCTGGTCCTGCTTCTTGGGAGATCTCTGTCTGTCCTGCAGCCCAGCCCTCAGGCTTTGGAGGCTTGTTGCAGTACAGTCGGTGAAGGGCCAGGATTTCTGGGGATTTCTCTCTGTCCTCCTGCCCTGTCCCAGCCTTTGGCATGCTGCTGCAGTGCTGGCAAAGCCCAGAGTGCTCTGAAGTCCTCTCATCACTGCCTCCCCAGACCCAGCTTTCAGCGGATGGCTGCTTGGCCCTTGGGAAAGGCCCGTGCACCTTAGGGAGTATCTCTCTCAACTTTCCTGCTCAGTCTCCAGGCTTCAGAGTGCCCCATTGTGGTGAATGCTTGGGGAAAGATTTGGTGTGTGGCTGCAGACTCCCTCTGTGGCTGAGGTGCCCTGTGATTCTCACCTGTCACACTGGTCTACACACTGCTATGAAAGTTCGTTAAAGTTGGTCTGATTTCTGCATGCCTTGTCCTTATCTCTGGAAGATTCCTTGTCTTCTCATCTCTTTGTTAGTCATGAAAGCAGCTGCTCAAGCGCTCATAACTGTCAGCATTTCAGTTCATTTTAGTTTCTGTGCATGCTCAATTCTCTGATTTTTTTACACTCCCGTTTTGTAGCTTACCCAGGTTGCTCTACTTCTTTGGAGGGAGTGACACTCACTTGTGACTTTCTACATACTAACTCCAGTTGGTGATCAAAAATTAGTATTCCTATATTACAAATTTGAACTGTGGTGCTCTGGGACACTATGAACTTCGCTGCCAAACTCAGGAAGCTATAAAGGAAAATCAAGCATATACATTTATCTGTTCCCAGGCTCCTCCCTTGTTCCACACCATGTTCCTTTTCATCCTCAGTGTTTGCCTTTGGAACTTCCAGTTCATTTCTGAGTATTTTTCTCTGTGCTGACTTCCTCAACTGGTTGGGATGTAGCTCTTCTTTCTTTAGGCCAGGTTTTCTTTATATGAAGACATGTGACTCTTCCCGATCTTAAACTTGGGTCTTATGGTAATTCTCTTCTCTTTTAAAACCCTTCCCATCTCTTTGCTACTTCATGCAATTAGATACTCAGCAGTTTCTACTGAGAATGCTTTCTAAATTATGTTTCAGATAATGCATGGCCCCATGGATCTATCATGTAAGTATATTGCTATGACTAATCAACATATTAACATATATTATCAACTGTTTTTACTTGATTGAATTCCCTTGTGTCTATTTACTGAGAATAACATCAAAAAAGGTGATCAGCTCTAGGGAGTTTCTGTGTATCCTATTGCTACATTTTTATATTTCTCTAAATTTCATAAACATAATTGTGCACTGATTATTTGATGATTTATAGATTACGAAATTTTATTTTCAGTATTATTGGGGAGAATGAATATTTGATGCAGCACGGCAAGCATAGACACTAACTTAAAATCATGATATTTAGTTTATGTGTGGCGTTGTCAAAATGAACATGAGAAGATTAAATCTTCTTTTCAGTAAAGCTAAGATGTAGCTATGCTGGAGGGTTCACCCTACTTTATGGAAAGTCCAGATTCTAAAACACAGAGGCAAGATTTAGAGATTAAACTGCATAGTCAGTAGTGTTCCTAAATATGTGATGTACTTATATACATTTTGGAATGAAAAAAAAACCAGGTTTTGATTAGGAGAAAAAATACCATATAATTTCATTCCATGAAATATCACTTAGCTAATTCTTAATCTAATTAAATACTCAAATTTAAATATTTGGTTCTCCTGTATAGCCCATTGTTACCCATTTGCAGGAAGCAAATGATTGAGAAATATTTAAAATTTGAAAAATATGTGATAAAAATGTGAAATTTGTTTAAATTCCACATGACTCTCGCTGATTACTATTCAAATGCGTGTTTGAATGTCTGAGTCTGTGTTTATATATAAACATTATATAATTAATCACATTATATTATTAATCACATAATGTATATTAATTATATAATTAATCACATTATAGCTCTGCATTAATCAGAGAGTAGGATGTCTAGTACAGTTGCTATGGCATTTTTTAATACTTCAGTTTTCAGAAGACGGGAGAAAATCTCATCCCAGTATATCACATAGAATATTTTGAGATGAATAGCTCGTTAATGAAGAGTGGAATCAGACTTGTGGTAGACTATTTTGTAGGGAAATGTCCTACCGAGGAAAATAAAAGTTGTAGAAACATCTGGGTTGAATTTTTGGCATAAGCAACCAAACGTTGTACTCACAAGGAGCAAACCGTCCCAAAGAAAACACAACTGAAGCTGTCTGCTTTTATTAATACGCCTCACTGGTGAATCTCCAGTGGTGATGGATCACCCTCATTTAAGGAATGATGTGCTGGAAAAATGCATTATTTTCAAGAGTAACAGAGTGGATTAATGCAAGTGTATACTGAAAAAAAATTCAAAACCCTCTCATGATATATGCTGATTTCCGGGTGTTTCCCATTTGCACGGCTGTTTAAGCAAGCACTCTAAATGGAAATGCACTTGACATTTTTGCAACTGGGTGTGATCAAACAACATTAGAATTTAGCTGATTTCTCAGAAAATGATTAAACCAATTTCTTCCTGATTTCCAATACTTGCATGGGGGAAAAGAGGAATAAAAGACATTTAATAAAATAGATGCCCTAAGTGAGAAAATGCCTGGGAACAATGTAAGAAAGTTGATATCTTTTTTTTTTCTTTCCCTCCCTTCCTTCTTCTGTCACAACAGTCATGGGCTGCATACATCATCCGAGGAGAATTTTGATCACCTGTTTCCAGGCCTTGGTAAAGCAATTCAGGATAAATGTTCCATAAGGTACCTTGAGATTGAGTTATGCTTTCCATTAATGTTTATGTCACAAGGACTTGTTAATACAGAAATATTCTTAAACACTCTATAATAAATGATTTTGGCCTTGCAGTGCCTGGTAGTAGACAACTGAGCATTAAATTCTGCCAGGGAGGTAAGAGATAACAATAAGATGACTATGTCTGCACAACAAGATCACCAGGCACAGGTACCGAATATATTACCTGGTGGAAGTTAAGGAGGGTGGCATAAGAAATAGGATGATGACGACAAAAGTAATGTCAGGCCTATTTGTAGCTTTTACCCATAAGAGGATTCCTTTTGCTTTATTGAAAAGGAAATGGATCAATTACTATTTTAGTTATCTACTGCTGCATAATAAACTATCACAAACTTAGCAGCTTAAAATAATACATATTTATTTCCTAACAGTTTCTGTGGTCAGGAATTAGGGCATGGCTTTGCTGAGGCCTCTGCTTTAGGGTTTCCCGAGGCTGCAGTCAAGGTGTCCACCAGGCATGGCATCTTCTCAGAGGCTAGACTGAGGAAAGATCCGCTTCCAAGCTCACATGTTGTTTGCAGGATTCAATTCCTTGCTGGCTGTTGGCTGGAGGTCTCCCTCAGTTCTTTGCCATGTAAATCTTTTCATACAGCAATTTGGTCATTAAAGCCAGAAAGAGACAGAGCCAATAATGATACCCTGCTAGAAGATGGAAACTACAATCTTATGCAACATAATGACAAAAGTGACATCTATCACCTTTGCCATATTCTGTTGGCTAGAGGCAAGTCACAGGTGCCATCCACACTCAAAAGGAGACGATTATATAAGGTGTGAATATCGAGAGTCAGGGATCATTAGGGGCCATCTTAATGTCTGCCCATCACAGTTACTAAGCCCCAAAGTATTTCTCTATTTTTGAATCCAGTTACATCTAAATAACTTTGTACCCATGCAAAATTTTGTCCAGATATTTATGTGAAGGAGAATTTATAGGCTTGAGGAATTTCAAGTGATGGATTACTAGATAAGTCTAGAAATTAGAGAACATGTATATTTTTAAATCCCTCCAGCTATATATAATATAATATCCAATTTGCCAGCTATATAATATAGGGTAATTTCTAGCCTTCTAAGCCTCAGATTCTTATATGTGAAATAGGGAAGGTATGGTTATCTTGTCTACCTCACAGATATATTCTTATAATTAAATGACGTTGACCAAAAATAAAGTGCTTTGAACAAATAAGTTGCTTATAACAACTTATTGGATATATGCACAGGTAACCTGCATTTCCCCAGGATTCACTGGTCTGAAATCCCGTGTATAATAATGACTTGTTTTTGATCCTACAGCTCATATGTTCACTACATCTCCTCCTGAATTTTCCCTTTTGAGTTTTCTGTGAGCTTCCAAGGAATGTCTCTCACATTCTCATAAATATTCTCAATCAGCTGCCAAATGCCATCCACAATTTCTCCCTTTTTCTCCCGTTCTGGCCTCCCTGTGTGAGGTCCTAGGAACCTGGGGGTCCATTGTTTTCTCTGGGAACAGTGCCCTGGAGCTTTGGAGGTGGTGGAACTGTGAGTTAAGAGTTTAAACAAAGCCAATATAGTACACACTCGCCCTTCCCTTGAGAATAGAGTCATTTGAAAATAGACACAGGAGCTAGATAAATATAGACTATAATATCAGCTTTGTCGTCAGTGGAGGCAGGTTACAGAATACAGCCTGGGTTCGTGATTGTGCAAGGACTTCCTGATAGCTGTTGCCTGAGTTCTGATCTTGGAAAACTCCTTTTAGAAATACAGACATGCAGGTTGTTTCCACAGATAAGCTGCAAGGGGAAATCGCAGTCTCATGCCTACTGAGCAGGGATGGCAGGGACAGAGAGCACGGGCCATGGGCTGCTAACCAGTTGAGGAACATGCACCAATGGAACAAGGGGCACCAGCTCTTCCTCATCTCACCAACCAGATCAGTCAATCCTTTTTCTGTGGAGAGGAGGAACCAAGGGGAGAAGAGAGAAGCTGGAGGAAGAAACTCACATAAACGTGGGGAAAACGGAATAGGATATCCCCTAACACGGTAGTGCTCTAAGGCAAAGTTTGGGACTAACTGATCTCTCATCTTGAAAGATCGCTCTAAGACAGAGGGCGCCAAGCACTGCTACTTCTATCCTGGTGAAGAGTCTGAGAAAAGAGTAGGCCAGCCAGGGTGTAGCTCTGCTCCCCGGAATGGAATAGAAATGAAACATTGCTAGCATATTGTGGTGGTTACTCTCTGTGAAATAGACTGGGCCATAGGCTGGAAGTTAATAAAACTAAACCAAATGACACCACAAGACAGCAACAACAGAAACGCCTTGCTAACACAGATCTATTTCTGTTTATTCTTTTTGCAAGGTCACACACCTTGGCTAGTTGAAAGCCAGTGGTCACAGTTAACTGAAAACCTAAAAATGATAATACATGGCATGGTGCTGTTTACTGAGACCAATTTTCTTCTTTTATTGTCTAAATAGTAAATGGCTTAATGTGTCCCCCAAGAAGTTTTGGGAAATCACAGGAGTGTAAAGAAGAACATGTACAAAGAAAAAAGTGAGATGGTTTGTACACTATTTCCAGAATACCAGGTCTGATTCAGACAATGGAAATGAAATAATAAGCAAGCCTGTTTTTTTTTTTTTTAAAGATTTTAATTTTTTCCTTTTTCTCCCCAAAGCCCCCCAGTACATAGTTGTATATTCTTCATTGTGGGTCCTTCTAGTTGTGGCATGTGGGACGCTGCCTCAGCGTGGTCTGACGAGCAGTGCCATGTCCACGCCCAGGATTCGAACAGACGAAACACTGGGCCGCTTGCAGCAGAGCGCGCGAACTTAACCACTCGGCCACGGGGCCAGCCCCAGCAAGCCTGTCTTTTAAGTGATGTTAAAGAGAAAAGCAATTTCTTCTTGCCCCCATTAAGAATACATCGAGTGCAAAAATGTTTTAGACCTGCTTGAAGAAGTGACAAATTAAACCAGTCCAGAGAGCTCTTATGTCACAGTCTGGCCTGCCTGGGTCTTATCAATTTCTTAGAAAAGCAGAATTTTGTTTTTATTCATGGGATGCTCCATTTACTACATATCCATTGGGGCAATCTTAATGACTGACTCTCTTTGCTCTTGCCCTCCAAAGAAAAAGAATTGGTCAGTGTCTCTAAGCCCGAGTTATTTCCCAGGAAATTTTAAGTCTCTGGTAAAATAAGGCTTTTCTTCTCATCAAGTGTCCAAGTTACACCCAAGAGTACCAGCAGCTGAGTTCAAGCCAGGACTTCTCTTGCACTCCCATTACTCTTCGCCACTTCTCTTCAATAATGACTTGGAATTACGATGGTGGAAATGAAACTACAGTTAGGAGTTAGGAATAAAATGTGCTCACTCAGCACATTTTCTATGTTTACATTGAGGGAGAAATAAGGCTCTGTTGTTTTTTTAGATCATTTTATATCTGTATGTAAACAAGTTGAGATTCCCAGATGCCAAGAATTTGTCATAATCTTGCTTATTTTGTCCTTGTGATGCCTAGCTCTATGTGTTGTGTTAGATAGCTACACTCACAGGTGCTCCACAAAGCTGAAGGCAGAATCTGATAGAACATTTTTCTCTTGAGCAGGGTGATCTTGCGTTTGAGATTTAAAACGCATTATACTGCAGGTGTTGACCCAACCCCTGCTAATGCAGAGGAAAGCACAGCCTCATGACAGGAAAGGGAGCTAAGAATGTTTCCTGCTGTGCTTATAGCTCTGTCATCACTGTCCATTATTCTTTGTGGATGGTTTTATTGGCCGCTTTGCTCCATAAGTCTTCCGCTAAGCAGTTCTGATGTCAAAAACAACTCAATCATCCACCTGTCCATCACCCGTCATGAGTCCCATTGTGTCACGACTAGATGGAAAATTGCTGAATAAAATACCTCGCTTTTAATGTAGAACCAAAGTAAGACAACAAAGACTGTGGTTTGATCTTTCTCTAAAAGTAATAATGCTGATTCTAACCAGTCTCCACAATAGATGTCGCAGCAGCCAAGCACATTTATACAGAGTGTAACTCTTTGGATTGTCATCCTAATTGTCCCATCTTCCCCAAATGCTGTCAGCAATTATGACAAGAGGAAGTTCATACTTAGAACAGGATGTTTTGTCTTGGGTTCTCAGAGTTTTCACCTATTTCTTGTCACTTAAAATCACATCCTCAAAACACTGACATAGGCCAGGATAGCATAAGAGACTGGGTCAAGGATCATTTTTATTGGACATTTAGAGGGGATTGATGAAAAAGGAAGTAGATTGCCAATAATAAAAAGTTTTGCTTGTAAAAACAAACAACCCCTTCATTCTTCTTATTTGTAATCCAGATTACAAGTTAAATAATTATGTTTATGTGTGTTATATACTGTTTTTTTGCAAAACATTATTTTCTGAAAAGGACTCAAATGAAGACTGCAATCATCAACATTTTAGAATTTGTGACAACAGCCAGGATATTCATGCCTGCCCTCAGTAATTCTGATGTTAACTTTTGGTCACTGCCCCTCTATAGCAATGGTAGTACACAGAGGCTTGCTGGCTACGCTGGATAATACAATCAGTACAATTCTGATTAGCCATGGGCTCTGTGAGGCTATTTATTGATTTGTGCAAATAGAAATAATACTTTAATTGAAATAGTTTTATAAATCCTTGGCCTCTGTGAATATTATAATTGATCATATTTCCTTTGTTGCTATTAGAAAGCTGAGACCCCATATTTAGCATGAAAAATTCCCTACAGTGTGTGCTTTTAGACTAGCCTGTGCATGGCTTTATTGTTATGTGTATGTGTGTATGTGTGCTTGTGTATGCCCCATCTTACAGTGTGTATATATAGGTGCACGCACACACGCACATGTATTTTGTATGTTTGCATGCAAGGAATGTGTTTTGAGTTTAAACTGGGCAATAATTAATGAATTAACTAATTAAAGACTCTGAGACACTCCAACAGTTCGACTCAGATCATCTTTTCCGTTTGGATTAAGTCTTTGTGCCGTTGCCATTGTCGGAAATCTCCTGGTAGATGGTGCTGGTGCTTTATTTTAGCATGCTAAAAATGGGTCAGATAGTTCTTTCTTTGTTGTTTTTTTTTTTTTCAAATCTCATGGGTTTTGTTTTGTTTAATAGATTCTTTCAAAAAGGTAGGATCTTGCCCTTGCTTTTTAACGAAGCCTTTTGTTAAGTTCGAGCAGGGTAATCACAAACAATGTAAGACGTAATGGTGCGTGGTAGACAGAGTTTGCTCTTCTAAGGATTTCGGTTACACTCCAGTTTTTATATTCAGCAAATGAGAATGCCTTTAAAACCTCTCATCTGTATATAAAGGTGAGTAAAAAATAGAAAAGAATAGAAGTGAACAGAAGCTAAAACTACAGAATTTATGATAGAAATGTAGAGAGCAAGACGGCACTGCTTTATGAAAGAAAGAGAAATGCATTTCTAATATTTTTATAGAAAAAACCTTCAGATTACAATTTGCATCACATGTGGTTAGTACAGATAATTTAAAAGGAGGTTTGACAGTAGTCGTGTCATAATCAGCCTGTGAGGAGGGACTGTAATGATGGATTGTGCAGCACCTTCCCCCTCCCCACTGCCCACACAGGCTCAGCAGCCCAGTGGCTGAAGGCTACCCCTTCAGTGTCTCGCTCTCCAAGTGAGCGCCTGCGCTCCATCCGGCTCCTGACCCAAGACTCTGGGGCTCACTGTGCACACCTGATGCTCCCGTCTCCTTAGTTACTACACAGCAAAGGGCTGTATTGTTGTGTTTGGATTTCAAAGACCAAAGGAATCAAAATTCCTTAACTATCAAGAGTAGATTTTTTTTAACTGCAAAGCTAATTAGAAAATAACAGAGGCAAAGAAGAGCTTGGCTAATTTAAGCTTTTTATTATTCTTCCCTATAAAAAGCAAAGAGAAATAAAAAGGAGAGGGGCAAGAACAAAAGCTCCCAGCCCATTATTCTCTGAGCTAAACCTTGGAGGTGAAACCTATCCATTCTTAAACACTCTTCTGGATGTGGCAGCCACCTCATTACAAAGTGAGAGCACAGAAGGATGTGTTCAGCACAGAGTGAGGATCCTATCGCCTCTGCTTTTCTGTTGAGACCCTCTACCCATCTTTCCTTGGTTCTATGGTTGGAGGGATCCAGAATATGCCACTGTGGCACAATAATTATTTTGAGCTGAAGGCATTTGAGTTCCTGAAATCCCTTATCTGCCTAAAAGCAGAGCCTTCCAAAGGAACTCAAATGTCATAAATCCCCCACCCTGAGAGCAACTGGGAAAGACAGATTTTTATCACCAGAGACAAACAATGACAAGTGGGCAGCACACCTAAAAGACCTTGTCACAAAACTATCCTCTCTCCCATCTGTTCTCCTAAGGGCCCATTTATCTTACCAAAAAGTCATTTGTTTCACCGTGAGTGCCTTTCTCTATGCCCCCTTCTAAAAATTAGTTTCCCCATAAGTGTCTTTCTCCCCATCCCCTATATGCCCTAAATGCTAACCACCACTTTGAGTCACATTTCTCAGTGAACTCCCTTATGTACATAGGTGATTAAAATCTGTATTTCCTCTTGCTAGTCTGTCTTCTGTCATTTTAATTTGCAAGTCTCCAAGAACTCAACCCAAGAGGGTAGAGGAAAAGTTTTTCCTTGAAGACAGGGTTTTATGTTTACGCTTAACAATTTTAGCTGATAAACAAATGGCAAGCAATAGGAGTACATAAGGAAGCCATTTGGTATAAACCTAATTTGGCCTGACCTTGTTCTTTCAAAAGATCTGACATGGCCCTTGAGCATGCATTGCATATCTGCTGTAAACATTTGCTATGTCCCAAAGACAAGAACAAATGGCCTAAAGATAAAGGTAAAACTTCCCCCACAATGGCATTTCCTTAAGGTTAAACATCTCTCCCTAGGCTAGGAATTGATTACTGCACCCACCCTGTGACCACCCAGCTTGAGACAACAGACAGGCTACCTGCTGCGTCCACTGAGACAGCAGACCTACTACCTGCTGTGTTCATCAATCGCTGTGCCAACAGAGCAATTTCGTGACTATTGTAAAAGGGGCATTTCAATCATATGTGACATATGCTCTTTGATGGTATATAATCACTCTGTACACCCTCACTTCTTTGGTGCCCTTCCTTCCTTGAGGAAGGAAGAACCCAGGCTAAGCTAGTCTTCAGATCTGGCTCATAATAAATTCACCCCAATATTCATTTATAGATGGGTTATGGATTATTTTTGTCAACATAGCAAAAGTTGTCTCTGACATTTTTTTAGGTGGCTTCCAGAGGTCAATGTATTATAGAATGGCATGTATATATATATTAAAAAGATAATGTTATAACTTGTATACTCATACGCATACATAAATTTATTCCTTATAGTTTTCATATATGTCCATTTTCATAAAACTGTTATTTCTGAGATACTGTTAAGACAAAAGGAACCTTGAGAAAATGTTGTGTTTAGTAAAAACTGTGGACTCTGGTAAATGAGAATTTTTCCCCAATTTTTTTCTTACTATAGAATCCAGTGATTCAAAAGGAGATTACATTTCATCTAATGCATAGAAAAAATTTAAATTCAGCTTTACATTACCAAAAATTTTAGATTTGGTACTTTCTTTTCTTTACCATTTTTTCATAGCTTGATGCCCAAGAGAAAGATAGAAACTTGGCCCTCCTTTGTATTCCTTTCTTATTATCTGTTTGTTTTAGACCCTGGGTGGCTAATTTATGGATAGTGATAAAAAACACAACATCTAAGCAACACCTAGCAAAAGGTATACGGGTATAGATATATAAAAATCTGAACTTAAAATGAAAAGAAGATTGATACTGCAGTCTCTGAAGTATTCTTCATTCAACAGGATGCTTGATAGAAGTCCTGTCTTTTCATTTTACCAAAATGTCTAATCATGTCACTCCTCTACGTAATAGTCTTCAAGATATTGCCAAGTCATTTAACATGGCATTCAACCCTAATTATTTCACTTCCTCTGCTCCTTTATAACTCATCACAGTACCTATCACATTCTATTACATTTATCTGTTTACTTTTATGTCTTCCCTACTAAATTAATATTCCATCAAGACAGGAGCATTTAATGTCTCTATCCCCAGAAATTAACAAAAATTATGTCTGTATGCCAGCACTTAATTCTTATGTTTAGCACACAGCAGGTGCTCAATATGTGTACTGAATGCACTCACATTTGGAATGCCTCCTCTGATCTTTCTGTCTGCTTAGTTCTTATACCTTCATTAATATTATTAAGTTCAAAAACTTATCTTTGTAATGGCTAGTCTCGTCTCAGACTGAATTAATCACATACTAATCTATGCCATGGCACTCTGTCATACCACCGGTATCACATTTAAATGTAATATTTTAAGTATTTGTTTTGGCAAAATGAACTTTAGTGGAACTGAGGTGGGCTTGGTGAGTCAAGGAGTTGAAAGAAAGATTTCTTGGACTCTCAAGGTCTGGCAGTAGTGCTCTTTTATTCAGAGAATGGTATGGAATAGCATGGGGACAGGACCTGTGGACAGTAAGAGCTCCCAACATGGATTAAGGGTAGGGCTAAATTTAAGGCATAGGTATGTGAGTTATCTCTTTACAAGACAAAGGAAAGAATATGCAAAAACTGTCATTAAAATGGTATCAGTGCAGGTGGGGTCTGGTTATTGGGTGGTACTATAACTTTAGATAAGAATCAGATCGGATTAAGTCAGGACGTCCTATGCTTCCTGAAGGATGTTGGTGGTGGGGGGAGTCAGTTCCATGAGGTTGCCAGACAAGCACAATAAACAAGAGCAAGATCACTATGCAGACTTACGTCCTTGCCTTCCCCGTTAAGAATTTCTAGAGATAAGGTTATCCCCCCTTCCTCCTGGTGCAGAGAGGGAGACACCCCTACAGATGGAGATCTCCCTTACAAACGTAAATGTCTCCTAACAAAGGGCAAGTAAATTCCACTCCTCAGAGCCTCCTTCCCATCTGGAGTTTTTAAAAGTAACCAGCACAAAATAATCCTCATCAGAACCATTTTAAAATGGAGTCAGAGCTGCCTTTCCAGAGAAATGCTCTGCTGACTTGAACCCTGGTCTGGGCCAAACCTTTGGACTGGGGCAAAATGGCAACTGTTTTATAAGCAATTGTTTGAGATGTCAGCAGGAGAATGGACATCCTGATCACAAAGACCAGTGACTGTGGACTTTCTGAAGATAGAATAAATAAGTTAATCAAAGTTTAGCCAAGACTAGCTCTCTGCCTCTAACTCCAATTAAAATTCTTTGGAAGAAGCTGGCCTGGTGGTACAGTGGTTAAGTTCTCATGCTCCTATTTTGGTGACCTGGGGTTTGCAGGTTCAGATCCAGGACAGGGACCTACACACTGCTCGTCAAGCCATGCTGTGGTGGTATCCCACATACAAAGTGGAGGAAGATTGGCACAGATGTTGGTCAGGGATGATCTTCTTAGCTCAGGGCCAATCTTCATCACCAAAAAAAAAAAATTCTTTGTAATACAACTTCCCCTCTTTGCCCTTAAAAGCCCCTAAGTTTTACGCCTTAGCAGAATACTATTTGGGTTTCTACCTGAATCTATGCTCCCCAAATTGCAATTCTTGATCCCAGGTAAAAACTTTGCCTCTTAAACTGGTTTCTGTTTTTGAAAGTTGATATATGGTGTCATAAAGTGGGAACTGAAGGGATCTCCCCTTCATGGACCAGCATCCCCTGAAAACAGGTTTGGTGCCAACACAAGTCCTTTTGTGTGCTCACCACTTCCTTGCACTCTGACTCCTCCAATCGTGAGTCCTCTTAGGGTCTGAACTTTCTCCCTTTTGGTTGAGGTCTTTGCCTCTCTTTGGGATTCTGGGGGCAACAGTCCAATCGGGAGTCGATTGACTAGTAGTCAGTTGTCTCCAAGCTGGGTTATGGCTATTGCCCTCTGGAAGAGTTTCTCTGTTTGAGCCGGCTATGGCTGCTGCCATCTAAGGGTTTATCCCTTATCTGGTGAGTGCTCAAATCCTGTGTTTTGTGTTGTTTGTTCAAACAGCTGTAGCCAGTGAGTTGGAAGCACAGGTAATAACCTGGGGCTTGCAACCATAGGTATCTCATCTTTTTGTCCTTTTTTCTGGCTCTTCTTTAACATGGGAATTTTATCTTCTAAAAGTTCCTCCTTTGAGAACTCTAGCTGGGTTTATATTTAAGAACTATGCTCCTTCCTCTTGTAAATTTTTGCCCCAATGCACTGACAATACTAAAGATGATTTAAAATTACAGTGGTCACTTTGGGGCTGTTTTGAGCTTCCAAAACTTGTCTTTTTGCACACTAGATTTGAGAAGCATGAACCAGACAAATTGAACACAATCTTTAATTTCTAAAGACTCAAGCTCACCACCTTCTGGCACACCTGCTTAAAAACCATGGTCCCAGAAGCTATAAATATTTACAAAAATCAGCAAAATCTTACTAAGCTTGTTTCATGTCCTAAGAGCTTGGTTTGGTAACTGTCAGGTTGGGGGCCCAAAATATGGTCAGACAGAAACGTGGATTGTACCCCAATTGTAGTTACAGTCTCACCAAACTGCTACCAGTTCCAGGCGGTTACACAGACTGTTAGAAGGAATGTTCCAATTAGAGAAGATCACTTAAGTGCACTTAAAGCAAAGGCTTAAAAATTCCAAAATAGCCTTATTGAAAGTTTTGTTGCACATAGCCAATGAATAATTGAGATATAAGAGGTACCTAAAAGAAAACACTATATAAAAATTGATAAGTTAATGACTTTACAGACACCCCTATATCTACTTTGGAAGGAGAACCCCTTATGGGCCCCTTCCAGAGTTAATGAGACTCTGAGAGATTTTCTGACACACTGCTATGTTATTCCCTTAAACAGCCAAGGGGAAGCTAAAATTAAAATTTAATGGAACTGTTTAATACTGCCAGAAATGTTTGCTGTTTGTCCCCGCTGAAACTTGACAAGATATTTGAAAGGATTTAGTAGCTTATGGTCAGAAATTTGGTCAAATTGAAAGCTGATATTCAGAGCCAGATAGGAATATTTTTAGGTCCTCCTCTCTAAGATAAATAAAACTATGTACCCAGAGGAAAAGAAACAAATTAAAGACAATGTAATTAGATGGGTATGTCAGTCCTTGAAAAGTGACTAACCTCCCCTGTTCATCTCAAAAAGCTTGTAGCCTCTCCAGGAACGTTATCTAGACCCTCCCTGGTTCCTAAGACTGAAGGGAAAAAGAAGCTTTTGGAGATGTACACTTCTATGGAAGAACTCATCACCAAAAATCCAGGGAAAATTTTTTAAATGGAGGCCATGAGCTCTCTGTTTGCATCTGTCTGTGTGTTTAGCATATGTCTATAAATGTATGTTATAAATATGTGATGTTTTTCTACCTCTGGATGGTATTATCAAGTCTAGTTTAAAAGAGAGCTTTGTTTAATTGGCTTAAGCACAAACAAGTACTATATAAATTGAGTAACTCTCAAAAATATAACAGAAACTAACCCAAATGAATTTCAGGATTGTGTGATCTAGGAAACTTCGGTATTAAAGCTAATTTAAGTTTATTGGGGTAATTGACATAGGAACATCTTTAGAGTTATCAGCATTAAATATAAAATTTTTGTTCTACCTAGGTTTTACTAAAAGTCAAACAAATTTACATTATCTGTGCTACAAAAGTTGGCATTAAAAAACATTGATGACTGACTTTGTCTAAACTCTCATGAAATTTTTGTAATTAATCTAAACATAATTATTGGGACCAAGTAAATGAAATAGATGTAAGTAAGATAAAAAGTTTTGGGTACATTTTTTAACAATAATTATGTGTATGTTATAAGTACTTAAAAATAACCTCAAACCTTTTTGACAACTTGAAACCTTAGAGTTTTGCTAAATTAAATTAAATGATAGAAATCTATTGAGTATCTAGATCATTTCAAATAAGATAAAATATTAGATATTAGTTATTAAACATAGGTTTATGTTCTTTTGGCTTCTTATTACAGAAAACCTAAAAGACCTTTAGGTCTATTAGTAAACATTTCTTGTGCCACATTAAAAAAAATTATCCTTTAGGAAAATGTACGTTTTCAGTGAAAGAATATATAAGGAATGGAGATCTTTTTAAGAAAGTAAGTTTGTCTTAAAGTAAAACTGGTCGTGGGAAAGATGAAAGCACAAATTCTGAATGCAAAAAGAGAAACTTATAGAAGGTTTATGGAAGTGGAACCGTCAGAAAAGAATTTTGTGCATGGTCAAGTTGGCTGAGATTGGGATGAATTTAATTAAGTGAGTTTTAATATCTAAAGTAAGCTGGTACAAAATTAGAATTTGATTTTCTTTCAATTAAAAGGACAGTTTTCTTGAACTGTTGGTTTGCTCTGAATAAGAGATAGTAAAAGGTTTTCTTATTTCTATTTAATAGTAGTCTGCCTAGAAAATAAGAATTCTATGCTTTGTCAAAATAATTTCCTATGTTCAAAAAGTTGAGGCCTCTCTATTATGAAAGTTAAGGTTTGAGTTTTTTCCCAACTGTTTAACTTTCCGTATTTGCCTGAAAGTCTTTGCAAAATTGTAATTTTTGCTAAAAGGATAACTAAGTATTATTTCACAGTGACCTGTGATCCTGTTTGATCCAGTGTTTTAAAAATTTTTGATATTTTTGACAAATCTCCCAAAATTCAAATCCCAAACGAATCCTTTTTTATTCTTCTGACCTGAAAGTAACTCTGAGAATTTCTGGTGGATCATAAGACTTCTCATTGAATTTGTTCTCTCTTGCTATAAAAAGGGAAATATTAAACTGACAAGACTTATTAAGTATATTAAATTGAGTGGGAAGCATTGTCAAGTAAATGATGATAAACCTTCTTAGATTATATTGTGTTCTAAGTGTTACTAATATGTGTTCTAAAAATTATATAAAATTTCTAAAATTCTGATATATCCTGGTATAATGTTATCAGTCATAATTCTAGCCACTATCTTAAAATGTGTGCCATTGAAATAACCAGATTTCCTTGTCAATTTTATTAGAATCAAATCTTTAACCATTCCATTTTAAATCTTTTGTCATTTGCAGTTAGTTATTGTTTTATTCTCATGCTTTTGCAAATATGTTTCACTTTTGGAGAAATTCATGGACAAGACTCTGATATCTAAACTCTAGAATATGGTTTTCTGATAAATTTCAGATCATAAAACTGAACTAGGTGAGAAATTATAGAACGGAGAAACTGATTGCTTCATAAAACTGTTAACCAAAAAACAAGAACAAATATTAATTACATGGGATTACATGAACTGAGGAAGATGCTCTAATATTTCGTTTTTCCAGATTTAAAGAAATCCTTTCTCTGAAGCTGTCAACAATTTGGTAATATATACCTTATGAACTAAGATGAAATATTTACTTTTTCTCCCTACCTGATCCCTCTAGAATTCAGAAACTCTCAGTGAGCATTCTTATTTTCATTTAATCAGGCCAAGTTTTTAACATAAACAAATTAGTTTTATTGAATTATATTTGGTAAAAAAAAATTAGGGTAATTGTAGAGAGAAAAATCATGTTTGCACTTTTGTAGATATTAGATCCTTGTCCTGTTAATTCTTTTTGAGTTTTTGTTATATACCTTCAGATTGGATTCCCCTGGCCTAAGGTATTGTCTTTGGTCTCATCGACTCTTTGCAGCATCTCTTTGGGAAACATCAACTCATTCCATATGAGATAGCCACCAACAGATCAACATCTATTGGTATATAACCTTCTGCTGATCCTTTCTTGTCTTATGCTAGTATGACCCACTACTGTAAGTCTCTAATATTTTGTACTCAAGCCCATCATCAACAGGTTAAAGAAGCTTTCCAGGATTCCAAATTAAGGGATCCTGTTGGTCACAGTCTAGAGCCTAGTGGCTGAGTATTCTAGAAGCATCATCAGAGGAAGACAGCCCTCCAACTCCATTGCAAAGGACCTTACCAAGTTCTCCTGATCACTGACACTGCTGCAGAACTAGAAGGCATTTAACCTTGGAGACACACTCACAGTCAAAGAAGGCTCCACTTGACTTCTGGTCTTGTACAAATGCTGGCGGCCTCCAAATCAAATGGACTAGGAAAAGAAGCAACCGACATCTGAGGCAGACAGCTTTCCCCACATATCCAGACCAGGCCTGTACACCCTTTACTTGCTGTTCCTTTTTACTTTATTTTCACCCTCTCTTTCTTGGAAAGACAATACTTTCATCCACACCTCCCAATGTATTGCAAGAGGGGGAAATCTTTCTGACTGTTGGATTCGTCAACAGAAACCTCATTCTGTACATGAATCTAGAGAAACCTTTAGTACACTTAATTACCAATCTCTCTGCCATTCCTCCCCTAGTTCCTTGTTAAGTGTCTAGAACTTCTTGCCTAAACAATTGAACCTTCAGAGATTTAAGAGGTAACATCTACAACTGTTGTAAATAGCTCTTGTTGAACTTGGGTAAACACCTCTGGCAAGGTGAAAACAGAACAAGACAGAAGTTGAGCACATGCCAAATGGCTAAGTGCAGTGCCCATTGACATCCCGTAGTTCTTTGCTCTCTTTAGCTGGCTGCCCTCAGGAATTTCCTCCCAATTCAGATCTATTCTCCAATTTGGACTTAGCATTTGGTTTATTATTATAGGAATTCTGGCTGTTATAAAACTTTGTTTCTTCTACATGGCTCAATGTTATAAAGACACCACTTGTGTAATGGTCTTGGAAATGATTGCTGAGGCTTACAAGCTTTCACCTAAGAAATTTAGAGGAACTACAGATGATGTTTGCCCTTAAAGGAACTTCATGGTAAGGCTTTTCTCTGCACTGGCACTCTTGTTGCTTAAATGTGGCCTAAGGCTCCTAAGGGAACCACTTTCCCTCCTACATGAGATGTGGCATATGGGGAATGAGCTGACCTGGTGACGAGAGACTGACGATGTTTTGATGGCTAATCAGCAATGCTTTCCAATAGTTGATCAGCAATTCTTTCAAATAGTTGATCAGCGATGCTTTCAAAGAAAGATCTTGATCAAAAGGGAAAAATGTCAAAATTGACTTTAGTGGAGCCATTTTAAAATGGAGTCAGAGCTGCCTTTCCAGAGAAACTGCTTTGCTGTCTTGAACCCTGGACTGGGCCAAACCTTTGGACTGGGACAAAATGGCAATTGTTTTATAAGAAATTGTCTGAGACGTAAGCAGGAGAATTGACATCTGGTTCACAAAGACCAATGATTGTGGACTTTCTGAAGGTAGGATCAATAAGTTAATCAAGATTTAGCCAAGACTAGCTGTCTGCCTCGAACTCCAACTAAACTCGTTTGTAATACAATCCCCCCTTCCTTGCCTTTGAAAGCCCCTGACTTTTACTCCCTAGTGGGGATCTATTTGGGTTTCTACCTGAATCTGTGCTCCCTGAATTACAATTCTTGATCCAAAATAAACACTTTACCTCTTAAACTGGTTTCTGTTTTTGTAGGTTGACAGTTTCTCTATCTCCTTTCAGGTAAGAATTAGGTCTAATTCATTGTTATTGCTCAGAATCTAACGTTGTGTCTAACAAAAAAGAATTGCTGAATAAATGTATGTGAAATGAATAAAGGAGAAAGTTCCATGGCAGGAAATACAAGCTTTCATTTCCCTAGTGCTATGGGTGGAATTGCATCCCCAAAATATATCTTGATGTCCCGGCTCCCAGCACCTTAGAATGTGCCTTATTCAGAAATAGGGTTGTTGCCGATGTAATTAAAGTGAGATCATGCTGAAGTGAGGTGGGCCTTTCATCCAATATGAGTGGTAACCTTAGAAGAAGAGAATAGACAGACACAGAGGGAAGATGGCCGTGAATACAAAGGCAAAGATTGGAGTTTTGCTGCTACAAGCCGAGGAACACCTGGTGCTACCAGAAGCTGGAAAAGATAACGAAAGATCCTTCCCCAGGGGCTTTGGAGGGGGCAGGGCACTGTCACCATTTTGATTTCAGACCTTTAGCCCCCAGACCAGTGAGAGACTAAATTTCTGTTGTTTAAGCTGCCCAGTTTGTGGCGCTTTGTTAGAGCAGTGCTAGGAAACTAACATACCTGGTATGTTTAATGTCTTATTTTTGTTACTCAGGGTTCTCTCTAAAATGGAATTGGTTTAGGCAATAGAATAAAAGCAAGTGTGATATTTAAAGATTGTCTCTGCTCTGTAAGGTACTATATGATGTGAAGGGTCTCCCAACATGGCATCCACCTGAAATGTAAGCTCCTTGAAGTGAACAAACAAATGAATGAACTTGTTTTTACAAGTTACTGGGTAATAGTAACTTATGGAATGAAATGTCCTTTGGTTCCAAGTTGGGAGCAAACTGCCTTTAGAATCATGAAAGTGTGATAACACATTTTTACCTGGACTCTATAGTGACTGGAGGATACAAAGTGGAAGATAACAGATTCATCTATTCATCTATTCCCTCATTTATGCATTATCCCCTGTATGAGAGACACAGCAGTGAACAATACAATGAAGGTCCCTTCTCCTGGAGATTGCATTCTATTGGGGTAGAGGAGAAAAGACAAAATATAGGACACATTGGATGATGCTGTGAAAAAAAAATGAAGTGGGATAGGAAGATGGGGAATATTGGAGGGGAACTGTTCTTTTTCTTTTTTTCAGAGGGAGATTAGCCCTGAGCTAACCTCTGCTGCCAATCCTCCTCTTTTCGCTGAGGAGAACTGGCCCTGAGCTAACATCCATGCCCATCTTCCTCTACTTTGTATGTGGGACTCCTACCACAGCATGGCTTGCCACGCAGTGCCATGTCTGCACCTGGAATCTGAACCAGCAAACCCCGGGCCGCAGAAGTGGAATGTGCGCACCTAACCACTGCACCACTGGGCCGGCCAAGGAACTGTTATTTTAGTTGGGGTTGTCAGATGAGGTACCTTCCATAAGGTAGCATTTGAATGGAATGAAGGAATGAGCCATATATATGGATCTTATGGATCTATATGAGTATATATATGTGCAGATCAGATCTACACATATATACGTGTATGTGTGTGTGTGTATATATATACATTTATAATCTGACAGTAGAGTGATTGGGCAGAGGAAATATGTTCTAAGGTGAAAGTGTATTTTTGGAATAGCAAAGGAGCCAGTATTGCCTACATAATGTGAAAGAGTGGGAGAAATACGTGACATGAGATCAGAGAGGTAACTGGAGACCAGCTCATGTAAGCTATGAAGGCCATTGTGAGAATTTTTGCTTTTCCTCTGCGTGAGCCTGTTGATGGTCAGTTGCAAGCAGAGGAGTAATATCTGACAAAGGATTTCAAGCGTCCTTCTAGCTGCTGTGTGGGAGAATACACCATGGGGCAAGCAAGGGTAGATGTTAAGGGACTAGTTAGATGGAGATTGCGGTAAGCAATTTGAAAGGTCATGGTGACTTGAACTAGTGTGAGAAGCGGTTGGAGTCTGGATGCATTCTGAAAATAGAATACAAGATTTGTGGAATTGCCATAAGGTAGGAAAACAACGAGGCAGTGGATCTTGGAACCCAAGAGAGAAAGGACATTTACAGAGTTTCAGAGAGGCCACCCGAAGCAAGGAATGAAAACTCCCCATTGGATTTAGGACTGAGAGGTCACAGATGATGTGAGCTGTAATCACTGTGATAGTGAGGGACAGAATCAGGTTTCAATGGGCTAATTAAATGGCAGGTGAAGCACTGTAGACTGAGGGTTTCACACTCTTTCTGATGTACAGGCTTCCAGTGGGAGGAGAGATCAGCTGATGGCTAGAGAAGAATGCAAGATCAAAGAAGACTTATTATGTTAAAAGGTAACCTGAGGCATATTGAACATTTTAAGAATTTATTCGAGTAAAAATTGATTCAAATCAGGCAGCTAGATTAGATAATCCAGCAGATAGAAAGGACATCAGAAGAGCTGTGCAAAATGAAAGACTCTTATAGGCAGAAGGGAGCGGGAACAAGGAAGTTATACTTGACAAAAAGCAGGCTGACTCTTATAAGGTCACTTTCCTTCAAGAGATGGCCGGGTCCTAACAGGTGGATCACCTAACTAGTGCTCATCAGGTGATTCCTGATTGACTGGTTTAAGATTTCATTTCTGGGAGAGCTGAAACTGTAATTAAGTCAAGTCTTGGTTTGATGGCAACGGGGCTTAGCATAAATGACTCCATTTTGAGCCTGTTGTCTTATTTTTTAACAGTTATAAATGGCAGAGACTGTATAGCGTTTGCATGCTGAAAAGGGAAGAAAGTTTTAAGAGACATCTTTTGAACATATTACAGATGGAATAAGTTACAGAGTGAGGCCCTGGAAAAAGTGGAAGGCTCTTATTTGAAGGTCTGGATTACGCCTAGTGAGTAGAATATCTGCCTAGTGAGAAGCATATCTGCACCAGGTGTTAAAATCATTGTTGGGAGAGTCGTTAATGTAATGGCTTAAGTAAACCAAGTAAACCAAGTCTAGGTTACCAGGAATGGAAGCCAAGAGAGGACTAACTAATTAGAATTATCTCTTCACCCTCATAAAAGCTAGGAGGTTAAAGTAAGAAAATAACAGTGTGGCCCACAGTGAGTATTCCATTAATGCTCGTTCTTTTCTGAATGTTCTGAAAAAGATATAAGAATACGAGACCCCAAAATGTGTCAGAATTAGAGAGCTCATTACCAGCTCTGTGAAAACTTGCCTCAAATAGGACACTGTAGAAACTTGGCAGAGAAGTCTTAACAAAGGTAAATCAGGAATTCAAAGTCTCTTCATGCACCTTAATAAAGGAAGGGGCTTTAGGGAAGCCAAGGCACAATGGCGCGTGATTCAGACAGCTCATCAAGAGTCCACGGACGCAGCACTTCTGAGTTCTCTTCGAATAGATTCTGTACTTGCTAGACTCTTAGGAGAAAAAGAAATGCTAGAAATACTCCTAGTGATCTCTGAGACAAATGGAGCCGACAATTCTTTTGACTGATTTCACCTTATTCCTATTTCAAGGCAAATGCTGCTAAATATAGGCCCATTCACAGTCAAAAATGAATTCCTATGATCATGTATGTATTTTAAAATATGCTTTAATTTTTTTCACTTATCTTTACTTTTCGTACTTTCATTTTTCTTCTTTACACTTTCCCACAAAGCTTTGAAGAATGAGCCTTGTTGAAAGAGTCTATCTGTCGAATAATCCCTCTCTCTCCTCCTCAGTCTCAGTGTTCCTCTCCTTCCTTTGGCAGTCCTCTCCTGTCCTGCTGGATGACTTGCCTCATTTCAGGCAGTGAGCTTGCCCTTTGTACCTTTCAGGCCACCATTAGTTATTTCAAAGGTTTTACAGAGCAATGATAAAGGAAACTGCTATCTGAAGGACTTGCTCTCTGTATTATTTTTTTGGCTTTGACAAATACCCATTGGTAATGAAGACTTCAAAGGGCCTTGATTAGGGCCTAAGAAAGGAACAGCAGGAAAATTAATTACCTGAAGCCAAAAATCCTATTTTCTCTTTGACATCCCAGGGCTGCACTTTAAAGGCAATCAAATGGAGTGTTGTTTGGCAAATAGTCAGCCTTTCTTGAAAAGCTGAGTGTAATTAGATGCTCTCCTGTCTGTCATTAAAGACAAATTGTTTGTAAATGGTTAACATTTGAGTATTGCACTGTGTCTTCAACCTTTATCATAATTGCATTTCCAATATTGACCGAAATATTCTAAACTGAAAAATAGGAGCTTATTGCAAGGCTAATTGCTTGGTAATAAATTACTGCTGCTCTTAAGAAAACTCAAACTATTTATTTATTTTGCCTTCATTTTCTTTAGGGGTTTTGATATTTGCAATTCAAATAATCTCAGAAGAATTCTTCTGTGAAAGGAATCATCCATCCCCTAATAGTGGCTAATTTTGTTCCTAATTGGGGCTGTGAACCATTCAAAGAAAAAAAACTCTCAACCCTCTCCAAAAGCCACTGGTTTGAAAGAAACTCAGATGTCATTAGGGTCGTCAAGGCTCCCTGATGAGAGATAAGGATGAATAAAGCATTTTTGACTTTTAGAGAATGTTTTGAGTCTGTGATGTCATCAGCTTCTCCCATGCTTGATAGCAATTTGTTCCTCACATTATAGTCTGCTTAGTGCACACATCTTATTCGGTCACTGCTCACCCTGCACAAAGCCAGGAAGTGCAGAGAAAGGACACAAGACGTAGGCTCCTGACCTTATGGTGACGCTGGTTTAGACTCTTCCGCATCTTTCGGATGGCCACTTGTGCCTATTTCATGAAGAATCGGCATCACTGTGCTGATTTCATCAGTACCATTTCAGTACTTTCATCTTAAGTACTGAACCTAAAAGGGTTGAGGAGTAATGTTTTGTTCAGGATCCAAAATAAAATGATATGGATATGTTTCTGGTTATGAAATTTACAGCATGTTGATTTAAGTGGTAACTATCATCATTAAAACCGAACATTTCAAGGTGCAAATATCAAATCCATTATGGGAATATTAGCAGCACCCAAATGCGCTTCTGTCCATTGTCTGTCCAACAAAACTCTATTTAATAATACATAATAAACTATTAACAATAACTTAGTCATGAATTTTCTAGAGGTTACTACATGTGAGGGAGAGTACTAACTCCTTTTATGTATTTTTGATTTAATTTTCACAATAACTCGAGGAAACAGATATTATTCTTTCTCTTTTATGTATGAAGAAACCGAGGCTTAGAGACATTATTTTCCCTGGACCTACGACTAGTAAATGGCAGAGCCAGAAATCTGAGCAATGTTTATCTGTTTTCAAAGTCGTGTTCCTTCAAATAGATAATTATTATCTAATTCTCTAAACATTATATGCTATTATTTTTCACTCTTCTGAAAATGGCATTAAGTACTATAGGAATACAATATTTCAGGCTCTTGATAAACTAACTACAGGAAATTAAGTAAAGCACATTCTTTGTTAACAAAATTCATCTTAACTGTATTATCTATATTTAATGTGTGTGTCCTGAAATTATGAAGTCTAGAATTGGGGTCTGCCAACCATGGCCTCCTAGCTGATGCCTGTTTTTGTAAATAAAGACTTATTGGTACATGGTGATCCCATTTATTTGCATATTGTCTGTGACTGCTTTCATGATAAAACTGTGAAAGTCTCCAGAACATACCACTGTGGCATAAGGATTATTTTGAGTGGAAGACATTTGAGAGTCAAGAGATGTAAGAAAAGTCTTTTTCTGAACTCCCCTTACCTGCCTAAAAGAAGAGCCTCTCAAAAGGATTCAATTGTCATGAATCCCCTCCCCAGAGTGTCAAAACTAAGGAGGATTGTCTCCTATTAACAGAGATGAGAAGGTGGTACTGCAATAAGAAATCACCTAAACAGAAATTATTACAAAACTATCATATCTCCCATCTATTCTCCCATGGGCCAATTTATCTTTACTCAAAGTAAATTGTTTTCCCATTAATGCTCTTTATACTCCACCTCTTCCCCTATTAAGATGGTACATAAACTTCAAATTCTAACCACCTAGTTTAGCCACGTTTTTTGTGAGCTTTCCTGTGAATATACATGAATAAACTTTCTTTTTTTAATCTATCTTTTGTCAGTTTAATTCACAGGCCCCCAAGCACTGAACCTAAGAGGGTTGAGGAGAAGTTTTTCCTCCCTGACAAATGCAATGTCAAATAGTTGCAACAGAGATCCTGTGGCCCACAAAGCCTAAGACATTTGTTTCTGGCATTTCAGAGAATGTTTGCCAACCACTAGGGTGGCTGAAAGATTATTCAGAAAGGGGATATAAATCTTTACTATCTTTTAGCTAACTTAACAATAAATATGAAGTTTAAATGAAAGGACACAGCCATACTACCTACTTGCAAATAATCATGGATGATGAAGGAAATATGTAAGCATGTTTACTGCCATGTTGGCAATGTGGTCTCCAGCAATGAGAACCTAGATAGCTATTTCTTATCATAAAGGAAATTATTGCATTATTATCATAAAATTCCTATCAAATGTGCCTAATTTAAGTTCCAATCAGATATATAGTGTGTAGTGTATATGAGACACGATAAATATTAAAAGAAAACTAATCTGGAAAATCATTGTTGTTTAATTTCTATTTTTAAATATTTTCAGAGTTTGATTACTTGAAATTCTTTGTGTATGCTTTCACTCCTTTGAATTATCGTTTCAAATCTTACTCTTGTCACAATTATTTATAAACACCACATATACATGAGTATTTGCTTTTAATGCTGCATGCTTCTTCTATAGAAAGTAAAGACTTTTTTAATACTAGTGATGTTAATCTGTATTTCTATTTATGATTTTTTTCAATCACTTACACTTCTGGAAGTTCTTAACCTATCCTGTAATTTTCTGTTAATCTATGTTTTCTTGTGACATGCTATCCTTTGAAGTTTTCCAATTAACTTTTATTAACACATATAGAATTTGTGTAGGAATTTTATTAAGTGGTGTGAGCCAATACAAATACACACAGATAGTTTACTTCTTCCTTACACCAATCACCACCATCACCTCCACCAACACAACCAATAACTCACCAACTGCCATTGATAAAACAGGACCTCACTTTTCACTTCCGGAAGAAGGCAGACTGGCTAGGGACCTCAAGACCTGAGGAAGAACATAGTGGTGGTGAATGCCCTTCATTTTCCTTTTCCCTTTTGTATCCCAGACTTGGAGTAGAAGATGCTGTCAACCTAGAAACAAACTTCATCAAAATTAAAAGACGTGAATTATGCAGAATGTGTTCTCTGACCACAACGGAATCAAACCAGAAGTTAGTAACAGAAAGATAATAGGAAAATCTCTAAACACTTGGAAACTAAACATACTTGTAAATAATCCATGAGTCAAAGACAAAGACTCAAGAAACACATGGAACTCAATGAAAATAAAAACACAATATATTAAAATTTGTGTGACACAGCTAAAGCAGAATAGCTCTATAACCAATAAATAAGGAAATGTAATTCATTATTTAAACATTTCCCAAATAGAAATCTTCATGCCCAGAGGTTTCACTGGATAATTCTACCAAAGTTTGAAGAGGCAATAACAACAATTCTGTATAATCTCTTCCAGAAAATAGAAAAGGAATTCATTCTACGAAGCTAGTTTTACCCTGATACCAAAACCAGATAGTGACAGTATAAAAAAGAAAAGAAAACTACAGACCAATATCCCTCATGGAAATAAATGCAGAAATTCTTTAAAATATTTGCAAATAGAATCCAGCAATACAAAAAAAGAATTATAAATCATGACCAAGTGAGATTTATTCCAGAGATGCAATGATGGTTCAATATGCAAAAATCAATTAGTATAATCCACCATATCAATAGGCTAAAGATGAAAAATCACATGATCATATCAATTAATGCAGAAAAAGAATTAGACAAAATTCAATACCTATTCATGATAAAAACTCTCAGAAAAGTAAGGATGTAGAAAAACTTCTTCAACTTGGTAATGAACATCTACAAAACAAACAAGCAAACAAAAACACTTCCTACAGCTAACCTTATGCTTAATGGTGAAAGCCTGAATGCTTTTCCTTTAAGATCAGGAACAAGCCAGGACGTCCATTCTCACCACTCTTATTCAATAAAATGTTGGACATTCTAGCCAGCGTAAGAGAGTCAAAAAAGACAATAAAAATAATACAGATAGGAAAAGAATACTACAGTCCCTATTTTCAGATGACATGATTGTCTGCATAGAAAACTCCAAAGGATCTACAAAAAAACTACAACTAATAAGGGGGTTCAGTAGGGTCACAGTAAACAAGACAAACATCAGTTCTACTTCCATAAAGTAGAAATGAGCACATGGACATCAAAATTAATAGCATAAGTCCATTTACAATTGCCTCCAAAATTAAACACTTAGGTATAAATCTAAGAAAACTTGTACAGGACTGGTAGGCTGAAAACTACACAAGGCTGATGAAAGAAATCAAAGAAAATCTAAATAAGTGGGGAGACATATTGCGTTTGTGGATTGGAAGACTCAACATACTAAATATGTCAATTCTCCCAAAATTGATATACAGGTTTCATGCAATTTCTATCAAAATCCCAGTGAGCTTGTTTCTTGTAGATATTGACACGAGTATTCTAAAGTTTGTATGGAAAGCAAAAGAACTAGAATAAGATAATTTTGGAAAAGAAGAATAATGTGGGAGGAATCACAACCTAATTTGAAGACATTATTTGATGCAGTAATCAAGACTGCTTATATTGACAAAAAAAATAGACACATAGATGAAAAAGAACAGAAAGTCCCAAAGTAGCCCCACACAAATATGCCCAACTGATACTTGAGAATGGTGCAACAGCAATTCACTGAAGAAAAGATTGTTTTTCAAAACAGGTGCTGCAGCAGTGGGACATTCACAGGCTAAATAAATACATACATAAATAAAGGAAACTTAATAAAAAAATTAACTCAAAATGGACCATAGACTTAGCTGTAAAATGTAAAACTATATCACAAAAAAAAAAAAAATAGGGGAGAATTTTTAGGATCTAGGGCTAGACAAAGAAATCTTAGACACAGTCTTAGTACAACCCGTAAAGGGAAAAATGATCAACTGGACTTGAGAATTAAAAACATTTGCTCTGCAAAAGACCTTGTTAAGACAATGAAAAGGCCAGCTACAGACTGGGAGAAAATATTTGCAAATCACACATTTAACAAAGGACTATTATCTAGAATATATAAAGTTTAGACATGCATTGTATTTCCCATACACTATATACTATATTTTCAATATTTCAAATACTATATTTTAAAATCTCTTTGCAAGTAACTTTTTTCCTGTATGTTCATATTCCTCTTAAAGTGTAGTATACAGAATTTAAGGAATTGTTATTTTGATGGATGTACTTTAAGATCCTATTAGTTGGGTTCTACATCCAGTCCCTGGGGATTTGTGGTGTCAGCCTTCAAACTGGCTTCAGATCACACAGGACTTTTCTGTGTATAGATTGCAGGAAACTGGGATCTAAATTCGTGGATGATCACACATGAAGGAACATGGCAAAAGTCTAATTCATAATTCTTATTTGCATAGTCCCACTTCCCAAGGACCTTCCAAAGACTAACAGGAAAGTAATGATAGTGAAAGAAACCTAATTTGGAAACCATGGAGGCATTTAAAGATGATTTTTTTTATTTGGTTTTGTTTTCATTTTTTTGCAGGTTTAGAGGACCTAGCTAGAAAATTAACAGGAGAGTATAAGGATCACAGGAAAAAGATGACAGACAAAATGGATTGTTCCGAATTCAAAGAATTTTCCTAAGACAATAGATTGTAATGAGTAAAAGCAGATTTCCAAGTTCTGAGTTTAAGTACAGTAAAATTAATATTCAAAATTTCCAATATTGTCCTATAAATAGCTAGAAATTACCTCAGACTTATAGTGAGAGTGACTACGTCATTTCTTCCTGAAACCAGAACATTTTAAGAGTGAATGAATGAGCTCTGGGTAATTGTTCTTGGGCAGTAAGCATAAACACAGATTGCTCCAGCCAAACAAACACATATGGTCATGCCTTCAGTGAACACTGAACTCAGAGAGAATCACTGAACGCAATCATGTTTCAAGTTTTTGTTTAATTGCTTGCTTTCTTTGATTTCTTTCTCTGTTGTTCTTGCCTTTCCGACTGCTTGGAATGTTTTTCCCTCAGATTTCCACATGGCTGACTCCTTGTTATCATTGAAATCTTAGCTGTAATAGTGTTACCACACAAAGGGCACGATCTGCTCGCCACAAGACAAAAGCCAATCATCAAGAGGCAAGATGGTGGCAGAGAAAGGGCATTTTATTACAGCTTGCTAGCAAGAGGGAAGATGGCCGACTAATGTCCAAAAGAACCATCTTAAGAGGGGCACAGACTCTTGAAGGAGTCATATACGCCAGTGGGTTATAGGGGAGGGGTTAGGAATATTGACCCTCCGGTGTTACAGACTGGGAGTCGCCACACCAGATCTTTCAGTTTCATTGATGATGGCTATCAGCATAGACTCTCTGGGGGGTCATCACATTCCTACGGAACTTAAAAGAATGAAGTTATAGTTTTATTGCAGGTGGAAGGTATCTGCACTAGCAGGGATCATAAAATCTATAGAACAGGTGGATCTCCTGGAGGGTACAAATCCAGCTGGGTTAGTCAGAGGTCATTCAAAGTTATGACATGGTCTCTTTTCTACAATATGGCTTCCCTTGTGTCAACCTTGTGTTGAGCCAGTTTCAATAGCTCATTTTTTAAAAGCCCTTTCCTGGAGCATCTTATCTAATGCCACCCACCCAACTGCCTACCCACACCAACATATCATTCCATGGTTTTCTTCTCTCCATTGCTACAATCAGGATCTGAAATTATCTCAGTAATTTATTTCCTTGTTAATTGTCTGCTGCTCCCATTCAAATGTAAGCTCCATGAGAAAGGGACCTTCTAACTATCTCATACATTGTCAAATATTTAGAATTTGGAAGAATTTCTGGCTAAATGAAAACGTTTTATTGAGTGGATGAACAAAGAACTAACAAACCAGCATTGCCAGCTTATATTGGTGTTTAGATCTGGAACTAGAAAGAATGGGAAATAACTTGAATTTAATGTGTAGATTACTTGAAATTTCTATGTTACTATAATTTCATGGTTTTGGAAAATGTAAAGGTTTGCTTCCATGTTAACTAGATTTAAGAAGTTGGGGTCAGGGGCTGGCCAGGTGGCACAGCGGTTAAGTTTGCACGTTCTGCTTCTCGGCAGCCTGGGGTTCTGCAGTTCAGATCCCGGGTGTGGACATGGTACCATGAGGCACGCCATGCTGTGGCAGGTGTCCCACGTATAAAGTAGAGGAAGATGGGCACAGATGTCAGCTCAGGGCCAGCCTTCCTCAGCAAAAAAAAACTAGGAGGACTGGCAGTAGTTAGCTCAAGGCTAATCTTCCTCACAAAAAAAAAAAGAAGAAGAAGTTGGGGTCATTTGAATAAAAGACACAGATTGTGGTTTAGGGTGGAACATCCTACAGTTTCCATATTCAATATGCTCACATTATAAGTTATCTTCAATTCTTACGTCACATTATGGCAGACGAAAATAATCACAGAAATTGTATATGAGGGATTCCAAAGATGAGTGCCTTCCACGTGAAGATTTTTACAATAATGAAAATCATTCTGCCTTGGTAGGTAGGTAAAGAAATGGCCAAGTGTATGTCATACCAAGAGGGAGATTTAATTTTAAGTTTGTATATACCAGGATGTTTCTAAGTGAGTTTTATCAATACACAATTACAATGCTGAAACTCCTTTATCATCTACTATAGTGGGAGACAACTGGAAGTTCTAATTTGCAGATCCCTCTCTTCTCTTTTTGAACATGGTACATAAATAATTCTACAGAACTGTCCCTATTATCTCAATATTAATTGCATCGAAATTTCTTGACAAGCACATTATATGCCATTGAAAGACAGGGAAAACAACCCAAATCTCTCTGAGATGGATTCATTTTTCAGGAGTCTTTGCCTCTTTTTCAAATTAAACATATTAGAAAGAATAAACTCATAAAATACTACTTATAATTTGAACGAGAAAATAGCTATTCTTTAACTGAAACTTTTTTATAGATTACAGAATTCTTAAAACAGCTATAAAATAAAAATTATTAGAAATAAGCTTCATTTTTTTATATGACATTAACTGTCTGGCTTGGTTTAAATGCAGCAAAAGAACTAGAACTCTGCATAAACAAGGTAGGCAAGATTCAACATTTGAAGGATATTGAAAGGGCAACCTCTCTAAAAATCTTTTATGCCCTGTTGTCCTTGCTTCCCCCAATTTTTTTCTTTGTCCCTAAAATAGTACTTTCAGTTAAAATTTTATTCACAACCTGTCTTTGATAAGAGCTTGTTATTTCTCTCTGCATTTTTCTCCCTAGCCCTCCCTTTCCACGCTTACTCTCTTTCCTACATTATTAATAAAAGTATTTTAGGTTGCAAGTCTTCAGTGAATCCCTGGTGACATCTTTGTAAACAGTATTTTAAAGCTTATTTCTAGGTCTTAGTTAAATGTTATTAAGTCTTTAGGGAAAGTAGCAAAAATGCTTGGTGGCACAGAGTTAGAATCTTTTAAATAGGAGGAAATTTCCAGTTACAAATAATTAACAGGAAAAATGCTTTTGATTCCTGACAAGATGATCTAGCATGGCTGCTGGCTTACCCCTTAAACACCCAACCAGAAATAGAAAATAAAATGACACTGACAGATTCGATAACTTGAGACAAATGAGGATAGAGAAGACGTTTGGGACCACATCTGCAATGGAGACACTGGGAGTTGAGACCGAAAGTGAATTGGATGCCTCAGACCGGGTGAGAGCTTTAGAATTGTGCCTTCTCTCTCCCTTACTTAACCATGGGGGAATAATTGCCTGTTTCTGTGCTATTCTGAGACAGAAAAACAGTGGTAGCATAGTAGAACCACCCAGAAGTGAAAGGGTAACATCAGTATGGTGCTGGGGGCCAGGTGAGGAGGAGAGCAGATAGTGTCCAGAGCAAGAAGGTGGGCAATCTGAGAATTTTCTTCTCCTCACTCTGTCTAAGTAAGTTTAACTGAGAAAAGCAGCTTAGGGCAAAAAAAGAGGCCAGGGATCAAAAAGATATGCTGGGAAAATATCATTTCAAAGAAAAGCTGTGATACTGATTTTAAATTTAACCAAAATAGAATCTAAAAGAAGAATATCATGTTGGTCAAGGTATGGGAATTTTTGCTTGAGGCAGGGTAACCTTATGAGGGGAGTGTGGGAGGAGAGTGGACCAGAGGTGGCTGAACAGGTTCTAATAGCAGAGACTCTCTTCCCTGAGATGGGTCCCTCATATCCACACACTAACTCACAACAGGGCCAAAATCTCTGTGCCACGTTTGTCTCTTCCCCTAAGTGACTAATAACCAGTCAATGTAGCTAATACACCCAGAGGAATATATGCCCACAAGAAAATAGTAGCTTATAAATGGAGAATATATTAATTGAAATAAAGAAATAATTAGATAGGTTCGTGAGTTAATGCATTTATCCAATAAATATTTGTTCATTTTTATCATGTTAAAGGACAGCATAAAAAAAGGAAGAGACAGCTCACAGGATGGGAGAAAATATTTGCAAAACATATACCTAATTATTAAGCCATACATGTGATAGACTACATAAGCAACTCTTAAAATTCAATAACCAAAGACAAATAACCAAATTAAAAGATGGACAAAGGATCTAAATAGACTTTTCTTCAAAGAAGACATACAAACAGCCAATAAGCACGTGAAGAATGCTTAACATCATTAAACATCAGGAAAACACAAATTAAAATCAGTTCACAGACACTAGGATGGCTATAATCAAAAAGATAATAATAAATGTTGACAAGGATGTGGATAAATTGGAATCATCATGTTTAGCTGGTGGGAATGTAAAAGGTGCAGGCACTTTGGAAAAGAGTCTGGCAGACCATTTAAACATGGAGTTTGCATATAACCCAAGAATTTCACTCCTAGGTATATATCCAAGAAAAATAGAAACACATCCACACAATAAATTTGTACATAAATCTTCTTAGCAGTACTATTCATAATAGACAATAAGTGGAAATAACACAAATGCTTATCAACTGATGAATGGATAAATAAAATGTGGTATACCCACACAATGGGATATTATTCACTGATACAAAGAAATGAAGTATTAATACATATTACAACATAACCTTGAAAATATTATACCAAGTAAAGGAAGCTAAGCACAAAAAAACACATATATGATTACATTTATATGAAATGCCAGAATAGGTGAATCTGTAGAGGCAGAAAATGCATCAATGGTTGCCTAGGGCTGAGGAGTTGGAAGGAAATTGAAAGTGACTGCTAATGGGTATGGAGTTTCTTTTTGGGGTGATGAAATGTTTTAACATTGATTGTGGCAATGGTTGCACAACTGTGAACATATTAAAAGCCATCGAATTGTATACTTTACAAAGGTGAATTGTATGGTATGTGCATTACATCTAAATAAATTTATTTTTTTTATAAAAAAGCACTAAGAAGAATGGATGAAGCCAAAAAATAAGTTAAAGACTTGGGAGATTAGGTTGTGAAATTGTCACAGAGGCATTAGGATCATTAGGAATGGATAAAAAGATGGGAATGCCTTTTAAGGTATGGAAGATTGATTCAAAAATGTCAATATCCAGGTATTGGAATATAGATGAAGAGAGTAAGAATTCTTATGTGGGCATAGGGGAAGGGGAGGGTAGAAAAAGAAGGAGGTGAGAATATGCAAAGATACTTGTTTCATGGGAAGAGATAGCTCAACCAACTAAGAGGAGAATAAACACAAATTGAGCATTAATAAGTTATCAATAACCATCAGGAGAATCCAAATCATTGTATAATTCAAACTGTTAGTAAAAACAATGGTATTTCTAAGGGGAGGGAGGAAAGGAGAAAACAGAAACAAAAACAAAAGGTAGAAAGAAAACACGAAATAAGATGTCAAAAATAAATCCCAATGAAAGAATAATTACAATAAACAAATGCAGGTTAGATTTCACAGTCAAAAAGCAGAGACTCTCATATTGGATGTTAAATCAAAAGCATGATGCTGCAATATATTTATCAGGAGAGATAGATTTAAAATTATAGAATGAAGAAGAGAGGCTGGAAATGAAGGATGAGCTTAAGTTCAGCTGTAACTCCCATATTTCTTTTAAAACTTGTTATTTGACATTGGGTTTTGTCTCAGACTTTGGAAGAGCAAATGAATGACTTCTCAATTCAGTATCATTCTACCATCCCAAAACTTGTGCATGAATAATAATCACATGTTGGCGTATGTTACCTTTGTATCTGTCCAGGAAAAAATTTCAGAAGCACCACGAGGTATGGTGTCTAGATAAATTATTAAATCTAAATATTCACTTTGGCATGCTAGATGCAACTTGGAGTGAAAATTCCACCATACATAAAAGTGATTTTGGAGCTGTCTTGATTTATATTTATGTAAGATTTTCAACCAAGATGAAACATCAGATTTTACATATCTAAAAGACTGCTTGAGGGAAATGCATTCTTTAATACCAGCTTGACAGAACTTATTAACAATGAATTGTTGCTTACATAAGAAGTAGTGTGGCTTGTGCTACCCGCTGAAATTTCTCCACCTTGATAGTTCAGCTCCTTCTTCATGATCCCAGCTGCACAGGTGTTCTTGTCATTTTATATCAGGGAAGATCAGAGTCAATTTTATTGTCTGTCATCTATCTATCTATCTTGGTGGTCTAGTGATTAAGATTGAGTGCTCTCCCTGCCACGACCAGGTTCATTTCCTGGTCAGAGAACCACCCCACCTGTCTCTTGGTTATCATACAGTGGCTGCTGCGTGTTGCTGTGATGCTGAAAGCTCTGCCACCAGGATTTCAAATACTAGTAGGGTCACCCACGGTGGACAGGTTTCAGTGGAGCTTCCAGACTAAGACAGACAAGAAAGGAGAACCTGGCCACCCACTTCTGAAAAAATTGGCCATGAAAACCCTGTGAACAGCAGCAGAGCTTTGTCTGATAGAGCACCGGAAGGGGAGAGGAGGCAGCAAATGACTGGGCAGGGCTCCACTCTGCCATACGCAGGGCCACTAGGAGTCGGGATCAACTCAGGGGCACTAAAAAAAACAAAATCTATCTATCTATCTTCTATCTATCTACATTTTATATGCAACAATATTAAATATAGATTTTTAAGTATTCAGAAATCTTATTCAAAAAGAGCATGAAACTTATGTTTGTGAAATTGCATAAATTATATTTTTACCACTTTGTCTAAACCTGGATTTGAAAATGTGACGAGTTTTTACTTTGGTAAAATAACTTATTGGTTTTACTATCGACAACTGAAAAAACCTGCTGTTGGACACCCTTGCTTCTCCATGGGCCTCGGTGGAAAACGGACATCGATTGCAGTATCCCACGTCTGTGGGATTGCAACTACAGGAGAAAAAAAAATGAAAGAAAAAAGAAAATGATGTAAATAAAAGATACAGAATGAGGTTAAAAGAAGCATGCCAGACATAGCGAGGTCCAAAGAAACATGATACAAAATTAACAACAATGAATTTACAACTAGATAAAATGAAAACATTTCTTCTAAAATATATGTCAAAATTCGCATGAGAAGATAAAAAGCACTCGAACATATCAAAACCACTAAAGAAGTTAAAATGGTAAGAATTTAAGGGGTAAACCTTATCAGAAGACATCCTATGCAAAAGACTCCAGATGGAGACAGCTTTATATACAATATCTAACATGTACTATCCACCAAAATTTCCACGAAAATATCACCCCTGTCTTGTAGTTGTTCCATCTTGTGACTGCGTGGCTGGAAGTGGGCCACTGCAGCTCCCCATAGCACAGCCACCTTTAAGACAAAGAAAAGGAGAAATGGAGAGCTAGGCATGTTGCTCTTCTTCTCTGGTGAATGAGAGTTCTCTCAGAAGCCTCCTCAGCTGACTTCCTCGTTAACTCCTGTTTGGGTGGAATCAGATCACAGGGGCGCACCTGGCTATAGGCAGAGTCAGAAAAACAGGAACACAGCTGCTTTGATTTACTTTGATCAGTAGTTCTCAAGGTGTGATCTGGGAACTCGCTCTTTTCAGGAGTTCTAAAAGGTCAAAACTATTTTCGTGATAATACTAAGATGTTGCTTGTCTCTTTCACTCTCATTTGTTTTCACAAGCGTCCAGTGGAATTTCCAGACTACCTGATACGTGATCATCATAATGTTAATGTTCTGGTGGCTATGGAATGTATCTTCATGCATTTTTGTGTTTTAACATTTCTCAGTAGACTAAAACCACATAAATAAAAGCTCATTGGGGTCTTCAGTACTTTTTAAAAGTGTAAAAGGGCCTGAGAAAAAAGGCTTGAAAACTGTTGGCTTAAACTAATCAAGATTCTTGAACTCTTAGGAAATAAATTGGAATTTTATTAGCAAAGAAGATGTAGGGTTTGATACTGAGGGAGCTAAGGATGCCTGAACAGTCTACATAAGAAAACAAAATTATAGGACTACTCAACTCAAAAAGAGACATTTCCTAAATGACCTGTTAGAAAACTAACTATAACACTATATTAAAAATCAATATATTATGGCCCAGTAGGATTTATTTCTGGAATGCATAGGTGGTTCATCAGAAAATGTGTTAATGCAATTTAACACATAAATGGTCTAAATTATTAAAATTTTATGATTACCTCAATATCTGTGATAAAGTCCAAAATAAATTTTATAATAAAAAAGGGGTATTTACTAAAGCATTTTAAGCGAACATCATGCTACATGCATTTTTTAAGATCAGAAACAAAATAGCATTCTTTTTTTTTTTTTGAGGAAGATTAGCCCTGAGCCAACATCTGCTGCCAATCCTCCTCTTTTTCCTGAGGAAGACTGGCCCTGAGCTAACATCTGTGCCCATCTTCCTCTACTTTTTATATGTGGGACGCCTGCCACAGCATGGCTTGCCAAGTGGTGCCATGTCTGCACCTGGGATCCAGACTGGCAAACCCCAGGCCACCGAAGTGGAACATGTGAACTTAACCGCTGCACCACCAGGCCAGCCCCCAAAATAGCATTCTTTAGCACTGAAACTGTACAATTTAGGTCTGGCTAAAATATATACGGACTGAAAAATATTTCTTATTTTCAGATGATATGATTATCTATCATCACAAAGAACAACAGAATCAACAGATTATTAAAGCTAAAAGGAGAGATGTTGAAAGCAAAAAATCTTACAAATATTGTTAGTATTTTTCTGATCTAGTGGTAAGCAACTAGAAACTATAACTAAGAACACAGAAACTGGCCAGGGTCAACTTAAGAAATTTGACTTTTGGTCTCTTGTTCTTGCTGTGGCTATTAAGAGAGAGCTAATATGTCATTTCATGAATAGTTATTGATAAAAATAGCAAAATACCATCCTTGGTGATTAGCATACAAAATTGTCGAAAAGACATAATATCAGCCTTGCTTCAAAGGAACGGCCTGGTAAAATGAGGATGCTATGTACCGAACAGGGTAAGTTTGCCTGCTTATATCTCATACAATAATAAAACACATTTTTCTTAACATTATTGCTTTAGAAACTGCTTTTGACTCAAGACGAACAAAGTAATATATTTATTTGCCTGTTGAGAATATTAGTAATTCTTTTTAAAAAATATGTGTCTCATTATTTGACATCAATTAAGCATTCACTGTAATCTTACAGCTAGGAGTGCATGCAAGTCTTTTAGACAGGACCATAGACTAGGAAATATAGTTCTTGACTATGAGGTCTGTGGAAGCTAGTGAAGGAGATGAAACAGAGGCACAGGAAATAAGATGATACCAATTACAGAACAGCCATCAATCTGTGTGGTAAAACCTCTGCAATAAGAGCTAAGGAGACGTAAGCTCATCTGAATTAAATATATACTTTCTTCTTCCAAGTGTATGAAATAACTCACACTGGGCTAAATAATGCTCCATATATTAGCGTGTGCTAAATAATTATGCACAAATAATTTCTGTGGTATAAAGAACTCCCCTGTAGACAATTTTAAGTTACCAATGGTCTAACAGAATTCCTTAATATTTACAGAATTTCCTTAATACTCACGAACCAGCGTGAGCTGGCGCCAACATACCACAGTCCATATTTTAAAAGCATACTCTGTTCCATTATCTCTAAGAGTCACTACTTCCCTTCCCATTCTTATTACTGGAGAGAGATGTGGTGTTTCCTTTATAGACAACTCAAATCTCAAAATATTTTATTTCTCAAATGTTTTGTTAGAAAAAATATCCACGAATGTCATGTGAAGTATATTAATCTTTATATAAAGGATTCTATAGAAGGATCTGTGAAACCAGCCTATGAAACCACACCCTTAACCACTGTGTGTATTTACAACAAACTTTACGACAAGATACATGTATAGGTTTTATATTTGTTGCTCATATCTTTTCTGTATTTCACTGAGACTTTCTTTCTTCAGAGAGTAGACTCATCTGAGAGAATTTTTCTTCTCCTCGGTATCCTCCAGCCAAATTCATTTTTCTCAAATGTTCCTTTTATGTTAGTTTTAAAAACTTCTTTACTGTTTCTTAAAACTTGAGCACTTACTTGTGAAACATCCAGGACTTGGTTTATCTGAGACACTGTGATGTGGATGATTTGTGACAGGAATGTTAGAAAGTCAAGCTGGACACTATTCTTTGTGACAGCTGTTCTGCTGCTGTTTTTTCATCAGACTTTGGAAAAGCTGCCATTCCCTGAGGCCCTTTGGTATAATCATGTTAGTGCCATAAGCAGGTAGTAGTGTCACTGGCTTTGAGCTTGGGCTGTCTTGAAAGCAGAGGGAAGTGTAGACAGTCTGACTGAAACCCCAGCTGTCTGCCTCCTTTGTATATGGAAAACTAAGGTGGACTACCCAGATTATTTTAGTTTTGGAAAGAATTTGGGAGACACACTCTTAAATTGCAAAGGCAGTTTCACATCATATCTTTTATTAAATTCATTACCATTTAGTCTCCATAAATCTCAACAGGCCACTTAGATGGAGAGAATAAGGCTATGATAGGCAGTAACACGATGTGGGAAGGGGAAAGGTACGGATTTAGAAAGAGAAATAGGAGGAAAGAAAATGTTTTGAAAATGAATTTACATCAAAGAGACTCATTTAAACTGTTCAGTTTGGGTAAGGAAAGGAAAAATAACTCATTTATATCCAGGGCCATGAACCAGCACATGTAACATACTGAAATCTCAAAGAATCGGTTTCCTGGAGGAAATGTCATCCTTTGATGCATTATAGTATAAAATAAGTAAAGGTAATGAGGGAAAAGTATGATCTTGCATGTATGGGTTTTAAAGTGTGTGTAAAGTCATGTGACATTCCTACACTTTTCAAAACACAAATTGATAGAAATGAAACAGGTAATGATGAGATGGTGCTTTCAACTTAAATTGAGCAATGATTTATTGATCATGTAGCATATGAAAATTACTCTGTAGGTTCTTTGGTGACCACAGCTATGAATAAACTGGCTGCCTTAACCATTAAGGGCTGATAATCTAGCAGAGGAACAAAATCATATGTAATTAGATTTAATATGTGGCAGGCCCTAATAAGAGCTTTATTGTGGTACAAATAGGTCATGAAAATTCAGAGAAGAAAGAAATTCGTCCTGGGTGGAGGGTATCTAGGAAAATTTTGGTAAACATATGGCTTTGAAGCAGAATATTAAAAGACACCTAGGAGTTATAGAGGCGATACCTGGGTAGCAGGGACATTCAAAATACAGAAGTTTTCTTTTATTATTCATTTATTAATCAAACTTTATTGATTTTTCTATTACATGCCAGACATTGTGTTAGATGCTGGGAGGAAGGATGAGTAACGTGTGGTCTCTGCCTTCCAAGAAATCATAGTGAATGTTCATTTTAAGGCAGCAATTATTTTTTTCCCTTTCCTCCTGTAATATAAGTATATTGATACAAGTTTTTTAAAAATTGTGTTTAGTCAGTTAGAGTTAAAAGTGCAAAAGATAATATAGAAGGAGTAGAGGCTGAAAATTAAGAAATCAAAGCAGCTAGCATATAAATGTGATAGAATGGAGCAGAGCTAACAGAATTCATGTACTTTAGCATCAGCTTTGTGATGTACCTACATACTTGACATCTTTAACATCCTCTCTTTTCTGTGACAAATTTATTTTGAGTAATAATTATGTAATATTTAATAATAATCATTATTTGGTTGATTTGTTTTTTATTAATAAAACAGCTAGCAATTTAAAAAGACAATTACTTTCAATTTTAAAGCTATTAAAATTTATTGATACTTCATGTGTGAATTAGAATTGCACTTAATGAATGGTACTAGTTTTCTACAGCTGCCGTAACAAATTACCACAAATTTGCTATCTTAGAGTTCCGGAAGGGAAAAGTACAAAATGGTCCCATGGCTAAAATCAAGCTGTTGGCGGGGCTGTGCTCCTTCTGGAAGCCTCGGAGGAGAATCCGTTTCCTCATCATTTCCTCTTTCCAGAAGCTGCCCCTTTTCCTTCTTCAAATCTGGAGGGCACATCACTCCAACCTCTGCTCCTCCTGTCACGGCTCCTCCCACACTTTGCCTCCCTGTGTCATTTATATTCATCTCCAGGCCGTGTGGTTACATCTATGGTTTTCTCCCCGTTTCAAGATCCTTGATTTAACCGCAAGTGCAAAGTCCTTTTTGAGGTGACAAATTCACAGGTCCCAGGGATTGGAACGTGGATCTTTGGGTAGGACCCTCCCTCTGCCAAACAAAAATATGTCGTATAGTTTCCCCTTTCTTTCACTGTTTTACATTTTCAACATAAAAGTTCCAAATGGCTCACAGTGATTGACAGAATCAAAGGAACTCAAGTCCTGGTTTTTTGATCTTTATAATCACTGTGCTCTATTTGTTTATTTCTATCTAGCAAACTAAACCCAAGAATATGTCCATTTTTAATCTAATTCATTAAACACAGGGTTTATCACAGGCATTAGAGAAATGAACTGCACCAAAAGTGAGCTTGAAAAATTTGAAAGTGCCACGAATTTACCCCTGAAATGAATTTGTATAGTTGAGCCCACGCAAGTCAGGACATGCTGTATAATTGGAACTTGCCTGAAATAACTTTAGACAACAATATTTATTAAAGGGATAAGCAATAAAAATGTGCTAATGTTAAACTAATTTGGACATTAGTGAAACTCTACAGTAGCTGTGACAAATTGTTTGAAATTTAGGCTATCAAAATACCTTTTTCATGAAGGAGTGATCTACCCCTAACTTTGTTGAGGATTGCTTGGGCACAGTGACAAGGAAAAGCAGTCAGATCCACATCCCTTCGTCGCCTGTCCTTGGGGGACTCCTCCTGCTGCCCGAACTTTGGTTTGCCACCGAATCAATTACATTTTTTCCAGGTGTATATTTTTTAACGCCTGTTTATCAAAGTGTAATCTGCCTATTTCAGATACAGTGAGTACTGCCACAATAAGACATACGTGTTCCTAAAAATCACTATAAATGCACACTGTTGTGGCTGTTAAATTCCCATTTGTTAAGTAGAGTCCCACGTTGGGGGTTATCAGATGGTGAGCCACTGTGGTTCAACGAAAGACCACAACAGAATTAAAATAGAGAAGTTTATTATTCACAGGCCCTGGAGGAGGTACAGGGCACACCTCAGGGAGCATGTGGGGAGGTCAAGGCAGGGTGCAGGTGGAGAACACGGCAGGATCTCTGGGGCCCATGCCTTTATTAGGGTCCATGGGCAGAGTGCTTTGGGGTTCCTGGGCTAAGGTTGGATTGGTGAATTCAAACTGAGGAGAGTGGAGTTTTAGTTAGCTTCAGGGGGGTCTTCCCTTAGGGCTGCGCAAACAGAAGGCCCTGGGAGGCAAGGGAGAGTGCGCATCCCTAGGGCAGTGGGGGGAGTCATGCCAGCAACTTCCCTTCACTCATGACTCTATGGACTGTTATTTAGGGCGCGCCCTTGAGGGAGGGTCTAGTGTCAGTGCAGGGCCCCTGCAGGCTGCTTTCCCATACAGAATGGACACGGAGGCAGTGGTGTGGAGTAGCTTAGCTAAACTCTCAATACACGCAACCCAGATCACAGGGTTTATGGGGAAAATGGGGTTAGAGGCACAATACTCAAAAACCTCTTCAGTGACAAATAAGAAAAAGATAGGAATCTAACAAAAATGGTAGCGTAATTTTACACATTTTAAATGGTTAAGAAATAGATAAGTAATTCAATATGATGCTACCTTGACAGAGACCTGAAGTTTATCTGGAAGGGGCCCATAAGAGTTGCAGCTGAGCATCACTGTGAAGCGGTGAAGGGAGGGGTGTCTGCAAGCCGTTGGGATACTGCAATGCCAGCTGTGGACAGGTGTGGCTCAACACACTTGGTTCGGCATGGCATCGTTTTCTGCCTTCAAATAGCTTTTCTCACTGATGAATTGTGCATAAGTAAACATGAAATCTGTATCATGCTCAAGTTAGTCCTTAATATATCCATCTCACTGGGAGAAATTTGTGTTTTCAAAGCAAGTATTATAGCAGAGCCCACTATAGTGTCACTTCAGCTCTGAGTGGCAACATGAAGAGGCACAAAAGCTTGTTTTTCAAATTGTAGATTAAAGAACAGGCCTGGTGCTGGGAGACCAAATGGTTTCATGTCAAGTGCACAACATCTGTGACAAAGAACCTGCCTGTTCCCCTTTCTCAGGCATCACTAACAGATCCCAGCATTTTTTCCTCTTGGGCCTTTACGTAACCTCAGGTTAAGTTAAAACACATTTCCAGAGAGCTAATCACTTGGAGTTGGCAACAGAGATGGAAAACTGCTTTGCCATCACTGATGGGGAAAAAACCATGGTTCTGAAATCATTTAGACCTGGATTCAAATCTTGGCTCTTAGTTTTTACTTGTAAATTGTGAGTCTTGTAGAGTTACTTAAACTTTCTTGGTCTCTGTTCTCTGAACTATAAAACTGAGCTAATGATGTATATTTCGAATGGTTGTTGTGAGAATGAAATCAGCCATGCAGACAGAATGCCTAATACAGTGTCTGCATCTCTCTGCCCTGAGAAGTTCTCTTAACCTCCCTTTGGCCAAACAAAGAAGCAGACAACAAATCTAGTTCAAGTCTTGATTGAGGGTGCAGGGTAATGTGGAGGTATACATATCGGGAAACTCGTAAACCAAAATAACCATTTTCTTTCAGGGGAGCATGGTTTCCATGGCCTGTGCGTGAAGACAGACCAACCTGAGTGGCATGTTACAAGTCACAGATACATGGCACATGTTGCCTGGGTTCACATAGCAATCCTGGGCAAGAGACAGAGCCACTGAAATTTTGGAGGCAGAGAGTCGCTTCTTTTGTACTATAATTTTCAGACAAGAAGATTCATGCCCGTAAACATGCACAAAAGTAAAGTTACCCAGGACAGATGAAACGGGAATGTTGGCAGGGTACGGTGTTGTTTCTGCCATGGCTGCGCCAGTTACATGATCCCTACTGGAACCTGCTTGTTGGCTGAGACATTATTCCAATTAAGAGGAACTGAATACCAGTGAGGGTTCATGTGCTGGTATAAAAACGGAAGCGCTGAGCTAAGGTCAAATAAAAGTCAGAGCTCCAGGAAAGCAGAAGAAAAAATGATTTCTGCTTAAAGCTAATTCTTAGGATGTATAAATTCATGCCAAACTTAACCTGAGTTTAGACTGAGTAGAGTGTCAGACATGCTTTCATTTAATAAGAATATAATACTGACGAGGAGTTTTATGCATTATCAGCGTTTTTGTTATTTTACTGTGAAAGTGTCAACTATATTGCAGCGCATAAAGGGAATATAGTATCACTGTTTTTTCAGCCACACAAGAAGTTGTGATTTGTGTGTCTGATGCTGTGGAGGAGATGCATCTAACCTGTTAAACCAACAGTTCTTCCAGAATGTGGAGTAGAACTGTACTCCCTTCGCTGTTTGGAGGCAGAGGGCATAAATTCACCTGGAAGCTGGGGTGTTTTTGTAATAAATCTCTGGGAGTGCACTGTTTGAATACCCCAAGGACTGCCCAAGATTCTCTGCTTTTATGTGGCAGTGGCAACAGGTCTGATGGAAAGCAGCAGATAGCCTTGTGGTGTGTCAAGGTGGCACCAGTGTCCGATGAAATTGACTTCCTGCTGAAAGATGTCACTTAATATGGCATTATCTAGACTACCCACCTAAACCCAGTTGACTTGCCATCTGCTCCACAGTGAAACTGGCACAGTCTCCAGGAGGGAACATACTGCCATCCTATATAATGGCCTTTGGGACGGAAAGCCAATTGACCATGATAAGTTATGTTGATTAATTGTTGATGTTAAAATCAAAATTGCAAGCCAAAAAAAGGAAAAAATTGTAAGACTCTAGTTCAATCTGAATTTTTATGCTGAAAATGATTTCAGGTAGTCTGCTAAGTTGCCATATTTTTAGAGTTCACATTTATAGTAAAATACCTATATCTATAGATATTGGAGGCTAATAAATAAAATGTATGAAATCATTAATTACATGCTGCCTGGTCTTCGGATAGAATGCTAATTTTGTAGTTCTCTACACACTGCACACACACAGACACACATACATATTTGTGCTTGCTCTTACCATACCGTGACTTCTCTGAACATTTTAAGATATGGTCTTGATAGGCAATTATTCTTCTGCTAGGAGAAAATGACCTCTGTTGCTTTGCCCATTAAGTTACATCAGTGTACTGCTCTCAGTACAATTCTCTTCCAAAGGGATTGCCTTGTCTGTAATAGCACCAGGAACACAGAATGAGCTTAGTGATTATCATTCTTATTTGATATTACATAAAGTTATCTTTATGAACTTCTCAGGCTGTAATTTGATGACTCTCGGATTCTGTACCCACCAGAGCTGTAGTTTTGCCCAGTGTGTGTTCCTTAACTGCCACTCCATGATGTGCTATTACATCAAAGTCATTGCCTGCCTTATAGTTTGAGTAGTTTATAGTTATTCCCAGTTTACTGCTTAAGTCTATGCCCATCCTGTAGGTCACAGACAGAGAAAATCAGTTTTTCTTTTGGGTGTATTATGTTTCAAATTAGTCATATTGGTTTCTTTATGGATTTTGTAATGAATCTGTTTTGTCTAAATGATAGGTGACACCATGTTCAGGTTAGGAGGAAGCTCTACTCTGTAAAAGCAGTAGAAAGACAAAAATCAAATCTGAATGGCCTTTGGTCAGACATGGGCAGGTGCACCAATCAACCCCACAGTCAGGAAGCTGTAACGACGAGATATGTTATAGACTTGTTGGCTTCAGCACCATCAATCGTGGGAAACACTGAAGCAATTAGATGTGACATTGATAGACCCTCAGACTCAAAACTCTAGGGGGAAGGATCCCCTCTGCCAACTGCTTTCCAAACAGCATCCTTAACTGTTGGGATGAGATGTCTGGCTCTTTAAAGAGTGAAGGTATCCAAATCAAATCTAAACAGGGGGGCCGTGTCAATTCTGAATCGAAGCTTTGTTCTAGGGAAGAAAGCAAATGGCATTTGGAAAACGATTGCAAGATGATCCTTGAAAACCCTTCTGCACTGTCTCTTTCCAGATATTCAGAAGGAAATTTATAAAACTGAAGGGAGGTAAACTGCGTTGGCAATTTATCAAATTGCTCTTCTGGTTTTATCAGTGCCTTTGAACTCTTTGTTTCTGCCATCCAAGGAGGGTGAAATCTTCCACGCTTGTTGTGTATTTATAAACATACAATTGTTTTTTATTTCTTTTTATTACAGAAGATTTTGTAAATACATATGTATAATATGGATATATTATGGAATGAAGGCAAGACAAAGCAGGAAAACCTCCTTAGTGATTGCTGAAGTTATGCATAGTACTTCCGATGAGGCATTGTTGTGAAGATAATGTAAAATATTTCAAAACTGAAAATATAGGTTAGTAATTCTAGCTCATAAGCATTTAAGGAACATTTAAGGAACATCTATTCCAACAAGCAAATTAAAAAAATAAAATCAACATCCTAAGAATTACTTCATTTTGTTGTTTGCTTGTTAACATTTCCTACCTAACATAAACTATATTGTATAAACAGTTGGAAGATGATTCTAATTGTTTATAAAATATGCTTTTTCTTTATTAATCTTTATTTTTAAAAAATTGTTTTGTCATTTCTATTGGTCAAATTTTCTGAATATGTGAATTTTTTTCTATATGCTCCCATTTTGTATATGCTTCTATTTTATTAAGTAAAATCCGATTCACAGATATTTGTTGACTTTTTTGAGCATGCTGGGGACAAAGCATATGATGATGAAAACTCTGTAAGACCACCTGATCTCTGCTTCACAGGCAAACTGACAGATGTGACATTAGCTTCTGTCTTATTGTTCAAAACAACTCAAGCGAACCCCAGTTATTGCGCCTTCAAGATCATTTTAGGAAAAGACATCAAGAAAAGAAGCAATGTTCTTACTCAGCATATTTCTCACCTCCAGGGTGGCATTCCGAGAGCGGATATGGTCTTTTCCGCGTGCTCTCCAAGGACACTGCCCATGTGTGCCCCAGGCAGGGACACCTCTCTCCTCTGTCTCTGCTTGTCTCTACTACATACGTTGGTTTAAGTTTGGCTGTACATTTTATTAAATAGCAGTAATATAAACAAGATAGGAGTTTATTACTTTCTCATACAAAAGAAGCCTTGTTTGATTCTAACTCTCTGCTCACAGGATGATGACATCACGTCAGTGTCATCACATTTGAATTGCAGGCCCCAAGAGGGAGAAAATAAAAGGCAAGTGGAGTCTCTTCCAGAAAAATTCAGAGAAACATTCAATTCGCTGAGAATAACCTTTTGCCTAAGGATATGTTGTATAATATATTAATCCCTTTCGCTAGAATATTTATGAAAATGTTTATTACTATATACTAAGGTTATTTCCTAGAACTCAACAGGATTATTTATTCTTTTCCTTCTCTAGATTTATCAAAATTATGTGGAGACTATGGATGTATGTAGTTGTAGTTTTCTGTATATTTGTGCTTTTGTGACATAAGATGAAAATCAGTTCATTCCAAAATGACAGATCATTCCTTCTTAAGGATCTCTTTTTTATTCCTCATGCAGCACTAAGCTGAGAGAATCCCTTCATGTAACTGTAGGAAGAGGCATTGTGGACACTGGCTCACTAACCTAGTGGTCCAAGTGGATTGAGCAAGGAAACACCACTCCTCAGTGATGCCTGAAGAAGGAAAATTTCTTTGAATTAGGTGTCCTCGCAAATGAAAGCATACTTTTTTGTTTTTAAATTTTCCTGCTTAATGTTAAAGCTTTACGTAGAGAGTCAGAATATATCTATCTGTAACTTCAAAGACCTAGAGAGGGTTAGATGCTCTGAGAGCATATCCAAATCTCGGAGTTTGCTATAACACAGTTTCCTTGAGAAATCTGTCGAGAATCTGTGCACATGGGAAAACTCCTGAGGAGAAGGTCAAAACTACTATCTATTTTTTTCCTCCTAAATCAGCAACAAGAAAATCCAAGATATATTGATCTATTTAGAATCTCAAAGTTGTCTTTGACAACAGTATTCCTTCATTTGATCCAAATGCACCAATGGAAAACGTGGCAACTATTCACATCAACAGGCAAATTTCTCAATTGACGTAAAGAATTTAGAGCAACTACATTGCACAAATAATCTAACCACCCACACAAGCAACTATGCAAATTTTGTAAAAAGAGCTCTTTTTATGTGTATCTTTCAACCCAATTTAGATGCTCAGGAATCGATATCATTACATATAAAGGAAATCCATAACTGTATAATACACTAGAATACTGAAGTACACTGCTTGGACTTCTGGTGTTCTCTGAATTCCTGAGATTATAATGTGCAGCTGCACTGTGAATGCACTGTAAATACTGCCACTTGTCCATTGTATTAATTTTGTAAAGTCAGAAGATCTGTCCTTTGTGGATTAGAGACAAGTGGACACAAGCTTATAATCTTTGCAGTAGCTTCAATTTTATCACGTGCTGTGAAAGGAGGTTAGGAGCATTTAATTGGGTTATTTGCACCATGTTGTTGAACCAAATGGATGCTCATTTCAACATTCCACTTTATTATCTGTGTAGATCTGCATGGATGTCTGGGCTGAATTAAATGTGTAGTATACAGAGAAGATCTGTATACTTTAAAATGTAAATTTTTATTGTTCACCCCGAATGAGTCTGTTAATCTAGGAAGACATAAAGTTGATATTTATCATTTGGACTGGGATAAAATTTTTGTGTATTCCCTTAATATATAATTTATGAGAAGTCAAAATGTGCATAAAGCAAACATTACTGTGCTTGACTAGAGATATTTTGCCATGTTTTGCTTGCTTCTACGTTTTTTTAACATTCTAATGTGTGCCAATAAAGGGAGCTGCAGTCTTAGTTCCCTTTAGCATCTCTTTCTCGCCTCTCTGTCATCTGTGAGAGCACTCAGACTTTGTTCACATATCCACTTCTCCCCCATATGACTGAGGGGAAACTGATCCAGCTGCCAGAAACTGATTTATCAAGGCCCGTGAAGGCATGGCATTGCCTGGGTGACATTACTCATCCAGAGGTAGGTGTCCGAAGTGTCTACCCAGTTACGGTCCATGGCTGGGTGAGAGGTTTCTCTGTATCTTTCACAAGATGTGAACAAAGGACAATGATTCATTTAATGCTGTCAACAATCTGGGGACAATGAGAACCCACGTCAAGAGAAAGCTGACAAAGGATAACAGATTTTAAAAGCTTGAGCTCTTAACATAACTGAGCTCCTGAATCTATCAGCCTGGGAACCTTATCTACTTCTGAGCTTCTTATTGTATGAGATGATAAATATTCTTATTAACTTAGTTTGAATCATGTTATTTAACTTGTACCTTTTAAAATGCTGTAGCATTAATAGATGCTTACACGGGCCTATCTCCTTTGACTGCACTTTGTTTTATTGAGTTCCTCATGCTCTCCCCCGCACTCTCTGGCAACCACCAGTTGACTTCCTGTCTCTGTGAATTTACTTATGCTGAATATTTCATAAAAATGGACTCTAACAATATGTGCCCTTTTGTGTCTAGCGTCTTTCACTTAGCATAATGTTTTTGTGGTTCGTCCACGTGATAGTCTGTATCAGTACTTTATTCTTTTTTTAAGGCTGCAAAGTATTTCATTTTATGTGCATACTGCAATTTGCTTATCCTTTCATCCTTTGAAGGACATTTGATATATTAATTACAAAAGAAAATACTGAAAAGTAAATCAAAGAAAATAAAAGATCTATCACAGCGATACCTGGAGATGCCACTGTTGATGATAAGGTGTTAATCGAAGCTTTTTCAGTTTTTGCGAATACAGGCTATATCTTTTGTAAATGTGACTTGAAAGGCTATGTTTTTATATATTTAACGATCAGTTTTACTGTTTCTTCTGTCTGTGTCTTTTCTCTATCTCTTGAGTATGTTAATGATTTTGTTTTCGATTTGCAGGGTTTTAAAATATTCTGAAAATATTTATTTAGGAAATATTTACTAATCACCTACTTTATGCTAAACATTTTGCTTGGCCTGGGGGGCACAATAGAGAGTGAAAACAGGTTATGTCCTTGATTTCATAGAGCTTTAGTGAGCTTAAAGTTCAAAGAAGAGCCATATTTATAAAATAATCACAAAAACAAATGCGTTGTTAGAAGCTAATCGTCATGAAGGAAAGACAAGTGCTGTCAAAAGTCCTTCTAATTTTAAGGGAACACAGCCTAACGATCAGCTGTGGAAAGTTTGGTGAAGTACCCAGTGAGCCAGGATTTGAAACATGTGGGTAGGAACGAGTTTCTTCGCATCTCCGTGGTTGGAGGCTGTGTGGGACTTTTGAGTGACTGAAACAAGGACACTCTGATTGGACCAGGAAGAAGAATGCCACACAAGGGATGGAGGCAGGATTTGATGATGCAGCACTGGGAAGAAAGCCTGTCTTTATTTTATGATCTTTGAAGAACCACTACAATTTTGAGGTTAGAGATGGGGGTGGAGATAAGATCAGTTTTGAAAAAAGTGATTATGGCTTCAGTGTAGAAACTGTAGTGGAGAAAAGGCAGTATAGGTGGGAAAAAAACTGAAGATGAAAAAAATGAATTTGATAAATAATTGGGGGTTAAACCTAGTGATAAATTGGTGGAAGAGTATTACAGATAATTGCTAGGTTTTGGCTTATGGAAAGAGGAAATAGTGCATTTTCTTGAGTAGCCAAATGTATCACTTTTTCTCCTTGTGTCTTTGTACACGACTTCTGTGCTTCTCAAACTTCATAACATAGATATTTCATTATGTATTCTTCTCACATGTTATTTTCATTTATGAAATCTTAAACCTTTAATATGTCTCAAAATTACTCAAGTTTATAATGAGAAGCAAGGCTGTCCTTCAAAAAAAACTATAATTGTTTTGTCTGCTTGTGCTAATTTTAAAAATTGTAAAAATCATAAAAAAGAGAATAATTATCTAAATTCTTAACACAATCCCTCATCTAAAAGAATATTATTATGCTCTTTCTTTCAACTCTATTTTGACGGTATGGAAAAGTTTTTAGAAAATTAACTCCTGTAATACCTTATTTTTCATGTTGTGAATGATTTTCCATACCATTGCTCTTTAACTGTGATGTTTATTAGTTGTATACTGCGACTGTAAGACCATACCTTAAACTACTACTTTATTTAGCCACTGCCATTATAAATGATATTGCATTGAACATCTTTAAGCAACAATATTTCAACATTTCTTTTAAGTGGATTTTTTGAGTTATGGGGTCCACAAGAGTTTTACGTGTCAGCATAAAATGCTGATTTGTATGTCTGAAAATATAGATTTTTATTCTACACCCCTAAGGGATCTGGTAGCATACAAAGACATGTGCTTAATATTTAGCAGTTGGGCTAATGCATTACTTGCATTTTCTGAATTTAAACATTACAGAAAGTCAAAGGGTTATATGGCTCTTGTCTTTCAATTCAATATATAACTTGATAGCAAAGAATTTGATCACGACTTGATTGCATCTTCCGTTCGTTTTACCAACTGTCAGTTTGCTCAGGCTGCCGTAATAAAGTGCCACAGACTGGTGACTTAAACAACAGAAATTTATTTTCTCACAGTTCTGGAGTCTAGAAGTCTAAGATCAAGGTGCCAGCAGGATAGGTTTCATTCTGAGGTCTCTTCTCTTGGCTTGTAATTGGCCACCATCTGGCTATGTGCTCACATTGCCTTTCCTCGATGTTTGCGTGAGGAAAGAGAGAGTGAGCTCTGTAGCATCTTTTCTTTTAAGGACACTAATCCTTTTGGATCAGGGTCCCACCCTACTGACCCCATTTAACCTTAATTACTTCCTTGGAGGGTCTCTCTCCAAACACTCTTTGAGGGTATATAACCACCCTGTATACCCCCACTTCTTTGGAGTGCTCTGTTCCTTTGGGGAAAGACTCTCCCGGGTTATAATCCTCAGATTAAAGCTGAGAACAAACTCACCCAAATTTTCATTTATAGATTGGTTATGGATTATTTTCGTCTACAGTGGGCACAAACATTCAGTCAACAACACCAACCAAATGGTTTCTCTGTCACACAGATATGCTGTACCACCACACAGATGAAGAAAAATAATAGGAATTCACTGTAAATAAGATATAAAACAAAAGAATAAATAAAAGTAAAGTAAACAAACAAAAAAGCAAACCTGTAATTGCTCTGCTGCTTAAAGCTTCCACTGCTAACATGTAGATGTAATTTCTACAAGTCTTTTCTTCCATAAATATATGTTTTTATTTTCTTCCTCTTCAAAGTTAAACTCATGTAGACTATGTGGTGTTTTATATGCAAATGGAAGTTTACTTTAAATATGATGCTGCCTGCTGATTTGCCTCAATTGTTCTTGATGGTGTTAAGGACATACCTTATCACGGCACATATAAAGTTTGAATTCACCCCTTCATTCAGCTAATATTTATTAGATATCTAGCATGTGCCAGGCACTGTTCTATTTTGGGTAAACAGATAAACAGTACATAAATATACAATAGGATTTCCCATTAATACGCATGTTATAAAGGAAACAAAGCAGGGTTGGGAAGTACCTTGATATGGGGACAAAGATTGAAAATCTTTCCCACAGTTAGACTTCTCTAAGGAGTGTTACTTGAGCAAAATTTGAATGATGTAAGGAGGCAAAATTACGTGAAAATGTAATGGAAAGGGTTTTCAGGCAGAAGAACTTCAAATACAAGGGCCCTGAGGTAGGTATCAATGTGTTGGGTCTTAGAAGCATCTGGAAAAAAATGGGATGGAAAATCTTAAGAGATGAAATCAGGGAGATAATTTGGGGTCAGATGTAAAACCCCTTAGGACATGGTAAGAGCTTTGAAATTTACTCTAAGTATATGGGAAGCCATTGGAGAATTTTGATCCAAGGAATGATGTATTAAGCTTTATGTTTTAAAAGGATATATCTGGCTGCTCTGTGGAGCAGGAATAAATGGCAAATGTTTGAAAATTGCCTTTCTACTGCCTGTGAGTATTATTTTTTCTTTTTTTAATATAATGATGCAATTAATTATACTGATATATTTCCTGATGTTAAACTATCTGTGCATTCCTGGACTAAACTGTACTTAATTATATAAGGTATCCCACTCAGTTGATCTTTTAAGTTGTTATTATTTTCTCTGGGATATTTACGTTTACATTAATGAATAAAGTATGTTTTACAAACTTTATAAAGAAGTTGAGAGAAACTGAGGCAGGTGCTGTTAAATTAAAACACATTTTAAACTGAGCATCTTATTGATATACAGTTTAAAGTTTCAATTATTTGTGTTTGAAACGTACCTAAGAAAGTGATCAGAAAAGAGCTAGTAAATGTAAAACTTGGATTTGCAAGGTATAATTTTAGATTAACAAGTTGTAATTTTAAAATGAATAGTTTGTAATCAGTATTGTTCACCGTTTGCTGCTAGATGGGAAGTGAGAAGTCAATCTAGCATCTGAAACAAGGCAGAGACTTGGTAAAACAGCATTTTACTGACTTAGATGCTTTCATTTTTAGTAGAACAAAGCAGTAAATGAATAAATGAATGGATGGATGGGTAAATAAATCACCACCATTTGCATAGTACTTTTCAGAATACAATGCTCCTTTTACCAACATTATTTTATTAAAAACTCATATCAATTTTTGCAATAAATTCTCTGAGAAGTGAGCTACTCCAAAGTTTTAAGGGAAAATGTATACTAAAGTGGTTAAGAACACCCAGAATGCCAGAATACAAGTCCTCTGCATGCCTGATATCACATGTATAATATCTCTTTGCCCCAGTTTTCTCATCTGTAAGATGGAGACAATAATATTTCATGGTTTTATTGTGAACGTTAAACCAGTAAAGCATGTAGAAAAATGCCCGTAGAATAGCGTGTGTTCAATAAATATCTTCTGACAAAGATGTTGGGGGTAGTATTAATTGTTTGGAGTAGAACTAACCTCAGACTTACAAGTTGTTTCCCAGTGGTCATTTTTCCATTAAATAAAGCTAATAAAAATACAATCACAAAGAGCAGGCAAAATAATTTGCTCCATCAGCTCAATGTTTTCATACAAAAGAGACATAATGAATGTTTAACATTTTGCACAGTAACTGGCACACAATTGTCATGGTATGATGAGTCCATTTAGCTAAATTAAGGTCCTAATTATTTTAAGGCTAAAGCATCTATATAAATATAGCATGTTGTAGAGAGATGGTAACAAGCTATACACTAGCCAGAGATTTGCCACTTGTCTCTACTGGCCATAGGCAGTTCTTTTCAAAGCACAGCTTGTTGTATTGCCTTAAAAGCCATTCAACCCAGTTTTCCTTGATTTGTCCATATGGACGATGGTATTTTGCAATGTTACCCATCTAATTGAGAAACAATGTCATTTTCAGAGAATGGAGAGGACTATGTTATCTGGCCAGGGTTGTTTGTCACTCCCCTACATTCACCAGTAGGCATGGCAACAAGGGACTCTGCACACAGTGGCACCTGTGTATTCAAAAGTTTTTACTTCTTTTTGCTCTGAGTTTGCTCAGTTTGGAAGCATAACCAAGCTCTAAAAGTCGTATACCAGCTGGGTGGGAGGAGAAGATAAAAATCAGGCCAGAAAAATTCTTCCCAGTCTACCTGAAGATGTATTTCTAAACATATCATCTGACCTGAAAATGTTCTGCCTGAAATGAATGCAGGCGCTACCTAACATGAACGAATGAATCATTCCACATAATGTTTTTCATAGGGTAATAAAATTAAATACAAGAGTGTGAGTAGTTAGTCCTGTTTATGCTCTCACCTCAAATATTTGGCAGTGATAATATAGACTCTGACATTTGGCAAGATTCTGCCATAATCATTATAGTATCTTTGTGCCTGTATATGATCAAATAATAGTTGGCCATTTCAGCTGAACATGTAGTCTCCAGAAATTTGTCTCTTTTTTTGTTAGCATTTCAAGTTGATTTTTTTTTCCTGCTGAGGTATTCTGTCTTTTATGGTAAATGCTTTACAGTGTACTCTTGCAGAAAACACACTAATTTTATTATTATATACTCTGTTAATAGTGAATGAATGCATTTTATTTAAATTAATAAAAATGGAACTCAACTAGGGAAAGGTTGAAGGCTTGGATTGTTTTTTGGAAATATACAAGCTAACATCTCTTAGAATTCATATTCTCATGAAATATCTCTGTAATATCTTCCCATTACTCACTCTTCTCTGTGGAATAATAATTTATCCAATAAATCTTTCTGCACGTAAAAACCCTGCCTCACTACTTAGTCAGTTTGTTTTTAAATTTAGTTACTCCTCATGCTCTTTTAAATGTCTTTGTTAAAACAGTTTTAATCATAAGGAAATTGGGTGAACTCATGACTAAAACTCTTTAGAGAATAGTCTTAAATTTCTGGCATCATATTTCCCAAGCAATCTTTCTGCCTCAGAAAATGATTTATTAAGCAGAGTTCAGCTGCCTTTTGCTTTTGTTGTTGATGACAAAAGGCATGTTTAAGCATGTTAAATTGGCTTAACGTGGTGGACAGAAATGATGGTTTACCGTAGCAGAATTTGCTGCCAATGCATATTTCTTCTTTGTGTTACATATAAGGAATAGTTAATCTGACCTCAAAGAAAAGAAACATGTGCGCCCCTAGATAAGGTTCCAGAGATGAATGAGTCTGTCTGCTATATAACATTTCTTGGTCAGAGAGAAGGGAGAAAAAAAGGAGGGAGGAAAATAAGCATAAAATGAGACTCATCAAAAGCCTATTTCCAAAGGGAAAAAGTGAAGTAAAACAGAGACATGGCACAAAATGGAATGGAAGTAGGTGAATGAATGGGGATGTAAAATAAACACAGGTATATTGGCCCTCAGCAGTCTCTCTGGGGTCATATTTGTTATTTGTCCCTTAGCAAATGATTCTGGAATGTTAAATAGTCAATGTGCCTGTTCTAATGAATTAGGCTGTCAAAAATTAATAAATAGGCTCAATTTGGGAACTACAGTCCATCAATTATATAATTCCAACAGGCACAACTAACATCCGAATCCTATTTTTGGCTGTGTCTATACATACTGAATGAATTAAGACTTCAGAGTTCTTGGTCCCAGTTGGTGTGGTTCATGTAGCTGGAAGCTGAAAGTGGTGGTTTCACTTCAGTCATATCATTAGGACAATTCAGGATGCCTGAACTCAAGTCCCACAACTGTTTTGCCCTCTATGACACTGTCTCTTTTGTGGATGCTTCTCTTTACTCACTTCCTTTTCTGATTATCTTCCACCCTATCTCATCTTCTAAACTGGTTATATTTTATTTTGTTAGAAATATTTATGCCATGCAAATCCTCCTTGACGTTCCAACATAGCTCGATTTATTGAGCACTACTTTATTCTTGAAATTGATCCTTTTATTTTCAAGATGTTTCATTTACCTGGTTCCCTTTCTACTTTTCTGATCACTTTTGTTTCTTCTCTCTCTTTCTTTCACTTTCTTTCAAAATGTTTATAAACCAATCCTGGTCCATGAGGATAGTGCTCTTTTGACAAATAAATTTGGAAAATACTACAAATTATGTCCTCTTCTTGATGATTCACCACAGTATATTAAATTCTTTTTCAAGTGCTAGAATAAAGAAATCTATTTGTCTTTAATTCAACATCTAGCACTATTTTAAACTGTCTTTTTTGATTTTTGTTTATTGCTATACTTTAAAGGATCATATGTCTGCAGATAACTCTGTACAATGGATGTCAGTTTCCATCTCAAGCATTAATCCAACATTTCCAGTTACCTGTGGGATATCTTGGTCTGAATATTATGCCAGGACTTGGAATTTATTATTAAAAGATGCATCATTTTTCTCCTTAATGAAAATATTTATCAATTGGCTTCAATGAGCTAGGTACTACTAGGTGCTAAGGATAGAGTGATAAACAGGGCATCATCTCTGTAATGGAGACAAGTAAACAGAAAGTGGGGTGGGGGATGGAATAGATGAGGACAAGAAGGGAGACTGGAGAGCTTAAGTGAGATGAAATCACGAAAAGCATTGAATGTCATACTATGGAGTTGGATGTTTTGTTTGACAACAAAAGGCAGCCATTGAAGGATTTTAAGATAAGCAATGATCTTGTTGTTTTAAGACCCATATGACCCCAAGATGAGATATACATTAAAGCAAGACAAGATGGAGTCTGTGAAATCAGTTACTGTAAGCCAAGGAGATGAGAACTTTATGGAACTTATCAGAATCTGCCTTATGCTATTCTTTGGTGTGAGTACTTTTCTATTTTCTCTATGAAATGTGAGGTCTTTAAGGACAGTAACTTTATCTTGCTTATCCTTGTATATTTGCCCATTACTAGCACATTTCTTTGCACATACTATGCTTTCTTAATGATTGCTTGGTGAGTCAATAGATATGAAGTTGTTCCTGGTTAAAACATGTTGTAGAGTACATTTCCTCGAAGCACTGATAAGCAAAAGGATATAAAGAAAGCAGTTAATGAGAACAGAGAGAAATGGGCAATCAGTGATGGGTGAAATACAATCATAAAGAAAGAAAATAAAATTTGATGATAAGAATTATTTGTCTAGGAGAATATTGGTTCAAAGGCCAGTGATTTAATACAAAGACTTTCACTTCTAAGTCACAGAACTCCAGTCTTTCCAGCACCTTTTCTTTTTTAATAAACTATTGGGAAAGCAGCCATTGCTCAAGCTGCCACTTCTCTCTGGGATTGCCCAATCAGTGCCCTGGATGTGGAACACTCCCCTATGTGGAAGACAGGTGCTGAGCTGTGACTTGGCCCGAGATTCTTCTTTCTTATTAGGAGGAAACTTCCCTGTGTTCTGGGTATGCTGTGAATTTCCTTGTATTGCTTATGTATGTGTCATATGGCACCTGGACACTCCTACCAGTAAATCTGCCCCCTCTACCGTAAAGGGGTCTTCACCTGCAGCACAAGAGGGGTGTTGCAATCCACTGCCCTGTGCCAGCTATCAGGAGAGACCTGCTGTCCATGGGAGATGGTACACTATACAGAAGCTGATTTTGCTGCATCTTTTCTCCTCTCTGTGAGTAAAGCCTGTTCCAACCAGCATGTTGTGTGTTGAGTTCTCTTTGATGACTCCAAACCTATAGAAATGGAAAGATATTCCATGCTCTTGGATTGGAAGAATTAACATAGTTAAAATGTTCATACTTCCTAAAGCAATCTACAGATTTAATACAAACCCTATTAAAGTTCCAATGACATTTTTCACAGAAATAGAATAAAGAATCCCAAAATTATATGGAACAACAGAAGGCCCAGAATAGCCAAGGCAATCCTGAGAAAAAAGAACAAAGCTGGAGGTATCACTCTCCCCAACTTCCAAATATACTACAAAACTATAGTAATCAAAACAGCATGGAACTGGAACAAAAAGAGACACACAGATCAATGGAACAGAATTGAGAGCACAGAAATAAATCCACACGTCTATCTATGGACAGCTAATTTTCAACAAGGGAGCCAAGAACATACAATAAAGAAAGGAATGCCTCTTCAATGAATGGTATTGGGAAAACTGGACAGCCACATGCAAAAGAATGAAAGTCCATTATCTTATACCAAACACAAAAATTAACTCAAAATGGATAACAACTTGAATGTGAAACCTGAAACCATAAAAATTCTGTAAGAAAATATAGGCAGTACACTCTTTGACATCAGTCTTAGCAGCATCTTTTCGAATACTTTTTCTCACCAGACAAGGGAAACAAAAGACAAGATAAACAAGTCAGACTACATCAAATTAAAAATCTTCTGCACAGCAAAGGAAACCATCAACAAAACGAAAAGATGACCTAACAATTGGCAGAATATATTTGCAAACCATATGTCTGACAAGGGGTTAATATCCAAAATATATAAAGAACACATACATCTCAACAACAAAAACACAAACAACCCAATTAAAAAATGGGCAAAAGATCTGTACAGACTTTTTTCAAAAGAAGATATACAGATGGCCAACAGGCACATGAAAAGATGTTCAACATCACTAACTATTAAAGAAACGCAAATCAAAACTACAATGAGATATCGCCTCATATCTGTCAGAATGGCTATAACAAGACAGGAAATAACAAGTGTTGAAGAGGCTGTGGATAAAAGGAAGACTCATACACTGCTGGTGGGAATGTAAACTGGTGCAGCCACTATGGAAAACAGAATGGAGATTACTCAAAAAAACAGGAATAGAAATAAATAATATATGATCAAGCCCTTCCACTGCTGGGTGTTTATCCAAAGAACATGGAAACAGGAATGCATAAAGATATATGCACCCCTATGTTCACTGCAGTATTATTCACAATAGCCAAGAGTTGGAAACAACCTATGTACTCATCAATGGATGAATGGATTAAGAAGATGTGGTATACATACACAATGGAATACTACTCAGCTATAAAAAAAGATGAAATCTTGCCATTTGTGACAACATGGATGGACCTTGAAGGTATTATGCTAAGTGAAACAAATCGGATGGGGAAAGTCCAATACCTTATGATCTCACTCAGAAGTAGAAGATAAGAACAACAACAACAACAACAACAAACAATCACATAGATACAGAGATTAGATTTGTGGTTCCCAGATGGGAAAGGGAGAAGGAGGATGACAAAAGCGGTGACACAGTACAGGTGTGTGGTGATGGATGGTAATTAGCCTTTGGGTGGTGAACACGATGCAGTCTACACAGAAATCGAAATATAATGATGTACACCTAAAATTTATATAATGTTATAAACCAAGGTTACCACAATGAAAAAAAAAAATAGAAGATGCAGTGGACTGAGGTCTGTGGGCTCCTACTTCTGGGGGTTGGCATTGTTGTGATTACTACCATCTTCCACACGGTGAGAATCCTCCCTTGGGATTGTGAGATGGTTCTCCTTGCTTGATGTAAACACCATAGCATCTACAAAATAGGACACGCAGTAAAACCACTGTGCAGAACTGTCTCAATTTGTTCACTGTTCAGTAATCACACCTGGACTGAGGTTTAGTTCAGGGTACAGGAAATGGATAAAAGGGAACCTTAACATGCTGATGGTTCCCTTTCACTCTTGTAGAGTATGAGGTTGAAGGAATGTTTTGAATATCCATCGGGTACTGTGTTTTTAAATAAGCTTTAGGCTAAGAGTCTAGAACTATTATCCAGTTTCAGTAAGCTTGGAGGAACTCTTCTATGCTCTCAGCAAATGTTAAGAAAATACAACGTAGCATCAATAGTTTATTGAGCATTTATTATGTGCCAGGTTACGTGTTATAGGAATCATCTCCACCCATCCCGTACTATCCCCACTTCAGAGAGAGGAACATTGAGGATCATAGGGCTTAAATAACAGTTAATAAGTGGCAAAGTCTAGCTGACTCCAAAGTTTGTGCTCTTAAACTTTATATTCATGCTTCCTGATTTTTTTCAAAGGAGAGAAAACGATTAGCTTTCTCATGAACTCATCAGTGCCTGAGAACTCTTTTGGCCTTGGTTTGGGTTAAAACTACTAAAAAGCCATTTACTTCAACCATGTTTATTAAACATTCTTCTATATTAGGAATATTACTGTTAGCCATATTACCAAAATGAATTCAAATCAAGGTGCAAAAATCTCCAATAATAATAACAGCAAATAGCCAATATTTTTCCCTATGTTTGAAAAGTATTCTAGGCAAAGCCAGAGTTAATGCTTTATGTTTTCTAGTAGATTTTCTTAAAATTCTTCTATTTTTAGCTCTTGAAATATTGTTTGGCTTCTGGGTGACTAAAGCTACTACTGAACTTGGTTTTGTGTACTCTGCTTAAAAGGAAACAAACACGCCGTTTAAAGTGTTAGCAGGGATCTATGTAAAGACAGGAAGTGAATTGCTGTTATGAAGAGTGGAGGAGGCAAGCAGCCTCAAATCCACTCATTAACCCGTTTCACCTAGCATCACAGCCAGTGCCCTGGGAAAGTCTGTGATATCTCTTCTGTGGGCAAGAAACAGTTATATCATATTTTAAAAGAATCTCATTGATCCTGTATTTTTTTTCTTTTTGACTTTCAAACACTTGATAAAGTGCAGAAAAGAGAAGAGGAAGCTGTCGTGATTACTTTACCTGAGATATGGAGTAGAAAGTCCTGGACCTAACAGGTGGGTCGTTTTGGAAAAGCTATGACTGTATCAATTTCAAAGTAGTATGAATAGATGCTAAACCCTGAGCAGCTTGAATGAAACACTGCCAAACTTCTAGAGGTCCAGAGAGCACGACACAGAAGACTCAGTGAATAAGGCCTTTCAATATAGGTCTCTCATACATTTTTTCTTGAGTTTTCTGCTGAAACTGAAGGCTAAAGTAAAATGGAAATAGACAATTCTCACCTTGGTGACATATACTGACAGCAAAAATGATATTATGAATAGACCTCATTCTGCAAACTATCAGAAACAAACTCTTTTACTCTTAACCGAGAAACATTTGTATAAGCAGAGGGTGTGTTGATTTAACGCCTAGAGCAAGGACTAAACCCTTCTCTAGTACAACCCTGGCCTGATCAGAATTGTCTTTTGGAGAGGTATTCTGGGGGATTTTGCTTCCACAGGCCATAAAATTTTCCACCTTTACCCCGTCCAATGAAGTTTTGTGTTCCTTTTAATGGGGTACTAGGAATTTTTGTTTCCATGATTAGGAAAATGGCCTAAATATCCATAAAAGCATAATACATCGGCTGAAACTCATTCATATTAACTATGAAGATCCCTTTCACTTTATTTATTGAGGGAGCTGAGATAAGAGAAGAGAGAACTTCTTGAGGTTCACATGTTGAATGAAAGAAGATGATAAGGAGTAGGAAAAAGTACGTGTAGAGATAGTTCAGCTACTTAATCCTGGGCAATATGTACTACTCTAACGCTTGCAGCAGCATTTCCCATGGGGAGTCTTACTTACCTGCTGAATTCAGGATGACTGGAACAGATGAGTTGATGAAACAGCCAAAGTTCAAACTCATTTATCCTGATGTTCGCAGAGGTCAGGCTTTCTTCTTAGAAGGAGACATATTTTAATAATGTCAGGAGAGTAGAAATAAAGTCATGTCAGCTTAATCCCTAGGAAGAATTTTTCCCTTGGCCATATCACCAAGTATGGCCTAAAAGAAGGGATCTGATGCTGACAGCCATGTGAGAACACCCTGCCACCATCCGCATACACAAAATACAACCTACCCCAAAGGTCACGAGAAAAATCATCATTTCCCTTGCAATACTCAAATAGAATTCAATGGGAAAGCAATATTTGCACTCTGTTTTAAGAAACTTACTAATATCAGATGACCCAAATATAATTTGAGCTTTAGTAAGAATGTATCAGCCTATTAGTTTCTTTCATGTTTTAATATTAAGAGAAAAAAAGGTAACTTTTAATTTTTATTTTAAAAGGAATCAGAATAAAGTATATGTGTCGAATTGCCCCAGAATCTTGTTATATTCAAAGTGAACACTGATCCAGTTCTGAGCCATTTGCTGGTCTTAGATTTAGAAAAGGTTCTCTGCTACTCAGGTAAATTTCATGTGAATTTTGTGCTCAAAAAAAAAGGCAAGTTTTTAACCTCCAAATTGCCTTTCGCTGAAGCATGTTGCTCAGTGGGCTCCCCAGCTGGTGCACCTGGCTGCAGGCCAGGGTGAGTCAGGGTCCAGCCGCCATGATGCTCCACACGACATCACAGATCAGACAAGAGTGCAGACGATGAAAGAAGATGCTGCCACTCCGCAAGATGAGGTCTCAGCTGGGGGAAGTCTCAGAAATCCTCCAACCCATTATTAAAACGAAGATGAATTGGAGATGAAAATCTCCACTTGCTGGACAACTTGAATTTCATTTGGTTCAAAATTTTCTCTCCGAAAAAGAGCACATGGGCATAAACAAAAAGTACAAAGCTGGGGTCAGAGATCTTGTTTAGTTTGGAGATAGATACTAGAATTCTCCCACCAACTCAGCTCAGGTTTCATCTCATGGGACACTAGCTAAATTCTTTGATTTATTTGAACATTATCTTAAAAATGCACTTAGGAAAGACGATTTCATTTTCCAACTGATGATACAATCTATTCTGATATTGCTTAAAGCTACACAATATTGACTACCTTTCGGAAACAAATGAGTTTTACTTCATGTTGTTTTGTTTTATTATTGACACGCAATGACACTTATGACCGTCACACAACAACTCTCTGAATTTATATGACATCATTTCACATGAAGGCACCTGAGATGGGTCTCCGATAAGAAGCAGATCTAGATAAAAAGAGAAGAGAGATCCAATCAGTAAATTTAGAGATAGAACTGTAGAATATTAGAATTGGGAGTTTTCCTAGAAATCATGTAAGTAATTTCTAAAGTGTACAGATTTAGAATGTTATTTCTACAGAATGTTCTGAAAAAAATAGTTCCATTGTGAAAGAAATGTGAATAATGATGCATTCTGTACCCTCATCTGGAGAGGCTCCTTGTTCATTACCATATTACAAACCTGAGAATTTCTAAAAAATATTCTACGAAAAAGCTGTTGTACGTGTTTCTTCATTTCCCCAAGGTACTGTAGTGTGGTGATGACAGCTCAAAGAGACTTGGCTCAGAATCCTAACTTTGCTATTCATTAAGTGTGTGTACCTGGCAAGTCAATTAGCAACCCTAAACCACGATTTCCTCATCTAGTAAGCGAGGGGTATACTATTTACTACCTAAGGTTGGGGTGAAGATGAAATGAGAAGATGATAGTACACCTCCTAGCTTTGCAGGGCCTCACACACAGAATGTGTTCTTCAAATGGTAGCTTAATTGTCTACAAGACACACTTGTGACGAAAATGTCACAGGAAAACATAGTTCTTATGGGAGTCAAAGCAATGCATCATTTTGAAAAGGAAATGGTAACAAAGTGTTGGTGAGAGTACGTGATACTTGCGATATATAGAGTCACTAGTAAGGTGTGAAATCTTTGGACTTCTAATATCCTCCTCTTTCCCTGACAGTTTAGTCATCTCCCATGGTTGTAGATTAGGTAATTATGTACAGTAATGATAAAGGTAAACAATTTGGTATTGTCACCTAAATTCAGGTTCTAACCTGCCAATTCCTAGTGTTAGAAACTTAGGTGAGTCACTTAGCCTTTTGAGCCAGTTTTCCTATTAGTAAACCATGGATAAAAATACTATTCCTCTTTGTAAGAGTTGTTGAAGACAATCAAACTATAGAGAATTTGCCATTTATTGAGGGCTTATTGAATCTTAGGCACACTTAATAGGTAATAAGTGCTTTACTTACATTAAGTGAGCAACTGTTCATGAAAATGCTGCACAAACTACAATGCTATATGCAAATATTAGTTAATATTAATAGTTAATGCTGCTCTGCATGCCATGGTTTCTGAGTAGTTAACTAAATATCTGTGTGACTTCAATGCCTAGTAATTATATGAAGGGAGAAAAGAGGATATACTCAGTTCCCAATAACTTTGAACTCTTAAAGAGTGCTTAAAAATTTGTTCTAGGGGCCCGCCAGTGGTGTAGTGGTCAAGTTTGTGCCACTCTGCTTCAGTGGCACAGGATTCGCAGATTCGGATCACAGGCGTGGACATAGCACTGCTCGTCAGGTCACACTGTGGTGGTAGCCCACATAAAATAGAGGGAGACTGGCACTGGCACAGATGTTAGTTCAGTGACAATCTTCCTCACACACACACAAAATTGTTCTAATATCAAATTTCAAACAATGTAAGAATCCAGGTTCAATTTGCCTGGCGCTATCTGGGAATCTTTCTTTTCTTAGCTCAGAACTTCAAGGTGTCTGCCCCTAAGCAACCGTGGATGTGGAGTTGTCAGGTCTGCATAAAACTTTGGTGGATGAACCCAATCGAAATTAGAGTACGTATTAGTATTCTGATTTTTCATAAGAGGCCCTGAGGTTTAGACAGGCCAACCAACAAAAAGTTGGAGATTCAGGACATGAACCTAATTTTTAATTTAAAGTTTAAGCTACCTTGTACTGCATCTGAAGTATGAAGAAGAAAAGATCATTTAACAGATGATTTCTAGAGTTCAACCTGTATCAGGTAAATTGTATTAAAGGATTAATCTAATTTATTTCAAAAAGTGATTCCTGGGCATATATTATGGATTAAAAAGATAAATTTATTGCAAAAAGCTTTAAATGAGTTTATTTTTATATTCAGAAGTGGTTACCAAAAGCACGTGGAGAATGCTCAGTCTGTATATTTTTTGAGGACAAGAATTGTAGTCTCCCATAGTCCCTCTGTGGAGAAGGAAAGTAAACTGGGTAATTTTTGTTAAACTCTGGTGGTATATTTGCTTTTTGTTTTTGTTTTTCCACCTCTAAACTTTTTATGTATACTCTCTGAAACAGAAGGCAAATATTGGATAGTTAGATATATGATTTCCTAATCAATATCTGCCATTCAGGATAAAATTCCTTTAGGATTGAAAAATTTGGGGGAAATGGCTTATTATCATACAATCTGTACAGAACTTTCAAGCAGTGAACATGCTCTTCAGAGAGTATCTGTCAAACATCTTTGCAATCAAGATGTTGTGCAAGGTGGTAGATGGCATCCTGCCTTGAAGGAAGTTAATAATCTGGTGAGTGAGGTGCACAGACACGGAGAAGATTTATGTCACTGGGAACATACTGGGCCAGCACATATAATGGATCCTTTGCCCTGTGTGGATGTGCCAGCTAAGCTGCTCCTAGTGCTTTATCCATCCATCCACCCATTCATTCCTTCAACTCATAGTCATTGTGCGTTTATCAGATACTGGGAATTTACTAGTCTCTAGCGATACTAACATAAACCTATAAACGTTTCCTCAAGGAGTTTTACACTAGTAACTAGGATATTGCAATACAGATTGATGTCATGATGTGGGTAGCAGAAGAAGCTATTGGAATATGCGGGATGAACACTTTGCCCAGACTTGAGAACTCAAGGAAGGCTTTCTGAAAGAAGTGACATCTGAACTGATCATTGAAAGAAGAGAAAGAGTAGCCCCAGCAAAGTGGGGGGAGCAGAGGGAACATCCAGCCTAGACAGGAGTACATAGTAAGAGCAGCCTCAACCTCATCTTATAGAACAAATAGAATTGAGCCAGTCGAATAATGTTTTTGAGAGAGGGAAAACCACATGTGAAGTTATAAAAGAATTAAATCACATCATGTATATGAGGAAGCACTGGTATTTTGGTATAATCGTGTAAAATTCTGCAGTGACATGGACAGGACATGAGTCCTGAGGAGGAGAGGAGAGTCAAAATTAAAATGGACTTTGTTGTTATTAGATAATAAGAAACCATTGATAGGGGTCACACGGAGCAATTGCTTAGACTGACTTCCTTGGATTTACAGATAAAGAAATGGAGATCCAGAGGGGATCTATGACTTGCCCAAAGGCATAGGGCCAGTTAGAAAAAAAGCTATAAATATAACCCTGGTCTATGGTGGCCTGCTATACATGCCTCACCTTTGGGCCTTTAGATTATTTGGGAAGTTTAAAATAACGACATATTGACTGTCTATCAAGTCACTGACAGAAGTGGCTCCTTCTCTTGGGAAGACGCTAAAGGAGGTTCTTTCCAGAGTAAACTCTGGGGTGATGTCTAGATAAATAAGACAATAAGACAATGCTCATTTGTATTTGCAGTGAGTCTTGGTTTCCTCTTTTGTCTCACTCCCTTCACACCTCCCTTATTTTTGATTATTCATTGTCTCTCACCCTGAATATGAGTTTCAGGAAGGTCACTGTCATCTTGTCACAGCCTGAGAGCTGTTTCCCCGAGTTCCCTGCAGCACAGAGTTAACACTGATTCAGATTAACTCTGGGTCAGCAGTGGGGCCAGGAGAGGGTTCTAACCCCCTGTAGACCTCACTTCCTTCTTGAAGAAGTGTCAGGGGAGAACACTTGCAGGATCCCCCTTTCCCTGGGCTTTCCGGCTCACTCCCTGCCCTCTCACCAGAGCAGGCCACGTTTTCTCCCTCAGTCTGTAAGCTTCTGTTTTCTGCCTGGCTGAGCTCACCGCCTTCCTACTGCACCTCAGGGAATTGCCCTCTTATTACCACAATTACAATCTGTACACATTTCATTAAACTAATATCGCTTCGCACAGGCTTTCTCCGCAGAACTGCACAGCTGGAGGCCCATTTCTTTTCCTCAGCTTAAACACTTTGACAGGTTAAGAAAGCTATTATGGCTGAATAACAGGTGTTGCAAAACAATGTGCATTTGATGTTTAAATGAGAGAGCTTCTTTATTGACTGCCTTTATTGCAGCTAAGGCTCTCCTTTTTCACAATGACTGGATTTTTATTGTTTTTACTGCTTTTTAAAGTGTATTCTGTTGTTTCAGAATAGGTCCAAAGTGACTGTGTGTGGTTATTGTTATTCTGCTGTCCTTTCCTTTTATTATTATTATTATTATTTGTGCTTCTTGCTTTACTTTCCAGGTGAAGAATGGTTGCAGAAATAGAAGGGTTTTATTGGGTCTCTCTCTCTCTCTACTAGCAGCACACTTGCGTCATGAACAACTCCCAGAGGGCCTCTAACGGGTCCTTCTCCATTATTTTGCCTCTGTTTATATTGCCTGCCTCAGTCCACTCACCTACCTTCCCGTGATCCAATGAATTGGCTCCCAAATGAGAAACAATAAAATACAAACGGAGGCATTGTTTACTGTTGTGTTTCCTTATCTGAATACCACTGTCACATTCTTTGTTAAGGACTTTCCTGCCTAGAACATACACACAGATCTATAAGTTTTGGTATTTATCCTTTCTCTCTTGACATTTTATTTATTTTTCCTTACATTCATCCAGGTTAAGCAAATCTTTATTCCTCTTCTCTATTTCCTCACACAATATCATGCTCAGCAGGATATAGTCTGTTTTATTATTTCAATAAGATGACTTTTGCTGAAGAGACAGTCAAGTGTTAAAATACCATTTTTCAAAGGCAAGTGCTCAGTGAGAGAGAACACATGATTATGAAAGCATAGAAATGGATGGAAATAAAAGACAGCCTTAAAGTATTTAGGTTTGTATCCTTACAGAATCTAGTGTAGCGCTCTTCATATTGTAGGCACTCAAAAATGCTATTAAATCAAAGATAAGCCATAACGTACTTTTTAAAAGTAATATTTAGATTTCCTATTTAATTACATTTGATAGTAGTAAAAAGTAGGAAGAAAAAAAGGTAGGGAAAGAAGCAGCTCATTGTTTCCTCTGGCTGAATACTTTCAGTTCTCTCAGTATATTCAAAATTGTAACCATTGTAATTACCTCCTATTTGTTTTTGTGAAGCCAAATGAAGCCATTTCTACGATTAGGTGAGACGCGTTTTACCCCACATGCGTATCTCGCCTCCTAGACTTGGGACAGTGCCTATTTCCCTGTGTGTCTTCAGTACGTAGGGCATTTCTGAGAACAAAGTAGATGTTCAATAGGTGATTTCTGAATGAATTAACCTTAGTCCCTTGGGAGATGAGGAATTCTTCACCTGGGTGATTTGAAGATCTCTTGAAATTCTAGGTAGAGTTTGTTTCCATGTGCAGAAGTGGGGCAGTGAGAATTCTAGGTTTTCATTTGATTCTCAAAGGAATCTGTGACTCCAAAAATTTATGAACACCTCCTTTAGAAGGAAGTGCTTTGAATGATAATAAACATTTAGTAAATAAAGGAATTTTTTTTTGAGCCAGCAGCTTAAGTATATTTTTTCTGCTGTAAAGTTATGCCTAGTTGAGTATGGGATTTAGGAAACTGGATAAGCTTCACTTGATCTTATCAAAATGTATTCTTAAATTGTTTAATTGCTTCTTCTCAGAGCCAGTGTGACTGTGATCCTCAATCTGCAACTGTAACACAGATGGAGATTTTTAATAACAATGCCCAAACTTGTACTGTCTCTAAGCTCTTCATGTTTTAAAAAGTGCTTTCTCATTTAAAAGACAACAGAAATCCAGGCTGCTAGAGTATTGATTCACTAATATCCCTGGGAACAGGTGAGGCCAGTTCTATTTTCAGGGGCTTCCAAGTACAGTGTGTGCCTGAATCTCTGCGATGTCTAATTCAATTATTAAAAAAAAAATTAGTAACCCTACATTTATGAGGCACATTTCTCCTAAGAGTTTCAATGAACTTCGTGAAGCTCCTGCACACTTTGTAGAGCAGGACTGTTATTCTCCTCATTTAACAGGTAAGGAAACTAAAATGCAGATGTTGTTCAATGAGTTTTCTCACGGCTATTTGGACCACGAATGGAGATGTAAATCAAAATATTAACCCTGGATTTTTTATTGGTTGGTTACTGCTTAAAATAGATATTTATAGCTTTAGGAAGAACATTGCCAAAAAAAATCTCCTAAAATTTATTCTCTTTCTGGTTTAAAATTGAGAAAAACCTTTACCTTAGGAAATTGGCTTTACAATGAAAGAAAAAATCTTTTATGTTTGCGTCAACAGGTTTAAGGTGTTACAAATATCTATCAATATATTGAGACGTAGTAAAACAGTATATGATGCAATAGTTTATGAAAATCCATTAGAATAGTTTTTAGAACTATCTGTCTCTTCGGATAATTCCACAGATATGGGTCATGCATGAATTTTCAGGAAGAGGTTTTGTTTGAAAGATGAATGAATGCAAGATGACTATCTTTGAAAGATAAATGAATGAAAGATGACTATCAGATTGAAAGGATTTCGCTTTTGATTTTTCCTTTGTCTCAACTATGTCAATTAAATTATTTAGCATGACACGGATTCCATTTATCATGTTTATACTTCAGGCCATTTTGAAACTTTGCATCTTTAGATATTTATGTGAAAGTGCATGAAAAAGTTAAATTCAGTTTTGCCTCTATACAATCCTCCCTTTCTGAACATTATTACAAGGTATGACTATGTTTGAACAGATTCTTTGATTCAGCCTCTTGAAAATAATAGAATCAGTTACCCATAACATTTCTGTCAATTAGATTGTATCTGTGCTGTCTTTCTCTTGTCCTAGGAATTGATCTTCTTGAAAGCATTTGTGTTATTGAAAGCAACTGAGCCTGGTAATGCTGGCCATTGCCTTTACTTCATTTGCATTTTTGTCCAATATTTTATCTCCAAGTTCCCTTCTCTCCCCTGAAGTCCCCATCACTCCACTGCATCTCATCAGGTGCCCTCTCAGCCACGCAGAGGCAGCCTGCTGTGCAAAAACAAACTGAGTATAAACCACAGGTTGCCAAGTGTCTGGGGCTTCCTGCGCTTGTTCCTTAAGCCAGCAGCAGCTGGGGTGACCCAGATACAAGAACTCTTTTCCTCTCTCTGGGTTTCCCCATTTCCAGGAATGACCATTGTTGCATTACTTCTAGGATTTGAAAACACAGCATGGTCTCTGCAGGTGGTACAATTTCCTCTGCTGGAAGAATGAGGGCACAATGTGAAACTTAAAACCCCAAAGAGCCAGAGGGTGAGTGTGGCAAAGCAGAAAATAGTAGCACGGTGTTCTGTTGTGCCAGCAAATATTCCTTCCAGTGTGTGTGGAAACAGTAAGAGACTTACACACTCACCTGCCTGGTTACGGGCAACGGGCACCAAAAATAAATGCAGTTTTCAAATACAATAGAGAAACAGGAGAATTTATTCAGTCTGGGCATAAATCTAAGCAAAAAAAGAAATGCCAAGAAGAAAAAAAAGTCTGTGATTAATTTAATAAGATTAATTTTCTACCCAGTAACTGCTGAATAACTTATAAAGAACAGTCCCTAGTCACAGAATGAAAGAAATAAATTTCCAGTTTTTTGGCTTCTGCTGAAAAGGGGCTTTAGCTATTAGTCAATATCCCTAAAAGATTTTCTTTATCTAAATCAGTGGTTCTTAAACCCAGGCCTGTGCTACAATCACCTGGGGACTTGGTAAAAATGTCGAGGCGCAGGTTCTCTCCTGCATCCATGTGTGGGCCTCTAGATTCTCTGGTAGCTTCCCAAATGATTCTGCCACACACCCATGTTTGCGATCCACTGACCCAAACCACGCGGGGGAGAACAAAAGCACTTTAAGGCTGTACATTTATTTATTTTTAATTTTTTTGTAGCATTTTAAGTTATAAAATGTAATGATAACTTTGGCACTATCTTCGACTCTTTCATGTCCCACATGTAATCCACAGCAAATCCTGTTGGCTGTCTCTTTGACACAGAGCCCAAAGCTGACCAAGTTTCACTGCCTTCACCGCTGCCATCCTATTCAAAGTCACGATGATCACTCACCTAGTCTGTCACAATGGGACAGTTTCCTTGATTCCACCCTTGCCACTCAGCCTGAGTGTTCCTGCTAACACATAAATAAGATCATATTCCTCTCCTTCGAACAATCCCCTGTGGCTTGCAGTGTAGTTTAGAGTAAAACCCCATGCGTTCTGGACCTCATTACCTCTCTTTCCTCTTCCCCTCACTCACGTCTCTCAACTACGCTGCCATCCTTGCTGGTCTTAGCACAGGCCGCTTGTGCTTCTGTCTTGGACTCTTGTCCTGGCATATTGCTTTGCCTGGATCACTTTCTCCCGAGGTAACCGCCTCAATCACTAGCTCGCTTCCTTCAGATCCCTACACAGCTGACTCCTCGTCAGAGACGATTTCTTGACTACCCTAGGTAGGATAGAAACCCAGATCATACTGATTTAATTTTCTTGTGGTGCATGTTTTCTTTTTTTTTTTTTTTAACGCTTGTTGCCACGTGGAATATTCTATTCTATTTTTCCATTTACCATGAATGTGAGTTTCATGAAAACCAAGACTTTATCCATTTTTTTCTGAGTGATGGTAATTATCAGCATTCAATAAGGCTGATGAATGAATGAATATATGATTTACTCTCCAAACATCCCAAATTCACCAACTTCTTAGTCCTCCTGAAAATTAGGTAAATTTATGTGTGTCATTTTATAAATGAGAAAACTAAGGCACCAACCTATCTATTTATTTGTGGGCATTTATTCAACTAGCATTTACCCAACTAGTGTAGAACCATATTTCCTCTCCCCATGCCCTAGACTTGTATCTGGAATTCAGGCCTCTCATGACTTCCAAACAAAGATCTTATTACATATCACCTCCTTCTGGACTTCAAATTTTAAATTTAAAAACAACTTTTGTGAAATATTATTACACAAGTTCACAATAAGATCTGGATTGTTGATAGTCATTCTGTGGACCTGGAAAATGTATCTAATTGCTTAAAAGAAAATAGACGAATGTGATAATCAGGCAAAGTTTTAATTCGTTCAGCATTCAAATCAGTATCTACTCTCAGGCAAAGTGAGTGTGAGTGCATTTCCTCATGATCCTTGCACACACTCTCCACCCCTCTCCATTTGCAAACTGCGTTCACAGTGACTTCACATTCTTTCATCATCCGACATACCGATGTTTGTCCATATTTAATGTCCCATTCCCTCAAGGTCTTTGTTTCATGGTCAGAAAGCAATCTAACTAATTCCTCATAAGATATTCATAACTAAAAAAGTCTTCACATGATCACCTAGGGTCCACTGATTTTCTGAACCAAACGCCAGATCTGTTGTTTGACAAATGAGTTTTGTGTTACCTCCGTGTATAAGAAATGCTTTATGAGCTTGATTTTTCAGGCTAAGTTTATTTACTTATGAGAATAATAGGGCAGCCTAAAATATGGGCAATTTCAGATAATACCTGGTACATAATATCCTTGAATTATTTGCTTTTTAAAAATTTTAACAATAATTATTCAGATTGTATTGTAGTATATTAGGTCCTCACCGCTGAAGACTATATTTTCAGGTAGAGACGGATGCCTTCAATACACCTCTCAAATCTCACAAAGTAAACAGGTGTATATAGTTCACCTATGAATATTTTTAATATTACTTTAGAATCAGGATACCAAAACAGAATATTTAACTATAGGCTTTGCTTATTTGGGCATATTCAATATAATCCCTAGATAGAATGCCACAGACATTTATGATGGTAAATATAAGCAAGAGAAGAAAAATATTAAATGTGTCAGTGATTTTCTTTTTTAAGATTGACTTTGAGCTAACATCTGTTGCCAATCTTCCTTTCTATTTTTTTCCTCCCCAAAGCCCCAGTATATAGTTGTATATCCTAGTTGTAGGTCATTCTAGTCCTTCTATGTGAGATGCTGCCAAAGCATGGCTTGATGAGCAGTGTATTGGTCCATGCCCAGAATCGGAACCTGCGAACCCTGGGCTGCTGAAACCGACCTGACAAACTTAACCGCTCAACCATGGGGCAGGCCAGTCAGTGATGTATTTACATCTATTAAATTTAAGAGTGAGTGAGTTAAAATACAATTTATTAATGGCAAATGGCTAAGTGGCTAAGTGGCTAATTTTTCCCTCTGAAGGAGGTTTTCCATATAGTGACAGTCTTTGCTTTATAAGAGCTTATTCAGAACCCTTAACGTTATCCTATCGAATGTATTTAGAATGTGAAAACTGGGGTGTGAGCCTTGAATTGAGGCTGTGACATGAGTTTTGCAGGCGAGGGCCAAGGAGATGGCTTGGAACCTGTGTCACCAATGTAAGCATTGGGAATGAGAACTCCACAACAGAGCGCCCACCCTCCACTAAGAAAGTCAGAATTGGTTCCAACAAGCCTGACATCCCTACTTTCTCTTCCAGAAGTCTACAGAGTCCTAGGGCACATGGACCCAAAGAGAACCTCCAGACATATTCTCAGAATTAATGAGAGTTCAGCAAGTTTCCCCAGTACAAGATTAATATATAAAAGGACATTCCTGTATATCAAGTTATAAAGTGAAATTTATATTAAAAAGTTACCTATGATAGCACCAAAATCTATAAAGTACTTAAGAAAACATGCATTAAATGATAATAGTTTATCACTTTATGGGCTAATGCTAGCTATCATAAATTTCCTATGTGCTTATAATATATTTCTCACATCATTAGTTAGAGAAAATAGATATGTCCATTTTATGTCCTTTAGTGGAAGCTTGTTAACTGTGCTGTTCCAATCTTTTGTACTCTTAGTATATTTTTCATGGTATGTCATTTTCCAAAGCAATTTTTCTGGAAATAATTGTGATCATTTTTAAGCATTAAGAGTACACTGCAATGGACGCTGTGGAGAAAACACAAATGTTCACATAGTGCCCTTATCACTGGGATTATGACTTGGAATGAATCAGAATATGTGTGCCCTCACCTACCGATGCTATCCCTCAGAGGAGGGCAAGCAAAGCAAAACACGTGAGCAAACAAAAACCGATTTTCTCAGGTACACTGCTAATAAAGCCTCAATATATAATTGTATGTTGATTTTTTCCCCATTTACTAAGAAAAATGTGGCTTTGAAACTAAGTAAAAACTTTTTGCCTTAGGGAACTTTGTGTAAGCGTTTTGGAGGGTATCTCACAATCTGACATAAGCTGTTTTCTGGTCTGGGGTTCTTGTTTCCAGCCAGAGCAAAGTCCATGAAAAGTAATATAAAATAGCCTTGTTTCCCACTCTTTTGCAGTGTTTCAACTTCTTCCACCTATCAATGAAGAAAGTACTGCTTCTGATAATAGGTAATTGCTTTAGATAATAATTTTTAGGTGGCTTAACAAGTCTTATAGTTCAAAAATTGATTTACCTTTTAAAAGAGAAGTGAGTAAAGATGGCAGTGAATTCTCTGGTTATCCAAGATACCTATGCTAAAATGAGAGAAGTAGGCAAAGCATTTGAGTTTAAGTAATTATTTGTCAAATGGGTAAGATTCCTTTTTTGCCATGTATTTATGGTATAAGGCTATGGCATATCATATTTTTCAAAAAGGGAGAATGACAAAATTTCAAATCCCATATGATCTTCTAGAACCTGGCCACTTCATCAATCCAGAGAGAGAGTCCATTTGCCTTCTGCTTAAATTAGGCAGCTCTTTGTGACTACCTTGGCAAACAGAATGCAGTGATGCTTTATAACTTTCAAGGCCAGGTCATAAACTCTGACATAGCTTCTATCTGGCTCTCCCTCATATCCCAGTTCTCTTTTTCTACGAATGGTCACCCTGAGAACCCAGCCACCATGTCATGAAGAACTTCAGGCCACATGTAGTGGTCACAAAATATGTGTTCTGACAAATAGCCACAGCTAAGGTCTCAGCTGAATGACAACATCAGCTGACAGACATGTGAGTAACCAAGCTTTCAGATGATCACAGGTGGCCTTGGAGCCACCTTACGTGATGCTAAGTAGAGCAGAGACAGGCTATCACTACTGAGCCGGCTTAAACCACAGATTCAAGAGCAAAATAAACGTTGCCCTTTTAAGCTGCTAAGATTTGAAGTGGTATTTTGCACAACATTAGACGAGTAGAAAAAGGAGAAATAAGAATTTAACACCAAGAACCAAAACTACAAATTCTTCAATATTTTTCATATTTTATGTGAATTGACATGTTGATTTCTCATAATTCTGTTAACTTTGGTTTTCAATATTTTGGAGTGATGTTCTTAGAATCATGCATGTTTTAAATTAATATTATATATGCTGAATCAATTCATTTTACGTACGTGCAAATTTAGAATTATGATGTTATATATTTGATGAAGCATTCAATATTTAGTACATTCAACATTTAGTACAAGCATTGTATTCCTAATAAGTTTTTTATCTTAGTGTATCATTTATTTGATGTTTATATAGCCACACCAGCTGCATTCTGGATATCATACGCCTAGTGTATTTTATCCATTCTGTTTTTTCAAATCTTCTCTGTCATTATGCTATAGGCATGTCTCTTATTTAAAAAGTATATACCTAGATTATTTTAAAAAATTGCAATCTTTGAATTTCAACTGGTGAATTTAATCCACTTATACTTATTGCAATTAAGAACATAATTGTATTTATTTTTCCATTTTATTTATTTGTATATTTATTTTATAAAGATGGGCAACTAAGCCAACATCTGTTGCCAATCTTCTTCTCTTTTTTTAGTTCTTCTCCCCAAAGCCCACCAGTACATAGTTAGATATTCCAGTTGTAGGTCCTCTGGCTCTGCTATGTGGGACACCACATCAGCATGGCTTGGTGGCTGGTGCTATGTCCGTGCCCAGGATACAACCCAGTGAAACCCTGGGCCACTGAAGTGGAGCTGGTGAACTTAAACACTCAGCCACAGGGCTGGCCCCTCCATTTTATTTTGTACTTCCCTTTTACCCAGCTATCTCCATACATTTTTCTCCCCTTCTTCATTGCTATCAGGGTTTTTTTCCTTTGATTTATTGATTTTTGTCTTCTCTAGATTGGAAATTATACATTACCTATTTTTTTAGTGTATACTCACATTTTTAGTTTGCATATGTAACAGTCTGAAATAAATCCACATCCCAACCCTCATCTTGAACAGTTACAGGAAATTAGAATGCTTTAACCCTCTTCATCCCTCGACATTTTTCAGGTCATTATTTTTCCGTATTTTAATTCTATTTTGTTATTCTAATTCTATAGACTAGTCAGTATTTTGTCATTGTTTTATGCAGTAAATATTTACCACATGCTAGCAAAAGTTTTAGTCATTATTCCTTGCTATATTTCAGTCTAGCTTTTGAAGTTCAATTTCCATATTTCTAAGATGGAGCTTTTAGAACAGCCTTCAGTGAATGTAATGGTAGAAAACACTCACTGTTAACTGGAAAATATTTTTACTTTGCCTTCATTCTTGAATAATAGTTATGGCAGAGATTATTAATACTCTCTAAATATCCAAGTACTCTTGTCCCCACATTCAATTCACCAGTGAGATCTATTACTCCATCTGAAACATTTATCTCAAATCTGTCCTTTCTGCTTCATCAAATTCCACCCCTAGTCTAAGTCTTTTCTCTTTATTGCCTGGATTACTACAGTATTCTCCTAACTGTTCATCCTTGCTTGCCTCTAATTCTTGAGTGTGATCTATTTTTTAAAAAATATGTGTAATATTTTGTTTAAAATCACTCAATAGTACAGAGAAAAATGCACTTAAGAGTGTAATCTAAATTCTTGACTCTGACTTATAAGGTTGGGCATGGTTTGTTCACTGCTCACCACTTCTAACAGACTGTTTTGAGCCTCAGAATGAAAACTGAAGTTTTTTAAGTACCCTAAGAAAACACAGTTAGAAAAGTGAATATGAATGATTCTTTAATATTTTTAGCCTAGTATATGAATCTACCATCTGATCTCTTCCTATATTTCTTCACTTTCAAACTCAGTTTACAACACACATCATTAGGAGTAGCACTGTAATAATTTAGGTTTTAGATTGAACACAATCATCTTTGGGGCAGCAAATATATTCCCATTGCTGATGAGCCCACTTATTAAAGTTTAGAGAGTATCACTGTGATCCACCAAATGCGGCCATGAAACTCATCATGAATATTGAAGGAGGGTACGGTTCACATCTGGAAGAGTATAACTTCATAACTTCAGACAACCTTCAGTTTAATTATTTTTGCCTTAAAGTATCTTTCTGTTAAGAGTGTGTTGAAAAATTGCCAGAAAATTAAATACCTAATAGATAGTAGGCATAAAAGTTTGTTATCAACTTTAATATATCTTTTTAAACTCACATAAGCAAATAACAAAAGCATCTTTTAAATAGGCATGCCTCCCAAAATTCCAAATACACTACGATAACCTGGAAATTAATCATCAAAGTGCTATCTCATTAGGTGGCTTTTGAATTCCTTTGGTTGGTTTGTTGTGTTCATTCTTCTTGTATCACTTGGCCCTTCCAAGCTTGTGACTATCTATTTCTCAGTGGAGGTAACACCTTCATGTTGGCCATTTCTAACGTTTATGTAGCTTTTCTCTAGCATGTAATAGAGCAGTGTTGTGCAAACTTACATGATCATATGAATTACCTGAGGATCTTATTAAAAATACTAATTCAAGCCTCCTCTTCTGGAAAGTTTGTTTGGCAGACACTGCCAGTGCTCCATCCATATTCACTCTGGACTCCCTATTCTAGCACATGTTTACTGCTTCCTACTGTAAGCACTTGCCACTCTCCTCCTAGATGCTCTTTCTTGGCCATAGTGGCAGACAAGAAGTGATGAAGCATTCACATTGCCAGAAATAGACCTCAGACAAAGACTAATGGAAGCTGGAACTTCCTCTCCCTTTGGGTGGGATAACTATTTACAACTATTTATATGGTTCCAGAGTTCAACAGTACTGAACCCCAGCTACCCTCAATGGTAACCTGCTTGGTAATGTGCAACTTGTTGGCTTCCTCTCCTTCTTTGTTTGGTTTACTCACTCCCTTCCCACTGCTTCTAGGATCCCCTCCCAAATACTTTATTTGCACTCAAATGCTTTTCTCAGAGTTTTCTTTTGAGGTCACACAACTTGAGAGAATTGGATAGGCTTGGAGTGGGACCAGGAATCTGTGTTTATAACAAGCATTCCAATATGATTCTTGCAATGTCAGGAGTGGTATCCTACCGTGAGATAATCAATTTTTTTTTTATAACCTGCAGTTTTATTCTCTTTGAAACTTCTGTGTGGTGGACAGCACAACTATGGACTACTCTTCTATATAGATATTTTCTTTGTTCTCTTCTTGTATAGTTTTCTGAAAGATTTTTATATCTTTGAGCTCCAATCAACCTTCATTCCAGTTATTGCAATCTCTTTGCTATTTTTGCTTATTTTCATGGCAGCCTATGTAATTATGAGTTTATCATACATTTAAAAAAATTTGCTACGTAAATTCTTGACTTTATATAACCTGTGATACATTGCTAAGGAATCAGCATTGATGGGGTTATATTCTTACAATTTCAGTAAATTCCATATTCTTTCATGTGATAGCTCAGATTTAGTCACATTGAATAAATTTTGTGATACAAAGAGAATAGTGGTAGGGAGAGGAAAGGACTTTTATTCAAAATGACTATATAAAATATTCCCTGTTTTTAGACCTTCTCAGTAGTGGATACTATAATTGATTGCCAAGATACTTCTCGAGGATCAAAAGACATATTTCGCCACCTTCCAGGAGTGGTGCTGGCTAATAGCCTTCATCCTTAAGCCTTCTCCAGAAATTGCCCTCAGGTGGAGACTGCTGCCTCAACCCAGGTTACATTCCTTTCTCAGAAACAGACTACACTCAATGACTGATCAATATGTCAGTATAAAGGTCTGGCCTCCTTGCCACAAGCAGGTTGCATCTAAATGGTTATTCCAGCTTCAGAACTCCCGTAGAGGGTAAGCTGAGTCTTGTGTGGAACGTACAACAAAATTCTTCCTTGCTCAATCCTGCTTTATCCCTTTCCTTGTATTAGGTGTTGATCCCAAAAGTACGCCCTAACAAATTGATAATCTCCATCTCAGAATCTTCTTCCAGAAGAACCCAACTTGCAGCATTTGGTTCTATGAGTGGTCTTAAGAATGGTGTAAGAAAGCAGATGCTAAGATGGGAATCTGGAGCTGATCATCCTTCAGCTCTGAGGACTCTATCACTGGTTGTAGATAGAGTGCACACAGCCGCTGGCATAAGGTGGCCAATGCAATCCTTAAACTTTCACTAGTGGTGAACTGGGATGATGAGACTGTGAAGGGACTGCATTAATAGGGCCAGTGTATCAGATGTTTGAGAACAATGGGGAATTAGTAGTAACTATAAGGATAATGGAGATAGATGTGTGTTGCTAAACATAATCCATGCTTTGGAAAAGGATAATGAAAAGCTGAGAGGATTAACTTGGAATTCAAACTAAGTGTGCAAGTCAAGGGTCCTCCTGGTAGAATATAAAAAAGCACTCACTTCTCTAATCTTGGGGACAGAAAAATCTACAGACCAGGACTTAATCATAAGTATGGCAGAGCTCCTAAGAAAGTTACATGTCAAACCTAGTCAAGTTGGCTATCCAACGGTCAGAGCCCAGTGTCATGGAATGCGACACTTGTGTTGAGGTGCTCAAATACTGAATTCCTAATATTCCTGAACTCTCATCCTGGCAAAATGGCCCCTTCCTCCTTATTAAGGGTTAGTGCTTCCCCTGGCTTAAGAAAGACACAGAGGCCTCTGCATCCAAGAAAATATGATACATACATCCCCAACCCTTCTGAATCTCTCCTATCTCCACTACTAGACATTAAGACAAAAATTAGGTCTAAGTCTCAACATATTCTAGCTAGGGAAGTGCTGTGCCTGCTAATGGAGAAAAATAACTGTACTCCCAAGGAGGTGTAAAACCTAGGCAACATGCACTGGTAGGAACTAGGAGACGCTCATGGGATTTATTCTGAGGGTGATATATCAATGGAGGATAAGAACATAAAGCTGGATAAGTTATCAATATGTGTGCAGTGTCATGGGGTATAGGATTTAGCTCCCTAACAAAGATCTCAGCAACACACTTGTAGAACTGAAACTGAAAACAAATCAAGTAACAACACAAAGTAACACAGAAATGCCAAAATCGTCATAGCGGACCGAGGAGAAGGGCTGTAAAGCCTCAGAAAAGAGGGCATTCTAGCCCTTTAGCATGAGTATACTATGTAAGGTCTGAAATGCCACCAATGACTTTGTTCCTTGGGAGCACCTGGAGTTTTCATTATTTACCAAAGAAAAATAAGGAATGTGTTGGTGATAAGGGAATCAGCGATACTAAGAAGTTCAGTTATGCCTATTCTCTGTTAAGGTAAGGTGGTTGTTAGGATATGCCATTACAGAACTGCATTCTCGGAGAGCGATGGGGATGATAAGACCCCCAAGCAATAGAGGACAGGTGGGGAGGCTTAACAAATGGAATCTAGGTGGAAACAATTACTGTAATTAGTGGCAAGGTCATAGTGTGGAGGGGAGAAGGAGGGGCGGCTTGACACACAGAGAGTTATGAAGATGGTTGATAGAACACGGCTCCTTTAGGAGCAAGACAGATGGTAGCCAGTAAGGGTATGGCTCAATCCGAATAACAAAAAGCAATTAAGTATGATGATTAGGAGTTTAGGGCAGTTGTTCCAATAAAATTGCATGATGCTTTGCCCAGTTTTAAGAACAGAAACCCACTGCCAGCTCTCATTACATACTACACCATCCAGAAGTTTCCAGCCTGATACAGTGATGGACTAGTGCGTTGAAGGCACAACTAAAGCACCAGTTTATAAACAATACCATGTGAGCATGGGGCACCATCATCCCAGATTCAGTGTGTACTGAAGGTGCTATGTCTCCAATAGGCAGAATCTATGGATCTAGGAACCAAATGCCGGAGGCAGGAGCAATTCTGCTCCCCGTCACTTCCAGTAACTCACTTGGGAAATTTATCTTTCTCATTCCAGCGGTCCTGGGCTTTGTGGGATTAAAGGTCTGATTTCCGAAGGGAGAATGCCTCCACTTGGGCACGTACCAAGAGATCCATTAAACTGTAAGTTGTGACTTTTCCTTGAGGACTTGGGCTCCTTGTGCCAAGATACCAGAGAGCAAGAAGAGGAGTCACCATCCTAGCAAGAGTATTAGATCCCAATAATCAGCCTGATGTTACACAAGAGAGACGAAGGAAAATGTTTGGCACCAGGTGATTCTCTTTGGTACCTGTTGTTACTTCCTTGCTCAACTGCAACACTAAATGGACTAGTGTAGAAACCATAGCCTGAAAAGGACAGGCTGAGATCCCATAGGGGTGAGCATCACAGTCATATTACCCAGTAAGCCACCTAGACCAGCTGAAGTGTAGCTAGGATAGAAAAATCTAGAATGTATTATAGGGGGAAGAATATGAGTATCAGTTGTGTCCAGGAACAAGCTGGAGCAATGGGGGCTGTAGTTTATCCATTAATCTTCTTCTTCTAAGTTTTCCTAAGGAAAATAGGTATACCAGAGTCCTGGAAGATCTATTCCAAAAACTTATACAAAGACATTGATCTGAGAGGTACAAGGAGTGGAGTGGAGTGGATGCTGTGATGTTGCCCACATCTCCTTCCAGGGCTCAAAGACTGAGTCTCCCAGCTGTCAGCTGATTACCCCCAACTGTCAGGGCTCTCTGGAATTGCCCTCAACTGGAGAGATCAGCTTTTTCCAAGATCACACTCCTTTCAGAAGTCAACACTCAATTGAGGGGTCAGTATAAGACTATGACGTTCTCTCACTGCAACTCCAAAGTGTCATCTCGGCTTCAGAGTTTCCTCTAGGGCCAGTTGAGGCCTTTGTTGAGACATCCTCGGAGCCCAGTTTCTCCCTTTGCTCAATCCTGCTTCTTCCTTCTTCCTGCCACGGCTGTTGATCTTGAGAGCACTGCCTATTGCACTCTTCACCTCCGAGTCTTCTTGGGGACTGAACACCTTCAAATTCCCTTTGCTCTTCAACTAATCATCTCTCTCAGGTAAGGTCAATTTATTTTCTGTTTTAAAGAATATGCTGTACTACTCTCCTAATTCAAAACCTTTTCTCAGGGTGTCTGGCTTCAATGCTTTCTTTTTCTTTGGTGGAAATCCAAATTATACCCCACTTGTAAGGCACAGTTAACATCTCAATCCACATTGAATATTCTGTGCCCTGATTACCTACAAGACTATTTATACTCCTCATTTCCACGAAGCCATATAGGTTATATTTTCATGTAAATGTATGTTTCTGCTAAGTGAGAGAATCATTCCCTAACATTTGAGATTCTGTTTTAAACATTTTGTGAATTCACTAATAAATCCTGTGTAAAAGTGGGCACATTATAAAAGGGCATCATGTATTTGTGGATATGTTGTACTTAAGTGAATGCAACCCACGCCTTTACTCCTCTGGTTCATCACCCTTTAGCTCGCTGCATTCCAGTTCTACCTTGAGGTACAGGCTCCCTTTCTAAGCCATCCTGCCCACAACCCTATGGCCAACATCAATTACTGGATCAAATGTGGCAGAAAGAAGCCTCAGCTACTGTGGTTTCTCTATAAATGTTGGCATTTAAATGAGTGTCAGAATGAACAAATGATTAACCTGATTAAATCAGTTCAACCAGACCTAGAATCTTCTGACTGAACCATGATTAACCAACTGTTGCATAAATCTGTTCACCTGCATGAACACACCCTGCCCCTCTACCAGCACTCCATGTCCCCCTATCTTGCATGTGGCCATCCGGTTAAGAGGTACTGGTAGGGAGAATGGTGAAGTGGAAGAAGCCGAGGCTCACTGAGCCTCTGGGTTATAGCATTTCCTATCTTCACATGACACTGGGGTCTACCGTTCTTCCTTCTACTCTATCTGGTGACCAAGGATGGTGGCCCTGCTCTAAACCCCAAACAGTGCCTAAGGGACCTGGTACTTCACTAATTCCTGCCAATCCTCTGACCCTAGATTGAAATCCTGCTTAGTTTACCTCCAGCCCATATCAGAAGGTCCTTCTCTGTATGGACAAATTGCTGACACAGAACACCACCCTGCCTCATTTCAGAACTGATTTTTTTTTTTTTTTTGAGGAAGATTAGCCATGAGCTAACTACTGCTAATCCTCCTCTTTTTGCTGAGGAAGACTGGCCCTGAGCTGACATCCATGCCCATCTTCCTCTACCTTATGTGTGGAATGCCTACCACAGCGTGGCTTTTGCCAAGTTGTACCATGTCCACACCCTGGATCCAAACCGGTGAACCCCGGGCCGCTGAGAAGCGGAACATGCTAACTTAACTGCTGCGCCACTGGCCAGCCCAGAACTGATTTATTACCTGAGCCTCCTTTATTGCTATGTCCTAGGATGCACACTGGGATGCTTGGTGTGTGATATCACCCAAGCTTATAGTCCTTGGGCACAGGGCTTCAAAGGCAAACTTGCTCTTTGTGCTCTGACTTTTACTGGTAAATGTATAGAGTAAGGGAAACTTCTCCAATAAACATCACTTCCTCAGTTCCATTCTGGACGCCGCTGCATTGATTTCTAACGAGTCTTGATCCTCCCTAGTACATTAGTTTGCTAGGGCTGCCGTAACAAAATATCACAAAATGGGTGGCTCAAACATGGGCATTTATTTTCTCATAGTTCTGGAGGCTAGAAGTCCTAGATCCAAGATGTCAGCAGGTCTGGCTTCTTCTGAAACCTCTCTTCTTGGCTTGCAGATGGCTGCTTTCTTGCTGTGTCCTCATATGGTCTTTCTTCTGTGCGCTCCATCCCTCGTATCTTTTTTTGTGTCCTGATTGCCTCTTCTTATAAGGACACCAGTCAGATTGGATTAGGGCCCACTTTAAGGGCTTTGTTTTAATTTAATGACCTCTTAAAAGGCCCTGTCTCCAAATACAGTCACATTCTGAAGTCTTGGGGGTCAGGACTGCAACATATGAATTTTGGGGAAGGGGGGACACAATTCTGCCCATAACATGTAGCATGCACACTGCTCCTTGTTGCTGAGGTCTTAGCAGTTCTCACAGTCAAGCTTCTCGTTTATCAAGTAATGTCCTCCATAGCAACTCACCGCCATCGAAAAGCAAACTAAAGAGCTTCCCCAAATATTTTGACATCATTCCTGCTATTAATCCAGCTTAGTTTTTCTAAATAAATTAGATTAATTTATTGGCCTCTACTTTGATTTTTCAAGTAACAAGTTAACAATTCAAAAATGAAAAAAACTCTTGCTCCTCTTAGATCCTAAGTATTTCTGTACAGTCCAAGAAAAAATATTATGCTTTGTTTAATTGAATACACATATAAGACAATAAATTCTTAACTGTTTAAATTTGTGGCTTTGATCTCTGTTAGAAATCTTCCACTTCAAAATATCTCCACTCATTCTCAATATACTCTAGGAAATTACGCTTTTCTGTGTGAGGGAATAAAAACACATTGTTTACATAGTCAAAATATGTATGAAATTTATAACAACATAATGAGAATTTGAGAGAATAGGGAGATCCTGAAGATTTAGAAATGTTGGTCTAAGATGTCATAGATTCATATATTACTTCATAAGTTTATCAAATCTATGGCTGAATTTCAATCCTATAGTACTCTGATACCCAGACATAGGTAAGGTTATAAGAATACAGAGCTGCAAATATCTATAAAGATTGTCTTTGTTACAATGCTGAGGGAAGCACCAGGATTTGTGCTATTTTATCACTGCTCAGAGCCTGACTACTCCTGATGGCAAATTTCAGATGATAGATTTGTCAGGAAATTAAAATGCCCAGGAGTGGCTATCAAAGGGTTATCTGAAGGATCTCCATTATTGACATCAGAGAAAAGAGAACTTGCAATGATATATAATTTTAATTGGACTCTGTCATGACAGGCTGACCACTTGCCCATGGTTATCCTAAGAAAAAATAACATGAAGGGGTGTTAAATTTGCTATACATCTTCCTGGGTTGCTTGGAACAACTGTGACACTTTTTAATTCATTTAAAATGCCCTTTGTCCCAGGGTTTCATTTTTAAAATTTCTTCGACAAAGAAGTAATAGAGGGAGGGGCTCTCAAGTCAGTGTGAAATTATCTGATGAGGAACCTATACCCAGATTTTACATAGGCAGTGTACTATAAAAGTGTATATTCCCTTATTTCACTTTTTAATATGCGGCAAATGGAAGAAATACTTTCAAATCTCCCCCCCAAAATGCTGTTTCAGGAGTAAAAACCAAGGATGGAATGCAGTTAAATAATATACTGGATTTACCATAATAACGTCAATTTTACTGGGTCCTTGAAAGCACTTAACATTTAACCCTCTTAAATCTGATTAGTTGTTTCTCTGGCAGTTCCTGGAGAACAGAGGTGGGATAGTCTGGGCCTAAAAGTCCCCCAGTCTTCAGATCCATTTTGCTTCGCCCTCGTGATGTTGGTTCTTGTAAGACATAAAAAAAATAAATAATTTTTTTATGGCTATTTTCAGATAAGGCCCATTTTACTTGAAAAAGGAAATTGGAAGATCTGATTATACCACTTCCTAATTCCTGCATAGTAAGACATCACCTGCGAGTTTATTATTCTTGAAAAATTGAAGGGAAAATGAGTTTTGCTTTCCTTTTCCAAGTAGAATATCCTTTTCTAACTCCAAAAAGACCTACTGATGATCAAATTTTAAGTTTTAATTTAGTTCTTTTTTCTAGATAAGATTGTTGGTGAAAGGAAATAAAGTGTTCATTACCTTTTGCCTTGAGATCTTCAAAAAGAAATTCTATCTGAGATCACGCAAGAGTCCATTAAGGTAAGCTTGAAGTGATTTTAATTATGGGTTTGATCATCACATTTTACACATCTTTCTTTTCACTTCAACATCTATTATTGAACACCTGTACTGAGGTCAAAACTGTACCGTGGGCTTTGAGAGATGCAAAAGGGATACGTGCCAGTATTTTCAAATGAGGATATTGAGAGCTATTTGGAGAAAGAACAAATACACAAATGGAATAGTACTAAAATAACACAAGATCATGCATATTTAGAAGCCAATAGAAATTGTACAGATAGTGTTATAACCTCAGAGAAGGGAGGTATCAATCCAAACCAGAGCGAACCGTAAAGACTTCCAGGGAGCAGTGACTCATAAATTGCATGTGTGAGCCTTACAGTCTCAGCAAGCAGGAAATGGTGTTCAAAGCAGCAATGTAAATGCTCCAAGGAAGAAATGATCTTGAAATATCTACAAAGACACTAGTTTGGTTTGAATAGTTTGGGGTAGTAATGAGAGCAAAGGATGAATGCGCAAGGTATCAAAAAGGCATGATAGGCAAAGAAAAAGTCTTATTTCCACAGTCACTTTTACTTCATTTTTATAGTTGTTTTCAAATTTAACATGACTCACTAGTGTTAATACCCATTGCATCATTGGAAAATTCATAATAAACTAAGGAAGTCTTGTCAAACCCTAAAACCCCTCAGAAGTAGCTATGATCTTAGGCATCAGAGTGCAGAGGTGCACTAATTCTCCTCTTCGTGTCTGATCTCCAGACCCCAGGAGATGAACAGAAACCTTCTTCTCACAAACCACTGAGGCAAGGTTACAAAATCAGGGTGCACATATATGTGCCACCAATGTGCACATATATCCATTCAACGGTAAAGAAGACATATCCTTGTCTTCAAGGACTTCACAATTGTTTAGGAGAGACACACAGGCACATCCATGTTAGCATACTCTGGATACACAAAAGAAATATACTATCCACAGTAAGCAAACTATGTACAAGACGGGACAGAGTGAAGTACCACTCTTTCTGCAGGAGTTTACAAAATACTTCAATGGAAAAGATGATTCCTAATTAGAATTTAAACAGAAGAATAAAATTTTGCAAAATACTTTGAGACTAAAAGTTATTCTAGGCAAGGCAAATGACATGGACAAAGGCAGGGAGGCACGTAACACCCATAATGTTAGGGGAACCACAGGTATTTTGATATTATTGGAGTCTTAAAAACCAGGAAAGTAGCTCTGAGAAGTAGTCAGCAACCAGATCATTAAGGAGTTACAGCTTCATTCTAGTCCTGGAGAGCCACTGAAGTGTTTAAGCCAGGAAGAAACATGATCAGATTTACGTATCAGAAAGATCACTCTGTCTGCAGTGAAGAAAATAGATTAAATATAGTCCAGTGTGTAGGCAGGAAGCTCAGTTAGGTGGCTGCTACAAGAACCCAAGTATAAGATAATAAGGGCTTGAACGAAGCCCAACAGTGAGTAGAGAGGGGAAAGTATGCATCTGAGAGCTATTTAGGAAATAAGATGTACAGGAGTTGATTATTTAGTAATAATAATGATCATGGTAATGATCATAACAATACCTAATGTTTATTGAGGGCTTATTGCAGACTAGGCTCTGTACTGAGTTTTCACATTAAACCTGTGAAGCAGGTACTCCTAAGTCCCCTAAAACTTGTTCACCCCTATGTGTCCCAGCTCAGCAATTGGACCCACCTTTCACCAAATTGCTTAGGCCAAATGTCATCATCCTTGATTAATTTTCCCTTCAACCCTGCATCCAATTCATCAGTAGACAATATGATCATTCCTCGTCATCAACTCTGTAACCGCTTCTATTCCAGCTGCGATCATCTCTCTGGGATTGCTTGAAACCACCTCCTAACTGGTCCCTGCTCTTGCCTTGATTCTCTACAGCCTATTCTTCCTCCAGCAGTTGAAGTGACAATCTCCAGGCCCCAAGAGAGGCCAATTGATTCCCATCACACTTAGCCCTAGATCAGAAGTCCTTATGAAGACCATCAGAGCCCTACCTGAGTGACCACTGGTTATCTCTCTGACCTAACGTCTACCTGTCTCCTCCACTTCTCTCATTCTGCTCTAGGGTCACTTCTTTGCTCTTCCATGAACATCCACAGGCATGTTCCTGCTTCAAGGCTTTTGTACTTGTTCTTCCCTCTGCCTGGAATTATCTTTACAGAATTCCCTCCCATAAACACATCTCTGTTCAAGTGTAATCTCCTAAAGGATGCCTTCCCTGACCATTCTATCGAAAGCATCCTTCTCCTTGTTCTACCATCACTCTCTCCCCTCCAACCAACTTTCCCCTTCTTCCTTACAGGTATTGCTACTCAATGAATATATCTATCATTTACTTGTTAACTGATTATCTTCCCTGGCAATATAAGTAGGGCTTTGATTTGGCTTGTTCCCTGTTATGTCCCTAGGGCCTGGGGGAGTGTCTCACATACTGTAAGTATGTAATACTTGCTGAATGAATGAATAAATGAATCCTCTTTTTATAGGTAAAGAAACTGAGGCATAGACAAGTAAGTAAATTTCCCAAGTTCCTACAGCTATTAGATGTCAGATCTGGGTTTCAAGCCTGTGTAATATCGCTAAGAATATGCATGTTTATGTGTCTGGTGACTCACAATGGAAACTCTCATTCATAAAAGAAGGTATTAGAGGAAGGATAGTAAATTTGCTCTCCTTTCTCTACTTACACATTTTAGCTAAAACTTTAGACTAGATGTGATTTCATAAGAAGGGCATATTCAGTTGTAACGAAAATAGAAGAGGGTTGAAGTCAGAGTCAGTCATTGCAGTGTTAGAAAAATGAGAACTTGGAGTCAAAACTGTTGCTTTCATATTAATTTCTACTGCATAGTCATTCCTCCTATATATAAAATTGCTAAAGATAATTCCTACTTCAAATATTGTGAGGATCAAATGAGATAATACATGTGGAATATTTTGGAAAACACTATACCAATGCTGATTTTCTTTATCATTATAACGGAGCATGATCCTGTCTGGAGTGTATGCAGTGACTGTGGGTTAGAGCGCATCATTTCTCCTCTCTCTAATATGCTCCATATTCTATTCTTGCATCGGTGCGTTGTATGGCTAAACACCACTTGCTTAGATGCTTTGGCTCTTGCAGACTCAGCTAATCTCCTGAGGAACCACACAGATACTGGGGAAATTTGGCTCAACCTGTGCTAAACAGCTGATGTAATTGGCCTTCTGTCTTATATTGTGTAATTGTAAGCTTTGTATTTGGAGTTGCTAATAGTGAGATCCGCAAAGAAGTTCAGAGACAAAAAATCCTTTGCAGTTTTTTCCTATTAAATCCATTGCAAATTGTTGGGCTGGATAATTTAAACAAGCTGAGAATAGTCTCTTATGTGTGTAAAAAGCATGGAAAGCAAAGTGGGTCCCTAGAATTGTTCAGTGTTTATTCAGATCAGAGGTCTTGAAAGGACTTGTTTCATGAGAAATAAAGGGAAAAGTTTAGAAGCTTGGCCATGACAATTACAGGGAGCATGTTTTCTGTCTCTTCTCATAGAAACACATGCATCTTATCCTCAATGGCTGCCAGCCTTCTTGTCAGACCAATTACTTTAAAACAATTGTTTCATTTGGAATAGATGCCACGGCCCGAGTGATTGTCCCTTGTCAGTGACACATTCAATTAAAACAGCTCTGTATAGGAGTTCTGGAGGGCCTACTGTGCCTTGTCCAATCTTATCAGTCAACAAAGAACAACCTCAGAGACCTCAGTGCCAACTGGTTCCACTGTCAGGTGGTTTGAACATGTTGCACCTTCCCAGGGTTCCTCAGAGTCTTTCGTCCCTGTGCCTTTTACAGCCAATGACAGGCGCTGTCTCAGCAGTGTCTGGGGCCACAATGCCAAGAAAGCTTATGGCAGTAAATAAGATGGCAGCTGTGACAGTCTTGACAGCTGGCTGGAGCTCAGGGTGGCAGGCTGAACCGGACTGTGAGCAGTTGGAGCAGCAGTGAGGTATGACCACCATTACTGGTTGGCAGATGTCAGTTTCCACACTACTAGTTACTGCATGATGTGACGGACACAGTAGCATCATTATACAGGCAGGCAGAACTTTAAACAAACTCCGGGCACCTAGCATGTCCTATACTTTCCTCTGAGTTCAGGAAAATTTAAACATTTTCATTAAAGCATAAATTCCTTGTCTTTGTAGCACTTCGACAATTGTAGAATTTTATGAAGTAGCAATAGCAGAGAGCTGACTCTTCTGTGTAAGAGCTGGAACCTATGCAAGTAAAACTGATTTCAAAGGAAGGTTTAGTGTGTTGGCTGCTTTTAGAAGAGGTACTATGAGTTCACATATAACGAAGGATTACTTTGTGTAGAAATTGTACGTGTGCCCCATACCTTTTGAATGTTCTCCCATACTTTCTTTTCTTAGGCAAACTCCCCATACCTCTGCCTCTTAATTATCTTTCCTATTTTCTGTGACAAAAATATCTATTATCAGAGGAGATGGGTGCCGTAAAACATATATCATCAAAACAGGTAAAATGAAAAGAAGCTGTTATATTAAATCGTGTGTACATTGTGAGTTCATAGACAGGGCAAAATGGATTTCTGTGGCCACATCAGATCTGTGCAGAATACAGGCTTGCTCCTTTGTCATGAAGCCAACCAAGGTGAGCAAGCAGACCCTGGTCTGGAAATTTGTCATGGGTCTAAAGTTGAAAGCTGTCAGACTAGATCTGGCAGGAGGTAGTGACAGAGCTGAACCTAGTCACAGAAAGAAGTCGGCAAAATGACAGGAGCATAAACTCATGCCACTGCACTCGCCCCCGGCCCTTTAAGAGATTGGAGGTGTGTTCACCTAAAACCAATTCTCCTAATGTACACCCCTCCTCCCCCGCCACTCATTAGCCTAATAATCCTATTCCCAATTAAAATCTGTCATAGATGTACCGATGCCACTGTAAGCATTTTTGAGATATAGCGGGTTTTATTCACCTACTTTATAAAGCTTGAAGCATTTAGTCTTAATTGGTGAAATGCCTAGAAAACCCTCAGAAGTAGGTAAAACAGTTACTACGAAAGTTTCCTAAAAAGCCTCTGAACTAACACTGTTTTGGTACAGATGAAAAGTTGTATTTGATAAATGAACTTTTTAGATGAATGTGTCATTAGATAAATTGATCATTACGCCAATTGATTTTAAGTAAATTACTTTGAGACGATCTGACATTCTCTCCCTGGAGGTGCTCTCCCACTGGAGATTCTGGGATTTCTGATGTGCGTCACAAAGCCGCTGCACGTCAGATTTTGCTAAGAAGAGTGGCAGCTTTTGCGTGGCTTCACCTCCAGATAAGGCCAAGATTTCTAAAATAAAGTTATGATAAAAATGGTACAAACACAAATGAGAACTTGCTGCAGGCCAGGTGTCCACCTATGCACTTAACATGTGTTTATTCAACAAACACTTAGGGAGCGCCTGCTACATTCCAGGCACGGTCCTGAACTAGCTCTGGGAATCCTCACACTGACTTTGTGGGGCATCCCCAAATGTGGCTGGGGGTGGGGTGGGGGTGGGAACTGAAGCAAAGAAAAGTTAAGTAATTGCCTAATTAAGTGGTGAAGGTGGGTTCTGAACCCGGCAGTCTGGGTCAGCGCTTCACTGCCTCCGCAGAGAGGCGCTGCTGCTAAGTCATTAACGATGCAGCTCGCGGTGACTTTTCAAGCTGGGTAAAATGGAAGAGCAGGTTGCAGGTTGCAGGAGGTGGATGATATTCCTCGTATGGTTAAAAGGAAAACGTAAGGGCTGTGAGTTCTCAGTGACAGCATTACTGGAAGATCAGAAATCCCTGCTTAAGAGTGGTTCACTTTTTCTGAGTGTATCTAATAATCTCCAGGGCCTAAACTGAGATGGAAGAGGGCACTTATCAAAAGGAGCAAGTGATGAGCAAGAAATTCCAGGCAAATCCTATTGAAAGAGCAACAGAATGATGTGCTGATGATGCTCGTATTCCTCCCTCTGCTGCCTGACTCTTTGTGGAGCCCAGACTCCATTTCCTCACCTCCCTACTCAATGCTTCTGTAATGGATGGGTTGGAGGATGTTATTCCAAGAAGGACTTCTTTGCTGGCACTCTGGGTAGGGCGCCTCAGCAGGAGCTGGTGATGGGATCCTGTCTGTGTCTTTCACGCTCTTCAACAGTTAGTGACCAGAACCGTCAGAAATCTGCTACGCTAATGCAGTATCCAGCATTTGGTGCCGAACATCAGACACCCTCTGGACAACAGAAACTGTTAAGTTCTAACACTACTACTGACAGTACTTTGGTGTCCTTAGTCAAATAAAATTTCCATTATGAGATGATTATAATTAATCTTGATACAGAGTTCTCATGTAAACTTGTTAGTAAACAGAACACACACATACACAAACATGTGTATTACTTATTGGAAATGTAGGAAGCAACAACCAAAATAAGAAAAGAAAAAAGAGAGCCTCAGATTGGAATTATTTAAAATCAGTTTTGCTTGATAATTTTAGCTTTAATTTACAAGATGAAGAAAAAGACAGGAAAGACATTTTAGTATGGCTACAGAAATATTTGCAAAAGGTACAATGTACATGCAATGCAAGTGATCCACTGGGGACAGTCTTTCTACAGGAGTAAAATGTCTTCCTGAGCTCAGCTGGTGATCAGTTTATGCCCTGAAGCATGATTATTATGTTAACCTTGAAAGGGCCTAATGAAATGAGTTTGGTGGTCTCAGCCTATATATTTTTATATGCACTGATGCATGCCTTGGAACATATCTTGATGGACTGTCTGCGGAATGGCACAGCATGTTTCTGAGATTACAGTGTGACCCATAGTCTCCACACTATAACTCCTATTTTTTCCCACATGATGCACCTCTCAAAATTCAGGCCAGAAGGGAGAAATGACTTCTTAATGACAGTCTGTACATTATTGATGGAGCAATAGGCTGGTAAAGAGATAACCCTGGGTGTCTTGTTTGCCACTTGATTAACTAGTATGTGTGCATTCCCTGGGGACAACATGCTTTGCAGACAAGAAGTTATCCATTCTGTCTCTCACTAAAGACAATTCTGCACAATCCAAGACCCTCCCTTGCTCTCAAAACTTTGGTTGAGTATGACTCTTTAAATCGCACTATAAAATAAGGCATAGTTCTAAAATTGAGATATATACATACCATTTGGGTCAATGGAGTACTATTAAGAACTTAGGTTGAGGTGAATGACTGAGTTGTATTATTTGTATTTTATTGTAATGATGACAGTTCTCCTGGTAATCTCCGTAAGTTTTAAGGCAAGAAATCTTTATATGTCTGGAAGGGATATGAGATTGCTATTCCTATTACATTTGACTCAAATAAAATATTTAGAAGTGAAGAAATCCCATTATAGGTTAAATCCTCAGTAGTTGAGGCATTGTTCAGAGAAGTTGTAATGTGACGCTGCCCCTCTTTCACGAGAACAGGGCGACCAAATCGTAGCTGTCCAATCGTCTGTATCAACTTTGCAACTAGTTTGGTAATGTCAGCAGTTTATTCTCAGTCTCCTGAAGTAAAAGACAATTAACTTCTCTTGAATCTACTGCTTCATGACATAAGCCAGCTCAAGGTGCCCTTCCATTCTACTATACAAGACTAGAATGTTGGGCAAAATTCAGTAGCAAAACTTTTTCACGACTAAAAACTTTGCATGTCTTGCTCCTTTGAACGTTGTGTGTCAGGCTGATAAATAGCTTGCATTCTTTATATTTAACTTCTCTGAATGGAATTCAAGGTTTTTTTCTCTGAGGCCATTAGGAATTTATGAACCATTTTTCTTTTCTCTAGCCTTCAGAGAAGAATCTACTCGCACAAAGAAGACTCCAAGGCATTTGTCATTTTATAGAATGAACCCACTAGTAGGTAGTAAGTAGGAACCTAAGATTTTAGGAGTTCCAAGAAACTGTGAAACTGGGGCACATGTATTTTAAGAATATAGACTAAGCACAAACCTTTTATTCTCCCTCATTTTCTTCTGTGCCTTATAGAAAACTCAAATTATAAAATTATTCAGATGTTGGCAATTTCTTTGAAAATTTCTGTTAGTTATCATATATTAGAGGTATCTCCACACACCACTGCAGTTTTCTCATTACTCTGAACATATGTAAGGAAGTTGCATTCAAAATCCCCTGTGACTTCAGCATTTCTCCTCCTGGCTAATGCAAGAAACTCAGACGAGTCTAAAATAAAAAAGGGAGATGAATTATTTAGCCTACAGAAGAGAAGGCTAAGTGGGTCTGAGGATCATGAAGGAAATTTAATAACAGTCTTCATGTACAGAGCAGATATTATACAGAGATTGATGGCTAACTATTCTCTACATTTGCTGGGATAATAATAAGAGGAAATACAGTAGGAGAGATTAAGGTAGCAATGAGGAAACATTTCCTGATGTTGAAGCTTGTTGGTTACGAACGTGTTCAGTTCATCATTCAATATTTGTTAAGTTTTTGTTACATGAAGTCATAGTTGCCCAGGATGGAATTGTTTACTTAGAGGTATTTTTAGAATATATTTGCATTTTGTCTGAAATAATTTAGCTGGTCTTGTTTAGAGATAGAGAAACAGATCATTGGCTTTACGATTTTTATGATTTCTTCAAAGACTCAGCGGAAAAAGTGAGATGTTGATACAAATGTTCACACTAACATAACATGGTTTTCCCAACACCCATCTTCAGAAGCGTAGGAAATAGCAATTAAATATCAGCACCCATCAGTGGAATCATTGAGGCTCCAATATCTTGACGTCCTTCTTTTAAGCAGGGTCCGATGATGGCAGGTTAATCTTGATTTCCATTTATGTTCTTCTCTTGCAAGCCTAACCATGTGAAGCCTAACTGCTTTGCTTGCCTTAACTACCACTTGAGTGACTTCCCCTGCTGCATGAAATGTTGACCATTGCCTTAGGCCAAGCTTCTTATCTCTTTGGTTTGCTACCAATGCCACACTAACCTGCTTGTTACTCAACTCCAATTTCTGCTTGAAGGATATCACCCTTCTCTCCATGCAAGACATTTATTCCTCTAATCCCAAATCTACATTATCACTAAGGTTAAGGAGGGTCTTTTCCTTTTTAGATAAATCATCATTTATTAAGCTCCTGAATGGTGAGGACTTGCTCTTCCCCTCAGGACAGCTTCTACTTTGTGCTGAGTTTGAGGAAAATATGTGAGTTGTAATATTTTGTATGGACATAAAACTGAAAATCTTACCTGATAATTCAGCAGATTATACCTGATAATTCAAGCAGTGACTTCAAGCAATTAAAATGCGTATTTTGCATGAGTGAGTTCCTGTCTCCCAAGGCACCCTCCTCATGTTCCCTCTGTTCTTGGCTGCCTCCGTTGCTAAGAATCTGAAGTCAGGATCCCGGGGCCGTCTTACCCTTTTCCAATTGCAAAGTATATCATCTTGTAATTGTAGCCAGTGGTCACCAGTTTTTCAGCCATGCGTTTCCATAGTTTTCTCTCTCCCAATTCATTTAGAGAGATAAAAGTACTGAATTTTAAATCACCTGTGATAGTTACAAAGACAAAGGTGCACATCTTAGCACTTAGAGAGCATTTGCTTTTGCATACGACCCCTGTAAACAACTTGCAGCCAAGATATAATTAAAGAGCACACACATAGGCCAGGCCAGGAAGAAAAAGGGGTCAAAAATGTGTGACTTTTTAAAGATGACCCCAATTCTCATAAATATGGTTCTGTGTTTATTGGAGTAAAATATACAGAGCTAAAGTTAAACATTGGCAAAATCTGAATAGCTTTTGAGCAATGTTTTCATCTATTGTGGCCTGACGATATACAGGAAACTGACCAACAGCTTCAGGGGAAGACTGGAGGATGTGCTTTCCTCAAGAACCCGAGGTTTAAAGAGGGTATGCAACTTGCCCATGGCACACTCCCAGTGGCTGAGAGGACGTTTGTATTTACATGAGTCTGAATCCCAAACCCATGCTTTCCTCTGTGTATTAATCAGCTTTTATAGTGAATATACAATGTCTTCACTTTGTCTCATAATACTTCAATTCAAAATTGTGAATGTGTTGATGGCATCTGTTGGGCACTCCCCCTTCCCAGAGGCCCTTTGTTTCCTCACTTTATTTCTAGGACACCATTTCACTGGGTTTTCCTCCTGCTTCACTAGCAGCTCTTTCTGTCTTCCAAACTTCTTGTTCTTGGAGGGCCCTGGGCCTTAGTACTTTGACCTATCCATATTATACACTTACTCTTTTGAGGGACTCATGAAATCTTGTGACTTTAAATATAATCTGTGTGCTAATTGATGAGGATTTTTAGGCTGCTTAATTTTAAAATGGCTTATGATGAGGATTTTTAGGCTGGTTAGTTTTAAAACTACAGATGAGATTCAGGCTCCAAGGAGTGGAATTTGTTTGCCCCTTTGTTGGGAAACATTTACATTTCTAAGGGAAACCTCTATCTGTGAAGATGCCTCCCTCTCTGTGCCAGGAAGAAGGGGGGATGGTCTTATCTCTAGAAGCTCTTAATCAATGCCTGAGGCAAGAACTTAAGTTGGTTACTGTCTGGCAACCTCATGTTACTGACCCCCGCCCCCCTCCACAAATCCTCCTTTGTCTTTAGCGGAGGATAAAATTCAAGTGGTGACTTCTGCCATTTACTCAATCGTGTTTAATTCTTATCTAAAAGTTGTGGGACCGCCAAATGGCCAGGCCATACGGGCACTGATACCATTTTAACTTTTTTACATATTCTTTGTCTTGTAAAGAGATAACTCACATACCTATGCCTTAGATTTAGCTCTAACCCTCAACTCAGGGCAGCAGCAGGAGCTCTGACTGCCCGTGGGTCCTGTCCCCATGCACCAGCTCTGCCTGCCCATGGGTCCTGTCCCCATGCCAGCGGGGGCAGCAGCAGCAGCAGCAGCAGCAGGAGCTCTGACTGCCCGTGGCTCCTGTCCCCGCGCACCAGCTCTGACTGCCCATGGGTCCTGTCCCCATGCTATTCTATACTATTCTCTAAATAAAAGAGCACTACTGCCAGATCTTGAGAGTCTAAGAAATCTTTCTTTCGACTTCTCGGCTCACCGACCCCGCATCACTAATAGTATCAAATTTATATCTAGATTTGTAACTCTACCTTGAACTCCAGACTGATATATTCAACTGTCTACTCAATCTCTCCCGTTGGATGTCTAGTAGACATCTCATGTTCACTGTATCCAAAACTGAGCTCCTCACTCTGCCCTCCCGCAAACATGCTCCATTCTAGTGTTTGCCATATTAATGGCAACTCTGTACTACAGTTGTTCAGACGCACCTTCTTAGAATCCTCTTCTTCTTTTCCTTTTCTCTATACCTCACATCTAATTTATTGGAAAATTGGCTTGGCTCTACCTTCAAATATTTCCAAAATAGACCATCCCTAAACTGCTCCTTCAACTAGCTCCAAGCACCCCCACTTCTTGCCTGGATTACTACTGGAGCCTCTTAGCATGCGTCCAGCTTCCACTCTTGTTTCCTACAGACCATGCTGAGCAGAGTGGTGAGAGCAATTCTGTTTTACCAGGATTATGGAACAGTTTTACTCAAACTCTCCAAATCTTCTCAGTATTTCTCAGAATGAAAGCTATAGCCCTTACAAATTCCTTCAAGGATCTAGCAGAGTTGGCCCACTGTTATCTTGCTGACAGTATTGTCTATTCCTTCCCCTTTGCTCACCCTGCTTCAGCAACCTGCTCCTCACATACAAGGCAGCTCTTGACTCAGAGCCTTTGCACTGGCTCTTGCCTCTCCACAGAATGCTCTTTCACCAGATAGCTGCATGGCTCACTCTTTGACTTCCTTCAGCTCTTTCTTTGTATGTCAGTTGAGGATGACCTTGACCACTCCCCTCCCAGTCTTCCTTGCCCTGCACTATTTTATCTCCTTCATGGAATTTATCACTTTCTAAAGTGCTATGCAATTCAATTATTATGCTTATTTTTTACATTTTGTCTCTACTCACTAAAAGCTGGTTTTCTGCTGGTTTGTTGTTGAATGAATTCCCATAGCATAGAATAGTGCCTGACACACAGTTGGCAGTCAATTAATATTTTGAGAAAGAAAGAAATGAATGAATGAAAAACATGAATAAAAGAGAGAGAGAGGAAAAATAAAGATAAAAAAAGAAAAAGGAAGAAAAACATTGTTTACTATGGAATATACAATATATCTCTTACTTAAGGTGATATAGCTTATTCTCTGGATAAACTATGGAAATTTAACACTTTGGAATAATCATAATATTTAAGGTGAGAACATTTTTGGAGGGCATTTTTAAAGTAATTCAGAGGGAAGTGGATACTAGTAAAAAAATAAAAATGTTTCATCACAGCCAAGAGGAGCCTTAGGAAACATGAGAATTAAATATAATGTATCCTGGATGGGATTCTGGAACAGAAAACAGATGTTAGGTAAAAACTAAGGAAATCCAAAGTATAGACACTTGTTAATAATAATGTTTCAATGTTGGTTCATTAATTGTAACACATATATCAGTTAAGATGTTAATAATAAGGGAGAGTGAGAGGGGGGATATATAACTCTGTACTATCATAGCAATTTTTCTGTAAATCTAAAACTATTCTACAACAAAAAAGTTTATTTAAAAAAAATGACTTGACTAGAAAAAACTGATTGCAAGTTTTATTTATAACTATGTTTATTTATTTATAACTTTATTTTTATCACATATGATTTCTATGTGACACTAATACAACTAGTTAAAAAGTTTCCCAATACAACTAGTTAAAAATTGTTCTGAAAATAACTTGATTTTACATGTACTCACTTACATGAGACCAAAAGATTATAGTATCTTAGAAACTACTAGTTTATAAATAAGGGGCTCAGAAATCCTTATTTCCAACTCTCTTCCAAGAGAAGAAATTTTGACATTATTCTTGACAAATAAACATCTATGGAAATGTATTGAGGGAACTGGGAAAATTTTAAGATTTGTGCCTTTATTTTTAAGACAGACTGTAAGGAATATGCTTGGAGTTAGCCCCTATTTTGGTTAGCTGAACTATAAAGTAAAATTCACAAGAAAATATATTATCATATTTAAAAAAGTATACATGTAGTAATCTGAGGAAAACTTCAAAACCAGAGCAAAATACAATGGCAGTAGAAAACACAGAGATTATTTTAACATTAATTGCTGAGTAAGAGATATACTGGAAAGTAATCAGTTTGTGTGTGTAACTTTGATCACACAAGATAGTACATTTAGCACACACTTGCACCAAAGTGGAACACAGAACTGTAGGAGAGTCATCACCAAGGATCCCCTGTGTAGGTAACAGAAAGGCAGTCTGTGGCACTAACACTTTCCCTATATTACAAGGATGTGGAGTTAACAAGGTCATAGAGACCACCTTGAGATATGGCACAGACCATCATGGAAGAAGTTCAAGACGGAATTTTAAAAAGGCTAAAGAAAGAGTGCTTTTTGATTTTGCATTAATATGTAAGTTCGATGTGCTTGTTTGAGAATTTCTGGGGTGCTGTAAATGAGTTAATGAGTTGTTCTTGCTGATTCTGTTAAGATCAGCATGGTTAATAAATCATGTAGTTAGGTATTCGCATTGATTCATCAGTGTTAGAAATCCTTTACTGCAGCTTGGATGAACCCTGACCCCTTCCCACAGCTCCCCAGTTTGGGCACTTAGAGAAGTTGAGTGTTCTAGGCAGCCTGTCCTGTGGATTACTTGTTGTCACCCAGGAAGCAGGAGTAGGACTGGAAGACAGGAAGGCCTGCTACAGTGTGTACACTAATCCTAAGGGAGTGGGATGGGGGCTGAGGGTTCCTCTGACAGGGAGACTTTTCCAGCTCTATGCGGCCAGTAGGGGTAGGGGTAGGAGAGTTTAACTCACAGACAAGTTCCATATGCAGGATCATCTTTCTACTTGGTAACTTTTGTGAATGAGGTAGGTGAGTTATCTTTCAGTAATTGTCCTGCTGAGAGTGAAAATTGACCAGATTTTGTGGTTTCTGGTTTAAGACTTCAATATTGGGTAATTTCTCTTTCAGATACATTGTCACAGCTGACCTCTGGACTTGTCATTCAGAGCAGGTTATTTTCGATTTAGGATCAACACTTTACCTGACCCCAGTTTTCTCTGGATAGATTTTTATCATCATTTTAACAATGGCAGTCTGTTTTTACTGGTACATATCTTATTTTAAGTAATCATTTCCCTTATACATTCTCTTTGTCTTTCACTTTTAAATAGATGCAGGGTTGATGCACTCAAAGGGGGTTAGCCAACAGGATTGACTAACTTCATCCAGGCAGATGGGGTAATGCTTTCACAAGCCCCTATGGTACTCCAAACAGAAGTCCTGACCTTTCCTTAAACAATACATCCATCCTCAATCTAACAGCATTCCTTAAACGTTACCAATCCAGGCAATTCAGTAGCTCCTCATGCCAAACACCTCCTACAAGTCTGCCCTTTTTATGGGTCTAAAAGATGTTGCTAGAAGACTTATTAGAACAATGCTTTTAGAATTTATGAGGAGATTTGGGAGCAAAATCAACAAATGAGCTGTTGCTCCTCCCCATGTCTGGAGCTCCTAAAATCCACTTGTCAGAATCAGAACAACCAGAACTTCCTCCATTTCCTGGAGAGCGTTTACCACATACATAGGTCATCTTCTGGTCAGACTAAATATTTCCAGAGAAAATATTTCTTCTTCTGCCTAATAACTAGCATTATGTTTTGTATTAAGTAGATGCTGAATTAATTTGATTATATGAATTACAATTTATGAAATGGATAGAATTAACCTTGTACTATTTCTAGTAAAATTTATAATGCTTCAGGATGCTGCCAAATGGCCAAGTCTATTCTTCATTGATTTCCTGTCAATCATTAAATACATATTCTATGGTTCCATTTTACTTCATTGTTCAGAATTACCTATTTCAGCCATAACTTATTACTTGCTCTATGCTATTTCGGTCTGCTTACTGGTTCTAAATGACTACAATATCATTTTCCAGATATAATTCACACTAGATAGAAAGCTTAATACAGCTTCTCAACATTTGATCACTTCATAAAGTCATGTTTTTGGATTAATGGTATATTGTATCCTATTTCACCAAGTTAAAATGAGAGCCTAATAAAAATCATAGTGTCTAGAAAGTATAATTTTAGTATGTGAAATAACTAAGAGAATATATATCTAGAAGTCACATTTTCCCCTTAATTGAACAGTAAAGGAACATTCTGATTGTGCTGTTGTTGAATGGATGTCACCGTCGAAGAGAGTGATTTAATATGATATCACATGACTTATGTGAAGATATGAGTTGAAATTGGCTATTCCAGAACCTTCCTGTCTTACTTTTCTTCCATTGGAAAGAGATGTATAAGTACTTAATTGTACTTTTTAATTTCATGTGAACTTTATTCATTTGTGATTGGATCGTTTAACAGAGACCACTGTCTTGAATCACATGTTTTCTATTTTTGGGCTGTGGAGAGTTTAACTAGGTTACTCCATGGTATTGTTGCCATGGCATCCATTTCGTATGGCCAAGCAGCCTCCAGGGACCTTAAACTGACACTAGCCCCCTCATGCAAGTGCACGCCCTAGATAACAGCCCAGAGAGTCACAAGTAAATGTAAGTTCCTCATATGACTCCCCAACAGCCCTTGTGAGGAACAGTCTTCTCAGCCTCCCAGGGCCTTTCCCTTGTGCTCAGATAACACCTATGGAACTTACAAAAACCCATTCTTTTGGTATGAATTCGCCAATCTGTCCTCAGCCTGGAACCCCAAACCACTCCATCCATAGACCCTAATAAAGGCATGTGCCCCAGATCCTATGGCTCTCTCTGTCTGCTCTCTGCCTTGACCTCCCTGTGTGGCCCCTAGAGGTGTGCCATGTAGCTCCTCCAGGACCTGTGAGTAATAAACTTCTCTATTTCAATTTATCTCGAGGTCTGTTGTCGACTGTGATTCACCATCTGGCACCCTGTGCTCCACTTAACAAATGTTAATTTCACAAAGTCAGAACATGGACAAATTCATTTGCTAAAATACAATATAAATATCAAATTGAACAAAATTCAGCCAGATAGTTTCTTCTTATGGACAGAAGCTCAGTAGACAAAGCCCCTGAAAGGAGAACTGTAATTCTAATGAGAAGAAATATGTTGGATTCAATGATCATGAAAACCAATATGAGAGCACTTAAGCAAGTATAGAATAATATGAAAAAAACAGTATGGGTTGATAAAAAGAAAGATGAGTGTCAGGCTTAACAAACCAATTAACTTTCATCAGGCAAGAGAGTCAATGAGTTCTTGACAGGGGTAAAGCAATAGACATAATTTGTTTACAGATTAAAAAGCCTCTTTGACATGCTACCACATCATAGACAAGAACATGAAATTAGCAAGTTATTTATGGATAAATTATACATTGAGCAAAAAATGCTCAATGGTGAAGAACACTGACAGGCATTCCAGATAGAAGGAAGAACTAAATGGAAGATGGGGCTGCAGCTGTGCCCACTTGCCATCTCTGCTCAAAGAGACATCTGCTAAAGGGGACAGAATTGAAAGCTGGGAGGATACTAGCATTGCCAATCAATAGTATTGATTCAAACAAATTAGGATCAAATTGGGTCTGTTACTAGAAATTTATTTCCTTGATTTTCCACTGGCTTTGAACTCCTTAGAAAATATAACAAAGTTTTTCATCAACAATAGCTATCTCATACAGCTCAACAACAAAAAAACCAACAACCCAATTAGAAAATGGGCAAAAGATCTGAACAGAGATTTCTCCAAAGGAGATATACAGATGGCCAACAGGCATATGAAAAGATGCTCAACATCATTAGCTATCAGGGAAATGCAAATCAAAACTACAATGAGATATCACCTCACTCTGGTCAGAATGGCTATAATTAACAAGACAGGAAACAACAAGTGTTGGAGAGGGTGTGGAGAGAAGGGAACCCTTGTTCACTGCTGGTGGCAGTGCAAACTGGTGCAGCCACTATGGAAAGCAGTTTGGAGTCTCCTCAGAAAATTAAGGATAGATCTACCATATGATCCAGCTATTCCACTGCTGGGTATTTATCCAAAGAACCTGAAAACACAAATGCATAAAGATACTTGCACCCCTATGTTCAGTGCGGCATTATACACAATAGCCAAGACTTGGAAGCAACCTAGGTGCCCATCAAGGGACGAATGGATAAAGAAGATGTGGTATTTATACACGATGGACTACTACTCAGCCATAAGAAATGATGAAATCTGGCTGTTTGTGACAACATGGATGGACCTTGAGGGTCTTATGCTGAGTGAAATAAGTCAGAGGGAGAAAGTCAAATACCATAGGATCTCACTCATAAGTAGAAGATAAAAACGACACACAAAAAAAACCACATAGCATTGGAGATTGGACTGATGGTTACCATTGGGGAAGGGGGGAGGCGGGAGGGAAAAAGGGGTGATTAGGGTCACATGTGAGGGAATGCACTATAATTAGTGTTCGGGCGGTGAACATGATGTAATGTATACAGAATTTGAAATATGATGTACATCCGAAAAAAATAAAAATTAAAATAAATAAATAATAATAATAAAAAAAACAATATCCATCTCTTTCATGCCAAAATGGATTTCACACATGAGTGGATGACTAGAAAATTCTGTCCAAAGGACATATACAAACAATGTAGGTCAGACCTTTACTGCATTCCTTTAGTCAGATACGTAGATATCTCTTCTCCTCTGTCTGATTTACTTCATGTTTTCCCACACCTATAAGCCTAGCACAGCATTATGTCTTACAAATTCTGTATACTCCAATGAAGTCCTATTTCTTATATTTTCATAGCAGTACTGGGCCAGATGCCGATATTTTTATACCCCAAATATTTTAATAACTTTCCAAGGAAAGCCAAATTCTTAAGTATCTAACTACAAAACTGGCTCCTTTTCCTAAAATTCCATGCCGGCTTAATGACATAATCCTCCAGAAGGTTAATTTTTTTTCAACTTTTTTCCTGATTTATTGAGATATAGTTGACAGGTAACATTGTGTAAGTTTAATGTGTACAACATGAGGATAGTACATGTATATATTGTGAAATGCTTACTATAGTAAGTTTTTTTCGTATATCCATCACCTCGCATAATTACCTTTTCCTTTTTTGGCATTGTGAGACTAAGATCTACTCTCTTAGAAACTTTCAAGTATATAATACAGTACTGTTTACTATAGCCACCCTGCTGTACATTGGATCTGCAGAATTTATTCATCTTATAACTGAAACTTTGTACGTTTGACCAATATCTTGGCATTTTCCCTAGCCCTCACACCCTAGCAACCATCATTCTACTCTCTGTTTCTGTGAGTTCAGTTTTTTATATTCCATATATAAGTGAGAGCATATGGTGTTTGTCTTTTTCTTTTTGACTTATTTTACTTAGCATAATGCCTTCAAGCCCCATCCGTTTTGTCAAAAATGGCAGGATTTCCTTCTTTTTTATAGCTAGGATGTTATTGCATTGTATACACATATACTGCATTTTCTTTATCCGTTCATTGGTCAACGGACACTTAGGTTGCTTCCATGTCTTGGCTATTGTGTTGCAATGAACACAGGAATGCAGATATCTCTTCAACACAGTGATTTCATTTCCTATGGATATATACCTGGAAGTGGTATATATCCTCCAGAAGGTTAATTTTGACATCTCTTTTTCCTTCTCCTTTCCAGGGCCTTCATTAATCTGTCTATACAATGCTCCCTTTTTCTCCATTATTCTCAAACTGGTTTTATTCAAGCCTCCAACAGTTCTAATCCATGTTATAATAATCAGTACTAACAGCTCCCAGTTACCTGTTTATTCTTTAGAACATGTACTGTGCTAATGGTTTTAAAACATTATTTTTCATAATCCTTACAATGCTAGGTCAAGGAAAGTGTTACTATACCAATTTTACAAATGACAGCTAGGAGACTTAGAAAGGCTCGCAAACTTGCTGCAGGTCACACAATTAGTCAGAGAAAGATCCAGAATTCAAGTGATATTCTGACGCTCCTTTTCTGTGATATTTCCTATAATTGTTTCCTATCTGTTGCCCTTGTTTTACTTAGTAGATCCTTTGTATTACTACCAAAATTTATTTTTTTTTTGCAGAGATTATTTGTCTTTGAATTTAAGTCCCTTCAGTCCACTGCTCTCATCCCTGTCTCCTTCTGGATAAAGTCTAAACTCCTTAGCACCTCCTATCCAACTCTCCATAACCTGGCCTCTTGGGCCTCATCTTTCCTCATTACCCGCTGAACAGCTCCAGCCAAACTAAACTACTAACTTCTTTTACGGCAAGTTCTCCTCCTGACCTTCAGGCTGTTACATCTCTCTTAGAGTCTTCCTCATCATTATCTACGAAAGGATATGTCATAATTTCATCTTCTCTGTCACATTTCATTGTTTGTAAGTTTCTTTCAGGGGAGGGCCATCATTTATTTCTGTTACCCCAATCCTAGCACAGTGACTTTCACATAAGAAATGTTCAATAAAAGACTGCCGAGTTAATGTACAGATATATCTCAATGATTTCCCTCTGTCTTATATGTATGAATTTTGAATAATTTAACTTTCATTTACACTCTGAATTTTTAAAATGTTTTGATTATGTGTGTTCATGTTCAATTTCTGTCCTTATGTGTACCTTTTTTTTGTTTTTTTTTTGGTGAGGAAGATTGTCCCTGAGCTAACATCTGTGTTAATCGTCCTCTATTTTATATGTGGGATGCAGCCACAGCATGGCTTGATGAGTGGTGTGTAGGTCCACACCTGGGATCTGAACCTGCAAACCCCAGGTCGCCAAAGCAGAGCGTGCAAATATAACCACTACACCGCCAGGCCAGCACCTGTGTACAAATTTTTATAGCCTAAATTTTTCACTTAATTTCATTTATTTAAAATATAGATACTTAGATATTATCGTGCATTTTTCAAAATTATAGCTGGGCGGATGCATAATGTTACCTCTATTTGTTATGCTTGGCTATTTCTTTGTTGTTTTGAGCATGAAGGCAATTACAATTTTACCATTATGGATAACATCACAATGAACACTAGGATGAAAATATTTTTAAAAAAATTATTCTTATAAATATTTTCCTTAGGGTACATACCTAGCCATCAAGTTGGTGGATCAAGGCATGAACTTTTACATGGCTTTAGGGAGGGGGCCAACAAACTATAGCCTGTGGGTCAAGTCTGGCCCACCACCTGCTCTTGTAAATAAAGTTCCATTGTAACACAGTTATACATTAATTTAGATATTGTCTATGTCTGCTTTCACATTCCAAGGGCGGAGTTGAGTAGTTCAGTCCATTACCTGAAAATATCTACTACCTGGTCTTTTCCAGAAAAATTGGCCAAGCTCTGCCTAGAGACATATCACTCAATTTAGTTCTGAGAGGCGGGTTTTATTACCACTTTTACCCAAATTAAGGTGACTGATTTCACCATACCTTCATCTGTGATGAGAAGTATGATGATAGTAAAACATTTATGAATTGCCTTTCTCCATGATAGTCTCACACTTTGTACTGAGAGGAAGATTGAGAGATCGAGACTCTGTACCAAGGGGCCTGGCAGTTTAGAAAATTGCCCTGAAGCTTGGTTATATTTACTTCTGAAGGAAGTCTATTACTTTTGGAGTCACTTCAGTGACTGCAGGTGCTTCCTCCCTCTGGCTAATGAGTTTTACGGAGAGCACACTCTCCGTTAGTTGGCAATGTCAACAAATTCAAGAGAAATCTAAGAGCCCTAACCCATCAGACTTTGTGATATCGTCTACTTTAGCATCCTGAACTGTTGCAGATGTTGCCTTCCAAGAGCACAGTTTAATATACACTAAAGTGCCTTAAAGCAAAATTTAGGATATTGCCTAAAGGTCTGCTGACTTGTTTCAGCATTGCATTATGCTGAGACTGCATGCCAGGTGCAAAGGGGCTATCACGTTTCATCATTTCTGTGTTGCAAAATCAGGTAACGTGGGTATATTATAGGTCAGATTATCTTCTTGTAATACAATGTGACCCAATTTGCCAAATAAAAATGGAATGAAAACAGCAGCTTGTAGCAACACCTAAAATATCTTCTGAGTCATTATCTCTTTAATGAAAAGCAACACTGGACAATTTCAGCGCAAATTGTGGCTTAGCATCTCATTAACCAAATAATGGCTTTTACATCCAATGCATTTCTAAGTACCTGAAGTGTGATAAAAATGTTATATCAAAATGAGTCAAGGGTCCATTCTCTAGCCATCCTCAGATGACAATTAAGATGTTTCTGTCCTTCATTATTTCACAATAATAATTTGCTTTCTCTTTTATCTTCCTCATATATTAAGTAGAATAGAGTAAGATTTCCAAGCTGCCTATTTGCCGTATTCCTGGGTGTTTAAATAATTTTTCCCACTGTGGATTATGTGAATATTTGATTTTGATTTGCCATTTGACTGGCATATTTCTTTTCTTAAGAGACTTAGGGGGTCTAGAAATAAAAGAGCTGACTTTGTGTATGAAAGCCCTCCCAGAACATAAATTACTACTGGGCGTTTCATAGCGCCAGTAAAGCAAATCTTGCAACTTTTTAATTGAAGCCTACTGAGACCAGTATGTCTTTCTTTTTTAGTTCATTTAAAAAGTCCCCTTCCAGAAGTGATATTTTCCTTTCAGTAATCAAGTAATTACTAGGCTGATTTCACTTCTTTTGCACAAACTTTGCCTGTGTTCATCAGCCTGGTTCTGTCACCCTGATAAGCCCTGGCTACTGGGGCTGGAATAGCGGTTCCATACTAGGCTTGAGTATCTGCAGGCATTTTCCTCCTGTTTCACACTGAGTTAGCAATCAATCCCATCTGTTCTTTATCATTAGGAATTCACAGTGTTCTCAAATCCATCCTTCAAGTAAGGTCTTAAACTTTCAAGGCAGCTTTCTAGATAGATACATGCATACATACACGTGCTCATACATAATCATACATACACAGTTCTCTATATTCTACAATTCTCACATAGATTTTGCATAGTAAGATTATATAGGCATCTGAAAATAATTATTCGTGAACAAATCTCATTTGTATATGCTGATTGCTTTCTCATTCTCCATGAAATAGTATCAGATGACTGCTTGATATAATATATTTATGCTGTTAGTAAAAGGCAAGTTGTTTTCCAAAACACTCATGGATCTAGGCCAGATAATCAATCAGGTGGTAACGTTCCTTGATTTTTGCTTCAAGCAATTCCTCATTGACTTGGACAGTATCCTTGTATTTGATGTGTTGTCAAAGTTAAGAATAATCAGTACCCAATTCCTCACAGTCCACTTTGTTAGGGTGTCACTGTTAGAATACAGCCTTATATAAATTAGCTAGTGTACAACATGTGTTTCAAATAAATACAAGAAAACGCTACACAGAAAAGCCCTACAAAATAGTTTTACTGCTTTATAATATAATTGAAAATAAATGAACTTCACTTACTATTTATTTCACAAAACGAAGCTTTATGAACCTTTATGAGCACTGCTCCATTGTGTGTGATGTGAAGACATTTTAATGCAAACTTTGCTTCATACCATGAGATCTAACTACTTCCACAGACTAGTACGTTTCAAGTAAATACAATTATTTAATCTCCTTAGTATATCGCAAAGACTATCTAATGTTTGATCATCTTAAATCCATCTCCAAAGTCTCTAAAACTAAATGTCTTGATCAAAATACTAGATCTGTTTCCTTAAGAGATCTGATAATACTTTCATGGAAAATATCATTGCTTATTTTCATTTTTCAGCATTTTAATAAAACTATAAAAGCTAATCATATAATTTACTACAGCATAACAAGATGTCCTAAGTTTTTGAGAATAATTTCAAAGAGCTGCATAAACTTCTTGAAACCATGAACATTGAAGCATGGAAAAATCCAAAAGGTATCTACTTTATGCAAATTATGTTTTCTATTACCTATTAAGATACTCCTAGAAGAAGCATTCACTTTAATATATCAGGTTTGAAATGCAATTTTTGTGCAAAATATAGGAATTTACTAACCAAACTTCCCCTAAGAATTGCTAATTTGTGACTCTCAAATATATCTCAGTACAAAAAGAACAAATTTAAAAGCTCCTGAAATAAGATATATGACTTTATAAAAGTATGCCCTTTGTATAATATTATTCAAGCATAATCATTGAAACCCTTTACAGTCAATTTACCTAAATAAAAAAATTATGATAGCATGACCAGAAATTAATTGTGAAATTTATAAACTCTCCATTTATGATTAAGCTCTAGGGGGTAAAACAGATTTTGTGAATATTTCCTTTGATATATCATATCACTGTCCATTATAAATATCTTTGCCATTTTTTTCTTCTTTGATCTTTTAGATAGTTTCAATATTGCACTTGGAAAAAACGTGGTTTGAAGGTACAGTGGGATCTGTAACACAAACGTCTATTAGACTCAGTTAGTGCTTCACGTTTGTCCCAAAAGTCCTTTAAGGAGGAGGGAATAGACCAGAGGAAAATTGAAGGAGCATAGCAGGAGGCTATCGGCTTTGTTTAGACACCTGAAGATAGAAGAAAAACAGATTGAGCTGATGTTCTATTTTTCTCCAATTTCTAATGAAGAGGAAGTCAACATATTGTAAATTATTTTTCTTCCTAGCTTGTGACATTTTGGTTAACTGTATTTATTGAAAAACTCTTAGTCTTGATTCAAGCTCGTCATCCAGTCTCCAAATTTTGAACAATATATGACTCATCTCAATCCTTCTTTTTAAGATCCTGTTAGTCACCAAATTCTATCAAGTTTTCTTTCAAGATATCTCTTATCCAAGTTCTTTTCACTTTATTTTCATTGTCAACATTCTAACCCATTTTGATCACCTCACACAGAGAAGAATCAAAGAGCTTTGTAGGTGTTCTAACTTCACTCTCTTCCATCTGCTCCATCCTACATACAACTGACAGATGAACTTTGCTTAAATCTTTTTTTAAAAAATCATGTCATTATCTACTCACCTTTCACAATGAATTTCAGCTGTACATCCTGTAATGTTTCTCTGTCAAGATCCAAACAACCATGTATCATATGATTTCTCAAATATAACTTTAGCTTAAGATATCAGCATCTACATCTCAGGCTTTTGATATCTACTGGGGCTCATTTGAATTTGGCCTTTGAATTAAGCTTTAAAGACTGAGATATAAGATCATTACTCAAAAAGTGATTTTTCTAATTGTTCTAGGATTTTTTCTAGTTGATCTTTCATTGAGGGATATACTAGCTGCATTGACTGTTCCTATAACTATTATCTAGATTTTGACTTAAAACTAATAACATTATTTAACTATTTCTCAAGATGTAGATATATTTTAATTTATATTGAAAGGGACCAAATTAGAGATGGCTAAGCAGTTACAAATAGATCTAGATAGAAAGGGATTTTTTGTTTCCTAATATCCAGACGTTAAACTTTTCTTTTTTTATAGGTGATTTCACATTATCAGACAGGATTAAGTAGATATTCTCTGGGTCCTGGAGTAAAGGAAATATAGCTGTTTAATTGAGTTCAGGTTTTTCTAGATAAACAAATTCTGAGGATATTGTTCCTTTCAAATTTTAGGAAAGAAACGCAATTAATTGAGATCAAAATATCAGTATGAATAATCAGTGTTAATTTTTGTTGAAAATCAACCTAAGCGTTATCAAAATATATTTCTGTTATAGGTTTGTGTCCACCAAAAAGCTACTGAAGTCCTAACTCCTGATACTTGTGAATGTGACCTTATTTGGAAAAAGCATCTTTGCAGATGTAGTCAAGTTAAGATAAGATCACATTGGGAGAGTGAGCCCTAATCCAATTGATGTGGATTAAGGCTGCCCCAGCTAGAGAAGCCCAAGGTGACCTGGCCTACATGCCAAACTATATGACCCAGTGGACTTTTTTTATGGTATGAATTAGGACTGCCCCAGGGAGAGAAGGCCAGGGCATCCTCACCTGCATGCCGATCTATATGGCCAGATTCGTATCTAAAGTTATATGACCGCACAATAACCAGACCCCATCTGCACTGAAATCATTTAATGACTTTTTACATCATCTTTTCTTTTTTTCCAGTAAAAATAAGTCACGTACCCATGCCTTATAAAATTAGCCCTAACCCTCAACTCAGGGCAGCAGCAGGAGCTCTGACTGCCCGTGGGTCCTGTCCCCACGCACCAGCTCTGCCTGCCCATGGGTCCTGTCCCCATGCCAGTGGGGGCAGCAGCAGCTGCTCTGCCTGCCCGTGGGTCCTGTCCCCATGCCAGCGGCGGCAGCAGAAGCTCTGACTGCCCATGGGTCCTGTCCCCATGCTATTCCACACTATTCTCTAAATAAAAGAGCACTACTGCCAGATCTTGAGAGTCTAAGAAATCTTTCTTTCGACTCCTTGGCTCATCGACCCCACATCACAATGACTAGTGTCCTTATGAGAAGAGGGAAATTGGACACAGTCGACAGAAATACCGGGAAGAACTGCATGTGAGAATGGAGGCAGGGATTGGAGTGATGCATCTAGAAGCCAAAGATTGCCGAGGCTTGCCAGAGACCACCAGAAGCTAGGAGAGAGGAATGGAAGAAAATCTTCACCAGAGCCCTCCAGAAGGAGCCAGCCTTGCCAACATCTTGATTTTGGACTTCTAGCTTCCAGAATTGTGAGAGAATAAATTTCCGTTACTTTAAGCTACGCAGTTTGTGGTACTTTGTTACAGTAGTCCTAGGAAATTAAAAAAAATGTTTGCATATAGTTTAACTACTAATAAACCGATCTGTCTATGCATCCATCCATCTCCCATCATCCTCACTCTCTTCAAATTCCATTCATCCATCCATGTACCAACCCATCCAGCCATCCATTATCGTAATAAAGAGCATGCATTTTAAAGTCAGTCAAAGCCAAGTTGCAAGATTCTCAGCAAGATCTTAGTTTTTCAAAGCCTGAATTTTCTCATCTGAAACATGAATAGGTTTTAGGATTAAATAAAATAAAACTCAGAAAAGTACCAGAAACATTACTAAAGGGTGAATGATTATACATACACACATAAATATATACACACCTATATCACATATGGTTTCATAGCAGCAAGTGTTAGTTATCTGCCTATATCCACTTCTTTTATTCCTTACCAATTTCTATCTAGTTAATTATGTATTTTTGTATATGTCATATATACATACAAACGTATAGGTGGTTTTGTAGCAGAAACTGCTGGCTGTCCCCCAGTATCCACACTCTGCTCCTTCCTTCAGAGCTTCACTTTAGCACATAGAAATTTGGAAGATAAACTATATTTTCCTACCACCCAAACTCACAAATTGTGACCTTAGAACTCTATTTTCTTCAGTAGAATGTACGTGGGATTGTTGTGTTAACTTCCAGTCAGAGTGCTGAAAAGAAGACAGTGCAGTTCTCTTTGTCAGATCGGATCCTGTTTGCCGGCCTCCTATCCACGTGGTTAGCTAGAGTCAAGCAGCAATTCTGACTACCAGGTGGAAACTGCATGTTGAGAATGGGAGAGCAGAAAATAGAAGAAAGATTAGTCAATTATGATTTCTATAATGGCCAGTAATTCTAACAAATATCTGTGTACTGATACCTTGAGAATATTTAAATCTCAAGATAAAATTTTTCGGATAAGCAATGAAACATAAATTGGTCGAACACAGGAGCACTCTATAAATGCGCTCATATTTAACTGTGAAGTCCTTTACACTTGTAATGAAGTCCCAGAGGAATGTGGAACCTTCAAACTAGCCCTGAACAGCAGGCCCTCAGACATTTTGTAGGAAAGAGAAATAAGGTTTTACTTATTTACGTGACAGTTGCACCAACCTCTATAGTTTCTAACTTAAATGTTCGCATGTAGTGCATATAAAAGTAAACAATGTGTACAGTTAACTTCAAGAAACTTCCACAAGTTTATCTGGTTAACCAGTCAATAACTCTCCACACTAGCAACTAGTTGAACTGGCCCTTCAGTTGGCCTGCTCTCAGGGACCCTGGAACTAGATGAATTTTTGCTTTGATTTGCCATGTGTTGCCCTGAAATTTATATGTATATTTTTAGCCCCATTCTGCTTCATATCATTCAGTCGTTAGCATAAGGCTGTGTCTTGGATCCCCTCTGTTTTGTCTGATTTTCTCTTTATGAAATTTGGGATTGACTGTCATAAGTGCATAGAAATAGTTTTGGCCTTTTCCTAGTGTTTTGTCCCTATTTCTCTGTGTTCATCCCCCTCTCCTCTCCTCTTTTCTCCTCTTGTCTCCTCTCCTGTTCTCTCCTCCTCTCCTCTCCCTTACTTTTCCCCTCCCTCCCCTCTCTCTGTGCAAAATGATAATTTTCCTATGTAATCTGATAAAGCTGTAGTTTCTACCTGGGAGGCTCTACTGTTGACTTCAGAGGTTTAATATGAGAGAAGAATAAGCTGTGGGAAGAGGTCTTCTAGAACTACTCTGTCTCAAAAACATTTTCTGTGTTGTTTCCTTGTTATTCCTATGACTCATCCCCATAGCAAATATAAAGCAAGATCAAATGCATTATTTGCCCTTGGTGCTAAGGCCTGGGCTGAGCTCTCACCCCTGGGTGTGTTGTTCTCTCTTCTCTTCCTTCATACATGCCCATGTTTAGTCACATACCAGGCTCTGTGTTAGACCATGACATGACCAGTGCACATTGACAAATGCAAATTCCAACACTTCACCTTTGATCACTGTCAACTACCAGAAGCAATTGAACAAAAAATGTATCCCTGTGGCTGGATAATAATACACTGAGTAAATGCATCTGACTTAGAAAGAGAATGCATTAATTAACCATCAAACACCTAATAAAAAAACTGTGCCCATCAGTTATTACCCTCCTGTGTATTCTTCAAAGAAAAGGGAATCTATAAAACATTTCTTTGAATTGCCTTGATTTTGGAAAAACAACCACCACCACCAAATAACAATGATAACTCTGAACTCTGTTCCTCTGAGATTCTTATTTGATTCATAATTTCTAATATTAAAATCAGTCTAAAATGAATAATTTTCTATTGTGTAGCCTTCAGAAGTTAAAGTGGTTTTATAAAAACATTTGACTAGATATCATATATGAGATCACCTTAGAACTAGCCAGTACTTTACAAATCTATTATATTTAACATTTTGATACATATATGTTGTAATTAGCTATGTATTTAGCCTAAGAATTAGCAAAAAAAATTTGAAATAAATACTTCCTGATATTAAGAAAATATCAAACATTGATAATGATGATGAGAAAACTTATATTATAGTTAGAAATGTGACCTACTCCACAATTGGGTCCTAAATTCTTCATAACATTTGTCTTCTCAGAACTTTATTTCAGCAATTATGTTTCCCTTTTTCCTATATCATCATGTGTTCCTCTTTTATTGATCATTTTATGTTTAAAAATTTTATATTAAAAGCAAACAAAAACTTCCTTGATCCTATGTTCCAGCCCGGCTACATTACATTTTTCTACCCTCCTTTGGAGTAAAACTTTATGGAAGTGATAGTTCCTGAAAAAAAGATGTACTACCAATGATGAATCACCTTCCTTTCCCTCTTGTCCTCGCTGGTATCTGGCATTTCCCCCATTACTTCATAGAAAAGACTCTTCTCATGAACACCAGTGACCTCCATCTCTTGCCATATCCTAGATTCAGTACTTTCTTCTTATTTTATTGACTTGTCAGAAATATTCAGCAAAGTTCATCTCTTGGCTTTCATAACACAATCATGATTTCTCCTGTCTCATCTGCTGCTCAGTCTGTCTTCATGGCTTGTTTCTCTTCCTGTGGATGTCCTCTAAGTCTTGGAGTCTCCAGGTTTTTGACCATGGTCTTATTTCTTTTCTGTTAATACATCGCCTTTTTGATCTAAATCAATCTCATGACTTCATGAGCACCTGATGGGTTTCTTACTCACAATTTTACATTTCAATCCCATAGCATCTCTCATTATCCACTGAGTATCTCCACTTGGATATCTAATAAGCTTCTCAAATGCAGCATGGTCCAAAGAGAACTTTTAACTCTTCCTTCCCCCACACCCCATTTCTGGATGTTTCCTTTCTCTGCATCTCAGTAAAGGTCACAGTCACTGCCCATCTCCCAGAATCTGGTCAGGTCCAAATTCCAAACGCCATTTTTATTCCTCTCCTTGTCTCCCCCCTCACTTGCAATTCATCAGCAAGTCTTGTTGGATCTACTTGCAAATATATCTTGAATTTATCTATTTCTCATCATCTCCACCATCACTACCCTAATCCAAGTTTGTATCATCTCTTTCCTAACCCATTGCGATTGCCTCAAAGTAGGCTTCCTGCTTTCACTTTGGTGCTCCACCATTGTCTATTATCTTTATGGAAACTTGAGTTTTCTTTTTTAAATAATGGGTCAATTGTATATTTCTCTTGCTTGAGACTCTCCACTGGCTTCCACTGCACATACATCAAACTCCTTAAAATTTATGATAAACTCCTTCCCGGTCTGACCTGGTTTTATCCTTGAATCATTTTCTATAATATCCTCCTTATACCCTACATGTATTCACCCTAGATTTGTTTCCATTTACCAAATATTTAAAACTCATGTCATGTTACTTTTCTAAAGACTCCTTATCCAAAATGATATCTCCCTTACGCACACATACCTAATCTCACAGTACTAGCAATGTCTATGTCAATACTATGTTTTATATTTTATATTCCGTCTATTTCTATACTGTCTAAAACTATCTTGTGTACGTGTTTGTGCATGTATGTGTATATGCTTATTTTCTATCACCCTTAACTAGAATATAAGCTTTATGAAACAGAAGCTTCTCTATCATATTTACCTCTGTATTGGAGTTCCTGGAACAGTATTTGGTATATAATATAGACGCTCAATAAATATTTGACCACTGTATGAACTCAGATCTGAGATTTACAAAAATATTTAAAATGGCTGCACATGGTTATGCTGAACAAAAAAAAGATTTAGGGAGAACATCTGAGTAGCTGGCCTTAAAATAATCTAAAGAGTGTTCAAATGGAAAAAGAATTGTATTTTTTTGGATAGTCAAGATTGGAATATATATTTTGATTTAAGAGAGAGAAAATAATTCTAAAAGTCAAAACTGTAGAAAGATAAAATGGGTTGTTTTGGGAATTTTTTGAATAAAATCTGGATGACCACAGGGAGGGTTACTATAGAAAGGACTTAGGCTTAGGATCAGTCTTTTAGCTGAGTGCTATGTAAGGCAACCTTTTATACCCAGGAGCTCCCTCCTCTTTAGCTATCATAACCCAAGGCGGTATTAAGTTATCTTAAAAGATCATGCAAGTAATCTAATTGAATAGATTTTATTTTCTTCATCAAGTCAATGAGTTACTCAGGATACTGGAAATATCATGTTTTAGGTTTGTCTCAACAGTTTACCTATATTGATAAAGATTATAAGAAATCTAATTCCTCACAAAAAAATTTATAATCTACTCCCTCTTTTTTGTCCCCTCTCAGTCTATCACCATAATCACTGAATCATTTTCTGAGGAATGTGGAAGTCAAATTATTAGGAGAGGCAGCACAAGTCATCTTGACACTGGGACTGTTACCTTGTTCCCAAGAAGATCCTTCCTTCCCATCTTCCTATTATGGACGCCTTATGACTTCAGCACACGACCATATGCAGCAGGGAATGTGGGATCTAACGGACATTTTGGTCCTTTGGTCTTAGTCATAATCAGTATTAATTGCCCAGTAATCAAATGGCATTCACAGCATAGACTGCATAAGATATGAACTGAAAGGCGAAAAGCACTGAGAGCAATGGATATGGAGCTTGTCCCTGAGTAGCATGGTCTGAAGATAGAAGGTAAAATACCTCAAGCTGAACTACTCTAATAGTGTTGTGTGCGGAATGAAAAAGAATAGAAATGCTGATTAGTCTCTCTATTACACTGAAACCATCTAAACTAGCTACAGTAGTTACTCAGACCTCAGGTCCTGAGATCAACCTGACAGGGTCTGCATCTGCATTTTACCACTTACCCAGCTGCAAGACTTTGGGCAAGACACTTTACTTCCCCAGCTTACTCCACCGTGGCAAATGGGGATCCTGGTGGTATGCAGACAATATGCTTTGGGGGAGGAACAAACAAGTTAATTCACGTAGAGCACTTATCAAGGTGCTCGATGCATCATAAATGGCCTGCAAATGTTAATGCTCGTGACTCGTCTACACTGTACAGGCTTTACAGTGGCTTCCCTGAGCCTTCTACTCTAACCCTTCTCTCACAGGCTGTTTTCTAATCAGTTGCGAATAAAGACAAAAAGACAGAACTTGACATCAAAAAATTAGGCTAGAGGAAGGGAGAAGAAAAAGAGAGAACAGAGTTTTGGGACCAAGGAAGTATGTCTTGTGACTATAAAGTAATGAGGTTAACGATTTTTTTCCACAGTAAATTCCGAAGGCAAATTCTTAAGAGGAGTTTCATTTCCAAAACGCTCTGAGCAAAGACAAGTGAATTTGAATAAATTTTGTTTCCCTAAGGGACTCCTTTGAAGTAGTACACTCACTTTGTGAAATTTACCAAAAAAAACCTGCTTAGTATTTTATAGACAACCTATTTAATCCTTAAAATAGCAGTAGAATAGTTGGTAAGTAGAAGAAACACGTGCCCATGTGCACATACACGTGTGCTCCTGCCTAGTGATTGCAGAAACGCCCACCCTAAGGCAGAGTTCAGAGTTTAGATGGAAGCACCTTTGATGTTAAGGATCAGCATCACATTACTCTGTCAGCGTTTGAGTGTGGCCACATTGAAACAACAGCTTTGATGCTTTGGGTAAGTTCAACATTTATTGAGTTTCTCCTCTATGTAGGCATTGTGGCAGGAGAGTCCCTCTACAGTCTAGTGAGTAAATCAGACACATAAATAACTAAAATAATGCTGCTGAGGGTTTCCTCAGATAGAAATGGCAAATGTGTGACAAGAAATTATGGAGGAGCATGACAATAATGATGTTAGTAAAGAAGGATTTGAAGTCTCCTTCGGGAAGCGAAACTGGAGCTATGCCTTGAAGAACGGATATCACTCTGGTAGCAGGAAAAGGGAAGGAACAGCCTCTGAAGCAGAGGCTTAATGGCCTATCTCCCTTGAAGTCTAGGCACTTGACGATCTTAACTCTTTATCTCTGATGCCTCCTGGTGCTAATCCCAGATTTCCTGTTGCCCTATTACAGGAAATCTACCGAATAATGACTCCCCACTCCTACATGTTTGTTGGTGGTTAGCAATTTTTCTCAAATAATTGAATTGATCAAAGATGGGCAGTCAGAGGCCATTTTGAGAGGCAGACTTTCAGTTCTGAAGAAACTCTGAACCTGATATGAAGAAAAATATGTGTAAAAGATAACAGACAAGAACTCTCCAAAATCAAGGAGATCTGTTTATCATCTCTCATTGTCTGCACCAGCCAATAAATTCCTTTTAATACTTTACTTCAGACCCTGGATACTGCATCACCAATGACTGTACAGCAAAGCCAAGCAAAAGGGACCACTAAGCAATTCCATGATATTCTTCCAGGGCAGTTCTAAACTTAGAACTATCCTGCTTGCCACATATAATGATACTGTTATGTTATGGTTCATCTTCATTAAAAGGAATAAATTTCCTGTTTTAAATGCCAGACAATTTTGTTTATTTTTTCTGTAAGTAAACAACACAGCCAACCCTGGTGGTCTAGTGGTCAAGATTCGGTGCTCTCACTGCCATGATCTGAGTTTGTTTCCCGGCCAAGGAACCACACCACCTGTCTGTCAGTTGTCATTCTGTGGCAGCTGCACCTTGCTGTGATGCTGAAGCAACAGAATCACCCATGGTGGACAGGTTTCAACGGAGCTTCCAGACTAGGAAGAAGGACATGGCTACCTACTCCAAAAGGAATTGGCCATGAAAACCCTGTGAATAGCAGTCAAGCCTTGTCTGAAATAGCAACAGAAGGTGAGAGGATGGTGCAAAAAGACCAGGCAGGTTTCCTTCTGCTCTGCTATACACAGGGTCATTAGGAGTTGGAATCTGCTCAACATCACTAACACTACCACAAACCATATAGAGGAAAACTCATGTGGGCCACAAACAAGGAGCATGGAGGGGACAAGACCACTCCTTTCCTTTAGAAATGACAAGAAAAGGCATAAAAGATCAATTAAGAGGTTTGGAACAAAGGAAAATTAAAAGCTCAGCCAATAAGGGAACAATTTACCATTTGGATGAGCCTAATGAGAAAAGCAGTGCAGTGGATGATGTGACTATATTGAACAACAAAATAGTGAATGATTAAGGAGTGAGAAAATCAGGGAAAAAATATGGTACAAAAGAGAACTTGATAACCTCTTCTAAAAAAGTAACCGATTTTTTTCTCTGCCTTAGTTGATCAATTTAAAATAAGGAGAGTTATTCTATTTTCAGAAAAATCTGTGTGAAGTGAAATTTTTATATAATGTCAATAACTCTAAGAAGAGAGACCAGACAAGGATGCCCACTCTCATTACTCTTATTTAACATAGTATTGGAAATACTAGCCAGAGCAATCAGGGAAGAAAAGGAAATAAAAGGGATCCGAATTGGAAAGGAAGAAGTGAAACTGTCATTATTTGCAGATGACATGATTTTTTATGTAGAAAACCCTAAAGAATCTATTAAAAGAGTTTTAGAAATAATAAATGAATATAGTAAAATTGCAGGATACAAAATCAACATATAAAAATCAGTTGCATTTTTTACACTAACAACAAAGTAGCAGAAAGAGAAATTAAGAATACAATCCCATTTACAATTGTAACAAAAAGAATAAAATACCTAGGAGTAAACCTATCCAAAGAGGTGAAAGATCTGTACACTGAAAACTACAAAACATTGTTGAAAGAAATTGAAAATGATACAAAGAAATGGAAAGATATTCTGTGCTCTTGGATTAGAAGAATTAGCATAGTTAAAATGTCTGTACTTCCTAAAGCAATCTACAGATTCATTGCAATGCTTATCAAAGTTCCAACAAAATTTTTCATAGAAATAGAATAAAGAGTCCTAAAATTTATAGGGAACAGCAAAAGAGCCAGAATAGCCAAAGCAGTCCTGTGAAAAAAGAACGAAGCTGGAGGTATCACACTCCCTGATTTCAAAATATACTACCAAGCTATAGTAACCAAAACAGCATGGTACTGGTGCAAAAACGGACACACAGATCAATGGAACAGAATCGAGAGGCCAGAAATAAACCCATACGTATACAGACAACTAATTTTTGACAGGGGAGCCAAGAACATACAATGGAGAAAGGAAAGTCTCTTCAATGAATGGTGTTGGGGAAACTGGACAGCCACACGCAGAAGAATGAAAAGAGACCATTATCTTACACCATACACAAAAGTCAACTCAAAATGGATTAAAGACTTGAGTGTAAGACCTGAAACCATGAAACTTCCAAAAGAAAACATAGGCAGTACATTCTTCGACATTAGTCTTAGAAACATTTTTTCAAATACGATATCTGACTTGGGAAAGGAAACAATAGAAAAAACAAACAAATGGAGTTGTGTTAAACTAAACCGCTTCTGCATAGCAAAGGAAACCATCAACAAAACGAAAAGACAGCCTAATAATTGGGAGAAGATATCTGCAAACCACATTTCATATAAGGGGTTAATATCCAAAAATACGAAGAACTCATACATCTCAACAACAAAAAACTAACAAACCCACTAAAAAATGGACAAAAGATCTGAAAAGAGATATCTCCAAAGAAGATATACAGATGGGCAACAGACACATGAAAAGATGTTCAACATCATTAACTATCATGGAAATGCAAATCAAAACTACAATGAGATATCACCTCACTCAGGTCAGAATGGCTATAATTAACAAGACTGGAAACAACAAGTGCTGGAGAGGATGTGGAGAGAAGGGAACCCTTGTACACTGCTAGTGGGAATGCCAACTGGTGCAGCCACTATGAAAAAGAGTATGAAGATTCCTCAGAAAACTAAGGATAGATCTACCATATGATCCAGCTATTCCACTGCTGGGTATTTATCCAAAGAACTTGAAAACACAAATGCATAAAGATACCTGCACCCTTGTGTTCATCGCAGCAATATTCACAATAGCTAAGACTTGGGAGAAACCTAGGTGCCCAGCAAGAGCCAAACGGATAAAGAAAGTGTCGTATGAATGCACAATGGAATACTACTCAGCCATAAGAAATGATGAAATCCAGCCATGTGTGACAACATGGATGGACCTTGAGAGTATTATGCTAAGTGAAATAAGTCATGGGGAGAAAGTCAAATACTGTATGATCTCACTCATAAGTAGAAGATAAAAACAAGGACAAACACATAGCAACAGAGATTGGATTGGTGGTTATCAGAGGGGAAGGGGGCAAGGAGGATTGCAAAAGGGGTGATTAAGCACATGCGTGCGGTGATGGATGGTAATTAGTCTTTGATGTCGTCTACACAGAATTCAAAATATATTACGATGTGCACCTGAAATTTATTTAATGTTATGAACCAATATTACTGCAATACAAAAATTAAAAAATGAATTGCAAATATACTTAAAGGATTTTGGACTTTTAACAATCTAAACAATGAAAATTGTGTTGCATTTATTCAGAGTGCATTAAAAGTAGAAGAAAAGATGATAAGTATATGGATAAGTATAAACACTATACGATAAAAGATTTTATTTATTATAAATGGCAACTTGAAATATATTTTTACATTGAATATAGTTAGTACATTTTAGAAATGTTTTATAGAATTGATTGCTATTGTGTGACCTCTAATTCACAGCATTTTTGAATTCTCTTTCCTCTTACTTCTGTTAAAGAGAATTATACATACTATTTCTTTTTTTTTAAGATTTTATTTTTCTCCCAAAGCCCCCCAGTACATAGTTGTGTATTTTCTTTTTAGCTATGGATCCTTCTAGCTGTGGCATGTGGAGCGCCACCTCCCCGTGGCTTGATGAGCGGTGCCATGTCTGTGCCCAGGATTCGAACCGGTGAAACCCTGGGCCGCCGAAGGGGAGCATGCAAACTTAACCACTTGGCCACGGGGCCGGCCCCTATACATACTATTTCTTATTCCTTCACATCATTACACTACAGTCTTGTGGAAAGGATGCTGGTCTTATGATACCTGGTCATAGATTCAAATCCTAATCATTATTATTTTCTAGCTATGTAACCTTGAGGACATTTCTTAAGTTTCCTGAGACTGAATTTCCTTATATCAAAACTTGACCTAACACACTCTATCTACCAGAATTGTTGTGAAGAATTAATGAGATATTGCCTGGGACAGAAATAAGCAAAAAAACAAAGCATAGTACCTGCCACAGAATGCAGATCCATAATATTAATTTCCTACGATATTCCATTCCAGGGTCTCAACAAAAAGTTAAAACTCTGACCTCATCCAATACTCAATCAAAAACAGTGAGACAAGTCACAGAAATCAATTTCCAGTGACTTTAAGTGCAAAATTTACTGCACATTCCTGGGATTTATGTGATGGAGAAGGCCAGATATGGATAGAGTTTGCCTAGTGTGGTAAGATAACACCCTTTTCCTTGAGGATGTTCACATTTAGTAAATGTTAATGAAAATCCAAGTGTTACATGCTTAGTCATGTGCTATATATGTCTAGTTTGGACTAATCTTTAAACAGGAAACAGTTTAAATAGCTAGTTCATATTTTGGGGTTCCTATTTATAATATGTAACAATAATAATTAGTTCACTTCAGTAAAACTTCGTCTTTTTTTTTTTTTTGGTGAGGAAGATTGTCCCTGAGCTAACATCAGTGCCTATCTTCCTCTACTTTATATATGGGATGCTGCCACAGGATGGCTTGATGAGCAGTGTGTAGGTTCACACCTGGGATCTGACCCGGCAAACCCTGAGCCTGTGAAGCAGAGCAAGTGAACTTAATCACTACACCATCAGGCCAGCCAATAAACTTCTTGTTTCTTGAAATATCTTTATGTGAATATATTGACTGAAAATGGATCATTTGAGAAAGACATACAAAGTTTAATGACTGGAACAATTCTTAAGAATGACTTAGTTACATAAATACTATATGCAATAATAATAGAAATATGACATTAATTTTTGATAATGTTTTTATTTTTAAAAATACAAACATGTCGCCCGACCCTACAGGCAATATACATTATGCACAATGGGGGAAATATTTTTCTGACTATGCCTGTGGAACTTCCTCAATGTGTAGGCTCCAACCTCAGTTTTTTTTGCAATGGATGCTTAATTTAATGACAGTCTTTTAGGAAAATACAAGTTATTTTAACACATACACAGCCATTTTGAGTTAAGGCCTAAAACTAACCATGAATATCCTCAGCATTTTTAGAATAACAGAAATAACAAGTAGGGTTAGGAATGAGAAATGGGATACGAATGAGGGATGAGGGTGAGGCTTGGTGACAGGGTGACAAACTGAAGAGATTTCCAGGATGCAACTGACAATGATCTAGTGCCAGGTCACCTGACTCCTGACCTGATTATTTTATATCTAATCAAAGTCTATATTCGAGGTGGGGAAAGTTTGCCTGAATATATGTATGTGTGTATTTTAGAAAGGAAAATTTTTCTGAACTCTGTTACACACTTTTGGGGAAATTATTATCAGCATTAGTTAATCCCCTGACTTGTAACAGAGGGAGGCATTTGGGCATGTTGGAAAGTCTTTCCCTAAACACACATGGGCCCAGACTCTTTCTCAGTGTTTAATTCTGCAGTTTCTGGTGTCAAGCTTTCGGGCACCATGCTGTGGTCAGTTACTGACTTACATACACTGATTAAGTCTAATGGCCTAATAATACCAAATGCACAAATAACATGAACAGGTAAAATCAAAAATACAGATGACCAATAAGTGATAAAGAATTCAAACTTACATAAAATCAAACGCAAGTTACAAAAATTATGAAATTGCATGTTTTGTATTCCAGAATGACGGTTAGTAAGACATTACTAACACGAAGCAAGGTTGATGAGATTGTGAGAAATACAGGGACTCTCAGACAGTGCTGAGAGGAAAGCAATGTAGTGTCTTTCTAATGGATATTGTGGTAACAAGTACCAAAATGTACTTTGTTAGAGGCTTCTAAGCACTCAATAAACTCAATTTGCTTTTCCTCATGGGTTAGCTAGATTTCCTGTTGGATATCAGACCTGCTGTTAGATGGTCCTATGACTAAGATTTGGCCAATGGAAAGTGGTTAGAAGTGACATATACTATTTTACATCCTAACCACTAAAATATATCATATGTGATCTTTTATGCACTCTCTAACTCATGTCTACCAGTTGATTAGGATAATCCAGTAAAGGACTGGAAGGCCCAGAGAAGAGAGGAACTGAGTTGAAAGGTGTCTGAAGGCCTGATTCACTGCATGAAAGGGAGCCGCTCAGGACAGCTGGCTGACAAAGAATCCGTATGTTGCATAGTTGCATAATGAAAATGAATACTTTGTGTTAATCCATCAAAATTTGGGGTTGTTTGTAGTAAACACAGACTTATACACAATTTGGTGTCTTACAGTATAGTACTGCCACAGCAAAAAACTAATGTATGAGGAATCGGGTTAAGTGGCTGGCAGCAAGAAAACTGACATCAGGGGCTAGGAAAATGGCAATTCAGTTTATATAGTAGTGAAATATCTGGTAAAACTCTTGCCTGGGGTAACTTGGAAGGAAGATGACTTGTCTTACACATCTTGTAGCTCTACAGAAAATGGTTGGAAACAATTGGAGTGTTGATGTGTGTTGGTTATTATTGGCTGCCTTTGGCAAGTTATAAGAAAGTGATGAGTTCAAGAAAGTCTTGGCTGATTTGTGACAGGATGTGAGAAGGAATTTCGAGAGTACAGAGATTTGAAGCAATAGAATTATTTAATTACAGTTTTTAGACCTAAACAGTCAAAGATAAGATTAAAAAAACTTTCGAAGATGTTGTAAATCTTCTAAGCTCAAAAGAATGAATCATTTCTGTGGTAAAGATCAGATTAAACATATGGGCTTCCAACTTATTGTTTAAGTTGGCCAAAGTAATTGCTACTATGTTGAGAGACCAGTCTGTGTTTGAGGAAGCAAAGAAATGAGTTTGATATTTTTTTCTCTAAAAGATAGCCTTGGTTGTGGTTAGTGGCACATGGAATTTTCTGGAAGCTAACAGAACAGAGATCTACTAAATTTGTGAGAGAATTTTATTGCCAAAGGAATCATTAGCTTAAACTTGAAAGCCACTGATCATTCAAATGATAAGATGATGTTCAGGATATTGAATCTGTACCAGGAGGAATAGGCCATACAACCTAAGATGAGTATATTCTTCATTGCTCACCTCAGACCACTACATGAGTGAATATAGAGGGAGATAACTTATCAGTGAGTATAACCGTTGGACAAGAAATTCCACACAACGACCAAGTCATAGTCTCATGAAAGAATGTCCCAGACTGCACGTTAAGGAATCTTCACAAAGCCTGCCTAGTGATATTTCTGGATGTCTGCATGCCAGTGACTGCTACACATCTTCCACTCTGCCCTTTTCAAATAGGATTTTCTGTTGTTGTCCTGTCCAACTGCACTATTGTATATTGAGTGTAGGGGGAGCTGAGGGTCTATTTCAAGGTCATCAGACCAAAGTAGCTACATCTGGATCTAGTAAAGCAGACTACATTCATATCACACTGATATCCTGGACTTCAAGTTGGACGCAGGGTCCAGAAGGGGCCTCAGAATATATCTCTTTAGAGAATGGGGAAGTAGGAAAAAGTGTAAAACTGATATTTGGGGACCATATGGATATATTACATCAAAGTATCTAAAACATCATTTGGAGATCTGCTTTATTTTTGCCACTGTTGCATGATCAAGAAAAACCTTTTATGGTGGTAAGCCACTGAATTTTGAGGTTGGTGGTTATAGCGATTAGCATATTCTTACTAACATATCCTCTGAGTCAATAATTCTATTTCATTGATTCTTTTCCTAAGGTTATAGTCAGGTAAACATATAAATTTGCAAATCTATAAATATATATAAATGTATATATACAGAAAATGTTAATTGAAATTATGCTTATAATAACAATACTTAGAAAAATAACATCTTCAGGGCACTAACTAAATCAGTTATAGTTCTTTATATAAGCGAATGTTTTGTAGCAATTAAAATTATAATGCATGTATCAATATGGAAATATATTTAAGCTATATTGTTTATTGAGAAACTTTTGTAATAAAGTTATAATATTTGTTTAAAGTTAAAATAAACATATGATAGTTATATGATACTATATATACTGAATTGTTAATAGCGGCTTTCTCCAGGTAGTAAAATTATGAGTGAATTATTACTTTCCTCTTTATTGTTTTTAGTACTATACAAATCTTTTACCATTATCACGCACTACTTCTATAATCAGAAGTTTTAAAGAGCTATTTTCTTTTTTTAAAAAGTAAAATTGATCTTACCAGACATATGAGATTTAATTTGCACATCAAATTTGATATAGATTTGCCTTTTCCAAATCAATTTTAATGAGTCTGAATTTTTCAGGAAGCTAGAAGAGCTTTTCCAATCATCTGAGCCTGCTTCTCTTTAAATAGATGGAGAGAACTTAGGAGAAAATTAATGTAATCACTGTCCTGCTGTGTTGGACTAGGATTTTTTTAGAATGATAAATTCAAGCCATAATGAACTCTTTGCTGAGTTTTTGGAGACCCCAAAACTAGGTTTTGATGGAATTAATTGTTTTGAAAACTCATGTCCAACTTACCCAACATAAGTTTCTTTAGTAAACCACCAAGCTGTAAGCATTAGTCTGTATTTATGCCCATCAACCTGTGGTCTTCAGCTTTGAGTCAAACTCACAATTCTCTTCTCCATCTCAATCCTGCCATTATACTGAGTAAATTTTATGTCTATAAGGACGGTCTATTAGTTTCCTAAGGTTGTAATAACAAATTACCACAAACCGAGTGGCTTAAAACAACAGAAATTTATTCTCTCACCGTTCCAGAGGCTGGAAGTCAAAGCTCAAGGTGTCTAGGGGGCCATGCTCTATTCGAAGCCTTTTGGGATGAATCACTCCTTGCCTCTTCTAGCTCCTGGTGGTTGCCATCAATCCTTGGCTCTCCTTGATTTGTCGATGCATCCCTCCCATCTCTGCTTCCATCTTCATGTGGCTTTTCCTTCTGTTTTTCTGTGTCTCCGTATCCAAATTTCTCTCTTTTTATAAAGACACACACTGATCCAGTACAGCCTCATCTTAACTTGATTTTATCTGCAAAGGCTATTTTCAAATAAGGACACATTCAAAGGCTCTAGGAGGAAATGAATTTTTGGGAGACGTTGTTCAAACCAGTACACATGGTTCATCCCAAAACTATGGCTCTCTGGTTTTTGACTTTCTCATTTTCAACAAGATTATATTAGTCCTCAGTCACTGTCTTTCCATCATACCCTCATATTTGTCACAACCTGAAGCTGCTCCACTTCTGAAATATTAAATTCAAGCTTTTCACTCTCTGACCGAAACTTTTTTCCCCTTCTTGCTTCCTTTTCTCTGTTCCGGCTATATCTATACTTCAAATTCTTTGGGGCTTCCAGTCAGTTCATTCCTCCAATTCCCCTGATGCATCACGCCCTTCTTGTCTTTGCCTACATTCCTATTCTGTCCTAGATTCTGAGATCTATCTCTTAGAAATATCCTTGCCCTCTCCCTGCCTCATTCGTGTCTTTTTGTCAACCACATTTGGCCAAACCTCAAACCCTGGATGAATTTGAATATCTGTCTTTGTGCCTGTATCCAGGATCCTCAGCCCATGTGCAAAATAATTCACATAATCAGTTAGATTGTTCTCACCATAAATTTGGTATAAAAAATGTGAATTGAGCTTTCAACATTTCTGAGTAATTATACTGAATGTCTATCAGGTCACTTTCTCATTTTCCTAAACTACGGGTTTCAATCTTCCTGTCACTTCCCCTGCCAGTCATTGACACTGACTCTGGCCCCCTTTCAGAAGTACTCTTTCTTGCCTTCCACACCTCTTCTCTTCTCTGGCCCCTCTTTCTCAGTCCTCCTTGCAGGACCATCACATTTTTACTTACTCTTTAATATTGATATATTAGGGAAACTCAAGGTTCTGTCTACACCTATTTCTGTTCTCATTCCATATGCATATTAGAAAGGCAGTATTATTCATTTCCATGGTTTCAATTATAATTTATATATTGAAGATTTCCATTTTTTACAAAGTCCAATTATATTTGTCTGCTAAGCGTCAGGCCCGTGTATCCAACTGCTTACTGGATACCTTCACTCAGATGTTATATAGGTCAGCTCAGGCTGCCATGGCAAGCACCACAGACTGGATTGTTACTATGCAACCTCCCCAGGAGCTTTCTGGGTACAATCTGAAACAGGATTCCATAGGCAGAGGGTAAAGAGAGACCTAAGAAAGAGGACCACTCCAGATTGGTAGGTGGCAAGTTTAATAAGCCAAGGAACTTAGTTACAAGGCTTGTCTTGAGTGTCCATAAGACCAGTGGATTTCCATGCTCACCCTCCAAATATTAAAATTTTATATAGAGGCCTTAACTGGATTTACTCACGTACTCAGTCCAGATAGCCTCATCACCACATTACTGTCTCAAACCCATATCCCTGCGGAAGCTTCCTGGAGTGGAGAAGGTGAGTGGAATGAACATTCCAAAAACAGGGGAGGGGGTAGGCCTTTTTCAATTACCTGAGTCCAGTTCATGGGTCAAACGGTGGTGATGTCTTTTTGATGACCTTCCCCCAACATGAGTGGCTTAAATAATAGAAACTTATTTGTCACAGTTCTGGAGGCTGGGAAGTCCAAGATCAGGATGCCAGCATGGTCAAGTTCTGGTGAGAGCTCACTCCCTGGCTTGCAGGTGGCTGCCTTCCTTCTCACTGTGTCCTCACATGGCCTGGACAGAGAACAAGAGCAAGTTCTCTGGTGTCTCTTCTTATAAGAGCACTAATTCCATCATGAGGGCCTCAGCCTCATGACATCATCTAAAACTAATTACCTCGCAGAAATCCCAGCTCCAAATATCATTTGGGGGTTAGGGCTTCAACATATGGATTTAGAGGGGACACAATTTAGTCCATAACAGATGTCTTCAAGCATATCAGCTACAATATGTTGCAAGATTAATTATCTCCTAACACCAAACCTGTGTATTCCTCTCCAGTCATAATTATGTTCCCATCAATCCTTCTGCCCAAATCAGAAAGCTTAGCATCACGCTTGACCTCTCCTCTTCCTTCAAACATCAAACTTTGTCATTTAAAAAACACTGAACACCAATAGTATATCAGACACTGTTCTAGGTACTGGCTCAAGCACTAGGAGGAAGAATTGGGGTAATTCCTCCCCTCATAGAGCTAAGATTCTGGTGTTGGATAAAAATCACAAACATTCATCCTGTAAGCATGCGTATATACAAAATATTTCAGTATAGTGAGTGTTATGAATAATAGGGCATCGCACTGAAATTACACAGTTTAACTCAGGGATATAAGAGAAATATATCCTAAGGAAGTGAACGTTGTGCAGAGATGTGAAACAGAGTAAAGTCTTATCAAGTGAAAAGGAAAGAGGAGGAACAGCATTATCAAAGGCCCCACAGCAAGAAGAAATAATGTCAAGAGAGGGCCTGTACACCAGTAGGTGATGTGAGATAGGCCTGAGAGATATATAGAAGTCAGATGGAGCAGGGCCTAGTAAGACTTGTCAAATGAACTTTGTTTTTCTTTTATCAGGTGGAGAACTTTTGATGCATTTTAAGCAATGATGTGACATTGTTACACCTACATTTCAAAATGACTAGACTGTCTGCAGTGAGGAGAGTAGGTTATGGAAGGCCCAAAGTAGAGCAGTTAGGAGGCTGTATTAGTGGTCCAGAGAAGAGCTGGTGATAACTTGGACCAGGGTGATATCTTTGGGAAATGGAGCAAAGCACAGAGACTTAATAGATATTTAGGAAGTGTCTTAGTCTGCTTGGGCTGCCATGACAAAATACCATAGAATATCGGGCATAGACTGGATGGCTTAAGCAACAGAAACGAATTTCTCACAGTTCTGGAGCCTGGGAAGTCCAAGAGCAAGGTGCCAGCAAGGTCATCTTCATTCTGAGACCTTTTCTCTTGGCACGTAGATGGCAGCCAACTTGCTCTGTGCTCACATGACCTCTTCTTTGTGCTTGTACAAAGAGAGAGACAGCAAGCTTTCTGGAGTCCCTTCTTATAAGGGCTGCAATCCCATCATAAGAACCTCACTATCATGACCTTGTCTAACCCTGATTACCTCCCAAATGCCTCACCTGCAAAAACCTTCACACTGCAGGTTAGGGCTTCAAAATATGAATGAGGGGCTGGGTGGGTGGACACAATTCAGTCCATAGCAGGCAGCAAAGCTTAGAGGACCTATTGAGGACCTGGATATGGAGTGGGGAGAAGGAGGTGTTGGGGAGAATTTGAGCTTTCTGGTTTGCAGAATTGAGCTCATAGTGGACTGACTTCTTAAATGCCCACAAGTCATTCTTCTTCAGTCTCTCTCACTTAGATTTCTACAAGAATGCTTTTGCTGGTTTCCCAGAGTTCCCATTGCTCGCTGTCAGTTTCTTTACCGTGTTTTGGGGAGTATGCCCTTTCTAAACCCAAAATCTAATTTGTCTTTGCCTCTCGTTGATACTCAGGATAAAACCTAAATTCTTCATGCTATCCTTAGAAGAAATCTCATCATTATCTGACCTTTTTTAATCTTCTAAGACTCATTTCTTGTCTTGTTCTACCTATGTCCGTCTAAGCAATAATTGTATTATATTGAACTATTTTCAGTTTTTTTTTTTTATCTCCACAAATCCCACCCCCATACATAGTTGTATATCTTAGTTGCAGGTCCTTCTAGTTGTGGCATGGGGGATGCCGCCTCAACATGGCCTGATGAGTCGTGCCATGTCCGCGCCCAGGATCTGAACCCGCGAAACCTTGGGCCACCGCAGGGGAGTGCGCGAACTTAACCACTCAGCTATGGGGCCGGCCCCCTATTTTCAGTTTTGTGAATGCTCTATGTTTATTCTTGATCTTAGAATTTGCACATGCTATTCCATCTCATGAGAACGTGCTTCCACTTCTCTTCCTCCTCTCCCTGGAGAATTGTTATTCGTTCTTCAATGGTCAACTCCTCCAGGAAGCCTCTCTCAAAGCTCCTCACTCTGAATACTGGATACCATGCCCTGACCTGTCTGTATTTTCCTAGAATTCTGTGTTTATTTTGATTGTAGTATTCTCTAACTTTTTTTTGGCAGTTGTTTATTTATCTATGTCTTCCTGGGACTATAAACATCTAAGTGTAGGAGCTGTATTTTGATCTTTGTTGTTCTAGAGCCTAGCATTGTAAGCCCTTGATAAACAATTATTGAAAAATAAATGGCCTGCATGAATAAAATGAATGAATTTTTAAATTGTATAATAGAGAATTTGAATTTAATTTGTGTGCTCCACTGCATAACACTGTTGGTGCCATTCCAGAGGAAGTCCTTAATAAGAGGCAAATTCCATAGTATATTTTTAAACTTTCTTTTCTTCTTTAGCCAGAATTGTGTCAACTTATTGATTAGTACCTCAGAGAATATTCTATATTTTTCAACAGATTGTATGTGTATACTGCTTCTTTTGTGTGAAAAAAGGTTTGCATCCTTTTAATAATGGCAAACATTATTGAACAGGCATTTATACATATTCTAGGTACTATTCCAAGTGCTTTGTATGTGCTAATTAATGTAATTCTCACAACACTATATAGAAGATGATATTAGTATCTCCATTTTGCATATAAAGAAAATGAGATATTGAGAGAATAAATAACTTGTACAAGGTCCCACATCTAGTGAGGGCCAGAGTCAGGATTTGAATCCAGGCGTGCTGTCTCCAGAGTCTGTGCTCCTGTCCCCAACACAGTGTTACCTCCAAGTCTCCCATACAACATGGAACAGCCAGAGACTTTGATTTATTCATTTTTAACCATTTTAGGCTCAGGAGAGAGCCCAGAAAACCCACAAAGTATTAGATAAAGTCAGTGCATGTTTTCCCCAAAATGATATTTGGTAGTTTACCTCTGTAATTACATGTGCTGCGAACATTCCCATAGCTTCTAGAAAACAGTCTGAGTATGAGACAAAAAGAAATTTTGTTCAAGAACTAGCACAAAAATAAATAAGTAGAGCTCATATGAAAATGAAAGGAAAGAAAATAGAAAAAAATTTAAAGAATCTTCAGACCATATCCAAATTTATTTACACTCCAGGTATCAATAAATGTAGTATGAAGGGCCGTGTGACTCTAACTTCCATTTGAGAGAGTACTTGGTGGAGACACATCAATAAATTTTGATAGAGTGATTATCATTTGCAGTTATATGTCAAGGACTATGTTTCAGAGCTATTTTTCAGTCTATGCAAAATGGGTAGAAGGAGTAGTTGAGTGATGTCTTTTTTTTCTGGACTATAATTATTATCTGTTCACAATTATGGTTGCCAGTTATGTGCGAATATTTTATAATATTGATAGGTTTGGCAATGAGAGGGAGTAACTAATAGTAATCATTATTCCAATTACTTAGTTGTTCTGCAACTACTAGAGGAATGAAAGAGGTATTTTTTTCTACTCGTCACTCCCCGCCTCCCCCCCCACCATTCTTCTCAATGGGAGATGAGTCTAATTTCACATTAACTAGAGAGGTTTTACATTTCATCGTGTGATACTTTGAGTGATGGAAAACAGAATAATGCCACAATTTACAAGAATGGTTGAGGAGCTGGCCCCTTGGCTGAGTGGTTAAGTTCGCGCTCTGCTGCAGGCGTCCCAGTGTTTCGTTGGTTCGAATCCTGGGCGCGGACATGGTACTGCTCATCAAACCACGCTGAGGCAGCATCCCACAAGCCACAACTAGAAGGACCCACAACGAAGAATATACAACTATGTACTGGGGGGCTTTGGGGAGTAAAAGGAAAAAAATAAAATCTTTAAAAGAATGCATGATAAGAAAATATAGATTGTGTCTTTGCCTGGCTTTATTTATTTGTTCAACAACTTACCAAAGTCATGACAAAACTCTGATATTTTATTATATTAACTAATTAATTCATATATTCCTTTAACAGATATTTACTGAGCAACTTCTATGTCCCAGGCACTCTCCCCAATGATAGGCGTCCAGCAGTTTCCAAGACAGACATAAGCACTTACCCTCAGAGAGCTTACATTATGGTGGGAAAGATAGACAATAAACAAAAAATTAATTAAGCAAAATATAGTGTATGTTAGAGAAAAGTTTTATAGAGAAAAATAAAGCAAGGACGAGGATAGAAAATGCTACTGGAAGGGGCAGGAATTTTTTAAAGGGTGGCCAGAGGAGACATATGGGTCAAGACTTAAAGGAAAGAACCAACAACAGGAATAAATGGGGAAAGAACTTTCTAGGCAAAGCAAAGAGCAAACAGTATTTTTGCTGTGTTAGTGCAGGAAGGGTGCTCCTATGACTGAAGCAGAAAGATCAAGGAAAGGAGCAACAGGAGATGAGGTGAAGAAGTAATGGACATCTATGTCTAAGATATTTTACCATGACTGACAGAATGTGCCATTGGAGGGTTTTGAGCAGCAGAATGATAGCACCTGACAGATTTTAGCAAGATCACCCTGGTTGGTATAGGCAAGGGAGACACAGGGAGATTAGCTGGGAGGCTAGAACATTAATACAGGCAAGAGACCATAGTGTTTGAACCTGGGTTGGTGAGAAATGGTCAGATTTTGGAAATGTTTTGAGAGTAAAGCCAACAAGATTGAAAGTGGACTGTGAGAGCAAAAACAAATCAGGAATGACTCACGTGTTTTGCAGTGTGTAAGCAGAATCACAGCACTTGCCATAAACTGAGATGGAGGATAACGGAAGACGAGTTGGGCGATTTGTGGAGACGATCAGGAGTTTGTTTTGGGATGTGTTAAGTCTGAGAGGAGTTTTAGGCACGCAAGAGGAAATAAGAATTGTTACTTAAGAACAAATGCAGAAGGGGGTGAGAGTTGGAGGGTCACCCTTTAAAAATGTGAAGAGATGAGATATGGAATGGAGGTAGGTAAATAGTTCAAAAAAATTCACAGCTTTTATGTGAAAACCTACTGTTAACTCATAAACAATAAAAAATTTATTCTTGGGGAATTACAAAGTAGTGTGATCCACAATATTATTTATTTTATTTGAACAAGTGGTGGACTCTAAGAGAGAGAGAAATTAAAGAGAACAACAGGGTTTCATTTCAGTAATGATGGATGCTACCTTGGCTTTTCTTTGCTTTACCTTCCTAAGCACGCTTTGAAAGTTTTGTTTTCACTACTGATTGGAGTTACATTAAGTAATTAATAATGAACATATCTTGACATTAAAACAAGCACCAAAACTATGGTTGCTTGAAGATGAAGGAAAAAGAATAGCTGCATTGCAAAGTAAAAACTCTTAACTTTTATATAAGGAAATGGAGTCCATGTCTTGCCTCTCCAGTGCCCATTAAATAATTAAGAATCCAAAGTACTGTATATTTCTGAACACTTGCTTTTAAGAGAGGCAGTAATTATAACACACATTTTTCATTAATTAATTTTAAATTAAAAATTTATTATTGAATACAATATGCCAAATGCTGTGACACAAAAGTGGATGAAAAAATTGTCCCTGCCTTTGAGAATCATCTACATGAGCAGAAGAGTCACTCTTATAGACAAATAATATAACAACAGTAATATTGAGCATCTGTTATTTGTGGGGCACAGTTTTCACAACAACCATGCAACATAGGTATCAGATTTAATCAACAAGGAAACTAATATTTTAACTTGTCCAAATCACTCAGTTATCAATGTGGTACAAGTAGAATTTGACCTCAGTTTGGTTGAGTTCCAAAACTTACCTTCTGTCCTCTAAGCCACATTCCCCTTGACAAGCAAATAAAATAATAATGGTGTGTATCAATGATCTATTGTCAAATAATTAATTACCTCAAAACTTAGTAGCTTAAAGCAACATTTATTATCTCAAAGTTTCTGTGGGTCAGGAATCTGGGAATGGCTTTACTGTGGTCCTTCACAGACTGCAATCAAGTGACAGCTGGAGCCACAGTTTCTAGGCTCTCCTGGAGGTGAAGCCACCACCAGGCTCACTCCTGTGGTTATTGGCAGAAGTCAGGTCCTCTCTGGTTGTTGGACTGAGGGAATTGGCTCCTCATGAGCTATTGGCCAGAGGTTTGCTGTATTTCTTGGCCACATAAACCGGTCTTGATGGAGCATTCCACAACATGGCAGCTTTCTTAATTAGAGTGAGTAAGTGAGAAAGCAAGAAAGGGCTAGCAAGATGGAAGTTGGAGTCTTTTTATAACCTAATACTGGATGTGACATTTCATCCCTTTGACTGTAATATCTTCATTAAAACAAGTAATTAGGTTTAGTTCACAAAAGGGAGGGGATTACACAGGAGAATGAATGCCAGGACTCACTGGAAGCCACTTTAGAAGCAGCCCACCACAAAGTATATAAAAAATACAGTAGCAGCTCACAGGAGAAGCTATTAAATCTGTTGGAATGGAAGCAAGAGTTCAAAAAAAGCAAGAGGTACCTGAACTGTGGGTTGACGATTGTATAGTAATTAAGAAGTCACTTTGTTTTGTGGGTTTATTTTTTTGTATAGGGGAGGTATGGTTAAAACATAAAGGGGGAAGGGAAAGGCATTCTTGGAAGCTATAGCAATATGGGAAAGCAGGCTAAGTCACAAAATGATGGAGGCAAATTAGAGATGAAATTGTAGAACAGCAGACCTTAAATTTTGGGGAGGCCATGGACCAATTTGAATAGTTGATGAAAAATAATTATACTGCTCTCAAAAGAAAATTGTACATAAATATAACATTTGTTACTTTTCTGAAATTCTCTATGGATCCAGGTTAAAAACAGATAAAAATTCCCATGGTTAATTAACCCCAGGGAAAATTTTGAAGGGCATCCTTACTAGGAAATGGGAATTTTATCCTACAAGGCAATGGTCAGCCTCTGAAGAAACTTTAAGGAGGAGAGTGAGTTGACATTCCGAAACAATGTGTGTAATGTCACTAATTGATTAGAGGAAAAGAGATGGGTTATGAAGCTATTGTAGTAACTTAGGCAACAAGATAAAGAGCTCTGACTAGGGTCGTGATGGTTAGGTGGAAAGATTAATCTCTAGGAGAATAATCAACTGGGAGGAAAAGACAAAAAATATCATCAACATGTTACATGTACATATTAACAAATATGCTAATGTTTCTTAGAAATAAAAGAATAAATGTAATATTGCTTGAAACAGATATACTTGTTATGGCTATTTATAAGTAACCTTGTTTAAGAACATCACTTGCCTGTAATAGAAATAGAAACTATGGTCCACAACGGTACCTGGAGGAAATCAGAGCTGACAGGAACCGTCTACAATAGAAATGAGACACAAAAATGCTGTGGTTCTTTTAGAATATTGTAGACTAAATTAATTAATGGAATTGCACTCCTTAATTTAATTAATGAAATTTGCAGCCAGAAAATGCTTCTCTCTTCGTTATTACTCTGACATTCATTTGACTTATATAGGCCAAGGAATATTTCAGATCACCTTAGGCTCAGGGTTATGCTTCTTATTTCATTCTTTCCTTCTTGTTCCTCCCCCTCCTCCAGCTCCTTTTGAAAAACCCGACTGAGCTATGGTAGACAAAAAGAATAGAAAGTAATAGAGATATGAATTGCTTTCCTTCCCTTGCCGACAACAAACTCGTGATCTTTTAAGATGTGTGGTCATGACGATGACCAGAGGTCTAGATTTTGGGAATCAGTTCCCTGCCATTCTCTTCTCCAGCCACCTTCCCTAACCCCTGACAGAATTGGGGGTTATAAGTTAGAGAGTGCCACTTTGACCCTTACAGAAGCATTTCACAGTGATGAAATGCCTTGTGAATTCTGATGTTCTTTCATCTGAGCTTTGGCCCTGTGATGACTTCAATTTAATTCACTAAGAAGGTTAAGGCCATTTGGCTGAACCATTAACAATAAAACATGTGTTTACTGAATTCTTGTGTTAGCAATGAATTTGGCATATTTATAAGCTACGGCCATTTTCTTCAAGGACTATAAACCTAGTAGAAGTCATAGAGTATATAAATAATTGTGAAGAAAATAAAATTTATAAACACAGCAATATTAATATAGAGTATTATGGAGGTCCAGAGAAAGGAGAAATCATACATATCATTAGCAATCTAGAAATATCTCCCTTAGTAGGTGACATCAGAGGCAACCTATAAGTAATAGGTAGGAGTTTTGAGAAGTAGAAACAAAGCAGAAGAAATAGGAGAAAACAAAATGTTAAGACTCAGGGACGTATTACTGTTTAGTAAAGTTTTTCCAAAGAAAATGAAAGATGAGATTGAAAAGATAGAGTTGAAGTAAAATTAGCTTATCCTGACTGTCTCATCACTAAAAATGAAACAAAATATTGATTGACCTCTGCTCTAGAAACTGGCTGGCTGTTTTACCAAAGCTGTGTCCTCTTCCTCCTTTGCATAGACCTAGCCTGCATTTACCAGCATCCTTTGCAGTTAGATGTGGCCATGTGACTAAATTTTGACAATGATATAAGTTCTGCTACCTCCAGAGCTGGCCCATAAAACACTGAGTGCAGTCCTCCATGTTCTTTCCACTTCCAAATAAATTTGGAATACTCACAATACCTGATTTCAAAACTTAGTACAAAGCTACAGTAATCAAGACAATGTCCTTGTTGGTTAAGGCAAAGAGTCATAAATTAATGGACTAGAACAAATAGTTCAGAAATAGACCCAAACAAATGCCTGATTCCTGACAAAGGAGCAAAGGCAATTCCATGGGAAAAGGATAGCTTTCTCAATAAATGGTGCTGGAACAATTAGACATTCATATAAGAAAAATAGATTTCAACACATACCTCACGTCTTTTACAAAAGTTAAGTCAAAGTGCGTGTCAAGACTAAATGTAAAATGTAAAACTATAGAATTTTTAGAAGACATCATAGGTGATTAATTCTTAATGATCTTGGGTTAGTCAGAGTTCCTTCATAAGACACCAGGAGCATGTTACATAAAAGAAAAATGGGCAAATTAGACTTCATCAAAATTTAGATCTTTTGGTCTAGAAAAGAACTGTTGACAGAATGAAGAGATCAACCACAATGCTGGAAAAATATTTGAAAACCACATTTCTGACACAGGACTTGTACTAGAATACACAACGTTGTCTAAAAATCAAACAATAAAAACATAACCCAATATAAAACTTGAGAAAACATCTGAATATACACTGCACCAAGGAAGATATTTTAATGGCACATAAGCTTGTAAAAATATTCTTAAGACAATTAGTCATGAGGGAAATGCAACTTAAAACCACATAAGATATAGGTATATATTACTAGCATAGCTAAAAAAAAACTTACAATAGCAAGCATTGGTGAGGATGAGCAGCAGTTGGAACTCTCATATTTTGCTGGTAGGAATGTAAACTGATGCAGCTGCGTTGGAGAACAGTTTAGCAGTTTCTTGTAAGGTTAAACATACACTTGCCATATGACCCAATAATCTTCCTCCTAGGTATTGGTCCTAGAGAAATGAGAACTTATAATCACACAAAAACCTGTTTCTGAATGTATAACAGCTTTATTCTTTAATTACCAAAAACTGAAAACAAACCATTTGTCTTTCAATTGTTGAATGATTAAACAAACTTTGATATATCAATACAACAGAAGTCTACTTGGCAATAAAATGAATAAAATAATGATTCATGCAATAACATGGACATAGCTCAAATATATTTTCTAAGTGAAAGAAGTTAAGCATCCAAAGGTTACATATTATATGTTTCCATTTATATTGCGTTTGCCAAAATGTAAAACTATAGAGATGAGAACACATCAGTGTTTTCCAGGGATTTGGGACTAGGAAAGGGGTTGACTACAAATGGGAGAAATGAAACTGTTATATCTGTATCATAACTGTAGTGGTGGGTACATGACTCTGTGTATTTATTAAAATCTATAGAACTTTAATCATAAACAGCGAATTTTACTATACATAAATCAAAATTTAATAATAAAAAATTAAAAATATAAAGGCACAAAATCCTGCAGCTTCAACTTTACTGGTACTACAAATCCTAATGCAGATTTACAATCCAAATTCACAGATACTATTAATACGTTCCAACCAGAAAAAATTTCAGCAACAAAATAGGTTCTTGTGAATACGCACTCTTGTTTCCAAGATAGACTAATTATGTCATGAGGCAAGAGGAGAAAGGAAATAGACACACCTGGGCATATCATCTTCAACTACAGAAAATAAAAGATAAAAGAAAAACTCCCGAAAGAAGCCAGAGGAAAAACAAAAGTTATCTATAGAGGAACAAAGATAAGAATTGCATCTGATTTTTCCTCAAAAATCATGCAAGCAAGAAGAGACTGGAGTGAAATATTTAAAGTGTTGAGAAAAAACCCTCACCAGTCTAGAATTCGGTACCCTGTGAAATTATCTTTCAAAAGTGAAGAGGAAACAAAAACTTTCTCACAAAAACAAAATTTGAAGATATTTGTTGCCAGTACCTGCCCTGGAAGAAATATTAAAAGTTTTTTATAGAGAAGGAAAATAATATGAGTCAAAATCTCGGATCTACATAAAGAAAGGAAGAGTACTAAAGAAAAAATAAGTGAAGGTAAAATAAAAACTTTCATTTTTCTTGTTCTCACATGATCTAACAGATAACAGTTTTTTCAAAATAATAGTAACAATGTACTCGATTATGCATGGTTATGTATATATCTAACGCATATCTATACTTATGTATGATTATATATAAGTGAAACGAAGGAAACAAATCATAGAAACTAAGGGAGGAAGGTATTAGGATTATTTTGTTACTATGAGGTATTCACATTACTGTGAAGTGGTATAGCGTACTGTGAAAGTAGACTTCGATTAGTTGTAATGTGTATTGCAAACTCTAGGGCAACCACTAAAAGAAGTAAAAAAGAGGAAGAACTAATATGCTAAGAAAGCAGAGAAAATGGAATTGTATAAAATGCTCAATTAAAACTGCTAGGGTAGAAAAAGAGTAGAAGAAAAAAATAGGAACAAAAAACAAGGGCAACAAATAGAACACAATAATGAATATGATAGATACTAACCCAACTATAGCAATAATAATTTTGAACTTCAATGGTGTAAATGTAGCAATTAAAAGACAAAGCTTGTCTGACTGGATCAAAAAACATGACCCAACTATACGTTCTCTAAAAGAAACACATTTTATAAGAACACATATCGATTAAAAGTAAATGAATGGAGAAAAATGTGCCATGCTACCACTGATCAAAAGAAAGCAAGAGAAGCTATATTAATTACAGACAGAGCAGACTTCAAAGCAAGCAAAGTTAGCAAGGATATGAAAAGGCATTACATAATGATAAAAGGGTCAGTTCTCCTAGAAGACATACATAACAATTCTTACAACAGAGAAACCACTACATAAGGCAAAAACTGATAGAACTGCAAGGGGAAATAGGTGAATCTGCTATCATAGTTGGAGACTTCAACACCTCTCTCTCAATAATGGACAGACTCAGCAGACAGAAAATCAGTAAGGACATAACTGAATTCAGCTACACCATCACTCAACTGCACATAATTAACATCTATAGACTACGTCATCCCAAAATAACAGAATACACTTTCTCAGCTCAGATGGAACATTCACCAAGATTCCACATTCTAGCCCATAAAACACATCTTCACAAACTTAAAAGAATGGAAATCATACAAGCTCTGCTCTCTGACGTCAATGAAATGAAACCAGAAATCACTAAAGGAAAGATAACTGGAAAATCTCAAAATACGTGGAGATTAGACAACACACTTCTAAATAACAGATGGGTCAGGGAAGAAATCTCAAGAGAAATAAAAAAATATTTTTAACTAAATGAAAATGAAAACAAAGTTATCAAAATTTGTGCCATGCTGTGAAAGCAGTGTTTGAGGGGAATTTATAACGTTGAATGTATGTATAAGAAGAGAAGAAAGATCTAAAACCAAGAATCCAAATGTTCACCTTAGGAAACTAGAAAAAGAAGAGCAAATTAAATCCAAAGTAAGCAGAATAAAAGAAATAAAAATTAAAGCAGAAATCAATAAAATTGAAAATAGGACATCAGTAGAGATCAATGAAACTAAAAGCTGGTTCTTTGAAAAGATCAATAAAATTGATAACCTTGCAGCCAGGCTAACCAAGAAAAAGAGAGAAAAGACACATCACTAATATCAGAAATGAAAGAGGAGATGTCACTATAGATATCATGGAAACTAAAAGGATAATAAAGGAATAATATGAACATCTTGTGAACAAATTTGAGAACCTAGTTGAAATGGATGAATTCCTTTAAAGATACAACCTGTCAAAACTCACACAAAAAGAAATAGATGATCTGAACAGGCCTATATCTATTAAAGAAATTGAATCAATCATTAATAACCTTCCAAAATAAAAAGCACCAGACCCAGATGCATTCACTGATGAATTCTACCAGTTTTTTCTCTTTTTTGTAAGGAAGAGTGGCCCTGAGCTAACATCTATGCTAATCTTCCTCTGTTTTATGTTGGACCCCACCACAGTGTGGCTTGATGTGTGGTGCTAGCTCTACACCCAGGATCCGAACCTGCAAACCTGGGGCTACAAAAACAGAGCACACGAACTTTACCACTATGCCACCAGGCTGGCTCCTCTACCAAACTTTTAAGGAAGAAATTATACCAATTCTCTATAATCTCTTTCAGAGGATAGAAGCAAAGGGAATACTTCTTAACTCATTATACGAGGCCAGCATTACCTTAATACCAAAAGCAGGAAAAAAAATTACAAGAAAAGAAAACAATAGACCAATATCTCTTATGAATATAAATGCAAAAATCCTCAACAAAATATTAGCAAATAAAAATCCAAAAAAGTGTAAAAAGAATTATATACCATGACCAAGTGGGTTTTATCCCAGATATGTGAGTGGTTCAACATTTGAAAATCAGTTAATGTGATCTATCACGTCAACAGACTAAAAAAGAAAAATAACATAATCATATCAATAGATGCAGAAAAAGGATTTTACAAAATCCAACATTGATTAATGATAAAAACTCTCAGTAAGCCAGGAATAGAGGGGGACATTCTCAACTTGATAAAGACTATCTACAAACAACCTACAGCCGACATCATTCTGAATGGTGAGAACTTTGAATCTACCCCACTAACATTAGGTACAAGGCAAGGATGTCTCCTCTTATCACTCCTTTTCAACATTGTTCTGGAGTGCTTGCTAATTCAATAAGGCAAGAAAAGGAAATAAAAGATATACAAATTGGGAAGATAGACATAAATCTGACTTTTTCATAGGAAATAGACTGCTTGACTGGAAGTAGGAAGATGTGGATTCAAAGCCTTGTCCTGAAACTTAATCTCCACATGACCTTGAGCAAGATTCTCAAACCTGTTTCGCCACCTGTAAAATGGGGGTTACAATCCTTAGAGAGTTTTCTCAAGGAGTAAAATAAGTTATTGTACTTGCAGGCATTGAGGTGAGTGCAGGCGTATGAACTTACCAATCAGTGTTGGGTGAGCCTGAATCCGAGAGCGTTTGTGGATGATAGAGTTCTACTCGATGTGATACAGCCAGTGAGGGAGAGGCTCTCCTTGTAAACTCAGTCTTTTGTTTCTCGTGACAAGGACCTTTTTTTTGTTTTTACTTGAAAGAATAAAATTTATCTCTCCTACTAAAACCTTTTTGCCTTTTCCCCCTATGACTTTCTCTGGTCTTTGACCACAAATACTGCCAGAAATAGTTCCAATTTGTGTGACAAAAAGCAAAAGAACAAGAAACTTGGTATTAGCCAGGTCTGGATTTTAACTCCATACCCAGCACCTGTCAGTTCTGTCACCATTAACTGATTTGAATCTCATCATTTCTAAGATAAACATCTACATTGAAAATTTGCTTTGAAGATTAAGTGAGAAACAGGGAGTAAAACAACATGATTCATACACAGTGAACAATAAGAGTAATTCTACTATTATAATAACATTTTTATTAATAGCATTTTCATGTTCTTGAGTTTGTTTATATACCACTCTATTTTTCTTTGTTGTTAGTGATGTTGAGTAGATTCTAACTCCTGGTGACCCTGTGGACAGCAGAGCAGAACCCTGCCCAGTCTTTTTATGCCATCCTCTCATCTCCTGGGGCTGCATCAGACAATGCTCTGCTGCTAATCACAGGGTTTTCTTGGCCAAGTTTTCAGAAGTGGGTAGCCAGGTCCTTCTTCCCAGTCTGTCTTAGTCTGGAAGTTCCACTCAAGCCTATCCACCATCGGTGACCCTGCTGGTAATTGAAATACACTGGCATAGCTTTCAGCATCACAGCAACATGCAGCCACCACAGTGCAACCATATAAAATAACGTTGGGAAAATATTTCAAAAAGAATATTTGTATATGTTTTTCTTTTTATACTCTAAATATTTCAAATAACTTCGTCTTTATCTTTTACCACAATCGTGGAAGGTGCAATTGCAAGCAGATAATAATTGCATAGTAGGGTAGTTCATATGCATTTGGTGATGGTATTAACTTTTTATTTGTGGACCAACCTAAAATTTCAAGTAATGAGAGCAATACTCTTATATGCCTTCCTATATTAATGCAACTGGATATTTACACTAATATATTTGATTGAGCACTGTGGCTGATTACATTTTGGGAACAGTTTGGTGATAATGAATCTTATATCAAACTTTAAGATTCAAGTGATACTCTGATGACTTTCTAAATACTGCTAAACAAAGAAGTAAGAATATCTAAAAGAATCGCCAAGCTTTGTTAGTAAAAATGCTCTCTGGCATATATTTGTCTTTCTCTTCCTAAGATGAACATCCATGCATTTTAAATCTTCCTGGAAAATACTTTTGTATTAATTTCATGCATAATTCAGCAAGGTCAGTTCTGACATTTTAAAAATCTTACACAGGTTGCTAAAAAAGTTTTCAGGAAATATTACCACCAGATTTAAGAAAAACTCAATCATCACTTACTGTTAGAAATTTTGCATGTTCCACATTTTACCTGAGCACAAGATATATACAAATGAAGTGACAATCATTTATTTTCCAATTTCTGTATTTGCTATTCTTAGTCATATAGACTAACAGATTTTTTTCACTCTCCAGAAATATTGGAATAGAACATATGAAAAGATCTCTTTTTTAAATTATAGTCCTGTATTACTCATCTGATTTAATAAAAAGAAAGAAGCAAAAGAGAGGGAAAGAGAACAAGGACAGAAAGACAGGTGGAGAGGCTTTGGGGAGGGAAGAAGGAAAAAGAAAAACCTAAACTAAAACTTAAACCTTCAACTCTGAGCTGAGTTTTGATTTAACCTACTAACATCCTGATTGAAACTAAAATGCCCATCACAAATATGAATGCCTTTTGTTCCCAACAATTTACAGCATTTTATGACCTATTTCACTGCATCATAAATGTCATAATGACCAAATGTTCCATGAAATGTCATAAAATGACATGAATTACAGCTATCATCTAAGTCTACGTCTGGAAAACCGAGTTTCTGGCTCATGCTCAGGTAACACTGTGCTTTTTGTGTTTGAAATTCCTCTGTACTGTGACACTGACTTAATTAATTATACTTTATCGTCCAAATGTACCATGGTTTCCTCTCAAAAAGTAATTCATTAGTCTGGAGAGTACATGCATAACTGAATTAAGTATCTCCCAATTATAATGCTGTTATTTCTTTAAATATCAGCTATTTAAAGATTCTTAAAATCTCATCTTAACAAAGCTCTCTGGCATGACAATGCTTTACAACTGTTTCATGTTCAATAATAGGACATGTGCTGTACTGGGACTTATTAAAGCACATGAGATTTATAATGATGCTCCTTGTAATGGTGTTCTTTGGGCACCCCATTTGCCCACTATCCTGTGCGTGCCAGAATGTAAATTTGATGGTTTCCTAAATGTGAGTAAAGAGAAAGGAAAAAGATCATAATGATGCTATTCACATAATCATGCTGCCTATACTTGCATTACTAAGCCTATTTTCACAAGTTGGTTTTACTACTTAGCTTTGATCCAGCTAGAAATTTGGCTTGCTAGCTAAAAATCAGGTTTTGAAATGTTAATTTTCAATTTATATCAACATTTTTTACATTTTGCTTTTCTCTTTTCTTAATCTAAACAAGGAAACGATGCAACTCATACACTGGATTTTAACGCACCTATTTATTTATTCAAGAAGCATTTATCGAGCCTCTTGTGAATCTGGCACTCTGGCTTGGAGGAAGAAACAAACATGCCAACTACTATTTCTGCCTTCATGATACTTATCCAGGAGCTTCAAAAACAAAGACGTAATTATAAGTCCAGGTCTAAGATTCTCACTTTGGTAAGCTAGGGCATTTTCTACAGAATACCATCAGTCCAGATCCACAGAGACGAGACAATTAAAACATTTGGACCAGCATTTTCCATTCTGCAAGTTATTTCTATTCCTTTTACTTCTTAGTGAATTTTCCCTACTTTACCAATGAATAAATTACAGGCAAACTAATTCCATCCGTCCTTCTCTGTGGGAATGCATCTTTGTGGACAGCCAATACAAATTGTAACAGTGACTACTTTGCTTCTTGATTTCTAGTCTCACTCAGTGGATTTCTGCTGGTAGAGTCGAGCAATGAGTAACCGAACATCAAGAGTGACGCATGTCTTGGGCCTCTGCATCTGTCGCATTCTCTCTCCTACCTTCCTCAGCAAAACATCTGTCTCATATCTTTCAACATCCAGTTAATTATTCACCACTTGGTTCACTGCCAATCCCTGCCTGACACACTCAATAAATTAACTCACAACCCCCAAAATAAGTTATAAAGAGTTAAAAAATATTTACAGAAATGTGGTTCATTCTATTTGGCACGACACTTTTTATCCACAAGGAGTGTGTTTTCCTGAAATAATTATTTGCTTCTATGTAGAAGAAGCTAAAAAGATTTTTAAAAATCTTTGTTAGGGTTAGACAAAAAAGGCATAAAATAATGGAATTTGTCATACTGGAGACTTATGTGGTTGGACAAGGAATTTTAAGACAAATATAGGCACTTAGCTTATTATAATGGCCCAAGAGAAAATCCTAAAGCCCAACTCAGCAACTATAGTCAGTGTTTATATGAGGCAATTTATATATTCCAAGGGGGGAAATTACTACAATGCTTGGGGCACTTTATAATGTGGAAAAATGCAGTGAGATAGATTGTCAGCCTAATGTTTCAATAGTACTAAGCATGTATGCGAATAATTCCCTTGACTTCAATCTTTATAAAATGGATCTTAATCACCAAAGCAAAGGCTGGGAGAAAAATGTCTGTTTAAGGGTTTTGTAAAATTCTGAAACTTCCTATCTATGTCCATTTGCCTAAAATCTGCCTGTCATGTCAACGTAATATATTATTTTTTTTGGTTTAGCATATGATGAAACATTCTTACATTTAGGAAAACTATGTACACCTAAACTTTGATCTCCCTGTGGTTTTCTAATTAGCAATTCCAATTGCAAGATCTTCTGCTCTGGGGGAAAAATATCTGTAGAAACATTTAAGTGCTTGGAGGAAAGGGGCTGGACAATGAGAAATGAGATATTTGGCTTTGCATGACCAAGCCAATGAGGAACATTTCCATTATAGATAGAGTAATATATTACTTAAAGTTCGCACAGTTAATGATGTGTCCTGTATGGTTTGTTAGGTGCTAGTACATCTTTGAAACTTTCCTTTAAATTTATCTCTTAATGTCATTGTTTTGTAGTGGCATATTTGTGATAATTTTTAAGACGAAATTTCAACTATTTTTATGGAATGTTTTACTTCATGAATGGCATTATGCTAGGCATATTAAAGGCCATACAGATCAAGGAGACATGGTTTCTTCCATGAGAGAGCTTAAGCAGTCTACAAGGCGGAAGGCTCAGCACATTTAACAGAGAGCAGGAAAATGCACAGTGGAATACTGTAGGGAGATGTTTTGAATATTAAGTATTTTTAATTTCCAAGAGTACGCCAAAAATTTCCATTGTTAATAATAAAGAAAAAATCATTAAGGGTTCATCTCCAAAACATGAGTAACAAATATACATGCATTAGTTATAGTCCCACTCTTTTTCAGCTCCTTTGAGCTGAAAGAAGAGAACACAGGTAGAGATTTCTAAGCCTCTGAAAACATTTTACACCTTTTCACGTATGAAAAAGTTGGTTGTCTTCTCTATCTTACTATTTCCTCTGGAAGTGTAACACTTCTTAAAGACAAAATTAACGTTTTATTGTTTACTGCATGGCTGTGCCGTGTGATACTCAAGACTTGTGAAAACTGAATGAAAGTCAAATTGAAGAGATATTCAAGAAGCCGCTGAATTTGAACTTTGAACAAAAAACTGCTGTTTATATGGCACATTATAACTTCTTTTTGTTAAATCTTTTGCAGGAAATATTACTATGTTCCACTAGTCCTCATTATTTTCAGCGGGTTAGTGACTCAGCTGTCTTGCTGTGATGGTTGAACTTGAGTCAACGTGAGTTGACTGCGTATACAGCACAGGGGACTGGCTGACCGTGGGAATAGAGGAGGCTTCTCTTCTCTCTTAACTATGTAGGAGAATTATTTTGCAGAATAGAAATAATACACATGACAACTTAGCTGAAACAGAAAGCAAAAACTTCCATAGGAATTGGAGGATAGCATCTAGCTAACAATCTTGTTATAAGAAAAATCTTTCCATATGTTGATTTTATCTTAAAGCAGGGGGATCATTTATTGTTTGGAAGAAAATTTACACAGAATTTGGAGAATTGTTTAAAGAAAGCTTTGCCTTTCATTATTTGTCCTTAGTCAGGTCCAAAGAATTCTCCTACTGTTTCACTTTGTTGATTCACTGAACATAACTTTATAGAATAGATATTCTATTTTATAGAATATAGAATATTCTGTTGTGTGGCAAAGTCTATGAAAGTATTGGACGTATAGAGGGACAGGACCTGGTCTCTAAGCTGAAGGAACTTACAGATGAAGTTGGGGAAAACCCAGATAAAAAGAACAATTAAATGCAACATGGAAACTGTAAAGTCTACCATCCTTTCAAGGAAGCTATAATTCTTATTTTATTTTAAATTTTCTAGATCTTCCAACTAATTCTAAAATTTGAGGAAAACCCTAATACCAAAGCAACAAAAATAATGCAAGAAAAAGGTAGAACATTTCCATATATAAGCAGAGATGTGAGATTCAAAATTAAATATTAGGAAATACAGCCTAATACTATGTTAAACTCATGAAGTAGTAGTATGACTTCAAAAATTAGGTGATATCAGGAAATCTAATAATGAAATTTACTACATTAAGTCAAACAGGAAACAAAATAATATCATATTGATAGATATCCAACATCATGTTATGAATTTTAGTACCCATTACTGAAAAAAAAACTTTTTGTAAACAAAGAATAGGATAATGAGCACTTTCAGAAAATTATTGCAAAATCATATCTTCTGGTGATACATTAAGAGCTTTCTTATTGTAGTCAGAAGCAATATATGCATATGCATGCCTACTCTCACCTGTCCTCCTCAGTGTTGTACTGGATATTTGCCTAAACTTACATAAACATGGTTGATGAACTAATCCTTTCAAAATTGTTATTTAAATATCTTTCTTTAATAATCCATTGTGTGTCCTTAATCCTCAGATCCTTGGATTTATCTTGGTTTTTTTTTTTTGGTTATTTATAATTAGATTGGGCTATTTTCTCTCAGCCCCACAAAAGAAATCCTCAAATTAATTGCTTGATATTTTGAATGTATTTTCCTATAGGAAACTATGATTCTCATTAATACTAAAGAATGAACTTAATGAGAAGAAAAGAACAAAGCTACATTCTGTCTAAGTAAAATACAAAAGTAATACTGAAATAGTGAGTAAAATACTGTTGTGGTACAAATAATAAATATAAAATATACAAATAAGACATATAGTGGAAATTTTCCAATTTTCCTTGGATGCTTGTCCTTGAAGCAAGTCAGACGAAGTTCTGGGCCCTCAGATAGACATGAAAAATCAATAGCCCTTGTTTTGAGGGGTATTTTTTGTTTTTCTTTTGTTTGTTTCATGTGTAATTTCATTTATAAAGTGATTTAACTATTGAAAAGGTATTTTAATTATTTCAAAGAAATGTATCTTTATTAATTGTGATTCCAGTCTCTTATTGGCTTACAACCGATTTTTTTTAAAGTAAGCAAACGACTGAATTTATGTAACTGAGCAAAACTTGGAGGACAAAAAACAAAGGGAACATATCTGAATGAGATAATTTTATACCATACTGAAGTAAAGGGGATCTTCATCCAGAGCACCTGTACAATCTCTTCAAGGGAAAGGAACCATAAGTTGTGGTTCTCCTGCCAGCCACTAGGTTTTTATCAGCAGAGGTCATCTTGGTATCATCCAAAGCAGGTCTTGGGGTGCATGGAGATGTACAAATAGTCATTTGAGACAACAGAACATTAACCATATGGATACTTGTACAAAGTTTGGATAACCACATAACTGAATGAGCTAATATCATCTCTAACAATTTCCATATTGTATGGGTTAGCATGCTGCAGCTACATTTTAGTAATATGTTAACCAGCCTTAGAAACATTCCAGAAAAGAGTAAAACTCAACAGTAATTTGTTATTATGGGGTAAAAACTAATTTAAATATAACGTGTTTCATCTTTCCTTTTAAGTGAGTTGTGTAAGACTACCCTTCTTAAAAAAAAAAAAATGAAAAACTTCTATAATCCATTCAACACACCATTTTTAAGTACCTATTACTGGTATTCAATAAAGCACACATAGTTTTAGCTGTCTTGGAATGACATTAAACAAGCAAATAAGGATAAATGCAAAGTTGAAATCAATGAAAAATGCAGAAAGGAAAAGAATAGGAAGCAAAGATATACAATAACAGGGGGAACAACTTTGAGGGGAGGTAGTTATAGAAAGTCTTGCTCAAAATGGCATTTAAACTGTGGTCTGCAGGGTGACTAGGAGTTATCCATGTGGAGAAAGAGAGGTTGTGCATTTCAGGCAGAATGAATAGTGCATTAAAAAATAATAATAACAACATTCAACCTTAATGAAGGAAGAGCTGGTGAAAAACATCCAGGTTGGCTGGAAGGTATTTGAGCAATGGGGACAGTGACATGAGTTGAGGTTGGAGCCAAACCATGAAGTTTTTACACTGTTCTGAATGTAATGAGGAGGTTAAAGCTGTGAAAACATTACAGCCATGGCAGACATTTTTAAAATTCTTGTGGAGGATCAAATAACTGGATCATAAATTGAGTATTATCAGGATAGTCAATTTTACCTCAGTCTGATAAGTCCAGGAAATGGGGGAGGAAAAAGCAGGTAAGGTAACCCATATGCCAGGAAGCTGAAACAACAGGATCTGTTATTGTAAATAACTGAAACACAGAATAGGGAATTTATGGATACATGTAACAGAAAAAGATAGTGGCCACGCTAGCTTCAGACACAGCTGGATCCAGGTGCTCAAACAATGACTGCACAAAGCTATGTTTCATCATATCTTAGCTGTGTTTTTATGTGTGCAATTTTACTTTTCATATGGAGTGACACAGATTGCCAACAGAAAGTCCAAGGCTATATTCTACCAGCTAAGTAATCCCAATTAGATAGTGCTTATTTCTCAATAGTTCCCATAATAAAAGTCTCCTTTAAATCCAGGTCACCTATCCATCCTTGAACCAATCACTACTACTATTCTGGGACATGAATACCCTCCTTGTCCAGGCCTAGCTCATATGCCCAGCCATCAAGTAGTCATGGGGTTAGGCTTTTCTTCATCACATTGGCTCAACATGACTGAAGTTGCAGAAGTTGTTCACTAAGGGAAAATCAGGATGATCTTATCGGAAGAAGTAGAAATGTATGCTAGGTGGGAGACAGATCAGGAAGTGGAGGATTACAGAGGCAGTCAGGATACTGAGAATCAGTGAAGGACCAGAAGAAATTGAAGGGTGGGAAATGGATTACAATGAGATTTCTAAAAATGAGTCTAAAGATAAGATAAAAGTACATCTTCCTAATCTCCACCCAAGATCTAGTGAATCTGAACCAGATGCTTCAGGGGTGTGTCCTGTCCACGTGCATTTTAAAATAAGAATACCGTGATTCTTCAGAACTCTAAAGTTTGAGAGCCACTGGATTAAAATTACACCATGGGAAGGCCTGAGTCTCTCAATAATTCAATGTGTAGAGTTTCTCTGAGCTTTGAATTTATGTGATTTTTATGTTGCTTGCTATCTGGTGAAAAAAAAACAACTTGAGCACAAAATGGACACCTACTACATGATACTGAAAGGTGCTTTTAATTGTCAGAACTTCTATTAGAACATCTACACATAGAGAAAAATCAGCCAAAAATCTGTTCAAGATCAGTAAGACCTCTTGATGATTTTGCTCCAACCTCCAATCTCTCAGAAGACTTTCTCCACACAGTAACTTACAGCAGATGAATTGAGATCTTGAAAACAGATGTGAAAACTTGAAAATGAATACCCATGAGTGTCTTTGAACATGAATAAATTACAAGGTTTTGCTTTGACTCTGAATTTCTTACTCTGCTTAGACGAGTTAAGTGTTTAGTGCTCCCTCAGTGTCAAGTGTGTTGCAAATCCTGGATTAAGTTTTATCACAAAAATAGCTCTTCTTTGGTTCTTGTGAAATCTGTTGAAATTTAGCCACCAGGTGTCAGTAAGACTTGCAAAACAAGAAGGTTTTACAAAGTCCAGTGATTTTGTTCATTCAGTCTCTAGGGGCAAATTAATACAGTCTTTGATTATATCTTGTTTTCATTCCAGGGTAAGAGATGCAATCTATTGACAGACCCATTGAGCACAGGCAGAATTTAGACCTTTTTTTTCCCCCTTCCATGACAAGGCCTTGCTTCACTACCCTTTCAGAACATGGGCTGGTTTTAATTTCCAAGCATTTAGTACCTCAAGATTCATAGTGACTGAGGTAGGTTATCCCTCCCAGAAGGAAAAGGCTGCTCTGGGGCAGGTGACAAGGAGGCAAGGTATCTTGCCTATTACATGTAAACTACCACGAACTGTCAATCAACCAGGAAGAAGTAGAAAAGGTAAGCACTCCCAGACTATTCATATGATTGCTAAAAGCAATATCCTGGGACAATTTTGAAACTTAAATGAAATCTTTTTTTTTTTTTTCACTAATCATCCAAACTTTCATATTGGTATTCTCACTTTTTATTATTATTGCTATTCTTGTTGTCTTTGTTGTCATTTGTTTTGTTTTCCTCTCTGCTATTGTTGCTTGTAAGACAAACAGAAATCCATTTGACCTTTGTATAAGCCGCCTGAGTACCTGAGTTTATTTTTCCTATTTCATATATATCTTGAATTAAAACTTGAAATTAAATCAGTCATAGCATATCAATGATATCATTATAAAAAATTATTCTATTACCTATTGTCTTGGGTAGAGATTTTACAAAATGTGCTAACTCTCACCTTCGTGATGACTATGTTCTGGTAAACTGCTTTAATTTCTATTTCACTCTGAGTTTCCTCAGAGGTGGATATTTCAAGCACTTGGTGTAGCCGGCTTATCCACTTCAAGTTGAGCAAGGTCACAAAGTCTGTTGATTCATATGGCAATTCCTGTGTCAAACACAAAATTCTACCTCATCTTTGAATCAAATCCAATAGAGCAAGATCGCAGCTGTCCCTGGTGTCTGTTGACAACAGAAGGCTGACCTAGTTTAACCAGTTCTCAGCGTTCCTTTGGAGAGCATTTAGTTTTTCAAGACTGCAAGAATAGAGCAAGTTTATTTTAGAAAATTTAAAAAATAAAGCAAACACCAAGATGAAAAAGAGATAGCAGTTATTAATATTTTGACCTACAACTCTCAAGACTTTGTTTTATCTTACTTGATTCAGTGTTTACAATATTTAAAAAGCAAAAGCAATAGGAACTATTCATTTTGTACCAGAAATTACCTATTTCTGAACAAACTGAAGGACTTTATAGACCTTCTCATCCCAAGATAATAAATGGTAAGTGACAATGGCCAGATTGTATTGTTCCTATGCCTCAGCGAGATGTAGTCCCTGACAGCTATTGCCAGACCTGTAACACTAATATGCATCATTTTTCCTGCTTCAAATACAACACATTTCTAGAAATTGAAGCAGGAAAGAATTAGCGTCTAAAAAGAGGTTTGGGGCAGAGAAAAGAGTTGAAACAACTTTGAATGCTCTCTAATCTAGGTCCAGTATTATAAGAGAGTGACATTTCCCTCTGGCCTCAAAAATGTCTGGGTGTGGGGGTGCGGGGGGATGACTGATGGTAGTACTGGTGTGTGAACAGAAACATATCAGTTTTTCTTGTGTGCACCTGCTGTTTTGCCTCAAGCCTTCGTCAGAGCTCTGGTTAGTGGACATTCTATTGATGTTTGCCAAATTAAAATAAAAAGTTCCAATGGTGTTAGATCTTTCCCTATCACCTTTTGTCGTGCATTGTTTTTCAGTGGGAATGCGAGAAGGGGTCAGTCAGGCATCCCTAACTTTCTGCTATTTAACTGAGAAGCTCTCATCACCATCACTATGGATGTCCTCATTCTGAGTCATTAGCGGGCACTTTTCCATGTAGGGTTTCTCAGTGTAAGTCAATCAGATGCATTTCTGGCGCCTATCACAGTGTCCAGGACAGAGTAGATACTGAAAAAATATGAAAAGAGTCAGTAAATTATTTTTTAGGAGATAGCAATCTGTTACCAGGTATTAATGATACAGAACAAATCATATTTTTCATTTGTCATGTTCCATCAGTTTAGTTGGGACATCTGGTAGATATAATCCAAGGCAGACGCTCTTAATATATATGAGCGGCAGGAGACATGCACACATCTGAATGATAAATACTGGACAGAATTATAAAAAGACAACATTGAACATGTAAATTATATATAACATAAATGCAGTTTTTCTTGGGGCAATGAAGACTAAAAGAACTAGTGTAGTTCAAGGTTTGATGTGAGTGGGTGAGTGGAACCCCAGTTAACAAAAAGTGATATTGTCAAGAAGGAAACCATACTTTCATAGCGTGTAGGAGAGAAATTGGATCACAAATTGAACTTTGGCTAGACTCGAACTGTGAAGTTGGAACATGACCTGAGAATATCACTAGATTTATCACTTCTGATGGTTTTCAGATTGCTTAGACGTCCAGGATGCCCTTTAAACTCTCCATCTGACTGACTGTCTGCGTCCTTTCCTACAGAGCACAGGACTCTGCTAGAGTGATCCCTGCATTTATCATGTTCAGATGTATCTATTTCAATGTGTTTTTCTGAAACTAGAGCAGAAAACCATGTGGCGATTGCAGCTGGTACCGAATGCAGTTCCTTACCTCATGATACAAGACAATCTTCAAGAGGACATTACTCAGACTCCCACGGACACAAAGAGAAAACATCCCTCAGGGAGAATCAGCTAGCTCACTGCTTGAATACCCAGTTGAAGATTTTTTCAAAGTGATATATAACTTCTAAAAAGCTCCACAAATACCCTAAAATATTAGACATAGCACACCAGCCACTTTCAAAAGAACTTGCAACTTACCAGGACATTTTGTTATTAAAAATACATAGATTTGAAACATTATTTAAGAAGGAAACAGTTTTTATATTAACATCTCCTTTGCCTATGGGCATGAATCCTTTCCATTTTAATGTGCATTTGCAACATTGGCTTCTAGAATATAATTGTGACTTACTCTTTTTTCATTCATTCCATAAATATTTACTGAGCAGCTCCACCTTTAAACAAGTCTACCTTACTCCATGGGAGTTACAAAAATGTTTAACACACAAAAATATATAGACCCTCCAGGAGCTTACAGGTCAGGACATAAAAAAAGAAAATCACACAATCTTTATATGATATATAGCAATTAGCTCTCTGAGAAAGGTGTAAATCCATCATTCTCAGTTGGACCAGAGAGCGTGGCAGAACCTTCTAAGGATTTTTCTTGTAAAATCATACATTAAATTACCTAAAATATAATGAATTGAAATCGAGACAAGAATTAATTGAAGTTGAGTACCAGCAAACATAACAGTGCCAGGTAGGGAGGCATATGCATTTATATTTAATGGCCAAAGTTACCTGATTGAAAACCTGTCATTCATGTTGATAAGAATGGCTGACTCAATCACCTGAGTGACTGATGTGGCATTCAATGAGGAGTATTGTTATTAAAACAACTGGAAAAAGAATCAGCTGTAAATAAACCAGTTAGTTAGCTGGGAATATACTCTGCCTCAAATTTATCTAGCAGGTAGGAATCTCTGTTTTATAGGTTTGTTTATTTTTTATAACTCAACTAAATTTCTGCCAATATGGCTGAAACAACATTATTTAAGTTATCAGCAACCCCTCACTTTCTCCAAGGTAGTGTTAAGTTTTAGGAAATCTTACATAGGATAAGGCTTTGAAGGGACGCCTTAGGTCCTCAATATCTTCTTTCTGTAAGGGTGAGATCCATTGTTTTATTTAGACCCATTTACCAATCCATATACATTGCCATGTAGGCATCTCTTATTCTTGTTTCTTATTCCTGTATTTCCTGTACTTCCACACCATGTTCACAGGCACAAGAATCATGCTGCTATTTCCATGCAAAGCTAAGGCACAGAAATCCCTGGAAGTCTGTCTGAGGGCTCGCCTTTTCTCTCTACTTCCATGGTGCTGTCTGGGAAGTAAGGTGCAAACTGTCTTTGTCTGGGAAGGAACCACTCATTTCTGTATCCTGTCCTCATCATGTCCTATCTCTCACCAGCCTCTTTTCCAAGGGAAAATTTTCATTTGACGTGAGCATGGAGATTCTCCTCTTCAATCTGTCTCTCTTAAATACTTATTACATACATAGTATCTCTCTATTTATTGTGGGAACTAGCATTTTGGAAGGCAATAGGCAGGATGAGTCTCTCTTCTGCCTTCTTTTATCTCCCTCATGAAGTGTTGACCAGAAAAAGGTTAGCTACTTGAAATAAGAGACAAAGCAAAATAAAAGGGGGAATATCCAAGAAAAAAAATCACAGTGGATAATCTTTCAAATATGTTTATTCTTACATTTATGTATATTTTGATCACCTCATGATATTTTGATCAAATAAAAATCAAATATATAATAAGCAAAACTATATAAGTGAAATAACTTAGAACTTGTATTCATTATTTTGACATCAATCTTTGAATGGACATTTAAGACACTGTTTCAAAGGGCTCAGGATGCAAAAACAAACTCCTTCTCTTTTTTTAGATGTTTATGACCTAGTTGGGAATGGCAACACACAAATAAGTGCACAAAAGTATTACAGATTATGAAAATATGTAGAAAATAGACTGTGGATAAAGGCCTAGGAGTGGTCAGTTCTATTTGGGTGGGGAAGGATTAGGCAAGTCTTCATAGATGTGACAAACCTTGAGCTGAGTAGTGAAAGATGGCCAGCTGTTCTCTGGCTGGTCAGAGCAGTGTGGGTCTTCCAGGAAGAGCAAGCAGGAACAGAAAAGTTGCAGAGGCATGGCATAACCAAATAGCATGCAGACTGGCACAAGGGAGCCTGACCAAAAAAGGGAAAGGTAATCAGTTTGACAAAATTATGACATGAGGTGAGCTATATTAGGAGAAAAATGGCTGAAGATGTATAATTTTGAAGGATACTGTGTGTCATTCCACAGGATTCTGTATGTCATTTTGAAAGACTGAGACTTTAGTCAAAAGGTGTTGAGGACCGTTGCGTGGTTAGAGGAGGGGACTTGATAAGATTGAACTTGATCTTAGGGATAGCATGTTTTCAACGGTGTAGGATGGATGTGAGGGGAGCTCAGATAGAAGCAGAAAGACAATTTTGGAAAATATTTCAGAAGCGTAGGCAAGCCATATTTAAAAGCAATCTGTAGCAGTGGCAAGAAAGCAGTGGCTTCACAGTGTTGTGAGGAGGCTGAATCAACAAGACCTTGAGTGCATGCACTGGCCAACTGTAGAGTAAAACCCCGGAATGACTCTAGATTTTTAGCTCGGGTTTCTGGTATATGGTCATACATTTCACAAAGATAAAAAATAAAAAAGCAGCAGTAGTTCTCTTTGGGGAGAAAATTAATCCACTGTATAAATGAAATCTAGATTAATAATTTTTGACCTTGTTAATGCTGAGAATGTTGACTTTTTTCATATCCTTACAATAAATGGAGGTTTAGAAAAGTTAAGGTTAGTGTATATAATACCAAACTAACCATACACACTTTTCTCAGTCATCTGTTGTGGATAATTTCAGTATTTTATGCTAAAATTCTAGGTTCCGATTGGAGGTTATATATCTGATCAGACTTCAACATCGAAAATCATTATTCTCTTGGCCAATAGTATACTACAAAATGAACATTTTGTGTAAGTTGGAGGGCAGGATTTTGACTCTTGCACACTTCTGCTTCCTTTAAAGATTTATTAGCTTTATAAGAGGCTTTCTTTCAGCTTGAGAATTGGCCTGTGTCATATTCTAGACTGTGTTCTTCACCTAATGTCCCATTAATAATAAACCAACAAAAACAACAAAACCTTTCATGAGAAGGCAGTAAAATCTTTAGAGGATTCAATTATGTTTATGCATATAATAGTACACTGCCCTTTGTGACATTTTTAAATCAACAAATTTCATCTTAACCCACCAACTAAACAGATGGTATTGACCAGTGGGAATCTTCTTAGTAAACGGAATAATTTTAAAAATCATGCATATGCAAAGTTGACAATGGCATTTATGAAAGACACTCTGACTCTGGACCTGTTAAAGGATGGAGTAGGGGATAGTGGTCCATGGAGTTAATGTCTTGCCCAGAGGCCATTCTCAGTTCCTTGCAGTGTGGACCTTTCCAATGGCTGGCTTATGTCATCAAAACCAGCAAGGCAAAGAGTCAATAAAGAGTGTCTCCTAGTAAGACAGAAGTTACAATCTTAGAAGCGACATCTCAGCCTTCTATACACCTTATTGTTGAAAAGCAAGCAACAGCCGTTGCCACGTTGAAGGGGAGGGGATTGCACAAGGGTGTGCGCCCGAAGAGGTAGAGATAACATGGGGTCATCTTAGAGTCTGTTTCCCACACTACTTAGATTTTCATTTTTTATTACAACATGTTGTGAATACTGCAAATATACAGAAGAGTAGAGGAAACATCAGTGATGCAGCTGAGAGCATAAACCTTGGAGCCAGGTAACCTGGGTTCACATCCCAGCTCTGCTCCTTACCAGCTGTGTGCTTGACTTTGGATTAGTTTGTTAATTTCTTTATGTCTCAATTTCTGTATTTCCTATAAAAAAGGAAAAAATAATCATCTTCACCTCTTAGGATTGTTGTCAGGACTAAGTGAGTTCAGATGTTTAAGCAGTAGGACAGTCTCACTAAACGTTTGGTATTATATTTTGTGGATAATATGGCAAAGCAGGTGTATTCCCCACCTGGCTAGACCTTGCGTCATCCGTACAAAGGCATGTTTGAGTCTGCAGAGAGAATGAATATCTAGAATCACTGCTTCACAGACAGAAGCTGGCTTACCGATCTGCCTCTACAAAGCAGGCTGGGCCTTGGCTTTCCTCATGGAGAACATGGTACGGAGAGACTTACACCCATCCTGAGAACTCTTAAGCCAAAACGAAGATGCAGAAGGGCTGAGTCACACATACTCTATTGCTCTTAGGTAAAGGGTTAAGAGTCCTCATACTTTGTTTCCCTCTGAGAAGCAGAAATTCCTGCCTTTTGGAGGAACCAAGAGGAACAAGAATCATGTGGTGTCTTCAACACCGCATTACTTACCATGATGGGTAAGGCACTCACAAATCTGGCTCCGTGCACTCTCCATCACCGCCTCAATCTCTCTCTTACCTCACTCACAGTCCCCAGCAGCTGACCTCTTTTCTGTTCCCCAAAGAAACCAGGAGCTTTTTTGCCTCAGGGACCTTGCGTACACTCTTTCTTCTGACTGAATACTTTCCCCACATTTGGTCTTAGCTTCAATGTTACCTCCTCAAGGAGGACTCTGCCGAGAGAAGTCTCAATCCTCCCACAAAGCTGTCTACCGCATAACTCTTTCTCCCTTAATTTCCTTATTTTGCTTTCTCCCTTTATTAGAATGCAAGCTCCATGAGTGCCAAAGTCTTCTGTACCTAGTTTCCTGCAGTACTGGCAACACCTAGCAGAGCCTCTGGTAATAAAGATTGTTGAATGAATGAATGAGACAGATGCAGAGATATGATTGTTGAACTGAACTACACCTTTACAAAGGAGGAGAAAACCTATTTTAGCCATTTTAAACTCTGAAGATTTTCAAATAGAATACACTAGATAAAATGGTCCCATGAAGGTAGAGTTAATTTTTTTCCCAAACAATGATCTAATGCTATATCTTATTCTTCATATAGAGAACATTTTAGTAAGTGGTAAGTTAATTAAATTAATAATTTTATTCAGGAGCTTAGAAATGATGATTTATCATTTCATATAACCAGTTCATATATTAAACAGGAGGCAGAATTTAACAATTAGCTGTTAATTATGTGCTAATTGGTTTTGAAATTTGACCTGATTATTTTCATCTGGAATATCTATTGGCGTACTGTTTTGCATGCCTGACATTGCGCTGCCAAAAAAAACCAGGTTTTCAATATCACAGGAAAATTCTCATAATACATATACTGTTAAATAAAAGGAAGAGTATACAAATTCTGCATACTCTGAACTCAACTTTTTTAGAAAGAAAATTTCTTTAGAAATATGACCAACTATTCAAAGTGGTTGTTTCTAGGTGGTGTTTGGATGGTATGTGCTTTTAATTTTATTCAATCTGATTTTATGTTTTTTAATTTTCAAATTATTTTTCCACCTCTTTGAAATCTTTCTACTTCAAATTATTTTTAATAAGGGAATTTTCTAATGCTACTATAAAAAGCTTCTTTGTGTCTAGACATCTTAATAGTTAAAAATCAATGAGCAGTTGAGACCAATGTGGATTGAAGTGTTAACGTCTTTTTAAAAAAATGAAAAAGGAAAATGAACCAAATGCATTCATTAAACCTCCAGGACAAGGACAAATGGACTAACAATGGTTAAACAAAGTTTGGACAATAATCTCCAGGAAGTGTTTCAAGCAGTGGGTGGTGCCTGTGTAAAACACACCCTGCCAAGAGGAGCCGCAGAGCCGTCCCCTGGTGCCCCTTCAGAAGAACAGAAAGAGCACTTAACAGGAGAGACCCTGAGGACTATTATATTACTGGCTAAACTCGCTACTGTAGGCAGGTGGGAAGCTGGCCAGGCCTCTGCTGTCTCAGGTGCTGGATGTAGCTGCCCTGAGACAATGACACATTTTCTGGAGCATGGGCAGGCTAAGTTCACAGGATTTGGTGGATACATTTTTTTTTTTAGATTTGTCCATTCCAGAGACTTAGTCCCATACAATAATTCAAAAGTACTTCTGAGCCTTCATATTTGCTGATTAATTTTCTAAGATGTAACACATGGAAAGGAAAAAGCCCATCTTTTTTACAGTTCATTCATTTTACATTTCTTTCTCTGTCCTACCCCTTCTCTATTAACACAAAGACTCCTTCTAATTTATATAGTTGTAAAAACCAGCAGGCTTCTCTCTTAATCAGTGTTGTCTAGGTTCACTGCCGGAGGGCCTAGGTCATCAGTAATAAAGGTCATTAGTTGACGTTTCCAACATACAGAGGCTGTCAAATGATCCCCTCCTTTAATCTCCCCGTGATGAGAAACAGGCCCAAGCTTGTAGTATTCAGTAATTTTATTTTCTTGTTGTGGGAGAGGTAAAAGGCTACCTCTTGGAAACAAAAGCTTTTTAAAACTAATAGCTGCTTCACAGTAGACTTGAAGGAATAACAGACTACATAAAGGCACTCAAAGCCGAAACAAGGGAGCCAATGCAAGGAATTGGTGTCTGCTGCACCCCAGGTTTCTTCCAGGAGCTGGATTAAACGTGAAGAGAATCACCCCATCCAGCGGTAGGCAGCCCTAACTCGCCGGCCCTCGCTACCTCACATCTTAGCACACTGTCTGATTTCCAGCCTTCTAATTGAAAAGACACTTTGTAGTAAAAAGCTCAGTTTGAGTCACTTTGAAATCAGGATCCTCAGGTTTGCTTTCCGGCAAACGTTTCTGAGAGATCACTGAGTTTATTAAACAGTTCTGCGTTCGGAAGCTTCTCATGTTGGAACAGGCGTAGTCCAGACTCCTTGGCAGAGGAAAAATAGCAGTCAACTCCCCAAGGACTCCTCAGACAGAGGCTAGTGCTGGTCTCCCTCCATGGACCTGTATCTTTGCAACCTCCATGCTAAGTATTCAGGGAGCACCTGTGTAAATATCCAAGGTGGCAGATTATAATTATGTAATTATCATCAGTCACAGAACAGAATTAATTTTAGTGTTTTTCATCTTATTTCCTCCATGCACCCAAAGGAAGAATGGAAACTTATAAAGTATTAGAAATATTGTAAAGGAGGAAAAATAGTTCTATTTGAGTAGAATTTAAATAATCTTCAGGGAAATAAAATATTCATGAAGTCTGGACACCTAAAAAAATTTTTCACAATTCATTTCCAAATGTTGAAAATAAGATTAATGAATATAATTATAGGTTTGTTTCTCTATTCTTCTAATACTTTTCTCAGCATTGTGTTATGCAATGAGTATTGTCATATAATAATTGTCCTAAGAAAATGATTTTTAATGAAAAGTTCTTGTTTTAATAGTTATCTTTCAATACAGAACAATTGCCTCTTTCATTTTTTAAAGTTCCTTGAGACAGGCAATACATGAGCTAGTTAAAAAGAAAATGGCAAACTTACAGGATTTAAAGCTCAATCTAATAAAAAGCCTAATCAGTTTCATCATAGGTGACCACTTTGATCAATACTGATGATTTATCTCCACTGAATTAGCTAGTCTTGGAAATCTGCTTCTACTCTGTATGGTCAGCATTTGTTTGCATTGTCAGGGCCTCCGGAACTCACAACTGAGGCAGAGAATTCCAGAGTCACCTGCTTATTGATACCGTCTTTTAATGAAGAGGATTTGTGAAAACAGGAAATGAAGAGAAAATACGATGTTGAGCTTCTGCATGCTGGGCACTTTTCCAGCTTTATCTCTTTTAATCCCAACAAGAATTTTACCCTGTGGGGTACTCATCATTATTTCCATTTTACAAATAAAGATGGTGAGACTAGGGAAGCTGTGACTTCCCCAGGGTCATACATCTGGATAGGGTAGGAGACAGATGTCAAGTTCACAGGTGACTGACTCTGAAGCTCATGCTCTTTCTTCTGTTCGATATGGGCAAAAGTTTTTTTGCAAAGATACATCTATTGCATTCATTCTCCCCCCTACCGCCCCATTCAGAAACTTACATTGCCTGTTTATTTTTCCAACTAGTTCTATATTATGATCTTAATTCCAGTAATTAAGTATATATTGACTTTCCTTCAATACAAGTTTTCCCTTTGTCCTACTTTACTTTTTCCAATTTATTTCCTCTTTTTTTCTTCTTCCTTTGTGCTATTTCTTCCCTCTCCTTCTTATTCTTTTCCTTTAGAAAAGCAGTTGGCGGGAAGGAGGGAAGAAAGCAGAAAACAAAAATCCTGAGTGAAGAAAGAAAACGCTAATTAGGAAGTAATTCTGGGAGATCAGCCAACAGGATGGTACATGTCTAGGCCAATGACCACTCATAGATGTAATCATTCATTCAACTCGTATTGAGTTCCTAGTACGTGTCTTCCATTGTGCAGGTTACATGCCTTAACATCAAGAAACTAGAGTTTAATGAAACTAGGTTTAAAAATGAAAAAGGTAATGACAAAAAGGGTGATGTGGCCAAGGTTCTGAGGAGAGACATCGGTGGGGCCCCTAACTAAACTGGCTGCCAAAGGTAGTGGGAAAACACCAGCTCTATAAAGAGTTGAAGCTTCAAATAAGTCCCAGAGTCCAGAATGAAATATTTGAGTCCAGAGTCCACAATGTAAGGAAAAAGATATCTGTGGTTCTAGCCTAAAATGTTGGCAGCAACTAAAGATTGTGATTTGTGAAGGTCAGGGTCTGGAGAAAAAGTGCTTGAAACATAATGGAGCCGCCTTTGGGTTCTGTATTCTTCGCCAGAAGGGCAGGCTTGGAATAAAGAGGCTGAAACACATTTCACTGCTAACTGCCCCTTGTCAGCCCAAAGCTGCACTCTTAAGTTGTGGATCATGCTTTAACATGGACAGACAGAGTAAAACAGCTCTATTCTGCATTTACCTAGCTCTTTGTATTGACTCTTCAGTCTTTTTGGATGTCTTGCTAGGTGACTGAACTATGTAACCATTAATCATGGGGCAGTCACTATGACTCCTCTGTCTGACAGGTTAGAAAACTATGAAACGGACAGATACCTTTATCAAAAAGTGATCACAGTAAGCAAATTATCTAATACACATTTGAAATCAGATATTTTTCTCTAAATAGAATTTATAACTATAGAGTTTCCATTACTTATGGCATTGCATTTAAAATTTTATAAACAACAAAATAAAAATAAAAAGAAAGTAAATCAAACGTATTTTTATCCTGTATCTGAGAATCACTGAAAATAATGGTTTGGAAAGCACTGAGTAATTTTTTAAAATATTTTATGTCACTGCTACTCCTCCAGAATTACTGTTTATGGGTCTACTAAAAAAACTGAAGACAGAACTGACCTTAGTGTAGGCTTTCCTCCTGAAAGTGATTTGGGAGATAAGGCACTAAGACCTGGCCCAACTTAATAACTGTAGTCAATAACAATTGGCTACTGTGTTTATGCAAAAAAAGAAAAAAAATCAGTGTTAAGCCCAGTTTCTCTCTCTAATGCTAGTGGATACAGAAAATGTATACCTTCTATAGCAGAATAGAAAATACTTTTCAGCATTCTGTGCCGTATTTCTTTGTTTTTCTTCTCCTTTTCCTCCCCCTTGTTTCTTCCTTCTTCTCTTCCTTCTCCTTCTTCAGTTTCAAACTGGATATCTGCCTATTAGATACTATATGTTGAGAGGGCTTCACAAAAGTTTTGCTTTAATCTATTTGACCTCTCGTCCTTCTACTCCAGTTAAAATTTTTAGGAGCCCATAAATCCTGCATACAGAATTTCTTATTCAAAATTAATTTACAATGGAAAAGTTGGCATTTTCACTTTACAAATTAAAGTTCAAATTTGTCCCAAAATAATCTTGTACAGATGACGCAGACTGAGCGAACTAAGGAGTGATGTTGATTCTGGTTCGTTTCCATCTTAGAGCCACAGATGCCTCATCCTAAAGTCTTGTTTGGCTAAACTGATTGCTGGTCTCAGGGGCACAAATTCTCAGCAGGAGGTGGCCATAATGAGAGAAGTCCTTGACAATATCTGAAGTGGCCGCAGCAACTAGAATACCAGAGCTAGAAAGAATGGAAAAATAAAGAAATCCCTCTGAAAATGTTTAGTTTGTATGAGGTGCTAAACTAATAACTTTGAGTAAGGAAATTGACCCAAACAATGCTATCAGCAGTTATTAAAAAGGATGTCTCTGCTTAGACTTTTATGCCTAATAAGCAAAAGATAGTTTGGACAGTTATACACTAATTAATAGGTTACTTTTTAATTATGAAGTCATTGTTTATAAGTATTTACATCTGATCTGCTTTTGAACTCTCATGTAGATATACAGAAAAATAGGCAAATATAAATCAGGACCTCTGAGTTCTACACCAGGAGGCACCATTTACAGAGAATAGAATGGGGATGATGATTCTGGAATTGTACAACACGGTAGCCTTCTTGAACATTTAGAGATTTATAGATTTTCTTGAATATTTACAGTAGCTTTTTGCTATATACATATCAATCTCCAGCATGGAAAATCTAGAAAAGAGTTAACTTTAAAAAATACTATTCTATTACTAGACAATCAGGATGCTGATTATATGGAACTGATAAAACAGATTTCTGGTTATCTGGAACCATTTAAAATAACCAAGAATTTATATGAGACTTTCCATAGATTTAGAAACAATGTTTGATATAATTTAACATCCATTATGGCTGAAAACTCTTGATAAAGTAGAATTGGATGTAAAGTTCCTTAAACATGTAAGTATATATATTTATGATGCCTAATATGTACCTCAAAGTTAACATGTTAAAACATAAGCTCCTCATCTTCTCCCCAAAATCTTGGTTACTACCTTCTCCATCTTTGTTAAGGAAACTCCATCCTTTCAGTTTTTCAGATAAAAATACTTGGAGTCACCCTTGACACTAAGAAAATCCTGTTAACAAGTTCTTCTTTTCAATTATTAGTTCAGAATCTGACTATTTCTTGCCACCTCCATTACTACAAGTTTGTTACTAGTCCTCAAAAAGGATGAGGCAGCTCTATCAGTAATATTATGGAATGATCGGTATGATAAATTAAGTGGAATAATCAAGTTGGGTTTCATAATTTCTCACTATATACAGTAATTTCTGGTGTTTATATATGCATTTATTTTGCTTGTGTAGATGATAAGTAAGAAAGAATATCTTTGGAGACTGATGGAGAAACTGGTTGGTATAATGGGTTGCTTGAGGAAAAAGTGGAGGAGAGATTTTTCTTTTGGCTGTATAACTTTTGGTACTTTCTGAATTTTATACCAAATGAATGTATTACCAACTTTTAAAAATTAAATTTTAGAAGACTACAATTATCCAAGAAAACATTTCATTTATTTTTTCTCTCAGACGTTACTTAACTATATGGTACTTAGAAAGATAAATATCTTATGATATAGTTCCACTTTTCACAATAAAATAGGTGAAAAATCAATTGAATATTATGTGCTATAGATAAAATTGCACTATGATCATTTTATAATCCTATCTTATGTAGGGGAATGTAGTTAGAAAGTGGAGAGAAATCACTTAGGCCATTATGAGGTCTCTTATCTAGTGAAAACTAGATGAAATTAAGAAAATGGAATGTATGTTTTGTGCATGAAAGAAAAAAATCATAAAATCCATTATATTAATAATGGGTCAAATGATCTTTCAGGAAAAAATGATAGAAATCATGTCTCTGGAGACAACTGTAACCAAAACGGACAAAGTACTAGAAATATTCTCTAGGGAGGGAATAATCCTGCTATCAGCAGGGAAAATGCATGACTTCAGAGAATGGTTTCTTTCTTCTTCCTCAATGATCCAGTGCTAGGATCATGAAGAGTAATTAACTCTAAACCAACAGGGAAGTTGGATGTAAAGAACCATACCTAAAATGCTGGGTAATTAAAGTGAATGAACAGGAAGCATGCGCTGGGGACATAAAGCGTGCTAGTCCAGCAGAGCCATTAACCACTGCATTAGAGCCCCTAAATCATTCGCACTTTCTACCTTCACTCACTTAGGTCAAACTGGATCTTTCACTAAAGGAGCCAAATGAGCTTAATGTTTCAGCTAGTGGACGCCAATGGCAAAGAGACCTTAAAATGCACTTCAAGGAAGATGTATGAACAAGGAGGCATATGCTTTTCTCCATTAGTGTAACATGTTGAAATATCATTTAATTTATCTCTGAAAGCGTTTTTTTTTTTATTGTAATGGATACAGCTCATCATTTAACTCAGTTCACTAAACATCATACACTAGCATTTTATTATAGTTTTAGGAAGAGAAAGGGGAGGGTTTTCGGGGGTGATTCACTGACATTTCTGAAAAGTAGTATCGCTACTTCAGAATTCTTACAATGTTAAGTACAGGTTTGAATGTGTAACGTAGGGACTGAAATTAAGGTTTTCTGTTGCTATTTTAATGGCATATTGTACAAAAAATACTTACAGAATCCAGATAGAACATTTTGAAATTTCGAGGAAGAGATAGAAAGTATAATCGATGCTACCACTGAACTCCAAAGGGAGGCAACGAAAATGGAATAAAATTCCACTAAATACTACCGTAATACTTCTAAGGACTCTATGACTATCTGAGCTACATATAAGTTAGGGCCATTATTTCATGCCACAGATTATCTGCATTAGAAAAATCAAGTATCTAGATATTATAATTTCTATTCTGTGGGTTTCATACAGAAGAAAAACATTTATTGTGAGTTCAATTTCTCAGTTGTCTTTTTTATATTTTAATGACACGATAATATAGATACTATGGTATCTTTTGGTCAGAAACAAGAAGTTTTGAGGCATAGATGAAATAACTGACATAATTTAGAGTGAAATGAGGGGATTGAGTAGTTATATCGTGAATCTAGAAGACAAAATGAACATCTGTATACATCGCTATAGTAATACACAAACATGGCAGTTATCAGGTAGCAATGAACTATTTTTGGAATGTAGTTTACTGTAGAAATAAGAACAACTGGAATTAGATTCAGAAAGTCATGCTAATATCATTTTCTTACTTTGGAATTGAGCAAGTTATTAAACATCTCTGAACTTCTATTTACTTATTAGGAAATTAGGATTAATATTAGGAATAATAATTCCTACATGATAGGGATATTATGGATATCAAATTAAGTAATGGGCAGCCTGTGACTTAAAATAAATGCTCAATAAATTATAGTCATCATTCTGTGCAAATTTTGCTATGTTAAGCATTTCTTGCAAACGTAATTGTTAATGCGTTTTGTTTCTTTTGACAGCTAGTGACCTAACTATAGCTATTAATCAGGTGTTAGCCTGGTAACGTGTAAGTATGGGATAGGCTTCCCTTCAAAAGAGTGAATGGTCATTAAGCTGAATAAGAAACAGATCTGGCTCTCACTTGATTGTAAGTTCGGTCCGCTTTTTTCTATCATGCTTTTTCCAGAGTTTTCCAGTTCAGCCTTGTAGATTCTGCCTCACCAGCCACCCAGAGCCAGTTAGGCTTTCCCCCGGGGCAGTGTCACATGATGGCTGGAAAAGAGACTGCGCAGCATTCTGACTGCGAATCCCATTGCTGCCTCTTTCATCTTTGAGTAAGTGACTTCTCTGCAGCTTCGTTTTCATTACTCTAAAGTAAGGTTAAGAATAGCACCAAACTCCAAGCTTGATTTGAGGATTGAATGAATTGCTGCATGTGAAAATAACTCAGAAAGGGCCCATCACATAAAAACTGTTTGACAATGTTAGCTATCATTCTTAGCAACTGCTAGGCATCTCATTTTTCTCGATTATTGAAAAGTGAATCTGGAAATCTAAAAGAATCACATTCTTTCCTGAAACCTACGTTCAAGTTATGAAGTGACATTTGTGTGATTCAGGAATGGATTTGATCCTTATTAATACAATTAAACCCATTTTACTTTAAAACTAGTTAGTAGCAGTCTTACCTAACCTTGGCTCTGGCTGCACATTCTCTCTATTTGGCTTAGAGTTTTATGGAGTTTGTTTTCAAACCTATTGACCATATTTTGCCCTCATTACTTTCCATTTGCAAAATAGATGGTGAACTGAATTACAATTTCTTTTTTGTTTCAATAAACTGAATATACAGAAACACTCTTGCATACTTTATATATCTCAAAAGTTGACTGTTAAGACAAAACAACCAAGATATAACAGTTAAGATATAAGGGATCACAATATCTTATATCTTAAGATACAAGCTATTTAGTTTACTTGTCTTTTTCGAATTGGTGTAACCAAGTCATTTTTAACTGTTTGCCATTACATTACATTTGAGTAACTACTTTCTCAATTGGAGAAATGAAATAATTATCCATTTAATCACAGATTAATGGATAGTATGTTTTAAACTAATTTTGGTTGCTTAATTATTATTTTTTTCTCTACACACCCTTGTTTATATGATAATTGTATAATTATTGTCTTACTTTGCTTATACATAAATTGTCCCAAAATTCTAGACAAATTAAAACAAAGTTTACCCCCATCTTGTATGAATATATTAAATATACATATATTTAAAATCAAAGTAAAGTAAAATAGAATTAGTTTAAGAAATGCACGTTTACGTGCAAAATAATGTTATATGAAAAAATAAATACAGTTTAAAACAGGACTGGAAAGCCCACATAAAACAAATGACTGCTTCAATGTATTTTGTCCAAAGTTTGATATAAATTCTTCTAAATTCATTAGAGAAAATTATATGACAAACAAAACTTACTAGACGTTATGGCTAAACAGGTAAAACACTCCCTTATCTTTTCTTTGGTCAGGCCTGATTGACTACACAGGACTGGAAATAATGAGGATGGGCTCACTTGATTATGATTACATATATGTATACATTACATTATGTATATGATTTTCACATATACATTACATTATGTATATGATTTTCACATATACATATGATTATGTATGTATTTATATTATACATTATACATATTATATTATACATATGGTTATTTATGTATTTAAATATTATTTTCATTATCCTTCCTACTCTTTGCCTCTCACTAAAACATACTCCATTTTCAGAATGTGGAAATCTATTTTACTAGAACAAATGAAACTAAGTTTATAGATCTAGGCTTATGTTAACAGAACATAGGAACAACTGGATACACATTTTAAACCAGATATAATATTAGCCTCTGGTTATTTCTGGATTGTAGTCTTATAGGTGATTCTTATTTTACTTTTTTCTTTTTATTGATTAGTATTCATATTCTACAGTAAATAAAATATAAATATATATTTCTTGTACAATACAGTAATTTTTCAAACCAAATTATATATGGCTGTTTTGTAAAAAAGTGTCACAAATTTTGAAAATCAAATCAAATTATTTTAATTATCACTTGATACAGTTGTCCACTATAATCTTAAACAAGATTACCACATACTAGCCATCTACCCCATTTAAATATAAATTCAAAATTTACTCAGTGATCATCCACATCATACATTACTCTACACTCTTTAGGTATGCCATTTGGGAACATTTAGTATTTGAAAAATATAGCTTACTAGGAAGAAACCTCAAGCCTTGAGAGATTGGCTCTGAGAAGGAGCTCCCAAATTCTTCTTGCTTTGCATATTGCTTCCTACATTCAGGTAAACGTATCCAACTTGTTCCTTTTAGGACTCCTACCCTGAGCCTGTAGGGTGCAGGACCCTGAAGGAGGATTTGGATGAAAAGGAGCCTGAGATCCAAAGGACTTGCAATCTCCTAAATTAACAGAGGAAACAAGTAAGACAGCAGTGAAAGGATCATATCCTGCTTTCATAGTTTCTGGTATATTCATACTTGCAGGGACTCCTTCTGCAATGGTTCTGATTACGGTGCATTCAATCTGCCCCAAATAAAACAATTCTGAAATTTGCTGCACACGTCTTTTGGAGAAGAGCCACTAGGAGGAGCTAACTTCGGTCTAGTTTCAGAACCTAGATTTTGTTTCTACCTCAATTGCTACTATGCCTCTTCCATCAAGGCTTAACGCATCTTGCCCTTAAATTCTACCTCATTTTCATACCCGCAACCATAACTTGGAGAATTGGATGCTCCATCCATATGAACAATGTTCTAAGCCAATAACCTTGCCTGGTTCCCTGTCTCTGGGTGTGTAACCATATTCCTTGATCAGCCTCCTCCTCCCAATAAGTTCCGGGTACCAGACTGAAACCCCAGCTCCCAGTATAGCTGCAGTCACAACCAGGGAATAAAAGCAGATATTTTTACACAGATAGTAGCAGTTATATATATACAAACCTCGTTTTGAAATAAGATTTATTAGAACAGTTACCAGTTGCATGTAGTTATCCATTCTCCCGCCGTATCATATTAAAGTGTTACATTATTTTCCCAAATGTTTGTGCACTACATTGTAAACAGCAGTTTAATGAACTTTCATAAAGGAAACAAAATTCTTCCTTCAGGCCAGTAGAACCCTGTCTAGTGTGCATATAATTAGCCATGTGTATTTTCAGAATCCTATTGCATTCTAAGTGAGAATTCATTTCTCTCTCTTTCTCTCTCCCTCTCTTTCTCTTAAAACAGGAAACTGGTATTCCAGGAAAATACACTTATCTTTAAGATTCCCAAGTCACCTTTAACTAATTTTGCACAGGTCAAAATATAGCTTGCATTCTAGCTTAATAAAAGAGGAAAGAATTTTCTTTCCTTTCCATTCTCACGTAATTTACCTTGAGTGAGAGCGTTGTCTTCAGCACATCTGGTACAAGACAGAACAATGAGGTGTTTATAACAAAATGATGTTGCATAATGAAGCGCTTCTGGTTGATGACAAGTGAGTCTCAAAAGAGATTAGAGCTGGAATTTGTATTTGTTTCTGAAGATAAACACCTGTAACAGTCATTTCTCCCTATGGTAGGTATCTTTATAAAATTAACAGTAATTTAGATTTATATTTGAGGATTAATCCATATTAAATTTGAGCCAAGCAAATTTTAAATAAGTAATAATTCTTTTTCTCTAGGTCAAAAACAAGTAACATGAGGGTATAAGCCTGTCTTTACAAATGAAAGGCAAGTGTTAGAAAAGTGACAGCCATTTCTTTGGCTAACAAGTTTCTCTTTGAACATGCAAATGCATATAAGGAAAGGAGACAGGTGGCCAGTGGTTATTTGTCATTAACATCTTATTGTGTTTTTGTTCAATCAACTACTTCCTTCTGATCACCTAACTAAGGTGAGGAGGAAGAAAACTCATGACATATTTTTTACAAAAATATTGCTCTCTGATTTGACACTAAATGTATAAATACATACTTATTCCCTCCCTACATTGAAACATTCTTGACCTCTGATTACTGTAAGAGATGAATATTTAAGCTATTCCTAAATAGTTACTTGGCAAGTAAAAACTCATAGTGATACCTGCTGAATTTGATAAATTATAGTAATTCAATAGAAACAATTCATTATGGAGCTTTCACTTGACTACACAACTCCACCTGTGATCACGGACAAGCAACAGAGTGTGGCGGTCAGAAGCACTGGCTCTATAGCCCTTCCGCCTGTATTGAAAGCCAGTCTCATTCAATTCTTAGCTCTGCGACCCAGACCCAATGTGGTTGCTTAACTTCTCTGAGTCTCGGTTCCCTCATTTCTAAAAGAGGGACACTGATAGTTCCCACTTAATAGGACTGTGACCGGATTCAGTTCCTCTGTACACCCACAGTCCTCAGAACAATGCCCAGCTCAAAACACAGTAGTTATGATTACCATCTCAGAGGCAGCATACAGGAAAATGTAGTGAAAAGTTATATTTTTACCATAACTAAACTAAATTGGCAAGTGAGGACAATTGGGACTTAACCTTGAAAGTGCTACCAGGTATGTAAAGTACCTAGGTGTTATGGGTTCAATGTTTGTGTCTCCCTAAAATTCATGTATTGAAACCCTAACTCCCAATGTGATGGTATTGGGAAGAGGGGCCTCTGGGAAGTGATTAGGTCACAGGGTGGAGCCCTCATGAATGGGATTAGTGACCTTATGAAAAAAGAGCCCAGAGAGCTCTCTGGCCCCTTCCACCAGGGGAACAAACAGAAAGAAGACAGCCATCCAACAAGGAGGAAGTGGGCTCTCACCAGACACCAAATCTGCAGGAAACTTGATCTCAGAATTCCCAACTTCCAGAATTGTGAGAAATAAACCTCTGTTTTTAATAAGCTGCCAAGTGTATGGCAGTCTTTTATAGCAACCTGAACAGACCAAGACACCAGGTCTAGACTATCACTTAAGATTCAATGCAAACATCTGCTTTGTAGTTTGCAAAACACTTTTAAAAGCATTATCTGTTTTAATTCTGTTATCTGTTAAGTTATTTTCATAATGATCCATCTTTTAAGGAAGGGAACAGGCCTAATAAGCAACTAATTATGTTATACTGAAAGAAGTAACTACAATACTAGGAAAATAAGTAAAGTGCTCACATCATCTTGGAATTTATAATAGACATAGAAATGAATTTGTAGTCAGATACACAGTTTGGCCTTTGGGACAACTGATCTCAAAAACTTCAAGAAAGAATAGGCATGTTCTCAGAGCTCAATATGTAACCACACCACGAGCCCACCGATTAATTAAGAGTTGTTTTTCAGGAACTGAGTGTCCATCCCTTGTCCAGTTGAGGCCGGTTGAGGGTTGAGACCACCAACCCATCAAAGGGGCCTGCTTGAATGCCTGATAAGCAACCTTTTGACATCAGGGGCAGAAAACTCCACCCCCAGATCATGCTAATGGCATCATTTTGTGAACACGCATCCTATGAAGATCCATGAAGCTTGACCACGCTAGAGCAGATCATCAATTACTTCACTCATCCTCACCTCCAATCACCTATTTCCACACTTCACACCACCCTGCCCCTTTGCCCCAAGGCCTGGATTGAGGCGACAGATTTGAGAGAGTTGCCTCTTGTCTTCTTGCTGGCCGCCCTCACAATAAAGCCTTTTCTTTTCTCAAAAGCTGTTGGTGTAATAATTGTTTTTATTTTTTATGTGCATCAGGCAGAGACCTCCTTTACTTATGGTAACAGACACTCTTAAAGGAGATGTCCCAGGAAAACTGTGAGGCAATATGAAAAGTAAATTCTTATAACACGATTTTAAATAATTCCAAAGTTAAAGAAATATGGAAAAATTTCTCAAATTATGATCCATTTACTATATGCAAGAAATTATGAAGACTCATCAATAAAAATGTGGATTCTAGAGCCCCGCTCAAGTCTGGCTGAGTCAGATTATCTGGAGCTGGGCTCTAACATACTTTCTTAACAGCTTACTAGCTATATTTATGCATGCTAAACTTTGAAAATGTGAAGAACTTTGTCTAAGTAATACAAAAATGAACTGGTGAGAGGCAAAAAAAGAAACACTTAACTTTGCCCAAACTTTTCCAACAAATGATTTTCAAGGTAAAAGGATAAACAAAACTTAGTTAAGAAAAAAATTGAGCTTCATAAGTGAGTTAGTAAATAGTAACTGATTAATTAAATAAGTTCAAATTTCTTGCCCAGATAAGTTACATTCAAGAAACAAGAAAAAACTTGAAGTTTTTATTCCAGACCCACTTTTGGTGATAACTGAATTATAAATAATTTAAAAAGGGGTAGAAGAAAGTTATCTACACTTTTTCTCACTTTGTTTCTTCCTCCCTTCCTTCCTCCCTTCTTTCTTTCATGTGGAAGCTTGATCTCTAAAAATATAGACAAGAGATCTTGGCAGAAAACTCAACAAAATTAAACAAAATCATTTTAGGACTTAGAAAGGAACATATTGGTAGCTACGACCTTGCCTCTGTTCACTGAGAATAAAAAAGATAGCTTTGTTTTTCCTGACTTTTCCCTTGTTTTGACAGAATTGTTTGACTGGGATAGTAAGTGAGGGCCACAGACATATGGATGTGAAAGGCTGCTGAAAATGTTCCTCATTGTGTTTTTGCAGGAACTGGCTTAATTGAATTTTAAGTAAGAATGACTTAGTGATTTTAATTGACTATATGCTCATATTGAGACAACAGTGAGCTATGTCTGCAAACAGAGATAAACTATTTTAGGCTGAATTAGTAGAAGTACAATATCTCAAGCAAGGGAGGTGAAAGTTCTTGGCCATATCTTGATTTCTATGTTTGTTATAGGGCCACAGTTTAATATGAACGTGAGGGAAAAAAAGCTGGGGAAGGACAGAAAATCAGAAAGAGCTAGTTAGCCTCAGAGCTCTCTCACATGAGGGGAAGCAGAGGGAGCTGGAGATGCTTAGGGAGCTGGAGGAAAAGAAATACGAAAGGTAGTTTTACTGTTTTCCAAAGTGTAAAGACCATCCTCTGAAAGATTCTGTGTCGCTCTACAGGGGAAAGCCAAGGCAGTGTGTGGAAGCATGGGGGAGTGGTCAGCTCAAACTAAGGAATTTTTTTCTTTTTTAAGAAATGACAGCTTTTTATAAAATATAAAGAAAGATTCTTAAGTTCTAAAATTAACACAAAACTGGATGACGATCTGTTGAAAGTGATATAGAGGTCATTTCTTCATTGAGGGGTAAATTGGGCCAACTGACCTTCTAATTCTAAATTTTCATGATGGTCTCTAATTTATCCAGAAGATAGGTGGGACTTGAACCCCAAGTGATATCATTCTAGTCTATGTTAGTGTAATCTTCACTACTTGGGACCCCGTGATAGCTCAAAATTAATGGTGGACTAAGCCTTTAAAAAGTAGGGTGTGAAACTGACTTTTCCTTTCTTGATGTTGGGATTATGAAATATTTGAAAGGGAGTAAGTTTTCTCTCACTAATATTGGATAGAAACACGCTTTTCTCTCATGAGATTTATAAAGGCTGGAAATGCTAACTTAAAAAACATTGTGTTTTGTGTTTAATTTGTGGTTTGTTTTTTTTCCCCTAAATTTAAAAGTACTGTCTATTTTATTAAATATAACCACGCATGTAGTTTTGGTATTGCATGTCATTTCCAGCTGTGCTGTGAAAATCATACCAGGGTGAAAATCTTTTAGGTTAATTTTTGAGATATACCAACTTTTTTAAGTGTAAAATGCTTTGAGACCATGATCTGTGTCAAAATAGTTACAAATAAATAAAAATACTAAAAGCTGCTATAATGCAATCTACTGAGCCTAGTGAGACTCTATTCAACAAGAGTTTCAGTTACACTATACAGCTACAGGGGATCATCGCCAAACACAAAAACAGCAACAACAAAACGCTTCCTAGCAGCTCAGCGTTCTTATGACAGCAGACGTTAGTTCACTGATGTTACTCTCTAATTACCATGTAGAACGGATCAATCACCAGAGTGGCTGGGGTTCCAGATTATTTTAAATTAATCTACAGATACCTTTCAGTTTTTTAATGACCTTGAATTTCACTAAAGAAGTTACTATTTTGTGGTTTTCATTTGAGAAGTCAACATTTATACTATATCTGTTACATTTATTGAATGGAAATAAAGTCACTTTTTCTTATTTAATGAAGAATCATATAAGGATAAAATACTATAACAGATGCCACATTTATTTATAAAAATCACTAACTGGAAGCTAATTATTTTCTCCATGATTCATCAGTATTATTTTCAGATTTTTAATGTTATACTATCAATCTCTTCAGAATCTGCTTGTATCAACTTGGCTAAAAGAAGGTTTCAAAGTTTACAGAATTCTTTTAAATTATTTTAATACCATGTTGTCAAATAAATTAAACTCACCTCAATTCACCTTTAAAAAGAAACCACTAGTAATCCTTTCTACTCATCACTGAGCCTGTATTTGGCATTCTATGAACCATGCTGTCCATGAGCATGCACAGTTAGGAAGTAGTATAACTCAGGGACTGGACACAATTGAAATATGAAGCCATTAAGAAAATAATAATTAAATAGAACACCTGGTCATTTGTGGGCCACTGTGCAGGAAATTGCTGGTTACTACTCAGTATCCTTGCTCTCCTTACTCACCTTCTTTCTAGGAAGAGAAACTCCCCAGCCCCACCCCCATTTTATTCAAGTGGCCCTGTAGCACAGCTGAAAGACACGTTCACAGCCTCCTACTTTACTAGTTGTGGTCACGTGTAGAAGTTCTGGCTGGTGAGGTACAGAGACAAGCTATTGGAGGGGCTTCTGGAGAGGTTCCTTAATGGAGTTAACTTAGCTGGGAGGAGCCTTTTCCTCCCCTTCACCCTTCTTCCTGCTGCAACATGTATGGGGAATTTGGAGCTCTGCTACCATCTTCTCACTCTGTGGACAGGCATAGAAGGATGTGTGGTAGAAAAATAGAAAGGGCCTGGGTTCTGAATGACATTATGAAGTCACCTCACCAATCGGGTAACACCTGCTGCTGAACTTGTTCTTTTGTGAGAAGAGAAACACTAGTTCACTGTAGCTACTAGAGGCTGGTCTTAGTTATGAGCAACCAAACACGACACCTGACTGACAGAGACACCCAGTAACATAACACGGAGTTGGCTACAATTTTCATGTCTGAGACCATAGTGCCAAAAATCTTTGGGGGAGGGTGTGAGTGTAATAAAATCATTTTTGTGTGATCTAACAGATCTATCATCATAGAAATATATATGCAAATTTGTGATTTAATAACCACTTTTCCCCAAGTAAAATATTTGCCACAGCTCAGATTAAAAGCAACTGGCTCAGAGATAGGTTTCTGGACTATTCATGAAGAGGTTCTTAAACATTTCTGCCAAGAAATTATGGCAAGAGGGACTGCCTATGCAACAGAGATGATCCTGGATTATTATACAGAAACACAGACCCTGCATTGGAAAACCACCCACCAAGCTTCTCAAAACAACGTCCGACAGGCACTACTGCCCCTCGTGGATTCTGGGTTGCTTCTGGCATGGAAATTGATTAGGCTTGGATAGTAATAGAAAATTCCCTAACAAAACAGTGACATCACTGGAGAGCAACTGTGTCTAATTCAATATTTGACAGCAAAAATGCCTCATTGATGCTCAATTAAAGATAGAGTGCTAATAATTTACTAATTTCCACTACTATACTCAGTCTCACCTCCCCCCACCTTTCCTCCAGACAAGGAAAAGAACGAATCATAAAAAACCAGGTTTTTAAAAACCTAGAGTCACATTTGTCCCTGTAAGAAGTAATTCGCAAATCTGTAATTTTGACCTTTGATAAATATTTGTGCCTTTTCTCTTTATTCTTTCTCCAGCTTCTGGGTTTTTGGCCCATAAAAGAAATGAAGCCAGAGAAGGTGGCATCTGATGTTAGTTGCATTTGGTGGCAGAGATACCAGAAAGCTGTGAGTGGTGAGCCATCAGGTTGCTCTTTCCTCGCCAAGGCTGAACACTGGGTCTTTGCTGGGTTACCTGTCAGGACTTTAAGATGTGGGCTTTCTCCTGGCAGCCAGGTGGGCTGTGGGACTCCACGTAGCAGCTGGAGAAGGTGAGAGGTAAAGAGAAGCAGACCATTCTTTTAACCCCTGAGAGACCATAAATAACCATCTCGCAATATCATACAATTTGAGAGTTGAAATATCATTTAGTTCTGTGGTTTAAAAAAGAATGGCAACATAACTTTTCAAAGAAGAGCGTATCACAGAATTCCAGTATCTAAAACTGATAATAGCCAAGAAACTTGGAGCTCCTTTGGTTAAAGTTTGAAGGGACTAACAATGCCCACCCTGCTCAATTTTCTCCACTTTCCTCTGAGCAGCTCACAGGGTTCTCCCAGAAAGCTCTGAGTTCCACAGGACGCTCAGAATGGACAGGACACAGTTGGAAGTCTCTTGCCTACTTAAACCTCCTCCCATCTCCATCATTTTACAACTTGGGTGCTGGAGGAGGAAACTGAGACCAGAGAGTTTCAGTAATTTCCCCATGGTTGTACCAGCAGAGGGAGAAGTGAATCTAGACTATTGGTCTATGATTTATTTGTTTGTTTTTCATTATATAATACTGTCTGGATGCAAAGGGATTGATTCTTAACATTGTTTCAAACTGCTTTTCAAATAATTTCCCTTTGAATATTAAACTGCAAAGACAATGGAATTTGTCACATACTTCTGCATTACTTCAGAAACCGAACTATCAAACACAGTAAACCATTGAGGGAGTAATTCAGGGACATGGTCTTAGATTGCATGAAAATTCAAGCCAACCATGGACAGTTTGACCAATCAGAGTGTTGTTTATTCATCACCAACTGTGTGCCCAGGATTCTGGAAGACATAAAAGAAGCATAAAACATGATACCTGACCTAGGGGGCTGACTATTTTGTTAGGCAGAGTGTGTGTGTGTGTGTGTGTGTTTAGAAGAATTGTAGCAATTGAACTGTGTAGGATTTAATGCAAATTTAATGAAAGGGAGGAAGATGAGCAGATCTCTTACTTATCAATTAAAAACTGAGAGAAAGAGAGAAGCTCAGGAATTTGGATTTGGTCTTTGAAGCCATCAGCAGGTTGACAGATCTGTGGCTGCTCAAAGTCTCTTGGCCTGTCAAATTCTTGGAAAGCAGAGACTAAGAATCTTGCAGAGAAAGATGGGTAGCACGGGGTAAAATCGATTTTATATGAAAAGAGAAAGAGAAATGGAGAATGCAGAAATGGAACCAGGAGCTTACCATGTTCTAACTATCAGATTTCCCAAAGTTAAGACTCTGGAAAATTTCCTTCAAAACTTTAAACTCATGAGTCATTCTCTGAGCTCGTGTGAAGGGTTTAAATTGTATTCAGTCAAACTTTTCTTGAATAAATCAGAATAAATGGATACAAATTGCTTAGTAGAGTGTATAGTATAGTATATAGAAAGCAAAACATGACATATATCATTATTATGTTGAAATATTATAATATCTGGTACCCAGGATTCCACATGGTTAAAGTTATTAAAAAAATGCAAAGCTGCTCACTTTTCAATATATTGTGTAAAGGAAAAACAATGAGTGGAATTTGGGAGTTGGAAGCTGTATAGTTTCATTTCTTCTACCAAGTGTCCAGTTGCCCTTGGGTAAGACAGACATAATTAAGCCTTGATTTTCTTTTTTGATGACAAGGGAGAAGAGGAGTGATTTCAAAGATGTCTTCTATCTTTAAATTTATGTAAAGCTAGGGTTAAATCAGAGGCCTAGTATAATCTGCAAGTGTTTTTATTATTTGTCCTGTGAAATCTTCCACGTATAAACTTATATGACTTCAAAATAAGGGAAAAACTTTTCTTTGTGTGAAATTTTTTCATACTAGCTTTCCAGCCTTGTACAATGTATGTAAACTCATTTCAGAGACTTCTAAATAATTATCACTGATTAAGAGACAAGGGAATTTTACTTTCTAAATCATAACATGTGGGAAGCGTACGCTTGGTTTCCTTGACATTAACAAGATCATAACTCCCTCTGAAAAGCTGACTTAACACAGGCTTAATCTTGTATATACACTTATTGAGAATGGATCTGCTTTTATATTTGATAGAAAAAATGATTGTGTTCTGATGAGAGGGACATTTAAAATTAGTTTCCTAGACCTGGTGTGGCTATCGAAACCTCACAGATGGAAGAGGAGAAAAATGTCAGAGAGCTCATACAGTTGGCTTCGTTTCTGCCGCCTGCTCTTTTCTCCCGAGACCTGGTTCTCGGCATTGCCTCCAGTGCCTCAAAGGGAAAACACGTTGCAAAACAGTGTATTGGAGCATTGTACAATATTTTAATACATTTTTAAAAGGGAAAGACTGTCTCTGCTCTCCTACCGCTGTCCTCTCCACCTCCGTATTTTTCATCCTCCCCTCCTAGATTCCTCAGGACACTAGTGTTTTTCTGGGGGACAAAAGCTAAAAGAAACTCTTGGTGCTTTAACAGGATTCAATACTGCAGGGAATTCCCATTTCTCACCATTTCTCTCAACAGCAGTTCAAGGACGCACTGTTGCAAAGATTGACGTATGTACTTTGAGCAAAAATGACAAGTACCCGTGTCTTCCTCTCTAAGCCAAAACTCCAGAGGTTCGTCTTCTAGCATTAGGCCTATGGCAAGTGACCTCTTCAGTGTTAGCGGTGGTTACAGCCTGTAAATCACATAACATAAGGGGAAAATTTGACCCTGAAATAAAAGGATGTTATATTTGTAGACAACTTTTGTTTGGAAGAAACAAATTCAAAGTGAAAAAAAACTGATATAATCTGGAAAAATTATGGTTCATCTTGGATTCAAGTATTGCGCAGTAAGGATTTCATGCATCCTTTGTCATTCCCCACTGTGATGGTTAATTTTATGTGCCAACGTGACTGGGCTAACGGATGACCAGATAGCTGATAAAAATTATTTCTTGGTGTGCCTGTTGAGGGCGTTTCCAAAAGAAATTAGCATTTGATTCAGTAGACTGAGAAAAGAAGACCCGCCTTAGCCAACATGGGCCAGTATCATCCAATCCCTTGAAGGCTCGAATGGAACAAAAAGGAGGAGGAAGGGTGAATTCTCTCTCTGTTCTTGAGCTGGCACTTACATCTTCTCCTGCCCTCTTTCTCAGGCTTCGGATTCCAGAACTCGAAATCAGCACCCCTCTTCCCCCTCCCCCCACCACCCACCAGCACTTCTCAGGCCTTCAACCTTGGGCTGAATTATACCACCGGCCTTCCTGGTTCTCTAGCAGATTGTTAACTTCTCGGCCTCCATAACTGTGTGAGCCAATTCCTGTAATAAATCTCACCTTACATATAGCCATGTATATCCTCTATATCCTATCCTATTTCTCTGGAGAATGCTAATATATCCATCATTCTCCTTTTTTTCTGGGTCTTCCATATAAAAACCATGTGCATTTATCCATTTTCAATGACGCTACTCTCAAAACAAATTTTTATGTTAGATTTCTATGGGATATTAATCTCATCCAAACTTCAGTAAAAAACACAGGGGTCACCATTAAAATTCCTAGGATATCTTACCTTTCTCTGCAATAGAAAAATTATTATTAATGTTCAAGGTCCAGCTTAGCAAAAATGAAAATTTGCTCTTTCCACTCAATTTTCCAGTATCTTTACAATTTTGACTTAGTCAGCTGGTCTGAAACTATGCTGGTTTTAATAGCAGTTTCTGAACTAAATGCCTTAAGAAACAGAAATCAGAGGAATGATATTGTAGTGGCATGGTCCCTTAATAAAGCAGTAGCTCTCAACATGAGAAGATTCCTCTCTGGCTATTAAGACTGAAGAAAAAAATTGCCACTTTTATGATTGTGAAACAAGACCAGTCAAGAAATTGAAAGCTAATGAATTTTTTCCTTCTAGAATGGAAAAGCAAGTCAATCTAAATGACAAATTGAACAGACTTGCTTACGAAATTTTGGGTTCCCCATTGCTCAAAGTGTTCAGACAACAGATGGACACTAACGTAGGAGAATCCTGCCCATTAGAGTGGGTGGCAGTTGTACCAGGTGAGCTGTAAGCCCTTTATAATGCAGAGACTCATGGTTCTAGGAACCATATGGTGAGGGCATTAAAAACAGAACTGAGAGAAAAGAGACAATGTTAATCATCCAGGTTTCTTCCAACTCTCTCTACTCGCTGACTCCCAAAGGCCCTCTCTCTTTACAGCAGAGATGACAAATTGAACCGGTTTGCTAACTTCATCCATAATCTCCTAGCCTATTTTCCAAGTTTGTTTGTATATGATTACAGGAATCATTTAAAAACCATTGATAATTGTGTCCATTAACTACATTTCCAAATGTCTGGAGACATAGTCTCAGAGATGAGGCACGTGAGGTGGTAGGAGCCTGGAATGGAGAATGATATGCATTGCACTCAGTTTGTGGCAGAAGGGAAGAGCATAGGAGATTATTCCCTAGTTGACTTGATTTTTACCTGATGATTTACAAGGTATGTAAATTAGGAGACAACTACAGAAGGTACATTTAATGACATCTTAATGCATCACGAAATTTACGACAAGGCATGACCAGCTTGTGCACTCAACCATTGGAAGCAAATGCTGCAATAATTCTACTTAATACTTAGAAGCAAAGTAAAGCATATTGTTTTGTGTACAAATGTTTATGAAACATTAATAAGAATAATATGCACCATTCAATGCCGAACATATAATCTGAAATCCTTTCCTATAAATATTTATAAAGGAGACATTTTGGTTCTCAACATAAATTGATTTTACGCCCAGATTCTGAGATGCTGCATGGTTTTCTTTCCCTGGGTATGTATTTAACTAGAGCAAGACTGACTCATAGGGCAGCAGCACTTTCTACTGTACCTACGTACTGAGACCTAGAGGTCTTGCGCTGAACCAATTCATAAAATATACTCGCCAATACAATAGCTCAGCTAGTGGCTTGGAAAGGGAACTTTTACTGTCGTGTTAGCTGGCAACTACTTACTGTGTTGGGAAGCATTAATGAGCTTCATTAAGTTCAAGGAAATACACAGTTTCTAAACTATGTGGTAATACTTGATATCTATAATATAAATGATTTTAAAAATGCTTTTTCCATCAATGCCTCCAATGTTGGCTTGGTTGTTCACAGTGACCAATTATGGGTATTAAAGGAGCTAGAATATATTTGATAAAAGACTCTACATTCCAATATTTCAGACAATTTGGTTTACTGTTCAGAATGCTGTGGGTCTTCACTGCTAACTTCAGTTGCAATACCGTTTGTCACACTACTTTCTTTCTGGCAGGATCTTTTCTATTTGCAGTTGTATTATATTTCTTTAATGACTTTTACTAGGCGATGTCAGGTTTTTTTCCCCCTCCCTTTAATGGGTAACCACTTTAGAGAAATAGGATACTCTAACTGTGATTTCCTTCCAGTTAAAACGATCCTAATTGCTCTTCAACACTGCAGAACTGTCTATCACTAGTTTCCTGAGCTCGGTTGAAAATGCCAAGATGATGAAATGAATCATTTTTATAACTTTATTTGTGTAAGTATTTAAATATGGAGCAAGGTTAATATGGCAAATTTAGCTTTCTCAAGCAATACACTGAATTTATTGAAAAGCATCTGCAGAAACGTGAGCCTTGGGAAAAGTGAAAAGGACTTTATGATCTAAAGTATGTCCCACAGCAACTAAACAGAGAAAGGACAGATTGAAGGGGGTCAGGAAAAATGCATCAGAGTGATTTTAAACGTAATGCTGAATTTGCCTCATTCATACCACTTAAATCTGCCTGACCCATTTGAACACACAATATGATTGGTCATTTAAATCGACCTTGAGGCATTTGATCACAGTATAATGACGTCTGCCCTCTCTAATCCACTGGCTCACGTCTTATCATTTAAAGATGCTGAGATTTGTAACACTTCTCTGACCTTTGTGTGGTTTATTTTTGGTGAGGAAGATTAGCCCTGAGCTAACATCTGCCGCCAATCCTCCTCTCTTTGCTGAGGAAGACTGGCCCTGAGCTAACATCTATGCCCACCTTCCTCTATTTTACATGTGGGATGCCTGCCACAGCATGGCTTGATGAGCAGTGTGTAGATCTGTGCCCAGGATCTGAACCTGTGAACTGAGGCCACCAAAGCGGAGAGCAGGAACCTAACCACTACACCACTGGGCCAGCCCCTGGCCTTTGTGTTTGTCTTGGATGTCCAAATACTGCTACACACACTAGAAGTCTAAATCGAAAGAGATATATATCAGGTATTAGAAAACTAGGCCACATGTTTGGATATTTAAAAAGCTTTTTTTTTTGACTCACTCTTGTCCTACTAATTATCAGAAATTGAGACATTGTAAAACAAAATTGGTAAAAAATTTCTTCTTTTCTATTGAAATGTATCTACTGTATGTTAGGAACTTCTTCAACATATTGAAAGCTTTTAACAAATTTCATCTCAATTGTGTCTAGAATACTCCTGTGAAATAAATTTTAGCACCAAAGTAAATGTTTACAAGAATATAGTAGTAAAACTAATCTAGGCCATTGGTACATTGGTTTCACATATATTTCAGTTTTACCTGTATCACAAACCTTGTCTTGCACTGGAAAGAGAAAGAATAGTAAATAATGAATATATTCCTTTAATAGTACCTAGAGGCATAGATTACGGTTTAAATAAACTTTAGAGTAAGCCTAGGATAACAATCTTCTTGAGCCCAATTGTGGTCTAGGTTTACCTAATAAAGTTGTACATATCTTTCTTTTAAGGCCATACTCTTAATTCCCTCCTTAGACTTCACATTAACAACATTACCAGGAGGCTGGGTCTGGTTTATTGTCTAGACTTGAACCCCATGCCATCCTCTGCTTATTCATGCAAACTGGATCACATGACTCCAGTATTCACTAAAATACGATCCTCTTCTTCTACTTTCATCCTCATGTGTGATCTGAGATGACAGAACACCCTGTCCTCTGGCTATTATCCCCACCCCTTCCTGAGCATGTCCTCTCTCTGAGTTCTCACTTGGAGTCTGGAAGAGATCTGGATGGCAATAGTATCAGTGGGAGGGACACAGGCGACTGTCTCTATTCCATAGCATTTAATATTCACCACAATTGCATTTGGAGATGTCAGAGAAACGGCTTAGGGAGGCTAAGCACCTTGCTCAAAGTCATACTACTATGAAGTGGAATTGCTGGTGGTATTCAACCCGCCCTGTTCCATAGTGGATCACAGTGGTGGCAGCGTGAAGGCCTGGTGAGTATGTGCTGTCACATGCCAATGTCCAGTGTTTTCCCAAGGCCAGGAACCATGTCTACCATGACTTCTGGTTCTATCTATGATGGATCAAAGATTATCAGCACATTACATCATTTAATTTGCTAATAGATTGTGAACTAAGCTTGACCTCTTCAATTAGTCTGGGAAATGGACTATTTAATGGGAAATTTAAGTCTTTTTCAAAGATAGTTTTAAATGGATATTTTTGAAGTATAAAACCCAACAATCAGAATTCTGTGGGCAAAAGTTCTTAATCAATTACTTTTCTAAGAGTTTATTTTCTTTGAAAACTTACCTTTATACTTGACATTTGGCATGTGAATAGAAGTTTTAGAGAGAGAATAAGCCAGGGGTAATGAAGGAATAAATGATTCTAGGAAACGGCTTGAGGAAATGTCAAAATGAGATTATAGATTGCTGGAACTGCTGTTCTTGTAACTTTTTTTCCTGGATATACCCTTTGACATGCTTTCATAAGTATTTCTTTGTCTCTTCAAATGAAGTTCACACTCCTGATGCCTGGAAGGAAGATAAAATGCTTTATTAACATTATATCCTCAGTGTCTCACATTTAGTTACTGCTTAATAAATATTTACTGAATAAATGAATAGGAATGAACAAGTAAACTTTAACTCTTGTATATTGTACGTTACACCGTATTGCTTGACTATGACCTGTCAATTATCTTTGAATCGTGAGTATAAGGAACAACAGTAAAATCTATGCAGCAAAGATATATTAATCAGAACAAAGTCCTTACAAAATGTTTGTAAGTTTGCACGTATGTGTGTAAGAACATGTGAGTTACAAGAATGTGTGTACATTTAGTGTTTGGAGTTATATCTCCAACACAATGAGTTTTCAAATGTACACTTTTGTAACTCATTTGATAGAACAACATTCACAGCATGCATTTACTATCAGCTATAATGTACAAGTAATCTAGAGCTAACTCTGTACCTCAGGGACTGGAAAAGAAAGCTCCTGGATACTATTTCATCATACCAATGCCTGATAAAGGTGACAAAGTTGATAAGAAGCTGTCAGAAACCCAGGGCTCTGACATTGCCAGTGGGGATAGGAGAAGTGAGGTCATTATTCCTGAGCAGAAACTGGAAGCCTTAAATGCTGGATTTGCCCTGCAATGCTTACTTTTTATTCTTTACTTACATCACAACTAAATTTTATTATTGAAATTCCAATACTCACTACTTTTTTATATTGAAATAATACCTTTAAAATTTTTGATAAATAAAGTATTTATTAGAAATACATTATACCTTTAAAAGCAACCAAAATCACTAGGGACTTCCTATACTGGACCAAAATGGAATAGATTCACTTTTTCTTATTGTTCTTGATAAGAACAACTAAGAACTCTGGAGGTTATGTATAAAAGACATAAGAGAACTTTGAAAGGTAGAGAGAAGAAGGCAGACCAACTAGAAACCTAGGGGCCTGAAGAAGACTTGGTGAGAGTCCTCAGGGTTTTCTTTTGGCTCATTTATCTAGAACTGGGAACTGAAGAAGCCCGCAACTTGGAAACACCAAAGGTTCATATCAAAATGCAAACAAATAAAAAACAATGAAAAATTGTCTTGTTCTAGCCAAAAGACCAGACAAAGGTCAAACTATGAAAAAAGAAAACTTTTTGGCAGTAATTCTCCAATCCCAGTCAAAACCATGGATAAAAGCCACGCCCCAACTCACCCCTGCCAGCAGAAGCTGAGTGGGGATTGTAAATGTGCGCCATCACCATCTGTAATGAGACCGCCTCTCACACGGCTCTCCCTCCTCCCCCTCCCCAACCAGGGTGGGGTCAGAGACGACTGAGAGGGCTGCTGAGACTTTCCTACCTGCCTGGGGGTAATGAGCCCCCACCCTCATGGTGTCAGTGTAGCCCCCATGGGGAACCTAGACTTCCTCTCCTAGGCCAGGCCATAGCCCCTTGCCCTGTTGGCACAGTGTCAGAGGAGACCTGATAAGCAGGAGATTCAAATAAGATCCAGAGTCTAAAAATATAATCCCAAAAATGTCCAGAAATAATCAAAACTCACTTGTCATTCCAAGAACCAGGAAAATATCAGCTTGAATGTCAACACTGAGAAGACACAGATGCTGGAATCATCTGATGAAGATTTTAAAGCAGCCATCATAAATAGGCTCCAAAGAGCAATTATGAACTTGCTTTAAACACATTAAAAAAATAGAAAGTATAAACAAAGAAATAAAACATATAAGGAATAAACAAATGGAAATGTTACAACAACAAAAAAGTAACAAAAATTCCTCAATGAATGAGCTCAACAGCATAATGTAAAAGGCAGAGGAATGAATCAGTGAACTTGAAGATAAAATGATAGCAATTACTTAGTATGAACAAGGGAGAAAGAACGAACTGAAAACCAAAATAAACACCTCTGGAACATGTGGGACCATAAGAAAACATCTGATTTTCATATCATTAGAGTCCCAGAAAGAGAGTAGAAAACGAATGTGGCTGAAAAATTATTCAAAGAAATAATGGCTGAAAATTTTCCAAGTTTGGCAAAAAGGATAAACCTACAGCTTTAAGAAGTCTAGCGAATCAGAAACAGGATAAACCCAAAGAAAGTCATGTAAAATAAATTATAATAAATTTATGAAAACTAAAGACACAGAAAAAATCTTGAAAGAAGCACAAAAGAAATGATACCTTATATATAGTAGAAAAAAATTTAGAATGCTCCAGACTTCTATATCCAGCAAAACAGTGCTCAGGAATGACGGGAAAATAAAACATTCTTAAGTGAAATAGAACTATGAGAATTTGCCACTAGCACATCTGCCTTAAAAGAATGGCTAAAAGAAATTCTTGAAACAGAATGAGTACCATTAAAAAAATACCGACAAATCTTGGAACACGAAGAAAGAACAGTTGAAAGAGAAAAAAAATGGGCAAATACAAGAAATGTTCCTTCTCCTCAAGAGTTTCTAAATTGTGTCTTTTGGTTGAAACGAAAATGATTACGTTTGTTTGGTGTGGTTCTCCACGTAGAGGAAATATTTAAGACAATGCTATTATCAACTGAAAAGAGTGAAGGGACTTAGAGGAAGATATGGTTTCTTAGTGGTGATGAAACTTCTCTATCTTGATTTTGGTGGTTGCTACCTGAATCTCCACATGCAATAAAATGTCGTGAAACTATACACATACGTTATACCAATCTTAATTTCTTGATTTTGATATTGTGCTAAAGTTATATAAAATGTAGCTGTTAGGGAAACTAGGGTGAAGGGTACACAGGACCTCTCTGTATTACTTTTACAACTTCCTGTGAATCTATAGTTATTACCAAAAAAAGTTTAAAAAAAAAAGATAGGCTGTGCATGTATTTTGGTATATATATTTGTTATATATTTTTTCTTTGAAAAACAAATCTATTCCATATGCCACACACTGGGAAGGGCTGTCCAGGACTGCTCGCTCCGGCTTATATCCAGACCGCGTCCTGACATAGATCTCCAAAGGGAGATCACAGCCTACAGATGTGATCCAGGATAGACTTGGCATCATTCAACCTGATCTTTACATGTATAATATGTCAAGGTGAAATGCACTGATCAAATCAAATTTCAAAGTGAGAGTAATAATTTCTAAGCCAGTGTTTAATCAACTGAGCTAACTCTTCGTCATTTCACACAAAGTGTTAATTCAGTTAACTTTATCATATGCAGTATCAATCTATTAGACACAAAAGAAAGTGCTATAGAAGCATCTATTATAAAGACACCTCCGAATAATAACAGTTTTTAAATATCTACTATGTGCCATGTGCATTAAATTTACCATCTTATCAAAATTCCCAATAAACCTGCAATGTGGATATTATTCATTCCATCTTCTTATCAGAGATAACCATGAAGCTCAGAATATTTAAATAACATATCCAGGATTATCCATCTAGTTAGTAGCCAAGGACAATATTTAAACCTATGTTTGTACAGAGAGCGTAATCAGGAAAACAGAAACCACTCTAGGTATTTCAGATAGAAAAGATTTAACACAAAGAATTGGTAGTGTGGGTTTTTGAAAATGGAAAAAACAGAAAACTGGAATACATGTTAACTCAGAATATAGAAACTGTGAGAAGGCTGGGGAACACAGGGAAGTAGTGTTGTTAGTGCCAGAACCTGGAGCAGAGGACAGGCCCCCACCTTTGGTGGCTAATGCTCCAGAAGCAATGCCAGAAGGAGAAGAAAGAGAGCTAGAGAGAAAGAAAGACAGAGAGAGAGACGACTACGTTTGTTCCTTTCTTCCTTATTTGTCTCTCATCTCCCGGTAGTGTCTCCTATTGATGATATTCAAGGGGTTAGCCAATTGGAAAACTACCTTGGGAAACAGAGTTTGCAGACCCCCAGGAAGACAGTGGTGAGGGGATAGAAACACTTGAGAAACAATAAAAACACCTGGTCTAATTAAAGTGATAGTATCTATATGGGAAAATACTGCCTTCAAAGCAGGAACTACGCACTAATACTTAAAAGCTGAAACATAAAGGCTAAATTTCTTCGTTACATTTTCTAATTTCTAAGATTTTAAAAATATGTAACATATGCTTTAGTGTTTTTTTCTTACTTTTCCTTCAGCCCTCCAGAAATGCGAAGGTATGCCGTACCTGGATTCTTGAGCCACAGAAATTGTGAAATAATGTGTTTTTTTAAGCTGCTAATTTTGGGTATAATTTGTTACACACAGCCGTTGATAACTAATGCATTGGCATATACTCTGGTTCTCAAATAGGAGACATTTGGTACTGTCTGGAAATAGTTTTGCTTTTCACAACCTGAGTGGGGCTACTGGAATCTAGTAGGTAGAGGTCAGAGATGCTGCTGAACATTCTGCAATGCAAAGGACAGCCCTCAACAACAAAGACTTTTCTGACCCCAAATGTCAATAGTGCTGAAGTTGAGAAACCCTGGTCTACACACCAAAGCAGATTACAGTACCTTGAACCAATAGACTTTACATCTCATACTCCACACACCACTTCTGATGTCTACTACCTGAAAGGAAATTGTTTTTAAATACATTTCTGGGAATCCTATTGTAAAATCAATGGTGTTATCATTCATTTTTTGAAGGATCACACCATCTTTTTCTTTAGAAATGTCCCAGAAAGAAAATTATGATACTTTAAGTTTATTAATAATACTTTAAGTTTATTAATCCTAAAGATGTGTCCATTTTGAATTATATAGGTAAGCTAAAAGCTGGTAATAAAACATGCAAATGAGCTAAAGGAATTTTGCATATTAATCTCACTATGGTAATACCTGAGGAGCCAGATTTATCTTTCTCCATATTTGGTAAGTTATGCTCCCTTCAGGCTGACTCATTGTGCCAAGTTATATATTACACTGAATGGCTGACATACAACCAAAGGAAAGCCTATGATGCTGGTGGGTGTGCCTGTAACTTTTCACCTCAAACAAAAGTGCTTCATGAATAAATCAATGGAGTTGTCACAGACAGAAGGCATGCATTTTTCCACAAATGGAACTGTAAGCAACCAGTGCACATTGTGAATAGCCAGTACGTTTCATTTATGACCTGTCCTGTTGGAGAAACAGCATTATTTATACTGCACACAACTGATATATTTCCAGTACATAAAAGCAACCTGAATGGTAAGGAAATAAACACTGATATAATTGTGCTTCTGCCTGATTCAGAGCAATAATAAAATTACCATATATTTTTTAAGCTAACAAGAGTGACAGCTGATATCCCATTGAAAAAATAGCTCCTCATACTAAAGCCAAGAATTGTCATTACTCAAAGTTACTCTAAGCACACAGTATTACATAGCTACACCCCAATCACTGCCCTCAAATAATCTATGTAACCCCTTGGTCCTGACTGCATATTTAGCACTTCGCTTTTGCCACACAGACCAGGGAATTCCGGGTTAAGGATACAGCTGCCAGGGTCTGCTACCCTTCAAGCGTATTCTTGTCCTAAATTTATGTCTAGACTAAAGACAGCTGGAAGGCTGACTCAAGCCCCCGCTGTGGTTTTGCTTTGACCATGATCATAAGAAGATGTGACTGACCAGCACAGTCTTGAAAAGAGGTTGGAGTACATGACATGCAAAGTGAGAGACTCTGGCTCAGTGTGGCTCCTTCTGTCCACTGCTCACAAACTCCACTGGTTCCTTATTCTCTACAACAGTTTGAGTCTCTGTCTGACATTTAATGATTTCCCTACAACTGCTTCTTTAAAAATTTACTTTTTAGAGGCCAGCCTGGTGGTGTAGCAGTTAAGTTCGCACGCTCCGCTCCAGCGGCCCAGGGTTTGCAGGTTTGGATTCCGGGTGGGGACCTATACACTGCTCATTAAACCATACTATGGCAGTGTCCCACATAGAGAATAGAGGAAGATTGGCACAGATGTTAGCTCAGGGCCAATCTTCCTCACCAAAAAAAAATAAACAAATTATTTTTTAGTACTTTCTGTCGTGAATTCTTTACTTCAATCAAATTCAGTCAGACTCTTCTTTTTATGTCTGTGTCATGGCTCATGGGGTTCCTTCCATCTGAACTATCCTTTTCTGTTCCTGAACAAATCGTAACCATCCTCAAAAGTCCAGCAAATATTTTACCCTTTCAGTGATGTCTTCTTAAATCCTCAGAGAGAAAGTAGTTCTTTCCCTCCTATAAAATCACAAAATGCAGTTGATTTGCATGTTTCAGTTCCCATTTTGTAGTGAACTGTGTGTCTGAATTATCTTTGCCTCTCTCCAACACACGATGTCCACTATATTAAACACACTTGTAACTACCAGGCCCAGACCAAAATAAAATGCAAAGCACTTACCTAAATTTGTAAATTCAGATTTTTGTTGCCCAATCTTTGAATGTATATTTCTTGTTTGATTGGTTTAATTGGACTATTCTTGAGTGGCATCATTTACTTTATAGAAAAATAATACAAGACTGAGAGATAGCAGCACTTACGTGGTAATGACTAATAAATAGTGGTCTATAGGAAACTCCGTAACATCTTGTAGAAACCTTTAGTCCAGCACTATCGAACAGACATACTGATCTTCCTTATTTCTTTCCTTGGTAATGGAGGATGATCTAATTCATCTCAGAGATACATTTGAAAGTCTAAACTGTTGACTTACCCTGGAATGAAGCTTTCTTTTCTAGGACAGGAAAGGCAACGCGGTTAGTGTGCAATTGCTGTAATGTGTAGGAAACACAATTAAATTTAATTAAGCAGGTTTAATGACCAAAATGTTAATACAGTTCTAGTTTATAATATCCGGCCTTAATGTGCGTTTTGTCTGATGAATTCATAGTGCCTCCCAACATTCATTTGGCTTGACTTTGTTGCCTGTCACAGAAGGAAGTTGAATGGTTCAGAGAGAAGAATAAATAATTCTCCTTCTTGTGTAACATGTTTATTTATGGCACATGAGGGTTATAATAAAATAGAACAGTTAGGCAGACTAGCATCTATCCTGGAGAATAAGACATGAAGGAGCTAATGAAAATGAAAAGAAGAGAATATAAACACAGATCAGGTAATTATGCTTCCTCATTAACTCCCTTTGCAATCTTGTAAATGAAACTAAATATCCCAGCATGTTTAGGAGGCTGAATATATTCCATTACTAGGATTTACCTGCTAATAAAATAAAAATATTCTGCTTTTTAGATTGAAATTTGGGTTAATTCTATTGCCTTGCCATCATATCCTAATGGCATCAGGCAATTAGTACTTCCTAAAGGCATCAAAGTTATCTTCTAGAATAAGCACAAAGTCATGAAACTTTATAAATTGCAGTGCCAAGAATTTTGTGTGTACTTGTTCTGTGCATTTGCCTTTTACAATGAGGAGTTTAAATATGTGATTCTTTAAAGGTAGTTTCACAATGTTTCCTTCTGTCTTCAGGGGAAATATCTAATAAAGATGAAAAGAAAAGTTATTTTATTTTTTCTTTTTGGAGAGCAATCATTTTTGAAATACATAGCCCTTCACTTGAATAAGTAGCTCCAATTTAAATAAAATATATTCCAGTATTACTTTATCTTTTGGGGATTTAGATATATTGTTGATAGGTGACTAGATAGAGGAGAGCAGAGAAAAAATTTTGTGCTTCCTTCAAATAATATCATATGAAGTAAATGTATATAGTACTTAAAAAGGAGATTTGGTTCTTGGGAAGTAGTTAGATGATAATGATGTGGGGAAAGAATCCTGGAAGAAAGGCGTCCAGAGGAAGTAGTAAAGACGGACCTTGACACAATGCAGCGCTTCCCCAGCAGTGGTCCTCATACCATCTGCACTGCAATTAACTGGAATACTTAATAAATATGTGAATTCCCAGGCCCACTGAAAACACACTGGGGCAAATCTTTCAGTGCTGGACAAAAGCATCTGGAATTTAACAGACACCTTCGGTGAGTGTGAGGCACATTAAAAATTGAGAACCATTGCTAACGAAAAAAGTACATTTTTAATTTTTTACAAGTATAATAAAAACTGTTTTAAAAAACATCAAGGCACTTATCTTTACTACTTTATCCATCTCTTCTTCCCTTTTTAACTTAGGATTTCTGCTTCACGGTTCTCTGCAGACTGTCTGTCTGCTATATAGTCTACCAGGTGGAAGATGTTCACATCACAAAACCTGTCTCTATATCTCTGTTCAAGAAACCAGCCACATCTAAGACTACACTCTTTTGGCCTCAATTCCAAATTTCTAGGGAAGGGATTCTCATTGGCTCACTTGGACTGAATGCCTACCCTCTGTCCAATGAGCTGCGGCAAATAAGACAGGGCTATGAAATAAAACATGGTTACATGGTCCCACCCTAACTACCCATGAATTCACTTACAACATATATTGAGCATATGCTGTTTAACAGAGAGAGGACACTACAACCAAAATAAAATAGTGAGCAATTAAGACTGAGGGAGAAAAGTTCCAAAAGATGGGCAGATAACTTAAAACATGTCAACCAAAAGTAGCAAAGTAGTGGTAAAAATCTGTGTCCAACAATAAGACAATAAGCTAAATGATAACACACATCTACTAAACAGAAGGGGAGAAGTTCATTCTTAGAAGAATATATAGAATGAAGGAAAACTGTTCCAGATACATTGTTATGCTAGAAACACACACACAAATTATAAGCAATAAATCTGTGTTGTTTTAAGCCACTAAGTTCGTGGTAATTTATTACGGCAGGAATAGAAAACGAATACGACAAAGGAGACAGGTAGGTAGATAGGCAGATAGAATGCTGCGATTATTATACCTATATGTGATAATTATAGTATTATTTTAACAGCAAACTAAATGCCCATCATAAGAGAATGGATAAATGAATGATCATATATTTATCTTCAAATGCTATACATCAATTAAAACAGAATAAGACAAATATACATGTATCAACATATCAAAATATCATGTTGAATGAGCAAAACAACTTATACAACAACAAATAAACTTTCATACCATTCATGAAATTTGTTTATTAAGCTGTAAACACTGTATATTGTATGTGGAAACTTAGAGTCAGTAAAAGTTCATTGGAAGGTTACCCATCCAATTTGTTATAGTGGTTGCCATTGTGAAGATAGGACAGGAAATGAATCTGAAGAAGATTCCAGAGACACGTTAAAATAGATCTGAAATGTTTTAGGTTTTTATTTTTAAAATTCTAAAGTGAACATATATTAAAAAAAAGGTAGAAAGAAAATAGAAAGATGGGAGGTAAGTAGGGAGGAGTGGAGGGAATAAGGGAAGAAATAACATGTGGAAACCGAATGCCCTGAAATTAAGCTGAAACATTACTTTGTGCTGTGTAAATTTAGGCAAATTACTTGAGTTGTCCAAGCCAAAAAAATTTAATTTTTTTCAGTCTGTTGGAAGAATTACAAAAGATAACTTATGTAAAGTGGATAATAAAAGTCTTACACATGGTAAGGGCTTAATAGATACTAGTTATTTCTCCTTTCCCCAAAATTATCTCTGAGTACATCCGACCCCTCTAGGTACGTGTCTCTGTCAGATGGAGAGGGAAGGATAGACGCTACGCCTAGTGCAAGAACTTGTTAACCTGATTCACAGAGACATTACAGGGTGGTAGACAGTGCAGGGTAACTGATTTCATTTTAGCTCTATAACAATAAATTCAGGAAGGCACTGGCCCAAGCTGTGCAAGCTCAGGGAGATTGAGAGTGAAGGGTGAGAAGTTTGTCCAGCTCTGTCTCTTCTGTGTATTATCCCTTCACAATCATATCATGCACTACACTATAGATGAGCAGTGTCCGGCCCAGGTATTGGGCTCCCCAGCATGGATATAGGCAAGACTGCATCCTGAACTCTATTGGCTATATTGGACCTAAAGGAGAACTGTTGAGCTTCCTAGTTCTGATCTTTACTTTTTCAACCATATTATCCACAAATGTTGGTCTACTGTTCAGCACCTTTTAGGTAGACGAAAGTGCTTAATCCTTCATGCAATTGCAGAACGCTACAAACTCTAATTTATGTCCTATCCAATGCTAGAGGAAAACTGTTTTCACCACTATTTTGTCTTCTTGACCTTTCTAATGGTGGTCAAGGATATAGGAGGCTAGTGTGACGGTCATAAAATGGGACCAGTAGCTCTAATCTTTTGTCTGTCAGATGTCTCGGCATCTCTAAACATACCATTTTTCCCTTATCTACATTGATTAATTCAGAGATAGGAATGTAACCTACTGGGATGTTGAGTCAGACTTTTGAGATAAAAGACCCTACTCTTTCACACTGGACTTGACCCTGGAAGAATAAAGCCATAGGCCTTATGGTAGCAATCTGTCTACTAAGAGGAGTTTGCAATTAAGTCAAAATGGAGGAGAGAAGAGTCAACAAGTGGAAACAGACCAGGTCTAAATACCCATTAGCTCTTCATATCAAGCTACAGTTGACCAGATCTTTTCCTGGACTTAGTTTTGTAAAGCAATAAATTAACATTTTCCTTTGGACAGTTTTAACAGGGTTTTCTGTAACTTTGAAATGAAAATGAGATGCATTTCCTTCCTTATGGTATACATCAGCCAAAGGAGTTAGTCTGGTAGCTCCAGGTGAGAAAGAGTGCCTGAAGGGGCTTATGGATCCTTCCCAGTAGTATTGAGTGATGTCTTGATTAATATCCAGGTTCTCACTGAGGATTTAAATATGTGTCCTCTCTTAGCTCATTTCATCCCTTGATCCTCCTTTGGGGCTACATCTTGCTTTCTATAATCCCTAATCCCTGGAGAGTTGGAAGTGGAGATTTGTTGAATGCACAGATATTTTCTTTCAAAATCCACAGTCTCTGTGTGATTCCTTAGTGCTGTGCTCTGCTTGATGTATTGAACTTTTTGGTACCTCTAATTGCCTGAAGCTTCCCTGGACTTCCAGCATTCTGAGGCTACTGTTCTTTGGAGGATATGTTGATTATTTCCCAACTAACAGACGGGCCTGAGGAAATCTCTGGGCATGGCTAAGTTCCACGACTGAAGGGTATGAACATGGAACAAGTAGATGTCCAACTGAAAAAGGCAGGGGCTGAGAGCAAGCTCTGAAGGAGGGCAAAACTGGTACCCTGAAATTTGGATGAAAAGAAACCAAGAGTTAAATAATCATGGAAACAGTTGAATCTAGAAGGAAGAGCCACACAACAAAAGGTGGTCAAAGGTAAAGGAAGATCTACAGGGATAAAAGGACCCAAACACATTTAGAGATATATACTATGCAAAATTAAAAGAAAGAAAATAAGAAACTCACTCATTGCTACTTCTGATAATCTTTTTTCCAGCTTCTTCCACGTGTGGAAATTTGATCTGCTTCAGACTTCCCAGCCTCTGAAGAAGGATGCTTTTCTGTATTCCAATCAGCATCTGATTTTTCCACCAGGCACGTGGTGTGTTTCCCAACAACCGCTTTGTCCCCATTTGGAGTTCCTACTCCAGGTACTACAACTTCCTTTGGTTTCAAGGAAGATTGAGATGAAACTTTGCTTGCGATTTTCTGGGTTTAGAGCTAAGTCTTTTTCCAACAGTTCTCCAACAACCAACTGGTTGTCCAACAAATCAATTCAATTCTGACACTAACTCCCCTGAGTTAGGACTCCACAGGTTAAGGACTCAGTCCCATAAGTCTGTCCCCACTGCAGATTGGGAGAACCAGCAAAAATGGGGTCCTCAGCTTATCCACACTTCTGCCCAGCCAGCTACAAATTTGGGAGTTCTTTCAACCTCCCTTTCCGTTTCTATTATTCACTAGAACAACTCAGAACAAAAAAAGATCACTATACTTATGATTACAGTTTTATCATAAAGGACACAAGTCAGGAACAGCCAAATGGAAAACCTGGAACAGAGTCAAATATATCTTTTACTGTACCAAGAATTTCTCTCTGAAATTCCAGAGGCAGAGTGCAGATCAATTAAAACTTCCATGTCACCATTGTTCTCTATTCTTGGGTCTTCATTATTTTCTGGACAGATCAAAACAATGTCTCTGAAAATTATTTAAAATTACATGGACCGATTAGTACTTTTTGATGAAAAAAATCAGTTTATTCATATATATTTTATAAAATCAACATATAAAATTCTCCATGAGCTTTGCAATGATTCTCTTTTGCTCTAACTGACCATTACGCTCTGAAAGTCTGTAAGTGAGCCTAACAAGTTACACTAGTCATTTCATCTTGGCTGCAGTTATTCATGGCTTTCCTATTTGTATATTATTTGCCTGTTATGATTTCACTTGTTCAGTTTGCATTTCCATAGTTACTACTATATTGCATAATATCTTCAATTCTAAAAGTTGATTATTGACTTTTATTATTCAAGATATATTAGATGCTAATAAGTAACCACAAAAGTCAGTGGCTAAATAGAGCCAAATGTTGTCTTATACTCGTTTCATGTCTAAAAAACCAGCAGGGGGCTCCCTCACGATGGTCACCAGGGCTAAAGACCTTCGGAGGCTTCCTCTTGATCCCTGTTTCTTAGAGTGCCATGAGAGAAGGAAGAGAACCTGGTAACTCATGCACTGGCTCTAAAAGCTCTCGCAGAGTGGATGTGTGCCATCTGTCCACATTTTATTGACTAAAGCCCAGTGAGTCTGTCCCTTGGCTTAATTTCAGGTACCATGATCCTATCAGGTTTGGGTAGAAAATCCAAACATTTAATCTATTTTCCTGGAGAGATTTTGACTAATTGAAAGTATTTTTTCCCCATGTGTTGCTATAAACCATTCAGAGGTTTAATAATGAGCTTGATGGCCATGCCATTGATTTGATGCTGCCAAGAGTCTGAGTTTTAATTGGCCTTTTTAATGCAAAGCATTTCTCCATTTTACTTTTTACTTTTTAGAGTTGAGAAGCAGTTCTACTTCCAAATCAACAAGTCCTTGTATTTGTAGACTTTTCCTATTTCTTTGAAAATCTATTTCCTTGAGCTCACTTTTTCCTTCTGATGTCTTGCCAGATATAGCCAATAACAACCACCACATATCATTAACATTCTATTTTCCTACCACTTCTCCTAGGACTACAAATTCATGAGGTACGTGAATTGTCTTCCAAGCAAAGGTGGAAATGTTACCAAATGTTTTGACCCTGTGTAATGTGGACCATCCTTTTAGGCTCCTATATCAGTTGTCTCCCTACTTGTTGTCTAGGCCTTGTATCAACAGCACATGTTTTAGCTCTGTTGTCACAGCAGTATCCAGTATCAATCAGGATAGATTACATTGACGGATATTTCCATTTGCCCTATTAGATCTACACTTTACACTTCTCTTCACTACTTTGTGCCCTGGGGTAGGAGTGGGGCACTTGATGTTATAATCTGCATCACTGGGTTCTGTTGTCTTCCAGCTTCCAAGAGTGTTCACCAATAGAAGTCATTGGAAGGAGATTGGAGGGTGAAGGGAAAGCAGTGATAGGGTGTTCATTCTCCTGGATTCTTCCCCTTCAGGTCACTATTGTTTGGCTGGATTCCTCTACTGAAGGCGACAGCCTTTGTCAGGGCTTTCCCACATAACGATACTCTCCCGGTTCCAGTAATGAACTCTCCCTCATCTTGCCCCTTCAGGTATAGGGGTCATGGCGTCTCTCTAATGTTATAAGCCCCAGGCTCCTCTATCATTCCTGATCAGTTTCCATAACCTCTGATGACCACAACTTCATAAATACACCCTTCATTTAAATCTCCTCAATCATCTAGTTTGAGGGGCTTCCTTTTAGGACTACGATGGATTGGGTCAGGTTTCAGTAGTGAACAATCCCTGAATCTTTGCAGATTAACGTAATAAAATTCCCTTTCTTTCCTAGGCTACCTGTTCCGGAGGTGTGGGCAGGGAGCTCTGTTCACGTAGTCACTCAGCATCATAGGCTTCAGCTTAGCTCACTCTTCCGTGACCAGCAGAACCAAAGGAGGAGTATATGGCTACTCACGCACAGGGCCTTCTACTTCTGCCTGGATGTGACACCCACCATTTTGGCTTACATTTCTAACCTCAAAGAAGTAAAAGTACCACCGTAACATGCAACCAAAAGGATGAAAACTGGAAGAATTTAACGATTACTTTACAAATGGTTCAAAAGTGGTTTTGAAGCATAAAGTTATGATGAAATTAAAGCAAACATTAAAGCTCATGTTAATGTCATACATGTACATTGTTGTAAGAATGATAATAGTGCATATATAGAATATGATTCTGTTTGTACTCAAGCAAGTAAATCTGTTAGTGTAACGATGTTGCACAATTAACCAAAAAGGAAAGTGTATGCTCACAGATAAAGAACTGAAAGTTGAATTGTATTCAGGCCAGTTTCTGAGCCTTCCAGATCTGCTCAGCTCCACTCCAGCCCTGGGCCATGGGAGTAGCCCGAATGATGGCTGTCATTGTTCCCATGGGTTTAAAGCCGAGCTCTGTAACCACTGCATTTGCCACATTTTCTAACATTTCAAATTATCTTACCACCTCGAGAGTGAGAGGCGGGTTTCAGCAAGAGTTCTAGTGCACACTTGTGGTATGAGATGAGCAGCTCCAACCCTTCAGTGTGACCCAACAGGACTCCTGAAAGTGCCAGGTTCCCAGTAGCGACCCAAAGGGGCCAATTAGCAAAATGCAGAAGAGTGAAAAAGGAAATATCACGTGAAATGATCTTGGACCAAAGAAAGACAAAAGACTGGAAAAAGCACACTGAATGCCTGCTTTCCCTTCCTCTCCTGAGAGTTTTGGGATGGTGCTTGTCACGCGGCCCCTCTGCAGATATTTCACAAGACCAAGCAGCCGACTGCACGTCCTGAGAAGCTGGGACAGTTCAGTAACATAGGACTTTCAGTTCACTTGCCCCCTTCACCACCTCACTCCCCGTCACCCTGGCTCTTGTTTCCCTGTGAGTGCACTGTGTACATTCCACGCAGCGTTGACGTGAAGCTTTGCCTCAGGAGATATTTGCTAAGAAATCTACGCTTAGAAAACTAGTACCAAGGATGGTCATGGAGAGAGGAACTTCAGGAGGAAATTTGGAGTTGGATTTCCAACCTGCCTGAAAATAATAAAGACCCAGTTGTTTGCGGGTGGGAAATAGGGTGATAAAAATCCCTGGAACGCGATAGTAGTAGCATTATTAAAAATTTTAGCGGTAAAAAAATTAGTAGAATTTAGGTATATTTGGTGTTTTTGCTCATCATTCTAATTTCAGTCTCCTCTCGACCCTTATTACACTTTTGCCCTGTAGAGTTTCTTTTTTCTCTGCCTCTTATATTTTCAGGTACGTCCGTGAAAATCCTTGCTCAGACTGTTGGCTTTGTTTAATGACAGACAGATACTCTTTATCAAAAGCTATAAGAAATGCTGAAATGTTGGGATATTTACAGATAAAGACCCATTTAATCACATTCCCACAGAGAATGTCGGTTGTTAACAGACTCATTCCAAAAAAGAAATCTACTGAAGTGTATTTTAAATTAGTCATTATCCTTATGCTGGTTTTACAGTTGCCATTGGAATTTTCTGACCCAACTCTGGCTGGTTTACTTCACCTAGCCAGACAGGTAAGCACACCAGTCCAGGTTTTAGTAACAGGATACTTCTCACGCCAAGCTACAAATCAGGTCAAACTCACTAGGAAGTGAAAGACAAAGGAAGAGTGCTCTAGGTAGCAACTGACGTTAACAGAAACTCTGACTTAAAATGGCTCTAACCAGTGGAGGTTATTTATCCCACATAAGTCTGGAGCTTGGCAGTTAATGGTGTTGTTTTACCTACCCAGGCCTTTTTATCTGCCTGTTTTGTCATCCTTATGTATTGGCTTGTGTCCATGTGTTTATTAGTTTGTTAGGGCTGCCATAACAAAGTACCACAGACTGAGTGGCTGAAACAACAAAAATTGATTTTCTCATAGTTCTAGAAGCTAGAAGTCTGAGGTCAAGTTGTCGGCACAGAGTTGGTTTCTTTTGAAGCCTCTCTCCTGGGCTTGTGGATGGTCGTTTTCCCCCTGGGTCTTTGTATGCTCTTCCCTCTGTGTGTGTGTGTGTGTGTGTGTGTGTGTGTCCCAGTCTCCTATTCTTATAAAGACAGCGGTCATACTGGATTGGGGCCCACCTCAATGACTTCACTGTAATTCAATTATCTCTGTAAAGATTCTGTCTCCATTACTGTCACCTTCTGAGGTACTGGACGTTAGGACAGCAGCATATGAATTTTGGTGGGGGGACACAACTCAGCCTGTACCACTGTGGTTATCACTTTGTGGTCATAAGATGATTGCTGCAGCTCTACAACTCCTATTTACTAAACATATGTATATTAAACAAACAAACAAAGAGAAGAGAAAGGAACAGGGTCTGTTATCTTTATCTCCTTTTTAGGAGAAAAACAAAAGCTTCCCATACCACCATCCCTCGCTCATGTAGTTGACCCATTTATAGAAGATTGGACAGAACTGTGTCACGTGGTCACTCCTAGCTTCAAGGGAAGGCTGGACAAGTGAAAGGATTTTTTAGTATCAATAGCAAAGTGGACAAGGAAAAGGATGATTAAAAATGAGTTTTCAGCCGCTCGAACTACAGAATGTGTTCCAGAGAATTTCATCGAATAGTTAACAAACATATATTTATTGACCCATTACTAACGACAGACACTCTACCAAGCACTCAAGATATGTGAGTGAGCAAAACACAGACCCTGCCTTCACAGAACTTAGAGTGTGGTGTGGAAGACAGACAATTAAACAGGCAATTGCAGTGCTGCACGACAATCGAAAAATATGGAGCCGCAGAGTGTACTATAGAAAAACAAAGGAGAGGCAACCAAACTCGTCATAGAAAGTCATGAAGGGCTCCACAAACTATGTGACATCTATGCTTTTTCCATCATTCATATGCAAGTAACTTAATATGTACTTTGTAGTAGTGTTTTAAGTAGTAAATTGATGTGCCAGAAATCACAAGCACAGGGCTCGGCACAAAATAATTTAAAAGTGTGCATCTATTTATTGATAATGGTGTTTTGTTTGTTTGTTTGTTTACTATGTCACAATTGCAAACTCCTTTGTACTTTTTAAAATACATTAGAGACTATTTGAAGAGTTCCCTTTCACTCAGTTATTCCAATAATAAAAGGGAAGTGGCTACTATTATTTCTTCATTCTACAGATGAAAAAGTTGAGACATTGAAAAATTAAGTGATTGGCTCAAGGTCATGTAGCTATTAAAAGGCAAGGCTGGGAGTTGAGTCTACAGTCCAGCTTTAAAGATCAGGCTCTTAGCCACCCTGCCATTGGACACTCCTCATCATTCTCTGCCTCTGAGATTTACTTCAAGAGGTGTTAAAAATACACTCATACTAGAACTATAATCTTTCTTGATGTCTGAGTCTCTGTCTCTGTCAATGACCTGCTACTACGCTACTTAAAAAACTGTAGATACTTCCAAGTAAGACCATGGAGTAATCATTTTCTACTGAAATGGCAAAAATGAGGGAAGCTCTATAAATTCCATCAGGACATGAAATGCCTTAGTTTTCCTAAGGCTGGTGATTTTCTCACTCATGTCTTCTCTTCCTCTGGGATACACTATAAACTAAATAGCATTCATTTGGCATTCAGACAACTTGGATACCAAATTTTAGAAATTGTTTTGGTTCTTTCTGGGCAATGAAATACAGAAGTTTTGCTTTTATGTAGCAACTAACTCTTTCTTGTTTTGTCACTTTAATTTTATTGTTCTGTTTTCACACTTTGTTTTAATTTTATCCATGCTTGACATGGTAGTCTATTTGGTTCTTTGTTTCAGGAAATAATTAAAGGAAATATATTCAGTAACCATAATATGGCTTTACTTTATTTGTTCAATGGCACACATTTCAAGGTCAGTAAAGCTTCAATTTTGCTTCACTTTCTTCTGGCTGGGGAGAGAGCCCGGCGAGGTGGCATATGCAACAATGGGATTTGAAGAGTACGTTGGAGAGAAAATAAAAGAGAATTTGTCCTTACGTTTCATTTCTGGCATCAACTATTAAATGTCTACATACTACTTGCAATTACTCATAATCAAATTCTATGCTTTGAGAAGTCAGCAAATCCACCATCCTGAAAATGCTGGTTATTTTTATGCAAATACATATTGTGTATAAACAATTGTGACTCCAGAAAGTAGACTTTTCTCTGTAGCCAAAGAGAGAGTAGCAAGTTTCTAACTGTAGCTTTTAGAGCTTGCTGCTACCTACTACTCATTTTTCCACAGTGATCTCTAGTCTGGATATTTTGCAAAACTATTTTTTATTTCCAATTGATAGAGGAAGCTTTCATGTCTTGCTCACCATTTACACTATTTGGAGTTATATAAAATGAGTAAATAAAAAAATTGTGTCAAAGAATTATCAAGGTCCCTGATAATTCCCAAGAATGAGCTCTTTTAGTTTATTTTCTATGATGCTACTATTTCTGCTTTACCTTAATGTAGCAGCTCATAGTCCTTATGTTGCCTGTGATAAAGTATGATTTCTATTAAAATTGCAATTGATTCTGTGTAATAACTACATTTTGAAATAGACCTTCTCAGCTTTCTCTTGGCAATGCCTATTTATATTTTAAAGTCTGTATGGACTTCTCACTTGAAGTCAATTGAGTTTTATTACATTTTAATTTTCCTGATACTGTGATGGCATAAATTAACTAACCTCTGATGTGTTTCAGCCTTGCCATTAAGATCTGACAAACAGACACTTGACTGTATTTATGATGGTTGCAGTTTTAGCTCTGTCCATCTCCAGAGATCAACCATGGGGGTGTCACGGTCACTCTAAGCCTCAGCTTCCTGGTCTTCAAAATGGCAGTGACTCAGCCTGCCTTCAGTGGATGGCTGGGAGGGTTGAATGACAAGGTAAGACTTGGCTTCTCAACATGAGGAACAAGGATTCCCAGGAAGAAAAAGCAGTAATCAGGAGGTGCAGAATTCTTAGAATAAAGATGGTGCACCTTCCAATAGCAAGGATTTCACTGAAAGATTTTGGCAAGAAAAATGAAGTAATTTTATATTAAAACCTATACAAATGTATTATAGTATGAAATTCAAAACCTGCATGAATGTTTAAGATAAAATATTCAAAAGCAATAGTGAGGAAGGCCTCTCCTGGCACTGAAATTCCCTTCTGTCACCTTCCTCTCTTTGTCTCAGTCACCTACCCTCCTACCAAGCTTGCATGTTTATTTTTCTCCACTGTTAAGGAGACTTGAGAAATAAGCATATAAATATGCTTAAATATGTATAAAATAGCATTCACACATGTAATATTAATATCACCTTTTGTCTTTCTGAAACTGTGTGCAATATCTTGAAAATCTTTCCACATTTCTTCAGTTTACCCCCTAATACAAGTTGCCATCTTCATTCTTCCGGATCTCTGCAACTGTCTTGCAACTGAACTCCTGTACCCATTCTGGTCTCTCTCAAAGTCATCCTCCAATCCTCAAGTGAAGTAGTGTTTCAAAAACTGATCCAATCATGGCACCTTCTACTTAAAACCCAGCTATGACTTCTCATTTTTCTCAGGAAAAATATAAAAGCCTTTAACATGTCTTCTTGAGCCTTCCATAGCCTATCCCTCATATTTCTCCTCGTTCTCTCTGTTCCTACTGTTCTCATCTCTTTCAGCCCCTAGATGTTCAAGCTCTGTCTTACCACAGGGCCTTTGCACGTACTGTCCTCTTGCTGAAATGAACTTCCCTCCTCTCTTCACTTAGTGACTCCTCCTCTTGCTTAAGATCTTCCACAAGAAGGCAAACTTCCTAGATAAAACTTTCCCTGTTCACTCTAGTTAGGTAAAATTCCCATTTTAAGTACCATAGTACCTTACGTCTCCTTTGTAACACTTACTACAAATTACAACCAAACATTATTTGTTCAAATATTTCATTAAAGTTTTTCTTTATTACTTGTTTACTTAAGCTTCATCGGTCTACTTTGTTCCATAGTGCCCATAATAAATCTTCCATCTGTATTGGATGAATGAATGTATAAGTGAGTGAATACAACTACAGTTTGCATAACAATTTTCATCACTGTCATTTTCCTAAATATTTTATGGACAAATATCTGGAAAGTAGAGTTACAATATTCTCCCCCACTAGTAATATTACCATATTGCATGTCTCATTTATATAAAATTTTATTTTTGGCATAGTATTGGATATATAGCAGAATAGAATGAATTTTTATTAAAATGAATTGAATGATACAGTTTATAAGGAAATGAAGAGCAGCTATATATTCAATTTTAAGTTGCTTGTTGAGATGTTCTCCAATTGAGATAGAACTATGTGTGTGTCACTTAGAAAGAGTATATTACATTATCATCTATCCTCTATACGCCATCGTGGAGAAAGGGGGAAGGTTCCCAGATAGAACTGATGTATGGGAATGTGAAAAGATTATTAGCCCTTAATCCTAAGGGGATTATTACCTTTATTAGAGAATTAGTTATAGACATTTGAAAGCTGGATTGTCAAAGTGATAACTTACTTGCTTATGTATTAAGCATCTATAATAGGCGAAAAACAGTGATAGGCATTGTGAAGATATCAATTTGAGTAAGAGGGTATCTCTGTCCTCTAGAAGCTTAGGATCCCATAAGAGAAAAAAATAAACTCAAAATACAGTCAGACTGCTGTAATAAATGTTATAGTACAGCGTTAAGGGCTGAATAGTACCCCCCCCCCATATGGTCAGGTCCCAAACCCTGGTACCTCAGAAAGTGACTGTATTTGGAGAAAAAGCCTTTAAAGAGGTAAATAAGGTAAAACAAGGTCATACGGGTGGGTCCTAATCCAATATGACAGGTGTCCTTATAAAAAGAGAAGATTAGGACACAGATACACACAAAAGGAAGACTATATGGAGACACGGGAAGAAGACAGCCATCAACAAACCAAGGAGGGAGGCCCACAGAAGAATTCACCCTGCCAACACCTTGATTTTGGACTTCTTGCTTCTGGAACTGTGAAGAAATAAACCCCTGTTGTTTAAGCCACTGTGGTACTTTGTTACGGCATCTCTACCTATCCAATACATACAATGATAATCAAAATGTTTTAGGAGCATAGAGAAGGAAAAAACAGTTTTGCTCGAGCTTTATAGTAGAGATAGCATCTCTGCTTATTTATGGAAGTTTCACAGCAAGATCACATTCTCCTCTGTTTCCCTGGATCACTCAGTAAACCTCTCAATTTCAAGTCTTATCATTCAACTCCAAATTTGCTCACCCAGATCTTAAGCCTTGTCACTCAGAGTCCTCTGTACTACTTTCCTTTAGTGCTATAAGAAATTATGACAAACTTAGTGGCTTAAAACAACACAAATTTATTCTCCTTTAGTTTTGGGAGTCAGAAGTCCCAAATGAGTCTTATGGGACTAAAATTGAGATGTCGGCAGAGCTTGTTCCTTCTGAAGGCTCCCAACGAGAATTTGTTCCTTCTCTCTTCCAGTTTCTAGAGGCTGCTTGCAATTGTTGGCGCATGGTCTTATCCTCACATCACTCCAACCCTTTGCTTCCTTTGGCACATCTCCTACTATACTCGTGTGTTGCTTAATGATGGGGATATGTTCTGAGAAATGCATTGTTAGGGGGTTTCATCATTGTGCAAACATCATAGAGTACATCTACACACACCTACATGGTGTAGCCTACTACACACCTGGGCTATATAGTATTAATCGTGTGGGACCACCACTGTAAGTGCGGTCCATTGTTGACTGAAACGTTGTTATGCAGTGCATGACCGTACTGACTTGGAACTTTATCTCCCTCTTGTAAGGACTCTTGGGATTATATTGGTCCACGTGGATAATACAGGATAATCTTCCCATCTCAAGATCCTTAACTTAATTATATTCACAAAGTCCCTTTTGCCACGTAAAATATCCACTGGTCTTGGGGACCATAATGTGGACATCTTTGGGGGCCTTTATTCTGTCTAGAGAACCCCACGTAACAGATCTTTTATATTCCCGCATCCTGCTCTCTAAGCCCAGTCTTATATCTTCCATTTTCTCATTCCTATTAAATCTGCTCATTGAACTCTAAGCAATATCCATTTATCTGATCTTTTCATTTTCTTCCTGGCCTTGCTTCTGTCATTACTCTATGTTTACCGTAATTTGATTATCTGAACTACTCTCTCCCCCGATTCTTCAATTTATTTTACTGTCATACTGTTGCCCAGCCAGCCCCCAAACTGGATCAGTCATTCGCTCTCTCTTCTCTCACTGCACTGCTGCTCCTGCAGAGTAGAGGCCCACACCACAGTGGTCTCCAACCTAACTTAGTCTGCATTGAGGGAACTTTAATTTTACTTGTCCCTTTCCAGTTTTAATGTCTATTAAAAGAAAACAAAACAAAACCAAGAAAATCCTTTTTACCCTTCACCTCGAACATTCTCAATCCTCACCATTTCTCAGTAGATAAATTAAGTTCTCATTTCCATAAAATCATTGAGCCCAAGCAAGAGCACAAAATACCTTAATTTCTTATTCTCCTACCCACAAAATCTAGAAAGGCGTCTGGCGCATTTTTCGCTCAAAAAATACTCGTGAAATGAACTAAACTGCATTTTAGCATGAGGGCTTGCAGAGACAGTTGTGAGGATAGGGACCCATCTCCACTCTCCTAGGAAAAGGCCAGAAGGCGTGTAGATTTGACTGTGCCATAGTGCTGCTTAAAATCTTTGTTGGTCCCCATTCATTGTCAGAGTAACTTCTAACTTCTTAGCTTAGCGAGGAAAAGTCTTCCAAATCTTTCACATAGCTAACCCTTTTGCATCTCCATCTTGTATTCTCCCTAGACTGCACTTCTGACTAGTGTCTAAATATGCAGCTCTAGACTATTGTATACTTTTGTCCAACTTTCTGCTCTGCCTGCAATGTTCTTACAGTGTGTCCTAAATTAGCAAACTTCTACTTCTCCTCAATAATCTAAATCACATTCTTCCTGGGAAACCTTCCTCGAGAAGTTAGTAGAGTCTCCTCTTAACTCCTGACTTAATTACTACTTAATATGACTACTACGGTTAATATTAACAATACTATTATAAATAACACAATAATCAGCTACCATTTACTGAGTAAATGACTGAGCCCCCGTGTATATTGTTTCTTTTGAATTTTCCAATCACCGCTAGTTTAAGTATAATTAGTATCCCTTTCACTACTGTACATACTGAGGTTTAGGCAGTTAGGATTTTAGCCCAAGGTCACACAGATCCAGGATTTACACTCAGGTCTGTCTGATCCAAGCTTTTACTAAATGCTGTCCTGCATGGGCTTCTTCGCAAATTTACCGCATTTAACTGCAAGGCTACATATGCTGTACTATAGACTACATACTCTGCAGAGGGTAAGCAAGTCTATGGAGCAATTTGTGTGACACTGATAAGTCAGTCTTCTTATCCCTGCCTGACTGCCAAGTTGATGTATTACTGAGACAGAATATGGGAAAAGCAGTTGCTGTAATTTAAAATATATGCTTTCTTATGTAAATCGAGGTGCTTAAAAACTCACAAAAGGATGTGTAATCTACAATCTCACTTATATCGTTCAGACTCCTGGTGAGCAGGAAAATGCTTCTATAAATGTTTATAATACCATGTACTTTTCTTTGTGTAAATTATATAAGTTTGACTAGAAATAGCTAAGATTAGAAAAATACTTGATTGGCTTCATTCTGGTAAAAGGAACCTGGAACAATTACAGTACTAAAAGTTAGGATTATTTTTTCATTTATTATTTTTTGCTATTTTTAACTTCTAATTAAACACTTGCCATGTAATATACAATGCACAGCATCATTTCAGGAGACTTTCTGTGTATAGAAAATATTTCTAACCAGTGCACAGATTGTCAGATTAAAGGATATTAGATCCGTTGTCTGTGATATCTTAGTCTGACTGATGCTAATCCTGCAGGCTGCATTACTGTACACTTACGTTTAAAAAAGTCATCACCTTGCAAATTATCTTTTCATTTACAACCCATAGAGGGAGCAACAGGAGGTGGACTGACAGCTTTCGAAGGCTCCCCAGAGGAAATAGCCTACCAATGACGTCCGAGCCCACAGCACTGCAGAACAGCAGACAATAGGATACAGAGCTCTTCATCTCCGCCAGAAGACACCACCACTCAGCAAATCCTGGTGCAATTAGCTTTTTATGGATAACATTTCCCGAAAGAGACAGAGTTTAAAATTTCCTAAAGCTAAGCCCACTGTGTATCTGTTTCAATATATGACAGACTCAACTGAGGGTCTAACTAATAAAGTCTAAACCAACTGGCATTGTATTAGAAGCTATATATCAGATGCAGAGCTTACCACGCTCATCTCATTCTGAAAATGAACGAGTGAAAATACATTGCTACAGGGCTGGCTAGCTAAATAAATACTAGGGAGTTTGAAACTGTTACTGCCTTATCCAGGCCTGTAATTAAATTTTGAGAGTTTATGTACTAGAAACCTTGAACAGTCTCCTAATGACACCTAGAAGCCAGGTCTTTTAAACTGAACGTGCCGAGGTACCATGACTGGCACCAATCTGACCCACAGGGCTTCATGGTTTACTTTGAGGGGGAAACTGATAAATTGCTTGTTCTGATTCCTGAAAGATCCTTCTTTTATATTCTTCACTGAATGTAATGTGGTTCATTTTTATTAGGGGAGAGCATAGAGCTTCGGGCAGAACATTCTACTGAGATGCTGCAGAAAATGTATGTAGCACACACATTAGAGCATATATTGAGAGAACACACTGAGTATGAATTTCCTCTCCTATAAATCAAGGGATTAGAAACTCCAAAGAGCTACATTAATTTTTTACCTTAGAAAACTACACTGTTTTGAAGTCATTTATGAGTGTGACTAAAAGAAATGTGAAGTTAGGCAGCTGTAATTTTATTTCTTTCATAAATTTAGAAAAATTATCTGAGCTAATCCCCAAGAGCTTTGTATTTACTTTTAAATTATTTCCCTTTTTATTCCCCCCGGATTGCGAGGCGCGAAGGTGTAGACGTTTCTATACATTCAATCTACCCTTTGGCAGTTGCTTGGACTATTCTGAGTATTTTATAAGAATATTTAGAAAGGCATGAAAAATCCTGATTGCTAAGCATAAAAAGGAGAGCGTGGATAATGTGGGAAAAGGTTATGAATTTTTATTACCCACTTCTCTGAGCTCCATTTTTCAAACATACATGGAGTCAGCATGCCTCGGTATGAGGAACACTGGACCAGGAGCAACGGGGCTGGGTAGTCCACTCCCAGCTCCATGCTTTCACACAGCACTCAGCACCTCAGAGTTTGAGCTAATGATCTTTCATATTTGGTTTAGATTTAACCTTTTATTATACCATTTTACAGGGTTTTGCACAGCATATTACCTATCTACCTGCCTGCCTGCCTACCTACCTACTGATCTAGTGTCCGATTTTTTAGGAAATACTTTTTAAATAGAATATACTTTATTTTTGCTTAGCAGTACCAATTTCCAAAATCTACCCATGTACTGGGTAATCTAGAAATGCGTGGTTAAGAAAAAGACTCTTGGCTGCTGGCAAAAATATTTCCAAAATTGTAATGCACAGCATGATGAAAAAACGTACCAAATTGAGTCAGTTATTTAAACATAATTTGGTGCTTACTGGCTAAAACAACTGAAGTAAAGAAGAAAGATTTGCCCAGTATACACAGAGGGGTCATAGACTGAATTGGTTAACTTAAGAAATGATGGCACATTAAGAAAAAAAATTTTTTTTTAGAATTTGTGGGTTTATCTGCTCTAAAAGTAAATCTCTTGTTATCCTTTCCCTTGCGTTTTTCTAAAGATTTATCATGCTGTTACTTGTATACATTGATAGGATAAGAAGAGAATATTTTATTTCTCATCTATAGTATTTACTACCACATTAAACATTCTTTTTTTTAATTTTTATTTTCTTCGAATGTACATCATATTTCAAATTCTGGATACATTACATCATGTTCACCACCCGAACACTAATTATAGTGCATCCCCTCACATGTGACCCTAATCACCCCTTTTGCCCTCCCCCCCCCCCCCCTCCCCCGCGGTAACCACCCGGTCAATCTCCAATGCTATGTGGGGTTTTTTTTTGTCGTTTTTATCTTCTACTTACGAGTGAGATCATATGGTATTTGACTTTCTCCCTCTGACTTATTTCACTCAGCATAATACCCTCAAGGTCCATCCATGTTGTCACAAATGGCTGGATTTCGTCATTTCTTATGGCTGAGTAGTAGTCCATCGTGTATAAATACCACATCTTCTTTATCCATTCGTCCCTTGATGGGCACCTAGGTTGCTTCCAAGTCTTGGCTATTGTGTATAATGCCGCAATGAACATAGGGGTGCGAGCATCTTTATGCCTTTGTGTTTTCAAGTTCTTTGGATAAATACCCAGCAGTGGAATAGCTGGATCATATGGTAGATCTATCCTTAATTTTCTGAGGATACTCCAAACTGCTTTCCATAGTGGCTGCACCAGTTTGCACTAACGAAAGAGGTGGAAAGATCTGTACACATTAAACATTCTAATTCTCATATCTCTACCTACTAAATTCTCTAAAAAAAAAAAGACTCCAACAGAAAAAACAAATATTGATAGAATAATTAATGAAACAGGATGCATAGACAATAGAAGAGGATTATTGGTAGTAATTTTTCTTCAGTTTTTCCACATTCAAATAACTATCTGCAGATCTCTACACACTTTTTTTGATATGTTAGAAAAGTGGAGTAAAAGTGCTGAGAGAACAGCCAGCGGGGGGAATGCGAAGTCTCGGAACATGAGCAGAAAGTAACATGCTCGGAGCACCACTAACTGCTTGCCCTCTGCCGTGGGCGCCTGTCACCACAGCGGTGTTACAGCAGGTCACAGTGGTGAGCTCCAGCTGAAGCAGTCGCTGCTCTGGGGCACAGAACCTTCGGTTCGCTCTTTTCCCCAGGGAAACACTTCCTATATGGTCTTTTGGGAGTCTTTGCTTTTATTTGCACTGGATGCATTCATAGTTTTCACTCCAAAAATGAAATTATTCTTCACTAAAACATAGCTAAGAGGTCATCCTCTCATCTGTCTTTGGAAAGGATATCCTAAAATAAAGCCGTTTGAAGAAATAAAAGAAAGGGGCCTTTACTAGAATACTATGAATATTGAGCTAACACTTATTGAATGTCTGCCATGATGTAGACCGTATGTTAGGCTCCAGAGATCTGTCATAGTCAATAAAAGAGTAAACATCATTTTTGAACACTAAAGCACAGAATTGCAAGGGACTTTGCAAATATGCCATGAAAGCCCTGTGGTTCTTTTTTTGTAGTTCTTCTATGTCAAAGGTACTAAGAAAATAGCTACTACATGCCAAGGCCTTTACATGTGGTACCTCTTCAAGGCATGTGTTAATAAGTCCATTTTTAGATGAGGGAGTTAAGAATCCGTAATACCAAACAATTTGCCTAAGGTCACACTGTAGCTGACACATTCTCAGGTGGCTTCCCATGATCACCACCTCCTGATGCTCACACCCTGGTATAATCCCTTCATCTGGGGAATGAGTAGAGCCTCTCGCTTTTTCCAACTAACAGAATATCGCAAGTGTGCTGAGACGTTGCTTCTGTGCTTGTGGTACATTATGTAAAGCTATCTGGCTAGAGGATTGTGACTAGAAACTCACCTGGCTGGCTTGCTGAAGTAAGGAGCCACATTGGAGGATCCCTGTGTCCAGGCACAGTGAACAGCCTCCAGGAACTGTGGTTGGCCCCCAGGAACTGTGGTTGGCCTCCGAGAACTGTGGGTGGCCTCCAGGAACTGTGGTTGGTCTCTAGGAACTGTGGGCGGCCTCTAGTAACTGTGGTTGGTCTCTAGGAACTGTGGGAGGCCTCTAGGAACTGTGGGTGGCCTCTAGGAACCATGGGTAACCTCTAGGGACTGTGGGTGGCCTCTAAGAAGTGTGTGCACTCTCTAAGAACTGTGGGTGGCCTCTAGGAAAAGGGTGCTGTCTCTAGGAGTGACCTCTGGCTAACTGGCAGCAAAAAACTGAAGTTCTCAGTCTCACAACGGCACAGACATGATTTCTGCAAAAAAACTGAGGGAACCTGGAATTAGACTGTTTCCCAGTTGAGCCTCTGGACGAGAGCCCTGCTTTGCTCACCACCTTGATTCTAGTTTTGTGAAACCATAAGTAGAGGACCCAGACAAGAAGGTCCCAATGCCTGACCCACAGAATCTGTGAAGTAATGCACGCGTATTTTTTTTTTTAAGTTGGCAATTAGCAATTATTGGTAAATAGCAACATGTAACAAACCTATAGTATTTGGGATGGAGGCAGAATTCAAATCCAGGTCCTCCTGACACTTAAACCAATTCTCTTTCTATAACACTAGTGTTCTGCAAATTTGAGCCCCAGGATCCCTTCCATAATAATCATGTAGAGGTCTTATAAAAAATATCGTTTGGGGCCAGCCCAGTGTCCTAGTAGTTAAGCTTGCATGCTCTGCCTTGGTGGCCTGGGGTTTGCAGGTTTGGATCCCGGGTGCAGACCTGGCGCTGTTCGTCAGGCCATGCTGCAGTGGCATCTCACATAAAATAGAGGAGGACTGGCACAGATGTTAGCTCAGTGACAATCTTCCTCAAGCAAAAAGAGGAGGATTGGCAACAGTTGTTAGCTCAGGGCCAATCTTCCTCACACACACACACACAAAAAAGTAAAAAATATCATTTTTTGGGTTTGACAGCTGTCGTCTTAAAACAGAATCCCTGAGATAAAGACTGAGGATTTGCATTTTTCACAAACTCCTGAAGTGATGCTTATACATATTAATGCTTATTAATTATAAACATTGAGAAAGTTTCGCTGTACCTTGTTGCCTTTATAAGCTGGAGTTACTTCAAATACTTAGAATGGATATAGACCAGAACATTCTTTTATCCTCTAAGAAAGGGTTGTTTTTGGAAGGCCAGTCGTTCCAAGGTTTTTACTGTAATACCACAAAATGACCAACTGAGAGTAGGGAGAAAGTTGTGTCTTTTCAACTTAGCTTGTACGTTTTCAGCTTCACTATGATGCAAAAATAAATACAATATGCACTTATTTTATGGCTGAAAATAAAATGGAAAAAAAAGCCAAAAAAATACGGGACATGTGAGACCCTTCACAGATTAAGAATTTATGAGCAAATATTGAGAGTTTAAGAACTTCTCCTGTTTTAACGTTGGTAATTCTCTCTTTTGAAAAGTCTCAAAGGACCTATTTTAAATTGCGTCACAACTATGGGGAGATCATGCTAACAGCTAAGAATTATGGGAGTCATATAAAAAAAATCTGTCTGAAGTATTTGCAAACCCAAAATAACCCAGACCTGCCATGGAAATTGGCAATTCCGAGGTGACTCAAGAAGTAACCTCACTTTTCAGAGATGGCTACAAATGGCTGTAAATTCCAAGTGCAGATTCAAAGTTTCAAGTTCACTTTCTCCTGAAGCTCCATTTAAAGACAAGAACTACCTCTAGTGTTAATCTCCACTGTTTGTACCCAGTGGCTAGCACAGTGCTTGATACGGACAGGTCCCTCAGTAAATCTTTCCCAATGATTGACTAAAGTATAAAGTAGGCAAACCCATCACTAGCTTTTTTCAAGACTGGATCCTTTAAGACAGAACTTCAGCTGAATTATAGGCACATCAACAGAGCCCCTCAGTGCTACCTGGCAGCGTCGAGGGTGGCTAGAGCCCCCGGGGGGGTTACCACTAGACGTATTTACCCATTGTCCCTGTTACTACTTACTATGCATGTCATGACTTTAAACAGAGTTGGAGAGCTCTGCATTACGGTTTATATGACATAAAGAGTACAAAAAACAGCACTTTTGCTAAAAATCTATTTCAACTTATGAGAAATACAGTCTCACTGCTTTAACTATGCTTGTCTGTTCGACTCTCGAATGTCACAGGCAGGTTGCTCAGGAGCACCTTTGGAAAACCATGTGGATAAAATCATCGCACTTCCTGTGGTCTGCAGTGAACCAAGTGTGAGTTCTTACAGCAAAGAATTAGCACACCAAGACTCTAATATCATAATGTGGCAGTCTGTAAAGGAGCCTTTATTTCTTATCTTATAAAAGACCGAACTTAGCTCCAAAGAGTGAAGAGCCTTATCTAGGCCGAGAAGCTGCTTTTTAAATCCTCTTCCTATGCGCATTCTTTAATACCAATTTCAAGTTTTAACCAGTACAAGCCTCAAGATTTTTGGGAATTAAGAAGAGATGTGGCTGGACTGTGTTAGGCACTGAGGAAACAAAGGAAAACAAGTTCCTCAGTACTGAGAAATTCTCAAGAGCAAGAGAGATATAAACATCCACAAAATACACAACTTAAGCCAAGAGGCCTTTGACATCAAATAGTCCTTTTTAAAATCTCGGGTAAATGCCAAATGTAACTCCCGTGTTTCTGTATTTTGTCATGTCTGTTGTGTCTCTGTCTCTGCCTCTCCCTCTTTCTGTCTCTCTATACACACACACACAGATACCCACACAAACACACACACATCCCACTTCTCTCATGGTGGGGCAATTACTATCCCTTTATTTCTAGGCACACAGCAAGCCTGCACTTCCTGGTCCCTCTTGAAATTAGACATGACCAACGGACTTGTTTTAGGCAATGAAATGAGAGCAAATATTTGTGTCCTTTCCAGGTAGAAGCATTTAATTGCCAGAACTCAGATCTCCAGCGATCTCTTTTCTAGCACCCATGCTCATAGCACATATTGATGTGAAAATGGCCTCAAGTCAAAGCAGCCTGCAATGCTGAGCCAACAGCACGGAGAAAAGTTGACCTGAAGGTTCACTCTGATACTGAGAGTACTGAAGATGAACAAGAAATACACTTTTGTGTACGTAGGTGAGTCACTGATCATTTGGGGTTATTTGTCACTAGAACACAGCCTACTATATTCTGATTAAAACATCTCCGGAGGATAAATATTAATCCTGAGAGTTGACTCTTAAAGTAGAAGTACATAGTGAAATCGTCCTATAATTTTCAACGCTGACTCCATCTCCAAATGAGAAAGGCCTATAATTAATTTCGAACAGTCACGTTATTTTTGTTTTCACTGATACCATCCTTATCTGGCCCACCCTCCATACACTCTTAACCTACGTCTCCTTAGGTGCATTTAGAATAAGATAATTGAACATTTTATTTATTTTTTTAAATAAATTTATTTTTTAAATTTTTTTATACTTTTTTTATTGTGGTAACAATGGTTTATAACATTATGTACCTTTTAGGTGTAGATTGTTATATATTTCAATTTCTGTGTAGATCACATGTTCACCACTCAAAGACTGATTGCCATCCATCACCACACACACATGCCTAATTATCCCTTTCACCCTCCTTCCTCCACACTTCCCCTCTGGTAACCATCAAACCAATCTCTATTGCTATGTATTTGCTTATGGTTGTTTTTGTCTTCTACTCATATGTGAGATCATATTTGACTTTCTCCTTCTGCCTTATCTCTCTTAGCATAATACCCTCAAGGTCCATCCATGTTGTCACAGATTTCATCATTTCTTATGGCTGAGTAGTGGTCCATTGTGTATATATACCACAGCTTCTTTATCCATTCGTCCCTTGATGGCTACCTAGGTTGCTTCCAGGTCTTGGCTATTGTGAATAATGCTGCAATGATGTGTCCTAATGCATAGGACTTTTGGAATTGCTGACTTCAAGCTCTTTGGATAGGTACCCAGTAGTGGAATGGCTGGATCATATGGTAGCTCTATTTTTAAATTTTTGAGGAATCTACATACTGTTTTCCATAGTGGCTGCACCAGTTTGCATTCCCACCAGCAGTGTATGACGGTTCCTTTTTCTCCACAACCTCTCCAACATTTGTTACTATTAGTTTTAGATGTTTTTGTCATTCTAATGGGTGTAAGGTGTTCTCTTAGTGTAGTTTTGATTTGCATTTCCCTGATGATCAGCGATGATGAACATCTTTTCATGTGCCTATTGGCCATCCATATATCTTCTTTGGAGAAATGTTTGTTCATGTCTCCAGCCCATTTTTTGATCGGGTTGTTTGATTTTTTGTTGTTGAGTTGTGAGAGTTCTTTATATGTTATGGATATTAAGCCTTTGTCAGATATATGACTTGCAAATATTTTTTCCCAGTTAGCGGGTTGTTTTTTTGTTTCAATCCTGTTTTCCTTTGCCCTGAAGAAGCTCTTTAGTCTGATGAAGTCCCATTTGTTTATTCTTTCTATTGTTTCCCTTCTCTGAGAAGACATGGTGTCCAAAAAGATCCCTTTAATACTGATGTCAAAGAGTGTACTGCCTACGTTTTCTTCTAGAAGCCTTATGGTTTCAGGTCTCATCTTTAGGTCTTTGATCCATTTTGAGTTTATTTTGGTGAATGGTGAGAAAGAATGGTCAATTTTCTTTCTTTTACAAATGGCTTTCCAGTTTTCCCAGCACCATTTGTTGAAAAGACTTTCTTTTCTCCATTGTATGCCCTCAGCTCCTTTGTCGAAGATAAGCTGTCCATAGATGTGTGGTTTTATTTCTGGGCTTTCGATTCTGTTCCATTGATCTGTGCACCTGTCATTGTACCAGTACCATGCTGTTTTGATTACTGTAGCTTCGTAGTATGTTTTGAAGTCAGGGATTGCGATGCCTCCCATTTTGTTCTTTTTACCCAGGATTGCTTTAGCAATTCGGGGTCTTTTTTGCCCCATCTGAATTTTAGGATTCTTTGTTCTAATTCTGTAAAGAATGTCATTGGGATTCTGATTGGGATGGCATTGAATCTGTAGATTGCTTTAGGTAGAACGGACATTTTAACTATGTTAATTCTTCCAATCCGTGTACATGGAATGTCTTTCCATCTCCTTATGTCATCATCCAATTCTCTCAGAAAGGCCTTGTAATTTTCATTATATGGGTCCTTCACTTCCTTAGTTAAATTTTCCCGGAGGTATTTTATTCTTTTTGTTGCGATTGTGAATGGTATTGTGTTCTTGAGTTCTTTTTCTGTTAGTTCGTTATTAGAATATAGAAATGCTACTGATTTATGCAAATTGATTTTATGCCCTGCAACTGTGCTGTAGTTGTTGATTACTTCTAACAGTTTTCCAATGGATTCTTTGGGGTTTTCTATATATAAGATCATGTCATCTGCAAACAGAGAGAGTTTCACTTCTTCTCTCCCTATTTGGATTCCTTTTATTCCTTTTTCTTGCCTGATTGCTCTGGCCAGAACCTCCAGTACTATGTTTAATAAGAGTGGTGATAGAAGGCATCCTTGTCTCATTCCTGTTTTCAGGGGGATGGCACTCAGTTTTTGCCCATTGAGTATGATGTTGGCTGTGGGTTTGTCATATATGGCCTTTATTATGTTGAGGTAGCTCCCTTCTATGCCCATTTTGTTCAGAGTTTTTATCATAAACGGCTGTTGGATCTTGTCAAATGCTTTCTCTGCATCTATTGAGATGATCATGTGGTTTTTATTCCTCAGTTTGTTGATGTGGTGCATCACGTTGATTGATTTGCGGATGTTGAACCATCCCTGTGTCCCTGGTATGAATCCCACCTGATCATGATGTATGATCTTTTTGATGAATTGCTGAATTCTGGTTGCCAAAATTTTGTTTAGAATTTTTGCATTGATGTCCATCAGCTATATTGGCCTATAATTCTCTTTTTTCATGGTGTCTTTGTCAGGCTTTGGTAACAGTGTGATGTTGGCCTCATAGAATGTGTTAGGAAGTGTTCCATCCTCCCTAAGTTTTTGAAATAGCTTGAAAAGGATAGGTATTAAATCCTCTCTGAAAATTGGTAGAATTCCCCAGGAAAGCCATCTGGTCCTGGGGTTTTATTCTTTGGGATGTTTTTGATTGCTGTTTCAATCTCTTTCCTTGCGATTGGTCTGTTGAAATTGTCTGCTTCTTCTTGAGTGAGCTTTGGGAGGTTGTAGGAGTCCAAGAATTTATCCATTTCCTCTAGGTTATCCATTGTGTTGGCATATAGTTTTTCGTAGTATTCTCTTATAATCCATTGTATTTCTGCAGAGTCTGTTGTTATTTCTCCTCTTTCATTTCTGATTTTGTGTATTTGATCTTTCTCCCTTTTGTTCTTTGTAAGTCTGGCTAGTGGTTTGTCAATTTTATTTATCTTCTCAAAGAACCAGCTCTTTGTTTCATTGACCCTTTCTACCGCTGTTTTCGTTTCAATGGTATTTATTTCTGCTCTGATTTTTATTATTTCTCTCCTTCTGCTGACTTTGGGCTTTATTTGTTCTTCTTTCTCTAGTTGAGTTCGGTGTAGTTTAAGATTGCTTATTTGGGATTTTTCTTGTTTGTTAAGATGTGCCTGTATTGCGATGAATTTTCCTCTTAATACAGCTTTTGCTGTATCCCATATGAGTTGGTATGGCACATTATCATTTTCATTTGTTTCCAGGTATTTTTTGATTTCTTCTTTAATTTCTTCAATGATCCATTGCTTGTTCAGTAGTGTATTGTTTAGTCTCCACATCTTTGTGCCTTTCTTAGCTTATTTCTTGTAATTAATTTCTAGCCTTATAGCATTATGATTGGGGAAGATGCTTGTTATTATTTCAATCCTTTTAAATTTGTAGAGGCTTGCCTTGTTTCCCAACATATGGTCTATCCTTGAGAATGTTCCATGTGCACTTGAGAAGAATGTGTATTCTGCTGTTTTAGGATTAATGATCCATATATGTCTATTAAGTCCAATTGTTTTAGTTTTTTGTTTAGCTCCACTATTTCCTTGTTGATTTTCTGTCTGGATGATCTATCCATTGATGTGAGTAGGGTGTTGAGGTCCCCTACTATTATTGTGTTGTTTTTAACATCTTCCTTTAGGCCTGTTAATAGTTGCTTTATTAACCTTGGTGCTCTTATGTTGGGTGCATAGATATTTATAAGCATTATTTCTTTTTGATGAAGTGTCCCTTTGATCATTATATATTGTTCCTCTGTGTTTCTCTTTACCTGTCTTATTTTGAAATCCGCTTTGTCTGATATAAGAATTGCAACACCTGCTTTTCTTTTTGCTTGCTATTAGCTTGAAGTATTGTCCTCCGCCTCTTCACTCTGAGCTTTTGTTTGTCCTTGGACCTGAGGTGTGTTTCCTGGAGGCAACAAATTGTTGGATCTTGTTCTTTAATCCATTTTGCCACTCTGTGTCTTTTTATTGGAGAGTCCAATCCGTTTACATTGAGAGTAATTACTGATGCATGTGGACTTAATCCTGTCAATCTCTTGCTCGTTATCTGGATTTCCTACATTACCTTTGTTTCTCGTCCTGTGTGATTTAGCCAACCCATTGAATACTGCAATTTCTTATGCTGGGTTTCTTAGATTTTTCCTTATTTATGTTTTGTGACTCTGTTCTGTTTTTTAGTTTAGTGGCTACCCTGAAGTTTGTATTTAGAATCTCGTGTATAATATAGTCTATTCTCTGGTGGTCTCTTATTTACTTGGCCTAGACTAATTTAGTCCCTTTGCTCTTCTCCTCCTAAATTATTATTTTCATTTCTTATTCCAACTCGTGTTATGAGTTTGTAGTTAGAGTGATAAGATCGTCTTTGCTTTGGTAGTTTCCTTACCTTTATCCTAATGCTATAGTTGAATATTTGCTATCCTGTTCTGGTTCTATCTATCTGTCTCCCTACTATGTGGTTTGTGACCCCTTTCTCCCTTTTTTCTTTTTTCAGGTATGAGAGCCTTCTTGAGGATTTCTTGTAGTGGAGGACTTTTGGTTACAAATTCCCTTAACTTTTGTTTGTCTGGAAAAGATTTAATTTCTCCCTCATATCTGGAGGATATTCTTGCTGGATAGAGTATTCTTGGCTGAAGATTTTTATCCTTTAAAGTTTTGAATATGTCACTCCATTTTCTCCTAGCTTGTAAGGTTTCTGTAGAGAAATCCACTGAAATTCTGATAAGAGTTCCTTTGTAGGTTATTTTCTTCTGTCTTGCTGCCCTGAGTCTTTTATTTTTGCCATTTGTACTGCTATATGCCTTGCAGTAGGTCTTTTTACATTGACAAATCTAGATCCGAAAACTTCCTCTACACACATTTCTCCCTCAATCCCTAGATTTGGGAAGTTCTCTTCTACAATTTCCTTAAGCACACTTTCTGCTCCATTTTCCTTTTCCACATTCTCGGGAATTCCTATGTTCCTTAAATTCTTTCTCCTCATTGAATCCGCAATCTCTCGGAGATTTTCCTCATTTTTTTAAATTATTGGTTCTCTTTCTTCCTCTGTCTGGAGCCATTCAGCCTGCCTATCATTGATTATGCTAATTTGCTCCTCTATGGTGTCTACACGGGCATTCAGGTAATCCATTTTCTGTTTTATCTGGTCCATTGTGTTTTTCATCTCTAGTAATTCTGTTTAATTCTTCTTTATAATTTCCATCTCTTTTGTGAAGTAACTCCAGAACTCATTGGCTTGTTTCTTTGTCTTTCTCTCTACCTCATTGAGTTTTTTGATTATAGCTACTCTGAACTCATTTTCTTAGTTTACCTATTTCCACATCCTCAGAACTTAATTCTGTGTTTTAATTGTTTTCCTTCTTGTCTGGAGCTTTTATAAATTGCTGGATGGTAAAGGAGGGGCTTTGTCACATGATGATAGAATTCAGTGGCAGTTACAGCCTGTCACCACTAGATGGGGGTCGAGAGCCACACGTTCTGAGCTCTCCGCCTTCAGGCAATATGGCAGCGCCCAGCGCGGTTTGCTGTGGGGGAGGGGCGGTTTCTCTTGCCTGCCAATCTGGATTCAGATCAGCTCTGTTCCATGGACTCCCAGGGCCCTGGCTTTATTGGGTACTTGCGCATGTAAGCTTTCCCCCATCAGCGGGTTTCCACTGTACTGGTAGTGGGAGTCCTGGATGATCCCCCAGTCGTGTGGCCCCTCCCTGCCTCCTTCCTACACCCACGGCACTGATCCCAGTCTCTATGGGAGGGAGCGAAGTTCTCTCCTACCCGCTTCCAGCTCCTCCGAGGCCTGCTGCAGCATCTCTGTCCTCCATCTTATTGGTGCTGTAGGTCTCTGACGGTCTGGCATTAGGTTTATTAGCTGAAATTCAGTTTTTTTCCAATCCTTTGTTGTAGTTTGGAGGGGAGAGAGTCCCAGGTCAGCTCATCCCACCATTTTGCCTAGGTTGTCTTTTCTTGATCTTGATGGTTTTCTTTGCTGTGCAGAAGCTTTTTAGTTTCATGTAGTCCCATTGGTTATTTTACTATTGTTTCCCTTGCCATAGTACTTGAAAATACGCTGCTCAGAATGATATCGGGGTGTACTGCCCCTGTCTTCTTCTAGAAGTTTAATAGTTCCAGGTCTTACATTGAAGTCTTCAATCCATTTTGAGTGTGAGTTGATTTTTGTCTACGGTGTGAGATAGTGGTCTGCTTACATTCTTTTGCATGTGGCTGTCCAGTTTTCCAACACCATTTATTGAAGAGACTTTCATTTTTCCATTGCATGTTCTTGGCTCCCTTGTCGAAAATTAGCTGTTCATAAATGTGTGGGTTTATTTCTGGGCTCTCAATACTGTTCCATGAATCTCTGTGTCTGGTTTTGTGCCAGTACCATACTGTTTTGGTGACTATAGCTTTGTAGTTTATTTTAAAATCAGGGAGTGTGATACCTCCAGCTTTGTTCTTTTTTTTCAGGAATCCTCTGGCTATTCAGGGTCTTTTGTTGTTCCCTATAAATTTTAGGATTCTTTATTCTATTTCTGTGAAAAATGTTGTTGGAACTTTGATAGGGATTGCACTGAATCTGTAGATTGCTTTAGGAAGTATGGACACTTTAACTATGTTGATTCTTCCAATCCAAGAGCGTGGAATATCTTTCCATTTCTTTGCGTCTTCTTCAATTTCTTTCAACATTATTTTGTGGCTTTCAGTATACAGATCTTTCACCTCTTTGGTTAGCTTTATTCATAGATAGTTTATTCTTTTTGTTGCAATTAAAAATGGGATTGTATTCTTAATTTCTCTTTCTGCTACTTCATTGTTAGCGTATAGAAACACAACTGATTTTTGTATGTTGATTTTGCATCTTTCAACTGACCATATTCATTTATTATTTCTAAGTTTTTTAGTGGATTATTTAGGGTTTTCTATATATAAAATCAAGTCATCAGCAAATAATGACAGTTGCACTTCTTCCTATCCAATTTGGATCCCTTTTATTTCTTTTTCTTGCCTCTTTTCTCTGGCTAAGACTTCCAATACTATGTTAAATAAGAGTGGTGACAGTGCACATCTTTGTCTGGTTCCTTTTCTCAGAGGGATAGCTTTCAGTTTTTCTTTCAGAATGATATTAGCTGTGGGTTTGTCATTTATGGCCTTTATTACATTTAGGTACATTCCTTCTATACCCATTTTATTCAGAGTTTTTCTCAGAATGGTTGTTGTATCTTCTAAAATGCTTTCTCTGCATCTATTGAGATAATGATATGATTTTTATTTTTCATTTTGTTAATGTGGTGTATCACGTCAACTGATTTGGGGATGTTGACCCATCTCTGCATCCCTAGAATAAATCCCACTTGATCATGATGCATCATCTTTTTAATCTACTATTGTTGTTTTTGATTTGATGATATTTTGTTGAGGAGTTTTGCATCAATGTTCATCAGTGATATTGGCCTGTAATTTTCTTTTTTTGTGTTATCTTTGTCTTGTTTTGGTATCAGGATAATGTTGGTTTTGTAGAATGAGTTAGAAAGCTTCCTTTTCTCTTAAATTTTTTGGAAGAGTTTGAGAAGGATAGGTATTAAGTCTTCTTTAAATGTTTGGTAGAATTCACCAGGGAACCCGTCTGGTCCTGGACGTTCATTTTTTGGGAGGTTTTTGATTGCTGTTTTGATCTCCTTTCTGATTGGTGATTGGTCTGTTCACATTCTCTGTTTCTTCTTGAATCAGTTTTGGGAGGTTGTATGATTCTAAGAATTTATCTATTTCTTTTAGATTATCCAATTTGTTGGCCTATAGCTTATCATAGTATTATCTTATAACCTTTTGTGTTTCTAAGGCGTCTGTTATAATTTCTCATCTTTCATTTCTGATTTTATTTATTTGAGTCTTCTTTTTCTCTTGGTGAGTCTAGCTAAGGGTTTGTCAATTTTGGTTATCTTTTCAAAGAACCATCTCTTGGTTTCACTGATTATTTTCTATTGTTTTTGTAGTCTCTATATCATTAATTTCTTCTTGGATTTTTATTGTTTCCTTCTTTCTACTGATTTTGGGCTTACTTTATACTTTTTCCAGTTCAATTAGGTGCACTATTAGATTTTTATTTGGGATTTCTCTTGTTTGTTGAGGTAGGCCTGTATTGCTATAAACGTCCCTTTTAGAAAGGCTTTTTCTGTATACCATAGATTTCGTTACGTCATATTTTCATTTTCATTTGTCTCCAGGTATTTTTGATTTCTCCTTTGATTTATTCATTGACCCAATCATTCTTCAGTAGCATTTTGTCTAATCTCCACATATTTGTGGCTTTTCCAATTTTCTCTCTGTAGTTGATTTCTAGTTTCATACCTTTGTGGTCAGAAAAGATATCTCATATGATTTCAATGTTCTTAATTTTACTGAGACTTGTTTTATATCCTAATACGTGATTAATCCTGGAAAATGTTCCATGATCTTTTGAAAAGAATGTGTATTTTGCAGTTTTTGGTTGGAATATTCTATATATATCTACTAAGACCATCCAGTCTAATGTGCTGTTTAAGGCCCATGTTTCCTTATTGACTTTCTTTATGGATGATCTATCCATTGGTGAAAGTGGAGTGTTAAAGTCCCTATTACTATTATGTTATGTCTGTTTCTCATTTTATGTCTGTTAATAATTGCTTTATATATTTAGATGCTCTTATGCTTGGTGGATCAATATTTATAAGTATTATATCCTCTTGTTGGATTGTCCCCTTTATCATTATATAGCACTCTTCTTTGTCTCTTGTTACAGTATTTGTTTTAAACTCTATTTTGTCTAAGTATTGCTACCTCAGCTTTCTTTTCTTTGCCATTTGCATGGAGTATCTTGTTCCATCCCTTAATGTTCAGTTTGTGAGTGTCTTTAGGTCTGAGGTGTGCATTCTGTATGCAGCATATATATGTGTCTTGTTTTTTTTTTGCAATTGGCCACCCTATGCATTTTGATTGGAGCATTTAGTCCATTGACATTTAAAGCAGCTATTGCTAAGTATGTACTTATTGCCATTTGGTTACTTTTTTCTGGGTGTTGTAGTAGTTCTTCTCTGTTCGTTTCTTCTTCTTTTGCTCTCTCCCCTTGTGGTTTGATGTCTTTCTTTAGTATTATGTTTGGGTTCCCTTCTCTTAATTTTTTGTGTATTTATTATAGGTTTCTGGTTTGTGATTAACATGAGGTTCATATATAATAATCTAGGTATACAGCAACCTGTATTGAGTTGGTGGTCTCTTTAGTTGCACCTATTCATAAAAGCTCTTCTCTTTTACTCTTCTCCTCCCACATTTTATGTTTTTGATATCATATCTAACCTCTTATTTTTTGTGTGTGTATCCATTACCATCTTATCACTGAAAAAGGTAATTTTAATACGTTTGCCATTTGACCTTCATATTATCTTGAAAGGTGGTTGATATGTTATGTTTACTGTATTTTTTATTTTACCAGTGATTTTATGATTTTATTGCCTTTTTAAATAATAATTTTCTTATTTCTATTTGTGGTCTTCTCTTTCCTGCTTAAATAAGTCCCTTTAGCATTTCTTGTAAAACTGGTTTCTTGGTGATAAACTCCTTTAATTTTTGCTTGTCTAGGAAACTCTTTATCTCTCTTTCCATTCTGAATGATAACCTTGCCAGGTACAATATGCTTGGCTGTAGGTTTTTTTCCTTTCAGCACTTTAAATATATAATGCCACTCCCTTCTATTCTGTAATGTTTCTGCTGAGAAGTCAGCTGATAGCCTTATGGTGTTTCCTTTGTATGTAACTTGTTGCCTTTCTCTTGCCACTTTTAGTATTCTCTCTTTATCTTTAATTTTGGACATTTTAATTATAATGTGTCTTGGTCTGGGCCGGTTGGTGTTCACCTTGTTTGGTGCTCTCTATGTTTCCTGTACCTGCATATCTGTTTCCTTCCTTAGGTTAGGAAACTTTTCAGCTACTATTTCTTCAAATAGATTCTCTGCCTCTTTGTCTCTCTCTTCTCCTTCTGGGACACCTATAACACTAATGTCAGTGTGCTTTATGTTTTCCCAGAGTTCCCTAGACTGTTCTCTTTCTTTCATATTCTTTTCTCTTTTATCTGTTCAGCTTGGGTGATTTCCTCTAGTCTTTTGTCCAGCCCGCTGATCAGTTCTTCTGTATCATCTACTCTGCTATTGAGTCCCTCTAGTGAATTTTTCATTTCCAGTATTGTATTCTTCATTTCTGATTGGTTCTTTTTTATGTTTTCAATTCTTTGTTGATGTTCTCCCTGTGTTCATCCATTCTTCTCCCAAGATCAGTGAGCATCCTTATGACTGTTTGCTTGAACTCTTTGTCAGATAGACTGTTTATTTCTGTTTCATTTAGTTCTTTTTCTGGGATTTTGTCCTGTTCTCTGGCTTGGAACATATTTCTTTGCCTCCTCACTTTTCCTCTTTCTCTGTGTTTATATCTATGTATTAGGTGAGCCAGCTACATCTCCTGATCTTGGACAAGTGGCCCTATGTAGGAGACACCTTTTGAGGCCCAGTAGTATGCTTCCCCCTCATCACCAGTTCACACCAGGAGTGACCCCTGTGTGGGCTACATATGTCCTTCTGTGGTGGCAGGGCTGTTCTTGCTGCAGGTGCCCAGGGAGTCTAGGCTGTCCCCCTGATCAGCTGGTTGTAGTGCTTGGCTGTGTGTGGCTGCTATGGACACTTCAGTCAGTTTATTGGGTTTGTGAAACCCCAGCACAGTTGGCTGCAAGGTCAAATAGCACATTCATGTTGCAGTTTTTCTGTTAAGTAAGCCCCCAGTGTGGCTGTTTGTGAGGCTCTGTGTCTTACAATTGCTGTAGGCCTCCAGCCTGCAAGGCTGTTGTCAGCTCTCTCAGGATTGCAGCTAAGTAGGTCTGGCCCCAGGCACAGGAGTACCCAATTTTTTCAGGCTTTGGAAAGTGGGCCGATCCCCTATGTGGCTGTTTGAGGAGCACAGCTCTTCTGCCTCTGATAGCCCCATGGCCCACACGTCCACACCCACCATCAACACAGAACTGGCTCATGCACATGGCCTAATCTTCTGGAGTGGACCCAGTCACCCCCTGCAGAGGGCCCCACACACTCCACCAACACCTCGCACTCTCCACTTGCTCCTTATGCAGGCCCTGCCCCACAGAGGTGGACACACTCGCCTGCCTGCAGAGGATCCAGGCACCCAGCCTATGCAAGTTCACAAGTTGCTCAAGGGCTTGCTGTTGGGTGTGATCAGTCCCTAGGGCAGACTGCCTACCCTGGCTGAGCTGGATTTAATTGGTGCTCTAGTGGCTGGGGCACACCCTAGGCTAACAGGCTAGAGGAAAATCTCCAATGGCATCTGCCTGCCTCTGTGTCAGCACACCTATACTAGGTCACAATAGTGGCTGCCACCAATGTCTCAGTCCCTGGAGAAGTCTCATCTCTCACTGAGATGCACCCAGAAGCCTACTGATGAGTCTCTTTTTACTGAAGGATTGTGCACTTTTCTTTCTTTTTTTTGAGGTTGATTAGCCCTGAGCTAACATCTGCCGCCAATACTCCTCCTTTTGCTGAGAAAGACTGGCCCTGAGCTATCATGCATGCCCATCTTCCTCTATTTTATGTGGCACGCCTGCCACAACATGCCTTGACAAGCAGTGGCATGTCCGCACCCATGATTCGAACTGGTGAACCTCAGGACACTGAAGCAGATGTGAGAACCCAACTGCTGTGCCACCAGGCTGGTCCCTGTGCACCTTTCTTTCTGGTGAATTTAGGCTGCTTTCTGAAATGGATGAATTTGTGTGTGGACCCTTTAAAAACTGGCTTTTTTCCACTTATGTCTTATAGCTTTTCTGGGGGTATTCCCCATTGTAGTTAATATCCAGCAAAGCCAGATATTATGAGATTCCTCTCAATTATGCTGAGTCCGAAGGATGCTTATAGTGGCAACATGCCCTTGTTCAGGTCCAACATTCCTCCAGGGAAGGCTGTGTACCTTAGGATTGTTCCTGGCTGGTGGGTCAGGAAGCTCTATGCTTCACAAATGTAGCTTTTTTCTCTCCAGAGAAGAATTTCTGCCTCTTCTGCCTTGGTCAGGAGTGTCCCTTGTTGCAGGGTTATTTTTATCCAGTTTCAGTTCTCTTTCAGGAGTGATTGTTCCAAAAATACTTGTAACTTGGATTTGTTCATAGGAGGAGGTGAGTTCAGAGTCAGCCTATGCTGCTATCTTGACACCCTCCCACCTCTGAACATTTTAATTTTGAATGTCTCTTTAGCTATAATAAGCTAGCCTGCAGTTTGAAAGTACCTCTTACTTACAACAGACTCACTGAGCTCCTAACAGTATGCCAGGATACTGAATTTTGTATTTTATAGTAATGGGGGAATGATAGTTCATTTTTTCTAATCACATGCATACATTTTATAGAATTAGACAAAGAATAACCGTAAGCTAAAATGTACAACGTTTTAATATAACACAAAAGAGGGAACCATAAATTCTGTTTCAATGGGGTAGGGAAAACTTTATAGACTTGCCATTTAAATATCACATTTAAAGGGGCCAGCCTGGTGGTGTAGAGGTTAAGTTCATATGCTCCTCTTTGGTGGCCTCGAGTCCCCCAGTTCGGATCCTGGGTGTGGATCTATGCATCGGTTATGAAGTCATGCTGTGGCAGGCATCGCACATAGAAAATAGAGGATGATGGGCATGGATAGCTCAGGGCCAATCTTCCTTAGCAAAAAGAGGAGGATTGATAGTCAATGTTATCTCAGGGCTAATCTTCCTTAAAACAAAAATAAATAAATGAAATGAAAATAAATAAATAAATATAACATTTAAAGCTAAGGGGAAAAGAAAAATGTATAGGTTAAAAAGTGTGTGTGCGTGGGCATAACACCAAATTTATACCATATATATATACACACACACACACACATACACATATAAATATATATGTTTGTATATATATAATTTTTATATATACATACATACCATGGAGTGTGGAAAGCACACAGCAACATCAATTGTAAGCAATGGGCCCCTTGTACACTCAACAATAATGATAGGTTTTTAAAGATAATATTGAATGAAGAAATAAGAAACAATACGGTTTATACGCAAGCCATTACGAAAAAAATATGCAGACAAAACAATCTGCAATTTAAAGAACACTTATAATCAAAAGGTATATATTAAAATTATCAGAGAAAGAGAGTGGTGAATGGGCATAAAAAGAATATAAATAAACTGGCATGAAAGAAGCCTTCTAAAGACAAGGGAGGATGTTGTCCTATGAATGAAGGTTTTGATTTACTCAGCTTTCAACTCTTAGGTGCCCACGCCTTCCAAAGCTGTGTAGGACACACATTGTTTTGGCAAGTCTGTTCAGTCACATTTAGGAAAAAGATCCAAAATTAGTTATGGAATGGGGCTGGTTGAGAGATGGCCTGTGGAGGCCTTACGGATACAGGGAAGATCAAGAAGAGTTTCCATAATCAGGAGAACAAGAATAAAAAGGAGCTGGTTTATTGGACAGGTTTTGTGATGGGACTCACCGATGGGCTGGTTGAAGAAAGCTGAACCAAGAAGTATACTATGGTTACCAGACTCATCTTGTGTTAATCACTGTATACATTCACGAAATTTTTGCCATATCTAGAGGCCATGATTCTCCACCTCACTGTTAACAGTATGAAAATATAAGGGAGATACATAATTTTCAGTATATGTGTGGAAAGAAAATAATTAGATTCTTGAGTAGATAAAGAAAAATTGTGAATAGTAAGGGGTAAGGGAATATTTTGTTAGAGGTCAAATCTGAAATATGAGGAAAACTCGGAGGATAAATGGAAAAGAGAAACAAGAAAATTAAATTGAACACTGATATTTCTTTTGAACTATATAAAATCTTGCATTCATAATATTAAACCCTTTGATTAAATTATGATTTCATATTTTAAAGTCTAAATTGGAAAAAATGATATCCTAACCTCAGTGGAAATATGTGTCAAATGTTTACATGCTTCAAATTATCCATCCTATTTCAAATTATCTATTGAAATATTAAACCATAGTATAATATGTCAAGACAGAATACGATTTCAGCATAATATAATATTTTTAAAGCACTAGAACATAAATGAACAGTAATTCTGCTTTCTTTCTGGTAAAAGTCATACTGCTGTTATTCTATTTTTTAAAAAAAAATGTTTATTGGCTTCTAAAAAGAATTCACCGCAAATTTAAATTTTGTGAATGCTTCGAATTCTCTCTGTCTTCAAGAAAAGAGAAAGCAAAGTAGAAACAGAAAAATATAATTTATTCATACACCAAATCTAGGGAAATATCATTACTATTTCTTGTGAAGATTTGGAATTGAAAATAACAATACTTCATGAGTTTTTTTTTAGTAATATAACTTACATCTAAATTTCACTTAATATATAGCTGCATTTGAATCTGTTTATGTTATATAGGACTGGAAAAAAACAAAGAAATTATTTATGTTAGGAGAATTATTCTACCCAGTCTCTGAAATTTCACTTCCACACCAAAATATGTATGATTTACTTGCTCATTAATATCAAGGTCTGTATTACCTGCATAATCATAATAACTAATATTTATTGAGCTCAAGCACTTCCTACATTTCAGGTACTGTTATATGCAGTTGGCACATATTATATCACTTAACTTTTAAAACACAACCCTATGAGATACTTCCTATTAGGAAGAAATTGAGGCACAGTGAATTGACGGCTCTTGCCCAAGGTCATAGAGAGAGTTTATAACTGAACTGAGTTTCAAACACGTGGTCTGGCTTCAGAATTTATGTTCCTAACCACTTGCTATGTTTCTCCCTCAGTGTGGCAGTCATGGGTGTTGTCATCGGGCAGGTAGGAACCGTCCCAGATTCATCTCACATTGCTCTGCTCGATTTACTCAACTTCACAGCCAATCTGCTCCCCAAATCTATATCGTGTATTCCAGTTTCTGTGATTGTTTATGTTGTCTGTCTTTCTTTAATGCTTCTTTTTTTAAATAGTCAGGTCAAAGGTCAATTTCTTTGCTATTTTTCTCCTAGTCCTACCAACCAAAGTCACTTCCTCCTTCCCTCCTTCATGCTTCTATAATCATGTAGCACTTAGCTTAAGCCACTCATAGATCTCTTCCCACAGATCGCTTTCTACTTTGCCTGGTGGTTGTGTGTACAAGTTTTTATATCTCTAAATAATCCTATAGTGTTTGAAGACAGGGTCTGATTCTTTTTTATTTTTAATAAGAATATCTAGTCTGACCTTTAAAAGCATAATTCTTGAGTGAATATATTAATAAATGAATAGATAACTGATTTAAATGGAAAACGATCAAAAGCAATGAAATGGATCAATCTTGGGAAAGTACTGAAAGTGTTCGCTGTTGGGCAGTAGCTTGTCAGTTTTTTCAGACTCCTGGGGCTGTTTCATAAATAAATTCTAAGTGACAAAGAACTCACTCAATTATGAACTGAACAATGTACTTTTTACATTATAAGATTCTGAGTCAAAGACGTGTAAAAATGAGATATAATCCTTCATAAAAATTTATGAAAGCGCAAAACGTATAACAAACAAAGTATGATTTTTAAGTCTGGAGAGGATATCTTGGTAGTACTTATATTCTTCCTAAATCTATTCTGCACTACTTGACCATAAAGGCTATGTGTTTCTCCATGCAATTATGGTATTTCATAAAGCACATTCATAGAAGGTAATTAATATATTCTTCTGAGTGAAAAAAAACAACACAAATGAGTGAAAAATTTAATGAGTGATGAGGGAACTTCAAGAAATAACCAGAGCATAAAAGTTTATTTAAACTTTGGCATTGGGAAAAAAGTATTTTTCAGTTAGATAGTAAAGAAAGTTTATAGTCATCAAAAGGATTTTAGGCTCCTCCTGTTGATCCAAATTGTCAGAATTAATGAAAATTGAGAGACTGTCTATGGCCCAGAGCAACACATTAGACAGGCAGGTACAGTCATGTGCTACATAAGGACGTTTCAGTCAAACCACTGCATATACAACAGTGGTCCCACAAGAATATAATGGAGCTGAAAAATTGCTATCACCTAGTGACGTCATAGCCATCCTAACGTCATAGCACAGTGCATTACTCATGTGTTTCTGGTGATGCTGGTGTAAACAAACCTACTGTGTTGCCAGTTGTATAAAAGTATAGCACATACAGTTATGTACAGTACATAATACTTGGTAATGATAACAAATGACTAGTTACTGGTTTATGCATTTACTTTACCATACTTTTTATTGTTAGAGGGTACTCTTTCTACTTATAAAGAAAATTTAACTTTAAAACAATATACTGTGTGATGTTGGCAGCAGCCTCATACACCTCATGTTTGCTGCATCTCTTGATCGTATCATTTTCTCTTGTGCTTGATTTAATCTCTTGTTTTGTTCATTGTGGCCCCTAAGCATACAAAATCCACTGCTAATGTTTCAAGTAAGAGGCCACATTGAGTGATTGACCTGGAAATAAAATTAAAAGTGATTAAGGACTACAAACGTGGAAAATCAGTGATGGTTACTGCTTACCCATCCGGCATGTCCCATTCCACTATGGCTATGATCTTGAAGAAGAAGAACAAAGCGATGGAAGCTGTTAAAGGATCTGCTTCACCGAATGCAATGAGACTAACAAAAAATCAAGAAGGGCCTCTATCAGACCTGGAGAAACTTCTAATGACCTGGATTTAAGACCAGACACAGAAGCATATCCCTCTCAGCATCATGATGATCACGCCAAAGCAAAAAGTTTGTTTGCATTTATTGAAAGATAAAAGCTGGACCTGACTAAGCTGTTGAATTTACTGCCATCTCTGGTGGTTTAAAAAAATTCAAGAATCATTATTCATGACAAAATGTGAGAGTGAGAGTTGAGTCTGCAAGTGCTGATGTGAAGGCAGCTGGAGAATTTTTGCAAACTCTAGATGAGCTGATTGTGGAGGAAAATTACTTGCCAGAGCAAATATTCAATATGGATGAAACCTCCCTATTCTGGAAATGGATGCCTGAAAAAACTTCCAACCATAAGGAGGCCAAGTCAATGCCAGGTTTCAAAGGTTTTAAGAACAAGATAAAAGTCCTGCTTGGAGGCAATGTTGCAGGCTACAAATTGAAACCCTTTGTGATGTGGCACAGTGAGAACCCCAGGGCCTTCAAGCACATCAATAAGCACACACTGCCAGTTTGCTAAAGGAGTAGTAAGAAGTCATGGATGACCCAGCTTCTCTTCTGAGACACCCTCCTGAATTGCTACATCAGCCAAATGGAGAAGTACTGTTTGGAGATGAACATACATTTCAAGATTTTGTTTATTGTTGATAACGCTCCCAGACATCCTTCTTTTATTAGTGATGCTCATTTCAATACCTAATCAATGTTTCTCCCTCTAAACACCATCTCCTTGGTCCAGTCAATGGATCAGGGAGTTATAGCTGCTTTTTAGGCCTATTACCCGAGGAGGACCTTTGTTCAGGCTATCGCTGCAACTGAGGAAGACACTGATGCAATTCTGGGAGGATTATAACATCTATCACTGTATCAAGAACCTTGCTTGGAGTTGAGGTGATGTCACCAAGGAGTGTATGAATGGCATCTGGAAGAAGACACTCAAAAGGTTTGTCCATGACTTCAAAGGATTTGCCAAGGATGAGGAAGTTGCAGAAATCAACAAGGGTGTGGTTGAGATGGCAAGCAACTTTAACCTGAGTGTGGATGAAGATGACATTAAGGAGCTGGTAGAGGTGGTTCCTTAGAAACTGACTAATGAGGAGTTGTTGGAACTGCAACAGGAACGCATAGCTAAAGAAGAGGCAAGAGAAAAGGAAACTGCAGACGAAGAAAAAGAAGAACCCCCAAGAAAATCACAGTGAAGGGTTTAGCAGAATCTTTTGCAGACCTCAACAAATTCCTTGAAAAGTTTGAAAACATGGACCCCAACACTGAAAGGTTTTCATTAATAGAGAGGAATTTTCATGGTGCATTATCTGCTTACAAGCAAATCTAAGATGGAAAAGCGAGACAAACCAAGCAAACCACCATGGACATGTTTCTGAAAAGAGTGACACCTCCTCAAGGAGAGCCTCAGGCAGGTCCTTCAGGAGGTGTTCCAGAAGAAGGCATTGTTATCAGAAGAGATGATGGCTCCATGTGTGTTATTGTCCCTGAATACATTCTAGTGGGACAAGATGTGGAGGTGGAGGGCAAGGGATATTGATGGTCCTGACCCTGTGCAGGCCCAGGCTAATGTGTGTTTGTATCTTAGTATTTAACAAAAAGTTTAAAAAGTAAAAAGAAAAAAAGGAGAATTTTAAAAATAGAAAAAAGCTTACAGAACGAAGATATAAATCAAGAAAATGTTGTTGTACAGCTGTACAACGTGTTTGTGTTTTAAGCTAAGCGCCATTACAAAAGAGTCAAAAAGTTTAAAAATTAAAAAGTATATGAATAGAAAATTTACAGTAAGCTAGAGTTAATTTATTATTGAAGAAAGAATTTTTTTTAATGAATTTAGTGTAGCCCAAGTGCGCAGTGTAGATAAAGTCTACAGTAGTGTCCAGTAATGTCCTAGGCTTTCACATCACTCACCACTCACTCACTGGCTCCCCCAGAGCAACTTCCAGTCTGCAAGCTCCATTCGTGGTAACTGCCCTATACAGGTGTGCCATTTTCTTATCTTTTATACTGTATTTTTACTCTACCTTTTCTATACTTAGATATGTTTAGACACACAAGTACTTACTATTGTGTTACAGTTGTCTGCAGTATTCAGTCCAGTAACATGCTGCACCCTACGGCCCAGCTGTGTGGTAGGCTGTACCATCATGTATAGAGTGTAAGTGCACTCTACGGTGCTCAGTGACGAGATCAACTAATGACACATTTCTCAGGATGTATTCCTGTCGTTAAGCAATGCATGACTGTAAATATATCGACAGGGACTTGAAGTCAGGCTCCCAAATTGTGGTCAAAACCTAGCATTATGAATTGAGAAAAACAGAAGAAGTAAGTAGGAGGGAAGCTCATTCTCAAGAAATAAGCTCTGAGTTTTATTCATGCATGTATTTGTTCATTCAGGTTTTTCATCATTTATTCACCAAGTATCACTTTTTAAAAAAGTAATTGGGAAAATGTAAGCATAGAAAAACAGAGGACTAGAGTAATCATTTTCTAAGTCCAGGTCAGGAAAAGAATACTTAGAGGACATATCACGGTTTAGATTCAGAATTTACGGCTGAGAAGCAGATTAGCGGCTATGAGGCCAGAGCTAATAAGGCGTAGAACCTTAATATGGGCTCTCCTTCAAAATGGCAGACGAAATCACTCACATCGTAATAAAGCAAAGAAAAAGTGAATGAGAAAAATTAGATGACGACTATGTGTGGACAAGAGACTTCAACAAAATTTTAGAAGACAGCAGATGAAAGGACTTCTGTTTCTGATAACATTGGATAATAGAGCACTATTTTAACTCTTCCACTACAAACGGCTCATAACACATAAAATATATACTAAAAATATTCTCGATGTATCCATGAACTGGTGAGATAGAAAGGTGTATTTCTATTCTTTTTAAAAATTAAAGGTGAATACCAAACAAAAAGAGACCATGAAGCACTTTAAGCACTAAAGCTTAAAGGTATTTACCAGATGCCTTTAAGTTCTTGCTTAAAGTGAGAAGTCTAACAGGAAATCCCCATAACCTGGCAATCCTCAGTGTAAGCATGAGCTAGAGTACTCTCCACAACCCTTAGTGTTAAAAAAAAATGTTATCTTGAATATTAACACTGACCAGAGAGCAAAAACATTTTTTCCTGAGAAAACATAACAAAATAACCAGAAAACATAACAAAAGTAGGCTCTTGTACAGATATATTCATACTACTTGGATGATCCAAAAAAATAGCAAGCTACAAATTTACATTAAAATATTTCCAGAATATGAATGCCCATGAGTATCAGAAGCAAACAAAATCATCTCTAGTAAAACCTCCCTTTATTTCAGATAGTTCTTATAGATAGAATTCCATAGAAATTAATAAAAATGGCAATAAAATCCCAAAGAAAATGACAAGATCATGGTAAACAGTTAACCAAAATTCACACAAGGAAACAAAGCACCAGAAAAAATAACCAGCAGATAAAACAGACAACAAAGCCAACAGTTAAATGATATCAAAAACTGGGGTTATTGAGTACAAAATAAATGTAAAATATGTATTTTAATACATTTGAAAAATAAAGTGAATTTATCAAGGAGAAAAATTGTATACCCAAAAAGTGAAAATAAGAGTAATTAAAAATGAAACAATGGATTTGTATGACAGCAGCATAAGCACAGTTGAACAGAGAATTAGTAAACTGGGAAACAGATCACCAAAAACATAGAGAATACACTACAGAAAAGCAAATCAATAGAAAATATGAAACAATTAATAAGAAAACTGGAGGATTAAGAAAAAGTCTGTTTCAGTTTAGGTTCCTGTGAAAGTAAGAACTCAAACAATAACTTAGGTTATTTATTTTCAAGGTGACACTAGGGAACAGGAGTGCCAAATAGAGTGAAAGAAGAGAAAAGAAAATTAGGATTTATTACAGAGTTATCATCATAGGCAACAGGGACTCAATCCCATTGTATCTTCTGTAAAGGACTAGGTAAGAATGGCTTAAGAACTGAACCTCCAAAGAACAGGCAGGCCAGGAAAATGATGAACGGCTTCCCACCAGCTTTGTTTGAGGGCTGTTCCTGGAAGTGTTAATTTCCCTGTTGTTATAGGCTGCCTGTGTGTGGGCTGACTGCCTTCCACAGCTTAGGAGAAAGCTCTGGGGTGGAAAGCAGAGAGATGCTGTTATTATGTATACTCTTGAGGTGAGACACCTGCAATGAGCATGCAACTGAAAACCACAGCTGCACCACAAATGTCTGCTTCAATGTGTGCCATAAGCATAACGAGGATCACAAAGGGGAGGAGAGAATAGGAAAAAACAATATTCAAGATATAACGACTAATAATTTTCTAGAAATATTCAAAGACAGCAATCCATAGATTCAAGAATCCCAGAAAAATAATCCATGTAATAGTGAAACTAAAAAGCACCAGGGACAAGGAGAAGATTTGGAAAAAAGTCAGAGAACAAAGACCAAATACCTTTATAGGAATGTTACAAGACAGTAGAACATTATATTTGATATACTGAAAAATTCTGTTAAACTAGAATTATATAACTAGCCAAAACTTATGTTTCAAGAATGTGAGCACAATAAAACCATATTCTGTCAAAAACTGAGGGAGTTTTCCACCAACAGAACAACCTTGCCACAGTAAAGTATTAAAATACTTAAATGAGAACAAAAAATATCCAAGATAGGTCTAATATATAAAGAAACGAAGAGAAAAAAATTAGTTAATGTTGGATAAATCTAAATGAATATTTACTGCATATAATAATAATTTCTTATGGTTTAACAAGAGAAGTAAATTAGTGCACTCAACTTCGGTGGCCTGGGTTTGCAGGTTCAGATCCAGGGCATGGACCTACACCACTCGTTGGCCATGCTGTGGTGGCAACCCACATACAAAACAAAGGAAGATTGGTATAGATGTTAGCTCAGCATGAACCTTCATCAGGCAAAAAAAAAAAGAGTAGGATTGGCAACAGATGTTAGCTCAAGGCAAATCTTCTTCAGCAAAATGAAAACCAAGAACTAAAATACAGAAATATATACTTCAGTATATGATATAAATCAAGAAGAAATGTTTGGAATTAGAGTGTATTGTTCAGGAAAAATAGGTGTTAACTTTAGACCTTGTAAAGATCTATGTTAATATTACTTGGATAACCACTAATAATGATAAATAGAGTATATAATTTTCAATATAGATAAAAATAAAAGTGAATGAACAAACAAATGCAAATGAGTCAGGAAGGAAAAAACGAAGTAACATAAATAGAGCAATAAAAATAGAAAGCACAAAATAAATTGTAGAAATAATCAAAATACATCAACAATTACAACAAATATAGGTGGATTAAATACTCTTGTTCATACCCAAAGATCATAAAAATGCATTTTCAGAATTCAGCTGTATGTTTGTATATTTCCCCCAATTCTTCAATCTCCCTGTATCTGTGCACTTTGCAATATGACTTCTGTCATTTTTTCTAAGTAGAGATGAAATTTATTTACCTTAATTTTGGGCCTGCCTGCAACTTGATTTAACCAAAGAAATTTGGACAAGAGCACTAGTTCAGAGGCTAGATCTTATGAAGTGGTGTGTATTTCCGCATTCCCTCATGTAGCTCTGTGACCACTTGAGAAGAACACACCCTAGGTAGTCCACTGGTCCCAGAATGTGAGAGATACATGGATCTGAACTGAACTGAACCTGCAGCTGGAAGCCAGTTCCAGCTGACATCAGCATAGCTGATCCAGTCAAGAGAAATTCCAGCAGATGCATGCATTAAGAAATAAATCCTTAATGCTGGCATTAGATCTCCATGTGCTTTGTCACAGAGCATTATTTCAGCAAAAACTGATATGACGCTCTTTAGAAAAGATAGTAAAAATATAAATATTCAGATAAGCTAAAATTCAAACTGTGAAAAAAAAATATACAGTATAATACTAAAAACAGAAATGATGGTGCATTATCAGACAAATTATAAAGAATGGTTAGAGATAAGAATGTCACTGCATAATTTAAAAAGTTCAGTTTCAACTAACCTAAAATAAAGTGTTAAAATGCATAAAGCAAAGATTGATAAAAATACAAGCAGCAAAAACACAATCCCACACTGCTATCCGTAGATTTTAAAACCTTTTTTTTAGTGTTTGCTTGATTGATAGGTCAAGCATTCAAACACAGTAAAGAATTTAGAAAAATCAAACCACACATTTAACAAGTTTGATCTAATGAACACATACAGAGCACTTGAAATATTACTGCAGAATTCACATACTTTTCAAGTATTCTTAGAACTTTTACAAAAATAGACTATTTAACAGATCCATAAAACAAGCCTCTGAATCAGGTGAAAATAAGATAGAAATCAGAAGAGAACTCAAAAAATCCAATTTGTTTGGAATTAAGGAATACACTTCTAGTCTTTCCGCATATTGCAGCACTTGACATTTTCTATGCTTTCTGTTTTAGCCATTTTTACATGTCGTGGTATCATATTGTAGTTTTAATGAACATTTTCCTTATGACTAAAGATGTTGAACAACTTTTCATATATTTATTTTCTGTATTATACCTTTTTTGTGAAATACTTGTTTAAGTTATTTATTACGCAAGACAATTGGCTTTTTTATTAAATTGTAGGATGACTTCTGAGATTTTTGTATATGTGTCCTTTTCGTGATATACATACGGCAAGTAAATTCTTCATTTCTTTTGTTTGTTCTTCACACTTTAATGTATTCTTGATGAATAAGTCCTTAATCTTACTATTGTCTAATATATCATTTTTAAGAGGTGGTGCACTTGTGCCCTGTGTAAGAAAGCCTAGCTTATCCTAATGTTGTGAGTATGTTTTCCTCCATGTTTTTAGAAAAATAATACTTTTTTCACCATTAACATTTAGATTTATGATCTGTATGGAGCTGATTTTTAGGAAGAGTGTAAGGTGAGGGGGCACTAAATGTATTTTTTCCTTGTGAATATCCAATTGATCCAGCATCGTTTATTGAAAAGATCATCCTTCCTACACTGCATTTCTGATTCGCATCTGTCAAAAATCAGGACACTATATGTACACATGGATCTGTTTCTGAACTCAGCACATAATTCTAAGAAACAGCTGGTTAGATTGTAAACTGGTACAACCACTTTGGAAAGCTATTTGGAAATATCTGCTAAGTTTGAACATATACATATACTTCATAATTCAGCAATTCTATTCCTGGGTGTATATTTAAAATAAATGTGTATGTATGCTCACCAAAAGTTGCGTACCTGAATGTTCAGAGAAAGATTATTTGTGATAACTAAATACTAAAAACTGTTGTAATGTTCATGAATGTTATAATGGATAATTACATACAATGAAATATATAGAATAATAAAAATGAATCAACTATAACTAAGCACAATAACATGGATGAATTTCACAAAGTTGAGAGGAAAAAAAGCCATGGAGGAAAAGAAAATGGAGGAAATCTTTTAAAATAAAGTTTCAACACAGACAAAACTAATGTATAGTGCTAGAAGTAAGGATATTGCTATCCATTGGGTGTAGTATTATCTGAAAAAAGGGGATCTTCTAGGCTGTTACTAATGCTCTTTTTCTTGAACTGGATGCTAGTCACATTGTTGTATTCAATTTGTGAATATTTATTGGAGTATATGCTTCTGTGCACTTTTTTTTTTTTTTTTTGCTGAGGAAGATTTGCTCTGAGCTAACATCTCTTGCCAATCTTCCTCTTGTTTTTTTTTTTTTATCCTCAAAGCCCCAGTGCATAATTGTATATCTTACTTGCAAGTCATTCTAGTTCTTCTATATGGGATGCTGCCACAGCATGGATTGATGAGTGGTACATAGGCTCATGCCCAGGACCTGAACCAGCGAATTCCAGGCCCCTGAAGCAGAGCATGGGAACTTAACCACGCGGCTGTGGGGCCAGCCCCCTGAACTTGGCTTTTAACCTCAGGCAAAACCAATCAACCATACAGTTAAAAAACAACAAAATCAATAAAAAATAAGAAGTAGAAAGAACTTCTTGGAGAAGATTTAGGATTCCGGCGTTCAAGAGCAAAGTTCTGTCCCTTCATGGTGTCTCAGACCACTCAATTCTTAATCAAAGTCTATTAATGGTTAAGCCATGTCAACTCACACCAATTACTTGTCAACATTCCTATTTATAGGAGCGATCTAGCTGAAAACAAACTTACATAAGTAGGAGTGAGGGAAATTTACATATGTAGGAGTGAAGGAAAGCCAAACAGCTACCTGAAAAAAAAACCCATAACAATCAGAAGTATGAAGAAAACCAAAAGCTTGAAATATAGACACCAAGATAGAAAAACATTAGAATTGAGTCTGGAGGAAAATGACATGTATCAAGAAAACACAAGGTATTACCAACACCAACACTAATAATAACAACCAATCCCTCTAATTATTAAGTCTCCCTTCTTAAAAAGAGATGCTTTTATTCATGTACTAATTTGCAGCACAAACTTTGTAGTTATCCTTCCTGCTCTCTTATTTTCATACTTCCCACATGATTCATCAACAAATCTTATCAACTCTATCTTGAAGATATACTCCAAGCCCAATTGCTTCTCAAAAACTCCAGAACTACCACCCTATCCAAGACACTATCATCTCCCCTATGGAGTATTTAAACAGCCCTCTATCTTCTTGCTTCTATGCCCCACTGCCCTTGTACCTCCCGCATCATATAACTTTTCTCCTTATAAATTACCTGTGATCATGCATGTGCCCTTCAAAGCTCTAGACTGTTTACTTATGTTTTAGAACAAAATCTAAACTCAGGCCGTGGTCTGTAAGGTCCTGTATATTTTGACAGCGGCTACTTTCTTTTATTTTGCTTGTACACATTCTTCCACTTCTTCACTCAACTCCCTTCAGGCTGGTCTCTCTGCTTGTTTTTAAATTGTGAAATATGCTCTATAAATTTTTAATCAATCTAAAAATAAATTAAAAACAAAAAAACTCCACACAAGATTTAAATAAATTACAGAAGAGAATGTAAAAGCTATTAATCTGACAATGTAAAATTAAAGATTCAGTTGACAGAGATTAATGACTCTATGTAGATGATGCAAAATATCCATTCTGTTTAGACAAATATTATCATTCCTAACAATGTAATTTATGGGAGCAAACTATTATATTAAAACAGAAAAATATTTTTACATGAAATTATATAGATTGTCTATTTATATGTTTTCCATATATATACTTTGTTATACTTTGATATTTTTTATTTTTGATGAAAAGCAAGTGAACTTTTAAAAGGCTTAAAAACATGTACAATATTACTTGTGGTTACCGCTGAAGGAGGATATAAACATAGGTGATTTTAGATTCTGTTTTTGTTCATCCATATTTCCTAAATCTTCTGGTCTAACGTTAAATTACTGCCAATAATACAGCACACTTTCTGAAGAATTATTGCTGGGAAAAAAAATTTTTATATTATACAATTGCCTACACACCGCGCGCACACACACATGCTCACAAAAATTCACATACACATAAATTCCTTCTCCAGACTTAGATGTCATGACATTTACCAGGCAGGATTTCAGAATTGCTTTGGACCAGTGACTACAACTCATCCTTTCCCTCTCTGAGTGCCACTGGCTTGTATAATTAGTCTATGTCTGTCCCTCCTTTGTAAAGTGCATGTATGAGTTCAACTAATTCATCTTTTTAGTTCTTGGCTCTTCATGTCAAGAGCTAAGTATCATATGAGTTGTACATAAGAGCAGCATCAAGACCTGATATAGATCAGAAGATCTTGTACTTTGATTATAATGCCATAACTGGCTGAGAATTTTAAGGATCTTTAAATGGGATGGATGTAAGCAATTGTGGTCAGGAGGTGGACTGTGGAATATCATTTACAAAAATAGTTACAATTCATCTTTTTCCTATAACCATACCCTATTTTCAATATAACATTACAGATCATACATCAAGCAATGACATCTATTTCTCTATCCCTTGAATCCGGGCTGTCTTTACAATTTGTGTTGACCAATAGAGTGCAACAGAAATCATACTGTGTGAATTGTAACCTCGCTTGCTTCTCTTCTCCCTCTCGTGGAACCCTGAGACTGCCATGTGAAGAAGATCAGTTCACATGCCAGATAAAGAGAATCATGTGGCCCAGTGTTTCCTTTTTTCACCACCCATAGCTAACCTTCAAACACCAGCCAGCCCCAGCCAACCTGACAGCGGGCCTCAGATGTACCAGCAAGCCAACTTACCCAGTTTAGCAGAACAGTTCAGTTGATCAGTAGACTTATGACTAATAATAAATGGCTGTTTTTCATCTACTAAATCTAGGGAATGTGTGTTATACGACAACCGTTAACTAATATAGTGGTTTAAAGTTAAGTGCAATTAAAAAATCACATCAGTGGAGAATCTGAAAATTTATAATAAAGAAAAAAGTTGTGTAGATGCGCATGGCTACTGAAAATAAAAGCAGAATACTGTAGAGAGCAGTAATAAACAAGAGTTGGATTCACTGGTCAAACGCTGAGTGATGGCTGGCACATATGATTCAGGATCTTGTAGTTTCTCAGTTCTATTATTTCCCTTATGCAAAATATTTCAATATCTATAGCAGAATAATGAACTGTTATTTATATATATTATAAGCAATGGATACATAAAGCTATGAAAATAATTAAATGATGCTTTTGTTTTATCCTCCATACTTCTCACATCCCTCCCCCTTCTTGACCCAATTGGTTTTGGAGTAATAGTAATATAAATGATGGCTGCATTTAACAATAGTTATCTATTTTCTATATTATGTTCTTTCATCTCAAATTAATTCAAGATAAGAATTTTCTGATTAGATGTAGATAAACTGAATCATGCTAGTTTATGTAGTGTGAAATAGAAGCTTGAAACATCATGAATACTACATTGCTACATAACTAGTTATAAACCAGGTGAGCATAAACTAGTTTTAGTGACTGAATAGAAATACACTAGGAGTGAAGGAAAAGGAAAGGCATGTTCTGAAGAAAATCGAATAAACTATATGTACAAATGAAGAAAAACTAAAGCAGAATAGCCAAGAGATGTTTTGTACTCAGAACTATATAACACATGAATAGGTCTCTTGGCATCATCGTGGTGAACTTATCTACAGTGAGTTAAAGGTTATGCAAACAGAAATGATAACATTTCAAAAAGTATCAACAAAACAGGAAAATGCTAGATTTGCATCATAAAGAACACATACCTTGCTGGGCTGTGAGCAGGACAGAAGAAATGCATTTACATGAAAAACTGAAAGACACACTGTCAATATGGGAAAAGTGATGTGGAAAATTGGAATAATTACCTGGATAATTAAGGCCAAAAATGCTAATAAGGTAAAAGAGCTCTTTACAATTTGATTTATCTAGGTCAGCTGTCTACATTTATTAAATTAACTGAACAATTATTCAGGTCTCCATTTTTCAGAGCTTGAATAGACTTTGGTATCGATTCCTTGTTTGCGGGCTGAGGCATTGCAGGCTTGGTGCACTACTGGCATTTCCATATCAGTTACAGATCATACTCATTTTAAGTCTTACTATGCACTTCATCACAGTTTAAGACATTGCTCCATTATACTTAAATAATATACCACTCTTAAATAATACTGTACCGTTAATAATACCATACCAAATAATAATATATCATTCTTAAAGAATAATACCATTCTCAAATCTGTGAAATATCAATTTCCAATTTAGTCTCATTTGAAAGCAACGTCCTAGAAACCAAGCAAGCTGAGCTGCACTTAAATGGCTACAAACCACTGGAGAGTTGCATAAGTCTTGTAAATGCTTGAAAAAATCATATAAGATATAGCTCTGTGTGTTTCAAGTGACAATTTGACTCTAGCATTTTGACTTAAGTTAAAATAGTTTCAATTCGATGATTAATTTGATCTTTATACACAATCCAAACATGGAATTTTTTTCTTCTGACAATGGTTATTTAGGGGCAAATGGAATATAAGAACATGTGACCTCTCTAGATATCTGTAAGAATGAAGCAGTACATTATAATCCTATTCCAAAGGAATCACTAAATATGTTTCAATTTCAAACATTTGTATCACAAGTAACCATGAGGCATATATTTTATTTTAAACACTTGCGCACTGAAACTGGAAGATAGACACCATGCCTTAAACACAAGTTAACAAAGACCCTCGGACTTGGAAAGTTCAACCAGACTGGAAATCTTCCTTCTAAACCTGTTCAGACAATTAAGAAAGCAACATAAATATTTCGAAAGATTTTTATGGTTTGACAGATATGGCAAAACAAATGCATTCTTGAAGATACCATCTCTCAAGATCTTTCATCTAAGGTATGACCCACATAACTTACTATTAGAAGGTAGGTAAGTTGTAAAAATCTATGCAATGCTTGTGAAGATGAAGGAATCCATAGAGTAGCACTTTGCAACCTTGGCAATATTGATATTTCGGGCCAGATAGTTCTCTGTTGTGAGGGCTTGTCCTATGCATTGTAGGAAATTTAGTAATAGCATGCCTGGTCTCTTCCCACTAAACGCTAGTAGCACCTTTTTCCCCAATTGTGATTACTAAAAATGTCTTCAGATAGTGACAAATGTCCCCAGGGGACAACACCGCCCCTGGTTGAGAATCACTGCCTTAGAGGGTACACCTGGTGTTCTCAGATCCACTACACCTGCACAACTACCCCAGCCCTTTTCCAATCGAGTTAGAACATACTGCTTTCAGAGGTTGCAGCTTTTCAGCTTTGTCGCAGCTGGAGGACGGAACTAGAGACTGAAAGGGAAAATGTGGTTGACAGTGACTGTGCTACGAAGAAACTAGTGAACTCCCTACAGGCAAAGCTTAGCCGATTAGCCCTTTAATTGTCTTAAGCCCCCAAGAGACCTCCCAAAGAAAACAAATGAAACCCACCCTGGACATGTGGGTTGACAGCCATCCCATGTGAAAGAAGCCCTCCTGCTGGGAAATCTCTGGCTAAATTGGGAATGTTACATCTCACCAGGGCTGTGCAAATGGAGTGGCTTCCTACCCTCACCTGGATTCTCCCCTCAAGATGAAAATCCTGAGCTCTGGAACCCTTAGGCAGTGAATTCTCCAGAGACCTGTGCTAAGAGTCATTAGGGTTGCATGATTTCCTTGAACTTCTGTCATCCCTTATTAGGGCTGCTGCTTTCTCCAACAACACAAATCTGTAAAAAACCCGAACTAAGTGTTGCAGAGATAACTGGCCTGAGAGCCACCGTTTGTTTCCCTGCAACTAGTGAAATAAATACTTTTGTTTGAAAATATCTGGCAGTGAAGCAATAATTGTTTTTTTTTTTAAATTTTTGACATCTATGCTTTTGCCATTAGAATGCTGGCTGAAAATGCCTATTACTATAAGAACTATCTTTGTTATTTAAGTTGTCCATATCAAACAACATTAATAAAGAGAGTTTTTTCCTTGTGGTTAATTAGACAAATGGAAAATGATTTTTGAAGTGTTTGACCTATGGAGAACAAAAAATCTGAACAGCGTTTCTCAGCCTCAGCACTATTAACATTTTGGACCAGAAGATTGTTATGGAGGAGGCTGTCCTGTGCTTCGTAGGACGTTTACCAGTATCTTTGGCCTCTACCTAGTAGATGGCAGTAGGAACACCCCTCCCACCACACACACTCTCAGATTGTGTCAAAGGGAAGTGTGCAGACATTGCCACGTGTCTCCTATGGGGGCAAAATTGCCCAAGCTGAAAACTGCTGATCTAGAAAAGTCCTGCTTTGAAATGCCATGGGTGCCATTGGGCAGGTCCACAAGGCATTTGACAAATCCTTTGTCATAAACAACGTTAGGCTACAAAGATTTTCTCCTATTTTTTTCTAAATATATTATAATTTTACATTTGGAGCTATGATCCATTTTGAATTATTTTTTATATAAAGTGTGAAGCTGGGGTTTATTTTTTTTGTATTTAGACATCCAATTATTCCATTTGCTGAAAGACCATCCTTTCTCCACTTAATTATCTTTACACGAGTGTCAGTAATCAATTGGTCATATTGTGTGGATCAATTGGTCATATTTGTCTGGACTCTGTTCTATTCCATGGATCTATTTGTCTATCAATAACACATTGCCAATAACATTGAGTATATACTCAATTTAAAAATTGGGCAGTGAGAATCATTCAGTTGTATTCTTTTACAAAATTGTTTTGACTATTTATTTCTTTTGGCTTTTATTGAATTTTAGAGTTAACTTGCATATATGCAAAAATAATTATATATATACCAACATAAATACATATCATTTATAATTGAGTGATTTGTATACAGCATAAGTACTATATAAATACTATATAAGTATATATTTGTGTGTATCTATAGGATATACATATATATTTACTAGCAATAGCTGTAAATCAATTAAATACTTAAGTATAAATCTAAGAAAACGTACAGGATCTTTAAGAAGAAAACTACAAAACACGGATGAAAAAAATCAAAGAAGACATAAATAAATAGAAAGACATGCTATGTATATGAATTGAATGATTCAGTATAGTAAAGACATCAGTTATCGCCAAACTGAACTATCACACAATTCTAATCAAAATCCAAGCAGAGATTTTTTTTCTTTTTTGGGTATATCTACAAGCTAATTCTAAAATTGAATGAAAAGGCCAAATGTTCAAAACAGTTCTGAAAATGAATAATAAAGCTGAGGGAATTGCACTACCCAATTTTAAGGCTTACTATAATAATATCAAAATAGCTCCAAATATGTCTTCCTTGCTAGTATTTAGAAATATTTACTCTAAACACTGCTTTGTCTGAATAATACAAATTTTGATATGCTGCATTTTCAATTTTGTTCATTTAAAAATGATTGTTAATTTCCTCTGACTTCCTCTTGATCCCTTAATTATTAAATCATTTAAAAAATATTTAATAGACTTTTTTGTAGCAATTTTAGGTTGACAGAAAAATTGATTAAAAAGTTCAGAGTTCTCATATATCCTCTTACCCTTTAATCTCCACTACTATTAATATCTTGCATTAGTGTAGTGCATTTGTTATAATTGATAAGCCACTATTTGTAATTATTAATATATAATATATAACTAAATCCATAATTCAGTTTTAACTAAAGACCATAGTTCACGTTAGGGTACAAATGTATAATGACATGTTATCGTATCCACCATTACAGGATCATACAGAATAGTTTCACTGCTCTATAAATCCTCTTTGCTCTGTGTGTTCATCCTTCCTGCCCTCCTCCCCAGTTCCTGGCCACCACTGATCTTTTTACCATCTCCATAGTTTTCTTTTCCAGAATGTTATGTAGTTGGAATCATGTAGCCTTTCAAAATAGGTTTCTTTCACTTAGCAATATACATTTAAGCTTCCTCCATGTCTTTTTGTGGCATAGTAACTCATTTATTTTTCTCACTAAATAATATTTCCTCTGTATGGATGCACCACAGTTTATCTATTCACTCACTGAAGGACATCTTGGTTGCTTCCAAGTTTTAGTAATTATGAATAAAGCTGTTAGACACATTCACATGTTTTTCTGTGGATGCAAATCTTCAACACATTTGTATAAACACCAAGGATTGTGATTGCTGGATGATAAGGAAAGAATATGTTTAGTTTTGTAAGAGTAGCCAAACTGTCTTCCAAAGTGGTTGGACCATTTTGCATTCCCACCAGTGAGGAATGAGAGTTCCTGCTACTCCATAGCCTTGCCAGCACTTGGTGTTGTCAGTGTTTTGGATTTTCATCATTCTAATATCTGTGTACTGGTTAGTTATTGTTGTTTTAATTTGCATTTCCCCAATGATATATAATGTTGAACATCTTTTCATATGCTTATTTGTGAACTGTATATCTTTTTTGGTGAGATGTCTGTCCAAGTCTTTTACCCACATTTTAATTGTGTCTTTCTTCTCTTATTGTTGAGTTTTAAGAGTTCTTTGAATATTTTGGACACCAGTTCTTTATCAGATAGTTGTTTGCAAACAGTTTCTCCCAGGCTATGGCTTGTAATTTCATTCTTAACAGTGATTTTGCGGAGCAGATGTTTATAATTTTAATGAAGTCCAAAGTCAGTATCTATGTTGTCTCAGTGTTGGCAATTATCTTTTCCCACTCCGGTTGAGATTTTCTCACTTCTTCACATGCTGAGTAATTTTGGATTGTGATCTACACATTTTGATGTTATAGGACTCTAGGTCTTGTTTAACATCTACAGAGGATGTTGACATTTTTGTTTTGTAAGCAATCAGAAAATAAGAAAAATAAAAAAGATTTTTGTTTTATAAACAATTGACTAAGGTGGGTTCAGGCTACAAGTTCTGACTAGCATCCTGTGAGCTGTGATTCTAATATCAGTTTAGATTTCAAACTGTCGTAGTGCTATTCTAATCTGTCCCACACATTCGCCACCAAGTCTGGGACTTGAGTGATGTTCCATCTTGTAGTCTGTATGCTGTTTTGAGGCAGATGCACTCATATTCAGCTCAGAGTTGAGTTTATAAGCCACCTTAATGGGTCAGTCTTCTGAGTTCGACCCTCTGCCCCATTGCTCAGATATATTCCAGTTCTCTGGGTCTGCCATTTTCTTGTCCTTGAGTCAAAGTTGGGTCTCAATTTACTCAAATGCACTGCACACTTCTTGCAACAACACCCACATTTGAGACTAAAAAGTGGGAAAATGGAAAGGGGAAAAAAGAGTAAATGGGCATATTTGTCATCCTCTAAGGACCCCAGCTCCATAGACAGTGAGGAAGACCCCTCTTTCCAGAGATTTATGCTCTTGCTCACCATTGTAGCCCATGTTGTTTCTGCTTCCATGGGATCACTTGGATCCTAGGGCACAAAAAAACAGAGACAAGGAAGAGAAAGAGAAAAAACTGGTGACTTTCCTTATTCTCTCTGAATATTAGGACATCTCTTTCTCATGCCTCAAGCTAGACTAGCAGATTTTTCCTGGAGCAATCTCTCTGCACTAATTTTCTCTTCCAGACTTCATGATGTATTGAATTCAGGCTAGGGGACGCCAGAAGGAAAAATAATGGTAGACCCACTGATAGTCAATTGTACTTGGAATACTGGTCTTCCTCTTTAATCCTCTCATCATTATTTATTTTTCAGAGTCTTCAAATAGCGTCCTATCCAATCTCTCTAGGTTCCATAGCTGCATCCATTGGGTTATAGAGACAGGATTGTGTTGACTCAGTCCTCGAAGCAGAATCTTTAGTCTTATTTTAAAGTACACGTTCTTGCCTTAGTAGACATTTTTTTCAAATCATGGATTTTTACAACAGTTAAATGAAATTTCTACCTCCCTTATCTTTAACATTTTCTGTACCTTATATAGGCAAATACTATTTTAGAGAAGAAATATAAAGAAGGGCACAGTCTCTTTTAGTAAAAGACAAATGATATTATAAATTTCTGCACATCTTTATGAACTGAAGTTTAGATGTTTAGCAGGATCCCTCGACATAGAATGAGGTAGGTTTGAATGTGACTGACATCTTCTGCCAAAATCATAGCCATCTTAACTACTTTTCTAAGAAAACTGATGACTTTGTAGGCGTACGACATGCTCAAGTGCTGGGAGAGGCATTGTCACATATGATCACCCACTCCGTTTGATGTAATCCAGCAATGAATTTTGAATGTACTTACTATTTTCATATGCAAAACAAAGATTTGAAGATTAAGAAGTCTGTCTTGAGTTACACAGTCTGCAAGTGGCATAGCTTGAGCTTTGCTTCAGATCTTTCTGACTCAAAAACTCCAACACGTGATACAGCAGATATTGTTTGATTATTTGCAAGTTCTACTCAGATGAAGGGAAAGTTATGTAAATACAAATTAGAAAAGGTTAAGAAAATAAACATAAATAGTAAATTAGAGATTAAGACAAAAAAGAAACAAAATAATAGGTCATAACTACTTTAGTCATACTTTAGTGTCTGTCAAGAGTCATTTTGTATTTTCTAAATATTTCTCTAGCAAGCAGAGATTTAAACCTTACAATATTGGGATTTTAACCCATTACTCACAAGATTTACAAATAATAATTATAGAAATGACCCATGTTCAGAAGCTTTTACCTTAAAAAATATATTTTAAAAGTATAGTTTTCGAAAAATGGTGAAAATATAAGCCCTTATTACTTAGCATAGGTAGATAAAGAGACAGATCATGGACTGAGAGAGAGACAGACAGTGTGATGGGTCCACAGAGAGAGAAACTGTCAGATAAGCAAAACCTACTCAATGCAAATATATTTATTCAGTACTTAAGCTGATTGCAGGGGAGGAAAAATAATCTTTTTCCTCCACTAATGTTGGGTTTTCTGATTGAGGGCCTGTAAATAAGACTAACAAAAGACAGATTAATAAGAGAAAAACAGAAGTTTAATAACATGTACATCATACATACACTTGGGAGCACTTAGTAATGAGCAATTCAAAGGAGTGGTTAGAGCTTGGGTTTTTATAGCATTGTAACAGAAGAACAAGACAAAGGAAGTGGACTTGGAGCTTCTAGGGGCAGCAAATTGAGAGAAGGCAAATGCATGGGGTAAGTGATGGTAGATAATGCCTCATTTTAGAAGATTTGTTATGTAGATCCTCTGGTGCCTTCTCTGGGTGATAAGTGTCTACAGTTGTCTCTAGTGATTAACTTCTTTCTGGTAGAGAGGGAAGAGGGGACACCTTTAAAAATCTGCATCCTGATTTTAGGCAATTGGGGGAAGGCCGAGAGCTGTTCTTGTATCTCCTTTTTCTCATTTGCCTTCAGCTCAAAATAATCCTTATGTCAAAGTTATCTATTCCGGGGTGACATATTCTGCTAAACTTTGAGAGTTTGGGAGTATGTTTTCCTTTAGACCAGGGTACCTGTTAAGAGTAATTCCTTCTCAGATTCTTTGTGAGAAAATAACTAATGTTTGAAAATTTCTATTCTTACCATCACATCTACGGCATTTGTATTCATAGCTCTAAAGTAGTTTTATACATTTGCAAAATATTCTTGATATCTATACATAGTCCTCTCAGCAACCTATCCAGGAACTTTCATAAATTAGTGGCTATAGCTCAGAATGTCAAGCGACTTTCTGTGCTACTTGCTAGCTTCTGTGCACTCTCTCAGTGATGTCTATTTGTTGAAATTCAATCTAATGGGTGTAGGGACAGCAAGCTCAGTGCTGTGGGGATAGAGAGGAATGGTTGCTGCCCTGAAGCAATTGCAATCTAAGAACTTACAGAAGCATATAAGCAGACTGAGAGGAATCAGTGTGCTAGGAGAGGAAGAAAAACAGCCTACGAGCTGTTCAGAGGAAAGGCTCTGATTTCAAGAAGATTAATGAGAATGTTAGACTCAGTATTTCATTCTTTTATTTTTTATCAAGTAATTATTGAACACATACATGCATTTAGGCACTGAGGCATAGTAGTGGACAAGACAAGAGGAGGCCCTTGTTTCATGGCATTTACATTCGACTAGGTGTGGGAAGACAACAAACATTAAAATCACAACACAGTGATTTCAGGTAGCAATGAAAGATGTGGAAAACTAGGATGGGAATATCACAGCTAGAGGGATGGGTGGGGGCAGTGCTTTCATGAGAGGGAGAGATCTTCTTTAGATTGAGTAACTCCAAATAAAAGATGTCTTTGAGGAGGCCATATTGGAATGTGTGGGGGACTGGTCTTGGCCACGCCAAGATAATGTCTCTTTGGCATGAGGATTATTTGGGGCTTGTTGCTTTTGATAAACTGGGACAGTGAAGGATGCTCTGAGGAGTGGAACTTGCTTACCCTTTGTTAAGAAACATTGACATTTGTAAGGGAAATCTCCATCTGTAAAGGTCCCTCCCTCTCTGTATCAGGAAGAAGACAGGGATGACTTTATCTCTAGAAACTCTTAATCAATACCAAAGGCAAGGACTTAAATCTGCATTTATTTACTGTACTTGTGTGGTAATCTCCCAAGATTGACTCCCCTCCACCCCCAACATCCTCCTTTGTCGTTAGCTGGATATGATATTTAAGGTGGGGACTTCACCCATTTTGGAGAGTTGCTCAGCTTTCCTCACCTCTCCCATGTATACATGCTGTAAAGCTTTAATTTTCTCCTGCTATTGTGTCTTATGTGAATTTAATTTGTTCTCTGGCCAGACAAACCCAGAGAGGGTAGAGGAAATGTCTTCCTCCTCTACAATCATAAGAAGGAAGCCGCTTAGATTTGGAAGAAAAGAGAAAATAGAATTACCATTACAGGCCAAATGTGGGACCATGCTTAGCTTTCTAAAAGTAAAAAAGACCATCACAGATGAGGGAGAAGATAGTAGGAAATGGAGTCAGAGAAATGAGCCTGGGTCAGATCACCAGGGCACAGGAACCAGAGGGAGGTGTCTGGACTTGGTTCTGAGTGCTCTCATCCTTGGATGCTTTCATTTATGTGTCTACACAGCTACACATGCACACACCCATTTCAATTACTACCGCCCTAGCCCCATCTGCTTCTTTTTTCAGGTATTCATTTCACCTGTCCACTTGATTATTTTTGCTATCATTATCCCATCAGAAGGGTCAAAAATAGTGAAGTAATTTGGAACTCAGACTTTGGAATCAGATTGTAGGGGAGGCAGACACTTCCTCTACTCTCTGGGCCCTTCCAGCTGGGCTACAAATTAAATTCACATGAGATAGAATAACAAGAGAAAAGTAAACAAAGCTTTATAGCATGTCTACATGGGAGACACTCAGGAAAACTGAGCAACTTGCCAAAATGGTAGAAGCTGTCATCTTAAACACCTCTTCAGCTAAAGACAAAGGAAGATATTGGGGGTAGTGATTTGGGACTTCGAAGGGGTGGAAGGCAATTTACATGGAGATGGAAATGTAAATGGGCCAACTACAGACATTGAGACCTGAGAGACACATTTTACATTGCATTACAGTTATCTTATGATATTAGTTCCTTCCTGGAACAGGCCCTTCTATTTTAAATTCTTTTAGGCAGTTGGGCAGGAGGTCAAAGTTTTTTTCAGAGTCTTTTGTTCTTAAAAATAAGCCAAAGACACATTTCGGGGTGGTCAATGCTGATCCCCGACAAGATACACTCAGGTTCAAACTTTGTCTCTGACTTTATTGGGAGCAAGATATTTTAGGTTTTGAACAAGGATCTTAATCCTTTAAGTCAAGATTTCTAATCAGTAATATAAAAAAGTAATATTTAATTCATAGAATTTTCACCAGAAACAAATGTGATAATATTTACAGACTACTTAAAAATAGTATGTAAAATAAATGGTGTTTATTATTATTGTAAAATATCTTTCCCTTTATTACATCTTTCAAGGCTGTTGTCTATGATGTAGACTCCAATTGCAATTAATTGCCTCTATAATCTGCTTCCAATTTTTATTTAAAATGACTAAATTAATAATATGATATTGTATGAAAAGTTATTTGTCCCACTGTAATTTGAGCTACTTAATAGGGACCACATATCACATCATCATTAGAATCTTCATAAAACCTGCAGAAAATCTGCAGCAGGTACATTCAGCAAATAAATAAACAAACAAACAAAAGCTTTATTTAACTTTGATGAACAAAGAATCAATATATAGACATATAGTTATTATTTATTTTTATTTTCTCTCTTGTAAGTTGTTTCCTATCACAGAAAAATAACAGATGAAACTATGGCCTGGGTTTATTAACGAAGCTGCCACTCATTTAGTGTCTTTTTCTTAATAAACATGCATTTACTACAAGATCCCTTTAGGCAGCGAGCTCATCATGACATATATGCTTTTGTTGCAATCACCTAATCTCATTTAGACATCGCCTTTGAACTGGTCAGAAGTACTTACTTGTACACCAACTTTCAGGTATACTGATAAAATAAGGAGTCTTGAGGCAAGTTTCAGTGATAAAATGATATATTTATGAAAAGATACTTTTGTCTAGAAATGCCTACGTGTGTGGAAACCTTTGGAAACATTAGAATGCAAATGTCAACCTACCTCTGAGGAGATGAAACAAATAACGAACTGTTTAGGTACTTAAGGAACAAGCCAACTTGGCAAATCTTTCTGATATAATGATAAAATCTATGTGATTACTTTATTTGTTTTTATTTAAGCTATTTTAAATGTCAAAAATCTCTTCGACGGTATTATTTCAAAAGGCTACATAAGCAATTCTCTCTTTAAAAGCGAAGATCCCTTTTGTCAAGAGAAGATTTAGTAATAAGTCTTGATAGCACTAAGTGCCCAGAAGAATGGTTTAAGTTCTAGAAAACTTAGTAATTTTATTAAACCTAGGCTTACAAAATAAAAAGGTACATTTTATGTAATCCATAGTTCAAAGAAACATAAACTTGTAATTGATAAGTGCAAGTCTCTATGTCCTATATGGGGCAATTTCTACCAGAGATAGGACAGAATATCACCCAGATGCAGAGATAGAAATGATAGAAGAAGTGGTAAGTTTATAGCTTCTTAATACAAAGGAATGGCTTCTAGTTAATGCTGATCTTAATTGCTAAAAAGACTGTCAGCCTAACGCAAACTGAGTAAACTATTGACTATCTTCACTCACACTTAGTCTTTGCTCACTTTTTCAAGCTGAGCACTCTTAAATATCAGCCTTTCAACAGCTGATTTCTGAAGGCTAAATTTACTTGTGCACAGAGTGCAGAAGTCCCTGTCTTTCTGGAATCTCTAGATCTGTATTTTCTCCCTTAATTAATTCTCCCTGCAGATCTTAGCACGTTTATTATTACTTTGTGTTGACAGACGGGGACATTTTGAACTTGCTTTCCTACTTGGAAATCTTGCTTAAAATTGAGTGACCCAGTTTGCCTAATTATGGCATTTCTTGATGTTCAGGAACGTCAAATATGACCCTAGGAGTAGCAGCACTTTTGGACAAACCATGTACAATATCTCTTGAACTACAAAAGCAATTTGTCTCAGTTTAGGGCAAAACTAGGTAGAAGTTGGATATCTGTGGCTGAATAAGGCAGTCTTGGTGGGTCTGAGATCTAGGATTAGATGATTATTGTGGAGAAGGGGATACTAAGAGAAAATCCACACACTGAGGTGGGGCATGGAAAGGCAATGTTTCATGCCAGCAGTGAGTGTGGACTGGTCCAAAGCAGCAGTAGGTGGGTGGAGCATCCAAAGGTGAAGACCTGGAGGAAGAGTAGGCACATGGCCTTTAGGAAACATGTCAGAGGGAAATATGCCCCCAGCCAATGGCCACGGTACACTAACTCACTACTTGTGCACTATTAAATGTCTGCTATATGCCAGACCCTACGCTAGTGTCTCAAAATAAGAGCTGTGAACAAGGCAGATATGCTATTTGCCTTCACATAGTTTCGTGAGGGAGATAAACAAATATTAACTATACTTACACAATTATACAAGTATAATTTGTGTAAGAATATTTTGAATAAGTACCATTCTGTGCTGAGACCATATGGCAAGAAAATATAACCTAGTCAACAGAATTATGGCAGGTTTCCCCAAGGAAGTGATACTCAAGCAGCCTCCGATCTGTAGGAAAGAGGCTGTCAAGAATAAGACAGGGACAATTCCATAGACTGGGCCACTAGGTCATTGCTGAGACACAGATTTAGGAATGGGATAGGCAGAGCCAAGCTTTTAAAAATTGAATTAGAAGGACAAAGTTAGTAAAGATGAAAGAATAATTTGATGCCAAACCAGGGAGGAAAGTTAGTACAATTTAGATGCTTCTGTCCTCGTACTCCTGCATCTATATAATCACCCTAAAAAAGCTAAATCTCTAACAAGGTTAAGCTCAGGGTTGATCTTAGACACAGGAGGAATGACTGAATTAAACAGCTTCAGTTACAAGAAGAGAAGAAGTGCAAGGATTTTGGATGTTCTAGGATCTAAGAAGAATGAAAATAAAAATAAAAGATATGATCACTCTACAACCCATGGAATGAGGACAGAGAAATAGAGAAGGTATCCCACTATTCCAATCAAACTTTTAAAAATCAGTGAGTGTTTACAGAGTGGCTATCACACGTCTGACACTGTGCTATTCTTGAGGATACAATAGTGAACAAGATTAGTTTTTATGCTGAGATGCTCATAGGCTGATATGGGAGACAACAAACACAGTAGACTCTGACACATGATACTATGAGGTTGAGCTCTAAAAGATCACACAGAGGGTCAAATCATCTAGACTTAGACGGTCAAGAAGAATATCCTGGAGAAAGTAATGTTTAAACTGAGATGATTAATGAATAAAAAATAGATGATTATTGAAACCATAGGATCACCCAGGAGACTATGTGCAAAGAAAGGAAACAGTGCTAAGGAAAGTTAGCATAAGGAAAGAAGAACTGCTTTTATGAAATGGGTAGAGGAAGGAAAGCCCTAAAAGGAACCTGTGAAGGATTACCCACAGATAGAAAAAAAGACACACATACACACACCCACTCTCACAGAACACAAGGAAAGAGAGCATTTCAAGAAGAAAGAAACTGCAGACCGTCTCAAAAGTAGCAATTCCAAGAATCTCTCAGTGATCAGTGTCCTTTGGTTTAAGCAACAGAGAGCATGTTGGCCATCTTAGCTGAAGCAGTGGTAATGAGAGGTTGAAGGCAGGAGGTAAACTGTGGTTAAGTGAGGATTGTTTGGAAGAGAAGGATATAAAGATAAAAGGTGTAGACAAATGAACAAAATTCTCTAGGTTCCTATGAGCTGCAGAATAGTTTGGGGAAGGCCCTCTTGGTTTCAGTCGACAGTGGTCATAGCTGATATGCTCAGTGTCTAAACCAGCTTAGTCTTAACAATGCAGATGCCAAGGTCAAGTGCTGTTGACTTGAAGGTGGTGATGTTTGGTTTCAAGTGTCCAGCCTCCATACATGTATCCCATAGCTCTTCTCAATTGAGATCCTGCCATTTCCAGAATGCTACGCGACTCATAAAACTTTTATTCCTTTTGGAAGTTTTGGAGGGAGATTTCTCCCAATCTTTCCTCATTTAGTAACTTTCACTTTCCCTTCTGAGACAATTCCATAGAATTCCATAACTCTTACAAACAAAACCTAGGAAAGCACTTACCTTCTTGGGCTAGGAGTACCTCCTTTGGACCTGACTACTCTGCAGCCCCCAAGAGAAGAAGATGTAACACTGACCATCTTCTTGGAATCAGAAAGGGAGAATGTTTACAGCAAGCCAAGCAAAATCCAGGTTAATGTTTCAACAAATCATTCTGCCACACCAGGTGTCTTTTGTGGAAATTTCATCCCTTCTCTGTAATTTACATGACTGGCCTTTTGTTTTGCTGTGGGATTTAGAGACAATTTATTATTTTTAGTAAACTACATTAGAGATATATTAAAGAACATTCTACCAATCAACCTTATATTTTCAAACTGAAATCCCTTTAAGGTTTACATTTCTTTAGTAACTTACATTTTGTTGTGTGAAATCTCTCAATTTTTTTCTTTTAAAAATAGGTATGCATAGTTCTTATGCACTAAAAGCACTAACAAGTTTAAAGAATTAATGCATGGATTCAGCACAGTTTTATCTTCACCTAAATTAGTTAACTATGTAGACATTTTGAATAAAAGGAACATTGAGACTTGATATTTTTAACTATAACGGAAGGAGCAGCTGCCACCACCACAGGAAATTCATTCAAATGCAATCTCTGAGGGAGTTAGATGTACTCATTACCATATGGAAGAGTTTTCTTGTGTGTACAGAAGTCTTTCAAGATCAGGCATCTTTCATGAACATTCTTATCCTTTGGTTTATTTGCTTATGCTGCCCTTCTCATCAATTGCTAAGCTTGTGGAAGATGGTATTTCTGAGGTGAATAACTTGTTTTTTTCTCTTTGGGTTCCTGAATATGACCAAAGGTTGTCTAAGTTCACTGGGATGTCTGTTCACCGATAATAGCCTCTTCAATTTCTTCTGGTTTTTAATAAGATAATAATAATACAAATCCATTCTATGTAATTATTTGCCATAAAAAGTTCTGAACAAATACACCCCAGTAATTTAAAAAATAATTAATTTATAGCAAATGGAAGGTGGTCACACTGCTACTCACAGATGTTGTTAGTTTGGCCTGCATGATTTGTGTATACCTGTTATACACAGCATATACATAAATGTGTATATACATTATTTAAACATTTGTTAATATTAAACACTCAGAATATTTCACATGAATAAAACCTGAAATTTTAAACTATTATTGAAAAATGGGATTTGGTTCATTGTTTTGGTAAATGTGGGTTTGGGTAAGACAAGAATGAGCTGCCACAGAAAAGCCACATTCAGACAGAGCGCTTCCACTGTCTGCTTCAGAAAGTGATTGGCCTGCCTGCTGTGGGCGCTTGAATTTGCAACACTGATCTATGTAGCTGATTTCTCATAAAGAGATTTTTATTTCCAAACTAGTTTTTTTTTCCTTTTTGAGGAAGATTAGCCCTGAGCTAACTGCTGCCAATCCTCCTCTTTTTGCTGAGGAAGACTGGCCCTGAGCTAACATCCATGCCCATCTTCCTCTACTTTATATGTGGGACGCCTACCACAGCATGGCTTGCCAAGCAGTGCCATGTCCACACCCGGGATTCGAGCTGGCGAACCCTGTGCTGCTGAAGTGGAATGTGCACACTTAACCGCTGCGCCACTGGGCCAGCCCCTCAAACTAGTTTTAACAGCAGGCCAATGCCTTTCTAAAAAATTAAAACAGTAACAACAAAAAATTGTCATTTGGTCTGAAGTGGGTTTCGGTGTCTGTAAACCCATCTTTTCATCTCTTTATAACAACCCTCACTAACCCTCTGCAATATGCTCCATGGTATCCTTGTGTATAAAAAGAGTGCAATTTGAAAGTCTCTCGATTGTTAGATATGCAGATAAAAATAAAATCACCAGTTTTCATTTCAAAAGTCACTTGGAAAAATTTCCAAGGATCCTTAAGACAAATTTTTATGCTGGATTGTATGCAAAAAGCTGTCCTTATAACATCCTATAGGTCTTAGGACATCTCTAGTGACTTTCTTTTATGACACAGTAATAGGTGAGAGCTATTTATGCTCTTTCTAACTTTATCTGGTTTTATAGTTTGACACTTGTAATTTTTACTTTTGTGTAAAACATTCAGCTAAGATATGTCGAACAGAAATAAGATACCTTCTGATTAACTCACTTGGGTCATTTTTTTCCTACCATTCAAAACAGATTTTGCTCTTCCAGCTCAATGAGGACATGGCTCCATAATTCAAGATCCCAGCTAGGTCTAGTGTGCACAAGACAGACACGTTCTGTCCAAGGTCACCACAATGAGTTAACACTGAAAAATGTGGACATGTGAAAGATGGAAAACAACTTATGAGTCTTTTAATGTCCTGTATTTTCCTTCCTTCACATTTCATAGTAATTTAAATTATATATTAGTGCAACAATTATTACAGCTCACAAATACATAACTTTCATATTTTTCCCTATTCTTGTCTTTTAAAATTCTCTTCACTTATCTTTAATTGCTATAATCTAGGAGAGCTTTGTTTTCTGTGTTTGTATTCTGAGACTTCGGAGAGAAGTAGCTAGGCAGACTAGCAGTCACATAGGCATAAGAGTGTGCAGTAACTGGGTTTTGGCCTTTTTGTCACCTTGTAATATCTAAAAGCCCTTTTTCTCCCTGCCTTTGGCCAGGAGAGCAGATGGATAATTACACTCCTCAAAAGATAAATTAAAGAAAGAATTTGGACCAACTGGGCTATTGAAATATAGTGCTAATGGAGGGTTGTGGAGAAATGGCCAAATAAGAGTCTCGAATGACCTTATTTTCCTCCTGCTGACAGTGCTTTCCAGATTAAAAGCTGTTTTCTTTTATTGAAATAGAATAGCGCCAAACATTGAATCTGCTTTGTAAGACATACATCAAGAGAGAAAATATTTCACCGCAACGACATGACCTGACATTTTAAAGCAGATAACAAATGACGTCTTGTCAATGGCACCAATTTATTATTCCCTCTCTTGTACCTTGGTGCCACAGCAGGATGCACATTCTTTTTAATCATGGGATTGTGTTAAACAAATTTTTACCAGTAGAGACTATAAAATGCCCCACATCGTTTCCGAATATCCTGACCTCTTGGCTCGCCCCACTGTAGCATATAAAGACAAAGGCTATGCTAAATTTTTCATTATTTTATTCCATTTCAGATCCAATTATGTGAGAGTCTTCCATCACTTACATGGGTGTGTATGCTATAACATGAAGTGCCACACATTAATCAGACTCTTTTTATCCAGCAGACACCGGTACTAAATCACATTATCAAAAAAAAGGAACATGAAATAGATGCAAATGTACAAGGCGGGTGCTCTCTTCTGCGCGGTTACACTGGGAGGTGACTGGCGGGGGTGGCCTTCCCATCAAGTCCAAGAGAGTCTCAAAGTGCATTTTTGTTTTTCATGTTTTCTACCACATTCCTCCCCAAAAGGACCCTACTTGCTTTAATGTCACTCTGCCAGTTTATATCATAGAATCCACCACTTTGAACACTGCCCTGGGCAATGACTTTCTAGTTGAACTGTTATAACTAATCGGCCTCTAAGCTAAAAAATGACCAGCTTGACACTCGTGCAGCCCTCTCAGCAATGGAAAGTCTTCCTTTATTTCAAGTCTCTTACAAGCACACAGGACAAAGACCTCATACGCTGCACATTTATGACTAATGGCGTTAAAATTGTGGATCTGAGAGAAGCGGAAAGATTATATTACTAAGTAATCTTACTGCTATTTGGAATGAGCAATTTTGGAATAATATTTTAATTATATTTAGGTTGTAGGTTCAGACAACATCATGAAGATGAGTTGCTTACGATTACAGGAGACATATATGAAAAGTACACTTTGAAAGTTAAATTTCATGTTAGAAAACTGATGAAGAAGGTCAGAATTCTTTTGCTTTACACAATACAGGACGAGGCTTATAGTTGAAGCCAGGAACAGTTTTCAATATCACTTTAAGGGCTTTCTAATTATGTGTTTGGGGAAGTTATATAACATTTCAAAGTCTTGATGTCTTTCTTTATGAACTAGGGATAATATTATTCCCTATTTCACAGAGTCAGGCTGGATTAAATGAGCCAATATCCGTAAAGCATGAGGCACAGTGGCTGACAACACTAACCACTCAATAAATATTAGTTTGCATCCTTATCATCAGGAAATTCTAAGACACGCCTAGAATAAAACCAAACAAAACAAAATCTAATTGTTGCTTTGACTTCTTCCAAGGACTAATTGGGAGGAATCATCTCAATTGCTTTAGATTAGGACTGTGGATTTAGAAGATTTATTGCAGAAAATATCATAATTTTCCTTAAGAAAGTCTTAATAGTCAGCTTAAGAAACAAGTTAAAACCAAAGTTCTTAAAAATTTAACTACAAAATACTGATTGTATTAAGCCAATTCCATGAGATCAATGAAGGGTACAATCACTCCACTTAAGAGAAAATATTAAAAAGATTTTAGAGCTCTATGCATTTTTAGGATTATTGGTCAATCTTGTAACTTCCACTCCAAAACATAAATAAGAAACACAGAGATCACACCTCACATTAATTTAGGCTCTAGGAGCACTCAGATCTGATGGTTTCATTCATTCCAGATTTATTTAATGATGTTAAACATTCTAATTTATTAATTGTTAATTAAAATATTTTGTTGTACAATGAATAGATTTGGGGGGAGGAAATACATATAAAACAAAATAAGCAAACATTTCAGTGACTTATGTATAATGCTCATTTTCTAAATTAGCTTAAAATTTCCATCACAGTCCAAAAGAAATGAGGGAGATAAGTTTCACATTATTCTTTTGTGAATATAACATATACTCTTATCCTTTTACTTCTACTTTTCAGAAGAAAAGGGTAATTCCTTAAACCAAATAGCTGGATGGCTGTGAACTAAAATAATTTATTACCTCAAACCATTTAAATTCAGGGGCTGGCCCCGTGGCCGAGTGGTTAAGTTCGCGCGCTCCACTGCAGGCGGCCCAGTGTTTCGTCAGTTCGAATCCTGGGCGTGGACATGGCACTGCTCATCAAACCACGCTGAGGCAGCGTCCCACATGCCACAACTAGAAGGACCCACAACGAAGAACATACAACTATGTACCGGGGGGCTTTGGGGAGAAAAAGGGAAAAAATAAAATCTTTAAAAAAAAAAAAAACCATTTAAATTCAGCCAAGTGGTCACACATGAGTTAAGTTTTTAAAATTTTAAACTGTATTCCATGTCACCCATGGGCATTCTTAGTGTGTTTTGGATTCAACTGTTTCTTTTACTAGAAATGTATACATGGGTACACATGTATGTGAAAGATTTCAGGATCTTTTTATTTGTTTTTATCAATTGTTGGTTTGGGAAGGTGAGCATCAATTACCAGAGTTAATAAGACTTCATGGATAATGAGGCAAGATAGACAAAGGCTTAAAGAATAAAGAATATTGTTGAATTTAAATAGAGGTACATTTTTTATAATTTGAATCTCCCTACGCTTTACCCTGAATATTGGAAAAAAGGAACAAAATTATTCATTTTTTCCAAAATAAATTTTAACATCTCTATCTCTTTCAGTGGCATGGTCATTTTTTCTTCTTAATTGGTTTTGTAACTTAGATTCACTTTTTTGCTCATCCCTATTCTTTATTTACTTAATGTTTCTCTTCTTTCCCTTTCTTTCTTCTTCTTCCTTCTCATGTCCATTGAAACAAGGAGAGTTCAGGTCCACAAAACCTCACACGTAGATTATGGCAACAATCTCTTAGTATGCTTCACTGATTTGCTTGGTTTTCACTTCAGTCCAATATGACTTATTCTGACTCTCTTAGTTTTCCTTTTTTTTTTTTAATCATAAATAGCTTTATATTAAATACGAGTTTCTATTTTGGACTGTGGGGCTACAAGAAATGTAAGTTTTGGGTCTACCTCATCTGTTTAGAGTTAGACTATCTTTAATAAAAATATCCATAATAGTATATGAGAGTAACTGATTAATGACTACTGCATATTATGTATTATTACAATAGCTGCTTAAATGAAAGGACAGTGCGATGAGGTGGCACCACAACAAACCTAGGGACTTTGATAATCAGAGTGGAGTTGGGAGTCCATTCTGGGGAAGATGGTGAGAAAAGGGCATCAACAAAATAAAGGAGCAAATACATACACAATGTGCAGCATGAGCACAGGCAGTTGACCTGATGGGCTAGCACAGGGAATCCGGAGTGACTGCCTGGCAGCAGAGCAGGTACGGCCTCAGATATTAAAGAAAGGAGACTTGTACAGGTAATTGAAATATTTTTATTAGGGAAGTTATATACACAGAGTCTTGTTTTTGGTTGAATTTAAGGGAAAGACTGAAGAGGGGAAGACAAATGAGGAAAAAGAAGTAGCATTTATTCAGCCTCTTCGATAGTTTCACTCAGTTCATCAAACATTACTGAGTTAGGGAATGATGGTACAAATATTAATACCTGATGGTCCTTGGGACAACAAACATATCTTTTTTTTTATTTTAGGAAGATTAGCCCTGAGCTAACATCTGCCACCAATCCTTCTCTTTTTGCTGAGGAAGACTGGCCCTGAGCTAACATCTGTGTCCATCTTCCTCTACTTTATATGTGGGACACCTGCCACAGCACGGCTTGCCAAACAGTGCATAGGTCCACACCCAGGATCTGAACCTGCAAACCCCGGGCCACCGAAGTGGAATGTGCACACTTAAACATTGTGCCACTGGGCAGGCCCCAAACATATCATTTTAATATACAGGCATTTCTGTTATAATGTCATACATGTTCCTGAAAAATACTTGTGTGTTGAAAAATTATACATTGAAAGTAACAAAGCTTAAAGGAAAAACAAGATTGTGCAGACCACTCAAAACCTATGCAACTTTGAACCAGAGCACTAACAAATGCAATAACAATCCTAATAAAAGCAGAAGCTCAGCTATCTCTCCCTGACATTTGCATCCAGTAACAAAGTTGGTTGATCCTTTGCAGATTCTCAGCCCTTGTCAGTGCTCCCTTCTAAACTCTTTGAGAACATTCACCTATAACAGACAAGTTACATCAAAATTTAAAAATCTTATCCAGGGTATTTAACACATGAGAAATGTCTTCACAGTTATTCCATTTCCACTTTCAAATTCCTTAGATTCAGTAATATTGTGGAAAGTATAGCAATTTTTGAAGCAACTGACTCCATGCCTAAAGTAAGGCACTTCTTAATTTTCAGCTTTTTCCCTTATAGCTTTCATGTATTACTACCATGTTCTCTACAATTGTGAGAAAGTTTGCTGTTGATCTCTTCAAAAATTTATAGGCTTGGAAAAGTTATGAATAAACCAACATTATATTAACTTCTGCATTATACTGACATCCTCCCCCAATTCAGCAATCATAAATGGGCTAATTTTCATTAACTAAACACATATTGTAGCGGAACAGATTGAAATATGTTTTAAGATAGAGGCTACAAAGGATATCAAGAGATCACGGAGAAGAAATATTTGATTTAACTCAATGTCTCCGGGAAGGGATCCTTGAACAAGTGACATCTTAACCGAGACTTGAGGAATAAATAGTAGTTGACTACATAAGATGCTGCATTCTTTTTGATGGAGAGAAAATTGAAGCACAGTGAGTTTGCATAAATTGCCTGAGATTGCAGAGCTGATGAGTTATTGCAGCTAGTATTGGAACACAAGCAATACAGTTTCGAGTGTACAGTCTTTGCCACTGTGCTATATTTTTTTTAATGCTTACTAGTTAGAATATAGAATATATTTCTTTAGGGCAGGTGAGAAATGTTAAAGCACTGAATTATATCATTGATACTAGGAATGGGGAAGACACTATAAATTGGAGAATCATTTAGTAAGTTAGGTATATTGAATTCAGTCACTGATTGGATGTAGGGGTGAGAACGGAGAAAACTAGTTTCTGACAAGGGCAACTGACTATTGCAATGACAATATCACTAACAGCAATTTGGGATAAAAGAGGAGGAATGGATTTTGAGGGAAAATGCTAAGTTCTCTTTTGGACATGTTGAAGTTGATGTGCCTGTTGGAAGAGTTAAATGAAAAGATGTAGCTGAGTACTTGAGTCAAAAATTTTGTTTGTAGGACTGGAGCTCAGAGAAGAGCTCAAGACTAAAAGCATAAAAAATGCATACAAATGATTATTCAAAGTATGAAAATATATGAGATTTCACTCCAGATTATCACAAGTCAAGACCTAAGCATCAAGCAGAAGAGAATGAGCTCACAAGAAAGACTATAAAAGAACAGTTCTGGAAGTAGGAAAGAGTAGGGTCATGGACGCCAAGGGAAAGGAGAACTCAAGAAGGGGTGAATGGTACATATAGGTTCAGTGGAGAGGCCTGTTTTAAAATAGCAGGTACCTGGCAACCTGGATATGATCTAATTTGTAGGATGAGTAGAGAAGCAAGTCTGATTACAGTAGGTGAAGAAATACAGAATTGAAGAAGTATGTAAAATGAATAAAGAATATGTTTTTAAGAAACTTTCCTTGGAAGGGTAAAGGAGGATTAGGATGGTCCTAATAGCTCAAATTTAGGTCTTAGGGACTAGGGAGGGGCATTTTAGGATGAGAAGTTTCAAATGTGTTTAAAGATTAAGGCAAAGAGTAAGTGGACATGGATATTTAGGATGTAGCAGTGAGAGACATGGCATTACTAATGGAATGAATTCCTGAATGAGATAGTATGGGAAGTGATCAAATGAAGAGGTGAAGGGTTGAATTGAACAAAGGAAGGGACAACTTTGTTCCTCTGAACAGGGAACAAAGAAATGAGAGAGTGGGCATAGTGGGATAAACTTATTGGTGTGAACGTAGGAAGATGAGATACCTGACAGCCTCAATTGTGTATGCAAGGCTGAAGGCAAAAATCATACCTGAGATTAAGTGGAATAAGAACAGGTAAGATGGCTCATGGAGAATGGTGAAGGTTCAGAACTGTTAAGGAAAAGGGTAAGAGGAAGCTGGTTAAAATAATAAATTATCATTGGGAACCTATCTACTCATTGTGACTCTAAACTTACAGAATTGTATGATTTTCTTTAATAACTCTTAGCAGCCTGAGGTAGAAGAAAGGAGCAACCGTGGAAACAAGTGAGATGATAGATTTTCCCAGGTGGGTACCAGTTTTGAACTAGGTCTTCAGATAAATGATCTCAGGTTATCCTCACACCAAACCTGTAAGGCAGTCATTTTAATCTCCATTTCACAGATGATGAAACTGTAAGTTTTAAATAATTTGCTGAAGGTCATACAAGGTACTCCAACCCAGGTTCATTTGAACACCAAAATCTATGTTCTTTGCATCACAACTAGTCATGGAAATGGAGGAACCAGACGTTACTCTAATCCAGGAAAATGACAGTGGGAATGGAGTGGAAAGATTTAGACATAAGGTTAATAGGAAGAAAGCCTTTAACTCATTTTATACGGTGGGTGAGAGAGAAAAACAGATAGTGTATATATGTTTGTTCAGGGACTTGAGAGAATGGTGGTAACGTGCCATCAATCAGAGATGTGGCAATGGAATCTGGCTTTAGGGAGAGTTGATAATTTCATTTTAATATGTTGCACTTGAGGCATTTATAATGGGATATAAAACTAGAAATATTCAGGTGGCAATTTGGAGGTTGGACCACAAGTTCGAAAGAGATATGGTTGGGGATACAGATTTGTATCTCATTTTGCCTGAGAGATAATTGAGAGAAGTAGCAAAATCTCTATTGTTGGAAATATAAAGGGAGGAAGGGAAAGTCCAGAAGACAATATACACTCAAGGTTGAATTGTATACATTTCAACTTATGACCCAGAGGAAAGGAACACCCAAACTACTCGGAGTAGAACTGTAAGAAGGCTGTCTGTGCCATATACACACAAAGAGGAAGTCTGGTGTTCAGCAACTGCTCCTCAAAGCCTAAGGACGGAAATAGGGGTGAGCATTTAGATATGTCCACATTTCATTATATGATTATCGACTTCACAAAGAACAACTTCTTAAACAGAAGTAGGAAGAAAATCTAAATTACAGGGTTATGTGTACACTCATATATGAGTATTATTTATTTGCTTAACAAACACATCCTTTGGTGACAAATTGCAAAAATGTGACTTTCAAATGTCACCCTTTATAATTTCCTCACACTAGATACCAATCTGCTTGATGACAAATTGACCTAGCTTTTTCACAGGTTTTCCTTTGTCCACACAAGTATTTCTCATTCATCTTCAGTTTAACCCAGTCTCATTTTAGTTCCCTGTTCTTGGGGCCCTCTTGTTGTTTCTCACTTTGCTTCCATTTCTAAATTCCAGAGGACTAAGGGCCACCAGGAGAGTAGTTGGAGAGGAGCGATCTTGCCTAACTCTCTCCTGAGGTCCACAACTGTCCTCGTCTCTTTACGTAGCCTGCCCCAGTCTAGTTCTCAGTGTTGACACCTCTAAGGCCTTCATCTTGCTAGTTCTGTTGCAGTAACCCCAGCTGCACCATTTTCCCTTGATGCTCAGCCTCTGTAGCTCTGGCCGTGACTTTGTGGGCCTGGCTCCTGAACAAGTGGCTGTCCATCTGTGCGTTTCTGAGCACTACATGTACTCAGCTGTCAGCGGTTACTCTCACTGACCTGTGAGGGCCTCTTCACCACTTCTGCGGGGTTACTCACTACCAGAGCTCCAGCCAGGACAGGAAGGGTGCAAGTCCATGCGAGCTGAGGATGTAGGTGGAGTCCAGGCTCCTGCACTGCCTCTCTGTCTAGTTTCTTTTCTCTTCTGTTCCTCTTAGCTCTGAGAAGTCTTTGTATGGTCTTGTGATGGGAAGAAAAACACCAGTATGTTCATTTCACAGCCTTATTATTATTTTTTTTTACAACTGTAAATTTTTTTACAATTAGAATCTAAGAATGAGGAGGATCTTTTGGTTTTGCTTTTTTTTTCTTCTGGTCTGTTTATGACAACTGCCCCTGGGGCAGAAGCTTGCTCATTGTCTTTCAGTCAAAAGGGAGACTCACATGGGAAAATAGAAAATAAATGCTGTTTATTATCTCACATTATTCATCTTCTTTATCTATCACACCTTGTTCCAGGAAAGGATTTATGGCAGCTTTCATATATTTAGATAAATTGAAATAAAAAATAAATGGCTAATGGGGGAGAAGGAAAGCAGAAGAACGAAACATGGGCTGAATCGAAGAGCACCATAGAGGCGTCCGAACTTGCTCCTGGTGGGCACACTTCTGACCCTTGAGCTCTGAAGCAGTCACAGGAAAGAGGACGGCATTGGAGGACACATGTTGCCCAGTGCCCAGAAAAATGAAGCTCACCTGTTACTTAGAAGAAGCACGATGATTCCTGGCACTGAATCCAGAGAAAAATTTCTCCTTTGAGTCCTTACTAAAAGGACACTGTGACATAGTGAACAGTGTCCTCAAGAAATTGTTGCAGTAACTACATCAACGAGTTTTATGGGGCTGTTTGTTACAGAAGCCTTCAGGGCAGGCCCAGGGCACAAGGCCAAGGTGAAAACACAATTTACTAGAAGGACTTCTGTGGGGGACAACATTTGGCTGTCGTGGTGTGCATTTCTCTGTTTGTCAGGCTTAATCCATGGGTTGGTTTTAACGGTTCCTCTTTCTACGTGGATTGAATTACACTTCAGGAAATCTCCCACAGATATTATTCTCTTAGCTAAAGTTTTGATGGGTACTGAGTGGCAGTAATTTGTAGTTGGACTCCCTACAAGTGCTGGGACTGCAAGTACTTTGTGTCATTGATGAAGAACAGAGCCGCGCACTTTATTGTTCTGTGGCCTGGGAGCAGACCCCCACCTCCTAGGAAGGAGCAGGGTCCTTCGAAGGAGGGATAATAGCTACTCCACTTCTACTCAGAACAAGCCTGTTGGGAAACATTGGTCCAAAATGTCCTCATGAGGCAGCTTGGAGTCTGCTTTAACTCAAAGATGAAAAGGCCCCTTGAATCTGGCCACTATAACTTCAGCCTGAAAAAATAAAATATATTGTGTATATTTAAATACTCAGAGCAATTATGAAACCCCACACAGCCTCAACAGACCATTTAACCTTGAGCAGTGTAATTTCCGGGTGTGTCCTGAAAATAAGTTGGCAGCTAATCATATATAGAAGTAAATAAATGAGTCAAAATATGTCTAAAATGAAGTTATAAGTCAAGTAAGTATTGTTTTGCATCTAAAGGAATAATGGGTTTGTTTTTAGTGGAATTGATCACTTCTTTTTTGGCAGTAATTAAGTAGTAGACCAACTTGGAATTTTAGAATCATAAAAGTGAAATTCATTTTTAATAAATTTTTTTAAATAAAATTCTTAGAAAATGGAATTCAATCTACGCTGTGGGATTTTGTTTCTTTGGCGTGGCAATGGAGCTGACATTGCAGAATGAGCTGTGGCGAAGAATGGCTGCTCTCCAACACTGTATACAGGTTTTCTTAAATTAACGGCTACATTGTAAACTTCACCAAAGCAGAGAACACCTTCTTTTTGACTTTTATCCCTGGCCCTCAGCACAGTGCTGGCGTATAGGAGATCATAGCTGAAATAGATGCTGTTTTTACCTTGAACACTGTTCTCTGGTACAACAAAAAAGATAAAAGTCATCAAGAGAGGTTAGAGATTTTGCGTAAATGTTATGCATTTAAAAGTACAAGATATATGTTTGTATTAAAATAGTATCTACTTTTAATCAGTGACATTTGATTCCTTCTTTAATTGAAAAGAAAGCTGTCACATTTTAATCAATGGTCTATGACAGTGTAGGAGGCGTGATAGCCAATACAACATTTTTACATGGCACTTTTCCTCACTCCTTTGAAATCGGAAGCCTCTAAATAGATATTCTGAACAAAATATATAGCCCAAGTACGATCCAATTTAGAAATGGAAAAAATACAGAAAAGTTTATTGTAACATATTGGAAATCTTAATATGATGAAACAAAATGAGCTGCCCAAATTTTGGGGACGATGGTTCTGCATTTGCAGGTCATTCTGGTAATTAAAATATGGTAAATACCAGCTGTTTCTTATGCTCTTAGATTATCTGTTCATGTTACCAGGATGATTTTGTGAAGCCGAGTATCAGACTCCATGTCTTAGCAGGCTCAAAGGCCAAAATTAGAATCTTAAATTGAAGTTTGCATTAATCCAGATTGCCATTTGCTTACTTTTTGATAGCAGTCCACCTAAACTGAAATGAGTAATAGAGATTTTCACGTCTGAATGATATTCCTGCCAGCACCACCAACTGTTGAATGTTAAGTATGAGATTTGGCAGGTGTAGAGATTTTTAGTCACCTTCAAAAAGCAATATGCAGACACCCAAGCCAAACAGCTTATATATTAACAAAATCAACATCCAAACCATCTGCCAATGGAACAAACATGTCAGTCATCTTTCCATTTGATTGGCAGGGTTTCTAGAAATGAATGATTTTAAACATTATTTGTCATCCTAAAAAAACACACAGGGAATTTTATTTACCTGGTAATTAAGCTGACTCTGGGCAAAATTACGTAGTTAAAAACGTCTTCATCTTCTCCTTGCTCTTTCATTGCCTGCTCCTCCGTTACCACTGTGTACCCTTCACACCCATCCTAGCACCCGTTATTAACTTATTGACTCCTGCCTGCTGCTGTGCCAAACAGCACCAGGATGAGTTAATGCTTGCATGTGATTTATTTCCTCTTAGCCAACATATGTTTTTTAGGACTCTGCTTATAGGCGATTATATTTAGTAATTAAATCAGGTAAACCAATTCTTTTAAATTAAATTCTTAAGTTAAAAATGACTGACATATAAAACATGATTTTTCACCCTCTAAAAGTCTTTAAAGCGTAAGCATAAATCTTTTAAATGCTTGTTTCTCTCTAGTCGGCTTGGGAAATTGTCAGCCTATTCAGTGCCACTGAAATTAGAGGTTTTAAGCAGCCGTGTAATGTCTGTTCATCTATCTGGCTAACCCTGTTTGGAAAATTCTGCTGACAAATGACTCTGGTATGATTTGGCAGTGGTAGCAGAAGGTCAGAATCTCTGAGGTTTGGCAGACTGTCTGAAGTTTCAGAGGACCTAATTCCTCACTAAACAGACGGATTCTTCTTCATTCAATGAAGCGCTAGACTGAAGTTAACAATAACAACAACAAAAATTCAGCTTCTAGTCTGTGAGTTTAAATTAGGAGCTACTTGAATCAGAGAGAAAAAAATAGATGTGGATTTGTATCATTTTATATTTTATTTTCTACTTTCATGTAAGCTGATACAATTTATTTTTACTTTTAAAAGGAGAGGAATTAGGTACAGAGAATTCTGTAACATTTATCCTGTCTTTCACCACAGAGTATCCAATTATGTCTTTCACATAATGCAAAATCTTCACCAGCACATAGAACACATTTTAAATTTACGGCTCAGAGGGATTTCAATCATCTTTGGCATTCAGCACTCAAGGCATTTCAGATATTTATTCAGAGCAGTATAACAGAAAGTACACAGCAGATTGTAATTTAAATGCTGTACTTTTTGCAACATATATTTGCAATAAAAGCATAGAGAATATGTAAAAATAAGAATGTATTATGAGTACTGCACATTTTCACTACACCCTTTGATAAGGGAATTCTTGCATACTTTCATGTAATAGACATTTTCTCAGTACAACTTTGTATGGAATGCATAGGACACGCACCTGATGCTCTGTTCTTCCAGCCATGTGGGTTGTTTGCGTCCACATTAGGGCACTTACACCTCCATGTGGAGACCATTTCTCTATGCAGTAGAGAGCAAATAGAAATATTTTAATATTGGATTTATTTTTTGGTATACAACCAGACAATAGTGCAGAAGATAGACTGGAGGGTTAGGTGCCAAGAAGTCAAATTAAGGAGTCATTGCAATAATCCATGAGGCCTGAAGAAGGCTTCAATTAAGAAAAGAGAGAGAGCCAGAGAGAATGGAGTAGGGATTTAACATTTTCTAGGAAGATAAGGAAAAGAATGGCAATCCAGGAGAAAGAATGAGACACGGTTGCCAATAAACGTGATTAAGAAAAGGCATGCAGCACGAAATGAGCAGAACTTTTGCAAAACCTATATTTAAGGAATTAGCAACAATAACAAAAAAGTAGTGGCTATCTTGAGAAGTTATCTCAAGGACAATTAACCAAGAGTTGATGAGTTTCAGGATGTTGAGAATGAATGCAGCTTTGGTCAGCGCAAATGCTGAAAGTAAGCTGACATTTCTACCAAAGGTCACAGGGAAGTAGAAGCCCTGTGGTCTCCGTGTGCACAGAAAACTGAGAGCTTATTTGAAACAAATAAGAGCAAGAGAAAAAAAGAGCCTTAAAGAAAACGATTTGATGGTTGACAACAGACATATCAGAGAGTTTGCAAATAGCCCATTTGGATTTGGAAATTTGGACCTCTTGCGATGTCTGTGAGTGTGATTTTATTAGAATGGTGGAGATGGAAGTCAAATTGTAATCGACTTAGGTGATGCGGATTGGGGAAACTGGGGAAACAAGTGTGGGCAATTTCTGTTAAATAATTTGGTGACTAAGAGAAGGAGGGAGACAGGTTTCAATTTGAAGGGTATAAGAGTTCAGAAAAGTACATTTGTTCATTTTAAAAATAAATATGGAAGGAGGGAACCTGAGTATATTTCTGTGGTGAAAGGTTAGAGAGAAGTGGAAGTAGACTATCTAGAAAAGAGCAGAGAAAATTGGTGGTGTAATTTAAGAGGGGGCAAAGTGTGCAGGTGAAAGTGTGAACCTTAGGAGTCGGAAGCATGGGCGCTAGGAGGTATAGACAAGAACTGGAGCAGGAGGTGGCTAGGCACTCTCCCCATTGGTGGCTTCTATTGTATTTATGAAGGGATCAGAGATATGCTGATGGTGAGACAAGTAGAAATCTTGTAGGGAACTAGAGGAGAGAGAATACCAGAATTGGACTACTGGACACTTTGAATGCAGTAAGCACCTGCTTAAGATAAATACTCCCCTCACTAAGGAATCTCTGAGAATGGTGGCTTTTTACAATATTGCACCTGGTGCTTATCACCGCACTTTTTATGAGTTCCACAAATATTTAGTGAGCTCAGCCCATGTGCCTAGAACTATATCAAGGCCTAGTAGGTTTTATAGGACAAGGAGAACAGATGGCTCTTCAAGGAGCTTGGGCTTCTGTTCTGTCGGGTAGTATTGGGCCAAGGAGTAGTTTATTTCAGTCCATTTTCTTCTTCTATTGAACAGTATTTCATTGTCATATTATTCCATTTGCTGTTCATATGTGACTGCTTCTTGGTTGCATTGTACTTTCCTGGGCGTGTTATCTATATTTTGTGAATGGAGAAAGGATCCATAATGACAGCATTTTGTTCTTTCTCCCTATGCTTTCAAATAGTGTCAGGATGCTTATTTATCAGTGCTGCCTGCTGTGAGCAGCTCTGTGCCAATTTAGCATCATCAGGAACGACTACATTAAGGTGATGGTCCCTGTGCAAGATCCGTGAGCTCGTTCCACTAACTCATGAAAACAATATTCATTTATTTTTAGCTAATAAAACGATCTTCAAACTGCTTGGTCAGGCATACATCACCAAAACATTTCCTATGTCTTTAATGTTTTCAACCTTCATTATCTTTTCACTCCACTAATTTAGAATGTGGAGGGAAATCTCTCAAATTTTATGAAATTATACTGCCATCATTTAACCTTTGCTATTATGCTGATTTATTTATTTATTCATTTATTTCTTTATAGCATATGAATACATAATAAATAATGAGAATAGAGTTAGCAACTTTTAAAAATAGAAAGTACTTACTAGAATAAAAATAGTTACCTGACAGAAAGTTTTAAAAATAATCATTTCTTCTATTTATTCACTCCACATATGCTAAAAATTTTAGTGGAAACTACTGGTCCCGCTTCCTTCCCTGCAAAGCATCCATTTCCCTCCTTTGTCACTGGGAAGGAGTCCTAGTTCCAGTGGGTTGATCCCCCCTCTGACAGCAGGGAGGGAACTCTAGGTGATTTCAGCCATTCAGCGTAACTCACCTCCCCACCTCAGCACCCGTCCAGGGGACTCGAACGAAGTTGATCCAACCAGAATGAAATGCAGGGCTTTTATTCTCTGGTTGTGGGATTTTTTTCCCCTGACAGTACGGTGCCCACATGTGACACTTGGTCCTACTGCAGCTCAGTGGAGGGTGGAGGAGGATAGGCACAGCTGACCCGCAGAACAGCAGAATTCAACCTTCCGTCACCATGAGCCAGGCCTGCCCTATCTTTGGTCATTTCAGCACGTGAACTGATAAAACCCCTTTACAGTTTATGTAACAATATCTTCCTAATTATTACAAAACCTATTATAAAAAGCAGTGTAGTAGAAACTCTTTGGAGCTAGACACACTGATGAGTAACCCCAGCAAGGAGATACGAACACCTAAATGTCTCTGAACCTCAGTTTTTTCTTGTGTAAAACAGGAATAATCCTCCTATATTGCAGAGTTATCATAATAATTACAGTAATATATGTAGAATAACTACCACACAGTATATTTATTGTCACAAGGTACTATTAGGAATACAACATCAAATGAGAGAGTTTGGGACATGGTCACCTCAGTAAAATGCTCTTTAGGTTGATCTTTTGAAGTCTGAACTCACTAAACTAAGAAGCGAATCTGCAGATCAGCAGGAGACATACTGGTTGTGTCCCCATCAGCACTGGAACTACTTTAATAATCTGCATCTTTTGGGGATTTCTCTACCCACTGAGTGAGAGCCTTCTTCCCACCTCCCATCATCATGCACTTTCTCTGAATGAGCATCTGTACCAATATCCTCATTGTCTTCCTGGCTGTATGCCAAAAATATGAAGACTTCTCCAGCCTAAATTTTTCCTTGACATTCTCTTAAATATCCCTAGTCACCAGGTGCTGGACCTGGCCCTCTAAACTCTTAGCTAGAGCTGCAGCTCTTCTACAAAGTGGACAGATAGCCTGTGGCCACCCTGCTGCCTCCCCTTTGTGAGTCCTGGAAGTGTCAGGAGACTTCCGCAGAATCTATGCAACTTCTCTCCCATCAGACTCTGGGCACCAGTCTGGGGTTAACTCAAATTTGACAGTCTCCTTTGCACGTTGCCGTAGAACCTGAAGACCACACCCCAACACCCCTTCCTCAAGAGCCATCCTCAAAGCAAGGTGAAATTCTCAGGGCCCACTACTACTGTCCTTTGCATCTTTCCCTTAGGCGTGCTACTGAGAGAGCCTGGTGGGCTTCATAGTCAAGTTCTCTTAGATTCAGAGAAAATGCTAAACACTGATAATTACAAATGTCTTCAGAAAGCTTCAGAATCTTAAGCGGATTGGAACACATTCCAATGATTTAATTTACTTTATTGTTTTACTTTCAAAATCTTTGGTTAACATTATTGAGCCTTAATTATGTGCCAGTGATTAGGTTAAGAATTTTATATGTATTTTCTCATTCCAAAGAAGGCATATCTTGAAGACCCATATTTTTATTTATCCTACAATTGCAGTATTTGGGAAGGTTAGAATTCCTCAATATAGAATCTGACTACCAAATTAAAAAGTAGACATATTAATAAGAAAAAGCATAGAAATTTCTTGTACTTCTCCCTATTATTTAGGTGGTCAGAATCAGAAGAGGAAAAAAAGGTAGTGACCTAAATCTAAGAGGTAAAATATCATCACATTGTCAGAAACTTTGTAACAAATAAACAGAAAAACTAAAGTGAAAAAACCCACAGTTTTAAATATAGTAGTCTGTAAATTTCTCATACTGATTATATTTCAACTCAGAACTTATACAAAATTACCCTATGTTTTATAAACTGAATTAATGAAATTAAGCAGAATGTTTTCCCTCTTGAGCTGTAAGTCATATTCTTCTTTTGTCCAGTAATCAGCAAATTCCAGTTGTAAAATAAAGTTGATTGTTGCCTTCAAATTTTCATATTTTTATATCTGCATTTTCCTTAAATGACTAAAGGATGCTGTTTCTATAGTTAGTCACTTAGAATGATTCTGATGATGCAATTAGATTTATGAGTTAGGCTTCCTCTTTCCAGTAACTCTAGGAACTCAACTGAAACAGTCTTCTGTGTGAATAATTCTTTTTAGGCCTTGATTCTGGGTGATATTTAGGAACTTAGGGAAATGGAATCCAATGAGAATTGCCTGCGAAATAATGTACGCTTCATAATGTTTTGAGCCGAGAAAACCAAGAAAATTCCATTTCCTGACCTATGTACTCACGGGATCTTCGGAAGATTAATGTGTCTCTTTCAGGGCACTAAGGTACATTTAGAGCACTAAAGAAGTCATTTACTTAATGGTGCCCTTGGGACTTCAAAGAGTTAATGTACCTCTCACAAGGTGAGCAATGTACTCTCAAATGTATGCAAGGATCACTAACAAAGCTTATAAAGAAGTGTGAGGATGTTGGTTAAAAGCAGCTGCTAGTCCATAACTCTATTATTTATTACTATAATCTTTAGCCAATATATTTGCTGGTGTTCAGTGGGTACCTTATAAACAATGCAGACAAATAAGAATCTTCTTACTTTTAAAAGCGAAAACGTGAGATGCTATAAATATTGGCCAAGAGAAAATATTATAAATATGTAAATGTTATCCAAATGGTTTGTATTTCAAGAATGAGACAAACTATGGAAAACTTGACCTTCACTGAAAAAAGGTGTTTTGTTCTCAAATTAAAATCAGAATGGTACTGAGTCCTTCGCAGATTTTATTCTCAAAAAAAGTAGTATTTCAAGAAAATTCTGAGAAAATTTACAATATGTAAAGTGATAAAGTAAGGTTATAAAGCTGAATATAGAATATAATCACAATTTTATTAAATATATAAGATATATAAGCCTAAAGAAAATACAGCAAAGTATTAAAATATTTTACTCTCAGGTGATGGCATTACAAACTGGGGTTTTAGTTTTTTCTTATAATTTTTCTGTTTTCTCTAAATTTTCTACAATAAATACCTTTATAAGACCTTTCTTGAGACAGTTAAATGTTGTTGAGAAAATGTGAAAATGGGTTAGCGGCAACTTTGATGTGTTAAATATTGTTGCTATTTTGCTTTTTTTTTTTATCTGAAGAAAGAAATTTGAGCAGCACTTTATGCATGATCCTTGCCAAAAGAGAAAGTTGTGCTTTTCTCGGTGACTTGTGGAGAACTCAAGTATTTACAGACTAGTCCGTTTCCCAGTATGGAAGTTGGGCACAAAGAAGAGGAACCTCCCCACCTTGAGTAATGGTGGACCTTGGGATTCTTTCCCTACCTTTCTTCTCAACCTTCTTATTCTCACTGGGTGATCAAAGCTACATGGCTTCAAATGCCAATTTACATGCTAAAAGCTCTTAAATACTTATCTTTAAAATAGAACCCTCTCCAGTTTCCCTGTCGAAATACACAGACACCTGTGCATATGGATGTACTTAGTATTCAATACAAGATGAAAACAACTTCAGCTGAACTGAGAAGCTTCCCTAATGGTCCTCCTCTTTTTGTTTCCTTACTCGGAGAATGACATTACCATCCTCCCAGTTTCCCAAAGCAGAAACATTGAAGCCGTGCTTGACTCCCTAAATCCTCATTCAACCACTCACTGTAAATATTACTTCCCATGTTTTTCTCAAATCTTTTCCTTTCTCTTGAACTCACTCTTACAACCCCTACCAGGGTCCTCAATTGATCTTACGTGAATTAATGCAATAATCTCTGAAACTGTCTGCCTTCATTTGGCCTCCTCTTTCCATATCTGTCATTCACATTAAAGCTGGAGTCACACGAAGTCATATTTCAGGTCCATATTTATCAGATTCCAAAGGCTGAGCTTTTTCCACTATAATTTTTGCTTCCTATGATAAGAAATTTGGAGAAAAATTTAAGCACCCTTTTAGAAAAAAATAAATGACAGACTTCCTGTAAAGATGGTGGGTTGAACTCATGCATTAGTTTCTCTCCTTCAATCCCCTCAAAAATGATATAACAGAAAGTTTGCTTTTTATCTTTTGGGCATAAACTCAAAAGGCCAATAGAATTTGCAATATACATCTGGAAGTTGGAAAATGATGACTGATTAAAGAGAACTGAGGAAGTTGAATCCCTGATAGCAGCAAGATTCTGAGAAGCAAAATACACACAGAATTCCCCAAAGGGTAAGGATAAACCGCACCAGGTACCTTGGGAAGGAAGGGTCAAGATAAGACAATAGTGAATTTGGGGGAAGTCTATTTAAGAAACAGTGAAACGATCTTTTCATTGATCTTCCCCTCTCAGCGCAGCAATTGTCCCTCAGGAAACAACAGATGTCTGTATTAGTTTGTCCCGCAACAGAAGGCTGCATTTTGTATGTGGGACCGCCACACAAAGCAATATATTTTGCTCTTGAAGAGATACATTTAGAAGTGCAAAAGGACATTCTTTCCCCTCACCATGCACAATGTTTAGAAACAAAGAATGAAAAACAACTAACCAAAAGATTATGTGACAAATTCTGTTATATACCTGTGAATTAAATGCAACCAATCTGTACGGTAGGGACATCAGGAAGAAGATTTTTGAGTTCAGGCTTCAACGATATTTATCTTTGTAGAATTTTTAAGACGGGTCATTAAACAAGCAAAAATATTCAAATTTTAAATAGACCTGTGTAAATAATGTTTGAACTTATAAGAAGACATGGACAGATAGCAGGAAGAAATAAGTCACTCATCAAAAACACTTGTGCCTTAGGTGTCAGGCATATAGAAAATTCTGGAGAAGCGACATTGTAATGACTTACTCATTCAGACATTTACTGATTTTATTCAATTTCAGTGGTCATAGTTTAGCCCAGATAACAAAGTTGCTGTATCCAAAGAAGATGTTAAAAGCCCCAGAAAGTATCTTAATGCCTCAGTATAACTTCATGTTGACAATTGGAGACAGTACACATATACAGTTTTCTGCCACATCTGAATGCTCAGTGTATCTGGAATTATTTTACTTATGAGCAATCATTTCTACCATATAGCCCCATGACAGATTCTTTTTATGACATTTTTATGCCTTCCTCCCAAGTAGACTGTTAGTTCTTGAACTTGAAGGCCAGGAGTCATTTATTCTTGTGCCCTCTGCACCAGAAAATGTGTGAACATGTGATGGATACTCAATAAATGATGAATGACTGATTGGACCCTATTTCCAATACCAAAAACTTTTCATTCTTCCTTGTGACCAAAGGTCTTGCTTGTCAATTGGAGGAACAGTTGAATTCCTGTATTATGAGTGTGTGCTAGGGTGCCTGACAAATAGCTGGGTTCCCTTGGTCTCAGGTTCCTGTCTTGCCCTCCTCTGTCATCTGGGGAACTGGGATAGACATTTGGAATTCTAGCCCTGAAATTGCTATGAAATGTGCTTTTACCACAACACTTACTATACTACTACATCCCTTCTTTTACATAAGAATACACTACTAAATATCTTTATTTACTGGATAATATACTACCACGTCCCTTTATTTACTGGAGAATATACTACTACACCTCTTTATTTATTTCTTGTGTTCCCTGTGAGAATGTCACTGAGGCACTGGCACTAGTTGAACGCCCACTATGTGCCAGTCACTCTTAGTACCGTATTGGCTTGCTAAGACTGCCATGACAGAATACCACGGAGAGGGTGGCTTGAACAACAGAAATATATTGTCTCACAGTTCTGGAGGCTAGAAGTTCAAGATCAAGGTTTTTCAGGGTTCGTTCTTTCTGAGGGCTGGAGGAAAGGCTCTCTCCTAGCTTCTGGTGTTTGCTGGCAATGCGTGGCATTCCTTGGTTTGTAGATATATCACCCAATGTCTGCCTTTATCTTCATTTGGCATTCTCCCTGGGTCTTCACATTGTCTTTCTTTGTGCATGTCTCTGTGTCCAAATTTCCCTTTTTCGTAAGATCACATTGGATTAGGTCTCTAAGGACCTCATTTTAACTGGATTACTTCTGGGAATATCCTATCTCAAATAAGTTACATTCTAAGGTACTGGCTGCTAGGACTTAAACATATGAATTTTGAGGGGACAACAATGTTCACTGTCTGAAGAGGATTACACTGAAAGTCTCTGGCCTTGGAGCATACCAGGCACAGTGGAGAGTGGGACTATCATTCTGAAAATTTTGTAATAAAGTAAGTGCTACACACTGTGTCTGTGGTCCCTTCCACATTCATCTCCACCAGACCCCACAAATTGTGTGGTTATGGATGGGATTAGAGCTTCTCAGCATATATTTAGAAGTGCTTTCTCTAGAAAATGAGAATAGCTCATTAGAAACTATAATAACATCACGGGTTCTCGCAAGGGCACGATCCACAGACTCACCTTCCTCTGAAGCCCACAGTTTACTAGCATCCCCCATCATCACACAGACAGAGCTTCGAATCAGCATTTGCCTGCCCAACTCTCAAAGGTGAACAGATAGCCAAGGGTCACCACACTTTGGGAGATCCTTTAATATCAAAGACAGAAACAAAAGCAAATAAACAGAAATAACAACCGAAAAATAAAATCTTGAAAGAAATAGTGAATATGGGAGAACTGAAACTTCAAAAAATTCTTAGTGGCAGGGGTGAGGGGAGATACAAAAGGGCAGTAGGAGGGAATGTGGCGGTGAGGGAACTGTTCTGTTTTATGACTGTGGTGGTGGATATATGACTATGCATTCATCAAAACGCACACAATTGTACCTCACAAAGAATAAATTTATTGTATGTAAGTTTAAAAAATTACCAGGATGTAAGTGGAATCCGAATAGACTACACACTTTAAAAAAGAATCTAACTGTATTATGTATGGATGATATCACCATACTGAAGGAGTTGAATTTTGCCCCCTAAAAAAGATAAATTGAAGTCCTAACTTCCAGTTCCTGTGAATGTGACCTTATTTGGGAATGGGGTGTATACAGAGATAATCAAATTAAAATGAGGTCATTAGAGTGGGGTCTAATCCAATGACTGGCGTTCTCATAAAAAGGAGAAATTCGGACCCAGAAACAGACACACACGGAGGGAAGACAAATGAAGATATACGAGGAGAAGATGGCCATATGACCCAGAGTGATGCATCTACCAGCCAAGGAACACCAATGATGGCTGGCAAACACCATAAGCTAGAAGAAGAAGAGAAAAATTCTCCTGCTAGGGCCATCAGAGAGAGCATGGCCCCTCAGTCACCTTGATTTCAGGTTCCTAGCCTTCAGAGCTGTGGGACAATAAATTTCTGTTGTTGTAAGCCATCCAGTTTTTGGCACTTTGTTATGGCAGCTTTAGGAAACGAATACAGTAAATTACTTTGGAAAACAGCATTTGACTGGATTCTATAAGGCTAATAACAAAAATAACAGTGCATAAATACTGCCGTCTAAATTTTTTTCTCACAGGAGTATGGGTTAGAATTTTGGAACTGCTTTGCACGTGTAGCAAGGTCGAACAAATAGAGAAATATATTTTAGATAGTGTAGAGTGAGAAAGATTTCTCTGTTTTGAACAAACGTGTTACAAATATGGGAAGGGGAAATGCTGGATGAACTCTGTGGTGTTGGATTAAAATTGGAGCTATCAATATAAATTAATGTTTATATATATGCAACTAAATAGATATGGGAATAATGGGGTGTGTGTGTGTGCGTGTGCACGACTTAGTACATATGCATATATTTTCAAAGTCTATCCGCTAAGAGGTCCTAGAAGCAATGGTAGACTTAAGGCCAAAATTTAGTTTCTAAATATCATTATTCAATAAATGCAACCAGGGTCCCCTGGAAAAGTGGTTGATTTCAGGGCTGGAACAGTGTAAACACAGATGTGCCTGAACCATCTTGTTGTGCTTTTTGTAGACTTTGTGTACTTTTTGAGGTAAGGAAGTGCTCAAAAACAGGTAGGTGTGTTTTGAAAGGTCACTGAAACCCATCTGAAACAACTGCCAAGGAGCAAAGCTAGAACAATTAGAGAACAAAAATAAATAGTGATAGTACTGGGTTAAACTCAAAGAACAAAATAAATACGCATGAGAATATACTTATATAAGTAAATAATTAAATAAATAAGAAGTGGAAGAGAAGACACAACTCTTTCTTATAAAATAATTCCAATTAACAGATGTAGAAAGCATGTGATTAATAGAAAACACAATTAGATACACCAATAAAAATTATTGTGAGCAATATCCACCAATGGCAATGGAAGCTAAAATTAGGGTGCAAATGTTTGAGATGAAACAGGATATTGCAGTCTTAAGATAGCTCCCCCAAAATATTTATTAACCACAACAGTAAAAGCCAGTACTTTTAAAGTTGATAAAACAGTCAGATGCCACATTACCCAAGTGGTCAAGGCAAACATCATCAGTAATAGGACCAGTCAACATCAGGTTTCTCTCATATGATATACTGAGAAGGTCACATTACTTTGAAGGTTTTCTCCAAAATCCACAACCTCAATCTAATCTTGGGAAAACATCACACAAACCCATATTGAGTGATATATTACAAAGCAACTGATCAAAAGTAAGGTCATGAAACATAGGGAAAGAGTAAGGAGCTGTCAGACTGGAAGGAACTAAGGAGACATGATGATCAAGTACAATGTGGGATTGTGGAAGAGGTAAGCACATAAGAGGAAAAAATCTGGGAAAACCTGAATGAAGTCTGTAGTTCAGTTTATAGTATTTTATCAAGGTTAATTTCTTAGTTTTGATCATTATGCAATGATTATGCAAGATGTAACATTAGGGGAAAATGAGAGTAGGTATATGAGAACAGTCTGTACTATTTTTGCAACTTTTCTGTATATCTATAAAATAAAAACTTAAAAAAGAGGAATGTGCTATTGATACCCTCAGAGAGATAAGAAAATATATTGCTCCATGAAACAAGAACCTAATATTATAAAAATAACATTTATGGAACCAAAAATACCCTTTGAAAATTAAATTGATGGGAATGGAAAGACTCAATAAAAGTGTTTATAGATAAGGTTGAGGATATCTCCTAGATGGTAGAAAATTAGTTAAAGAGAAAGTAGTATGGAGAGGATAAGAAAATTAGAAGAGGATTTCAAAAGACCCAGCATCCAAGGGAGAAGGGAAAGAAATGATCGAATTACTAACAAAATAATTTGAGAAAATATCCTAATTAAAAGACCCACAGAATACCTTTATTTGTTGATATTAGTATGTTTTATAGATACTTATTTTATTTATTGAATTATAATCCAATACTACTACATCGGATGAAAATAGAGTCAAAAAGACAAATTCATGTGAAATTTCAGAACAATGGAGGCAAAGCAAAGAAAAAATTTTCAGACAGAAAGAGAACAAAGTCTTACATTAAAGGGCAGAGATACAAGAACTTTTTATTCTTATTGAACTTTTTATAGCAGCATAGGAAGCTAAAAAACAGTAGAAAATTTTTAGGATAAAATAACTCAAATTAGAGTCTAAACAAGCCAAACTATCATTCGAATGTGAAAGCAAAACATAGACATTTTCATACAGGCAATCTCTCAGATATTCACCTCTAAGGCATTTGTTTTAGGAAGCCATGGGAGGATGTACTTATCAAACCAAAGGAGTGAACCAGGAGTGGAAGTCATGGGACTCATTACAAGAAGCAGCAAAGGAAACCTTAGGATGAAAAAGGGTATTCCTTCCTCACCCCCCAAAAAGGAGGCTCTGGAAGCAATTTTCAAGAAAATGAAAATTCATAGAACACGGAATGTGTTTAGTACATTAATAAGAGAATTATACAAGTGGAAAAGAATATGAAGATAAATTAGTGATGAGTATATATAAAACCAAGCAGAAAAACAGAGGTGAGCATTAAACTCCAAGGAAAATACAAGTTGTGTAGTAAAGGAAGAGTTATTTATAGATTACTATATGGCTCAGCTGTGAATAGCATTGGGTCACAGAGGCTAAATATAGAATTGACCCCCAATTGCTACATTTATATTGGGATAATAGGAAAATTAGGAGCGTGTATATGTGATGTAGGGATGTGATGTAGACGTATGAAAGAGAGCTAAATCTTAATCTTCCATTGTGAGAGTTCAACGGCAATTCTTACAATGTTAAAATACAGAAATAACAGTAAGTGTCAAGGTATTTAGAAATATGGCAGAAAATACCAAAAGAATAAATTCAAAAAGTCAAAATCAGTAGTCTTTAAGGTGGAATAAGAAAGCACAAATGTAGAGTTTTTTGAATCTTTAAATAATGTTCATGAATAATCTTCATAAATATTAAAAACAATATAAACAAGAAAAAAATAACTAGTTGATGCCCCCACCCCCAAAATTCCAAAGCTACTAACATTGTCTTGGCTAACATTAAGAGGACATTTACTATGTGCTGTGCTGAGTACTTCACATTTATTAACTCAATCCTCTTAATGTTTATTCCCATTTAATGAACGTGACACTATGTTCAAAGAAATTAAGTTGTGTCCCCAAAGTCATACATAATAAAATGGCAGTGACAGAGTCTGAACTCAGTCAGTCTCTGCATAGTCTCTGGAGCATGCATTCCTAACAGCCATGTCCTGAAATCTCTCACATGATAAAATCTACTGGAGGAATACTGCAGTCCGTGGGGATAGATTCCTGCGGGCGGTGCAGGAACACCTGGGTCTGTATTTTGAGTCGACCATTTACCAACTATGATGCTTTTGACAAGTCAATTAATTTCTATGGACTTTAGCTTTCTCATCTATACCAAGAAAAGTTTTTTCCAAGAGCCGATGTTAGAATGAAATAAGTTGATGTGAAGTCAAGCACAAGCTGATATAAAGCCTACACAAGGAGTGGCATGTAGTAGGCACTCAGTAAATGTTAACTGATTTGAATTAGATAGATTACTGAAATGCATCAGTAATCCTTAATTCTACCTACAACTCCTTCAGGGTGTCAAAAGAAAAGCCATGGATACTTTAAGAAAAGTCAAACCACATACATCTTTTGATGATTGGAAGTAGATGGTCTAAATTTTCTTATACATCTATTATGTTTCCCAGAATCAATCAAGGATAATTACTAGTTAAGCCACCACAATATCTTTGACATTCTTTTCAAAATTCTTCTTTTCCAAAAATAGATTGTTGCTTGAAATTAATTCATGCATCTGACTTAATTGCACTTGTTAAAATTATTCTCTCGGGTTGTTATGCATGAATAATAAGTTCAGTCAATACTTTTACATTCCAGGGATGAAATTTTGACAACTTTAAAATGAATTTGGTTCTAAATAATCAGAATCTACAAAACTTTATTGTGGAAGAGCAGCTCTTAAGTATTTGGGCTTTTAAGACATTTTCATTGTCTCTGAGCGTTTCCCAAGTGTCCAGAGAAACATTTGTGCCTCAGGATATTAATAGCTGTTGTGAGAAAAAGGTGTTCCATGATGACAAAATATTTGGAGAATGCTGAGCTAAAATACAATAGGTTGATTTTCTGTGAGACTTTTCAAAGCCTCTTATGTGGTAGCTAATGCTTAAATCTCTAATAGGGAGTAAAATGTGCACTGTTTCCAAAAATTAATTTGACCATATCATATTTTTGTTTGTTATTTGTTTCCAATTTTCCTTGAGAAACAATTTTTTCTCAGAAAACACTTTCAGAACTGAAAGCTTAACTAATAAAAGTTGGAGGGTTGATACTGGTAGCTCACTTTTTTATGTTCCATTTTTAGTCCTTTCTTACCTACTTCCTATTCCATAAAGTTGACATTTCACTCTAGATGTCAAATAAGTAAGAATTTTTTCCCTAATTACTTTTCATAACTCATTTTTTCCCTGTAAATATTTTATATCAATAGAAAAAAGTCGATAAATACAGAAATCTAACATGTAAATGGCTTGACATGTAGTTATAGCTAAAACTCAATTAATGTGAAAGAGCAACTTTCACCAAGAAAATTATTCCTACTTTTGAAATTACAAATATAAGCCAAGCTAGTATTGACTAATGGTTTAAATTATAGATACTAAAGTTTGGGTTGGAATCACATCTGAGTCTATAGCTTTCCAAGATTTAGTTTTGCAAGTATTGTATAACAGAGATGCAAGTCTGGTGTATTTTCTTATTTGGGTGGAGAAAGGTTTTGGAGTTTTTTCTTAAGAATGCTTCATTCTCAGAGAACGAAATGAATCAAAGCCATATAATTAGTCTCTAGAAAAGCAAATTCACCAACTAATTTATTGCACATATTACATTAAAAAGTTAAATATGAGAAACTTGATAAAGGAATTCAGTAAGGAATTGAGCTCCTAACTTCACATAATAGGACTACTCAATTTGTGACCTCTGAAATATGGAAAACAAGAGAAAAAATTTTTGTTTTCCATATAAACTGCAATAACAAATTATTATTATATTTAGAAATATATTTGATTCTAAACTTACATACAAGTGCATAGTCTAGGCAATTATCTGGATCATTTGTGGTAAGAAAAACATTCTAAATGGATTATCCAAATAAGTGAATTAATAGATTTTATATTATGTATAAAATGGATCCTAAATTTACCCAAAATATCTATCAACTTTAGGGACGTCCTGAAGAGAATCATAGATAAAGAGCTGCCTCCAGTGTCTAGCCTAGTGTCTGTTCCTTCTTAGATCGCTTTCTGCAGCACTAAAGGTTGACATCAGTCGTGGAGAGCAGTGTTTTCCTATGTCTTATGGACACTAAAATCTACACCACAGACACTCTACCTTTTCTCCACTGGGAAAGTGAAAATAAGCTTGACTATCAAAGTTTGCAGAGAAGCCCACCTTTCTCATACCAAGATTAGCCATGGATGTATCTTCTCCTACAGAAATCCTTAGAGAAGGCACTGGTTTCAAGAACACGGAAGACATGGTGGTCGTGGGGCTTATGTGATAAATGTAACAATAACAACAATATTTATACTTCACATTTTCTTCATACAGATTCTCATCAAACTAAAAAATAAAGAATGTTTTATAAGTTTGGTTTCTTTCCAATGTCTAATATTCGTGGAAATAAACGTTTCAGTGGTTCTCTGATTTTATTTAACCTCATGCATATAAATGTGACAGTCTTTCCTGTGTGAAGAAAATATATCCTTCAACAAATGCCATGCACGCATCTCATATTTCTTCACAATTAAAGTTTAACTAAAAGCCAAAAGCCACTAATGCATGGCTAATTTTACAACACAAGCAGATGTTGTTGTTAGAACATCTTCCACTGTTAGCCTCTGGCTCCACTAACTGCAATCCAAAGAATGGGGAGGAAGAAACAACTTGGAGAGAAACAGACACTGTTTGCTGGGAGCACAGAATGGGATACCCAGTTGGAAGTCATTCAAGTATAAGTGCCTATAAGGGTGACCCATAATCTATGTTTTAAATATATTTCAACTACAGATCACCTCTTATAAACATCATTTCTCATCAAGAAATTACTTCAAATATTTAAGAAATTAAAGAAAATGTGATAACCTTAAGTAACTGATGTCATTTAACCTGCATTTGTAGTTTTATTTAATTTAAAGTCTTCAGTTGGAATTCTTTCCCTTTAACTAGAAAGCATAAAGACTAGTATGGAGGTTCATAAATGTAAAATACTGAGCAACATCCTTAGGATTTGTTTTAGCTTGCATATGTAGGAACAGAAAAGACTTAAATATGTCCCCAATTTTTGGAGACACATTTACCGAAAATCTAAAAATTCAATCCTATAACTGGGTATTATTCAAGATTGATACTGTATCGAATTAAAAATCTTGTTCAATTATGCATAAAAATAATGATAATAACTGATGCGTGTATATCCGTAGTCCATTCCTCTGTCTGTACACGTTTCTTTGCACTGTGACTAGCACTTTTTCCATCCAGTGATGGAATCTATTTTCACTCCTCTTGAATCTGAGCTGGCCCTGAGATATTGTTTGACAAACTGAATGTGGGGGAATTGATGCTGTGCAAGTTCTGGGCCCAGGCCTCAATGGTACTTGCAGATTCTGCTCTAACACTCTTAGAACATCCTGTAACCCCATAAAGAAGCCTGAGATAGTCTCCCTGATGCTGAGAGACCTCTGGAAAGAGAGACCCAACCAACAATGCACCAGATGTCCAACATTTGTGTAGGGCCATTTTGGACCATCTGGCTTTACTGGAGCCACCTGAATGCATGACTCAGGTGAGACCAGCAGAAGAACTACCAACTGAACCCAATCCAACTGTCAACTCACAGAATCATGAAGAAAGAAAGAGTTGTTTTAAGCCACTAATTTTGGGATGGTTCATTTTGTAACAATGGATTACTGAGCAGCAGCATTTTACCAAGGGTTTAATGTATAGAATCTCTTACACTCACCTGAAGGTGATTGTAATATCACCTTCAAGTTGTAAGATATTATACTTCCTGCTCTTTACATAATTTATAAACTGTATATTTATGATGTTCTAATTTAGAATCCATTAAAGATATTGCATCAGCCAACACATACATTGGATATCATTTTAAAATTATTTCTGAATGATTCTCATCACTAACTCTTTTTCCAGTTTCCTCATTCACAAAGTCTTCTTCCTATTGAATTTGTGTAGTTTGATTTCCTTCTGGTTAAGTATATTGTCCTGAACTCTACTTAATGAATTTCATTATATTGTTGCAGAAAGTGTTTCTGGGGTCATTTGGGACACTCCTGACTTCTCTGGATGTGCTGCTCACACTTCTTAGTTCAGTGTCATTGACATTCTGTCACCAAGCTCATTTTTTAAAGTGTGATATCTCATTAAGGACAGGATCAACCACAGAGGAATACTTTTGGGTTCTCGCCATTCGGAAGACACAGCTACACTCCTGGAAAGAATACTTGCCTACCCTTGCCCATCTCCATTGAGAATAATTTGTTCCTGTGGAGCACATTGCCAAGGTGTGATACAAAGGTACTGTCCTATACCCATTGTGCCTGGAGTGAATAGAGCCCACACCAATACACATATTTAACACACACGTCTTACCTAAGCCCTTTTAGTACTCCTCAAATGATCTTGGATGGACCTCTTGATCTAAAACATGGATATCCTTGCTCCAATAAAAGACCCCCTTCCTAGAAAGCCCACCACTAAGCCAGGTCTAAGACTTCATGAATCACATGCCTTGGTTAGGGATGCTGACCAGAATCAGATCCAAGTGTTCTGACTCTGGAATTGGTGATTTATATTGCTAGGTCCTTCCCAGAACTCTTTTGCACAAACAAAATTTGCATTTGTTCTTTCTTTGCAGCATGACTATGCCAACTAAAACAAATAACCATGCCTAGAGAAGAAGCTCCCTGAATTACACTCAAGGATTATATATTAATTAAACTCACAGAAACAAACCGGTTGCACAGTCAAATGGATAACTGAAAGGGATTTAATAGAAAGATTCTTTTCAGAGCTGGGAGTAAGATGAAGTCATTACTGCCCTAGGCCTGAATTGGTAAGTAGAAGCTGTGGCCTTGAGGAACTGGACAAGAGCGGCAGTCATGGAAAGTAGCCACTGCCAAAACAGTGGTCTTGCATGAAGAAGGAATGGGTTTGAATAAATGTCCTAGATACTCTTTCCTCTGAACTTCTCATCTCCAACTGATTCCTTCCATTTGCCAAATGCAATCAGAAGTCAACAGGGCGGCCTAGTGGCACAGCGGTTAAGTTTGCACGTTCCACTTCTCGGCGCCTGGGGTTCACAGGTTCGAATCCCGGGTGTGGACATGGCACTGCTTGGCAAGCCATGCTGTGGTAGGTGTCCCACATATAAAGTAGAGGAAGATGGGCACAGATGTTAGCTCAGGGCCAGACTTCCTCAAAAAAAAAAAAAAAAAAAAAGCCCCGTACTCTTGGAGCACAAAGCAGGGCAGAAAAAGATGGAATGGATATGGGAGAACAGACAATATCCATCACAGTTGAGGTAGAATAGCTACAACATTCTAGCTTGAATTCAGGTTCTTTTCTCCTACTCTCAGCAGATCAGGTGCACTCAAGTGCTTCTGGAGAACAAGATGCCCTCTCTGCACACCAAATATGGAAGTGTAGCAGGGAATTTAATTTCATGGTACACACATAATGACTATATCCAAATAAAACCCTTGCTCCACTTGCTTTTCCTTAACAAGAGAAAGGTGTGATTATTAAGCATGGGCTCGGAACATCAGATAAATTTGCTTTAAATCTTGGATTCACCAATTCTTAGCTGCATAATCTTGAGCAAAATGCTTAATTTTTTATTCCTTTGTTTTTTTCCTTGTAAAATGGATATATTTGTACTTACTGCATAGCATTGTTGTAAAGATTAAACAAAAAGATGGTTGTAAAATTTAGAACATGCTCAGAATTTAGTAAACTCTAAATAAATTTGAGCTATCATTTTTAACTAAAAGCTACTAAAGTTGGTAACCTTAATTATGCTACTTTTTTCTTTTTTTCTTTTTTTTTTTTTTAGAGATTTTATTTTTTCCTTTTTCTCCCCAAAGCCCCCCGGTACATAGTTGTGTATTCTTCGTTGTGGGTTCTTCTAGTTGTGGCATGTGGGATGCTGCCTCAGCGTGGTCTGATGAGCAGTGACATGTCCGCGCCCAGGATTCGAACTACTAAAGAAACACCGGGCCGCCTGCAGCGGAGCGCGCGAACTTAACCACTCGGCCACGGGGGCAGCCCCGCTACTTTTTTCTTTTTTAATGAACAGGATTCTTCCTGAATGTGGGGGTCTCTAGACTCCCGCATATACTAATAACTTTCTTTCAAAAACTGAATTCATCTTTAAAAACCAATAAATAATTGATAATACACTTAGCAATTGAATAGATAAAATCACTTCTAACCTATAATTAATTTAATAGAATTAATATTAAGATCATGATTATTTATTAATAATAAGATGGACTATCAGAAACATTGATCTACCATCTGATAGAAAAACTTATGACTTGGGTCCTAGGCCAATACCGATTAGACTGTTCACTCATGAGAATTATTCAGTGTGTTTTAACTAAAATTCTTATATCTGAGGTCATAAGCTGAGGCAGTTGGAGCAATGAACCTCTTAGTGAGAAGATATTTATGGCAACTGGAGACGTATTAGAGACACTACCAAGAAATTGATCAAAGCATTTATTGCACTGAAACTTTTTACATTTGAAAATTTTGTAAAATAAATTCACATTTGTATGAAGAGTATTTTTACAATCACAACTTCAATCAGATATTGCTTTTTTCCCCTTTTGAAGATTTTAGGATGAAACATATTTTTGAAAACCTTTCTTATCACATTCACATACTTTGCTTTAGGATAAGCTCTCATGAATGCTATTTGATAAGGAATAAATGGCATAAGATACAAACAATTAGATGCGCTGGGATTAGAACAAAAGAAGTGATGGCCCCAAATGTTATGCTTCAAAAAATCACCAGAGTGCTAAGCGATGATTTCTAAATACAGCCAAACTTCCAACCTCTAAGAAAGTCTGGGAAACATTTATCAAAATCAATAAATAGTAATTTCTTCAGGGTACTTTTCAGATGGTATTTCATCATTAGTTTTATTTTGATCTATTTTTTGAAACTTCTATTCCTCATGAAAATAAGTTGTATAGCTATGGTATTATTCTTGCAAAATGATTTTCATAAATAAATCAAGATGCAATGGAAAGGAACATACATAAAAATTAATGCATCAGACTTTTAGGCATATGGTGACTAACTATAATTCCTGAGCCTGAAACTATTGGAAAGAAAATCTCTCTTATGGAAACAGGCAACAAATCCCAAACTATCTGGGCAGCACAAGCAATTTACTTTCCCTTGACTTAAAGAATTGTGGTTTTTATAGCCATTTTCCTCAAGTTTATTGATTTCATATGCAGTTTTGTACAATGACATAATGCATCTGGCTTCACACACAGAGACAGAAAGGATAACTAAGATTTGTGTCATTTGTCCGCCCAAAGCAATCAATGGGCCCTGGTCTCCACTTAGAAGTGCAAAGCATTAAGGGGCAAATTCCCTTCAATCAAAGTGCCTCAGTGCCAAGAAAGGTAAGCATATTGCGGAACAGAAGACGCAAGGATAAGAAAAAAATCCTAATATTAACGCTTGTTAGGAAATGAAATCATGAATAAGCTTTTTGGCATTTTTCGTCAAATGTGACTTTAGGGTTTTGTAAGTGCTTAGTTTTTTGTGTGTGCATGTTTGCTGTATCCACTAAGAAAAAACATGGTTTCCCAAACCCTGTGTGTGCCCAAGGAATGTGGAGGCACTTTAATAGGACACAATTAGGAAGGCAAATTTGCTACCACATCAAAGTCCTATAGCACTTTATAAATTAAAACATAAAGATTTTAATATCATTTTATATTTCATTTACCTATATCAGTGTATCCATTCATTATTGTCCGAAAAAAACAAATAGCAAAGTATTCAGTAGAAATGACAGTACTCAGAGTCAGACATAGTCACAATTCTAAAGTTGGTGAAACTGTTCCATCTTCCTTCTATCCTATAATTGCCTGTGCTTTTCTTCCACAACGCCAACAACTAAGCCTGGTGTCCAGTGCTCCCCTGTTGTTCCACTGCTGACCTCTTGCTATGGACTGAGTGTTTGTGTTGTCCCAAAATTCACATGTTGAAATGCTAACTCCCAATGAGATGGTATTAGGAGATGGGGTCTTTTAGAGGCAATTAGGTCATGAGGGTGCAGCCCTCATGAATGAGATTAAAACCCTTATAAAAGAAACCCCAGACAGCCATCGATGAACCAGGAAGCTGGTGCTTGCCAGACTCTGAATCTGCCAGTGCCTTGATCTTGGACTTTCCGGCCTGCAGAGCTATGAAGAATAAATGTTTGTTGTGTAAGGCACCAATGCACGGTACTTTTGTTATAGCAGTCCAAGAAGACTAAGACACCTCTCACAAGCTGGCCTAGCAAAAGTTTTTCTCATCTGTGTTGTAAACTGGCTGCTGTACCCTAACATCTTCTCAAAGAACTCATCTCTCCCTGTAGCCACCAGGAATAGGCAGGGAACATCTTGACCACATTGATCCAGCCACAAATAATGGGAGCACTGAGGAACTCTCATTTAAGTGGAGCTAACAGACACAGACTGATTGCTAACTCATGATTTATGAGGCCTTTTTCAGCACGAACAGCAGGTTGAATCAGATCCCTGTCTCAGAAATTTGAAGCAATAGTTAGAGAGGAAAGAGTTACCATGGGAGGTGTGTCCTTGAGTTAAAAAAAAAAAAGAAGTAGCGTTAGAAGTGCAGTGGCAAATATGAGGCATTGTGTGGGAGAGATTGTGAGGGAGAAAAACCTTGGAGGAAACAGTGAAGAGAGAGACGGATGGGATAGACTCACAGAAAGCAGAGCACTAGGAATCCTATGACCCCAGAGACATGAGAGAAGACCTTTAATCCCCAATGTTTCTATTTCCGGTTCCTAGTCACAGGAGGCCTGGCTCTGATTATCTCCTGGCCTTTGAGACCAATGAACTCGGTGTATTCAGAAAACGGCATTCCATCATTCTGAAGCTAGTTTGTCTGGGTCTTTGTTCCTGGTTACCAAACTATTCAATACTCTAATCACCAAATTAATTTGGAAAACAATAATTCTTGCATTCATAAAGCATTTTATAATTCCTCAGGCACTTTCGTAAGCATTACCCCGCTTTCTCCTTACAACAAGAATGTGAGGGGAGCAGCACAGGTATTGATATCTTCAATTAAAATGATGAAATGGAATCTTTGAAAGCTGCACTAATTATACAGACTCCCAAAACTTACCAGGGTAAAAGTAGGACCAGCACCTTGAATTTGCTGTGTCGGTTATGTCACCTAATTATACCTGAACATACACACACAAAGATACAGACTTGCATACCAGGTTTTCTAGGTCATTTCATTCTTTATTTTTAAAATAAAACCTCTGGTCATAATTATAAGCATAAAACACAAAACTGCTTTCTAGATATTCTCTCACCTTCTCTGAAAAAACTCAGATTCCTCTCTAAAACCTCTGATAATCTCCACATGCCAGTCCTCTCGATTTCCACATACTTCTCAGTTTCCTCTCTTCCTCTTCTAACTCGGCTGTGGACATATTCTGTTGCTGCTACTAATGAAAGCGGCTACTGTACTGACAATGGTGGTTGCAGGCGTTGCTGTGATTTGGATCCTAGCCATCTATAGTCCGACCCGCGCTGATTTTGCCTGTGAAAATGCCAATGTCCACGGTCACTCTGTAGATATCTTCATAGCGGCTGTTCATGCCTGAGTTTGAAGGAGCAAATATCTGCACATTGGGCACCTACTGTCCAGGTCAAAAGCTCTGAAGTTGCTACTGCCAGTGACCAACGCAAATGCTGTTGTCAGCGTCATTTTCAGTTTCCCTTGGAGACTCTTTCACAGCAAGGCGGCTGGTTCTTCTTCAACGTCTTAAAGGAAATTTTAGCGAAACAACCTATGAAGAACACACCCCAGGCTCAAGCAAAGAACACTGTGAACTCTTTCACCTCTGAAGAAGGAAAGCTCTGTGTCACTCAGGTGCAGTTCCAGCAAATCATAAGTTATTGTCATTCATTCATTTATTCAACACTTATCAAGCACTTATTATATGTTGCCCTTGATGTGGTGAGGCAATGAACTAGACAGACCTACTCCTTGAATCTGTTGAGTTTAAATTCTAGAGTAACAAAGACATTTTGACAGCTTACTACTCCTTTGTCAGTACAGAAATGTTTGTACTCAACATTATAAACTTACAACCTGGGGAAGTCAGCGATCTACAGAAACATCTATGCAGCTGTGGGAGATCCTGAGGGCAAAGGACCTTTCTTCTTTCCCTTCTTGAACTCTAGAAGGAAAATATGTCATAGATACGTCTCACACAAATCATATAAGCAGTAAATTCAGTAGCACATCTTACTGGGCAGACAGAAGGCCTAAGTTTATCATGTTCTCTTTGGAGTAAACACAGCTCAGAAGATGTCTCAGAGTGTATTAAGGGTGTTAGTGAATAGTCTGATGTCTTGACTGAGGAGTTTGCCACAGAAGAGGCAAAGTGAACTGAAGCTGAGGGCTGTGTGGCAGACCGCCTGGTCAGATACACACAGGGATCACAGCTGGATCTCAGGTGGACCACAGCCCAGGGGATCACAGCCCAGGACCTGGTCAGCCTGCCCTACTGACGAGGACTAGAATAAGTCTCTGAGATATACATCCTGGAGATAATACCAGCAAAACCTTGTGGAATACTGAGGGGCAGAACAGTGGTGCTTCTGTTGTCACCAGCCTGGTTTTCAGACCAGTCACACCCAGGTAGACACCAGTGAGGAACTTGAGAACCTGTCTAGATTCCTACCTCACTCCTCCCCATCACATATGGTGCCACACGTCCATCACATCCAGACACCACCCTAGAAACAGTAAGAACATGGAGGTAGAGGGAGAACGGGAAATTCTTAAAGCTTTACAGTTCATTCAAAAAGAGTAAGTCAACTAAAGAGCCTGATTACACTATAGGACAAGCAGCATATATTATACTAAATTTAGTTTCATTTTGCTCATGCACACTACCACAGTGTGTGTGGTGGGGGAAAGGGCAGTTTTCAGGAAGATCAGCTAATTTAATAGAAAAATTAGGAAGCCATATATTTTATACATAATTTGATGTGTTGAAAACAAATTTGCAAATCTGTGTATTATCTTCAATTCACAAAAAAGGAAGTATATTTATGAAATATGGATCACCACTTTTTTATCAAAGTTACATGTGTGCTTTTATTTAAAGTACATTTTTTTTTTTAAAGATTTTATTTTTTCCTTTTTCTCCCCAAAGCCCCCCGGTACATAGTTGTGTATTCTTCATTGTGGGTTCTTCTAGTTGTGGCATGTGGGACGCTGCCTCAGCGTGGTCTGACGAGCAGTGCCATGTCTGCGCCCAGGATTCGAACTAACGAAACACTGGGCCGCCTGCAGCGGAGCGTGCGAACTTAACCACTCGGCCACGGGGCCAGCCCCTAAAGTACATTTTTCAAAGTACTACTAATGGTTCGTTATAATAAAATAGAAGTCTAGACCATATTGGCAGCTAAACCACATAGTAATTAAAACTTCCAACCAAAACCATTTCAATATATGCCTGTTTATACACTATTACTATTATTAATAGCATCTATAATGTATACAGAGATTGCTCATGATTTCAGGTTATAGGTGACATTTCTGGGAGGATAAAACTGAAATATTCTTTGAAATTTCTCTTTTTGGTGTGCAGTGGGCCTACCTGGAGCTCAGTGAGCTGGGCCGTGCTAATAGCCTCTCTCAGGCAACGGATGCCACAGCAGAGTCTGAGACCAAGGGGAGCAATTCTTCGTGTTTTTATTTTCCAAATACAGGCTTTGAAGTCAAGGTTTTGGATTTGCAAGAGCCGTACTAGGGGAGGCCCAAATGTCTAAGCCCTGAAATCTCAGGGATGAGGTTTATACCACAAAAGTAGAGCAGGAAGAAGCGCAGCTGTGCCAGACTCCCTCCTCCCTCAGACTCACAAGAAATAAAAATTCCAAGAACTAAGAGAAGAAACTGAATGAGCACTGTCACAAGGCACAGAGCCATACGACCTCCGCAGGAGACAGGAGAGGAACGGCTGTGTGGACACGTTGCAGTCTGTAGTGAGGGACCCTGTTCTCCAGCAGATTACAACCACTCACTTCAGGCTTCCAGGGAGCCGTGTGTGAGACAAGCCAGTGTCCCGGACCATCAAGGAGCGTCCAGAACCCATCACCAGTGCTGAGGAAGCACAACAGAGCTTCTTTTCAACATTGTTCAAAAAAGACTTCCCTTTCACAGCGCTCAGCATCTCTCTCATTGTTCACACAGTAACACCAACATCTGCCTGAGCCCTGAAACTTTGCTCAACCCTATCTGAAGTATGCTTCCTTTCTGTCCAGAGCAAACAGCCCTCCCTGCCCAATGGCCGAGGATCCTCTCAAACTCCAAAGAAAGGGAACAGAGCCCTGGACACCTGCACTTGTGTGTGCTGCTTTAAATCACTCCAACCCTCCCTTGAGCCTGAAGTCATATATCTTTAGAAAATGAACTGCCTTTGACAATAGAGCTTGACAGCTTGACAACGGTATTTAGTGAGCAACAAACATCATGCCTCTAATGTATGTAGTAAAGAAAAAAATGTTAAAGGGAATTTTCTCTTTAGGGAGGAGTTGTTACCCATTAGAACTGTAAGTAGATAGAGATAATGACATTGGGGAAATAAGAGCTTGTAATTTCTTTTATAGCTACTGCTGAGGGCTCTCTCAATTTTTAAAATATAATCTGTCTGGATAGTCGCCTCCTCTGTCCTGCTCCCTTTTGCTTTAGGGTTTTCCATACGCATTACAGCTGGCACTACGGAGGCTCCTCTCACATCCCTCAGCCCACCACTGAAGTCAGACGCTATTCTGAGAGATGGACTTAACTCATAACTATTGCTTTTTGCTTTCATTTTCCTGCAGCCAATCTCCATCCCTGGGACTGTGCTGGCAAGGAGGGAATGCCACCAGGAGTGCCTCTCAACCAATGAACAGCAGTGGGCACATAGCTCAGCGTTTTCCTTCCTTGGTGAAACAATTCTACCGACTATCTGAGAAGGCCCAGAGCACAACTGAGCTCCAGTTTCCCAGAGCAGAGACCCACTCATTAAAAAAACTCTGTTGACTTCACTCCTTTTTGTTTCTCATTTGTTCATTCTTTCACTGTGTTCCCTAAGATCACCTTCCAAACATACTACATGTGTCAAAATATTTGCTTTAGTATCTGCTTTTGAGGGATCAAACTAAGAAATGCACACAGTAGAATCAACACATGCGGGGCTGGCCCCATGACTGAATGGCTAAGTTAGTGCACGCTACTTCAGCGACCCAGGTGTCGCCAGTTCAGATTCTGGGCATGAACCTAGCACCATTCATCAAGCCATGCTGAGGTAGCATCCCACGTAGCAGAACTAGAAGGATCTACAACTAGAATATACAACTGTGTATTGGGGGCCTTTGAGGACAAGAAGAAGAAGAAAAAAAGAAGTTTGGCAACAGATGTTAGTTCAGGGCCAATCTTAAAAAAAAAAGGAATCAATATATCTGTGTATCACAGTCCCAGATTATAAAGAAATGTGATGTGTTGATTTAAATTATCCCTGAAATAAAACATTGTTTTTATATTTTTATCTTTATAGATTTGATTTAGTATGAGAAAAAGAGTCTTTTTTTTAACTTTGTGAGGAAATTGCAATAAATGTCAACTATAGGAACTGTGGAAAATGAAGCCTCAAAGACTAAGTGCAAACCGTTTGCCTGAGTATACCATTCTTCAGTATTTATACTGTCCATTCCATTTCCTCTAAACATATTCACTTTAGGTTCAGGTTTATCTCTAAGCTGCATGCCTATCGTTTTCTATAAACAGCTATCAGAACCGTCCTCTAACGCCCTTTGCAGCACTCCAAAGTTATGAAGTTCTCATCAAGGTAAAGCATGAGGGAATGTGAGTTTGATTTTGTTGAGTTCGAGAGATCTGTCCTTGGGAAATGTTTGTTGTGTGTAATTATGTACCTGTGTGTCTTCATGAAGCACTCTCTTTGTTAGAGTGGCATTGATCTACTTCCCTTTCTATCTAGGCACTCTATTTCACAGATCACTGTAGACATGTCAGGCATTCCAAGAAATGGAAATCTAGAGAAAAACACAGAAGGCCAAAAGAAACAGGAGCACTAGTTCCTGTTCTTATATTTTTGCACCAGTGTGTTGATAAAATATGAAGGAGCAAGAGAGATATTTTACATTGTACACTATAAGGCTCAGAGGTTGTGAGGTGAAATGAAAGAAAATAATCAAATTAAAACAGTGAGTGCATTTTTGGGACAATTTACATGGCACTCCACCTGGAGCCAGCTTGCCCTGGTTACAACAGAAAGGTATCTATTGGCTCCTTCCTGAATTCACTTTCGCTTATGGAGCTGAGAAGGCACTTGTCATTCCAACCACATCTAATGTCATTTAGAGACTATAAGAGAGAATAAAAGAAGAACAAATACTGAAACAGGAAGGCAGCTGGCATAATTCAAGGTGAATCTCACACTTGGGGATAGTCTGTCTTTATAAGAAGGTCGTGTAAACAATAGCTGTAATTTGTGTCAGAGCACATTCTTGAGAGCTCTCAAGTTGTTTGATGATAAAAAGGGGGATACTGCTAATAAAAATCATTGGGGAAAAAAAACTGAAGGTAACTGGCTGGGAGAGACATTTAGTAATGGAATATGACACTTTGCTTCTAGGTCACTGGTTCCAATTCAGTGTAAGTCAGAAGCAGCTAAAGCTGTGACGGTTGACTATATGTTTGGTGGCCGATTTGCAATAGCATGATGGTCTTAGCTCAGGGAAGACATGTCCGTTGCAGCAATAAATATATCAGAGTATCAATTATTGCCTTTCAATATTTTTAAGTGTTTTGCAATTACTCTAATACAGCCCAGATATTTCTCAGGACTAGATTTTGTTCTGATATTTCATACCAAAATTTCAGCAGTATTGAAAACAGCCCCTCAAATGTTGAGCAACAACCTTTTTCCCAGAGACTTTGGGGATCAATCGCTGACTGGTTTTGTTCCATAGGACAACTACCAACTTCATGGAGTTTTTATTTTAAAGAAAAAAACAAAACAAAAACAAAATGGCATTCTGCCTCTTTGAAGTTGATAGCTGAAATGAACTTGCATTTATTAAGGGTTGTCTTTTTTCTTTTCCTTACTTCTTTTTTTTTAAGCTTCTTTAAAAAGCATAGCCAGGGTTCTGGATAATTTTGGAAACTTGACCAAAAATAACTTTCTAAAAGGCCATTCTGATTCCCTCTATGCTTAGCTCAGTGTTCAGTTTCTCCAGAGAAGGATCGGCCTTGAAAGGTGCTGGCTGGGAGCCACAGAGATGGGCAGTCAGACCACAGGAAGTCAGGGATCTTCCATTTGGGTTTACTTTACCAAACCCTGGGGCAGCAGCATTTTTTAAAAAGTAAATAGTTATTTACTCTAGCCCAATGGGAGAGATTAAACTTGAAAGATAATAAACAACAATGAAGATAATTATTTTTCAGCTATGAATGAAACTCTCCTAGATAGTTATCAACCCTAAATAAACTCTCTATTCATGACATTCCAGATGGGACTTCTGTTTTGAAGGTTTTGGCAGTTCATGTTGTTGTGAGGTATTAAGTAGGAATAATGATAGATAAAATGAAGTGCGTCACTGAGGTAACGTTGGTGTCCACAGAGCTTGGAATCTTGGCTCCCTCATTTACTACTAGTATGCTGTTAAGCAAAAAAGTAATCTTTCTAGCTTCAATCTTTAATTTCTAATCTATGACCTACAAAATTGGCCATAACAGTATCAAACTTATTTGGCTCTTTGGGTTCTATAGAGAATATGGATATGATTAGTATTAGTGTGCTTCTATTTAAAGCTTGAATTTAAACATTTACGCATTTCTTATTTAATATATTAAATTAGATAAAACATAAAACATCATATATATATTGCAAGTGCTCTTTAGCATGTAAAAATTGAACTCAAGATACTAATCTCCTTTGACCATTCTGGATGGCATATAAACATTTATAGATTAGCATGAATTAGATAAACACTGCGTAAATAAAAATAAAGAAACAGAAAAGCCCAATAAACCAAGAAAGAAAAATAAGACCTGGACAGATGGGACCCTACCAGCTATCATGGATCATTAGCAGTCGTTTCATATTCAATACATGAATGTACTTTGTTTGTAATTTTCTCTCTGTCTTATAGTGTATGTGTGTGTTTAAGATAAGTCTAAATAAACTGCACCTCATAAGTTCAATCTTGTCATCTAATTTGTTGGTAGCTGGAGGCCCTGCTAAACATTCCTTCCCCTCCAGAGTCTTGCAAACAAAGGGAGGGATACAAGGTGCCAAATGAGGATTTCAATACTGTTTTTATTCTTGGTGGGCTGATAACTCCCAGGAATGCTACACTCTGGAAGGTGCTGCAAGCTAAGGCCAAAATGGGCACATTTCCTTTCTCCTCCTCAAATCTCCTCTTGGTGCAGATGGGGCTACAAAGTAGTTTACAAGTGTGTGTATCACGGAGGATTCATGGAGGATCCGAGCACTTCACTAGCACAGGTCAGTTGATGAATGGAGATGCCATCCCGCTCAAGAGAGAAAGATGGTGTCCCTGACTCAAGCGTGGTTTAGCTTTCACCATCTACTGTCTGAGAGACTGTGTGAAAATCGCTTAACATCTCTATGCCTAAGCTTCCTCTTCTATAAAATGGAGATCATTAAGGAATATTTCAAAGGGTTGCTTGAAAAATTCAATGAGTTCACATATGTATAAGCTTTAGAACAGGAGTCTTTGCCTTCTTATCTACTTCTGAGAAGTGTGGGGATGGGACATGTTCCTCTATTTTGAGGCCTCAGACACTAGTGTGGTACTTGGACCAACACGTGTTAAAAACCTTAGCTATCATGTTAAAGAGTAAGTAAGGAGTGGAGAGAGATGCTACAAGTGTTTGCTCCCTTACTGCCTTTCCCTGGAGTAAAACAAAATCCCTGCTCTTTATTGAAAGCAGAGAAATTAGAGGCAATGCTGCCCTCCAACCTCAAATAATCATTTCATTATCTTTCCAAAGCTCCAAGTTAAATGCATCTCTGCAGGTGTTGTGAAATACAGCACCCTGAAACACACATTTGCCATATTCATCTCTCTGTTTTGGGAAGAACAGGTAAGTGTGCACTTCAGAGAAAGGAGAATGGAGTCTAAAAAGGAACCACTCCTGTCTGGCTCTTCTGCTCTTTGCTGAAAAATCCAAAAAAGTACCCCTATATAACCTCCTAGGTAGACAATTTCACTTACTTCCCAAAATAATGATGGAGGAAGTTTTTTTTCAAAAATATTAAAATCCATGGATTCAGTAAGGGACATTGATGAAGTGGTACATAGCTGTGTGGTATTATTTTAAAATGTACATATGCTTTTAGAATTCATTCAAAAGGAAATGGATTGAATTAACAAGTATTTGAATCATTTCCTCTAGGGCTTATGAGGAAAAATTAAATTCAGACAGATTTCTTGTAGGCAAAGGCAGAATCCTTCAGGTAGCGAAAGTTAGCAGCAGTGACTGAGTTTTCAAATTCTTTTATTTACATTGTCTCACTTGATCATTCCAACAGCTTTGGGAATTAGGATGCTGTTACTGTTTTTGTTGTATGCACGAGAAAACTCAGCCTCAGACAGTGTGTTGTGATTGCTTCTGGTCACACAGCTAGAAAGTGGAAGAGGCAGGAATCAAACCACAGGGCTCCACATCTCTTTCTGCCTCACCCTGCTGCCACTAAGCAGCTGTGATTTCACTTTTCATTTTATTGAGCATTGGGTTAGATGTTTTCTTCTGTAAATATCTCTCAGAAATTACAGTGGAAACTAAAAGAGGGTCATTCAATTCAACATATATTTATGGTATACCTATTATGCTATTTGACAATACACTCTCTTTTTATAGTTCTCAGGTACACAAAATGAGATCAGCCTAGTCTATATACTTGCCTCTGTAAAGACCTGTTTATTTACCATTTCAACCACCACTGCTCTTGTAGCAGGAATCTAAGGGTAAATGTCTTCTAAATGGAAAACTGAAGCCACAAGGCTGTACACTAAAACAAACTAGTGAGCCAGGTAATAGATCTCTTTAACACAGCTGCAGGTTATTCCAGCAATATCTAAGGCCCTTTATGTTTAGAAAGATATGTCATCATTTTAAAGGTATTTCTACTTTGTACACAGCCTTGAAAGAATGAATAATAGACTCAAACCTCGAGGCCTTTAGCACAGACTCTATGCTCTGGCATGATGTTGAAGGATGCCCTAGCGGAAAACCCATGGCTTATTGCATTTCCCTATGCTCCCCTCAGTTAGAAAACTGAAATAGCCTATCCTCTTGAGAAATATTTGTGAATAAGTGTTCAATATTCATTGGTAAAGTAGAAAAATCTTGGTAAATATTTTAATTTTAAGATCCTGAGTATTTTAAACTTGATCAGATAATAAATGAGTCAGATAACTAAATTACAAGAATGTTTATAATGAAAATACAGATATTATAAAAGTGGGTGTCTCCATATGTCTTCCTTTTTGAGATATTTATTGCTCATTAGTCTTGAACCATCATGTCTTCCCACACTATTGCAGTAGCCTTCTAAAAGATCAACCACTTCAACTTTTGTACCTCTCCAGTCTCTTCTCATTGCTGTCTACTGTCATCTTTTAAAAATATATATCAGCTTTTTTCTTTTTTATTGTATCAATACTCCAATGCTTGTTTATCATTGTAAGCATAAAATCCAAACTCTTTTCCATGGCTACAAGGAGCCAGTCTCATTGCATGCCACTCTCCTTTTTCACATTAAGCGCCAGTCATAGTTCTTAGCTTGACAAATCCACCAGGGCTTCTCCCACCTCAGCATCTTTGTCCAGGCTGACCCTTTGGCCACCTTCATGTAGCTGGCTCATTAGCACCCTTGAGGCTTCCTCGCCTTTGGGTAGCCTTTCCTGAATTAGAGTGGATTGACATCCCGTCAACCTCCGCCCCCAGTTCCAACAAGAACAAAAGAACTTTGTCTTTCAACTTTGCTTTGTGGATCTAGCTTCTATAATAATTTATCCTGGTTATACTCCCCACTTCAAAAAAAAAAAGTTTTTTATTTTTAACAGATTCTTATGAAAATGTATTTGAACTCGCTTTATTAGAGAAAATATACAGAAAAAAACATGTTCCAAGATTAAGCTTTGTATTAAAGTATAAGATAATATAGGCACAAAGCAGAAGCGTACAAATTGATGACCTTTTACGAATTCAATAAACTCTTATAGCTGATACGCAGAACAAGAAACAGAACGTTACAACTAGAAGTTGCATCACCAGCAGTCCCCTCCAGTCCCTTGCCAATCGTCATTCACCTCCAAGTGTGAACAATAGCCCCATAGAACATTATACATTAATTTTGCCTGATTTTGAAATTTTTATAAATAGAAATATATATTCTTTTTAATCTATCTTTTCTTCAACATTATGTTTGTGAGATTCACCCATATCTTTGCTTGTGGTTATAGTTTGCCCATTTTCATTCTGTAGAGTATTCCATTGTGTGAATATACTATAACTTATGTATTAATTTTATCATTTACAGAGCATGGTTTTCAGCTTTTGTCTATTACAATTAGTGTTGCCATGAGTATTTTCCTACATATCTTTCAGTGACATATACATACACATATACATATACACACCTAAGAGTGGAATGTTGGGTTACAGAAAATGAATATGCTAAGTTTTATTAATACTGCCGAACATCTTTCCAAAGCGATTCTATCAATTTATACTCCCATTAGCAGTGTGTAAGAGTTCTCCTTGTTATACATCCTTGTCAAAACTTGATTTTTTCTTTTCTTCTTCATTATAGCCTTTCTGGTAGCTGTATAGTGGTATTAAACTGTTATTTTCCTTTGTATTGTCTTAGTTACTAATAAAATTAAACACTATTTCATAAATTTATCATTCATTTAGATATGCTTTTCTGTGAAGTACCTATTCAAGTCTCTTACCTATTCTTTCCTATTGGTTATTCTATCTTTTCATAATTTTTTTGAGGGGATTCTTCATGTATTTGAATATAAGTTACTAGTAGGATATTGTATCTTCTCCCTCCCTGTGACTTTCATTTTTCAGAACCTTGATGATGTCTTTTGATCAACAGAAGCTCTAATCTTATCATTGTCCTATTTACCATTTTTTAATGGCCTAGCACTATTTTCTATGAGATTTTAATAAGAGATTTTTATGTGTTTTATATGAGATCATTGCATACTCCAGATTCATGAAGACATTTTTCTACACATCCTTTTAAAAGCTTTATTGTTTTCCCTTTTATACTTAGAGCTGAAATCTATCTGTAACTTACTTTTGCACATGGCATGAGGTATAAGCCAAAATTTATTTTATCCATATGGACTTACTGAAAACATCACCTTGGCCCACTGTGGTGACTACAGTGTTACCTTGTCAGAAATCAAGTGACAATCCATCTGTGGATCTGATTCTAAACTCTTTATCTATTTGTCTGTCTTTGTGCCAATAATACTCTGTCTTAATTATTATAACTTTATAATAGGTCTTGATATGTGGTAGTTCAAGTTTTCTAGTTTTGTTCAGCATCTTTGTCTTTGCTCGTTGCATTTCTATATAAATTTTACTACCAGATTGTCAGTTTCCAAAAGAAAATCAGAATAAGGTATTGGGATTTTAATGGATCATGTCAGATCCATTAGATCAGTTTAGTGATATTGACATCTTTAGAATATTGAGTCTCCTAATTCAGACAGTTTTACCCATGGTGTGATTTTTATAGGAGGAAACACGGGTTTATAAAATCTCCACCAACACTTAGGTAAGTTAGCAAACTCAAATTTATAGCCCCCAAATAATCCTCATGTATTTTTAATTAGCCTAAATTTCCCCCTAACTTCTCTACTAGAGTATAAAAATTTGATCGTATTACCATTAGGGAGCAAATCTGATTCCCTCATTATCCACTATGATGAGGAGGACCTCGCTCTTGTCTTAAGCTCTGCCGCACATGCCATAATGCTACTCCAACATGGGCCTGCCTCTGCTCTTTGCTTCTCCCATCTCCACTCGTGTTTGTCTACTCCAGCCAACTCTCACCAGCCGACGATGTTGAAATATGCCATTCAGGCCACTATTTGACTGTTTCACCATGGTTCCAGGAGATGTTTGCTACTGCTACTATGGCCACCCTGCTGCTCTGAACCAACAAAACCACTGACAGACACTGCCACTCCATAACACTCTGAAAGATATATCTGAGCGGATTCCAGATATGATGCGCCATGAGCAGAAGTTCTCACACACCAAAGTGTAAGGGCTGCTCAGCCATCTGACAGGGAAAAAGGCAAAGAAAGGGCCCTTTCCATCTCTGTTATGCTATGTTAATATAGCGTGGTTGTGTGTAGGATTTTTGTCTATTGTGAATAAAGCTGATATGAACATGCACATACAAGTCTGTGTGGAAACAAGCTCTTATTTCTCTTGGGTAATTTCCTAGGACTGCGATAGCTGTGGTATATGGCAGATGTATATTTACTATTTTAAGAAACTCAAAAAGTTTTACAAAGTGGTTATTCCACTTTCACATATTGAAAAGTAGTATATGAGATTTCCAATCGCTTCACATCCATTCCAACACTTGGTACTGCCAATCTTATTTATTTTAGCCACTCTAATGGGTGTACAATGGTCACTCATTACAATTTATATTTCTCTTATTATTTTATGTTGAATATCTTTTCATGAGCTTATTGGTCATCAAATATTTTCTTTTGTGGTGTCTGTTCAAATCTTTATGCCTATTTTAGTTGGCTTGTTTATATTATTATTGAATTATAAATTATCTTTATTATTCCTCATACATTTATCCTAATTATATTGTTTTTGGCACTATCGTAAGTCATTTTCCAATTATTTGCTGCTACATATATCTATCCTCACATTATAGGGCTTGCCTTTTTATTTTCTTAATGCTGTCTTTCAAAAGAACTAAATGTCTTAATTTTCATGAAGTTCAATTTTTCATTTTTTCTTTTGTGGTTTTTGCCTTTTGTGTTCTAAGAAAATATTGCCTAACCCAAGTTTTCCAAGATTATACCTGATAAAGTTTTATATTTTTTACCACTTACAATTAGATACATCATACATTTTCAGTTAAGTTTTGTGTATTTTGTATGTTAATATTTGATGTTTACTTTTTCTACATGGATATCTACTCATTCAAATACTATTTGTTAAAGACTGTCTTTCACTCACTGAATTGATTTGGGATTTCTGACAAATATCATTGACCACATATGTATGGGTTTTTTTCTGGATTCACTATTCTGTTCTATTGACCATTTGATATACAGCCTTGTGTCGTGCAACAACAGGGACACACATTCTGAGAAATGCATCATCAGGAGATTTCATCATTATGCAAACATCACAGAGTGTACTTACACAAATTGAGATGGCATAGCTCACTACACGCCTAGGCTTTATGGTACTGATCCCTTGGGACCACCGTTGTACATGCGGTCCATCGCTGATTGAAATGTCGTTATGTGGTCATGACTGTATCTATTCTTTCACCAGTGCCATGCTGCCTTGATTACTGCAGCTTCATTTAAGTCTTCAATCAGTTGATGTAGTCCTCTAATTTTGTTCTTTTTAAAAGTTATTTTGGTTATTCTGAGTTGTTATCATTTTCACATAAATTTTAGGATCAACTTATTAATTTCTACAAAAAGTTTCCTAGGACTTTGATTGAGATTGTATTAATTCTGTAGATGAATTTAAAGGAAATTAACATTTACCAAGGTTTACTCTTCCAATCCATGAACATTGTAAATATCTCCCTTTATTTGTCTTTTCTAATTTTTCTCAATAAAGCATAGTTTTCAGTGTAGAGCTTTGCTTATTCTTTCTTAAATTGATTACTAGTTATATTTTGGCACTATTACAAGTGAAATATTCTTTATTTCATTTTCCAATCATTTTTCTCTGTTATATAAAAATGCAAAAAGTTTTGCATATTAACCTTATATGCTGCAACTTTGATAAATTCACCTATTACTTTTTGTAGTTGTTTTGAGGATTTTCTATGTAAACAATCATGTCTTATACAAATAGAAACATTTTTACTTAATGTCTTTTCAATCATTACGCTTTTTATGTTATTCATTTCCCCATCGCAATAGCTAGGACCTCCAGCATACACTTGAATGATAACAGTGAGGGTGGACATCCTTGCTTTATTCCTCATCCTAGGGAGAAAGTATCAAATGTTCACTTCTGAATAGGAGGTTATCTGTAGGTTTTTCATAAATATCCCTTATCAGTTTGTGGAAGTTTTATTCTATTTGTACGTGGCTGAAGGTTTAAAAAACGACTTGGTACTCAGTTTTGTCAAATGTACTTCTGCATCTATTGAAATGATCAGATGGTTTTTTCCATTTTGTGAGTATGATGAATTACATTGGTTGAGTTTTGAATGTTAAACCAATCTTGCATTACTGAGGTAAGTCCAACTTGCTTATGACGTATTGGTTTTCTGCATATTACTGGATTTGTTTTGTTAATATTTTGTTGAGAGGTTTTGTGCCCATATTAATGAAAGATATTAGTCTGTAGTGTTTATTTTTTTTAATGTATTTGTCTAGTTTTGATGTCAGGTTAACAGCAACGTTATCAAATGAGTTGAGAATTACTTCCTTCTCTTCTATTTTCCAAAAGACTTCGTATAGAATTTGTATTTCTTTCCTTAAATGTTAGGGAGAATTTACTACAGAAACCATCTGGGGCTGGAGGGTTCTTTGTTGGAACATATTAAACTTGTTTTATGCTTTCGAAAATTGATGGACTTGCAATCTTCTCTCATTCAATGCTAATATATATTTTTAATCAAATAATTGTTTTAATTATAAACAATTTCCTTTTGTTTTTATGATTTAAATTCACTACAGTATTTCCCACAGAGACAGTTTCCACTTGAATTTGCTTTTTTTCTTCCAAGAACATAAAATACTTCTGAGGGCAGGGACAATGACATATTTCCATTTGTTCTCTAGTGCTTAACATAGTGTCCTGTGCAACAATGTTCAGCAAATGTTTATTTAAACGAGTGAACAAATGAATTAATGAGAAAGTCAGTGATTAGATGCATTCCTTAATCCATTTATCCTTCCTAAGTCACAATTTTCTCATCTAGAACATGAATGAGTGCATATTACTCAAATTCCAGTCAGTTTTGAAATCCCTTGAATTATATTTATCTTTTACTACTTTGGTTGTAAGAAATGAATTCAACAGCGATGACTTTTTCATTCATCTCCCAACATCTTTCATCCATACAGATTTCAGTCTTTTTCTTCCTTTTTATTCTCTTAAGTTTTAGGAGTACTATCTGCAAGTGTACCTCTAAGATCTTCTGGATCTGTGGTAATTTTCTATTCAGTGTCTTAATCAAAGTTTAGAGGTAAAAGGGACCAAGAAGAGAGCCAGTAAAACCTCATCACTGTGCAAAAGAATTAACTGAGTCTCAGAGAGTGTGTCTTTCTACCTCTGTAAGTGACCTCTTGCTAAGTGAAAAGCCTTTCAGTAACAGGGTAGGTTACTAAAGGTGACTGTAGAACGAAGGCATTTGAAGTTTCTCTCTTCCTCCCTCATGCTCACTTATCTTCTGGAGCAGAAATATTAAGAAATATAAAATAACTGTGTGTGGCAGCCTTGTGGGTATAAATACATCAATCAATGTAAAACCTTTAAAATCAGATACAGTTCCCCCCCCCCCCCACACTGTGGTTTTTCTACAGCGTAAGATCAGAAAGTATTTTCTAATTGTTTCTTCTTTAAAATCTTATTTATTTCAGTGCCAATCTCAGGGCTTCAAAGAGCCCATATATTTCTTATAACTAAGTCTCACAGTGAAGTTGAAATTATTTAATGTTGTGATTTTATATATGTGCATATGTATACACTGACACATATGTGTGATTTTTATTCAATGCAAAAATTATTTTATTTCCCTTCATTCCTTGAGCCAAAGATTTTTACAGTTAATACCTCTATTTATCTTTGTTGCTTTCATTTCTATAAGAGAATCAAATAGATAAGTACACAGATACAGCTAACTTGAGCCTCTACCTGTACCTTTTAACATTAAGCCATTTTATAAAATAAGCTGATTTTACTTAAATCCCACCATGATTAATTGAATAATCTCTTTTAGGGTTTACTTCATAAAGCAAACTAGAAACAGGGTCTACCTCAAGTGTCCAGTAACTGTATGTTGTTATGAAACTAGGTCTTGAGTTTCCACAAACGGTAGGAAAAATTGGTTAGGCAGCTGTTTCCCGTGACGTAGAGAAGCACAGCAGAAGGACACTGATAATATTGGTGGCAGATAATTTAATTGTTCAATTTGTGTCCATTTAAAATGTTGCCTATCTTTAATATCATCTGACAGCGCTTTTAGTTGTATCACATGCTAATTGAGAGTGCTTGGTGAAAAATAAAAACTGACAAAACATCTTCTTAGTTTAGTAGAGGTATCATGTGTATGAGAGATGAAAATAGACAGTAGAGGAAATGAGAGAAAGAATCTATTCGGCCTTCATTTTACATATTTTTTTATACGATTCTAATATTTCTGAGTTTTACCCTGGGAAAGAAATAGAAACAGAATAGGACTAGCCTTTGGTTTTTGTAGGTGTGATATTTTTCTTAATCTTCTAATTTAAAAGACTATTGTATAATGTTCACAGGACTTAGAATATTTCTGGGAAAAGTTCTAGAAGTTCGTATTTTCCTCTTGTCCTGCCTCATTGTCAAATTAGAGCTAAAAAAGAGAAAGAAGATATAGAAAAGAAAAAGATGCATTGTGAAGAATATAAATAAGAGATTTATATACATAAATTATTATGGACTCATATTAACAATCTAAAAAATGGAAATTATTTGCACATACTTTGACATATTTAGCCATCTTTTATCATATGAACGCGACTTCCCTTGGGTTTAAATTGGAATCTTATTAATCAAACAGTTCCCTTTGGAAGCTACGTTAATGCTTGAAGTCAGTAGTATATTATGGTAATGTTCCACATTGATAGAGAGGTGCCCACTTGCTTACAGGCACGCAGGTAGTGAGCAGAGCACGCCTTTGTCTCAGGAAGGCTTGATCCAAGTCTGTGCTCCTCGTCAGAACATTATGCTGCCTCTCACACTGAAGAAATATTTAATGTTACAACTCTTTGGTTGCACTGTCATCAATTCCTTTCACAAGGACTTATCTTGGGTTCTACATGTGTTTGTGGTTCTAAAGTTGCCATTCTTGTATCTTTAGATAAACCTCTGGGAACTTAGAAGAGAGGAAAAACATAAGCAATTTGGATGCTCAGCCCTCTTGTTGCTCTCTAATCATTGATAGTAGGGGAGAGGGGTGTTGCTGAGCATTAATTATAATAAATTGATTCCATCTTAATAATTACAAAATTTATAATTGTGCCTTAAATATAACATTCCAAATATATTTTCCATATTGAGTAGGATTTATCCTCGATCTAGAAAATTACCCCTGAGTGAAATGTGTACACAAAATTAATACTGAGTCAAAATTAACATATTCCTACGAACATGGAGTCTTGGTGATAGCAGTTATTCAGGAAAATAATGCAATTATTCTTAGTGGCATTAAGGAGGATATTAAAAATTACATTTCTATTCCTGTCAAAAACACCTCCTGGAACTTTAATGATGAAGAGTAGATAAATTCTATTTTAATGTAATTTAGAAAGATAGAACCTTGAAAAATATATCCACTGATGTTCTGTGGCAAAAAGATAATAACCCATAAGTCAATATTGAAACAAGATGGAGAATACCAATCCCTTAAACAATAACACCTAGTAAATATAAGTTTGAAATCTTTCTAGAAGTGATCAAATTACCTCTTTGGAATTTTTTTTTCTCTTTTTAAAGATTGGCACCTCAGCTAACAACTGTGGCCAATCTTCTTCTTTTTTTTCCTGCTTTTTTCCTCCTCAAACTCCCCAGTACATAGTTATATATTTTAGTTGTGGGTCCTTTTAGTTGTGGCATGTGGGACACCGCCTCAACATGGCCTGATGAGTGGTGCCATGTCCGCGCCCAGGATCCGAACCAGCAAAACCCCGGGCCACCAAAGCAGAGCGCATGAACTTAACTACTCAGCCACGGGGCCGGCCCCTGTCTCTTTGGAATTTTTATTGAAAAATAATACAAAAATAAAATAGCTAAGGAGTGACTTAAAAGGATAAATAATATTGTGTGGAAAGTTATTCATAAATAGCTTGCTTTTTATGATTCTTTTATCCACAGCTTCCATCTCTCTTTATTCATGAGATAACGTGTCAACTGTGTCACACCTAGTTAGTCCTCAACTGAATTATCATTTACAGTTGATTGTTTCGTCATTTTCAGAGCCCTCTACTGTTTTTATTTACCACAAGTTTTTTAAACCATAACTTGCTTTGTCTCCTGCAAGTCGGTTCATTCAAAGGTGCTCAGTGTTGGGTTATTCTGGTAGTTAGAGGAGCGGAGACACAATTTGCAATTTCATTATGAAAACATTGCCCAATACTTTGCCCAATACACCAAAATATTTATTTTTCTAACAATTTCTCAAAGCGCATTGTAAACAGCAGCTATCTGAATTATTTTGAAAAGTTATACATTGCTGTTAAAACATAGTTTTTATTACAATAATTTTAATATTAAATTACAACTCTGATATTATTCTGATGTTCTATATGATCTCTAAATTTTCTTGAAAAAAATTTTCAAGTCCTAGGTCAAATTTACTGTGAAATAAATTCACAGGAAAGTGAGTCTGAATAGAAGCTCGATTTCAATCAGACAAGCTATGGAGATAAGATAATTACACTCCTCCTTCTTCCTGTCCACTTCAGCAATTGTGAAAGCATGGCTCTTATTTGTAGTTATGATTTATCCACGTGACGATACGTATTATTGTAATTCACCAGGACATTACTCATCTTCATTTTGCTCATTAGCATAAGGTCAGGACGGTGAGGTGGAGGGCTGGGGTGCTGCCTGCTACTTCAGAGCAGGAGGGGTTCCTGAGATTGGAAGGGCTTCTTTCTTCTACTTTCTCTCTTTCTTTTTCAAGCTTTTTATGTTAAATTGTGAGCTAGCACTTGCAGGTTTGAGCATGAATTCCTTGGTTTACAGTGAAATAGCATATCCCTTAGGATAATATTGCTTTGAAAAGGGGATGACAGAAGTCCGGTTGGTTTGGCTTTCATGCAAATTACAGCCCCGGTATCCTTCAGTTATGTCACATTTGTGAGTTGCCGCCTACATTTTCCCAGCACAGAGAAGAAAACTTATTTTGATCGCAAAGAAAAAATAAAAATAAAATTACTAAGGTTAAGTGCTATTTTTTTTCCAATAGGAAAGTATACATGTTTTCAGTAAAACTGTGCTCTACATATATTGCTGGAAAATATCCTTTTCCACTGCTCCAGTGAATTCTGTAAGTCTAGACTTAATTTTGGGTGAAGATTGAGGAAAATATCAGAGAAGCACAAGAAGAAGCAGGGATTAGGTTTTCCTGCTTTTCCTTGGGAATTGGGAATACTAGTGGTGACTGCTTCTCTTTATGAGATTTAACAGATAGTATCTCGCAGAGTAGCTGGTCGACATTTTAGGCGATTAGTAAAGTGAGTGACAAAGACCTTCGTGGAACCCCACATCCATTTCAGCCGCCTTCCCTTTTTATTTCTCCGCTGTAGAGACCGGAGTCACTAACTACTGAGCTTCCTAACCTCTTGCTGGATCTAGTCATGTGATGACACTTTGGTAAGTGAGGCATAAGCAAAATTTGCTTATCCGTTACAGGAAAGCTTTTGATTTCCTGATAAAAGGAATAGATATTACTGCTTCTTCCTCCCTTGGCGCTTTGAATGGCATGTACTATTTGCAACTATAGGAGCCATTTTCTGAACATGGGTGAAAGGCTAAGAGAATCATAGAGGACATGTGTTGATCTGTGTGGTAGACATGAAATATGCCACCTGCAACCCCCTTTAAGGAAGGACTGGCTGCTCGCTGTAGCCAGTGGGGTCAACAGATAGCCTTCCAACAATCAGCTCTTTAGGGTCTAACTCAGCTGCTGAGCGCTGCCCGTCCCGAGGCCACACTCTCCCAGTGACAGAGTGAGACGGAGTTTATACCTTGAGACACACCCAGTTGTTTCAGGCCAACACAGCACCTTCTGATACGTAATATTCACTCTAGACATCCCTGCCAGATTGGCTAAGGTTTTTTGGGGTGTGAATCACAGTGTTTACCCGCCCAATCCCGCTTACCCCTCTTCTCCTGATAGATGTTGATCCCGACGAAACATCTTACACCCAAACTCCATCTTCGCCTCTCTTCCAGGGAACCCAACATCAATAATGGAAAAAAAATGATAGTCATCATCTTTCGGACATTTTGGTATGTGAGAAAACAATTTACTCAAACCACAATTGCTTGCAAAGTTCACAGTTACCTGCTGCCAAAGCATTACCAGCTGTTTTAGGAAAACAGTTCCAGAATATTTTTCTTAAGTGTTTTCTTTAATTCTCACAAGAAAGTTGTAGTACTTATAATATCTGACAAATTATTATAACTAGGAGGAACTTCAAATACCATTTGCTACAAAGCCCTTATTGTATTAATATGAAATCTGAAGCCCAATAATATGGATGAAAATTGCAGTAGATCCCAGTCATGAGGCCAAGAAAGAAACCATATTGAACAATTATTTAATGATTTATTTATTTCTAGCATATTGCACTTCCTTCATTGCTTCCTCACATTTACATTGATCTGGAGCAGTTGTTCTCAAGTGTAATCTAAAAACCAGCAGTGCCAGCATCACCTGGAAACTGGTTAGAAATGGAATGCAAATTTTGGGGTCCTACCATGGATATACTGAATCAGAAATTCTAGCAGGGAGGAAGCGAAGCCTAGTAATCTGTGATTTAACAAGCGCTCCAGGTGATTCTGATGGATGCTAAAGTCTGGGGACCTAGAGCTTAGAGAAGGATCTACTGCTGATAGGAGAAGCCAAAGGAATTAGCTTCTAGTCCCAGATCACTTACAAAGTGGTGGAGTGATCTTGAGACTGCCACACCCTGCACCTAGTTTCCTTACCCAAAAAAGAGGGGACTGAACTAAATCAAGATTTTTAACAATAGATTTGTTTTAGTAAGGGTCCTCCAGAGAAGCAGAATCAATAAGATGTGTATGTGTGTGTGTGTGTACAGATACATATATAGAGATATCTACATATATGGGTGTGTATATATATATATATATTTTTTGCTACACAAGAGATATTTATTAATGTTCTGTCATATTTACAGTGTTAACATAGCAAACCATGGTGAATTACTACCAGGCAGAAAGCACATCATTCTACATTTAACTACATCGGTTTCTGCTAACACTTTGTAAAAACAAGTACTATCGTATGTTAAGGATCAACTCAAAAGTTCCAAGCAAATTCTTTCTTCGCTCCTAGTACCTAACCTCTTCCTTACTCCCAGTCCTTGACCTAATCATCATAAGACAAAAGAAAAAAGAAAAAAAAGAGGTAAGAACTCTAATCATACAGAAAGTGTCAAAAATTGCATTTTAACTACACTAAGATATCACCTTACACCAGTTAGAATGGCTATAATCACCAAGACAACAAACAACAAATGTTGGAGAGGATGTGGAGAAAAGGGAACCCTCATACACTGCTCATGGGAATGCAACCTCGTGCAGCCACTATGGAAAAACAGTATGGAGATTTCTCAAAAAATTAAAAATAGAAATACCATATGATCCAGCTATTCCACTACTGGGTATTTATCCAAAGAACTTGAAATCAACAATTCAAGTAGACTCATGCACCCTTATGTTCACTGCAGCACTATTCACAATAGCCAAGACATGGAAGCAACTCAAGTGCCCAACAACCAACAAATGGATAAAGAAGATATGGTAAATATACACAATGGAATACTACTCAGCCATAAAAATAAGACAAAATCATCCCATTTGCAACAACATGGATGGAACTAGAAGGTATTATATATTAAGTGAGATAAGCCAGACAGAGAAAGGCAAACACCATATGATTTCACTCATATGTGGAAGATGAACAAATGCATGGACAAAGAGAACAGATTAGTGGTTACCAGAGTGGAAGGGGTTGGGAGGTGGGCATAAGGGGTAAAGGAGCACATATATATGGTGACTGACAAATAGTAATGTACAACTGAAATTTCACAATGTTATAAACTATTATGATCTCAATAAAAAAGAAAAAAAACTTTTGGAAAACAATTTAGAAATACATAAGAGAAACCCAAAAACAATCTCACCCTCTCATCCAGGAATTATATTTCTAGCAATTTATTCCAAGGAAGTAATGATAGATGTGCTGAAAGGTGTATGTAACAAGAGGCTCATCTTAGCATTATTTATAACAGTCAAAAGTTAGAAACAACCTATATGTTCAACAACAGGTGATTCGTTAAATAAATTCTGTTAGTGGAAAAAAAGAAAAAAAAGAATTGCACATTAGTAACTAAGCTGCATTTATCCTTGTCCTTTGTATTTTATACAGTGAAGACACCTTTAGAATCTCTTAGGTACACAATACACACAAAAGGTACAGCAAAATATAGAATACATGCTATGAAACATTAACGCTTAATATTTACCTGTTATATATATATAGTTATATATATATTTATTTATATATATATTTATATATAGACAGAGAGAGATTAAGAAATATATTTTAAGCAACTGGCTCATGTGACTGTGAAAACCAGCAAGTCTGAAGTGTGCAGAGCAGGCTGGCAGGCTGGTGACTTAGGGAGGAGCCGATGTTGCAGCTCAAGTCTAAAGGCACTTTGGAGACAAAACTCTTCCTCAGAGACCTCAGTCTGTTTCTTTTAAAGCCTTCAACTGATTGGATGAGGCCCACCCACATTACTGAGAGCAATCTACTGATTCAAATGTTAACCTCATCTAAAAAGTAACTTCACAGCAATATCCGGACTATTGTTTGACCAAATATTTGGGTACTGAGACCCAGTCAAATTGGCACATAAAATTAACCATCATAGGATCCTTTGTTTAAATAAATGAAACATTATATAGAAGCTCATATGTAAAACAAAAGTTCAATGGTTGAACCCGATGAGTCCCTGGAATTCTTAAGGCCAACACCTCCTCACATTCACACGACCACTTTACATCGGTAAGGGGCCTCAGAGAACCCACAAATTGATGCAACAGTTAAAAACCACATAAACACCTAAATAACAGGGCTGCTTCCAGCTCTCAGACACCAATTGATGTAAGAAGATATTGCCAGGCAAGGTCCTGAAGGCCTTTCCTGTATTCTAAATTTTTAGAAATCTGTAATTTACTTGACACTTACCTAAAGGTATGACAAATCCCCGCTTCTCAAATGCTTCCCTCAGCAACAAGATGTTTATTAAATGAAGTAATTATTCATTGGCTACCTACTTTATGTGGTTCTTTCCTAGGTTTTACTCTGACAAAGTTTTAGGAAATTTGTCAGAAGAAAAATTAGGAAAGGCAAATTTTCACTCAATTCATGTATGAATTTTTACAGATTTCAAATAAATTGCGTAAGAATCAGTAAAATTTTAATATAATAATACAGCATGTCTTAACAGTCTGTAAAATGCCAAAGTTAGAAACCTTTAAATTAAATCGAGCACTCCAGAAACAGGAACCAGTCACTGCAGGATTAAACAGTAACGGTTTCTGAAATAAAATCCTGTGGTACTAGCATTTTTAAATCATTCTGTCTTTTTTTGTCTAAACCTATAGGAAATCAGCACAAAATATCTGAGAGTGTTCAGAAATGAAAATGAAATGAGAAAGAAAATTCTTCTTCCCAGTCACAAGCTCTTAAATGCTTCTTACATGCAAATTCAAGGCTCTGTAGAGATTAATCAGGACTCAAAATATAGGTTTGAACTAATTGCATTCTTTTACATTTTTAATGTAGCAATAATTGCTTTGAGTGTAGATGAGTTTTTAAATTTAAGAGTAGTTGGAAGCTCAATAGATAATGAAGCTAATAGTATTTTGCCACAATCTTTCTTGTATTTCCCATTGTTAAGACAAGATAACCTGGATTCTCTAAGAGTGAGGTTTAGATCAACATTTCACATTATCTCTAGCCATAACAACATGTGGTAAGTGCTCCTTCCCTTTACTGCAGGTGAAGGAACAGAACTTCAAAGAGCCCCTGTGATGTTAAGGTCACACAAGTAGTAAGTACAGAAGGCTGGACCTGAAACCATGTTTACTTACAGAGCTTTGGGGCTTGGTTCTGCCAAATGCCAGTGATATGACTGTACAGATCACTTAGTCACACCTGAGGGACACAGGAGACCTGGAAAGAAGAGATGAACTCTGAAAAATAGATGAAAGGCATTGGATCCTGGTGAAAAATTGAACATATCTGTCCACCTCACATCCCATTTTTTAAAAATTCCTTGGAATAACAGAAAATAAAATTTTAAAGAATAAGCTTATGTGAGCCCCATTTCCAGCATAACAATGTGAGGAGTTCTGCGGACCCATTTCTCAGTGAAATAAACAAAGCTAGTAAAAACTATAAACTATAAAATTTAGTCTCTGGAAGTTATTCTAAGAGCATACAGCAAATGAAAAAACACTTATTCAAGAACAAAATAAATTCCTACGTCTCTCAGTATGAACAGTGAGAGATTGCGGCATTTGAAGCATGACTAGCTGCTCCTCTGCACCCACCAAGCTCAGCTTGATGAAAGCTCCACCACTGGTAGGTGTGTCCAAGAGGTTATGATTCCCTCTTCCTTTAGTTCCCCATCAAGTTTTTACCATATCTCATAAGGAGGCATAAGCCATTAGTGTTTCCCATCCACTCTAAATACAAATTGAAGAGGCTAAATTCCTAGTGAGTGCCAAGACTAGTTGGCGGGCTCCTTTCTCCATCCAGTCCCTATTCCCAGGACAAAGGCTCCACTCCATGTGCAGCAAGCTGAGAATACTGAAGCCCCAGTGGCCCTCACCTCAGCTTATTCTCAGATCAGAGATTCCATTCTGGGAGAGGCAAGCCAAGAAAATCAGAGGCTAGTTCCCCAGCCAGAGCCCAAAGCAGTAGCTCAGAGAGTTCTTCTGGAGGGAGAGGCAGTTCATGAGATAAGAGAGCTCTGAAACTATATCTAAAGCAATTGTCTTTATCTGAAATAGAATTCAAGCCATAGGGTGTTCTCAAAAACAATAGCTCCTCTTAATTAAGAGCAACAAGCTAGGGGCCGGCCAGTGGCCAAGTGGTTAAGTTCCTGCTCTCTGCTTCAGAGGCCTGGGAATCCCTGGTTGGGATCCTGGGCACAAACCTACACATTGCTCATCAAGCCATGCCGTGGTGGAATCCCACATAGAAGAACTAGAAGGACTTACAATTAGGAAATACAACTATGTAGTGGGGCTTTGGGGAAAAAAAAGAAGAAGATTGGCAATAGATGTTAGCTCAGGGCCAACCGTCCTCATCAGAAAGCATACCTTTAAAAAAAAAAAGAGCAACAAGCTAACCATCTAATTTTCCAGAGTGAATACATAAAGAGACAGCTGAAAAGAACTCTCTTGGGGACACAAAAACCCTTAATGACTGGCCTCAAAAAGTACCACTGTCTGAATTTAATTGGACCAGACTGCTGAGCAATTTATGCTCCAGGGTGATGTTGAAAATAAAAGAGAAATCAGCCAGTAATTAATGGAGCTTAATGGGCAGGGTGTAATACTAAGGAAACAGATGGTTTAACAGAGAGATGAGAAAAAGAGACAAAAAGAGTCTTGGTAGAACAATTGTCATCCCAGAGTGAATGTGCACATGCCCACGGCTACATCTTCAGAAGAGTGACACCAAAGGCTTCATACTGCAAGAGAAATAGACCTTACTGTGAAGCCTAGTCCAATCACAACACAACTCCACAAATAGCCCCAGAGAGAAGAGAGGAGCATCAGTATCCAGAGTAGCTACAATGCATTACCTAAAATGGCTAGTATTTAACAAAAGAAATTATGAGATGTGCAACATATGACCCATACACAGGAAAAAGAACAAGCAACAGAAATTGCCTGTAAGAAGGACCAGATGTCAGATTTAACACAGACTTGAAAGTAGTCATTATAAATATGTTCCAAGAACTAAAGGAAATCATGCTTAAGGTGGTAAGGAAAGGTATGAAGTATGAAGACAATGTCTCATCAAATAGGGAGCATCAATAGTGACACAGAAATTGTTAAAAGAACTAGATGGAAATTCTGTATTTGAAAATGACAACAGCTGAAATGAAAAATTCCTTAGAGAGCTCAATAGTAGATATGAACTGATAGAAGAAAGATTCAATGAACTTGAAGATAGACTGATAAAGATTATGCAATCCAAGAGAAGAGAAAACAAAATGAGGAAAAATAAAGAAACCCTCAGAGAAATGTGGGAGACCTTTAAATATGCAAATACATGTATTTGAAGTACCAGGAAGAGAGGAAGAAAGAAAGGAGCAGAAAACATATGTGAAGAAATTATGTCTGAAAACTTCACAAGTTTGCTGAAAGACATTAACCTACATATCCATAAAGCCTGATAAACTCAAAATAGGATAAATGCAAAAAGAGCACACCATAGTAAACATCCTGAAAGCTGCAGAAAAATCTGACTGTAGCAAGACAAAACTGACTTGTCACATACAAGGGAACCCCAGTAAGATTTAGTCAACTTCTCATCAGACGCAATGGAGGCCAGAAGAAAGTGGATGACATATTCAAAGTGCTCCAAAAAAAAAAAAAAATGTTAACCAAAAATCTTATATCAAACAAAACTCTCTCTCAAAAATGAAGACATCACTAGATAAGCAAAACTGAAAGAATGTGTTACTAGCAAGTCAATTTTCCAAGAAATACAAAAGTTCTTTATGCTGAAAGCAAATAAAGGAGTAGAAATTGGAATCGACAGAGAAAAACAAAAGACACAGATAGAGGTAATTATGTAATTATAAAAGAAAATACAAATGCATATTTTTCTTTTTGCTTCTCTTAACTAAGATTTAAAAAGCCTATGTATAAAACAACATGTATATAATTGTATTGTTGGACCAATAACATATAGAGATATAACACATTTGACAATAACAGGACAAAGGAGGCGGTTGGGAATAGAGCTGCGCTGAAGTAAGGAAATGACACCAGATGATTGCTCAGACTCACAGCAACAAATGACTAGAATGAGAAACGGCAAATAAGAAGGTAAGTACCACAAACTCTAAAGTATATGCTTGCTCTCCTTTCTTTTCTCAGCTTTTTGAACAGACATAAAGTCATATAAGATAATAATTATAACCGTATTGTTGAGTTTGTAATATATATGTATAGTGTGTGTATAACAGCACAAAAATAGGGAAGAAGGGATGGAGTTATCTTTCAAAATCATTAAAGCAGGTCTCTTTTTCAAAGATTCATAAGTATCATTAGCTGCTTTATTATCTTACTTCACCATTTCAATGATTATTAAGGGATATCGCTACTTTGACTGTCAATGTCCATATTCGTATTTTGATGTTCTCAATACATGGTGTCAACTATAGCCAAGTATAGTTCTGCACATAGAGGAGGAAAACAAAGTGCACACCAGGCAGATGAGACCTCCTTTTTGCCACACCAAACACTGGAGCTTCACAGCCTTGAGAATCAAAGTGGATGAGAGAATTATCTGCAACAGCAATTAATTAGTGGGGTAAATGGGACACTAATTAATTTGGGGTAAATTTAATTTTAACTTTTGATGGGCAATGTTTTTCCAGTTTTGGACTATCATAAACAACACTGCTAGAAATATTCTTTGAATTATAATCTGACGCACCTGTGCATGACAGTCTCCCGGCTAAATAATCATAAGTTAAATTACTGGGACAGGGACACACAAGTCTTCAACTTTAGTAACTATTAAAAACTGTTTTCCAGGGGCAGCCAGAGGCTTAGCAGTGAAGTCTGGTGATGCGCTCCTCTTTGGCTCTGGGGTTTGCAGGTTCCGATCCGGACATACACCACCTGTTGTGCTGTGCTGTGACAGCAACCCAAATGCAAAACAGAGGAAAGACTGGCACAGATGTTAGCTCAATGCTGATGTTCCTCAAGCAAAAAGAAAAAAAGGAAGATTGGCAAGAGATATTAGCTCACGGCAAATGTTCTTCAGCAAAAAAACCTGTTTTCCAAAGTGGTTGTACCAATTTAAACTCCCACCAGCAGGCTATGAAATGCTTCAGAACGTTCCAGAGAGCTATACTGGAGCATGAGGCAGCATGAGACGACTTGATATTCTTGGATTTTAAAATATACATATCCACACTCTGGCCACAGCCCACCAGTGGGCTATATATAAATACAATGTTACACCTATAACATATATAATCTAAATACAAATATCTATACATATAAATACACCTACATAGATCTGTCCTTGCTGAGTCTCTCCCAGCTCACTGCTCTCGGGAGCTGGCCCACGCGGCCCCGGAGCCCGGCGATGCCGCACCTGAGCCGCCAACTGGCGTGCCCCATGGCTGAGCTGCAACGCGACACGCAGCCGCTGTAGGAGCAGCTCGTTGTGAAGGGACTGGCTTTGGTGACCTGGCTGTCCCCGCGCACAGTCCGCCTGGCATGTCCAGTCCCGCCCACTTCTGGGTCCTGGACTGCGCCCCACCCGGGCATCACACACTTTGCCAGCTCCGCCTCCTTCTTGCTATAGGGCAGCGGCCAGAGTGTGGATCATGACGAAGCCCGGAGAGCATGACCAAGCCAGTGAGAAGATGCAAAGGACCTCAGACTCCTGCATCATCAAGAATGGGCACCAGCCAGGGGCAAGTCCAGGCGATGGCCCCCCGCTGAGACCACCAAAACCTTCCAGTGGCCGGAGACCCCCAGACCTCACCTGGGGAGCCTCACTAGCCAGTCACTCCAATCACTCAAGTATCTGAGAAGTTTGCTGGGGACACCTCAGTCACAGCCTTATGGCCCATGTTGGCTGCTGTCCTTGTTGCGGGGCCTCAGCCCGAGCCCCAGCGCGGCTACTGCACCCTCGATTCCCTGTCCAAGTGGGAAGAGTTCTTCTCTCACACCGCCTTTGTCGAGCTCCGGCTATGGGACAGTGACAGAGTGCAGGAGCGACAACAGCCCTGCCTAGTGATGCGCCCAGGAGTCTGCATCCGCACGGCTGCCAGCCATGACTCGGGCCCATCGCGGCCCTTACTGACATGTATACACATATATCCAATTGAGTTTAGGAGGTTCGGCCAGCTTCTGTGCCTACCTAAAGGGCAAACAGGATGTTTTGGAGCTGGTCCTCATCACAAGGGAGTGCATGGACGGAAGAGCTGCATCCAGGCCCCTCCTCTTCTTATGTTGAGCTGCTTTTACTTCACAGCGGATGAGCCTCAGAAGTTACTGCCAGGCGCCGCCTTTGAGCTGGCTTCCCGAAGCCCTAGACTTTAAGATGGGCCTCATGACCCTGGCATTTTGCTTTTCAAAAATGCGTTCTCTCCCCGGTAACTCTCTCACTGCTTGCTTCCCTCCTCTCAGCCCCCCTTATGCAAATAGTACTGCACAGTCACCCATAACAGTGTGACAGTGGCCTTATGGAGGGCTTCTCCCTCCCACACCCACGCAAACCCGGAGATTATGCCTCCTAAATCCTGGGTTCTATCAGAGCTCTCTGGATGTTTCTAAGGGGCCTTCTCCCTATTCCACCACAGACTAGGGCTGAGAGGGTAAGTAGGGGCGCCGGGACAACTATCCCGGGGCCTGACATACTTATTTTCCCTTTCTCTCCCTTCTCCCTTCCATCCTCCGCGGTATTTCAGGACTGGAAGGGCTGGCTGCAGGCTTTTGGACTTTCTCTTCCGTGGTTCCTAGCCTCCAACGCCCACGGCAGCAACATTCCAACCTCAGTGGAACGGCGTTTTCCTGTACTTAAACAAACAAAATTAGGACCTAAATTCTCCAGGCTAAAGGAATTTACAATCCCCCACCCTCCATCCCTTAACAAAGAATCAAATCTGACAGTGAAAACCAAGAAATAACCACTTGTTCTAGCTTGTAGCTGTCTTTTCTCTGAAGAATCACAACACATTGCTTTTAATGGATGAGATATTCACGTGGCATAGATTTATAGAATATTCAAATTCAGGTGAAAATGTTTCAAAAATATTTTTCTCTTCCAGTTTTGTGGTGCAGGGGGAGGGGGAAGATAGAGAGGAGCAACCAGTGTTCTTTATCTTCGCACTGACTTCATCCCTTTGTTCCTCCCTTTTCATTCCTTTGTTGAGCTCACTAATTTTTTTGTGCATTAAGAGGTCCCGTCTAGAGTAACTAGCTGGTTTAGATGAACATTTCTTGTGAAGGCTATACAAACTCCATATCATTTTTCAAAAGCTTAATATATTAGAATTCAGAAATAAGAACAGTGTGACTTTCTAACTATTTTACTATTTACATATGACCAATGTATTCCAATGCATGAAGGACAGCGTTACAATTAGGCCTGTCGACTTAGGGCATCCTGTAACATACTACAAGAGACTTAGGGAATTGCTTTAAAAATGTCTTGCAAATCAACAGTGATAAATAAAATTCATTCTCTCAGGGACTTTTCTCTGCTTCAAGTTGTGCCAAAGCAATGACTATCAAGCTTCGTAAATTCCTGAATTGTATACTGTATCTCAAACCAAATTTTACTATAAGCCACTGCTCTGGAGTTGGGACCAAATGGAGACACAGGTGGAGAGACAAAAAAGTCCAGATGGATCTGAGAGGCAACTACCAACGTGAAGTGAGGGAGCTCAAGGTGGAAAAAATGCCCTTCCTCTTCAGCCAAGCAGAGAGAACACTGGCCTATTTTACATAAAATAGAAAACACTGGAATGTTTCCCAAATGGTAGGAATAAAATAGAGTATATATATTATTCCTTGGGAAAAGACCATTGAATCTAATTTCTGCCTCCACAATAGATTCAGAATACAACTAATCATCAATATAATTAAAAAGATAAATTAAATTAGACGTGCAATAGTGTTTGAGATCACAGGCTAGGAAATATTTAGTGAACACAGAAACCTGAATAATTGATAAAGTGGAGAAATTGTAAAATGTATGCAGCTTTGAAAAAAATAATCACTATTTTGGCAATGTTCTGCTCATATTTAACAATGTTGCCTTTAATAAAATAACAAGAGTTGCCAACATGGAGCAATCAGGTCAGACAAACTAGGAATTAATTACTGTAGACAGGCCCATATGTCACCAAAGCATTGCACATGTTCTCCGAGCAAGGCTTAGAGAGCAAAAGAATTATTCTGGGAAGGCTCTTGAGGTAGTAAAAGGGACATTGCTGTGGAAGTCTGAATTGACAGTGACTGCAGAATTCAAATCCTGAAGGCACAAAATTGGATTAAGTACAAACTAGGTGAATTTTCTTCAGTACTGATTCAATTTCTTAAAATAACCAAGCGATACCTAAATGTTGCGGCTTCACCAGTCATAACAATTTTTGAGGGGTGCCAGGAACCAGATTCCAACAAGGCATTAGCCACTGAATCCACCCATTCACATATTAGTTCAAGCTGTTATAGAGAAATGATTAATAAAGCACAATGCTTGGGTTGCGTGTGCATGGCCTAGATTCAAGATATGACCCAAAATTTAGTGTTAGCGTAACATATTAGAAATCAGCCTCCGGGTTTTTGATTCCTAAGTATTCTTCAAATGTTAACATTTCAGTCCTAAAAAATTGCTGTTAATTTTTATACCAATGTTCTTTTCACCATTAAAACATATCATCAAATTTGGAATATTCATTTTTCCCAAGAGAACTAATAATAGTATTTTCAATTTAAATGAAACAAATGAAAGAACTTCAATAATTTTTTCCTAAATTGGCAGTTATGTAAATCCAGCTTGTTTGTTATAGGCTGGACTCTATCAAAACTTGATTTCTAATTCTACTAACTTATTTTCTGGGAGATGTAGCCAGTGACATAATGCCCATTTCCCATGTGAAGCCTTTTGAGATGTTTCATACGCCAAAAAGTCCACATGTAAGGGGGAACCTTTAAAAAGGTTGCAAACTTACATGTCCAAGAGAATTCAGGAAAGTAATGCATTCCTACCCTGGGATTATGAAAACAGTGCAATTGCAGATATAAATGACAGGACACACAGTAGATTCATAGTAGAGACAGTAGGGAGTGGTGGGGACTGTGGAACACTGGATGCCACTTGCTAATAGTCTCAGTTGTTGCCTTCCTGGTATGTGATCTAGATCGTGATTTTATGTGAAATTTCACAACATTTTAAATATTTCAATTAATTCAAACATCAAAACACAAAGAACAAATAAAATCAAATACAAGGGTCCAAATAAAAATATTTTAGAACTGAATTCAACATGTCACTGGAGAGATGCCTGCTCCAGACATTAATGCTTTCAGTATTCTTTGCTCTAGGGGCACAGGAGATACTATTTTTTTTAAATATTACTATTATTTTATTCTGAAATTCTCAAATTTTAGCTTGCATCTCAGTCACCCGGACAGGTTGTGAGATAAAATGCAAAATGCCTAGTTAAATTTGAATTTCAAATAAACAAAAATGTATTTATTTTAGTATAAGTATATCCATGTAGTATTCATTATTCATTATTTATTTGAGACTCAATTTAGCTGTATATACTGTTCTTTCATTTGCTAAATCTAACAATTCTTTACCTGGAAGGCTTGTTAAAACACAGATTGCTGGCCCGACTCTAAGATTAGTTTCTGCTTCGGTAGATCTGGAGTAGGCTCCAAGAGTTTGCATTTCTAACAAATTTCCTAGGGGGTCTTGGTACTGCTGCTGCCAGGAACACACTTTGAGAACCATTGCCCTATAATAATTTGGGGTCAATTTTTTCTTTTTATCAAGTCAAGGTTGTTTACATCTTCTCTTTTAATAACTGTTTGCTTATTATTTCAAATGTGTAGAGATTCTCTGGTCTTCCTAGTGACTCAAGGGTAGGTCCAAATCTGTATTCATGATTCCGTCTTACTTTAGTCTCAGAAGGATCACCCAGCCTATCATGCTTCCAGCATTATCCGCTAGGATGTTTGCCTTGTACCTTTGTTTCCCCCAACATTTTAATGCTTGACTATAAAGTGTCGGTAGCTGAATTTAGCCTGAAAAGAAAATGAGATTTTTCCATTAGGCATGATGTCTGCTTTCCCTGCGCCATCTTCCTTTCTTCCCTATAAAATGTAAATGAGATATGTTAGCCATATATAAAGAGGCAGTGATGTTACCGGGCCAGGACTCTCTCCAGCCATGCACACGGAAGCTCATTCTGGGTTCCTAGGTCTCTGAGGGAAGAAAGTTTATTACGCAATCGCTTGGCAAGGACACAGGAGAAGGGCTGTCAAATCTGCCTTCCTGATCCAGAGTATAGGGTAAGGTTTAAGGGATCAGGGAGGGCAGCCTGCTATGTGGAAGCCCTGACGGGATGAGTTTCCTTTGGGAGATGAAAATTTTCTCTTCTGTGTGTACTCCTGGCTAGCTCGAGCCCCTGAAAAAATAGCCTTAACGTTCTGTTGTTAAGATGAGGTCAGCACAGTAAACAAGGGTGAGGTTGTTCTGTAGATTTCAGTCACTCCTTTCTCTACTGATAAGTTTCCAAAGATTTCGTTGTCTTCTCTCTCCTTTCTGGTAGAGAGAGGAAGACACTGTTATCAATGGACATTTCCCTTACAAATGGGTAACTTCTACCAGGTTTTCAGAGCTTTTCCATGTGTCTGCTGTTTCTTAAAAATACTCAGCCTAAAATAATTCTTATGCCAAAGAGGTATATTTGGGGTGACGAATTCTGTTCTTGCTCCTGCGGTTACAGTAATACCCTACGTATGTGAATCAAGAGTATATTAATTTGGCAAAACATGAATCAAAAACATTTCAGAAGCTCATGAAATTTCACGTGAAAATTCAACTTGCAAACTATATGCTACTTCAATCTTTCTAAATATGTACAGGTTTTGTCATAAACTGCCTCGATTTTGGCAACCTCCCCCCTCTTCTAAGCAGGTGTTTTGCTGGCGTCCACTCTTCTGAGGCCAGGTTCAGTCCTCGGAAGGAGGGCAGGAGGAATAGGGGACGCTTTTGCCTCAGGATGTCTATACTATCGTCGACATTGCAGTCATGTTTCTTTGTTGCTGGTTGTCCTCGACTTCTTGCCACCCCTTCACCTAGATCCCGACCTCTAAGGAGGATCTGGACTGTATTCTGTCCTGTTTTTGTCCCAACCTTTTGCCTGCGTCTCTGAATCTTCGCTCCGGTTTCCTGGTCCGCGTAAGCATCTGTCTTTCTTTTCACCTCTGCCAATCACCACAGCTGGAGTCATTTTGCCATCACCTGCAGCATATCTCAGGTAAATAGTTTTGGCACTTAGAATATAGAAGCTGGTAGATTGCAGGAACAAATGAGACACACCAAAAACACTTGTGCCTTAAGTGTCAGACACATAGAAGTCTCTGGAGAAGCGATATTGAAATGACTTACTCATTCAGACACTTACTGATTTTATTCAATTTCAGTGGTCACAGTTTAGCCCAGACAACAAAGTTGCTGTATCCAAAGAAGATGTTAAAAGCCCCAGAAAGTGTCTTAATGCCTCAGTATAACTTCATGTTGACAGCTGGAGACAGTACACATACAGTTTTCTGCCGCATCTGAATGCTCAGTGTATCTGGAATTATTTTACTTATGAGCAATCATTTCTACCATATAGCCCCATGACAGATTCTTTTTATGACATTTTTATGCCTTCCTCCCAAGTAGACTGTTAGCTCTTGAACATGAAGGCCACGAGTCATTTATTCTTGTGCCCTCTGCACCAGAAAATGCATGAACATGTGATGGATACTCAATAAATGATGAATGACTGATTTAACTCTAATTCCAATACCAAAAATTTTTCATTCTTCCTTGTGACCAAAGGTCTTACTTGTCAATTAGAGGAACAGCTGAATTCCTGTATTCTGAGTGTGTGCTAGGGTGCCTGACAAATAGCTCAGTTCCCTTGGTCTCAGGTTCCTGTCCTGCCCTCCTCTGTCCTCTGGGGAACTGGGATAGACGTTTGGAATTCTAGCCCTGAAATTGCTATGAAATGTGCTTTTACCCCCACACTTAATATACTACTACATCCCTTCTTTTACATAAGAATATACTACTAAATGTCTTTATTTCCTGGATAATATACTACTGCATCCCTTTATTTACATGAGAATATACTATTGCATCCCTATATTCACACAAGAATATCCCACTACATCCCTTTGTTTGACTGAGAATATACTACTACATCCCTTTATATACATAAGAATTTACTACTCTATCCCTTTGTTCACCTGAGAATATACTACTATGCCTCTTTATTTATTTCTTGTGTCCCTGTGAGAATGTCACTGAGGCACTGGCATTAGTGGAATGCCCACTATGTGCCATCAGTCTTAGTACCGTATTGGTTTGCTAGGGCTGCCATGACAGAATTCCACAGAGAGGGTGGCTGAAACAACAGAAATACATTGTCTCACAGTTCTGGAGGCTAGAAGTTCAAGCTCAAGGTGTTGCAGGGTTGGTTCCTTCTGAGGGCTGGAGGAAAGGATCTCTCCTAGTTTCTGGTGTTTGCTGGCAATGTTTGGTGTTCCCTGACTTGTAGAAGAGGTAGGCACTCTCTGCTTTCATCTGCCTTTTCATAAGGCCATCAGTCATTTTGGATTAGGAGTCCACCCTACGCCAGTAGGGCCTCATCTTAATTTAGCTAATTATGTCTGCAACAACCCTAGTACCAAACAAGATCACATTTTGAGATACAGGGTGTTAAAGCTTCAGTATGAGTTTTTTGGAGGGACTCAATTCAACCCGTAACAGTTACTGCATATACTTTATCTTATTTAATCCTCATAACAGCCCTATGAGGGAAGCATATTTGTGTACATTGGTTGTCTCTGGGTTCTATCTGCCACAGTTTTCAGGGAACACTGCCATGTCTGTGTTTGGAGAGTATATTTTCTCACATTCACAAAATCAGCTTCCTCAGTAAAACTCCTCTCTGAGTGTGAACTCCAGCTATGAACTCTTGTAGTTATATTTTCATTTGTTATTGGTTTTCTTGGCTACACAATAGCTTTGTGGGCATTTGTATGGGCAATTGGGTGATGAGATAATTGACATAGAAGAATTCTCTCCTGAGAAATCATACCAGCTGACATCTGCCTTTACTTCCAGTTTACTTCTCTTGTTTGAGAACCTATTTTATTTTTCATAAAGCCAGTTTCAAAATGTTCAGGTATTTCACAAGTAATATGATTATTTCTTATATTTGAACAAAAAGAAAATCAGTGTCTATATTTAATGCATATGTGTTATTAATTTTGAATATCCCTTTTCACAAGGTCAGATTTAATGGTGAATTTGTTCAAGGGTGTTTGTTAGAGAACACAAAACACACTATGTTACACCTATGTTGTTGTCTGTCCATGACTGAACTTTTATTACAACTTTGTTGCAAATGGATCCTATTTCAGTTTTACTTTGCTTCTTTATTTAATATTGAGAATATATGGAACCAATATACAGTAAGCAAAGACCAAGGGAGGCAGCCTTTTATTAGAGAGCAAGAGGTTTTATCTCTAGCTGCTCAAGTTAATAACTGTAGTATAGAGACAAGAAACCATTGGGAAAAGGCATTGTGTACCAAGAAAGTTCTTCATGGACTACTTTAGAAGATGTTGGGCTCTCAGACAGGAGTAACTGAAATTCCCTCCGACAGAGAAGAGAAGATTACTAGCACAGCACGTTTGCATATTAAGTCAGTCACACTAGAAACCCTGAAGAGTTTCATCATCAAAAATTTGTGTTACGGAGCTGGCTCCATGGCCGAGTGGTTAACTTTGCGTGCTCCGCTGCCGGGTGCGGCCCAGGGTTCAGATCCTGGGTGCGGACATGGCACCGCTCATCAGGCCATGTGGAGGCGGCGTCCCACATCCCACAAATAGAAGGACCTGCAACTAGGATATAAAACTATGTACGGGGGTGGGGTGGGGGTTTGGGAAGATAAAGCAGAAAAAAAAGAAAAATTTGTGTAACAGAAATTAGCTATAAAAGCATAACTGTCAAGAACAAATCTATGTGGCTAAGGAAGAAAGTATCTATAAACTAAAAGGGAGAAAACTGTAAACAAATGGACTGTCGTAATAAAAGGTGATCATTCCAGCAGAGAAACCTATGTGGAAAGAAGACAGGGATGGAGGTGAGGATGGAGACGCCTCCCGACTTATTGTGGCTGAGGAGACAGTAATTAAAGCCAAAACCATACTGTTTCTTACTTGTAATTTGGGGTATATCTTGTATTTGAAATAGCTATTAGTGAACTACATATTTTTTTTCCCAGAATGTGGTATTAGCTTTTCTCCAGCTAATCTTGTTGTTTTTGTTTTCTTACAAATAAGTCCAAGTCCAAATAAGAAGTGCTCCTTTATTGTTAAAAGAGAGGTATCTAAACCCGATTGTAATAAATGCTTCTAATAATTTCCTAGGTAAGCGTGGCTGTCTCTGATTACTCCTTGTAGAATTATTTCCAAATTAAACTATTTTCACATTTAAATAATATCCCCATTATTCTTTTTCTTCCTCATATTTAATTTCTTTCTCCTATAAACTCAGACCCAGATCTCCACAGTGGCCTCTGGTCTGGGCTCCTGGTTTCTTGTGTCTTCTCTTTAATTTCTTTCATCCAGTATGATGTGCGTTGCCTGAGCGGAGGAAGCAGGAGACTGTTGTCGGGTGGGGGTGAGATAAGGCCGCGCTGAAGCCCAAGTAGCAGCGATGCTTTTGGATACCATAGAAAGCTTGAACAACATCCTTTATCTTCAAAATCTAGGAGGAGTGAGGTCCTGGCTGCACCTCCTGTGGTCGCCCAGAGCAGGGGCCTGCACAGCTGCCCCTTGAGCACCGCGGTTCTCCGCCTCACGCGCCTTCAGTTACGGCTCCGCACACTCACTTGATGCTTGCTGAGCACTCCTCGCGCCATGGTGACTAGCAGCTACAGAGCTCCTTCCCGGCTCTCATAGAATTCATTCGCTGGCTCAGGATATAGACAAGTAAATAGGAAGCTGTAATCTGTTTTTATATTATGTTTTAATTTTTCTTATAAGTGCTGTAAATAGGATTTACAGGTTATTAAAGGCTCATAAATTAAAAGCACCTAATTCAGAAGTGGGGACCAAAATAGACCTTTTAGAGGAATGATATCTAAATTGAGAACCAGAGCGTAGTTAGAGGATATTCAGGCAAGAAGGAGAAGACAAAAGGGTGACCTCTTTTCTGGCCCCCTGATTGTGGTTACAGGGTGTACAAACACAGAGAGGACAAATAGAGCACATGAGGGAACTGAAATGAGGTCCCTGGGGTGAAGGGCAGTGCATGCAAGAGAGGGAGCAGCGTGGAGGACTTAGGCTAGAAAGATAAACGGGTGCCAGAATATGAAGTTTGTGAACATCCATTTCCTAACCTTTTTGTGTTCTGAAAAATGCATCACTAAGGCTCCTTTGCCACTGGCTTCCAGTTGAGTTCAGCGATGGAGGCACCAGACTGCAGGGCAGGAGAAGAGAGGACAGGGTATGTTTCCCTGTCTTTCTCTGCAGAAGCTACATCTTCTCCATGGTTCCAGCTCCCATGAGACCCTCCTCACCCAAGGTCCCAGCTCCAGTCAGGCAAGGTCCTGTCGCCCTTTCAGCTTCTTCCAGGAATCCGTGACTCTGAGTTCTGGTAACATTGCTTGTCCTCTTTGTTCACTCCACCCTAGAGTGGCAGTTGCTTCCTGCTGTTGCCAATTTCTGCTTGTCTCAGCATTCCCTGTGTTTCTTTTCATTTCTTTCAACATCTTTGTAATTGTTTATTGTATTCGCTTTCCTCTTTTGAATTAACTTATGTGGATTCTGTTTTCCTGATCAGAACCTGATTGATAAAAGGGCCTTCCGTGCCACATTATGGTACATAAGAGTTATTCTAAAAGTGATGGTGGAAAACTATTTTAAGCAGTACTTATGACTTAGTTATGTATTTGCTGCAGAGTGATCTCACTGGCCGATGTGTGGAGAATAAATACAGGGGCAAGACTGGTGGCAGGAGGAATAGTTTGAAAGCTCCTGTGAAAATCTGGGAGAGAGAAGGTGACCAGGGCTATGAAACCTCCAGTGGGCTGAGAGACACATTGGTGGCTTCCAACCACAGGAGGAGGTGAGCTCTAGTCATGATCAATTGTATGCTGAGTGAGAAAGAAAGAGGATTCAGAAGTGATTCCTGAGTTTCTCATCTGAGCACCCAGATGAATGGTCGTGCTATTCCCTGAGATATGCGAATACAAGAGGAGCAGGCTAGAGGAGAGTGAGTGATGGCTTCAGGTTGGAATGCTGAGTTGTTTGTGTTTATGAGATAGAGGGGAATTGCACAGCACTACTGGGTATGCCAGGCCGGAGCTCAAGAGAGAAATAAATGTGGAAGTCATCACCATGAAAAGTGTGATTGAAGCCGTAAAAGTGGACAGTGTTGCTTGAGGAGTTTAAAGTGGTGGTTCTTAAGCTTGCTCAGGTCACAGAATTCTTTGATAATTTCCCCCAGATTAATGCATATGAACACCTAGCGGCTCTGCTGGAAAAGAAGAGAGCAGACCAGGAGAAACCCTTCTAACACCACCTTGCAGAGGCTGGGCTGAGAAGGATCAGTCAACATTTCACTGTCTCTGCTTCTTCAGCGAATGTCCATTTCTAACCCACTCACAACTCTCATGTCTCCACCTCTCAGGCTGTTTGCTGAGAGTTCTATTTACAGCCTGGGACAAGGACAACTTATAGTTGTCTAAAAGTCCCTCACTTGGTATACAGGTGTCCCAGCCATGCTCCCTTCCCATGACTCTATTCCCCTCCTAGCTTCTGGGTGTCTCCTCTGACTAGTTCTCATCAATGGAAAGTGAATGGAAATGATGCGAGCCATTCCTGGCCAAGCCTCTAAGAAAAACTTTATGGTTCCTCCAAGTTCTTACCTCTCTTTCCTGCTGGCTGATAGGAATGGTAATCTGCAATTTGGGGCAAGAGAGCCACAAAGTGGGAAAGTCCTGCTCTCAGAATCACTGTGTGAAGAGAGCTTCCCACTAACTAGTAATGCTTGCTTTGGACTGAGCAGGAATGAGAAAGAAACTTCTATTGGTTGAGATACATATATTTTGTTCCACTTTGTATTGAACTTTAGGTGACACCAACAAATACACCACATTATCTGTGAGTTTCTTTTAAATTCTGCTTCATTCCGATTACTCTTACTCTGTGTATCTTGCACCTAACGCTTCTCAAAGGAGAAGATCCAGCTGGCTATGTAGATTACCATCTGATCAAGTATTCCACTCTGGTGCAGATTTTCCTGCCAATCACCTGGTCCTTCTTATGTTCAGCTACAGGTGACTGCCTTAAGGTTAGTCACAGGTGCTTGGACTTGATTCTGGCTATGATAACAGAGTCAAATGGCACTACACATGAAATGTGTGTAAACTCCTTCATTCTGACCACTTTGCTCATATAAAGAGTGACTGTTTGCCTCAGTTTTCTGGGAGAAAGTCCTAATTTATGCCTCTTATTCCACTATAATCATTAGGACTGTCCCCTTTTAGTCTCAAAAGTGTCCCATATTGGAATATAAATTATATGAGCCCCCTGTTCAAAAGAGGTACACCTTTTCACAGATATTTCTCCAGTGCTAAACAGATTACTATAGGTAAATTCCATCTATGTGTGCAACACTGATGTTCAAATACCTCACATTTAAACCATTCCAATATTTCTTGAACTTGGCCCCCTTGTTTATCCAACCTCATTGTTCATGATGTCTAATAGATTCAGTCCTTGTCAGGTAGCCAGTCAGCTTACTCTCTTTTTTGGACATTGAATGTTTACCTATCTACCATCTATTTTCCCTTTTCTAGTAATGGCTCCCCCACTTCCCTTGGGCAACAACTTATCAGTGTGCTTGGTCAGATGGCACTACCTCCACGCTCAGCCCCAGGGTTGAGCATGTGGTCCAGTTGATGCTGATCAGAATTTCATATTTCCCTGGCCAGTCAGATCCAGTGACCTAAGCAGAGTCAATCATAACCACCCCTAAGACTTGTGCTAGAATAACAGAGGGAGTTGTTCCCTATAACGGGGAGAGAGAGATTCCTGACAATCAAATCTAAATATGAATCAAGATGATCCTGATTCCAGACTACCTATAGAGCTTTTCAGTATTAAGCTAATAAATTTATTCATTTGAAAGGAGTCATAATTTACATCTTAACTTGCTCTTCTGTGCCTTTGCTTATGCTATTTCATCAAACTGAAGTGTCCCATTTCACTTTCATCAATCCAGCTTCATCACTCTGGGATTAGGCAGAAGTACTCATTTATCTTCAGAGAGCCCTTCCTGACTAACTTCATCCCACCATAATCAGTCATTGACTCTGAAAGCAGCAGCCTTTACATGCAGGTTCAAACTGCAAAGCAACAGTTGCGTGTTATTCCATGGTAACTGGTAACACTGCTCTTGGGAGAGATCAGTACATTTCATTACGTACAAGATCCTTTCTAGTAAATTGCAACGACTGAAGTAACCAGTGTACTTCTGGTGTATATCAGAGCTCTCTCATTTGAACGTGACAGAAACCCAACTTGCACCAAGTTAATTCAGGCAGAATCCACTTGTTTGTGGAACTGGGAAATGCAGGTAGGGATTTCAGGGAGAGCTGGAACTGGGCTTCAAACCAGAGCTTGTCCTCCCTCCTTCCATCTCTCAGCTCTCGCTCCTCCTCGTGCTTGCTTAGTGCTGCAGGTAGACTCTCCACGTAGTAAGGAATGTGGGTGCAACATCCTTTCAGTTCAGCAACCCTTGCCATTAAATGCAGTATTTTGAAGTGACTGTCATAGAAGTCCAGGGGAGAATCCTAATTGACCAGCTTTGAGCTTGAGTCCATGCACGAAATGGTGACTGAGGCAAAGGGCATGGCGTTCTCTCATTGGCAGGGCCTTTGCTAGCCCATATGGCTCCACAGCCTTTGTACAAATGAGCAAATGATCTCCCCACTAGGTAGAGGCAGCCCTGCAGGTGAACAGCTTGGCAAGCAGATGGAGCCTTTATGAGAATTAGAAAAAGGTGACCTTTCTCCGGGCACATACGCCCCATGCCAAGGTACACAGCTTGGGGAGAGAAGCATGGCTAGATTTCAGGCCCCAGTTGTTCCCTTGGCCAGACACTCTTAAGCACAACAAACTGTACAAGGTGGCCTCAGTCATTGGCCGTTGTGGATTACACGATCCCTATTTGTTGGAGCCAGGTAACGAAGAGGAGGGTGAGACACAGACGGGGAAAGTCACTATGACCGCAGACTCAGGTCCAGACATTTATAGAGGTGAAGTGGCTCCTCAAAGGAAAAATATGAGAGACAAGGATATGCTCACTTCACCGCACTGCTGAGATATACTTTTCTCAATTATATAATAATTTTTTAAACTCCAATTAGAAAGTAGAACACTGATATATCTAATAGCTAAATAAACAAGAGAGATATAATTAGGAAATTTGTTTTCAAAAAATAGAATTTGTAGACAGGCAACTTTTTTCTCTAGCTTTAACTTAGGTAAAGTTAACTAGCTTAATTTACAAATGAAATAACCTTGAATTCTGCTCTTTTCAGGTATGCTATGAGACATAAAGCCTGCTGCCAGGTACTGACTTAACTGAAGTTCTAATTCCCCACGCCTGCTCTCTTAGGAGAACTCGGCCTCTCGCCTCCGATCCTTTGTGTTGAAGTCTAGCCCTTTCTAAAAGTCCCCTGTTATGATGGCCATTATCTTCAACATCCAAATTGCAATAATAATCATGATAAAAATAATGTGCTAACTATGACATTCCCCATCCGCAAGCATGTGGCTTTCACCTGTCAGGCAGAGTGATGTTAGCCAGATAGCCAAGTTTCCCCCGAGCTGGACAGTCCATTACCCTATGTTTCACCAGCTACGCCATTTTGTTTTCCCTCTTTTCTCATGGATATGTCATTACCCATCACCTCTTTCCCCCCTATTGTTCTCTCAAAGTTCTCAAAGGGCTCTATATTTTTTATCATTATATTTTCCTTAATGTTTAAAATGAGTATGGACACCATGGAAAATATTGTTCTCAAATAGCTGCAATTTGGTTTCTTCACAGGGTAGGTATTTTACACTTTTCAATTAAAATATTTGCAACTTTCTACCATACTTTGTTGACAATATATGTGTTTTTATGTCATCTCAGATCATGTTTTCTCTTTCTTTTATGATTACACAACCTCTGAAATGAAGATAGATGTACAACCCAAGCCTGATAAATATTAAATAAATTATGTATTAATTCTATAAGTTAAAGTCCTTTCAGAGATTCACTGCATGGTCTTAAAGTTATGTGAACTTTATTACAAAGCCATAGATTCGAGTGAGACAGCAATCCTTCTGCTGTTTAGAAAATATGAATAAAATAACATAAAAAATGGAAATAAAAATGCGGTAAAATAACAAAATTTTATATCCTCAATGTTGCCTGCAAAAGCAGCCACTTTAGTTGCACATCTATAAAGCTGATTTAGCCGATTTACACCTAGTTATGTCACGATGTACTGACTGTTGTAAGTGATAATGCAGAAAGGGGCTGTAGGCTCAGAGTTAGAACTGGTGCGGGAGTAACCAACCAAGCATCTGTGCCACTGAAAACAAGACAGCAGAGAACGTTGGGCAGCTACTGGAGGGATGGTAATGCAATGAGGGGAAAAGCTCTGTCAGGGGCAAAGGTAGAAGACCAAACCATTTGCCTAAAATATTTCTCAGAGCCAAGACCAGATGTAACACGAAATGAAGATAGAGTGGGCAACTGTACGTTTCCAAGTCTGCCTGCCATTGTGAGAACTATGGTTTGGGGACAAAAAAGAAAGCACATTGAATAATGTCCTTGCTCATTGTTCATCCATGCAGGGATTTTCATTCTAACTCTAATTCCCTAAGCAAAATAAATTTTTAAAAAATGTTTTACTAAGAATACTTGATATCTGTTTAAGAATTCTTAGAACCCCTACTCTTAGTACTTCTCTTCCTATTTTAAATATAATTCCACTCAGGTGTAACCTCTCATTCAGAATACGGTTTTATAAATTCTTTTTGTATGGGTGGAGTATCTGAGTGTGGTTTGTTTAAATATTAACTGTGTCTATTGTGATGATCTTTTATTTTTTCTCTTCTAACTCTATTTCTAAAATGGAACCAACTAATTTATTTTAGTTATCTGTTTTAAACCTATCATCTTCCCTTACTCATAGCATTTTGTCAAAGACTTGATGGTATTTTGTTGGGCACAGTGTTAACATAATAAATTGAATTGCAACATTTAAGCAACCTATTGATTGCAAGGTAAGGAAATCCTAACTCCAACTAGATTAGACAAAAAATGGAATTTATCAGTCTAAAAAACAAGGGAAAAGTAAACATCCCCTGTGTGAGAAGGTCAAGAGTGGCAACTAGACCACAGAAATAATTAGAACAGAGCCTCAGATGCCTCCATAACTGTTATTGAAATCCAGTTATCTCCGGAAAGTAAGAAATATGATCTCTTACAGCTTCTCCATTTTGTATGACAAAGTTTAGCATAACTGATTCTTCTCAGATTTGATAAAAATAATCAGTGGGCTATCCTGGTTGGCCTGAGTTGGGTCAGAGCCCCTTCCTGGGCCAAAGAGACTAAAGAACAGAGTCATAGAAGATCGTGGTCACAACCAGCAAAGGAGCAGTTCCAGGAAGGATGGGCTGTTGTAGTTCTTGGGAGAACTGAGGCATTAGGTTAAAAATTCTAATTATTCTGTAAATCATAAACTATTAAATTATAAATAAGCATAAATATAAAAATATGTAAATAAAATAAAAGAAATATAAATGTATAAAATTATTATAATCAAGAGTGTCATAATACTAAATGGCCGTGCAATATGATTTTAAAGTACTTGAAGTTAAGTCTGTAGGGCACTAAAAATAAGAAAAGTTTTAGAAGATTTTTAAAAATATCCCATAAAGATATTACATCACATTTATTAAACAGGAACCTAAATTTAAAGTTTCAACTAAGAAGATAGATTTCTGATACTTAATAAGTTGTGAGGTATAACAAAACGTGTTAGTCAAAAGAAATATTCAAGAAGTAAATTCCTTGCCTTCACATGTTAAAGATATAGCCCAGATTAAGAGGGGAGTTAGAAGGAGAGCTGGAGAGGAGATGTTGGAAAGAGGTGCTGTTATATCCTACTCAACTACAAGGGAAGGGCAGATGAAGTAGCCAGACAAAATACAGAATGCCAGTTAAAATCAAAATTCAGATAAACAATGAATGACTTTTATTCAAGTTTATCTTAAATTTTGCATTATTTGTTGTTTATCTGAAATTCAAATTTAACAAGGCATCTTGTATTTTATTTGTTAAGTGTGGAGGGACTCTGACCTCTATCCCTCAGCCAGTCAGAGTGACCCCCAAGGGACCACCCAGAGAGTATGCCCACAGTGGGGACTCAGAGGATGTGCCAGGCACAGGCCAAGAGATCCAGAGTGATTTTAGCAGCAGAGTGGTGGCCTCCTTCTTTTCAAAAGAAGAAAGTACTGGGCTGGTCCGGTTGCGTAGTGGTTAAACTTTGCACACTCCACATCAGCCGCCCAGGTTTCCTGGTTCACATCCTGGGCGTGGACCTACACACCACTCATCAGGCCATGCTATGGCAGCATCTCACATAGAAGAACTTACAACTAGGATATACAACTATGTATGGGGGCTTCGGGGAGAGGACAGAAAAAAAGAAGATTGGTAACAGATGTTAGCTCAGGGCCAATCTTCCTTGCTAAAAAAAAAATCATACCTTAAAAAAAAAAAAGAAGAACAAGAAAGTACTGTTAGAATTGTCCATAAAAAAAAAAAAAAAAAAAACATGGGCCACACAGAAGTGATCGCAAGAATGGATTGCAGCCTCATGATTCCTGCCCAAGAGACCTTGTGGGAATGAGTAACTAGAAAGTTGAAGGGCGACTGGTCGGGTTAAGAGAAGGAGGGGAGCCGCTGAGGCAGGAGACATATAGGACAAATTGTATGGTTCGCATGTCAGGCATTGCTCAAAGGGTCCTACCAACCAGTCTTGGAGGTTTCCACAAAAGCAACTAGGAGACCAAGATTTGATTTTTCTCCTATGCCAACCCAAAGCATATCAAGATTTATCTTATCACAGTACCAGTTAATAAAAATTTTATGTATTCTGTTTTCCCCAAATCCAACCCAAGAAGGGCTAAAAGCTTGAGGTGAGACTTTCAGCAGAATAAATGGAAAAAGTCAATCATATCCCTTCACAAAAAAAGCAGCAGCCTACTTGCTACTCAGCAATACTGGTGGTGAGGGCTGCAGTGGTTGGGGGTTGTGGGGAAAAGTGACCAGAAACTTTGCTTTTCAGTGAATCATGAAGATTTAAACTATTGTAAGGGGTAGTTTTTTTTTAAGATTTTATTTTTCCTTTTTCTCCCCAAATCCCCCCGGTATATAGTTGTGTATTTTTAGTTGTGGGTCCTTCTAGCTGTGGCCTCAGCGTGCCCCGATGAGTGGTGCCATGTCTGTGCCCAGGATCCGAACCAGTGAAACCCTGGGCTGCAGAAGCAGAGCTAGTGAACTTAACCACTCCGCCACAGGGCCGGCCCCTGTACTGGGTATTTGTGACTAATTCAGATGGGTTTTGTGGAGTAAAGTGACGATAGAACTTTTTTTTAAGTTGAGAATAAGAAATATTTTCTGTGAAAAAATTTTAAAACAACCATGAAAGATAGCTCATAAAGTTGTGTTGATTATATTTCTTTAGTCATGTTGTTCAACTCATCAGTTACGAGTGTGTGTTTACTATTTTTTTAGGATTCAATCATAAAAGTCTATGAAGGAGTCAAGTATTAAAGTAGCATAAAGATTTGACATTTTTTGTAACTTAGTACATCAAAATAATTATCTATAAGGAAATGATCATTTTCTTTCTACTTTTGTAACAAATTTAATGTCACTTCAGCTTGGATGAATTTTTATAAAGGATAGCAACAAACACAGTGCTGTTGGGGAATTGACTATAGAACTTTTTCTCCTGTTAGGTGTCTACAAAATATGTTTTCCATTAGACTAGGAACTGATGACACCAGAATCAGAGGATAGATATAAAATGAATTGCACGCTGCTCACCCTGATGGTTCTGCCACTATTTCTTAAGGAATATGTTTTCCAATGGCGGACCCTCTTGGGAAAACATTTTTGGTGAACTCCTACTGACATATGTGTGTTTCTATTCTCCATCTCTTTCCTCTGCTCTGTGCTTTGATGTGCTTTGATACCTCCAGTTTCAGAAAAGTAGGCTCGTCTCAGACTTGATATACAGCTCAGAAATACACTGTTAAAAAAAATGGGTTATTTTCAGGCTACAGAAGGGGCACTTCATTACATAGGACTATTTTAACAGTTCAGTGAAAAATACAGGCTCAGAGAGCACCAACTCAGTGGAATTTGCATGCGTCATTAGGTTTCATATCATTTTAGTTTCATAGATAAATCAGTGCAATTTTGTAAGTGGGTACTACATCTAAATGAGAAGACATGTGTTAAGCAAACAAACAAAAAGGCGACAGAAAAGCAGTATTCTTAGAGTTAATATTTATTATATGTTTAAAATATTTAAGATTATTATTTCATTGTGAGATATGGTGGAAGGCCATTTGAGATTATTATAGTCAGAATGTAATTACACATATATTTAAATTTATTTTCAACATATTAATAGCAGTTAGAGAAAATAACGTTTTAAGTTGGTAGAGTACCCTAAAATCTTCTTGTAAATATACTAAAATTATGGGTTCAGATGTCCAAATTAATCATCCTTAACATGTGCTAACAGTTAGGTGTCTGGAATATTCAATGACTCCTTCAGTCCCTCTGTTCTCATTCCTGAGTGAGGATGGATTTGAGTCACCATTAGTCACACAGGAAACAGGAAACAGCTTTGTTTTAAAAAATGGGGGAACTATCCTTTTAGAAATCCACACAAGGAAACAACTGCTGCCCTGTTCATCATCCTGTGCAGCCACGGTGCCCCTTCAAGATGACGCCAAACACATGTTGTAGCATTTACATCATAAGCAGTTCCCTGCCCTGCTCCATGCTCATTTAATTTAATTTAATTTAATTTAATTTTTTTGAGAAAGATCAGCCCTGAGCTAATATCTACCCATCCTCCTCTTTTTGCTGAGGAAAACTGGCCCTGAGCTAACATCTGTGCCTATCTTCCTCTACTTTATATGTGGGACACCCACCACAGCATGCCTTGATGAGCCGTGCCATGTCCGCACCCGGGATCTGAACCAGTGAACCCCGGGTGACCAAAGCAGAACACGCAAACTTAACCGCTGCACCACCGGGCCGGCCCCCTACCCTCATCTTAAAATGAGGCAACTCGGGCGGCCCCTGTTGTCTGAGTGGTTAAGTTCATGTGCTCTGCTTCGACGGCCCATGGCACCACTCATTAGGCCATGCTGAGGCAGCATCCCACATGCCACAACTAGAAGGACCCACGACTAAAAATATACAACTATGTACCGGGGGCTTTGGGAGAAAAAGGAAAATAAAATCTTTAAAATCAGGCATCTCAAGTCCTTATTTATCCTTTAGCGTACTGAGTCAAGCCTTTCCAGCCAATAGTCTCCCTACGGTGGCTATTTCAATGCCAAGATTAAGAATTGCAGAAATGTGATTAAACAGATATCATGTGCTGGTTAAGGCTCCTCTGTGATGTGTTCCAGGCCTGAATTCCATCCTATGTTATATAACAATTATACAGCAGTAAGTTAAATTTGAGAATGCAATGTATATAAAAGTATGGAAATATGGTTTTCCCATTTAAAGGAATGCTGTGGGCAATTTTTTCTTATTGTTATGTGATTAACTGACTTTCATCTAAGATATAGTATATATGTTCCAAGAATCTTACAAGAATTTAGGGGATGAGAGTTGACTCCCCATAGAGATCAACATGATATTAATCTGGTAGTGCAGTTTTTCCAATTTCCCTTCTCAGAAAATAGCAGTGAATCCTTTGGATCTAAGAAACCAGAAAAAATTCTCTATTTGTTGTCCTGCAGTGGGGAACCCAAAGTGCCTCTCTCACAGTAGAGTCCCAGAGAGGCCACCTTCTGTGAGAGCCCTCTTCTGGTTTACAGCACAGTGAGTGGGGCATATATCTGAAGGTAGCAAATTAAAGTTAGCCTTAAAAAAAGGTAAACTCATTGACATAATTTTCCAGTTGTAACTGCCTGACACACAGTATTCATGTTCAAGCCTAAAAGGATTCATCAATTCATCAAATATTAAAGTTAGCAGCAATGACTTGACTTCCTTCCTAAATATGTGCATCGGTAGCTCTGCTTAATTCAGTTGCTATTTCACAATCCTGACAAAATACTTTTGACTCCCAGCTTCCCTACAAATTCAAAATGTTGCCTTTTTGTCCTAGAATTTGTTTTCCTTCTACAATTATAGGATAACAACAGGACTAAACTGGTAAAGATTTATTAATATAATATTGTTATTTTGTATATGAGTTTAGTAAGGCATAGAAAGAGTACATGGTTAGATAGTAGAAGTATGTAGATTTTCTCTAGTTTATTTTTACATTATGATAGTAAAAGATAGACTGTATTTTCCACCATTGATTTACCACCAGTACAGCATCTGACTCTGGGAAAGCTTTCTGATTTCTCTATGCCTCAAATTTACTGAATCAGATCATCAACTGATTGTCATGATATTTAATATTTATTGAATATTAAATGTGTGTCATGCACTCTTTTAAATGCATTACATACTCTACTATAGTCAAAACAATCTTGCAAATTAGGAGTCATAATTCTCATTTTACAGATGAAGAAGTTAAAGGTCAGGGAAGGTAAATGGCTTACCAAGGTCACACAGCAAATAAGAGGCAGGCTTGATTTGAACTCATGCCCTGTTGTTCCTAAAGTCCATGCTTTTCTCATTGTATTAAGCTGTCCTCCAATTTATACTAGGTGCCATGATGATGAGTCATCAATTTTAGAGAGGTCAGATTGTGGTTTTGGTTGATTATTTCCATTCATTGCTATGTAGGAATGACAATAGCAAATATAATTCACTTACTATGTGCCCAAATGCTTTAAGCGTCATTTAGAACTTGTGTTAATGACAGAAAAGAAGAAAAATAGAAGTATAAAATAATTTTCTCCCTTTGGTGAGCTTTATTTTGTTGGATTAGAAACAAAGAATCATGAACTGACTGATGTTCCATAAAGATTACATGTGACAAAGCCTTTGTGACATCAGAAACATGCACTGGATGTGGATTCACAGTCTTAGTCCTCATCTTGGCTCCTCAGAACCATCAGCAGAGTCATCTCCAGGGCAGTTATGAGGATCCATTGCTTATGAAATACGTGGAAGTATAATCTAAACATGAGTGAAAGTGGATAATAAATAATTTATGTTTAAACTCTTTGGAAAAATGTTGGTGCACATTAGTGTTACACTATAAGGATTATGTAAACTGGTGAGCTCTTTACATCTGATAAATGAGGATGATTTTTCTTTCTACTGAGCACGTTAACTATCTAGATGTTATTCTCCCCCTGAAAACAGCTTTACTTTTGGCAAAAAGGAACTGATAATAAAAATGCCTCTCATTCTCATGATGACACAGGGTCAAGATTATAGAATCTTGAATTTTGACCCAAGAGATAGTGTATGGAACTGCAGTAGCTTGCAAATAAAGGCACTAGTCATGTCCTGGGTTGTAACCTATGTAATAAGGAATAAGCATCTGTAGCCGGCATTTTACAGAGAAAGTGCTGAAGAGAAAAATCTCCTTAAATTCCAGCACTGCACAGAGTTATTATCGAAGAAGGTGGGACTAAAGAATTCCAGAAATTGGTTTTAAAAGTTCTAATGTTGCATTGAATACACAGGAGAGTTAGTCTGGACAAGATAGGATTCAACAATGAAAGATGGGGATATAAATGTAACCAGAAAGGAGATATAGGCAGAGATTTCTGGATAAAATGTCCTGCTAATTCAAGAAAGGGGAAACAGAAAATCAATATAATTGCTGAATTAAATACTATTTGTATCTTGTTGAAAATATAGTTATGCTTGAGCTAATAATTATCAAGTAAACAGTGTGTAGTTTATTCCACAGTGTGGCTTCAGATATAACTGACTATTTATGAAGTTCTAGATTTAAAGAAAATCAAATATCATTAAAATAATCATATATGTTGGTTGCGACCCAATAAATAATTTTAGTCAAGAGTCTGGTACCCATAACAATAAGTAGTAAGTCTCCCATTACAGAATGATAATTTAATTACTTATTCTATGTCTCATATTAAGAAAGTGCTTTGAAAATTGTTACTATTGAGCACATACAATCATGAAACATTCAAATTATCCTCACTTAATCCTCACAACGTCTCTTACGGGGGATGGGGATTCAGTTACTCAAGCCATTTGCTGAGGAGGAAGCTGAGACCATGTGTTTCTATCACCTGTCCGAGCACATCTGACTGTCAGAAAGCACACAGGGGATTTGAAACAGACATTCTGACGCCAGAATGTGAGCTATTGATATTAGGTGGTTGGGTTTCTCGCTGTTCCTCATCTCTCACATGGGGAAGAGTGAGCGCAGGATTTTAGATGCACATAGAATTCTGGGCAGAGTGCCAGGGCTTTAGTTCATTTCAGTGCCTCCATTCCCCTTATCCAGACAGCTTCCTTTTCTTCTACAGAGCTATTGATGAGAGAGAACGTTGTCTTTGGTTTTATAGTTGGAGAACATTGAATAAGATATTCTCAGATAGAGACTTGTCCTTTATCGCTGAATGAAAATGACTGCAGCCACAGCAGTCAAGTACATGAACACTGTCTCTGGGCCCTGTCATCTATGAAATCAGGTAGTGATTTCTCAGCCTCTTTAGGATTTCCATCAGACTAAGCCAGGAAATGCACAGCTTGATGGTATCAGCCAATAAGATTGCAGGATAGAAACATCCCGAGTGTGTGTGTGTGTGTGTGTATGCCTGCATCTGTATGTTTATATGTTACTTTCATAATTATGTATCTTTTCTGGATTTTAAAATATATTAAGATTTACATCAGGCCACAGGTTTCATTACTGACTTTGCCTCTTCCTAATGCTGTTCAATTCCCAAAGCAAATACTACCAAGAGAAAACCTAAATTTATGTAATTTAGACACACTAATTATTTTCCTTAGAAACATGTTGATTTGTACAGTGAACATAAAGACCCAGCTAGATAACTTTTAAAATATGGATACTCTTTTAGGATGGAAGTGAATTCCACAAGGGCCTTTCCTTCCTCAAGAAGTATTGTTGGAAGCCGAGACTTTTTTCTTAGACCTTTTCTGTTTTCCCCACTCCTTCCATAAGGCAGTCACCTGTCCTTTATTCTCAGTAGCTTTCTGATGTTATTTTTCCAGAAATTCTCCACCATGCATGGCTATAGATTGGGGTCTGGTCTCTTTTATCAATCCCCTTACTCTTCTCACAAGATACACACACCAACCCCCTCATGCCAAGGAAAGAAGCCCTTCTCTTTTTGCGGGATTTGTCATGAATAGACACACAGATAAGGCATGAAATTGATGGAAAGGACTAGGGTATTGCTTACCATAGATGGAGAGAAGTAAACACATGAAAAGAATGACTCTTAGCAGAGCTAAGAGCTCAGAATACTGAGTATGGTGCTGAGAGTTTTACAAAAATTTCAAGTTTTGATCCGCACAAAAACACTTCTCCCACCAGATTTATTCGTGTGTATCTTTTTGTCAACCTGTTCTCAACTCAAAGTTTGCTAAATTATCACTACTTCAACCACTGGCCTCTCTTGATTATCCTGCTGTGTTTTTTTCATTGGACGTATCACAATCTGAATGTACCCTTCCTGGTTATTTGTTTATTTGTTCATCACTTCTCTCTCTTATGTAGACTCACCAGACTGAGAGAACTTAGTCAAAAACTGTTTATACTCACTCTGTAGAGCTGTGTGACTTTAGCAAGTTATCTAGCATGACTGAGTCTCTGTTTACATGTCTGCAAACTTGGACTAATGCTAACAGTTGTGAAGATTAAAAAGGATACTGTGTATAAGCTGGGAGGACTGGCCAGCGTATATTAAGGATCCTTTCTCACTTCTATTCATTTTCATTACAGGGATCTAATCCAAACCACTGTAACGTCTTTTCTACACCATAGCCTGCTGTCACTTTTGCCTGCCCCCTTCTCTCACTTTGATGGAAGAAATCTAAACGTAATGAAAACACATTATGCTACAGCTTAAAACACAGGTTTCAGGCTTTGAATAAAATCCAGACTCCTTAAAATGGCCTAGATGACTCTGCATAAATGACGGTTTACTACTTTTGTTTTTCTTTTAAACTGAAAACAAAAAACAAAACAGTTCACCTATTTCTCTCCCCTTACCCCCATGTCTTGCAACCACCAATCTGTTCTCTGTGTCAATGAGCTTTTTGTTTTTTAGATTACACATACAGAGAGATCATATAGTATTTGTCTTTCTCTGTCTGACTTATTGCACTTAGCATAATGCCCTTGAGATTCATCCATGTTGTCACAAACAACAAAATTTCATTCTTTATTAAGGCTGAACAATATTCCAGTGTGTGTGTGTGTGTGTGTGTGTTTGTGTATATATATATGTCTGTATACCACAATTTTTTTATCCATTCATCCATTGACAGACACAGTTTGTTTCCATATCTTGGTTATTGTCAATAATGCTGCAATAAATATGAGGGTGCATATATCTTGGCTATTTATTACCAACCTCTCAGGTCTCATTTTATACCCTCCCATCTCTCCTATGATGTCCTGTCTTCTGTTTCTTAAATATAAAAAACTCTTCTCCCATATCTTTACATTTTTTTATTGCTTACTTTTAGGAAATATGGAAATTGAACAAACTCATAGGAAATCAAGTATGTACTGTACAAATGAAATGAATTTTTAGAAATAAATATTTAACAATGGATGAATTAAACAGAGCAGGTGTCAAGAGAGGGACAATAAATGAATTGGCAGAACTATCTGGAAGTATAGCATGAAGAAGAAGAGAAATGGAAAATACAGAGGAGCAGCTGAAGTATGGTACATGGAATGAGAAGCCCCAAATAGTCCTCACAGCCGGCCTGAGAAATTAGAGGAGGGTGGAAGTGCACCAATATTTCAGGAAGCAACAATGAAGAGCTTTCCAGATTGGAGGGGTGCACAAAGCCCTGAGCAGGATAGATAAAAACAAATCCACATTTACACGTGTTACAATGAACCTACAGAACTGGGAAGACAAAAATAAATTTTGAAGTCACCAGAGAAAATGAACAGGTTCCTTCCAAGAACCAATGGTTAGACAGAAAGCAGATATTTCACCTCCAACAGCACATGGCAGGAGACAATGGAGCCATCACTCCTGAGTGATACATTCATACACGGGATTTTACTGAAAGAACAAGTAAACAATTTATTTCATTTTGTTGAGAACAAGGACCTGGTCCACTCTGATCACTGCTCTGCTGCTAGTGTCTAGAATGGAGAGGAGGAACTCCAGTGCTATTTTCTGAATGAATGAATAAATGAACACATGAATGAAAGGGACCAAAAATTGTTACTAAATATATAAAATATATTTATTAAAGTATAAATAAAAATAATGAGCAAGCAGAAGAGACAGCATTTGCAGCACTCTAACAGCGCTTGCCCCATCTGCCTTCTAAATTTGTGCATGTCATTTAGAACTTCGCAGTTACTTCTGAGAGAGGAGCTCACTAAACTCTTCTTCTGGCCCAGGTGAGTAAAGAACAAAGAGATTCCTTCTTCCCAGTGTGAGGATGATGGAGGCAGACAATGAAAATCATCCTTCAGCCTCTGTAGAGCACAGTTTGAATTTCTGAAAACACTTCACTGAGCTCACTCCAGTTCAGTTCATCACTCGAGATATGGATTTTCTTTCTATTGAGAATCTAAATACGATATCTTCTAGTCATTCTACTTTTATGTTACTCTTAGGAGTTAAAATATAATTCATTTTCATGCTGTATAGGTTTCATGGAGTATAAATATATTTCTTTTTAAAGATCTCACTCAGAATTATAGTTCTGGTTATTTCTTCTCTACCGCATGGTTCCTGTTCCTTTAGGTTTATGTGTTGAGATGTCACAGAGTTGTATTTTCTAGTAATATATGCGTATGTGTATAACAGATATAAAAGAAACATCTGCCCTTTATGTTTAGCATTTTTATTATAAAATAAAAAACTTTTTATTTGCTATAGATTATATTGCAATGTTGCCTATTTTTTAAAACTAGTAGATGTTAATTATTAGAGGATTCTTAGGCTTACACAAAATCGAACAGAAAATACAGGGAGTTCCTACATACTCTCTCTTCCTCCTTATTATTTACATCTTGCATAGATGTAGTACACTTTTGACAATTGAATGAATATTGATACACTGTTATTAAAGTCCATAGTTTACATTAGGGTTCGCTTTTTGTATTGTACTGTTCTTTTGGTTTTGAAAAATGTATAATGCATCCACTGTTACACTATCATACACCGTTACAGCATCATAGTCAATAGCTTCACTGCCCTAAAAATCCCGTGTGCTACCTATTCATCCTCCTCAAACTGCTTGCAACCACTGATCTCTTAAATGTCTCCATAGTTTTGCCTTTTCCAGAATGTCATATAGTTGAAATCACACAGTATGCAGCCTTCTTAAATGCTGGCTTCTTTCACTTAGAATAGATAGATTGATAGATAGATAGAGAGAGAGATAGAGAGATAGGAAGATAGATATATAGATAAAGATAGATAGATTGATTGATGTTTCCGCCATGTCTTTTTGTGGCTTGATAGCTCATTTATTTTTTAGCACTGAATAATATTCCATTGTATGGATGTACCACACTTTGTTTAGCCATTTTCCTATTGAAGGAATCTTATTTGCTTCCAAGTTTTGATAATATAAATAAAGTTTGTATAAATATTTGTGTGCAGGTTTTTGTGTGGGAATAAGTTTTCAACACATTGGGTAAATACCAAGGAGTGCGCTTGCTGGGTTGTGTAGTAAGACTGTATTCAGCTTTGTAAGAAACTGCCAGACTGACCTCCAATGTGGCTGTACCATTCTGCATTCCCAGCAGCAGTGAGTGAGAATTCCTGCTGTCTACATCCTCACCAGCATCTTCTGTTGTCTGTGTTTGAGATTTTAGCTATTTTAAAAGTTATGTAGTGATATCTCATTGTTGTTTTAAATTGAAATTCCCTATTCACATATGTCAACATCTTTTCATATGCTTATTTGCCATCTGTCTATCTTTTTTGGTGAGATGTCTGTTCAAATCTTTTACCTACACTTTAGTTGTGTTGTTTGTTTTCTTATTGTTGATTTTTGAGTTTTTTGTAGATTTGATTATGGTCCTTCATGAGATCTTAGTTTTGCAAAGATTTTTCTTGTGGTCTTTGGCTTGTTGTTTCATTCTCTGGACAGTGCATTTTACACAGCAGAAGTTTTTAATCGTGATAAAGTCCAACTTATCAATTTTTCCTTTCATGGCTCATGACTTTGGAGTCATTTCTAAGAAGTCATTGTCAAACCAAAGATAATCTATATTTTCTCCAATATTATCTCCTAAAAGTTGTATGTTTTACATTTTACATTTAGGCCTGTGGTCCATTTTCAGTTAATTTTTGTGAAAGATTTAAGGTCAGTGTCTAGATTTATTTATTTTTCTGTGTGGATATTCCCTATTGTTTTATTGATGAGGGATTTCTTTATTCCTGTTGAAGAGAGAGTTACATGGACTGAAATTGTTGTGGTTCATTGCATCAGGTTTCCACTGAAGCCATTTCATAAATTAGATGTTGTATTACTCTGCTCAGGCTGCTATGACAAAATGCTATAGAATGGGTGGCTTAAACAATAGACATTTACTTTTTCACAGTTCTGGATGCAGAAGTCCAAGAGAAGTTTCCAGCAGGGTTTGGTTTCTGGCGAGAGCTCCTTTCTTGGCTTATAGATGTCTGTCATCTCACTATGTCTTCACATGAAGGAGAGAGAGAGGCATAGAGAGAGAGAGAGATCTTGTCCTTTTCTTACAAAGCCAAAATCTTATTGGATTACTGTCCCACCCTTATGATCTCATCTAACATTAATTACCTTCTAAGACCTTATCTCCAGATATAGTCACATTGGGGATTAAGGTTTCAATATGAGAATTTGGCTGGTGGGGACACAGTTCAATCCATAGCAAATGTGAATATAATTTGCTTCAATATATTATGGAATTTTAAATTCAGACTCTATAAAGACTTTATCACTTTTTGACTGAATGAATGCTCTATATCCTCAAGTCAAATGAGATCATCTTCAGAATTCCTTTTTTTTTGGATCACTTAGAAAATTGATTTTATCGCTTTTTCACTGTGGGCAATCAGAAGCAATGTGTGTGTGTTGCCTTTGTTTTTTTCTTTTTTTTTTTTTTTTTGCTTATTTTATCTCTTTTATCCCAGCTATAAGTTCTTGAAGAATCAGTGATTCACCCCAATAGTATTTAAATATTGACCAGATAAACTCTTAATACCAGTCAGATTATGATGACTGAGCTGTACTGGGACCAAAGTATCCTCAGTGGGCACTGAGAGTCAGCCAGTTTTCCTTTTATGCTGGGTAGCATTAAAATATTGTCAGGAAATAGGGAGGATTTCAATAAGACTTCATTGCTGCAAACTACTTTGAAGTTAAGCCATGTTAAAAACCAGCAGTACACAACAAGACGAACTTAAAGGAACAAAAACCATAATACTAAATCATACCGCCTTTAGTATTGGGAATATTCTGTATATTCTCGTTAAAAATATTTTTTCAGAATGGTGTATGAAACTGGTTATGAAAATGGCATATTTCATACCGGTAAGAGATGGGAAATATATACTCATGGACAATGTTCTTGGCTGTTATCTAATAATAGTTGAAAGACTGTTACTTACAAGCATTTAACTTGAGAATGGAAAGAGTACTGATTGACTGTAGAGTCTATAAGGTCCTGAATGCTTGTCTCACTCCATGTCACCTTAGCTCTTCACTTGATCTTTCTGGTGCTCAATTTGGGCTAAAAACAGATATAATTTAAAGTGTCTTCAAAACTAAAATATGCTATTTGCTTTTAAAGAAATATCTAAGAACTATGCTTATTGCTAGTACTCTGCACCGTGAACATGATAGAGAAAGGGCGAGAAGACACAGGACATACAGAGCAGAAAGTCTTTCTTCAGAAAGTTTATAATTACCAAATCACATTTAAAACAATCATATTTGAAAACGGCAGTAATCAATGAATTATTAAATAACTAAGGACATCACCTTTGGTAGTGCAAGGCACAGTTTCGTACTGAGGACTGGAATGGGTATGGGAAGTTTCATAAAGGAGATGACAGGCATAATAATATTCCCTCCCCTCAAAACATCTCTGTTCTAAGCCCGGGAACCTATGAATATTTTACCTTACATGGTCATGATGGTTAATTTTATGTGTCAACTTGGCCAGGCCACTGTACCCATATATTTGGTCAAACACCAGTCTCAATGTTGCTGTGTATTTTTAAGATGAGATTAATGTTTAAATTGGTAGATTTTCAGTAAAGTAGAATAACTTCCATCAGTCGGTGGGCCTCATCTAATCAGTTGAAAGTCTTAAGAGAAAAAAGACTGTGGCTTCCTGAGGAAGAGAGAATTCTGCCTTCAGACTGCCTTTGGACTCAAGGTGTAAGATCAACTCTTTCCTGGGTGTCCAGCCTACCAGCCTATCCTGCAGATTTCAGACTTGCCAGTGCCCCCAATCCTATGATCCAAGTCCCTAGAATGAATCTCTCTCTCCTCTATACACACACACACACACACACACACACACACACGTCCTATTGGTTCTGTTTCTCTGGAGAATCCTGACTAATGCAATAGCAAAAGGGCCCCTGAAGTTGTGATTAAGAGTGGGGACCTTGAATGGGGAGATTAATCTCTGCTATCCAGGTGAACCCAATCTAACCGCAGGGATCTTTAAAGCCTTTCCTGGCTGTGGCTAGAGTGTAGTCTGAGTGTGGAAGAAGAGTCAGAGAGCCGTGCTGTGATCGGCTCTGAAGACGCAGGAGAGGGCAGGATCCAACAAATGGGCGGCCTCTAGGCAAGGAGACAGATGTACTCTATAGCCTCCATAAAGGAACACAGCGCCGTCGATGTCTTGATTTTCGCACAGAGACCAATGCAGGACTTACTGGAGGAGCTCTATAAATTCATGGTGTTTTAAACCACTAAGTTTGTGGGGATTTGTTAGCACAGCTGCGAGAAACTAACACTGAGGAGGTGACACTTGCAGGCTGAATAGGACTGATCAAGAGTTGTGAAGGCCGAGTTGAAACGCAGGCTGATGGCGGGGCGCTCCTGCCCTGGAAGAGGCTCCTCGCTGGGCGGAGCATCAGGCTTCACTGAGGCTAACTCAGCCTTAACGTTGCAGCGGCGGACCCGCGCGGATGCTCAGAGTCAGAGGAAGATAACCAGCTCCTGACGCTGCTGTGGCGGCGGAAGCGGGGCTGAGCGAGAGCAGCAGTTTTGCCACTTAACTACCGTGGGCCCCAGTTGTCTGAAATTGCAACTTTTTACACTTAATCATAGATCATAATTTTTAAGGCTATAAAAGATATGAGGAGGTCACTTGATTCAGGCCTCTGTCTTCATGCAGCCAGTTACTGTCATCCTTATGAATAAAACACTGTGACTGAGACCCAGAGGAGAGCCATCATGCGTCTAAGGTCATCCCACTAGGCATCAGTGGGGTAGACTCTAAAATGCAGGTCCAATAGCACATCTATGTGAGAATCTTCAAAAAAGGAGAGATTCACATTTACTGAATATATAAGTTTAAGAGGTGACTTGATATCTGTTCCTCTGATACAAAGCACTTTGAAATTTCACTTTAATATTTAAATAGCTCGTCGTACGTACTGAAGGCTTAGAGTTTCTTTCTGAGTAGAATCCCTATGTCCCAGAAAATGTGAATAACCGAAGAACTGCTTGAGTTCCATGACCGAATTCTTTTCTTGCCTGAATTTTGTGACCAGTGGACTGCCTGTGATTTTTAAATATTTATTGTTTGCTTACCCTGCCACGGACACGATGGAGAACCATCTCTTGAATAGATGAGTTAAAGGATTAATCCCGTATATCAAAGTTTGTCAATGTTACAAGAACTATCTTTAACAGCAAAAGAATGACAGCCCTAGTCTTGTATATTGTGTTCAGAGAGGACGCCTAAAACACTAATGCAAGCTTATGGTTACACTGTCATTTATGGCAGAACATGCTGATTCTAAGCATGATTATGAACACCCTTATGTGTTAGATGCAATTCATTTTGTGTTACTCAGTCTGGTTTGAGGACCCATGAGATTATTATGTATCATCTCAGCACGCAGCTGGGACCGCATCTGAGCTAGGTGGAACACCGAGCTCATTGCCCTAAGAGAGACTTGCTGTTCTGCAGAATAAGAATATGATCATTCAAGAGTACCTCCTTCCTAACTGTGTCATAAGATTCCGTGAGTCACAAAGCCCACTTATAACACTCATACCTAGCCAATGTCGAATGGTGAGAGGACCCCTTCAGCTCTGGATCTGAATTTATTTCTCTCAATTCTTTCTTTCATTCTTCCTCCCTCCAGTTCCTTCCTTCTTTCTGCAAATATTTATAATGTGCCAGGCTGTTATTAAACTGTAGTTACTAAATACTCTCTAAGTTATAATCTCTGCATTCAAAGAGCACGTAGTCTAGTTATACATGATTGCTGGCTGTGTGACCTTAAGTCGCTCAACTTCTCTGAGCACCTAGTACTGAGTCTGGCATTGATCAGAGGTGAACTAAAGGGAAACATTCTTTTCCTTGATCCAAAATTCTTTGCTGGGTGGGCATACCATCTGGCCCACTCCTACCTCTCTCTTTTTGCCTACACTAATAATTTTGAACGATGGTGGGACAGGGTTGGGAAAGAAGAGCTCAGCTTTCTCCTGAAGTTTCCTTGTAGAGGGCAGTCCTTTAGCATAGCATTCTAGGACTCTCTCTGCCTCCTCATCCATTTATCCCCCAGGGAAGAGGAGGAACTTCTCTGAGGGGTGAATTTAGAAGGAGAACCTGGGAATGAGGGGCCTGCCCCTGCTCTCTCTCGGGAAGCGCGTATCCAGTCCAGATCCTTCACGGTGTTAAATTACCAGGGGCCTCCTTCCAGGGCAGAGCGCGCAGTCATCTCCTTTTGCCTTTGTTGTGACGGACGAGCCAGTTTTATTGCGGTGTTCATTATAAGAAAGACCACGTACCCGCCAATAAAAGCCACATTCTCCATGATGGGTAATAAAGATGATATTTTGGAGCCCATCTGCCTTTCTCAATTGGTCTGAACTCAGGTGGGGGCAGAGCACTGGTATTTATTGTGCCACTGTGAATCCCATTAAATGATAATTATTGTTTCCTTGGGACTCTTTTGCAGAAAATGATTTTTTAAAATGCCACTTGAACCTAATGATTGCAGATGCTAGCATAATAGGAGCAGGCTGGGGTCACATGCCTCTCTATTTTTCTTTGTGGGAGAGTGTCTGTTGCACGATTCCTTTCTCCCGAAAGCGAGGTTATAAAAGATGGCGATGCGGCTGCTCCTTTGCACGCCTCCTCTCCTTATTTAAAAATTAATGGCTTGGTTCCGAAGGAGTTGTCATCATTTCCTACTAATTTTCTTAATTACTGTTTTTAATGGCGCAATTGAATTTTGGGTATGTAATATTTTTCAATTTGTTGCACTTTACTACACGCTTGTGAGGTGGGACTTACGTATTTTGTGGATTAAGAAACTGCCGGGGAAAGGAAGTGACTGGCCTAATGTCACACAACAAAACTGAATCTGTTAGTGACTCTGGAATGAGGCATAATTGGAAGTCCTCAGTAAGCTCTCTCTTGGGAAACTCACCTGGAGACTCATCAGTAGGCAGGGCAGACACTTTTTGAAATGCAGAGCGGGGAAGTTGGCTTCTTGTCCTGGTAATTATAACTGAGTTATTGAGACCTTTAACGTAAAGCTTGATGATTTTCTTTGGAGCCCGTGCCGACTGGGAGTCGCATCAATAGTCCTGGAAAAGACTGAAGACTTGAAAGCATTTGCTCTGCCTAAAAGTGCTAACCTATCATTAATTTTCAGTGTAACTGTTATAAAGATTTGAAAATGTTTCTTCTGATTCTTCATTGTCATGTTATGTAGGAATATGTTGCAATCAGCTCCTAACAACTTGTGAGAGCCAGCTTAAATTTTCAGGAATATTGCAAGCCAGTCGTTAAACATAGCCATTATTGAAAATTAAATTACATACACTGAAAATTTTAAAAATATATTGAAAATAAAACAAATAAAGTTCATCACTTTAATTACTTTTAGTATATTTTACTATTATGTATGCTCTCAAGATTATTTACTCTATGGTATCTAAATGGAGGAAATACTGTACAATTATGTACTACCGAATATCTCTTTCCAACTCTGCATTTCGTGATTTCATATTAATAGCTTGAATTCAGTCATGGTGGGAATATTTGCACGTGAAGATCAGCAAAAACTACAAATCAGGATTTGATTTTTTGTTTTGTTGATTGTCTGGACTTAAAGTGTTGGAGAAAATGTCAATAATACAGATTAAACTTCAAAGTGTGTGCTATTGGTAGCTGTTATATTGTGACTAGCATAAAAATATTTGAGGAAATGCCCTTTCAATATTAAAAAAACTATTAGTCAATTTAGCAAGAATTTGCTCATTGCATTGGTGAATGAATAAAGTTTCACGCTTGTCTGCATTCTTTCACCCTCATCTTACTGACATAAACTAAAATGTCAACATTCCTTGCCAATTGAAACCATAGTTTGACCATCGATACAAGAGTTCAGCAAAAATCAATGAAGAATTCCGGAAGAATCAATTAATGTAGAGTTTACAATGAACAATACTGTGCTTTTTATTATTATTTATAAATGTGACTCACTCCCTTTGTATTACATATGTTCATTTTCTCCCAGAGAGCTGGTATGTAGTGGGTTGGTTGAATAGTAGTCCCCCCAAAAGATATGTGTTAATTCCCAGGACTTATGAGTATCACATATGGCAAAAGAACCAATATTACTTATTATTGCAAAGGTGTAACTAAGTAAGGATCTTGAGAAGAGGAGCGTATCCTGGATAATCTGGGTGGTCCTAAATTCAATCAAATATATCCTTAATAAAACAGACACGAAGAGGGGAAAACACAGAGAAGGAGGAGGCAACGTGACCATGGAGGCGGCAGTTGGAATGATGTGGCCACAAGCCAAGGAATGCCTACAGCCCCTAGAAGCTGGATGAGACAAGAAACGGATCCTCCCCTGGGGCCTCTGGTGGGAGTGTGGTCCTGCCAACGCCTTGATTTTGTGTTTCTGGACTCCAGAAGTGTGAGAAAATAAATTTTTTTATTTGAAGTCACCCAGTTCATGGTAATTTGTTATGACAGCCTGAGGAAACTAATAGGATGTGTGATGAAGAGCCATTTTATGGGTGCGTTTGGCATGAGATAGGGAAGATGGTGTGAAAAATTATCAGGATTCTGGTCTCCCAAGTTCTGGCTACTTATCTGATTCTTTTGTTTATGCTTCTAGGCAATTCATTTTTACATATGGACCAAGGATAAAAGTAAGTCTTTTACTTTAAAGTCCTAATCTGCTCTAACCCTCTGCTAATGTGCCTGTGTGCCCACCCCCAGCAGTCCTGAGAAGTTGCTGCCCAGATGGAGTTTCCTTCCCTTGCCTGACCAAGCTTCTCAAACCCTTCAAGTGACAATGCTTTCGGTCCTCTTGTCTTCTTGGGAAGCTTTCATCAGATCTATTATCTCTGTGCTTTTCTCTGGTATTCCTCGCCCTTTAGCAATTTCACTGCCATTTATTACTTAGATCCCACAGCTTCTCAGCTTATTAGTTTTGACTGGTGCATTATTTCCTTGCTCTGCATTATTGCTGTTCTGAGTAGCGTAACACCTTGGAGTTATGAAGGGCCTCTTTGCATCAGATTGATTTACTAATTTGGAGGATATTTGCCTTCCCTATGATTCCATTGCTTTTCTGTCCTGCTTCAACTCTATAGCTTGTTAGTCTCTGTCCTAGTAAACCTCTCTGTTCTGGTTGTCTTGGTGATGTCCCTTTTGCATGTGGTTTCTCTGTGTTGTCCTGTGCTCACCTTATTAATCTCACTTATGGAAGAGCAGAAATATGCCGCCAGACAGGAGAGGTACTTTTTTTTTTTTTAAAACCAATGTTGCCTAATATAAGATCTTGATACTCTTAAAAACTAGGCTTTGCCCTGATTTCCAAAAACACCCCCATAGTTTAGCCAAGATTTGTAGAGAACGACCAGTATGCCTGTGTTAGCCTTGGTTAAAAGAAACAAAACCAAAAAAACAGTGAATGAGATCCAGTCCCTCAGCCTCTGGCTTCAGGACTTCCAACTGCTTTATAAATTTCATCTAGATCTTTGTAGCAGTTTCAAGATGTCTCCCATTAGTTTCTTTAGGAATAACCCTCATTGGGTTGCACAAAAATTGACGAATGGTCTAGGAAGTTTCCTTCGCTTCTCAGGCATTTGCAAGGGGCTCACATCTGCTTGGAGCTCTCTTTAGGACCTGTGGGTGTTTGCTGTTTATAGAGAACCTTCTGAATAGGTTCAATTATTTCATCTCTTTCCAACCACTTCCTCACTTACTCCTAAATGACAGTGTTTAAGTTTTCCCTGCAAGAGAAAATGTAGTCTTTTCAGTATGTAGTTTGGCAACCTTCACTCCAAAGACAGAGGAAAGCAACATTTTAAGAAATTTACCGTTTCCTGATTCTGCTTTTCAATTGAACGATAGTTCTGTTTAGTGTTTGTGGTTCTCTTCAAGAGCATAAAATTGTCATTTTTAACTACATCCTTTGACTTTCTGCCATATACTTTCATTCTTATTTCATCTTTTTCTATGATAAGTTTAAAGGGAACATGAGCCATGCTGCAGAATGCTTTCATAGGAAATTCTACAGGCTTGTGTAAGCATCTCACAGAAGCTGGAAATATGTTTTTTACAACAGTTTTATTCAGGTACAATTTATAAACAATAAACTTCACATGTTTCAACTGTAAAATATGTATACATGTATGTATGTGTGTATATATATATAAAGCCACAATCAAAATAATGAACATAGGCATCATCTCCCCAAATTTCCTCATGCTGCCCTCTGATCCCTTCTCCCAGCCCTTCCCATCCATCTCTCAGCTCCAGACAATCATGGATCTACTTTTTCTGCATATGGGTTAGCTTGTATTTTCTAAAATTTTAGAAAAAATTATAAGAGGTACTGTTTTTGTCTGGCTTCTTTTGCTCAGTAATTATTTTGAAATTCATTAATGTTGTTTGTATCAATGGTTTATTCCTTTTTATTGCTGAATGGATATACCACAGTTTGGTTTATAAGTTCACCTGTTGATGGACATTTGGGTTGCTTCCAGTTTTGGGGTATTATAAATACAGTTGCTGTGGACATTTATGTACATGTCTTTGTATAAAAATATGTTTCATTTTTCTGAAAAACACCTGGGGATGGAATGGCTGTGTCATATAGTAGGTGTATGTTTATCATTTTAAGAAACTGTCAAACTGTTTTCTGAAGTGGTTATACTATTTCCACCAGCAATAAGTTCCAGTTTCCCCACATTCCTCGTCATTACTTGTACTGTCAGTCTTTTGTATTATAGGCATTATAATAGGGATGTAACGCTATCTCCCTTGGCTTTGATTTTCATTTCCCTAAAGATTACTGATATTAAACATCTATTCCTGTGCTAATTTGCCATTCATATATCTTCTTTCATGAAGTGTCTGTTTAAATCTTTTGTGCATTTAGATTTGAGTTATTTTCTTCGTATAGAGTTATAAGGGTTCTTTATATATTCTGGACACAAATCTTTTATCAGATATATGCTTTGCAAATATTTTTCTCCTAGTCTGAAGCTTGTCTTTTCATTCTTCTAACAGTGTCTTTCACAGAGCAGTTCTTATATTTATGAAGTCCAATATATCAAAATTTTATTTTATGAATCATATTTTTGTTGCTATATTTAAGAAATCGTTTCCTAATCAAAGATGGAGATATTTTTCTATGTTTACTTCTGTAAGTTTCAGATTTTACCTTAGGTTTATGGACTACTTTTACTGCAAGGTATGGATTGAAGCTCGTTTTGTTTAATGGCTATCCAATTTTCAGCACCAGTTGTAGTTGACAAAACTCTTATTTCTCTACTGAATTGCTTCTGCATCTTTATAAAAAAATCAGTTTTTCCTATATTTTGGAATCTATTTCTGAAAACTCTATCCTGTTGAATTGATCTACTTGTGTATCTTGAGCCAGTACCACACTGTCTGGATTATTGTAGCTTCATAATATGTTTGGAAGTCAGATAGTCATCCAACGTTATTTTTTGTTTCAATGTTTATTTTTGTTTTGTCTGTTTTAGGTATTTTGTACCTTTAGGTAATTTTTACTTCCTTATGTATTTTAGAAGGAACATGTAAATTTATACAAAATCTATGATGGGATTTTGATTAAGATTACATTGAGTCTATAGATTAAATTGAGTCTATAGATTAAATTGGGGAGGATGGGCATACTAACAATATTAATTCCTCTGCTGCATGAATATCTACATCTCTCAATATATTTAGGCCTTCTTAACTTCTCTGAGTAGCGTTTTGTAGTTTTCAGTGCACAGGTCTTGCACACCGTTTGTCAGGTTTATTATTAAGCATTTCATATTTTCTGATGCTATTTTTCCATTTAATTTTGATTTCTAACCATCTGTATCTAGTATATAGAAGTACAATTGATTTTTGTCTATTGATCTTATATCCTACAGTCTTTTGAAACTCAATAATGGCTTTTTTTAAATCTATTCCATCAAGTTTTTTATGTCAGCTATCGTGCTGTCTGCAAATGCAGACAGTTTTACTTCTCCCTATCAAATCTGGATGGCAACTATTTCTTTTTCTTGGTTTATTGCACTGGTGAGAATCTCCAGTAAAATTTTGAATAAAGGTGGAGAGAGTGGAAATATTAGTTTGTTCTTGATTGTTCTGGTAAATAATTCAATCTTTCACTGTTAAGTATGATATTAGCTATAGATGTAAATGTCCTTAACCAGGTCAGAAAATTCTGTGTTACTCCTAATTTGCTTAGTTTTTTCTGTTTTTGAGGAAGATTAGCCCTGAGCTAACTACTGCCAATCTTCCTTTTTTTGCTGAGGAAGACTGACCCTGATCTGACATCCATGCCCATCTTCCTCTACTTTATACGTGGGATGCCTACCACAGCATGGCTTTTGCCAAGCGCTGCCACGTTCAGATTCACCCGGGATCTGAACTGGCGAACCCCGGGCCGCCAAGAAGTGGAACCTGCGAACTTCACCGCTGTGCCACTGGGCCAGGCCCTAGATTTTTTTTTTAAATCAGGAATGGATGTTTGGTTTTTCTTACTTGTTTTTCAGTTATTGAGATTTCATGTGTATATGTAAATATGGTGATTACATTGACTAATTTTCAAATATTTAACCAACGTTCCGTTCTTAGTTTAAATCCCACTTATTCATTGTGTATTATCTGTTTATATGTTATTGCTTTCTTTTTGGAATAAATGCCTTCTTTTGGAATAATTGAGGATTTTTTATGACTATGTTTGATCTCTTTTCTTGCCTTAACACAAACTCTTTGTTTTGTTATTTAGATTAAAGTAAACTCTTTAGTTTAAAATAAACTCTTTTGTTTCTCAATGGTTCTTGAAGGGTTATAATATACATATTTAATTTATTGGTGCATATTTTTACATGTACTAAACTACTTCACTTGTAGCATTGTAGAATAAGAGCTTCAAAACCCTCAGTTTGTGCTGTCCTTGCCACACATTTTACTTCTCTGCAGATTATTAAACGTCATTGTACATTGGCATTATTTTTGTTTTAAACAGTTTATTTTCTACTAAGGAGATTTAAACATTTTTTTTAAAGCGTAAGTACCCATTTAGTTTCTATCACAAGTGCTCTTCATTCGTTATTCAAATTTCCATCTGGTAACATCGTTCGTTTGCTGGTAGGACTTTCTTTAATATTACTGGTAGGACACTTCTGGAAGTGATAAATTCTTCAAGCTTTTGTGTGTCTTAAATAGCCTTTATTTCACCCTCGATGTTAAAGGTTATGCTCTCTGGGTAAAATGCTGGGTTGATGGTGCTTTTCTTTCAGTATTAAAAGTGTTTTTCCACTGTCTTCTATCTTACGTTATTTATGATGAGAAATCTGTCATCCTTGTCTTGGTTCTTTTCTATATAGTGGGACTTTTCCTCTGGCTACTTTTAAGATTTTTCTTTTTACCATCAGTTTTAAGCAATTCGATGACAATATGCCTTGGTGTCACTTTCTTTATGTTTCTTGTGCTTAGGGTCTGTTCAGTTTCTTGGATATTTGGGTTTTTTATTTTTCATCAGATTTGGAAACATTTTGACCATTATTTTTTCAAATATTTTTTCTGTTACCCCAGTCCTTCCTCTCCTTTGAAGTTTAGAACTGAACATATAAATTGGCTTTTTAAAATTTTCCCACAGTTCAACTCATGTTTTCTTCATTTTTTTAGGTCAATTTTCTCTGTCTGTTTTATTTCAGATAGTTTCTATTATTAAGTCTTCAAGTTTACTAATTTTTCCTCCAACAAGGTCCAACTGTTGTTAATCCCTTCTAGTGTAATTTGTATATCAAATTGTAATTCTCATTTCTAGGAATTCAATTTGGGCTTTTTTTTTATATCATTCATTCCTTCTTAGTATGTCGAATCTTCCTCAAGTTTCTTGAACATATGGAATACAGTTATAATAATCATTTTAATGCCTGGACTGCTAATTCTATCATCCATGCCATTTCTGGGCCAGTTTTGATTAATAATTTTTCTCTTCTTCAAGTGTCATATATTTGTTTTTTTAAATACCTAGTAATATTTTTGGGAGGACTCAGATATTATATATTTTATCTTGGTGTGTACTGGATGTTTTGCATGCCTAGAAATATTCTTGTGATTTATTTTGCAATGTGCCTAAGTTACCTGGGAACAGTTTAAATTTTTTTGGGAGGGAGGCGATTTACTTTTTGTTAGGTGAAACTAGATCAACATTTAACCTTAGGCACTTTTTCCCTACTATTCTACTTGATGCCCTATAAATAAGGAGGTTTTCCACTCAAGATGTTTGGGCTAGACCCGATTCAAGCCCTCTGTGACCCTCCCCCCACCACAACACACACACACACACACACACACACTCTTTTCTTTAATACAGGGTTTCTCAAACTTGGCGCTATTGATATTTTAGACCAGATAGTTCTTTGTTGTGGAAGACTCTCCTGTGCATTGGAGGATGTTTAGCAGATCCCTGGCGCCTGTCTACTTGGTGGCGTTAGCGCCCTCCCCACGAGTTGTGACCACAAAAACATCCTAGACATTGCCGAATGTATTCACAAGGGCAAAACTGCCCCCAGTTAAGAAGAACCTCTAATGTTTTGAGGCAGTCCCTTCCTTGGTCTCAGGTAGTTTCCTTGCATTTCTGTGCTGATCAATACTTAGCTAGTACTTGAGGGGGACCCTCCGAAGTTGTCTGGAGTTCTGTCTCTGTGCATCCCTCTCCTCTGTGTTCCTTTGCTTCATGAATTTTAACCACATTGCTTTTCCTCAACTTAGGGAGTCTGCAGGGCTCTTTTCTGAGTTCCTTCTGTGTGTGCTGCAGCCTGGAAACTTTCCCAGGCAGTAAGCTGGGCAATTGTAGGACTCAGCTTGTTTTTCATCTTTCAGAGATCACTATCCTTATAGAAGTTTCTTATGTTTTTAATTATTTAAGTAGCTGTTAATATTAAAATTATGTATGTACATATATATGTACACATATATATCTATATATGTATGTATTCCTTTTTCTCATATTTACAGTGCTCTAACATGTTTGAATGTTCTTGATTTTGAAATATATCCTCTATTGGCCCTGTAGTTAAAAGAGAAAAAGACGCCATCCCTATAAAATTTGTCCTTATCAAGCAAATGTCTATCTTGTCAAAATTTTTATTTAAGAACTATAAATATAAAAGCTCCCTTAACCTGAAATAAAATCCAGGAACTGACTTGCTAGATTCTTCTTGCAAAAGTTAACTACAGCTTCTGACTTGAACTACTATATTCTTATCGCTAGGAGGCTAAAGGTTAAATAACAATTAAATGCTAAAAGTGAATATCTATTAACTTTCAATAACTAATTAGAATTGGAATATTTCAAAAATAATTAGAAGGACTTAAGCAGTGGATTGCCAATAATGCATGTTATTTCCTTCTATGATTGAGTTAGAAATAAATGTATGTAAGCATTTTTTTCTCTTGCACTGTTTTCTAATATTGCAATAATTTGACCTTGATACTATTAAATTATTCATCTTTGGGTCCTCATCATTTGCTTTTTGGTAATTCCTGAGCTCCCCCCTGCCCAGCTTGGCATCTCTCAATAAGCGTCCAAGGGTCAGGCTTACTCTAACTTGCTCCCCTTTTCTTGAAACTCAGGACTTAGTTCTTCTAAGAAGAAACTATTGCCAATGCAATAAACTAATCTGTGTTTATTAGTAAATAGGAGCTAATTATCTTTTATACTGCCTCTCACTCCAAAATGTGCATTTAAATTCAACATGATTCATTGATACCTACCATGCTCCAGATAAAATTTTATATGCTAAACTATAGCTTTAGCTAATTTCTTCATGTTACAACATAATAATAATGTTAAGTACTTTAGAAATGCTTTGGGCACAAGAGGGGGCTTTTCGTGCCTTTGGAGTCATCTCATATAAGTAGTTTTTATTCTACTTACCATAGGGCCAGTCAAAATTTGGGGAAAAGCCTCATTAAGTGAGAAGCATAGCGAGTGAGAGACATGATATTTGCCTTCTTTTCTTTTCCTAAACGTACAATTGCCCTTTTTTCACTTGAAAGAAAATATTTCCATCCCAAATTCTCTTGCTGTTCCTTGGGGATGGTAGAGAGTAATTTTCAGAATGGACTAACCTGTGCTAGAAATGGCGAAACATAAAAATTTTCCTTGTAAGAACAAACTGAGAACACACTGGACCTCCACACAATCTGGCAGCGTGGGAGAGCATTCGATGTGGAACAGGACGCGCAGCTGTGTGTTCGTAACGCGGTGCGGTTCCATCATCCCACACAGTGCTACATGCTCACCAAGAGGGCCTGGAACATGCCTCTTGAAAAACCGTTGGCAGTCTTGGAAATTCTGCCTTTTTCTTTCATGCTCTAATAATTTTTTTCTCTCTAATTACTTTCTTTATTATTCCAGTTCCACTTTCTTACTGATTCTTATTATTTTAATCAAAAGTACTAATTAAAACTTGAGATACATATGTTTTACATTTTATAATAATGTTCTTAATTTGATATTCTTGCATTCAATTTATTTTTTTAATTGGAAAGTTTAATTAAATCTGAGGTTTAACTTGTTTTGTTTAAAATTTGCAAAGAGACTTCGAGTTCAGACTTTCCCAAATATTTCTCTTCTCATATATAATCTAGTCCAGGCCATCATTTTCTAACATAGACACTCCTGATGTGTTTTCAAAATTGCTCTCACATCTTCTGTCTGTTGCATACTGGCCGAAGGCAATTTAGCCATTCACAATTACTACATTTTTGTCTTTTTGTTTTTTTTCAATAGATACCAGTAGCTGCCCATAATGAGTTAGGTGAGAGCCACAAGCTTGCTTTTTAACAATGCTACTACCTGATAGCAAATACAATAAATATAAGTTTCAGAATACTGCTACTTGTGGAAACATTTATTAGAAAACTGACAAAAACGGACATATAACATTTTCTTAGAAGTTCAGTGGAATCCAGCTCATTATCATTTTCAGCATTCTGGTAAGAATCTTACAGGAAAGATTAACTCAAGGCATATGTGACAATCTTCTGGCAGCAGAATTCAACTGTCCTGGTTGGAGTACAGTGACAGAATCCTTCAGCAAATGTCTGAACCTGGGTTGAATCAAAAATACTGGGCCTAGGGTACTACTGTGAAAGGTATAAGCTGCTGGGAAAAACAAGATACTTTGAATAACACATATACCAATGAAAAATTATTTCTAACATCTTCTGTATTAGTTAACAAACCCACAAGAACAGATGGAGCTAAAGATAATGGAAGACGTTAGTCAATTCTGGGATTTGAACTCTAGGTTAACAAACCATCTCTGGTATTCCCAGTTAGGATCATTCAAATTAACCAACTACCCTTAAAGGATGGATTAAAGTTAACCTACACACACACATACACACACACACACACACACACACACAGCACACTCAGCTGAAGCATTTTAGGGTACATTACAGCCATATGACAAAGTCTACACACATAAAATCCATGCTACGAATATCTTCCAGATTAACCTCTCTAAAACAAAGCTTTGTATTTTTCATACTCCTTTCTTGCTCAAAAGGTTCAACTGCAGTCCATTATCTATAGAGTTAAATCCAAACCTCTCAGCCTGGCAGTAATGGGCATCCAAAAAGTCAGGTGCCATCTACGCATGTCACCAATTAACTGCCACAACGTCTCTAATGTTCTCTTTCACTTATCTACATGACTCTTCTCAGTTTTGTTTTTCTCTCATTTTCATCATTTCTTCTCTATCTCCATAAGTAGCTCCTTTATTCTTAATACATGCTAATGACTGCCGATTTTCTTCTGTTCTCTTCTATGCATTTTCCTGTGGCTGACTATATGCTCATTGGATTTCAACAAACACCCATGTGCTGCATTGAAGAGAGGAGATAAAGCAAGGAGGCAAAGCAGGACAAATAGCAGGTGCTTTCAGAAGGAGGAAGGGCAAGGTCAAGATGGATAGGGACAGAGATCTTCAAACTAAATCACAATGACACAATTCATTGGGTTCTCTTAAGAATTAGAGGTTTAATTTCTGCATGAATAGCAATTTGAGGAAATACCACAGGCCAACTAAGAAAATAAAATTTAGGAAAGGGAAAGTTGTGGAAAGGTCTTCAAGTATTGAGACAAATATTCAGTTTACATGACCATGTAGATCATTATTGGAAAGCTTGGGGCCCTCTCCAAATGTGTCTTGAAATTCCATGACCCTAAGCACATAATGATTCTTCCTTTACGTGGGAATAGAGGATGCTGACATGGTAAACCTTGCTCTTAAATAAGATATTTCAAAGTTAACTGTGCCCTTTCCCCTAAGACATTTACATGTTTTCAGTGAGGGAAAATAAATAATATGCAGATACCATATTTAGAATTCATTTGTATAGAAACTCACATTGCTTGCCCTTTTTATATATGTATCCTCCTCACTAGATTAAGGAGAAAATAGTCATAAGTGATGCAAAATGAGAATTTTTATGGACATAACCCAACAGGTTGGGATGCAGATTGAGGCCCAAACCCTGTTCCCCACCAAAATATAGAAGGGTTATATCATTACTTTCCCACTTGTTACACCTTCATTCAGTCCCTTTTGCCTTCTTTCTGATATTTATCATCGAGCAACTATTGCTCAAAGCACAGGATCCTCTGACAAAACTGAGATTTCTCCTCTAAGACAGAGAACGGAAATCTGTGCAGGCAACACCAGGATGTTGTTTGAGTTTTGATAGGAAATAGATAGCTATGTGATACCTTTTGATCAGTTTTGCCTGTTGATAATGCTGAACTATTTTGTCCATTGTGAATAGATAAAGTACTGTCTATCCCAGAAAGGGTAATGTCTAGATTTTGGCAGATTTTAAAACAGGAGACTTTAAAAAGAAGTAGAAACTATAATAATTTTGAAGTAAACTTTATTCTTCCAGAGTCTTCGCAAGTGGGAGAGAGACCTACCAATTGAAGACTTGGAGCAAGCAAGCAACCATCACAAGTGACACCTGTATCCCTAAGAGGTCCCCATGTGCCGTTCCCAAGGGGAGATCCCATGCTGTAGCCCATTCTTCAATGAGGGAGACCATAATTCCCAGCCCATTTTTTAGAGCCTTATTTAGCCCAGCCCAAAAATGTTGCAATACATATGTATCCACTTATATGCAATTCTTCAACAGGCAAAGATAATGTACAGTGACAAAAAATATAACAGTGGTTGCCTGGGGCTGCCAGTGGTGTGGTGGGGGGAGGTTGACTGCTCGGGGATATAAGGGAACTTTTTTGAGGTGATGAGAATGTTCTGTGTCTTGACTATGGTAGTAGTTGCTGGAATACATTTGTCAAAACTTGTCAAATTGTGCATTCAAGATAGATATATTTTATTGAATATAAATTAAACCTCAAGGAAGTTGATTTAAATTTTAAAAATATATATAAATAGTACCGATACAGATATACCTGAATATATTGGAAATTTCCTGAATCTTCTTATTTCTAGCATTTTAATCTGTTTGTGGGACTTTTGTATTTTAGCAAGAAAGATTCATAAAATCAATCTCATTTCAAGTGTTTTGATTAAAAATTTCTTACCGTTTTAAAATGCTAGCTTCATTTAATAGTTTTACTTTGCTATTTAAAATTGCATAGCTTAATTTATCTCAAGTTAGATTATCCTAGGAGGTGTGCCTAAACAGTTTTCTGGTTCTTATTATGTGATCTTAGGTATTAACGCCTGAAGTCAATAGGAGCAAAATTCAGTAAGAAAGGAGACTCGAGTGACTGTCGTAGTTAATATCACATTAGAAAATGTTTAACTACTAGTAAATGATTTACCCTATAGAAATCTCTAATTGTTTGTTTGTTTCCTGACTTCTTCGAAAATATTAAAAATATTTTGGTAGTATTCATAATTATGAAGACTTTTAAGGCTATAAAAGAAAACAGAATATTTTAAATAGAAAGACAAGTTTCTACAATTCAATTTTTTTGAAACTATATAAACTTGATTTCTTCACAAATTTTAAATTTAGTGTTACACAATTTATTTTAACTTTAATATGTAACACTATAAAAAATATAAGAAGAGCTTGTATTTCTCTTGAGACATATTTATATTTGTCTCTATCTACTGCCCAAAAGAAGTTGCCCTCCTGATGAACGTGTTAGGGTAATTTAGTCTATGAGATATTACACACTTATAGTGGTGATATCTGTTAGCACTTCTCAGTAAAGACAGAGATGAAACATATTTATATCTGTATGTAATAATTTGACCTTTTTCTTACTCATTTTCTTTCTTTGCTTATGAATAATTCTATTTATCACTCAAGGCAGAAATTGAATTTCTCAGGAACTGTGAATTGTTTTGGAGAGGTGCATGCTGAACTTTAATTGATAAGGAGAAAAAATGTTATCTATTTTCTATGAAAGCTGATACAGACTTTCCTGTTATGCTTTCTCTTTGTAGTTATCAAGTCTGTATCAAATCTAGGACTAATGATGATGCATTGCCTTTAATGCCAATCTATTTCGGGAATGACTGTAGTAGACACTGTTGGTGCCCCGTGCTGGGTCCCTGTATCCTGCCTCTGGCTCCTGTTACAGCTATGAGGGACTCTTCACTGGCATGCTGAGCTCTTCCCAACTCTGCCCCAGGTCTTTCTCTAAGCAGCAGAGACAAGCACTCCTGGACCACATGTAGGTGTGGCATCAATAAGCTCATGGGAGTGCTCATTCAGGGAGAGATGCGGGGACTTCAAACAATTTAGGGTCGGTGGAAAAGCCCGAGCTTCCAATCTTTCAGACACAAGTTTTGCGTACATGTGATAAAATTCATCAGATGGTCCCAAGTGGGACTAAGCTCCAGTTGCCCCATTGCCCCTACTGATGACAAGCTCAATAAATCCACCTTTATTGTTTTTCCCTCTTTCTTTATTTTTCTCCCCACTCCTTCACTCTAGCTCCCTGGGATCACCTCCAAAATAAAATATCTGCACCAAGTCCTTATCTCAGGCTCTACTTTCAAGTGAACTCAAACCAAGATGACTAAGATGATTTCTCCTTGTAATTATTTTTTGAGGGGGAGGTAACCTTTCTTGACCATATGTGATTATGTTTCCTTTAGAGTTTAGAGTTCTCAGCTCTGAGATGAATTTTTCATAATCACACAATGAGAGTGAGGGCATTGATTTCAGTTCTTGCTCAGGTTCTTATTACAAGACCTTGAGCAAATCATTTTCCTTACGTGAGCTACAAGTTTGCTTCTTGTGGAGTGTGATGATAATAACTATTGTATGGTTATGCTAAGGTTAAATTAGCTAATTTAAGGGGAAATTTTGTGAGCACAAAGGACTGTATAAATTTAAGGCATTTAAGTACTCGCTGATACGGAAACCTTCTTAAAATATTGCTTTTTAAAATTTAGTAGTTGTTGATATTCACTTTTTGTTTCTATTTATGTACATATTGATCTTGTATATAAGGTTTTTATTCTTAAAAATTTTACTCAGAAGCAGATATTTCTTTTCATAAAATTTTAGTCTTAAAGAGATATGCATCTATCATATACACAACTTTTTATGTGAATTGCTGAAGTAGCGTAGTGTGGGAACTTACTTGCCCCAAAATTAAAAAATTTAGAAATGGCTCTGTCCTGGAAGAATATAGGATTCAGGTTCTCTCTCTCTCTTCTCCTTTCCCTCTCTCTATTTCCATCTCTCAGCTTTTTTCTACTTCTGTTGAATTCATTCTTAGATTTTCCATATATCATAGAACAAAGGCCCTCCCTATCTACTGTCTTATATAATCACAGCTTGGCAAACCAAGAGAGACTGTCTGTCTCAACAGTTTCAGAAAAATGCCAGACATGACTCTAATTGACCTGTTTGGATAATGTGTCCATCCTTGATCCAAATATTGTAGGGATAGAGTTGTCTGTTCTTCTGAGCCAGCCAGTTCTCTTCCTCCTTTCCTCCTTCCCTCTGTCCCTACTTCCGTCCCTCCCTCCCTCTCAATAAGACAAGAAAATATATTTACTCACTACTCCTCTTCCTTCTAAAGGGTGAGGCAAGAGGGTCTGGGTAATTTAACAGACTTTTTTTTTTCCTGTGAGAAGTGATGACCCTGAGTATTCAAATTTATGAAAGCATTGCCCCAGGTAAATTCCTTTGTATAATAAAGTTGTGAGGAATTTCAGAGGGGTAGGTTCAAAAAGTAAGCAGTATTTAGCAAAATTGAGTGCAGATTGGAGACAAATTTTGAAGTATCCTAAGGAGGATATCAAGTTATGCCTTGTGGTATACCTTTCTCCATCAAATTATCCCATAATTCTGTACTGGATGGCCTCTTGGTAGATCTTAAGAGAGGCCAAATTGTGCATCTAGAATGTTACAAGGACACAGAGACTAAAGAATTTCTAGACAGTTTGTGTACAGAGAAAGAGACTATATAAATTCTTACTGACAATTGATGTGTGATAGCCCCAGTTTTTCGTATGAATGGTTAGCAATCTCCTCCCTCTAAAGACTGACTCATCCTGCGTCCTTCCGACACTCTGCTCTGCTCAGGGATCTTTTCCGTTTATAGTGAAGACACTGATGATTAATTGTTCCAGTTTATCCCATTGCTCTGTTTTCTCTCCCAGTCATGAAGACTGAAAAGCAGAATGTGCTCCAAGCAAAAGTTTATTTCTTGTTTCTTATACCATAATGACATATATTGGCAGAAACAATACTATTTGTCACTTTACTGTATGCTCTTCTAGGGCACATAGGAAGATTGTATTTCCTTGCTGTTAGGTTGTGTCACTGAGATTGGATTTCAGCCGGTGGGATGTGGATACTTACTGTGTGTGCTATTTCTTGGCCTGGACTTTGAAAATATTCTGCATAAATCTCCAGGTTGCACTTTCCCTCTTGTGGTGACCCTGGAGGCCAAGTATTACAGATGGTGTAACTACAAGATGGAGGAGGGTTGACTGATCCACGTTAGAATTTGTGTGTGTGAGATATAAATTTTTACTTGTTAGCTCTGAAGTTCCAGGATTTATCTGTTGCAACAGAGTTGCTTACTCTAACTAATATGTTATGACATTAGCCTAATCACCATATACTCATGACTGACATAAATAAAATTCAATTTCATAATAAGCTTCAGGATTTCATCATTGCTTTTTGTTATCAATTTGCCAATAAATGCCTTTATGGGGTCAAAAAGCATCTGCTCTTATCATGAAAGTTTTGATTTCTCTAGAATTTCTCTTCCCATTCCCATTTTGGCCTTATTCACTTGTGTATACCTCCAGGCCTCAAGAGATATTGGATCCATTTCTTTATTTATTGGGAAATATTTTGCTACATCTCAATGTCATCATTTCTTTTCTGAGTTAATGTCTTCCTCAAAATGACACCATGGGTCCTGATTTCTCTCTTTCTCTTTGAAATGCTTAGTAGCTCCTCAATTATTCCATTAACATAGACGATAATTAAGAAACTGATCTTATAACCTTTTAAGTTCAATAATTTTGTTGTTATTTTAATTCAAATAGAATTTAAATTCAGTAGAAGCAATCATCAAGGGTAATCTAATGTTAAAATATATTTTTTATTAGTATTACTTTTAAATATTATTTTTTTAATGCTTTTTGATGAGAAAGATTGTCCCTGAGCTAATATCTGTTGCCAATCTTCCTCTTCTTTTTTTTTCCCAGGGCCCCAGTACATAGTTGTATAGCCCAGTTGCAAGTCATTCTAGTTCTTCTGTGTGGGATGCTGTCACAGCATGGCTTGATGAGGGGGCTGGAGGTCTGTGTCCAGGATCTGAACCTGCGAACCCCAGGACACCAAAGTGGAGTGTGCGAACTTAACTACTCAGCCCAAGGGCTAGCCCCCTAGAATTTTCTTTCTCAGTGAATATAAACCATACTTCTTTGTTTATCTACTCTGAGAGTTGTCAAAGTTGCCTTAGCCCAGTGAGAGAAATACTGGCACCTCTTGAATTTCTAATTTAAATTTCTCCCTCACATCCTCAGCTTTGTATTATATTTTCAGCTCTGCTTCCTTCTTGCATTATACACCTCTATTTTTCAATTCTTCAGGATTCTGTGTAATGTTTCAGTCATTTCTAATCTAGTCTAGATTTTTCCTTTTTCCCTCAGTGTCAACTTTCCTTAGAATATCTTTTGATTATCATCATAATTTATTTTATTCACCTTTTATAACTATATAATAGCATGCTATATCAAAGGGACAATTTATTTCTTATTTATTTTGCTAATATCTAATCATTTTGCCTTATGTTCGGTCTATAAGAATCTTTATGGATGGCACATAGATTTAATATGGTCTCTTTTAAGAACTTTCCTAGATGAGGCACCTCATTGTATATTATCCTCCAATCGAAAGATGTTCTCAATGTGTAAGTATTGCCCCTTAGCTTCTACGGTAATAACGTGTGGTGCAGACATCATGTTATTATTCATACTGCTTTTCTGTTCTTCATAGTTCTCAGTAGAGTGTGTAGTTTCTAGTGAATCTTAATCATTTACTAAATCAAACTGAATTAGAGTAAATTCATATTTATACAAATGACTATAATAATGATAGCAACTGATAAAGATGTCAAAATCTTGGCATATAAACTAATATTCTTTTTTAAAAAAGAAAGAAAAAATATAATGCACATTGCATTGCAGTAAAAGGAGCAACTGAATCGGAACATTCTCATCCTGTAGTACTCCTGAATGTCACAAACATCGTGGTTCCATGAATTGGTGTGATTGTTAAGCTCTTAGCCTCAGGAGCCAGACCTTCTGGATTCAAAGCCTTGCTCCAAACTTACTGCTGTGAGACATTAGACAAAGTAATTAAACTCCCTGTGACTCAGGCTTTCGTGTTTTCTCTGTTTTTGTTTTTCATCTGTAAAATGGCGTTAGTTACTTCGCAGGTGTTTACAAAGATTAAGTTTAACACCTGTGGTACATAGCAAGTAGTGTATAAGTGTTAACTATAACTTCAAATCTTTATTGGGTTTTTATCTTGCCACTGTCCACTGATGAGCATAATACAGAATCAAATTTGCTCAGGAACTCATCTAGGCTACTGTATACAAAATTCTGAGGCAGTGACTTCCAGAAGGTTCAGGTTGATTTTGATTTAACAAAACCTAAAGGGATTTTTTGACAATTGGGCTATAGAATTCCACTAAGAGAATTATTTGGGGAAGGGGGTAGGTGGAGAGAAAATTTTGTTAAATTCTATGCAATTTTGTACAACATTTAATTAAAACAGACAGTCAAGCATGGTGGTATTAAAGGCAAACTTTCCTATCTAGGGTGGGTATCAGTCATAGGTGTTAAAGACCACTTTTGAACAATTTCTAGACATTTTTTTCTTGATGACCTTCTGCCATATCATACTGCTATTCATCATCTTTCTGAAAGCTCCTGTGTTGTTCATCTCAAGACTAACAGAGATGCCCACACTAATCCTCTAACTCTCAAGTCTTTACTATAAGTACTTAAAGTCCAGATGGCTCTCACTATTATTCTAGCTGCCTCTCTTCCCAACATGCTGGGATACTGGTAAAGTGGGGATTGATGTGTAGCTTTTATCAATTTCCCTGGTGTAAATACTCCTGTCAAGCCCAATTCAAAGCTATCAATGATTTGACAACTGGCTCATAAAATGCTAGAATATTTAACAATTGAATTGTGGGAACCAGTCGGAGCTGGTCCCTTGCCCAATGCTGATTTTTTTTGTGTGTATACAAACTCTTCACTTGCAAAATTTCATAGATGTGAATAAGAGTAAACTTCCTCCTAATATCAGCTTCAACTTCTGCAATTCTTGAGGGACCAAGAAGCAATTTGTGTAGTTTCTGATGGGATAAAAACAACTTCTGGGCAAAATGGTACTGGAAGATTATTCTTCAGACTGTTTCATGTGTTCTTCCATAAAAAAGTATACTTACATCGTAATTTTAGAGTAAGTTCATAGGGACAGCATGTTCTTGAGGCTCTTGCACCAAAAGCTGGGGCATGGGAGTGGGGTAGGATTGTTGTTTTCTTTCCTTCCCCTGTGAGCTATAGAAAGCACATGGAAAAATAATGGAGGTAGAGCAGGTTAGAATACTTTGATTCAAAATGCCTAGCACAAGTTGGCCTTTCCTCTCCACATGCCTGCAATTCTCCCTTAAGCGTTCTTAGGAAAACTCTGAAATAATTAAACTACAACTTAATGCATTGCAGCTGTCTTATGAGACTTGCTCATAGCCCTCTTTTAATGACTCCTTTCGTTTTTCTATTCCCTTTACCCATTTATAGTTTGGCAATCATTGCCTTTACATAGAACATGAGTTGGTGATAACAACAATAACAAAAACCTTATTATAATTTTCTATTCATAACAATACAAAACTTTAGAGGCAAAGATTGTTCCATTATACTTACCTGATTACCCTACTTTCAATGGGGGAGGGCTGCATTCCTTTCTATAGGAAGACAGAAACAATCCTAGCCACCATGCTAGTTTAGCAGAACGTGCACAAATTACATTTGTCGGGGAAGAAAAAATTATACCCTTCCTCTCTTAATTGTTATGGCTGGTCAAATAATGAAAAATGACATCAGGCAGCTTAACAGGAGAAAATCAACTAAAGGTTAATATGTGTGCATGGGTGATTCACATAAGTGTGAAAAATCCTAAAGACAGGCTAAATGAGGTATATATGTCATTCTGGACTAAGGAGAAAAGGACAGGGTGCTGGGTCTTCAAAGGGAAAGGAGGAAATTTACAGGAAGATGAAGAGTTAATGGTTGGTAAACAAATGTTTGTTGGGCCATCATGCTAGAGACAATGGGACACAGAAAGGACTTTGATCAAACGGGTCTTGCTAGTTTCCTCCCTGTCTCCCATGCCTAGTTCATATTTTACTATAGTTATTTATAGTGATACCTCCTTCCTAGAACACACCTTCTATCTTAATTTTTTTTAGGCACTTGGGGGAAGGTCAAAGTTTCTTCCTGAGTCTTTTATTCTTAAAAATCAGCAGCCCCAAATAATTCTCAAGCCAAAGAGAAATACATTTTGGTGCAGCAAATTCTGCTCACCCACAGTCCCACATTTGAAACTTCTCCAAGAAGTTTCACAGTCCAGAAGCTGAGTTGGTATATTGTTCTATTTCATTGACTAGTCTCTTAGTCCTCATAAAAGGTCAGTCCAGTTAAATTCGTTCCTGGAGGTGGTGATACAGGTGGGCTTCCAATGTTTGGCCTATATTGTATCAGCAGGTAATCAGATATTTAATAAGAGATACTTCTATGGAAACAAAAGAAAAACAAAGGTTAATAGTTGGAGCAAATTATAAACCAGTTTCTGAGCTCAGGGTGCAATGAGTCAAGATTTTTAGATGTAAAGCTCAAAGAATCTTTCGTAGTTTGAAATGTCTGTGATGATGTCACCAGGTAGTCAGATAACTTTCTGAGTAGCTTACACAGCAAGAGGCATGAAGGTTGTCTAAACGTGGGTTATTGTGGCAATTTCTCTGAAGTTCATTTCAAGTTATTCACCTTTAGTGCCCTGAGCTTCTTGAAAAAGGGTGGTTTCAGTTTTCAATGATTCTAAATCAAAAGCATGGGAAAAAATTGAAAACAGTAGTTTCGAGATTTATAGCCAGATATTTGAGGAAACTAGAAGAATCCAGGATCCATTTCAGTTTATAGGTAGAAAACAAAAACCTCAAAGACAATTAACAGAACTAGAATCTAATATCTGCAAAAGTGTGTTAATAAAATATAATTTTCTTTGTAACATCAACCTCACTTCTACCAAAGATAACCAAATTGAGACTAATTTATTTGCAAAATAATATAGTTTCAATAACCTTGACCCAATTATTAAATAATTGCAACAAGAACAGTGATTGATCATATAGAGTCTTTTAAATCTTTGCTGCTATTTTTCACTGGGAATCTCACATTAATCTTTTAAAGGTCTCTTGAGACAAGGAAAACCATCAGTCTCCACTTGCAGTACCTATCGATGTGAGTGAATTCCTCTCTTCTTGAAGTCCCCAAAAACTCCTGAGGTTTTTGCACCTGCAAAGAAGTAACCTTCTTCTTTTCTCCCTTCTTCTCCCCAAAGCCCCCTCAGTACAGTTGCATATTCTACTTGTAGATCTGGTTCTGCTATGTGGGATGCTACCTCAGCCTGGCTCGATGCACAGTGCTAGGTCCGCTCCCAGGATCCAAACTGGTGAAACCCTGGGCCACTGAAGCAGAGCGTGCAAACTTAACCACTTGGATACAGGGCCAGCCCCAGAAGTGACCTTCTTTACTTACCTGGTAAGGTTGCTGGGGAGCCCTGTAAGCAACATACTAGGCCAATATTTCCAAGGGTCTTTATTTGGCTCCAAAGTCCACCTTTAATCCTTAAAGCTGTCTGGTCATATCTAAGTCAATGCATGTCTCTTTCAAATATGACATTCCAGACAAGCCTTGGTTATACAACCAATGTTTCCAGTTGTGTCCTGTGATAAGGAGAACAGGTTCTTATTGAACTTATGCAAATAAGCATATTACCATGAAAATAACAATACTCACTCACTAAGAGTTTCAAATTCTGGAGGGATCATGTAGGGAGAAAAAGATAAATGTTTCCATTTCAATGTTTCCATTATACAAAAGTATAATTTACCAAATTGCTATAAGTTGTGCTTAGCTTAAGAAAAAAGAGAAAAATATTTCCTTAAATCTTGGAAAACAAAACATTAAAAAATCAATAACATTTCATAGAAAAAGTCATAAAGACTATAATCATCCTCATCAGTTCATTCAGTCCCATGTAACCAATTCTTGATCTTGGTCTTTTGTTAGCAGTTTTGTGAAGTCATCCATTTCCCTGTTAGAGTCCTGGAATTTCTTACCCAGTTCAGTTTTATGATTTGAAAGTTTATCAGAAACCTATATTCTAGAGTAAGTGTTAGAGTCCTTTCCATGAATCTCTCTGAAGATGAAAGATATTTGAAAAAGCTTCAGAGTAAAACCATAACCGTCTGTAAATGATAAAAGACATAAAATGGCATGGTCAAAGATCTGATTACAATGCAATTGACAAAAAATTGGTTATTTCTGTAATATTAAACATCTTAAGATAATTAGAATTATGACTAATAATATTATACCAGCACATATCAGAATTTCAAAAATTTCATACAATTTCCAGGACATTTATAGTAATAACATATATACGTACAAGGATATTCATAAAGGAGATTTAGTATCACTTATTTGACAATGCTTCCCATGTAATTTAACATATCAAATAAGTCTATTTAAATATCTCCTTATTTATAAGAAGAGAGAACAAATTCTTTGAGAACTCTCAGGGACTCTTTGGAAATTCTCAATTACTTCCAGGTCAAAAAAAAGATTTTATTTAGGATTTGAATTTTGGAAAGTTTGTCAAAATATCAAAAGATTTTAAAACACTTGGTCAAATAGTCTCATAGTTCTCCAGGAAACAATGCTTAGTTATTCATTCAACCAAAGTGACAATAGAAGATGTTAAAGACAAACTTAGAAAGTTAAACAGTTGAAAATAAAAAGACCTTACTAGAGAGGCTTCAGCTTTTTGAACATAGGAATTTACTTTGACAAAACATGGAATTCCTATTTTCCAGGCAGACCACTCTGAAAAAAACAAATGAAACAAAACAAAAAACGTACTTTGTCCTCCCAACAGAGAGAGAGAGAGAAAACCACATTACAGCCCTGCATCAGTTTACCCCTGATATTAAAATACATTTATTCAGTCTAATCCCAGCCAGGCTTGATCATGCACAAAACCCCTCTCCAAAGATTTCACCTTGACAAGACTTCTATAACTTCCTTTTTAATTCAGATTTTGTCTCACACCTTCCCTCCTTCCCAGCACCTCCTTAGGACTAGAATTACTTTTCTTCCCTTTCACAAACAATGCATCTCCCTTTCGCACATTTTATTTTACTGAAAACTTACAGCTTACTTTCTTTGTGTACAGAGATAAAGAGATGTTAAGTTTAGTAGCTTTAATCACATACATTAACTAAGATTCTTAACCTTTAGAAACCTTTATTTTTATTGAAAACTAAGAAGTAAGCAATTATAAACTATCTTTTACAATAGTATTCTGTGTATTGGAAAGCTTATAAATACTTTCTAGAAATATGTGCTTTATCATAGAAAATTTCTCAGCATGGCACAAAACATGTTTATTAATAAACCCAAATATTTTTAACTTCTGTGTAAAAAGAAGCAAACATTAGATAAACTTCTATTCAGTAACTTATATTTTATCTGGAAATGATCTAGATATTCAATGAATTTCCATCATTTAATTTAACTTAGCAAAATTTTAATGTTTCAAATTACCAAGAAGAATTTGGAAGCTGTTTGTAAGTACACATCCCGTAAAATATAATTGTTGCTAAGAAGTTTATCTGTAAATTATTATCCCACTTACATCTGTCCAAAGCATTTGCTTCCAAAAATTATGTTTAGATTACCTACAAAAGCTTCATGAGACATTAGACAAAATTACCCATCATTCTAAGTTATATATTTTTGCTGACAAATTTTGCAACAGAGATAACATGAACTTATTTGGCTTTTAGTAAACCTAGGTAGAATAAAAATATTATGCTTAATGTTGATAACTCTAAAGATGTCTGTATTAATTAAATGATCTAAATTAAATTAACTTTGATACCTAATATTTTCCCATATCACATGAAGCTGAAATTCATTTATGTCAGTTTCTATTACTTTTAGAAATAATTTATATAAGTACTTACTTTAAGCCAATTAAATAGAGCTCTTTTAAGTTAATTTTGGCAATGCCATCTTTAAGCAAAAAATATATCACACATCTGCAACAGACATGTAGACATACATGAACATACAGACAGACACAGACGGAGACTCTATAGTTTTCATTAAATTTTTTCTATGAATCAGGTACAACACAAAACTCACTAGTTTATGAAAAGAACAGTTGGATCCAAATTTTGTTTTGACAGTGGGAAAAAGTTAAATTCACCTATTAAAGCTTTTTACTAATATTTTTGGAGAAGACATTTAAGATAATTTTTGCTTGTCCAAGTTCCAAATACTTCCTCCTTCTTTTTGTTTAATCCATTAATCTTAGGAGGTAATCTATTTATAAAAACTTTTGAGGATCCTCCCTGGGTTTAAGAAATTCTTGAACTTGATTAACCATTGACCCAAGTGGTTGCTGGTCAGGTTTCTCACAGTAGTCTTTACTTGTTAGCTTTTAAATGTCTCTAAACTGGGGTATATAGAGCAGATCTGTTTGGGGCCCTTGAATGTTGAAGAAGCAGTAGGAGTTCTCTTTGGATCACTCAACCTTAGTTGGTGCTGTATTAAAATCTTTAACTCTGTCAATGTTCATTTTATTCATTCCATTTATTTTAATAAGCATTAAAAACAATTTCTACCTTGTTGGGAAGATTCCCTTGATTTTCCCCTAGGCTCTTCCCATTCTCTAGTTGATTAACCTAATATTTTATTACTATCTTTAAGACCCAGGAGAGGACCCCAAATCCAATAATTTTTAAGGCTAGCTGCTATTTTCTTTGTATCCACTTTTTAATTTGGTCTTTCTATAAGTCCCAATGAGATAATTGTTTTAAACAATCTAGAAGAGCTCTCTAAAAGTTTTTTTTTCCATTTAGAAGTTTTCCCAATTCACAGGATTCATTGTCTAGCCATTGACAAGTAGGGTCTAATCAATAGTGACTCAAACCCACCAGTCTTTGTAAGTCTTAATCAAATTGCAAGAGGCATCCCCAAAGAAGAATGCAAAGGATGCAGCCCTTGCAAGATCCAAAAATTTCACTCCCAAAACTATTCAGTGAAGTAAAAAGCCTTCATTTCACAGGCAATAAGGACAGTGTAGTGAAAATGCTGTCTCTGATCTCCGACAAGAGTGTGACCTGCTAATCTGAGACACCAGGTATGCTCTACTGGAATAAGATATTTTCGGTATTAAAGAACAAGGGAGGTTGAGACAACAAAGGCCCCTCAGGAGCTGGAAGCCCTTATGACAAACTCCCCTGAGAGCTGGCATGGCCAGGCAAAGAGAATGCTGTGTGTCTCAGAACCCCTGTCTATTCAACTGGCCACCAAGGGGCACTCTGGTAATGCACCTTCTGGATGGTAGAGATCAGAGAGAATATTCTCAAAGGTCACAAAGCCAAGCTTGAAGGACATAGAACAGAGGGAAGGAAAAACCCTCATTCGATTTTGCTTATATGCACATTAACAGCTTGAGCAGAGCCATGGTCTCTTGGAGCCAAACTAATGACCTTGTCAGGGTGTTTGGGATTGTGTGATGTTTTACAGAGTACCTCACTGCATGGAAAACTATTTGAGGTTGGCAGATGACCTAGCATTGATCTATCCTGTTCTGTGACCAACTTATCCTATCACGGGAAACTTCTTGAGATAGTGAGCTCCTTAATGGCTTTTAAATGCTTGACCTGTGCCCACTAATTTTGCAACTTTGGCTTCCAAGATGTGCCTTAGCAATAAATTTTACCTCATGTGACTATCAACCCACGGCAAAGTTTGTCTAAATAGATGTTGGTCTGGTGATGCCTGCAAACTCACCAGTCTGTGATGCTGGCCCGGACAACGGGCTTATAGGGCCTATGCCTGCGTCTCAACCCATGGTATTCCCTTCTTATGACAAATGACACAAAAGACAGAGATAAAGAGAAAAAACAATCTCCACCTCTGGGAGGAAGAGGATCAAGGAAGCCCAGAGTACTCCAGCATTACCTGAGTCACTAAAGCCCAAGAAACTGATTTCACAAACATTTTCTCCGGCCAATCTAAATTTATAAAGAGTGAGACAAAAAAATTCTCACCACTTGCTTCCACCGGACCCCACAGATAGAGGTTCTGGGAGGCTGACAAGGTAAGAAGTGTTACCTCTAGGCGGCTTCTGTCAGACAACTCTAGATCTCTTCATCCGCAGTACTCCTGCGGAGCTAGCAGTTCTAGCCAGAGAAGGCAGTTTCTCCACTAGAGAAGATCTTGCCAGCCAATGAGTGTCCTGCCAACTACACCAAAACTGGGGGTGAGGGGTGAATTCCCTCTTCCCCTCTTGGTTGTTATATCTGATCAAATAATCAAAATCTCATCAGGCAGGTTATCAGGAGAAAATCAAATAAATGTGTGTGTATGGAGAATTCACATAAGCATGAAAAATTCTAAAGACAGTCAGGCTAAATGAGGTATATATGTCCTTCTGGACTGAGAAGAATGGGCATGGCTCTGGGCCTTCAAAGGGAAAGGAGGAAATTTACAGGAAGATGAGAAGAGTTAATGTATGGTAAACAAATGTTTATTGGGCCATCTACAGGCAAGGGGCTTTGATCAAATGGGCCTTGCTAGGTTCTTCCCTGTCTCCCACACCAGTTCACGTTGTACTATAGTTATCTATAGTGATCGCTCCTTCCTAGAACAAATCTTCTATCTTAAATTCTTTTAGGTACTTAGTGGAAGGTCAAAGTTTCTTCTTCAGTCTTTTGTTCTTAAAAATGACCAGCCCCAAATAATCCTCACACCAGAGAGACAGATTTTAGGGTAGCAAATTCTGTTCCCGGATGTGTTTTACAGGATGTCTAGCAGTTGAAGAGGGGAGAAGTTAATACTAAACTCTGAAAGAAAAAAATACTGCTATTCTGAGATTCCTGATGGCAGACTAATTCCTCACACTCATAACTTTCAGATATTACTTAGTGATTTTACTGCATGCGGATTCACTTGTTCTTCTAGCTGAGTCCTGTGCTGACATTGGGCTCACTTGATTCTGAGCACAGGAGCTGGAAACCAGTCAGCCAGTTTAAGGGCTGCGGGAATAATGCATAGTTAAAATCATGCTGTTTCTTCTAAATACATCATACTTTTCTGTAAATAACACAAGACACTCGGGGCATGTGACCTTGCTAATCTTTGTGACAGTCTCATTAAATTAATTAGATAGATACTGCTTCATTAAAGAGAGGTGGTCATTTCTCAACTCCCTCCCAACGTTCAAGCAGAGAGATGTATCATCTTTTTAGGATTCTCTTGTGAGGCTGGGCCAGCCATGACCAAGGAAATAGGACAGGACTGAGATGAAGAAAATTGAGAAATAATTCATGGACAATGCTACTGCTTGAAAGATACACTGAATGAGAAACTTAATATGTTAAGATACAAATTGTTTCATTCAGAGACCTAATTTAGGTGAAAATTGTCTGTTGAAAATTTGTTGGCTAAAACCAGAAAAATCAGGATGAAAAAATTAAAATTATGTGGGCAAATAAACAACCCAAAATGACGTTCAAGCATTTGGTACATTATAAAAATTACCGAAGGAAGTACTTCAGAAATTAAAGGCATACTTTATGTTTTTATGGTTTTTAACAGTGACAAAAGACAGTAAATGTTTATACTGATAGCCCATAATTACAATACTATGTATTAGCAAACACATTGTTACAATGGTTACCTACCTATGTACAATGGACCAGTATTGCTGCTGGACATCTTTCTCTTCTATGTGGTATAGATAATCTCATTCTAATTACAACAGCATTACTCAATCCTGCAGGATCCAGCTAGCATTATCCTGCAAATCAGCAATATGTATTCCTTAGAAACATGAACGTTCTCTTCCATTCTTAGCAATGTGCAGATCAATTTTCAGGAGTCATTCTGACTGAACAATTTGATTGCATCTTAAGAGGTTAAAACTCCTCTGGCAAGATACGCTGATTTATTGGTTTCAAAATGGAAATGAAAATTCTAAGTGCTGGATCAGCAAAAGCAAGATAGAGAAAGCTAGTGACCTTCAGGACTCTCTTGAGATTCAGTGTTAAGGTGGCCTGATCCCAAACCCAAAGAAGGAATTGGCTCCTTAGGCCTTAAACAAGCTTTGATGCTCTAACTTGCAAAGCCAGTCGCTGAGCTTTCAGAGGATATTCAGGGTGGGCTATCCAATGATAGCCCAACTGGCTGCTGCTGAGTTGAACAAAGCCAGGAGGTAAAATGTAGATGACGTATTCACATTTTAGCTTATGCAAACAGTTCTGCCTAGAGCAAGCTTCATTTTGACTTTTGTGCTGTTTAACTGTGCCACATGATAGCCCTGCTTGGACGTGCTTTACTCATAATCCTTCCATGCTCTCTATCATTTGCCTAAACCCCACCATTCTCAAAGTGCTTTCCTAGCCATAATCTCTCTCTCTCTCCCTCCCTTTTGAAACCAGTAAACAGTTAGCCATTAATGATTATGTAGCTAGTAACTGAAGTTGTTTTTATTTTTTTGCAAAAAAAGCTAGTTGTAGCTTTTGGTTGTTTGCCTGCCCATTGTTAGCTACTTTGCTTAGGAAATATACTATACATCTCCCACTAGGTTCCTATAGATAACATCTCCCTGGTGCCTGGGTCACCATGGTAATGAGTGTTTGAGCTGTTTTTCAGAAATTAGGACCCCCTTGTCCAGTTCAGACCAGTTAAGACTGCCAACCTATCAACTGGGCCTACATAGCTGCCAGATAAGCAACTTTTTGACATCAAGTGGGTAAAAACTCCACCCTCAGATCATGCTAAATCCACCATCTTGTGAACATGCATCCTATGAAGAGGCACAGAGTCTGAGTACGCTTGCGCAGATCATCAATTACCTCACCTCTCCTCACCTCCAATCATCCACCTCACACTTCAGCCCATCTTGTCTCCCTACCCCATAAATATCCTTAAATTTCCATTTTCAGGAAGGTGGGTTTGAGACTCCTTCTGCAGCCTCCCCACTTGACTGCCTTGTGGTTAAAACCCTCTCTCTGCTGCAACCTTGTTGTTTCGGTGACTGGCTTTCTGGGTGACAGGCAAAAACGAACCTGGTTCAGTAACACTTTTTCTCTTTCCTTTAAACATCTCATAACATATCATTTAAAATGCTATTTCATATCACTTTATGTTTTTCTACATGTTTTCTGTCTGCAACACTAGATTATTCTCTCTGTATGGAAATACTGCCTTATAATTTCAAATATTCAGCCTTTGATTTGATGTTTTCTAAGGATTTTTAAAATAATCTTGAAGTACAGAAAATGAGCAATACCTGTATGCTTGACTGTCTACTAATGAGTTAGAAGCAATCCATGTGCTCAAGAATGCTATGCTATTTTGGTGCCTTGGAACAATTATGTATTCCTTTCCCCCGTTTGTGGTGCCTTTCTCTGCTTCTTTGGAAAATTCCTACTTAGCCTCAAAACACAACTTAAATGTTCTCTCTGTCCCCTGAGGCAGTACTCATCACTTCATGCTCCTCTTTGATTTAAATGCTGCCCCATAGCAATCTCTATTGTGTCATGGATTTACAGGTTTCTCTTCTCCATCAAACTTTGCGCTTGCTATGAGAAAGGGCTATATTTTATTAATTATTGCATTCAATGCAATTAGCACAATATTTGAAACTTAATAGGGCCTTAAGAATGTGTGTTGAATAAATGAATGAATGGCATAGATGGAGTTAAAAAAAAAGGAAATATGGAAGAAAAATAAGACATTGGTCCTAGTGATGCTGGATTCCAGAGTCTCTCTGTTCCTGAACTTTCAGAATTACCACACAGTAGCAATCATTCCAAAATCTAACAGATGACAAGGCACGAGCTGTATTTCTGTGATTTGAAATCTAGGTTCCTCACCTAGGAAAATAATTTAATTCAAATTTTCAAATATACACATATCATTTTGGAATCCCTTAACATTCTTAGTGCTCCATTAGTGTTAGGCATAAACAAATTGAATTTTAATATCACAGTCTCCACTTTTGAGGGGTTTGCTGTCTAAATGGTTTTACAAACACATTTTTAAAGCTTAAGAAACGGTATTCAATCTTGGGTCATAGGTTGCTAACCTTTGATCTATAAGATAATTAAATGATCAAAAGCAATTTCCAAAACAGAGAAAACAATAATTCAATATATTGACTAATAAATAGGTTTTGGTCATTTTTCAGCTAAGACAGGCCTTGTAGATTTGCAAGGAGGTGGAGGATATTGGCAGCAGTGCATGGCAACTTCTGTTTGACAAACCTACAAATGTTGAAACTTCGCAACAGATGACAAAGCTTTAAAGGAACAAGTCTGGTCTCACGCTGAGAGTTCATGGGGACTCAGCCACAGCTTCGCTATGTTTATTGGAAGCTGGTGAACCCCATTCCTTCCCCCCACCAAAACGAAAGAGACAAGCCTGTGAGACTGGATTAATTCATACTAGAAAGCAACACAGCACAAAAATAGCTAACACTGTGTGTATGTACTTTTCACTTTTGTTACATCAGCTACCGCATCACAAGGGGAAGGGCCAGTTGTTATTGAGCGTGTGGATCACTTTGGTGATATTGATCGAATTTTGTCCCAACAAGGGCTAATTTTCTTCAGCTTCTTTAATTTAATTTTGCTGTTAACTGGGGCTGATAGAAAGTTCTTATTTTTCTGCTCTTGTAAGTCTTTTGTGTTTTGAATGAAATAATATATTCTACTTTTTAATGATCATCTTTCATTTTGTATATTTATTGAACATCTATCTGCTAAGCATTGGAGTCTAGAATGCAATGCAGTTCTCTGGTGAGATAGTCTAAATAAAAGCACAAGTAAGTCATCTCACATGGATGTCTCTGCTTTTCCTATGGAAAATGAGACCTTATGATTTTACGTTCAGGTCTGCATTCTTACTCCTCTTTACTTTCAAGTAATGTGTTGAGTTAAAAAACAGTACTAAAACACTTGATCTATACAAAGTACTGGGAATGGGACTGTATGTAGGTTACACAGAGCTCCCCACCCGCTTTGTGCCTCAAGCTCTACAGACACAAGTAAAGAAAGAGTAGCCTGAATGCAGAGATCTCAAAGAATAATTTAGATATTATTGCAGGTTTTCTTAAAAATTAGATGCAGATATGTCATACAGAAATATTCCCAGAATATGTTTGATGCAAATCTTCATCTCAAATCTTTTTTGCTCTCAGGACCACCTAGAATACCTTCCTCTTTCTGTCACCCACACAGTGCCTTCCATGGGGCCCACACTGCCGTGCCTGTGAACGATCTCTGGCTAGCTGCTGTCAGGCACACCACGCTCTCCATACAACATCCTGTCACGTCTATGAGCTCCAAGATATACACTGCATGCTTTCCCATGAGATCTGACCTCCCTCCCAGCATTTAAGCCTCCATACATATATAGAGGATAGTTCCTTCCATTAACATTAAAGTGTTTGCAGTCTAATAAGGGACAAAAGATGCCCTCAAATTAAAAAAAAAATCGTGAAAGTGAGGGTTTGGGGAATTGGTAATAATGAGAAAGATATCACTGTAGCTTAAGTGGATCATTAGGAAAATTTTCCTTTGATACCTCCAGGTCTTGTCTTTTTCTCATATCTTTCTAGGTTTACTTTCTTATGCTTCCACCTTGTTATTCTTTTTAAATGCCACCATCAATTTCCTTTCATAGCTTTGATGAATTTATAAAGTATACTTTTTTCCTTCTGAGGTCAATATTATTGTGATCGTGTTTCTCATACGGATTGAGGAGCTGAAATCATTGTGAATGTGATTCAGGGTGTTTCCCGCCGGGAGTAAGAAGTGCGAGGGCTGGGTGGTGTCAGTTTGAACAGGCGTAGAAGCAGTGTGCATAAATGGAAACTGTAAGAGCCTCTTATGAAAGAGGCAGTCAGTTCTGTTTACACAGTGGAATGGAGCTGAGGTTGATTACGTATAGAGAACAACTGAGGGGTGCCAGGAAATCCTATCAACGTGTCCTCTAAAGTGACCAACAAGTGACCAAAGTTTTCTAGGTTAACTTGGTGCCGAAAACACACTCCAAAAGCAACTGTTTTGATTGAAAAAACAGTGATGATATAAGGCATGACAATTTTTAAATGATTTTTTTTCCTGCATTCATTCACCTGTCCCTTTGTTCGTTCATCCATCCATCCATTCATTCATATAGTCAAGGCATCTTTAGAATGATTTTTCTCAGTGCCGGAAGCTGCATTTTACAGACATGGCCCAGTCTACCAGGAGTTACAGACCACAGGGACAGACAGATACTAGATCAATAAGAGAACAACTAGATGTATAATTATAAAATGTAATGAATACTGTGAATGAGAAGAGGAGGGTTTTATGAATAAAATGAGGACATCTAAGTGAGTTTATAAAAGCAACCTTTTATAGTGACTAAGAGCTCATCCTCTGAAATCTGCTTGAGTTCTTGTTCCCCCATATCCAAGCTTTGTGATATTGGGAAAATTGCCTAATTTCCATTTATATCATCTTCTTATCTATAAAATTGTAATAACATAGCATTTGCTTCATAGAGTTGTTTAAAGATGAAAAGAATTAATGTGAAAATATATGTCAATTTCTTAAAGCAGTGAGTGTGAGGAAGGTTAATAAGTTCTCAATAAACATTGGCTATTATAATTCAGAAGATCAGAGAAGGTACTTACAACAAATTCATATACATTTTATGTTGATGTTTCTAGAAATATTGTATATTTAATCTGTGTTTATCCTGGTGCATCTCATATAAAATAAAGGAGGGATTAAAATTGTTGGCATTCCTTTATTAATGATAGCAAAATGATAGTTTTATATGTGGGCTAGCCAATGAGTCACAGGAAATTTCAATGATAATTTTGTTTTTAATCATTACAAGTTAATGTAAATCTCACTGAGAAATTCAACGTTTGATTGCATGTAGTTTTTTTCCATGAATTTTTATTGTAAGTCCTAGAATAGAACAAGTTTTATGATCCTGCTCTATATTATAGAAATTAATGATTATTCTCCAAAATTAAATGATCAAGTCATATCAAATTTGAATTATGAAAACTTGGCTCATGAGGAAAATGCCTGTATTTGAAAGTGTGTGGCAAATGTAAAACTTTGAGAACTTCCCATCCAGGAAGTAACAATTAGGAGGTGATGAGTAGTCACTCATGTAAGCTTTGAAATACTCTTATAATAGGAATTTGATGCAAAATATTAGGCCACTGAGAATCATTCATTCTAGAACTCTGAGTTTTGCTCTGCCAAGTATCTTTGTATACTGATGGTCTCAAAGGAGTTTTTCTTAATATCTCCCATTTCCTTCATTGGGTATAATACAAGGAGCCATGTTTTTGCCTAATACGCTTTTTTCTGGTACAATTTTCAATTTGTCAGATCCTCCTGCTTAGCGAGATAGGGAGGCACTTTGATTTCTACACTGTCTGATACAGTATATGCAGCAGTTTCATTTTCGAAATGGGCCTTCAGTGGCTTGAGAGTGAGACTGTCCCTTTGAAAGAACCCAACTTATTGCCCCCTGGGAATAATTCATCCATTCATCCAACTAGAGCATTGATTCATGAATTTTTTATTTTCAGTATAGCCAGAGCTTTTTTCCTTTCAAGGAATGCAGAATTTGGCTGTTTTGCTTTGGGTTTTGATTTTTTGTTTTTGGTGAGGAAGATAGTCCCTGAGCTAACATCCATGCCAATCTTCCTCTATTTTGTATACAGGATGCTGCCACAGCATGGCTTGATGAGTGGTGTGTAGTTCCGTGCCCGGGATTTGAACCTGAGAACCCCGGGCTGCTGAAGTGGAGCGTGCAAACTTATCCACTGTGCCGCTAGTCTGTCCCCTGGGTTTTGATTTTTATATGCCCTAATCTCCCACATCAGCCCACATCAACAATTGTATGGGGCCCCTGTGCAAAGATAAATGTTTTAAATGGATTTGTGATATTTAGTTAGTTGGTTAGTTAATTGCGAAACAAATCTAAATATGGCAAAGGGAATTTGTGTTTAGCACATTCAGAGAAAAATGAGAAGAAGATTTATACATATAATAAATATGGAATCCAGAGAAGCAGAGGCCATGTCTATCCCTCACACCACCTACTTAGGGCCTGTCACATAATAGACTATCAGTATATGCTACAAACCAATTGAATTAGCATCGTGGCCCCCAAACCACTCTTTTCAGACCACACAGGCCATTCTCTTTAGTGACCCATCAAACTGAATGAAGTGAAATTTTACTGACAACATTTTTTTTATTCTCAAAGACATATATGAATTTAAAACACAATGATTACAAGTAACAGTTTGGTCTACTGTATTCTACACATTGAAACTAAAGGGAAAAATAAGCACAAACAAAAAAATTTGAAATTGATCATAAATTAGTTTTAGGCCCTTTCTCTCCTTCCTTCCTCCCTTCCTTGCTTGCTTTTTTCTTTCTTTCTTTCTTTCCATATGAAAACTACATTGCTAATTTCTGAATCTACAAGAGGTGCTCTTTCATGGTCAGAAGAGTAACTAATATTGGAATTATAGAGAGAAAATGTTAACTGAGGTCAGAAGTCCGATCAGAGTGAAACAATCATGCATTAGAAACGAAGTCTCTTAAAAAATTTTAGGCTATAATAAAACAGATCACAACCAGTCTTGGCTTTCTCACTTTGGGTTATAGATGACAACGCCTTTAAAACCTCTTCTTACCAACAAGTCCTTAGTAAAATGTCTGACCACACTCATTGACAGTGAGACTAGAGTTCTGAGTAGAGAATTACATCACACCCTGAAGACCTCCCTTTCTGAGTACAGTTATAGTGATCATTTCATTGCTTAGTTTTTTCATTCATTTATAAAAATCTTAACTGATTATAGAATGTTGAATGAAACAAAGTATTGGATTTCTTGGGGTACAGGAGGAACCACAAAATAAACAAATGCATAATGTCAGCTTTTTATATTTGCTATGAAAAAGTAAATCAGGCTATGGACATAGAGAATAAGGAGGTTGGCAGTGTCCTGTTATGGCCACTATGATTATGGAAGGTCTCTTTGAACAGGTGACTATGATGGTTTTTTGATGTGTCAATTTAGCTAAGCTAAAGTCCCAAGTTATTCAATCAATCAGTAACCTAGACACTCCTGTGAAGAAATTGTGCTGATGTAATTAAATTTGCCAATCAGTTGACTTTAAGTAAGGGTGCTATTATGGAAAAGCCTGACTTAATTACTTGGAAGGCCTTAAAATCAAGATTGAAGCTTTCCTGAGAGACAGGAGCAATTCTGCCTATAGACAGAGTTTCATGCTTGTGGAGTCTATTCATGATCTTCCCTTCCTGATGGTCTGCTCTACACACTTTGGACTTACTAAGGCAGCTGTCACAACTGCATAAGCCATTTCCCCTAACACATTTCTCTTTCTCTCTGCTTCTCTAGTTGAACTCTGAATGATATGGTGACATTTCAGGAAAGTCATCAATGAACTGAGGAAATGTGTCACTTTAAAATCTTTAGACAGGGTATTTTAGGAAGAGAGGTAAGAAAGGTCTTGAGGCAGAAATGAGAATTTGAGGAAGAGGAAAAAAACTTATGTTTCTGGTGTGAATCCACAGATCAGAAGGTTGTGTATTGTTGATACAGAGAAAGACAAGAACCAAATCTTGTATGGCTTTGTAGGCCATGGAAAGGCGTTAGGATTTTATTTGAGTATAAAGGGAGTCATTGAAGTGTTTTGAGCAGTGAAGTGATATGCCCAGACATATATTTTAAAAGATGGCTGTGCCGCTATATGGAAAATAAACCCTAGGGGTTTATGATAAGCATGGAGAAGATCTGGGAGGAAGCTATCACAGTGGGGTCTTGGCAGCAGATGATAACTGGGCTAGAGCGGTGGCAGAGGAAGTGGCAAATAGGGGATTTGGGGATATATGTTGATGATAGAGCTCTGTAGGGGAGAAAATTTGCTACCCCAAAATATGTCTCTGGCATGAGGATTATTTTAGATTGATAATTTTCAAGAAAAAGATTCAGCAAGTTTTTCTTTTTACCTTCTCTTTAACTGACTAAAAGAATTTAGATAGTAGGCCTTTTCCAGGAAAAAGAGCTATCACCAGATATAGCTACAAAGAATATAAGCTAGGCATGGTAAACTGAAGGGAACTTAGCAAGGCTTGCTTGGTCAATGTCCTCTCTGTGTCCCTTTGTCTCTGCATGGCATGGCAAACATTGTTTGCCAAACATTTGCTTTCTCATCTCCCTTTGAATTGTCTTCCACTTCCTTGAAGTCCCAGACTCCTAACCTCTTCTTCTTAGCTCCAAATAGTATGTAAACCTCAATTGCCTCACTTTCTTTTTGCCTCATACTCATATGGAGCCCTGGTACATACAAAATTAAATTTTATTTTCTCTTATTGGTCTATCTCATGTCAATTTAATTCTTAGATCAGCTGGAAGAATGTATAAGGGTAGAGTAAAAAATTTTCCTCCCCAACAGCTCACAAAGATTGGGTCTGTAGGGTTAGAAACAGGAGGGAATCAAAGACTAAAAGGCATTTTGCCTGAGAAGTTGGATAAATAGAGATATTATTTACTGAGAACAGGAAGATGGAGGAGGGGCAAGCAGGTGAGAGGCTTTGGAATCCAGTGGAGAATTTCACTATCTGTAACAGGAGAAAAAGTCAGAGTCTGTGGTCCCAGATGCAGATAGATTGATGTGTGGCTTTGGGAGAGTATGTGAGTTCTCTTCCCATTGCTTCTGTGTTTCTATGAAATAAGAAATGGAAAATAATCTTCAGTTTCAGTAGTATCAACAATGTGGAAAAGAACACCAGAAAGCAGCCATTTGAAAGAGTATCAGGGGAAGCAGTGTGCTTGGGTAAGGGGACTTGGTTTCTTAAGTAGATTGTGGAAACAATATTGATGCCACAGAGGTAGGCTGAGGGTAGTTGTACAAAGAGCTCGTGAAGATCTGTCTCTTAAATCTTGAAGTGGGCAGTGTTATAGCTGGTGCTGTCCCTGGAAGAACTGTGAAAGGCAGGGGACCTCCCACTCAGCACCATAAAAGTTTTCTGTCAGCCTCTTCCTTGTGCCCACGTCATGCAGCAGCACATACCAGACATGGGCTAACCTCATTCAGGCCCTATGGATTCTCCTTCTGCAGAGCCAGAAAGTTTTCATTCACTCAGATGCCTAAGCGAGAATCTTTCCTCTGCCTTATCCCCTCACTGAAATCAATCCGCAAATCCTTAAGCGAGAATCTTTCCTCTGCCTTATCCCCTCACTGAAATCAATCAGCAAATCCTTAACAGCTCTTGAGACTTACTTCTCTTTAGAATTTCCCATATCCTCTGTCTTGGCATTCAGACCACTCTTACCTGCCATTGGTATTGTTAGAACTTTGCAGCAGCTCCCAGACTTGTTTCTCTGCATTCAGTCTTCAATCCTCAGATCTTTTTACACTATCTACAGCCAAAGCCATCGTTCTAAAATGCAAGACTGATGCCATCACTTCCCAATTTAAAACCCATAATAGCTCTCGAATTCTTCCAAGATAAAGTCCAACTTCTTGTCACAGCTTCTCATTCCCTCGTGATCTGGCTTTGGTTATCTCTGGGTTCTTACCTACACCTTTTCCCACTTCTGACCTTGGACTCTCAATTAGCTGTACTGAAAAATTGGCATCTATTTCTCCAATGCACTATGCTGTGCAAACCATTGCACAGGCTGTGCCCTCTGCCTGGACTTGGAACCACCTATTACTCTTTCTGTAGGTCTCAGCCTAGGTGCCAAATACATTGGGTGATCTGTCTCTGATCCTGGAATCCTCTATTCTGATCATAGTACTTATCAGTTAGGTTTGAAATGGTCTGATTTCATGTCTGTTTCCTCTACTCAATAAAGTTCCTTGCCAGAAATTGCATTTTGTTTTGTTTCGTTTCCTTCACTATTTGCTTTGAGGGACTAGCACATATTATGAGGTCCAGGGAAAAACAACATCAGTGACTGGAAGAGCTTTAGCCAAAGAAGATAAAGAGCAACTCTGATTATATATGAGAATTTCCTGCTCCTTCCCACCCACATAGACATTTCTAGAGAGATTTACAAATAGATAAGATTGTGATCCTTTCTCTCGGCTTGAAGAAGGGCTTTTTTCAATATACCTTGGAACAATTTATGTACTTGAAATTATGTAAAGCTCATATTCATAAGGGTCCAGGGAACATTTGGGTTAAAGGTGATTTCATCTCAAGGATAATCTAGATCTCCTGGCCATCTGACTTGCTCCAGTTCTACCACTGCCCTTTCCCAGTACCATTGTTGCCATCTCTATATCAGACCATTAGACAAATGCTTATGAGCATGAGCCTTGACTTCAGACCATTAGACAAATGCTTATGAGCATGGGCCTTGACTGGGCATAGTTTAACTTCTTTCCCAGGGGCTTCCGACACCCGTAGGTAATTAAGACATAGAGCTCAATCCCTGTTTATGTACCACAAAACACTCTATTATATTCAAGGTAGCTTCATTTGCTCATTGAATATGGAAGATCTCTAGGGACTTTGGGATCTGTCCAGCCAAGATATCCTTTATATTAATTCAACAACAGGTTTTAAGCCCCTTTTCTATGCCAGGTTCTGGGCATAGAAGAGTGAACATGACAAACCAGGTCAATGTTTTCCTGCCAATTACAAACTAGAAGAGGAGTCAGACACTAAACAAGTAAAAGTGTGATGTCTTCACTGAGGGAGCATAGTTGGGGAAGGCTTCTCTGAGGAAGTGATACGTAGACTGTGGCAGATCAAAGGCTGTGCACTACTAATTCAGGATTGAAGTTTATCAGAAGGCCCTGTTTTCCCCAAACCTCAAGAAGGAATCCTTACTCTTATCACAGGCTGGCTGCTCAGTTGCTTTCTCTTGCTGGTTCTGTAGTCACAGTCACCTGAATGTTGGATCATGTTGTTGTTAGAGTGATGAGAGCTGCTGCAATGCAGTAGCCTGAAAACTCCAAAACCGTGTTATGCTTCTAAGAAACCTTAATGAAAGGAAACTGCTATAGCAAAGAGAGAGGAACTGCAAGCTTAACTCTACCACTCACACTTAAGCCAAGTCATCATACCCTGATGTTAACAATGCTGTTGTCAGTAGCACCACCTATTGTATAGTGTTGCCTAAGGCATGGCAGATGCCACCTATCCATTTCTCCTGCATCTGTGCCCATTTTTTTCATTGCCCAGCACCCCACAGAAAATGTTATGTGAACCACTCTCTAAATCCTTTTTCTTCTTAATTGAAGACTTTCCTGAGACAACTAAGCTGTGGGCCCATGGGGATGGGAATGAGTGCAGAGGACAAGTCAGCATAGTAGGTGCCATACTGCACTCAACATTGCCCTTCAATCAACCATAGAACACTAACTGGGTGAAGATTTTGAGACTGACTTCCTTCACTTAGGATTTATAAGGATATTCACATTAGATTCAAATAATACTAAGCTGCTGTCAGTTAAACAGGAAATACTTGATGTCATAGTTTCCTTAGTACAAAGAAACAAATAACAAAAGCCATATTAATGGGAAACAAGTTGTTATTCAATGGAACTTTGCTACATGCACATTGTGGGAAATCAGAATTGGCCACCTCAAAATGTATTTCTTTGGCTTAATTATTTTTAAGAACAAAAGACTCTAAAAGAAACTTTGACTTCCCCCCTAACTGCCTAAAAGAATTTAAGATAAAAGGCCTATTCCCAGGACAGGCGACCACCATAGATAAGTCTGGGTATTGGTAGACTGTGAGTCCTTGTTAAGCCCATTCTTGTCAAAACTCTGTCTACCAAACATTTGCTTTTCCATCTCCATGTGAATTGCCTTCCTCCCTTTTGAAGCCCCAGACCACTACCCCCAACATCCTTCTTTGTGTTTAGCTGAAGATTGTATTTAAGGAAAGCCTCCACCATTTTGGTGAGTTGCTTGGTTTTTCTGAGTCTCTCCCATGTATACGTGTTACAAAGCTCTGTTTGATTTTCTCCTGTTATTTTGTCTCACGTCAATTTAATTCCGAGCCCTGCCAAAAGGACTTAGAGTGGGTAGAGGTCATGTTTTTCCTCCCCTACAATATCTTCATTTCAGTGTAGATGACAGTCACATGCAAATACAAAGATTTTTAAAATAGGCAAGCAGGGGCTGGCCCGGTGGCACAGCAAAGTTCCCACGTTCTGCTTCTCGGCGGCCCTGTGTTGGCAAGTTTGGATCCTGGGTGCGGACATGGCATCACCTGGTAAGCCATACTGTGATAGGCATCCTGCATATAAAGTAGAGGAAGATGGCATGGATGTTAGCTCAGGGCCAGTCTTCCTCAGCAAAAAGAGGAAGATTGGCAGCAGTTAGGCTCAGGGCTAATCTTCCTCAAAAAATAAAATAGGCAAGCAGCCAAAGTCATCAATTCAGGAACATCTTTAGAAGACACTTTTTCAGTTAATATACCTGCATTTCTGCTTCATAGACTCAGCCTATGAAATGGTGAGTCATTTGTGAATTATTTTAAAGGGATTTTGATATACTAATCAGTTAAATATATCTGACGTCAGTGTAATTATTACTTAGAAACATTCAGATCTGATTGGCTTATTAAAAATTTTGTCATGTAAATCTGAAATGACAAATTCACTACCTAAAACTATTCATCTCTAAATTTTTGCATACATTAGTGTCATTATATCACTTCCTCTCTGGAATAGTAAAATGAGTAGTTATTACTTTTGCTCTTCTTAAACATTACCTCTCACATAGCATGCTTTACAAACACTTTTACTACCAGAGATGGAACATATTTCTGGGGAAGTCAAGATTTTGCTTTTTTTCTGAACTTTGTTGTAAAAGAAAACCATGAATCCAGGACAAAGGGATTATTCCTGATCCAGACCTCTATTTTGAGGTAGTCCAGGTCACTATCAGGTGGACTATACATACCGTTTACAGTTTCTTGATTAAACTGAAGCATTGGATAAGCTGGGTAATTGCTAAAGGTATTGACTTTCTAGCTCAAAAGCCTATGGGTCTGCGATGTCCCTGTGCAGAAACTCTACATTTACCTGATCTACTCTGACTGAGCTCTCCCATTGCCCACTGAAATGGTCCTTTTTGGGCTGGATAACGTTGGGTAAGATAGGAGGAGATCCAGAAGATCGGATAAGAAATGTTTACAGACAAACACCACATATAACTCATGCCTCAAATGCTATCAAATTTATATTATAATTGCTTTCTTTCTTTCTTTGATGCATTTTCTATACCAATTTTGAATCATTTTCCCAGTTAGTGTATTTTGGACTATATGCAGCAGTTTCACAATATAATCAATTCCAGACTTTTCAAAGCTCGATTTGTGACCCTTTTTTCTTAAGATCTTGATTAAAATAATCAATAAAAATCAAAACCTACATTTTGGCATCATCTGAGGTTTTTTGTTTTCATGACATACTGAGCACTGTTAGGGAAAATGATGATGTGATTCCTGAAGTGACAGTGAATTAAAAGGAATGGCATTGATCTTATCTCTTCAAAATCTTTAAGAATCAAGAAATAAGGCAGCGAATTATAAAAATCATAGCTAATTTTATCAGAAGGAGACTGGTTGTCTACCTTAATCACAGCTCTTGTGATTAAGCCACTCAAATTAAATTGAAGAAGAAAACAAACAAGTAGGAGGAGGATGAAAAGGGAATTTAGTATAAGATTTCTGAAATATTTCATGGAATTGGAAGAAAAGACATATATCCAAACCTCCTCAGAAACTGAATCTGGCTATTATTGATTCTTTTACTAAATATGATTATTAATTGTAGTTAAAAATTATTAATTTTTAGATTTTAGTTTCTCTCTGTGTTCCAGGTCCTGAAAAGTTGTTGTTTCTACTTTTTATTTTGTTTGCTTTATTTCTGTCTCCATTTTCTCTGAAGCCAGCTTTCTCTCCATTCCCAAGAAGACTTACAGAGGCCATAGACTTTGAAACCTACCTGCAGATCCCTAAAAGAGAAAGACATGGTCAATCCAGCCTAAATCTGGTGCTCATCTCTGGTCCAAGCAGCAATGACAAAGTGGGTTTCACTTAGTGTAAGCAGGGCAGGAGGTGGTCTAACTCTATGGGGCTGAGGGACATTTTCAGAAAAATAAAATAGTCTATGGGTTGAGCAAATATCACAAGAATTATCCTTTATTAATATAGCATCAACTTTCAGGGTAAAATTACAAAATCCATGTTAATGACCCTTTGCTAATGATGGTTCTAACTGAGATCTCTGTCCAGAAAATGATCTGATCACAAACAAGGGGTGACTTTGTAAGGAGAGGAAACATCTTCTTGTATCTTGATCATGACTAAGTATGATCTGGGTAACTCCTGTTTGTTTTTTATGATAAAATTTGGAAGATTGTGTAGTGGCCATTGTATTAGTCAAGAGTTCTAAAGAGAACTAATAGGAAACTGGGTGGTGAAAGAGAGAGAGACTGATTTTAAGGAATTGGCTCATGCCATTGGGAGGGCTGACAGGTGGTAAGTCCAAAATCCATAGGGCAAGCTGGCTGGTTGATGATTCAGGCAAGAATTGATATTGCAGTCTTGAGTCCCAAGGCTGGAAACTGAGGGAGAATATGTGTTTTTTGCAAGGAAAGATTTGCCCTGAGCTAGCATCTGTTGCCAATCTTCTTTTTTTCTCCCTAAAGCCCCAATACATGGTTGTATATCCTAGTTGTAAGTCCTTCTAGTTCTTCTATGTGAGCCACTGCCACAGCATGGCTACTGACAGACGAGTGGTGTGGTTCTGTGACCAGGAAGTGAACTACAGCCACCAAAATGGTGAGAGTGCTGAACTTTAACTATTAGACCATCAGGGCTGGCTCTCAGGGAGAATTTTTTTTGTGAAGAATCTTGGCCCTGAGCTAACATCTTTTGCCAAGCTTTCTCCTTTTGCTTGAGGAAGGTGGTCCCTGAGCTAACATCTGTGCCAATGTTCCTCTACTTTGTATATGGGATACCACCATAGCTGTGTGTAGGTCCATGCCCGAGATCGGAACCTGCAAACTCCGGGCCACTGAAGCGGAGCATATGAACTTAACCACTATACCATGGGGCCAGCCCCTCAGGGAGAATTTTTATGTTGCAATCTGGAGGCAAGATTCTTTCTTCTTCAGGAAACCACAGTATTTTCTCTTAAGCATTTCGATTTGTTGGATGAGGCCTACCCACGTTATAGAGGGTAATATGCTTTACTTGTAGTCAATTGACCATAAATGTTAATCACATCTTAAAAAATACCTTTATGGAAAAATCTAGATTAGTGTTTGATCAAACAGCAGGTCATCACAGTCTAGCCAAGTCAACACATAGGATTAACCATTAGAGCAATCAAGCCTCCTTATTTTTATATATTAATGCTGAGTTGCCAACTACTTAAAGTTCTACAGGGAGAGTCTCTTTGTGTTGCTTCTTTATCTTCTTGTGATTACATTTTCTAATCTTAGGTAATTCTGTCTATTTTCATATTTTTATTTAGGAATGACAAACCTGATAGAAATGCACTTGTATGTACATGTATTTTTATAATTACTTAAAAAAATTCCAAGTGCTATATTTCATCACTTGAAAAACTGTTCTTATATTCTTGCAACAAGTAGAATTTACATCATTATAATATATGTGACAAAGGTAAAGAAAGAAAAGATGTATTAGAATAAAATAAATTAAATACTTCCTACTTTCATTGCTACAAGTAACCAAGTCAAAAATGAGGGAAAAACATCTCAAACCACAGGGAGTGTTGAGAATAGAATTCTCACATGAGTCAAATATTAATGCAAGTGAGATTGCATGAATGAAAAAGGTCACAGGAGATCTGGAACTACTAGAAAAAAATGTTAAAACTATCATGGAGAAATTAAGGACATCAACAAGCTAGCAAAGCAGAATAACAGAATAACTAAGAGAATTTAGAACAACTAGCAAGAGGAGAGGGTTACAGATCCATCTGGTTAAAACCCATTAAGAAATTAAAAAGCTGAACAAGAACTAGGTTTTACCAGCTGAAGATTCACATGCAACCTCCACTGAATTGTTACTTTAACAGTGCAAATCATTTCATCTCAGTTTAAGTCACTCTCTTAAGATGGTTTCTATTTGACAATGTTTGGATAGTTCTAATAAAAAAAAAGATATTGGATATTCAGTCCTGAGTTTGAATTTGTCATCACAAGTCAATTACCTGCAATCAACATTTCATCAAGTACGTGAAATATTCCTATGTGTAAAATAGAGTTCTATCTTTTAGATTTGTTAAAGGGAATGATTAAAGTATTATAAAGTTTTCAAGCCTAGGTTAACTTATGTTGTTTAGAAGGACATGCTTCTATTTGTTGTCACCATTATGAATGTATGCTGCCAATTAACACACTGAAGTTGACTGAATCATGTAACCCAGAATGAGGGCCTTTGCACTCATGCTACATGCCAGTAAGTCATAAAGCTGAGATGCTGAAAGAATCCATTTATCACAGCACGCAAAGTATTCATTTTCTCAAAATGCTTATTTTAAGTCAGTCTTTATTGCATTACATTCACATGAAATTTCTGGTAACTCTGTTTGGTGGTTCCTTCTTTATGCTCCAACATAAGGCAAAAAAAGGAAGTCAAAATAAAAGACTACATGTTTTTTAATTTCCTTATATCTAGACTATGGGAGATCAAGCTCTATAGGCAAAAAGCCATGTAGCACATTTCATAAACTATGAACGCAGTGCACACATGAATAGAATTTGCTGTACTAATTAAATAAAAGACATAAAATGTTAATGAAACATTTAATGGTCTATATAATCATTATTATATAGCATAGTAATTAGGTATAAAATCGTAAGCAGCTCACGTGAAAGTCAATAATCATAATGCCTTCTTGTGACAGTTTGAGTTCATATAGTGTCCTGACATTTCCTTTTCATAGCGGTATGAGAGTCTACTCAAGCAGCGTTGGGAGTTCTGACCATTCATATGAACACTTCCTGGTTCATATCAGTTGAAGAAAAGGCAAGAAGATTCAATTCTCACACAAAATATTACCTTCTACTCTGGAGTCTCTTCTATGCTTCTTTCCCCATTAATATCCTTCATTGAAGCATCAACCCAATATTTTCACAACCCCCTAAATGCTTGCATGCTTAAAGGGAGGAATCAAAAGGAAGACTTGTACCAGAGAAACAGAATGATGCACGAGCCATCAACCATTATAATGCAATCAGTATACTAAGAAGGAGTGAATTACATTGGGGGTTGACATACAGGATGAAATTTTAGGCCAAGAGCCAAAGGTGGGGCTTAACGGGGAGACAGACATAGCCCAGAAAATGCACTGGGGATGGATTTGAGCGGGGCAGGAGCTGGAGGAAGAATGTGCAATGGGTTTTCATGCTACCGCTTAGGTAGAATACAGATCCTGAGGCACTTAAATTAAAGATGCTATGACACCAATATCTGGGTTCCTCTGATCTTAAGAAAATAACCTTGGGAAACAGCATCAGAGACTGGGATGAGTATCAGGTAGTATTGATTATCCCTCCTCACTGTGCCACTCTTGGCTTCCTGAAACCCTGAAAGCAAGTTTCCCTTGGGAACCATACACTTGCTTCTCTTGGGGTGAGCCCATCATTCTTGACCAGCAGAAAGCTGGGAGCTTCAGCCTCCAACATCTTTCTGGAGTTCAACCAACCTACAACTCTCCTGCCTCCTCCAGAGCAACTATCATGCGGTGGCTACTTCCCATGGTCTGGTCTTTGCTTTCCTCTTCTCCCAAGACTCAGCCAAAGGAGTTGGGCAAGAAAAGAATAATTTTAATAAAGGAGTTACTATGTAGGGGCATGAAGGAAAAATAATACCCTCTTTACCACACTCCTTTACCTCTTCTCATGCCTTTTTTAGCAATCTCTATTTTCTATTTAAGGAGGTGGCTAAAGGCAAAATGAAAGCTCTTCTTTCGTCACTCATACTGGCTCCATGCAGCTGAGAGCAACATGTTGGAAGCCTCCATTTGTGCCTTAAATCAAGCTGATACAGAAGTTTGCAACCCAGAGTTGAACTATGGATGTTTTCTCAGCAGTCTATGTTAACTTTTAATGTGCATGTGGAAAGAGCTAGAATGGTGCAGATTTGTCTGCTCCAAATGTTCTTCCCACTGCCTCCATCTGGTTTCATCCACATTCCCTGGAAGAAGTTGATCAGTTTCACTTCTCCTCAGCTTTGACCTGTTCCTCGCAGCATCTTCTAACCCACAGCCATTGCCACCTAAACAGTGCACACTCTGAACCCAGCCCAGTTTTCCCTTTTCTCAGATCTATATTCAAGAAAAGAAAAACACAAAAGTTCTAGGCTCCCAACTAGGCTGATCATCCTGCTGATTTAAGCCATGTCTTACAAAATATTTGTTAAAAAATATAAGATGGTGTCAAGTCAAATTTGATTCCTTTTACACAGAGTTGTAACTATGCCAAGAAAATATAGAGGCTGGCTCTTTGGCTTTCTTTTGGGGGTCACAGGTATTAAGGGTGCTCGCAGTTTATGGCCCCTTTCATCTTCAATCTTGCAAATTGTTCTCTTAGTTTTCTTTTTCTTTAGTCTAAGAATCCTACTTGGATTAACCTCTTCTCACTATAGCTACGTACTCCTTGTCTTTGCTATCTATCACTGGATATGTAAATATCTCTGAAAATTATATATAGTACTATTTTATATATATGTAATACAGTTACATAAATTGGATTGTATTAGAAATCTGATGTTTTTTCTTCACTTTTGTTTATATGTGTAAGATTTATCAGAATGGTTATATCATATTACAGATGGTTCAGAGATTTTTCCATCACATTTTTCTTTCTTCAGTCCTGTATTAAATTCCTTATTTAGATACTTAAATTACTTACGACTCCCTGCTGTCAGAAAATCACAACAACAGAATGTGTACATTATATTTGTGTACTAGTTTCTCTGAGGTATGAAACTAGGAGTGAATTTCTTGGTGATAATATCTAGATAGTGTTATTTCACTAATTCCTCAAATGGTTGCACTGGTCTATATTTCCATCAATAATACCTTAGCATGTTTCTTTCCCAACATCCTCACCAATATTTGGTATTATTTGATTTTCTAATTTTTGCTAAAATAATGTTTGCAAAGGGGATATTTACTATTGTTTTAATTTCATTTCTTTCTTCATAATGAGTTTGAACATATCTTCATATACTTTCAGCTTCCCCTTTGGTGTCTATTAATATCCATATTAAATTCCTTGTCTTTTTCATTCACCTAGGTTCCTTACATACTCTAATGTTAATCATGAATTTGTTTGTTTTTTTTTTTTAGCTATAATAATCTCCTCCCAGTCTGTCAACTGTCTGCAGACTTTGCATGTGGTAGCCCTTAATGTCTTTCTTTTCTCTTTTATACCTCTCTGGATTCTCATTTTCATTAAGGCCTAACTCAAATGTATTCTTTGTCATTGACCGTGTTTTTACTGTTCAAATATCATGCTCTCCTCTGTTTTTCATTATCTGTGCCATCATGTGTTGCTTATATTCCTTGAGGTATTAGAGATATTTCTTTAACGTGTCTTCAATAGTATGGATTATGTTGAATATATTTACGTCTTTTATGATGCCAATTGTACCTAACATAGCATTTAGGAAATAGCTGTCTATTTATTGATCAGATATATTTGCTGAGGTTTTTAAAAAGTTGCCATCACCCATTATGCATTAGGTGTTGATTCATTTATCAGTGCATTTTATTTGGTTATAAAGACTCAACAAGGTTTTATTATAGTTTCACAATCAGTGTAGCAATAAAACCTAATAGAAAAGACTAAGCAAATGTTCTTGTTAGTAAAGCTTACATACTTAGCTTAAATACATCAGTATGCTCTTACACCTATTACATCAAAAGTATTGATTTACCTTGAACTTTTTATTTTGCTTGCTTAACTAGCTATTTACTCAAATTGTCCCTAAACATCACTGTTAATTTTATAGAAAAATGTCTTGTAGTACAGTGATGCACGTGTAAATCGTTTCCTCATTGTTTCCTGATACACAAAGCTCCAACAGCGTACGGTGGCACTCTAACTGGTTTCTATGGAGTTCATTCCCCTGGATACTCTTGTGCTGATCTTAATTTTAGTAGAAATGTCAATAACATGATTATTGTTTTTGAGATTTTGGAGTGGGAGATATTTTAACATTGTCCTAATTTAACTACTAACTATAGAAAGAAGACTGTACACAAAGAATGAGAACATAGAAATGGAACCAATCTTATGCCCTCCTCCTCCAACCCTTCATTCTCCAAACCCAGGCTATGGACATAGAAAGAATTGGTTAAGGGATTGGCAATGAATGTAGATGTGGTATTAATAATCTTTTTTGAACCAGAGCTTGACTATGATTGAGTTATTTGATCTAAGACTATATGGGTAGTTTCTAGATCTAAACAGGGAGTTGTCAAGTACAAACTGGCTTCAAAAGATTATCTGAATGAGTAAATCTACTTAGAGAATGCCCCTCCAGGCTCCTGGCCAGATGAACAAGACCAGCTTCAGACTTGGGCTATTCTGCCTGTGTCCTGTCTTCCTAAGCCATACTCAAAGAGAGTTTGGAGCAGAGGGATACTTAATCATTATTCATCTTGCTGAGGTTTGCATTGCTTGCCTTGCTGAAACTGACAGGGTTTAGTAAGACTAGGAAAATAGGACACATTAAAGGCTACATCACAAGGTGTAGAATAACACTTGTTTAAATTTAATGGACATTTTGAACCAAATAATAGTCAATGTCTACATATAAATATATCCAATATTATTCCTTTTCCAAAGAACTCACATATGCATATCTTGCAATTGCATTCACATGTCAACATCTGCTTTCATTATTTTCCAGAATGGGACAATGGCAAAGAGTACTCTCTCAATTTCATGTACAATATTGATAAGACAGAACTTTTTTAAATGAATATATGCATCCAATGTTTTTTTCAAACATCAAAGCCAAAGAGCTGGTTTTCCAAATATTGAATGATGAATTTTATGGTTACTATGTGAGGATAACACATTTAAAATTTCTTAACTTCTATATTTCAATCATCTAATTAATCTTGCTTGTTTTTTAAAAATGTATTTTTTTGCAAACAGCATTTTAAATATATTTATTTAAATAATATTTTTAAACATATATATATTTATTTACATAGCTTCAACTTGAAGAGTTACATAAAACCTATCATAGCTTTAGAGTGATTATTTAAAACTGAGCCAAAGCGCACAAACAACCTTCAAATTGTATCCGCGAAGAACTATCAGAGACATTCTGTCAGTATCATGGATCTATCTCTTTGCTGGGCACCCGCAAATCCTCCAGACATCCCGCAACATACCCAGATGGACTAGATGGCAAACCATAGAATTTTGCTTCAAAAATGTTTCTGTTAAACCACTTCATCAGTTTATACTTGTTACAGATTTTATCTAAGCTCTTTAACAATTTTTCTACTCAACTGTGTTCCCTTTCTCCAATTCATTCTGTGTAAGTTTGAAATGGTTAACTGATGTATAAGACCTTAAACCAATCCAAGTGTAATATAAAAAGAGTACCATTTCATTTGCATGGACTCTAGAAAATTAAGGGCTATAAATTGTCTCTCACGATTCTAAGACATGAGTCTTGTGCTCAGTGATTTAAAAATAATTCTATTTATTGTGCAATATTCTAATAAATGAAAACATTAAAAATTACTCACAATCCCATAATTCTAATAACTCTACTTCATTTTTATTTTCATTTTGCCATGTTTTCTCCCAATTCCCATTAATACTTATGATTAACATAAAGATATTTATATAACAAATAAAACTACACTTTCTCCTCTTTTTAGCTTAATATTTCTATATCAGACTGCTTTACCGTGATGGCACACAGCCTTCGAAAATATCATTTTTAATTTCCACAAAATATTCTATAGAGTTGATGCAACTGAATGAATTAATTAATCTCCTTATTTTGGAACATTTAGTTTGTTTTGCTTTTGCTTATTGATATCAATAGAAGCATCCATCATTTGTGCATTTTTCTTAAGATAATTTTCCCGTGTCTAGGTGCTGAGACTAAGGTTATGAACTCTGCCTTTATTTTTATTTTTTGAAAAGTCCTGTCAAATTGCTTCCTGAAAGGAACAAAACAAGTTGCACTGCTGCGAAAAACCATACCTGTGCCCACGTGATCATACTCTTGCAACATTGGATATTATCAGAATATTTATTATCTTTGTGTAATATAAATAATCCAATATCTCATTATTAGCTTGCTTGTGTTTTTATTTATTTTATTATAGTAAATCTCCCATATCCACTGACTCATAGATGGAAAGCATATGTTTATTTCTGACCATTTAAGTAGGGAATAACTTTATAAAATAATTTATACTTAGAGGAAATATTCCAAAGTACACTTCTGCTTGCAAATACTTCCAGAAAAAAGGCACAGATTTGGTTTTATAACTACACCTGTCTGACAACTGACTATATATTTCTTCTTTTTGTTTTTTTCTGCTTTATCTCCCCAAATCCCCCCTGGTACATAGTTGTATATCTTAGTTTCAGGTCCTTCTAGTTGTGGCATGTTACTCTTTTCTTAAAATATATAAAAATGAATAAAAATTAAGCATATAATATTGAAAGCAATACATCAAATCTCAATACAGAGGGATATGAGGATAAATAAAACATAGTTTTTGGTCAAAGCATGAGAGGCTTTGTCCAAAGATTTTAATCACCAAGAGGGACCCATGAAAATGATACTCCTCCAGCTTCACAAACACAGTAATTATAGTCAGAAATCAGCATCTTTATTTCAACTTACCGTATTTGGATGTCTTACCAAGCCTGGTGTCTTATTGAATCACATGCAGAGGCCTCCTTGAGAGAGAATGTGGGTGTGGGCACTTCAGGTTAAAGGAAAAAGGGTTCCACAGGAGGCAGGAGAAGCGGGGGTAATGAGAGAAGAGTTCCTAGGAAAACCTGGCTCTCAAGTCTCTATGCATATGTTTTCCTGAGCCACCAAATGGAAATAACAATAGTACCTACTTCATAAAGCTATGATAATGATTAAATGAGTTCCTATGGAGAATGTGCTCTAAATAGTCCCTGCCACTCACTACCTGTTGCCTAGCTACCTAATTTTCAGGTCTCTAAATCCTAGAAATTAAGTCACGTCCTTGCACCTGAACACATTTCTCATCTCCCTCACCTATAGCAACTACATGCCCTGGTTACCCGGGACAGGTCTGGTTTATCCCTACTGGTGTTATTATAAATACTCCTCCTTCCCTTTATGTTCAGAAGTCGCTCATTTTGCACAATGTGTATGGTCACTGTAGCCTGTTTATTTCCTCCGGGTTCTTGTCATCATCTAACACACTGTATATTTATTGGATGTATATTTATTGTCCATCTGTACTAGATGTAAGCTCCATAGTAAAGAACTTGCCCTCTTAATTAATTATCTAGTGTCCAGGAAAATGTCTGATGTATAACAAAGACAAAAAATATTTGTTGAGTGAATGAACTGATCATCTTGATCATGGTGGAGCTAGGGTTCGGAGAGTTTCATGTTATTTCAAAATACCTTTGCTGAAGCAAGGCTGGTGTGAGATTCGCCCAAACCACTCAAGGTGCCAGTGTTGGAGAGGTGATGAAAAAGGTCTGATGAGCTCGCACCTAAGGGAGAACTGCCACGATCTCTAAAGCAATGAGAAGACGATTCCTGGAAATAGCTTTGCCATTATCTCCATATTCTTTAATCAATACTGTTACTAACATTTGCCTTCTTTTAGTTGTAAAAGAAAGTTACCCAACTATTTTTATTCCAACATAGCTGGGGCTTAGAGCAGGAGTTTGGAGTGGAATCACGCAAATAGTGTGGTTTGTCCCAAGGAGCACTTTCTTCGGCCCCAAATTTCCTTCATCACTGCCTATATATCAGTCAGTCACAAAGACTCTACTATAGGCAGAATATAATATGATGACTTATGAGTCTTGAAAATAATGGTAATATAACTCACGAACTATATTTTTTATTATTATTATAACTACAAAACATTTATTGCGGTACTGTTGGTAAAATACGTTGCTGAATTTCAGAAAGAGTTTCAGAAGTAACTGCTCTTGTTACCAGCTACAAACATAGGTCCTTTATCTGCCACACAAGAGGGGCCAGATAAAAATTGGAACACCAGGCTTATGGCAAGGAAAGGGTTTTTATTACAGGTGATGTCAGCCAGGAGATAAGAGTGAGCCCTCAAATTCGTCTCATCTCCCCGAAAGATGGGAGGTGAGGGGTTTTAAATGTTGCTAGCAATGTGTTCGCTTGTGGGGTTATGGGGGAGCCTGTGGCCTTGCTGGTTGGAGCTTTCCCACCAGCCTCATTCAACCTTGGGAGGCTGCTTGCAGGAAGGAGGAGGAGAAGATCCAGGTGGCTGTCCTGGGTTGTCTGCCTCTAGGGGGATTGTGGATTCTGGCGGTAGGAAGCCAAGGAGTAAGCAGGGAAAGGAGATGAGCACTTGGGTTTTAACCACATAAATGCTGGGTTCATTGTAAGGGAACCAATACCAGGGCCAGTGTCTTACTATCTGAAGTGCTTGAAAGTACTTAGCTTAAATATAGTGTACATAACTTAACAAATGTGACATAATAACTCAACCATTACTGACTGCCTATTATGTTCCAGATACTGAGTTTCACACTGGGAAGATGCTCTATCCACCATCAGAAGCCCAATCCAGCAGCTGAGAGAGACAGGGGTAACTTCTGTCCAATGTAACTGGTGCTATGATAGAATCATGCAGGCAGCTGTTGAAGGCACAAATACAAATGTGCAGGCTATGGTGATTGATCATGGTTTTGAGTCTCCACTGAGGGAGTGTTGAGTCACCGTACTAAATGGCAGGAGTTATGGTTAGCATTGGTCTTTGAAACTTTCTTATAAAGGTTGTGACTGCTTTAATACAATACCACAGGGATTGAAGAAACCTCTTTTCTAGGAACTTGTATGAAAAAAATAAACACATAATCTATTTGTGCCAGGAGATAGGAATTGAAATTAAATAGTATTTCAAATTCTCTTTCAGTCTTTTAGATTTATGAAATTCATCATTGGTCTCTAGGGTACACAATTGTGTTACCTAATGTTCAGGGATAGAGGAGAAGTGTCTGCATATTTCTGTATGGAAGCTTTACTGTTTTATACACTTTCCATTGCCTCAAAAGCAATGGCCTTTCCAGGAGAACTTGGAAATAATCTTACTAATTTAGATTTCCTCTCAAATAGGATTACCTTTGCACTTTATTAATACTCGCATTTAGACAGTGAGAAGGCCTTTGCATTTTCCTGATGTGTCAGGGACAAATTTAAGTTTTAGCTTCCGTGCAGTGAGTCTTTGTAAGAGAAAATACAGGATTTCAATTTATATTTCCAAACACCAAAATAAACTCATCTTACATAAATGAACAGTGTCATTGGCTGCAATTTCCATCTCATTGTAAATGTCATTTCCCTGCTTACTGTTGAAGCTGTAAGTTCAGGCTTTGAAAAAAGCACTGTCTGTTCCTGTGATTACGAGCTGCATTCCTGACAGCTCTCAGGTTAATGACACCAAGTTGTTTGCTTTAGGGCCTTCCGTTCTGGAGCTTACTTTGTCATCTTCCACCCTTCTTTGCCTGTTCTCAAACAGAATACATTCTAATGAGATTTGGAAAAGTTTTCTGACTCAGAAGAGAACTTCCTTTTTCTGATTTAGGTGACAACATGTCCCAGAATTTACTTGGAAGTGAAGCCTACGCACCTTGCTTAGTTTCTATCGGGGCAGGAAGGTGAGTAGAAAATTACTCTTTCCAAGATATCACATGTATGTTAAATATATTCAAGGGACTGGACCAAGGCAAAGGGCAGGTTGATTTTGTATTTCCTCTGGGGTATACTAAAACAAACTTAAATTATGTTTTCAAATAATATAAGTAAATAGAAGAATATCTTATCATTAATTTTAATATAATCAACCATCAAAAGCAAGCTGTTTAATGTCATTTAGTGAGTTTGCTAGATTATACAGCTCAAAATAGATAATGGGCAAAATAGAGAATGTAGAGAGCTGAAAGCTGATTCTCTGAAAGAGAGGAGTTCCTACAGAAGGATGTTAACAGTACGGTGATGGTGATTCAGGTCTGAGGACTATTATAAAAGGCAGAAGACGATCTTGGACACCAACATGTTTAAGAAGGAAAAAGAGATAAAAGAAAAATATTATGGCATTTTTTGTTATGAGAAATAAGACATGTACATAGTTTAGAAACATCAAGAATAGAAATGCTATAGGAATGTTCCAAGAGAAAAAATGGTGGCCATAGAAACCTACACATCCATGTCTTTGGGATGGGATAATATTCATGAAAGCTTTTCAGTTATTTGGAAGGAAGGAAGTAATGGAGACAGATTACTGTACTGCACTATTATTATTTGGACAAAAAGCTATATTTTTCCCTTAAACTTAAATTGTTGTGACATAGGAAAAAATATGATGGTGAGAATTCTAGTGTTTTTGTTTCTTTCTTTGTTAAACATGGCTTATAAAGCCTTCATATTGAGAGACTTCAGATGGCATAGGCAGAACCACAGGGTACAAAGGCTCCTACAGTGACTTGTCTGGAAGCTTGAGCTGCAAATATATCATGAAAACAAAGGAGAAAATCAGATTACTCAGGTTTAAGTGGATAAAAATGAGTCGACACAAAGCTTAAGATATCACTAGGTTATCAGACCCATGATCATTCTTGGCCAAATCTTGAAAATAAAGATTAAAAATCAGAAGACATTTTTCACCCTTCATATTTTCCTTTTGCAGTGTGGAAAGTAACACATTCTTATCAGCATTCTTATCAGCAATCTGTGTTTAGTTTCTTCATAATTCATTACCCACATTTTCTCCTAGTCTGATCTGTTTGCTTGTTACATGCCAATGTACCACCTATCTGAGGGTGACCCTGACAATTACCACACAGGAAAACATTAGAGAAAAGAAAAGGGCAGTTAGAAGCGAGGGATAGGGTTTTTTTTTTCTTTTTTCTTTTTCCACCAAAATAAACATGAGAATCATGAATCAGAATGTCTCATGGGGCTTCTGAAAGATGAAAATTTTATCACAAATGCAGTTCTAATTCTGCAACCACAAATGATTCTGATGAGTAAGAGAAGGGTGAGTACCCCATCAAGCCATCTGACTGCCAAGTAGCTCTCAGATAAACTCAGATTTCAAAAGGGCACAAAGCCCTGAAGCAAAGATTGAAAGCCAGTCGTAGATCTCAGGACAAACACAGGACACTGGCATGGTGCAGTGAAAACGACCGTGAGGCAGGACAACGCCTCAAAGAAGCATCCCGGAACTCTTCTCCTCTAGAAAGTCTGCAGCCTGTGTGAGGTGGGCTTCATCCAGATTCTGTAGAGCAGCAGTCATTTCCAAATAACATACGTCCAGTTTGCCTGTCTCCTCCACTAGACTGTGGTCTCCTTGAGAGAAGGAAACGTGTCTTTATGTCTTTTCACCTACCAAAGTGCCTGTTATAAAGTAGGGAACTTAATAAATGTTCAACGAATAAATGAAGTACTGTGTACACATAATCTCAAGGACAGCCAAAAAAAGAAAAAAAGAGCTTTTAGAAGTCATGTATAGTAAAAGAAAACCAAAGAAAGATAGCCTTGCTGCTGGCAGTCAATGACAGGAAATACAGATCTTTGACATTTTGCACCTATGTTTTTGGTCAATAAAAACAACCTTGAAACAGAGAGGATATAACCTAAGTAAGGGAGGATGGATGCTCAAGGGGAACGAAAATGGAAGAGACCATCTCCTCGCTCTGCATGAGTTTAGGATCGGGTTGCCCAACCTAGTTGAATTACATTCCAGTTCAGGAAGTCATTTATTCCCTATATAATTTTTACCATTGTGAAAATTAAAATGTTGTGATGGGCTATCTGAGAGATACTGAGTTTCCTACCCATTGAGAATGTTAAGCAGGAGCTGGGTGCTGACTTGATGAGATAGAGATAGAGTATAGAAGATTCAGCATCAGAGAGTGGTCAGACTAGATTGTATTAAGGTTCTTTCTCTTCAATCCTAAATTTCTGGGCAAAGAAGAATCTCTTGAACTTATCTCTCATCTTAAGAGTTTGGTTTAATTCTTACAGATCTTCTAAAAAATTCATTCTCTCCTACTGTTAATCCCCTTTAAGATATAAAATCATTTTGGTAGAATATAAATGTGAATTATCATTAGTTCTTTCTTAGGAGTTGGGCTCTAATAAAAATAATATGAATTTTGAGTCTTTTTATCTGGTATAAAATAGTAATTATGGGCAGAGAATTTATTTCATCTATTGTTTGATTTTGTCTTGGTTCTGTCCTTCCCTAATTGTGTAGTTTTGAGTAGGCTACATAAATTTCTAAATTTCAGTTTGCTCATCTAATAAATAAGGATAACACTTTCCTTATAAGGTTGTGAGGATTAAATGAAATAATGCATGAAATAGTGGGTAGCTTAGTTAATTGCATCAATAAATGTTGAGGTCTAACGGCTAAGTATTTAATTTCCTGACCCTCAAATTTTTCAACTGTGAAATGGAGTAAAGGAGAAGCATCTCACAGAATTGTAGTCGATATTTAATGAGATATGAAAAGCATGTGACGCGGCGTCTGATGCACAGCAGTTGTTGCACAAATGCTAGTCATCCCTGCCCTCTGGATGACGTGTAGGACTGCTGGTGGGCTTTGCCACATTCTTCCGTACCTGTTCTTACCTTGCATTACTGGTGTTCCCTGTTAGCCTAACACATACCTCTAAAGGCCAACCCAGATATCATAAGACAATGATTCTTCTTCTTTTCTGGGGGCTTTAAACCCCTTTAAGAAGCTCCTGAAAGCAACAGCTCAGCTTTCAAGAAATTATACATGCACATACAAACACAAATTTTGCACCTGATTTCAGCCAGTTTATGGATCCCTGAAATCAGTTCATGGGCCTGTGGACTCCAGGTTAAACACCTTGGTCTATAGCACACCCTGATTGTGCATCAAGACACACAAATAATCAAAATGGAAGCATCCATTGCACATTGCTATCTGACTCCATGCATATGAGCCCTCTATTCATTTGCAGCAGTGTTATCTAATTTAGTTTCCGTGCTTCCAGAGGGCTCATACAGAATTTTTATTTTGGAGCATGACTAATACACTGGGGTTCACAAGTGCACACCCTTCATCAATACTAAATGAGACTAAAATGAGAGGAGGCAAACCTCACACTGTGAGAAATGTCTAGGGATTAAAGAAATGAAACCAAAATATCAACTTCTTTGAATAAGGGGCTACAGAAAGGTAAAAGAGAAGTCAAGAAGTTCAAATTAATAAACATGGGAAATAAATATGTGCATACATATTCAGGTAATAGCTTACCTGACTCAAACCAGCAAAATGCAATTTTCCACTTGCCTGGTTTGGGGATCTGACTGAGCCACTTGGAACCTCTCCCTTCCTTAGCTCTCACTGGTGTAATTGCACCAACTAAGCTCTCAGGAGCTGTTTAAAGATTTGGAGAAAGGTGCAGCTGTGTGAGGTGATTTTCTCACACTTCTCAAGTATTTTACCAATACTAAGAAATAGTAGGGTTTTTACATTCTCAATATGCTCCCCCAAAGGCACTGATTTTCAAGGTATTATGAAAAAAGATAAATAATCTCTGATAAAATAGACACAATAGATAAACATCTATTGCCCGCACCAGGAAAATGCAACAAGTGTATCTGAAAGTATTCAAAATGGTATAGTTCTTCTAGAATGGCTTAAAAAGTGACTTCAGTGTGAATTCAAATCCTCACTTTTCCCAGAATATGGTTATCCTGAATTTTCTGTTAGGTTAACACCAAGTCAAAGTTACTGAGACTGGATGTTATCTATTATCTGTGTCAGATGTTCTGCTGCTTTAGTTTAGAAATACCTAAAAACATATTTTCAGTGTTGAGCTGACATTATATAGAAGTATTCTATTAATTGCCTTTAATATGAGTTTAAGAAAATATATTTAATGTATATATTAAATTTTTCCATTTTTAATACCTTTGAAATTTACAGTTTTAGAGTTTATAGCAAAGGAAATAAACATTATCTTGTAAAAATATATGGCAAGTTCCAGAGTCAAACTGGATTCAAATTCTAGCCCCATCCATTTACTATTTCTGGGGCTTTACAAACCTGCGTTCTGACTCAGATCCTAGCTCCCCACTAGGGCCAGAGTGTCATAACTGGCTTCATCGGGGTAACAAGGTGCATCATCAGCAAGGGCATAAAGGAAGTCTGCTCAGTTCAATATAAGGCTAAATTAAAATCTAAAGAATGTGTGTAAACCAAGTGGCACCAAGGAGCTTTTTTGTAATGCAAGTTATTTCAATAAGTAGCTAGAATTTAATTGAAGTGAGAAATTTTCATGTTTTGTTTACAATTCAGAAATCAACACTCCTAAGTATTACCTGTATACTTCCATACGACTTCACAGTTTCACACCTCTGTATTGAGTCTACATGAAATACATCTGGAGTGTTTTTAATTATCTCTTAAAACTTTGCTACTCAGAATGTGGACGTGGGGCCAGCAGCATCCTTCTCACATGGGAGCCTTCAGAAATGCAGAATCATAGGCTCTTCTCAGCACTGCTGAGTCTTTAAACCCTTTCTCTTTTTTTTTTTTTTTTTTCAGGTATGAGGGCCTTCTTGAGCATTTCTTGTAGGGGGGGTCTTGTGGCTACAAACTCCCTTAGCTTTTGTTTGTCTGGGAACGTTTTTATTTCTCCCTCATATCTGAAGGATATTTTTGCTGGATAGAGTATTCTTGGCTGAAAATTTTTGTCTTTCAAAGATTTGAATATGTCATTCCATTCTCTCCTAGCTTGTAAGGTTTCTGCAGAGAAATCTGTGGAAACCCGATAGGGGTTCTTTTGTAGGTTATTTTCTTCTGCCTTGCTGCCCTTAGTATTCTTTCTTTGGCATTAATTTTTGCTCCTTTTACTACTATATGCCTTCAGTAGGTCTTTTTACATTGCCATATCTAGGAGATCTGGAAGTCTCTTCCACACAGATTTCCCTCTCTTTCCCTAGGTTTGGGAAGTTCTCTGCTATTATTTCCTTGAACACACTTTCTCGTTCTCTTCTCCTTCTTGAATACATATAATTCTTATGTTGCATTTCCTAATTGAGTTGGATATTTCTTGGAGACTTTCTTTTTAGTTCTCTCTCCTCTTCTGTCTGGAGAATTTCAACATGTCTATCTTTAATTGTGCTGATAGGCTCCTCTATGATGCCCACTTGAGCATTCAGGGAATCCGTATTTTGTTTTATCTCTTCCATTGTATCTTTCATCTCTAATATTTCTGATTGATTCTTCTTCATAGTTTCAATCTCTTTTGTGAAGTAGCTCCTGCACTTGTTGAGTTGTTTTTCTGCATTCTCTTTTACCTTGTTGAGCTTTTTCATGTTAGATATTTTGAATCCATTGTCATTTAGATTACATATTTCTATGTCCTTGGGACTGAATTCTGGGTACTTGTTGTTTTCTCTCTGCTCTGGAGATTTGATATAATGTTTGATATTGCTAGAGGGGGTAGCTCTGGACTTACGCATCCTGATATTGTTTGGTTGCAGTTACTGCCTATTGACACTGGGTGGGGGTCAAGAGCCATGTATTCTGTTCCCTCTGGCTTCAGCCAAGATCCCAGGCAGTGGAGCAGAGGGCATGGGTTGTGTTCAGGGAGGGGTGCTTTCTCTTGGGTGCACTCTGGGCTTTCTTGCTCTGCTCTTGCTATCTGCACTCCTAAGGTGCTGGCTTGATGAGGTCACCCCCTCACAAAAGCTCTCTCCTCATTAGAGGGATTCCCTTGAGGCTGCGCAGGCCCATGGGTGTCCTTGATGTTCCCATGAATGAACGTCCCCTCCCCCATTCCTTCTCTCTCAGAGGCCTCCCACAGTCACAGATCACAGACTTTAGGGGAGAGAGTGAAGTTTTCTTTTACCTTGCTCCAGCTCCTCCAAGTCGGGACTCCACCCTCTCCACCCTCCCTCATATGGCTGCATGTCTCTCTGATGTTTTTGTGTGGTGTTAGGGTCTCCTCTGGTGCAGTATGAATGTCCCTTTTCGTTGTGTGGTGGAGAGAAGAGAGTCCCGGTCATGTTCACTCCACCAAGATGCTCTGCTGAGTCTGAATTAAGGTTATAGGATTTGTATGGACAATAAGATTTGAGAACCTTGTCTTGAAGCATGATAAACATGACATCTTTCTGGAGTGTATTACTTTTCATTATTTTTGTTTTTCTAAATTTGATATTTTTCTTTTAAAAGAAATCCCCCCCAAATTAAGGAATATAATACAAAGTTCACATGAATGTAATAAATGAAACAGAAAACTTCAAAGAAATTTCATACCTTTATCAGTTCAGAGTGTACAAAGAACACCTTTTTCTACTTTCATGTGTATAGAACGAGGAAAGTTTTAGTAACCTAATGCAACTCCAAAACACCATCCAATCACACATCCCCACTGAAAAGAGTTTCAGATAAATTCTTAGTTATTGTCATAATTTTCTTTTTCTCCAGTGAGTGGTTAAAAGAAAATTTTTATTAGTCTTATCTGATGAAGAATTTCCACTAGTAACTTAGTTACCAAGCTTTTTAGAAAACAGAATACCACTATATAGTTTCCAGAGTTGCTGGAAAAAATTGTTGTCGTTAACTATATAATTCACTTCACATAGTCATTTAAGTTTTTCATCCAAAGTAAAGAAGATCTCCAGTTGTTTCAGAAATCTCTACTTGGATTGGTAAAATTCTACCTAATTACTGAAAAATCCCGCTGCCCAGTGTGGGAACCACCACATAAGTGGTTCTCTTTGGTACATGATGTCTTAGCCTGAAACATTTCTACCTGATGTCATAACCATTAAATAGCAGGATGAAATGATATTTTATCATCATAATATAAGAGTGAAACCACAAGTACACGTATCAATCAGAAAACTTACTGCCAAAGGAAAAGGGCAGCTGAGTTTGAGCCTTTTAATTAACGTGTGTTTGATGCTGAGTAGTTCATTTTGTCACTTTCAGCTTCCCTAGCAGGCAAAGAGCAGCAGGAGGGAAAGACTTAGGAAAAAATATACCAGAGAAAATCTCAAACTTGAGAAAATGCTGTCATTTTTTTCCTCCTGTGATTGGGACATGTATATCATTATTTGATTTTTGCACAGGGAAGAACTTGTTCCAAATTATAGATTATTCCTCAAGATGGTAGCTGCTTTACACATTTCTCCTTAGGTGCATGTATCCTCAAACACATCCAGGAAGCCAAGTGATTCAGGGTTTGTAGTTTTGAAACCCTCCAATGGCAGGGGGGTGAATTGGGTGAGATGCTATGAAAGAAAAGGCAAGACGCAATCAACACTCACTTTCTTCTCCATTTAGGTAGGAGGATACTTATATTTTCATAAGATTTTATACTTTATGAGGAATTTTTCTTAGATTATTCTATTTGGCAATAATAGTGTCCCTTAGTCAGATGTTGCCATGCATCTTTTACAGATGAATAAATTAAAGCTCAGTGAATTCATACAACTCAACCAAGGTGACAATAGATATTAGAATTTGGGTTGTGGGCTTGAAACTCCGGTCTTCTCATTGCAAATTTGGCTAGCAGGCCTATCATGGTGATTCTGAACACAAAACAAAACAAGGACTCCTCAACTAAAATAGGTAATAATAGCAGTAGGCATCATTAATTTGTGCTTCCTATGTGCCAGACACTGATTGAAAGCTCCAATTAACTGAGTTAATCCTTATAACAGCCTTTTCCATGGGATCCATATTACAGATGTACAAACAGAGACACAGGCAGGCTACATGACTTCCCCTTAGCCTCTCAGCTAGGAAGTAGCAGAGTCAAGATTTCAACTTAAGTCACTCACTCCAAAGTCTCTGCTTTTCATCCATCACTAATGCGACAAGTGTATGATATTCTCAGCCCAATGCCTGACACAGATTCCCAAGTATTACTATTATTACTATTGCTAACAAGTATTATCATCATTTACTATCAATATCTGTCCAAAATAGATTCCAGTTTGTTAACAAAGAATATTGTTGGGTAATAGCAATTACATTGCTGAAAAAATCACAATGCGATATTGAGGGTTAAATATATAATAGATTAATGTTTAATTTTAAAGTATGTATTTTATAAATATATATGGAACCAACTATTTCTACAACTAAACAAAGTCAAGAGGATAATAAATCTCTCTTGAGTACTATCAAAACCAACACAGAAAATATTTCCTATATGTCAAAATAACATACAGCATCAGCCAATGCAGGGTAAAATCTCGTTTCTGTTTGAAAAATTGCGATGTTTCTTGAGAGCACAAAATCTAAAAATATTCCTTGTTAATAAATTGGAGTCGATTTTAGACATTCATCACCCAAGAGGTAAGTACTTTCAGTACTCAAGCTTTACATATCAAGACACTGAGACTCAGAAACTGAAACAACTTGCTGGATCTCATGGTAAACGACAGAGCTCAGAATCTAGCTGGTCTGGCTCGAAAGCCTGAGTGGAAAGTCCCATGACAATTAGGGGTTAAAACTCAGTTCAGAGTCTCCATTCTTGGAAGGGCTGAAGGTGGGGGAAATTCATATAGACGCTGCGAGCTCTGAGGGGCTGTGGTTTGGTCCCAGAGTCACTCTCCCAGTTTACCTCTATGAAAGCCTCTGTTTCTTCCCCTGGCCATGGAAAGACATGCAGTGACATATACACATTGGCTTAGCTGTCTCCATTAGTTTTCTGGTGTTTCTATTGTATTTGAAAAGTGATATCAATGATATAGAGTTATTAATTTTTTCTTAAAGTAAATTGTCTACTTTGTTCAGCAAAGTATTAGTCTCTTATAATTTTATTATTTGACAATGATTATTTTTGAAATACATGTTCCTACATATTATATTCATTAATTTCTTTTTCAACTCTGATCTGAAGGCAAATTAAGATATGCAGTTTTATCTATTTTATTATACTAGTTTCCAACAGAAAACAGTATTTTTCATATTACAGTTAACAACTTCATTTCTTCATGTTTATTTTTGTGAGCAAGAAGGCACAAATCCACAGACACTAACTCAGCCTGGTGTTTGGAGCCTCGGTACCCACCTGAGATAATACACCGGGGTATTTGATGAACTGCCTGGACAAAAGTTCCAGGACAAGCATCATTTTTTCATAAAGTAAAATAAAATACAAATGTAGCAATAATCCCTTCCACTTTATGAAATACCACCCCTTCCACATGCATTTTCTCACTTGATCTTACTAATAAGCCAGGACATAGTTGAGAGATAAATTCTTCCAGGGTTATTTTAACTTCACCTTCAAAAATTCTCAAGAATTTTTGCAGAAGTGTAACTCCAGATGTTTTGTTTGACCCCCCAAAATTTGGCATGCATGGTGCTTTATTTTTTTAATGAATTTTGCAATTCCTTAATATTAAGAAATATTACATAATATTTATATAATATTAAATGCTCTTCTATATTTCACAACAAATCTAGAAAAATAGCCACACTTTTAACCTACCTTTTAATCTTCAAGTGAAAGTAAATGAGGAAATTAATGTATATTTCAAAAATGCCATGGCTAACTGAGTCAGTAGAAACAAGACACTAGGTTTTTGGTTGATAGAATTTTATGTGATAAAATGTCTCTTTCCTCTTGAAAACCTAGAAGAGATCACCACATGGGGCCTGCGGTTCTACCAGATGGCTGCTAAGAGTTGTTCAGCAGCTTCCTCCCTCCCAAGGGTGCGGGCTGTTCAGTTCACCGGACCCTGGGGCTGCTCTGCACTCAGACAAGTGTCAGTTGCTGCCATACATAGATTATGTTATTAATAACCTTGTGAAATTTCCCTTTTTTATATAAAAAATTGAATATGTTGATTTTTTTCCCGGAAAGATTAGCTCTGAGCTAACATCTGCTGCCAATCCTCCTCTTTTTGCTGAGGCAGATTGGCCCTGAGCTAACATCTGTGCCCATCTTCCTTTACTTTACATGTGGGTGGCCTGCCACAGCATGGCTTGATAAGTGGTACATAGGTCCACACCAGGGATCCAAACTGGCGAACCCTGGGCCACAGAAAGCAGAGCCCACGAAATTAACCCCTATGCCACCAGGCCAGCCTGGATATATTGATATTTTATAGGGATGTTTAATAGTGTAATATATAGCAAAACACTGAAAATCTGTACTAAGAAAACTCAATATGCTGTTAACAACTAAAGCTTTTCTAAGAATACATCATCCTGTTTCAACACTTCTAAATGAGGACTACCACCTCCTTCTGTTCACTTCAGGGCATCACTACACAGCGGAATTTGTGTGAATTACTGGCAGATTTTTACCTTGGTGTCTATGTGGTATTCTAAAGTGGGGCACTTTTTATCTCCATAAGCGTTAATATCGGTAGGTGCTTCAAATGCTCCAAATGAAAGATGCTTTGCCACAGTGACCAAGTATACATTTTGCTTTTAAGAAGGACAACCTACACGAGGGGAGGGGAAATACTCACAGACTGGCTGCAGCTGGCTCGCTGCCTCCTTTGCTCTGTTGTTGGGATGCTCAGGAAAACAGCCAGGAGCCAGGGTTCCCAGCTCTCCCCCTCTGGGCCTGGCCCTTTAGTCTGCTCTTTCTCTAGAACTTGTTGGAGGATTCATTTAGGTCGTTCCGCTAAAAAGTGAAGCTTGATTAACATGGAAATAAATTTTCCAAATATTTGTCTAATCATTTCCCTCTCTGATTCTCCATTTTCCCTGAAAGTCAGGTTTCAACCACAACTTTTGAAACATGACTGTGGTTTGTGCATCGGCTTTCAATCTCTTTCACTTTCTTTATTTTTTTACAATTTTGAACAAATGTTCCACAAACAGAAAATTTGCAAAAAAAGGTCTGAACAATTTCCTTATATTCCTCCCCCTCACTTGCTTCCCCCAATGTTCGCATCTTACATAACCACAGTACAGTGGTAAGAAGAGAACATTAAATAGTACAATAGTATTAATTATTCATGTATAGACCTTATGGGACTTTCGTCGTTTTTCTCACTGATGTCCTTTTTTCCTTCCAGGATCATGTCCAGGATCACATAGTTGTGAGTTCTCCTTAGCATCTTCTTGTCTGTAACAGTTCTTTCCTTGTCTTTCATGACCTGGACACTTTTGAAGCACCTTGATCAAGTATTTGGTTTTCTCCTAAATGATCTTCTCTCATCCTCCCCAACACGCCTGTGTCCTCGTACAGATTTGCATTAGGCTCCTTTCCTCTCAGTTTGTTGGAATAAGTGCATTTAGGAGGATCTAGCTGGATGGGAAGGTCCGGGAAAAGAATGCAAGGTAGAATATAGCAATAGTTCAAAAAGGGAAGAAAGAATCAAACTCCATGGTAATTATGATAATTGGGTAAAAAGACAAGAATGTTTAAAAATGTCAAGATAGTCAACGAATCAAGTTAAAACATCTTGATATCCCGCAATTTACCTTTGAACGGCTGGTGGAGAACTCTCTTAAAAGCACACGTGGTTGAAGGGTGGGAGGCATCTGGTAAAGAGATTGGAACAAATTGCCCTGCAGTCCTTTTGCTATTCTGCCTAAAATAATGAACTTTGTTAAGATAACACAGCGTGCACTTTATTTCTGGCTTTTAAAGCCTGTATCAAATAGCTCTCGTGAAGTGAGGAGAGCAAGTGTGATTAGAGTGAGAAATATTCCTCCGCCTCACAGAGGTAAGTGGCGAGGAGAAGAGGCATGCTGGAATAGATGGGTACGTGCAACTTCCAGTAAGTGAGAGGGGGCTGCACGTACCTCTCAAGCAAGAACAGGCCCTTCTGTCTGGGTGTAGTGAGGAAGGAGAGAGATGTGGTGTTGTTAATACTTGATCATAGAAAAGAGAATTCTAGCATATTACATTTTCTGTTTTTAAAATGGCTCATTTTTAAGAGATTTTGTGTGACTCAACATGATTAAACACTGTTCTCTGAGGAGCTGTTAATCATATTTCTGAACTTAGGGAGAAAGTGGATTTCCCCTCAAAACCACTTGATTCTGTCATTTGCAAATGCCCTTTACATAGCAGGCACTCAAAATATAATGGTGATGATGATGTTGAATTAACATAACATATGGGAAAGAAGAAGGTAAGAGTTCAGTGGTGACCTAAACTATGTGTAAATAAGCATGTTAACGCACTCCTTGATAGGGGAAAGTAGGAAGAGACTAGGGAGATGAAAAGAGTGTGGCCATATAATGTGTGTGTTGGAGTGGCAATAACTTATCACTTATTGAGAGATTCTGTGTGAAAGGAAGTGCTCTAAAATCATAAACTACCTACATTTATAGAGATCTAAATGTGCTTTATTGATTCTGTGTACTCGCGAGCAGGTGACAGAGTGCATTTGCCTTCCCTTATAGACAGAGGCACTAAGATACAGCTGTGTAGTTCTACTTAAGACAAAATTACATAGCACACGAAAGGAAGGGCTGTCATTAAACTAAGTTCTTATGATTTGGTCTTGGAGCCGCCAAGGAACGTGCATTATAGTTGCAGTATTTCCTGGCTGAAGAAAACTCAAAGACTAAGATGATCTAAAAATGTTCTTGTTATTAAGAAGACAAATAATCACCAAATGAAAAGTGATTTAGGAAATAAGTCCTCAATGTGCCTAAGTTAAGTCTGTTGTTGTGATGATTAAAGCTCTTAGTTCACTGTTTACTCCCCTTGTGCCTTCTTCATTCTCCTGATTGGCCTTCATATTCGTACGTGTTCTCTCTCCACCCATAATAAGAGGCAAAGGACAAACTATGATTTAGCATTGAAGGAAATTAACCAATATTTCAAATGTACCTTCAGTTAATAACCCAACAATAAAAATAATTAAAATCACTTTAGCTGTGGCCCACTTCAAAGCAAGCCTCTTGGTAAGTGCTTCCTGTCCCTTTTAATTAATATAAACTTTAAGTTCAATTTCATATGCATTAGCATACTTAATTTATTGTCACTTAAATGCTTTCTTCATGAAGTCCCATAAGGAAAATGTTTAAAAGCGTCTCCCCACCCCAGTCAAGAGTCTGGAACTTACTCTTCTTTCTTAGAAGAGAATCCAAACCTCTAAGATCCAAGACCATATTGTTTGGAAAACTCGGCTGACTCCTATCTAACCAAATCCCATCATTCCTTGTTTCATTAATTTTCTGTAAAACAAAATCCATGCTAGCTAGGAATTTTCTAATAATTAGAGCTCTGACTTGGTTATAAAGTAAATTGTTTCTGGAATAATGCGTTTATAACTGATTTCCAAACCAGACCTAATTCTCTCCTATTTTGAAAATATGCTTCATTACCGTTGCTCAGTGTACTCTGAGTTTTCTGCTTTTAACTTTTAGTGAACTTTTCTCAAAGCCTATTTGTGCTTTTGCTTTTTAAAGAAGAGACGTTACAATAAACATAGGGTACAATTATCAAATTCTGTAACTTTACCTTGTGGTTTGGTTACACACCATGTGAGCTTTAACGGGACTAACAAAGATCCAAATGAAGACAGTGAACAAAATTAGACATGAGCTCAAGAATTATCTTTCAAAAAGGTGACTTTTTCTGTGAACTTTAGAGTGAGGCAAAATAGATAGGGTGAGCTTCCGTTAAAGAACGATGGCTTGTACTAAAATCTGAGCTGAGGCCATCTGAGTTTAAAATTGAGCAACTTATAGCAGTATCACATGTTCAGAGGAAGTCCTGATGATGCAACAAGGACGTGTTAATAATTATAATAACGCATAATATTCACTGAGCACATGTGAAGTGGCAGACACTATACTAAGCACCTAGAAGTTTACAGAAGACCCAGAATAGTCCTTCATCAAGGAAACCCGTATTCTTCATCATAGCTTGACGTAAATAGGGTCTATTCAGTGGATTGTCGGCTTTCAGATGTTTTCATTTTCATTCTCTGATAGTTTTTTGAGCTCTAGTAACTTCCACATAATAGGAAATGAAAAGATTTTCCAAGGTTAGCTCTTCTACACATTAGACTGGACTAGAGATCACACTACTTGAGCTCTGTTTTATTTTTTTAATGATGTTGCTTCTGTTTCAACTTATAACCATTATAAGTTTCAAGGAATACAGCATTTCAGCAGAAAGTCCAGCTCCAGCACCGATCCAGATATACCATATGTATTATATATTATACTATGTATATTATATGCTATGCAATAAACTGAGATTAGGGGTAAGAGGGACGAAAGGTTTTGTGGAGGGAAGGAAAGTATTCTTGGGGAGTTTGTAGGTTAAGAGAAAGATTAAAAAATGAAAAGTTAGGGTCCTTCATTTCAAGGAGGTCATGGTCCAGTAATGGGTCCAATACTCCAAAGATTTTTTTCTCTTTTCCAGTTTTTTGAGACATAATTAGCACATAGCATTGTATTAGTCTAAGATGTGCAACATAATGCTTTGATATGTGTTAATATTGTGAAATGATTACCACAATAAGTTTAGTTAGCATACATCACCTCACATAGCTATAACTCTTTTTTCTTCTGGTGAGAACTCTGAAGATCTACTCTCTTAGCAACTTTGAAATATACAATACAGTGTTGTTAACTATAGTCAGTATGCTGTACATTACATCCCCAGAAATTATTTATTTTATAACCGGAAATTTCTACCTTTTGACTACCTTCACTCTCCCATCCCCTGCCTCTGGAAACCACCAATCTATTCTCTTTATCTATGAGTTCAGTTTTTTTAGACTCCACATTTACACAGTCCTTTTCTGAAATCTATGCTTAAAATATTGAGATGATCTCAAACTGGGCTTTTTCCAGAAAAGCCACCATCAATGTTTGCATGTGGCACACATTGAAATGATTTGGCCTAAGGGAAAGTATTTGATATATATTTTTTCTCTCACCTTATTTAGTAGTCCATATATTAAAAAATATATTCTGAAATTCTACATGGATGCCCCTTCTGAGTTATGTCCATCCCCACAGAACTATATGGGTGCTATCTGGATCAGTGTTTCCCACATTCAAGGCCTGATTAGCCAATGTTAGAAAGAAATGAATTACCTAGGATAAGTTCGCAATACAAAACCAGGAAATATGGATCCTACGTCTTGGAGAAGGTAGCTGTGCCATGCCCTCATTATAAATATTGCCCTTCTTATCTTGGGAGAAGAAGACAGGAAGACACAAAAGAGAGAAGCTGACAGTAGTAGAGATGGCTGCCAGGAACTGTACAAGGCAGATGCTGAACTTTGCTTTAGCCAGCACTGCCAATTGATAGCAAATTTGGCCCTTGTAATAGTCTGTCTGCCTTCCCAGTTTCCTAGTCCAGCCATGTTTTTTTTGTAGCCAGATTTCCTGTAACAAATTCATCATGTGCAGTGTAAGGAGGATTCCACTGAGAAATATTTCCAAACCAAGACTTCTAGGCTCCTAAATTGGGGCTTGAAATAATAGTTAACAGGAAACAGTTTAGGAGAGAAAGGTACAGTGTTTTCAACATAGCACTGGGAATTGTGAGGCTTTCCCAATATATTTTGGCTTTAGAAAGATAACTTCCAAAGCTGATTATGTGTCTCTGCAAAGAGGATAAAATTGTAGATAGAATGTAATTATGGATGGAAAAAGTAATGCTACTAGTGGCCACTGGTGGGTGGAACATTTTTTCTCTGCCTCAACCCTAATAAGTCGCATGCTGCTCCACTTTTCCTTCCCTATTTGCGTGACTAAAATGCCCTGAATTCAGTTAAGGGTAATTGAGTTAAGTCAGTTTCCTATCCAAATATTATTAAAGTAGTGATGTATGGTACAAAAAAATAGAACTGCTTTGTAAACCTCTATTTTAAGCCTGAGAAGCAGCCCAATGCAATTTATTCCTCCCTGCCCTCCCTCTGTGTTTGAGAAATGAAGCAGCGTTCTGCAGAGCAATGCATTCTTTTCCTTATGCTCATATCTATCTTCTTCATGTTGGCAAAAGATCATTGAATTCTGTTTTCAAACATCTGAACTCTTACCCTTGTAGCAACTGCCAGGTGTTGCCACAGAGTCAAGGGAACTGGAAGAAGGAGCCCTGGGAAGCAGCCTGCTGAGCAAATGGCTAATTAATGGAATGCACTTTAGAGAGTCTCCATAATTAAAAGCTCTATTGGAGAGCAAGATGAAATAATTCTCAGAAGTTTGGCTCCATGTCCCCCAGAAGGCAAGGTTACTTAAAAACAGTCTCTTAAACTAATCATTAATGATCTGTAATGTAAATTGTTGAATTTCATAATAATATGCTTTTTCTCTATTATCCTGAAAAATCAGCTGCTTCTGAAGCTAAGAGGAATACCCTTTGTTTGTTTGATGTTTTCATGTTTTGAAAAATGAACTGTTATTTGGAGCATAAAGTCAAGTCCTACTCAGGGCTGCCAGGTGTGGTTACGCATGCTGTGAACTGCACAACTCCACGGAGCGCTATTAACCTAGGCAACAATGTCTCTGTGCCTTCTGGAGTTGTGCATTGCAGCAGGACTATTCAGAGCATTGTTTTAGTCGTCCATCTATGGCTCATTCTTCACATCAGCTTTTCTCTGCACATCAGGCTTTTCCTCCCTGGTATTACTGGGAAGACATTGAGGTCCAGATTAAGGCTGTACTGATTTTTCATCTAAAACAACTAAAACAGAATCAAGGAATCCCTTTCTCCACTAGTCTCTGGATTCCTTGATGGCAGAATTAGCTTTATATTGCCAGTGGTTAACACATAAGCAATGAAGGGATGATGAAAATAACCTCATGGCAGAATAATTTATTCCTTGGGTTCAAAGAATGCTGAAAAGAGTTGAGTGTGAAATTTTGGGTTCTCTCACAGATGACAAACAGGCCAAACTCGATGAGGCGTCATAGGAACTTTCACACTTGAAAAAGTAAGTACACTTGTTATATGTTCAGGGTGCTCCTTTTGCAAGGCATTTGTATAGATTTGAAATTCCATTGTGAAAAAATTAATAAGGCTTGCAGACTTTTTGGGGTATTTTTCCCCTAGTAAATACTCTAGATAAGAGTAGTAATTAAAAAGACAAACATTTGAGTGTATGTGATATATTTTTATGTAACTTTGTAAGTAAATGGTGATCTCTATTTCAGAAGAAATTAATGTTTACAATTTTAGAAGAGTATTTGTTTTACACTGTAAAATAATCTAAACCTATTATTTTTCCAGGAATTCATTTGGAAAATGTAGATGATAAGGATTTCTTGGTGACAGGGCAGTGGTTTTTTTGTAAAACCATTTTTAAATGGCTTGAATGAAGTGTTATTATGCAAAAGGCAAGAAACAAACTGAAGACCAAAACCACTTGCAAGGACTAATACAATGTGTGCGTATGTGTGCGTGTGTACACGCACACGCATTTATAACGTATATATTCAATACAATTATATACACACACCACTTCCACCTCTCTCTTTCTACATATATATATATATACACATATTTAGGCACACACAAATTTTTATGTACAAAGTACACAGACCTTGGGCCCACAGATCTACAGTAAAAGTCTTTTTTTTTTGCACTTTTCTAGTATAGCATCTGTTCTCTGTTAAGGCATTTATATTGCTTTGTAATTGCTCATTTAACTGTTGTGTTTTTCACAAGTGTGTAGGTGCAATGAGCAAAGGAGTTAGTAACAAACACCTTGGCTTGACTCCCTGGGTTCAAATCTTGGCCCTATTATTTACGTACTTTGTGACCTTGAGCACGTTATTTAATGAGCCTGTGTTTCACTTTCTTCATCTATAAATTGAGGAGGGTAATAGTAGTGATATGTCATAACTTTACAGGGAGAATTAAATGACTGTTTAAATGTAAAACATGAAGAACAATACTTGATGTATGTTAAGTGCTTAGTATATATTAACACCGTACATTCCCAGGGCGCTGGGCTACATTATGCTTTCATGGCAGAACTCAATAACCATTTGCTAAATGAATCACATTCTCTATGATTATAAAACAAATTATTGTTTATACAAAACAAAGTATTATTATAAAACAAATGCTTAGGATAGGGAGCATTAGAAAAGGTATGAAACAAACCAAAAGCACATTATCACTGCCCTCGATGAATTTAGAATTCACTGGGGAAAAGGAATCGACTCGTAAATTTTTCTACAAAAAGGTAAGGCAAGAGGTGACCAAGCGGCCATACTGGTGACCAGAGCAGCACAGTTCAGAAGAAATGCACATAGAGGCTGGGATCGTCTGCAAGAGCATCATTGGGAAGGTAGGACTTGAAGTAGACCATGAAAGCCAACTGAGATGTGACTAAGCGCACGCAGAAAAGGGGCTCCTTCCACAGAGCAGCCGGGTTAGAGCAAAACTGTAGGTGGACTGAGTGTAAGTCAATCTGCGCGCAAAAGGGTTGTCAGTGCAGCTGGTAGACAGTCACTTTTGATAATCATGACTTAAAAATAGCTGTTTATTTCTTGGAAATTCAGTGAATGCTTTAAATTACTAACTAATATATTTTGTCCCCAATTTAAGAGATGTGTCATTAGAGAAGAGGTAAGGAAATGGAAGAAAGCAAATAAATGTAAGGTTTACTAACAGCTGTTTTGCTTGCTTCCTTTTCTTCTTTCTTTCCTACAAGAATAGATCAATGGTAGGCAGTTTTCTATAACTCTGCTAGACAGCAACCCTTTCAAAAGGTTAACTATGACTACTGTGGCTTCTCTTTGTACATTTATCTTTATACTGAGTAGGAACACAGAATCACTGATGTCTTTTTGTTTATTATATTTGTCTCTATCTTTCAAGTTCATAGTAATTTTCAGCCCATAGTCTAGAGAAATCTGTTTCTTATCTTGAGGTATCTGCCCAACATCACTTAAAATAAAAAGGTTGGTAGTTTCAGGGTCATTTAAACAGGTCAATAATTCTCTGAAAAATGCCTATTTTCCATTCAATTTTAATGAACTAGCAAAAATTAATTAAGTAATTGGCAAACACATTAAGAGCAAGAACAAAAGCATAGCAAGGGAAACAAACAAAATCTGAAATGTCTACAGACCTAGGGTTGAGAGAATTTGGTATATTTGAAAAATGGAGAACAGCAATGGGACTAGAGAGTTGAGAATGAAAGATGGAGAGGTAGGAAGGAGGATGGAGAGCTTGGCAGCATCAGCTCCGAAAGGGTTATGTAGAACACGCCAAGATGCTTTCATTTCGTTCTAACTGCCATGAGATGCCATCAGAAGGTTTTAAGCAAGGTCTGATTCAATTCTTCTTTTTAAATCATGCTGGCTGTTGTGTGTACAATTACTTCAAGGAAAGTAAAAATAGAAACGCTGAGGTCAGTTAGACAGCAGTTTGATTCAGTTAGGACTGACGATGACTTGGACTGCCATGATAGCAATCAAGCTGGAGGTAAGTGGATGGATTTAAGATATACTTGGGGACTATAATCAGCACTGTTTGATTAGATATGAGGGGTAAGGAATAGAGGAATCAAGGTGCGTTTCAGGTTTATGGCTTGAGAAGTTTGGTTAATTATGGTGCCATTTGCTGACTTGGAGAAGCCTAGAGAAGGTAAAAGTTTCATAGAGGAAGAACATAGAGTCAAGAACAGAGTCAAGAACTCCTCTAAAGGGGTATCATATTTGAAATACTTGAACAAGACTTCAATAGTCTATGACAAGAAGATATTTGAATATATGAGCTTATGCTGAGGTGAGTTTGATTTTAAAACGTAAATTTTGGAAACATATGAATATAGATTATATTTAATGCCATTGAAATATCTGAGAACACTAGAGGGACAGAGCAGAGTTACAGAATAAAATCCCTGATTGAGCTCTAAGTAACTCGGACATTCAGCACAGGCAGAGGTAGGAGGAACCTAGGGTGATGCTCATTGTGGAAACCAAGATAAGACCATGTGTAAAGATGGAGAAAATGGTCAACAAAGTAAGAAATAAAATGTTTTCTTTAGAATTTGTAGCATTTATTGTCAGTGGTAATTCAGACAAGAGCTCTTTCAATCAAGTAATGGAGACAGAGCAGAATAGAAGTTGATTAAAAGGATGTGGAAGGAGAGGAAGTCAAGAAAAGTCAACAAACTTGGCTAAGAAAGGAAGTATATGTAGTTGTCTTTTTGTATTTTCCATAACATTCTCCATTAATATTACTTTGCTCAGGATTTTCAAGTTTTCGTATCTACAACCAATGCAAGGAATTGGTTGGATATCTTTGCTTAACCAGAGGCTAATATCTAGCTTTGCTTTTTAATGATGAGCTTCTTTATATTTTAATGGTGTTTTTTAAGGAAAGAATAGTATAAATATACTACTGATGAGCAAATTAATAATACTAACAAAAGTTCACCTAAAGATCAGACTTTAATTGACTAAACTAGATAAATTCTTAACATCAGTTTCAAGTGTCAGATTCTACAATATTTGAGCTTGAACCCAGATTTTGTCTTCACAGACCCCTGATTTCAGTTTGACCCTTTTTTTCTGAGACTCTGTGCATCGGATTTGTTTTGAAAAGCTGCATCCCTTTCTTTTGGTTACCTGCTGGTGCACTGGATGAGCGTATGTGAGTGGTCCCACAATGCCAGGAGAAGGAAATGGAACACCATGCACAATTGTTAGTAAACTATTCACGAGCTTATGTGCCTCTAAAAAAAGAATCTTAATTGAATTCTTCTCTAAAAATGCTTGCCATTTACACATTATAAAAGCTATTTAAAACTTATAGTGGTCAGTTTCTATCACTTACTTTATATATACACACACACACACATGAGTGGGTTCCTCTAAGCAACCTATAAAAGATTTAAAACTGTTAACACCTTTGAATTTACTATCACTTAGAGCCACAATTCAATGTCTACTCATTGAAGTGGAAAAGCTATAATCTTTCCATAATAAAATATAGCATTCTTAGGTATTCTGCTAAATTACCTACTAACATAGAAATTTCCGACTATACCAGAAATATCCATGTACAAGGAAAACTGGGGGCCCTAGAATTTATTTGCATTACATTCTAACCCTTCAAGCTGCTGCTATATATTAAAGACATGCTTTTAAAAAAAATCTATCTAAAGGTGTCAAGTTGATATTCTCATTATCCAGAGATGGCGAGACTGTTCCATGCTGTGGTCAATAAAATGCCCAGTGGGTGGAACTATGCTCAGCATTTGCACAGTAAGGCCAAGCGCTCTCAGAACAAAACAGATTCATGCACAGGGTAGGAGTCATTAAAGTCAACTTGAATTTCGGTAGAGATTTTTAACACCTTGTCAAATATTTTAGCTGATTATCAATTACACATATCTTCTTTTGTCTCCTATATTCTTTGCTTTATCTTTATTATTTTTCTACCATTTCTGTACCTTCCTTATTTCAATCTCAAGTGAGAAACCATTAAGTACCTTTGGATATCCATTTCAATTCAGAAAACAATTGTGTAAACAAGTTTTCAAATTACTTTAGCCTTGCAAATGTTTTAAAAAATTGCTTGTCTAGATCAGGAAGGAAGGTAAATTTTTCCTGCATTCTACCCAATATTCCTTTGCTTACACCTTTTAGTCCAAGACAGTCCCTTTATGCATAAAACAACTAAGAAATAATGAAAATGGAGTTTGTTACATTTCTTTGCTTGGCTGTGGCTCAAATCTTAATAGTCTTGCCCTCATCTCCTTCAGATCTTTGATATATTGATGAGAGTGTATCTTTATAACTGCATTATTGATTTTTTAATTTATAAAATAGCAGATGGGTCTGGAATTCCCTCTGTAAGTTGTGAAATATGTGTCTGCTATAAAGTAGAGTATTCACTCATTCCGGGGGGCTCTGGCGTTCATGGGGACTAGTACAAGAGAAGAGGTTCACGCTTCGTGCCAAAGGGAAAACTGATTTAATGTTCCCCATTAAAAATTGTTGTTCCAATGTGAGGGGTAGTTGGATGCATTAGAGATTGTAGGAAATGGCATCTTTCACCCCAAAGTCACCAGTTGAAATCTGAAACAAATTGAGAGTGACTAGAAGTAAATACTGTAAGATAATGACACATGCATTTTTAGTGGAATGTCATGAAGATCACGAATTTCACTTTTCAGTATTTTGGTTTGTTTGCTTATTGCTTATCTTTGGCTAAGGTGTTCATATTATTTACATCATAAAACCAGAACGCTTGAGAGTGAAAAATCAGTGCTAAAATAACTGACATGATTTAACTTTTGAAAGACCTACAAGTATAATTGCATATTGTTACAAGTGTGGCTTCTATTTCAACTGGGAAAATAATGCAATGGTTAAGATGCAGTTAAAAAATCATGAGCACCACAACCAATATCAATTATATGTCTTCTTCATAACTTTCTTTATTTATCAAGAGCATTGCTTTGTTTTAAGACATGTTCTACACCAAAATATAGCTTTAAATTATACAGGTTATTACTGCAAAAGGGAAATAACTATATCTTCATTGTTGAAGATATTACCAGATTTACAATAACACTCTTACCAATGTCAGCTGTTGGATTTTTCTTAGGTTGGCTGTAAACCAGCTCTTAATAGTCCTACCATAATTTTTTTCAGGTCTTTGTTATATTGGCTATGGTTTATTTTCATAACAGCATACCTGAATTTAAAATTTGCAGACAGTCAGTAAGTAGGACATTTATTGTCACACTTGCTCTTTGTTAAGTCCTACTGGAGCAGCTGCAGACATATTTGGTATCTGGGTAAGTAGAAGTTTAGTTGGGGATATATGTACTTTAAATTTAGTTGAATATATTTTAGATTTATAATGTCATATTCTCCTCTTTGTAGAAAATGATACTACAAATTATTGTCATATGAAGAGGTCATCAAAGACTATGTGGCCAAAAAAATGTAACTTAATATATAGTTAAGTTATTGGTATCCATTCCAATGCAGGGATGGCTCCAGGAATATCCTACCATCTGCCTTGTATCATGACATGAAGGCGCTGGCCCAGGTTTTACCGCAATGTGAATGTGTCCTATGGCTTCCAGCACTGAAAAGATGAGGCTAAGAAGAAACCAATGTTTAAACTCACGATCCAGAAGCAAGGCTGTGGAAAATTATTCCAACCAATAAATAGGTGAATAATACAGAGAGAATTTTATTCTCATTGACATTTTATCAAAAGAGAGGGTTTTTTTTTGCAAAAATATGCTCCATAATCCAGTATTTCCTATCACAAACTATGTTACATACATGCATATGTTGTTTGTTTTTGTTAAGAATTACATGAAATAAAATTTATCTAAATTTCAGAAAAAGATCTGTACCGGTACTAAAAGATTTCATACATTTGTGCTCTATGCAGCTCAAGTGCTAATTTCATTCAACCACAATAAAGAAAGGCTAAATGACATTTCCATTGTCTACAGAATATGACATTTCAAAATGCTTGTCACATGAAGAAGATATTAAAGAAAAAGTTGTTAAAAAGCTAGGGAAAGAGTATTTTGTGAGTATTTTTATATTAAGTGATTAAGCAATAATTTTTTTCTTCTAGATGTCATGATATTCTTACGTTTGTCAACTATTTCTAGATTAGACTTTGTTGTGATTTTTTTCTTGCTTTAAATACATTTTTATTTTGGTGCTTTATTTTGTATTTGTTCTTTTTTTTTAAGAGGGTCCCCTGGTTTCACCACTTCTTTAGTACTCTGAAGAGGACTGTACACTGGTTAAGAGCTTCGGGAGGGGAGCATTGCATTATTTAGCCATATTAACTATACGCCTATCCAATGACTTGTCAGTTCTGATTCTGGGTATGTCTATCCCATGGAAATTCACATGGCCTTTGAGTCCTCTGTTGCAGTAGGTAATTGAAAGGTGGCCATAATTAGGGAAATAAATGGGAAAATATGGTGGGTGTGCATCTCAGTGTACTATTTAGCCGTTAGAAGTAATGAATTAGATATCCAAATGACATGGATGTATCTTAAAAGCATAGCATTGATACACAATTTAATTTCTCTAAGTTAAAAATAATCATATGCATTTTGCAAAAACCCACATATAAAAACATAGACATTAAACTCATTTGAATGGTTGTCTATAGTAGGGATATTGAATGGGGATAAATAAAAGTTTAAAACAAAAGATATACCTGTGATAGTTTTCCAGAAACTAATAACTGATATCTTTCCAGGACCCAAGAAGAATGATTGACTTACACATCTTCACCTAATGTCAAAAAGGAGGAAAAAAATGATTGACTAGTTATCATGAGAATAAATATTTGTAGGTTGCATATTGGGGTGCTAAGTGTACTATAGTGACATTGTGCATGGTTCTTGTTACAGAAAATTACATAATCTGTGATAAATGATGAAATAAAATCAAAACCAGCTATGAAAATGTACATGTTTATAGAAATGCATATGGTCCTCCTTTCTCTGTCTTTGTCTTAAATGTTCACATTTCCCAGGACCAACCTTTAATTTTTTCTCACCATTTTTTTCTCACTTTTTGCTTTTCATTCCTATCATAGAATTCACTAACACTGGTAATTTAAATTGTCGAGTTCTATGAACAACTAATTGCTTACTTGCTAGTCCTATCAGTTCAAACTCAACAAGTACAAATCTGAACTTTGTATGTTTTTTGCAAAATTTCAGCCTCAGCCAAGACATTGAGATCAACATTATTTGCTAAGAATTTGAAGAACTACCTTACAGCCCTCTATCAATCAAGAGCTACGCCCCATTCTCTTACCTCTCATCTGCTTCCACCTTTACCTTTTGATGGGCCTCTTGCATTAGTTTCTTTTGTTTTTCCCTTGTCTCCATCACTTCTATCCTCTGTGCTGAAAAGTATACTTTCAAAAACAAAAATCTGATTTCAAAGTACATGTAACTTCATTATTTGGTCCTACCCTTCATTTGCAACATAATCGCTTATCCCTATAACCACTCTTTTAAGAATAATATGCATTTAGAACCACTGTTTCTAAATCTGCCATACTTTTACTCTCCCAAATGTATTTACACACACTGTTCCCTCCACACTCTACCTTCTTAGGCTTCTAAATCAAAGGTCTCTCACTCCTCAATTATTCCTTGATCTCATTTCTTGAGCAGAATTAATTATATTTTTTGTCCCTGTATACTCTACCTTATTCAAATGATCTCATATCAGTTGTATTGGTTACATTTGTTTATCTTTTAATACTACTGTTGGAGCATAAGTCCCTTGAGGGCATAACTGTGTCTTATTCATATTTGTTATCTTTACTTGGCACAATGTCAGATGCTAAATTGGTACTCAGTAAATCTATGTCATGCATATTAATACCTTAATAAATAAGTGAAACAATCCAAAATTGTTTCAATGGCAGAATGAGTCAATTGCTGTAATTTTGTACAAAGAAATGATATGCAGCAATGAAAATGATCATACAAATATAATTTTGAGTAAAAATTCCAGACACAAAAAAGAACATAATGTATAATTCCATTTATGTTGTTGAGGAAGAACTTTCCCTCTACTCTCTTAGGTTCAGTTCTAGAGACCTGAAAATTAAATTGGCAGAAGACAGATTAATATAAGACAGGTTTATTCATGTGCATACAGAAGCTAAGAGAAGTAGCTAGTTTGCTGAATTGTTGAAATTAGAGATTTATATACCTAAGTCAGAAGATGCCTACCTTGGAAGGGTAAAGGGAGAGGGCAGAAAATTCTTCTATGGAAAGAGCAGATAGATTTCTTGAGGAAAGACAAATGCATTTTTAGGAGAATCAATGGGGGTTAGGAAAGTTTGTGATAATATTTATTTACGCAAGTGTGAGTGTTTTTCAGTCTTCTTCCTGGCCATGAAAATTCCCAGAAGAGGGGATTTATGGTAGCTTTATTCCTCAGAAGTTGCTGTTTTTAATAAGCTAAGGGAAGCCCCAGAAGACTTCTTCCTGCATTTGTTGAGCCTCAAATGTCTTCAGCTTAAAATAATTTTCGTACCAACTGCGAAGTGCCAAGTGTGTCCCCACAATGTCAAGTAAAAAAACAATCACAACAAGAGCAAGAAAACAGGCAAGTTTATAAAGTTAGCAGTGAGGATAGTGGTTACTTTTGTTGAAGAAAAGGAAATTCCTGGGCAGGGACATGATGGGACTTTCTCACTATTGGTCCTGTTCTATTTCCTGCTCTGGGTGGTGGTCACATAGATGTGCTCAGGTTGTGGAAATTCATTGAATGATATCTGCATGATTGTGTAATTTTCTCAGTATATTTTTACCAAAAAACTTTATTAAAGAAGAGTGAAAGAATATATGAATGAATTTTGCTTTGATGTAGGATAGGCAGTGATGTGCAATGTGTGGAATAGTAGGTAGAGGAGAAATCATGGAACCTATGAATTTAGAACCAGTGACACTATCTTTGTAATTAATCAAGGAAATATTACAAATAGCAGATTTCTGAAACTGCTTGACTGAAGGACAGGAAATATTCACCTCTCTTCTCTGAGATATATTTGAGATTCCCATCTGTATGACCAACTACTTACTTAGAGCTCAACTTGGATGTCAAGACTCAAGACTATTTCACAAACTTAACTCATCATCTCTCCTTCCAGATGGCTGGATCAGTTGCATCACTTGTTTCTTGATTTGGTAAATGACACCATCAAACATCCAGTTTCTCAAGCCAGGACCCTGGGAGCTAAAATTGACTCATCCAAGCAATCGATATGTTCTATTGATCATTCTTTGCATATATCTCTCCAGTATGTCCCTTTCTCTCCCTCTTTCCTGCCCTATTCATGCCCAGAGAATCACATTTTCACCTGCAGTATCACTACCGCAACCATCTGACTGTTTTGCTAGCTCTGGTCTTATCTTCGCTCTCATCTATTTTCTACAATGCAGGAAGAAAGTTCTTTCTTACTAGTTACAGGGAACCAAACAAGGGGTGTTTTAAGATTACATTGCCACTGAGGTGAGTTCTGTGAGAGCAAAGCAAATAGAGCTTCTAAAAAAATTGTGAAGAGTAAGCACTAAATTTCATACACACTGAAAACTTAGGACAACGTTCTATTTTTATACATAGTCTATCTTCCTAGAATTAGCATTCAAGAGGGAAGATTTTTTCCCAGTAATGCATACTAACACATGAATTCAAATTTTAAAATAAAGGCACACATTTTCAGACAGAATAGTTCCATTTGGCTGCTTTGTATAACAAACAATGAAAATTGCCAGGTATTTGCCATAAATTGAATGTGCTAAATTTGTACCTCCAAGACTTTGATGGAAATATAAATAAAGCATAGATATAATACATTACACTCCAGAAATTTTACCCTGGATGTTATTTAAATGTAAAATTTTAGATAATATGAAAACCTATGAGGGAGTTTATGACTTTTGAAAACTCGTCTAGGTGGTGCACGAGCAAAAATATTTGAAAACTACTGTTTTAGTAGATTAAATTAGACAAAGACCAGTACCTAACGGAAAAAGATTTTAATATGAAAATTATTAGAATAACATGACAATCATCACGAACTCTAAAGTAAGGAAGACATGCTTTTTTCATTATTTTCCTCAAGGTTGTAAGAATTTTACATCACAAGTATATATGAGGTTTTATCTTTTTGGCATTTCAATGTATTACACAATAGTCAGAAAAGAATGGTTCCAATGATTCCAATGGTTATGACTGTAGTATGGGAAAATAATAGTTTTATCTTGCTCTATAAGGAATCCATGTCCATAGCAATGACTATTGTAATTTTCTCATAATTTACACAAACTAAAACATGAGATTCCATCTGAACAAGGAATACAAAATTCATTTCTAAGAATATAATACATCTGTACTGATGTAAAGGATATTTGTAGATAGTATTGAAACGTTCTGCTGTCCTGAAAACTAAACAATGCAGAATATAACAAAAAGAGTAAGGGAATGCGATAGCATTTTGATGTCCTAAACTTGGCTGACTTTTCAATGTACACAATTTTTAACACAAATTTTAATAGCATGGGTGTGGCAAACAACATTTCTACTGTCTGCATATAACATGTATTCATCTTAATTCTCATTAATAATTTATTCAAATATTTTTTGGAAATAAGATATTTTAATTACATATTTTCTTAAATCCACAAACTTATTCAAATAGATAATATAAATATTTATGCACAATTACGAGTTTAATCATGTTGCTAAAATGTCATTAGAGAAACTACTACGTAACTTTTTATTTCTGATAAACTAACTGAATATTTATTACCAATAATTCTTGACCATCTAATTTCTATTTTCAGCATTACATTTTCTGCAGTTCAAATACAAATGTAAAATCTCAACACATTAAATAATTTATTTCCATGGCAACATATTGAACATCTCCACAATCATAAGCCAAGCATTTTTTATTTAGTAAATAAGTAGAAGCAATAACAAATAGCAATCCCCAAATTTGCACAACTGTAACTCATTTCTTATTGTTTCCTCAAAAGTATTGACAAACTAGCTTACTAAAGCAAGAAAATTTACTGTTAGTCTTGGTGCCCAATAGAAAATGTACCCTTCAGTCTTGTCACAAAATGTCATCTCATTAATGATCATCAAGAAGAAGCTGTATCAGGAAGAGAATCTATAAACTAAAACAGCAAAAACAAATAAACCAAAACTTAAAGTAGAAGCCATCATCATTATGGAATCTTAAAGGGTATACCAGAATGAAAGGACTCAGTGGATTGGTTAGGCAGAGCAGCCACCAGGAGGGATTGCAAATGGTATGCCAACTGGTAGATGGAGCAGAGATTTCCAGGAATGAAGAGAGGAAAAGAAAACTACAGTCAGTAAAAACAAAAATCCGTCTATCTTTTATGTCTTTTGAAATTAACAGGGTGAACCAAAGACTAAAGTGTATTATTCCCACTCACCAACAATTGAGACAGTCAACCCAGGAATTTACTGCTGACTCTTTGAAGATGAGTGTCTCCCTATACAATAGAAAAGCTTAGAACAATAAGAAAGACAATAGAAAGACACAGGGTTGGGAAAACCTAAGAATATTTAACATATAGACTTATCTTCACATATTGTTTGCTTGGATTAGAAACTCTTTAATTTAGAGGATAGCCAACTTGCTATGTCAATAACCTAATGAATATTGTTTTAGGCTCATTACATTCACTAATATAAGTTTATGATACAAATTTCTAACCTGTATTTCATATCTTCTCTAAAATCAGGAAATTGTTGAGGGAAATGTGCCAACCTTGCTGCATCCTATGAGGTTAATTATCTGAGGAAATTCAAGAAAATATGCTGAGACTCCTACTTGGGTGAGTCTCAATTCCTGTAGTTAATAGTATCAGCACAACTCATATTATTTCAATATGGAATTAATTATTTGAGCATTTTTGCTCAATAGCACCTTAGGTACCAGGATCTGATATAAACAAGAGCCAGTTTAAGAAGAGGGATTTACCGTGATAATGAGGAAAGTTTCCCAGTTAATTCAATTCAGTGCAACATTTCTTTCCTGTGTTCTGACAGCAATAATGCCTTGGGCTGTTATATGACAAATAAATCCAGTGACTCAATGTTGATGAGGTGGGACTGATAGAGCCATTATTTGTCTCCAATACATTGCTAGGAGCAAGCATTTCAGATCCTCTGGACAATTTTCTAACACCAATGGGACTCTTGGAATTTCCACTACAACGTGGTGACACCAAGATACCCCTGATGTTAGTCACCTGCGGAACGAGGAGACAGCCCTCAAGGACTTTGCGCTGCTTTCCTGGGGGAATAGGAGAAGGAGAAATCTGTATACGTGCCACTGAGTTTGGAAAGTTCATTCAACCATGATGCTGACATCCAATCTTTCACCATATATTTTTATTAAATGTTGAGACAAAAGTAATGCTGGCTGCACATGTAGGTTTAGAGATCCAATTTATACCTTATTAATTAAATTCTGAAATAGGAGAAGAGGAAAGAGGTCCATAGATGTGAAATGAGAAAGACAAGTGAGCCCCAGTCTTATAAACAGAAGTCTACAGAGACTTGAATATTATGTATTTAGAAACAAAAGCAAAGAAAAAAATAACAGATATTCATTACAACTTTGTAAAACCTTATAGCATTTTTAAATTTGCTATGTTTGTTTTTATTTGTTTATTTTATAGTAGTGATTTTCATCAGTACACTTGAAATTTTTCTTAAACATTTGGGAAAGATGTATGGTATATCAAGCACTGGGATATGGATGGGGTATAAATATAAATACATCACTTCATTAATTTATTAAGCAAAAATTTATCAAGCACTTACTATATGCCAGACTCTGGAGATTCAGAGATAAGCAAAGCAGATGAGGTTCTCCATCTCATCACATTTACATCTTAGTGAGGAAAACAGAAAATGAATAAGAAATTACATTTAATAAAAATATATGGTGAAAGATTGGGTGTCAGCATTATGGTTGAATGAACTTGCCTGGGATTCTCTCCCCTCCCTACAATGAAAAGGGGCATCCATGCTCCAACAGAGGACATCCTAACACAACACAAAACGTCAGAGAGACATGCAGCCATACAACAGAGGGTGGAGAGGCTGGAGTGCACCTTGGAAGAGCAGGAAATAGGTAAGAGAGAACTTCGTTCCCACCCCTAAAGACTGCAATCTGCAACTGCAGTAAGTTCTGAGAGGGAAGGAATGGGGGAGGGGATGGTTGTTCACAGGAACATCAAGGACTCCTGAGGGCCCATGCAGCCTAGAGGGAAGACCTCTACTGGGGCAAGAGCTTTGACGGGGAGTGACCTCATCAAGCCAACACCCCAGAAGAGCAGATAGTGAGAGCAGAGTGAGAAAGCCCAGAGTGCATGCAGGAGAAAGGGCCCTTCTCCCAACCTGCCCCATGCCCGCTCCACTGCCTAGGATCTCAGCTAAAGGCTGAGGGCTCAGAATACATGGCTCTTGACCCTCACCCAGTGGCAATAGGTGGTAATTGCAACCAAATAATATCAGGATGCATAAGATATGAGCCACCTCCTTTAGTAATATCAAAAATTGTGTCAAATATCCAGACCAGAGAGAAAATGACAAGTAACCAGAATTCAGTCCTGAGGACACAGAAATATGTAATCTAAATGACAATGAATTCAAAACAGCTATTATCAAAAAACTCAATTAGGTGAATAGAGAATGTAGAGAAACAATTCAACAAATTCAGAAGCTACTTGGCAAAAGAGATTGAAACTATAAAGAAGAATCAATCAAAAAGATTAGAGATGAAAGACACAATGGAAGAGATAAAACAATATACCAATTCTCTGAATGCCTGAGTGGACATCATAGAGGAGCACATCAGCATAATCGAAGATAGACATGTTGAAATGCTCCAGACAGAGGAGAGAGAACTAAGCCTAAAAAGAAATGAAGAAAGTCTATGAAAAATATCTGACTCAATTAGGAAATGCAACATAAGAATTATAGGTAAGGAGAAGAGAAGGAGAATGGAGCAGAAAGCATGTTCAAAGAAATAATAGCAGAGAACTTCTCAAACCTAGGGAAAGAGAGGGAAATATGTGTGGAGGAAACTTCCAGATTTCCTAGATATGTCAATGTAAAAAGACCTAATGCAAAGCATTTATAGTAGTAAAACTGGCAAAAATGAATGACAAAGAAAGAATACTAAGGGCAGCAAGGCAGAAGAAAATAGCCTACAAAGGAACCCCTATCAGGCTTCCAGTAGATTTCTCTGCAGAAACCTTACAAGCTAGGAGAGAATGGAATGGCATATTCAAAAGACAAAAATTTGCAGCCAAGAATACTGTATCCAGCAAAAATATCCTTCAGATGTGAGGGAGAAATAAAAACTTTCCCAGATAAACAAAAGATAAGGGAGTTCATAGACATGAGACCCCCAACAAGAAATCCTCAAGAAGGCCCTCATACCTGAAAAAAAAGGGATAAGAGGGTCACAAAGCACGGAGTAAGAGATAACTATGTAGACAAATTAGAATAGGATAGCAAATACTCAAGTATAATATTAAAGGTAAAACAAAGGAAAACAACAAAAACAAAGATAATTTTGTCATTTTAACCACAAACCCACAACACAAGATGGAATAAGATGTGAGAAAAACAACTTAGGAGGGGAGGAGGAAAGGGACTAAATTGGTTTAGACTAAGGAAATAAGAGGCCATCTGACAATGAACTATCTTATACACGAGATTCTGAATACAAACCTCAGGGTAACCATTAAACAAAAAAGCAGAACAGAGACACAAATAATAAAGAAGGAGAAGACAAAGCAACAGATCATAAAAGAACTAAAGGGGTAGACCAAAACACACAGGATGAGAAACAAAGGAAATGCAGGAGAACCAGAAAATGAATGATAAAATGACAGCATTAAGCCCTCATACATCAATAATCACCCTAAACGTAAATGAATTAAATTCTCCAATAAAATGACAGAAAGTGGCAAAATGGATTAAATAACAATACCCAACAATGTGTTGCCTCCATGAAACACATCTCAGCTCCAAAGACAAACACAGGCTCAGAGTGAAGGGATGGAAGACGATACTCCAAGCTAACAGCAAACCAAAGAAAGATGTTGTTGCAATACTTATATCAGACAAAGCATTCTTCAAATTAAGATAGCTAAAGAGAGACAAAGAGGGGCAGTATATAATGATCAAAGGGACACTCCATGAAGAAGAAATAACACTTACAAATATCTATGTACCCAACATAGGAGCACTAAAGTTCATAAAGCAACTATTAACAAACCTAAACGAAGATATTAATAATAACACAATAATAGTAGGGGAGCTCAAGACTCCAGTCACATCAATGGGTAGATCATCCAGAGAGAAAATCAATAGGGAACCAGTGGAATTAAATGAAAAGCTAAACCACTTGCACTTAATAGACATATATAGAACACTCCATCCAAAAACAGCACAATACACAATTTTCTCAAGTGCACATGGAACTTTCTCAAGGATAGACCATATGTTGAGAAACAAGGCAAGCCTCTATAAATTTAAGAAGATTGAAATAATAACAAGCACTGTTTCTGATAACAATGCTATAGAGCTGAAAATTAATTACAGGAAAAAAGCTGAGAAAGGGACAAAGATGTGGAGACTAAGCAACAAGCTATTGAACAAGCCATGGATCATTGAGGAAATAAAAGGAGAAATCAAGAAATATCTGGAGACAAATGAAAATGATAACATACCATACCAACTCATATGGGATGCAGCAAAAGCTGTATTAAGAGGGAAATCCATCTCAATACAGGCTCATATTAACAAACATGAAAAATCCCAAATAAGCAATCTCAAATTACACCTAACTGAATGAGAAAAATAAGAACAAAGCCCAAAGTCAGCAGAAGGGGAGAAATAACAAAAATCAGAGCAGAAACAAATGCTATTGAAACAAAAAAGGCAGTAGAAAGGATCAATGAAACAAAGTTCTTCTTCTTTGAGAAGATAAATAAAATTGACAAAGCCCTAGCCAGAGTGACAAAGAAAAAAAGAGAGAAGTCTCTGATAAACAAAATTAAAAATGAAAGAGGAACAATAACAATGAACACCACAGAAAAATAATAGATTATAAGAGAATTACTAGGAAAAACTATATGCCAACAAAATGGATAATCTAGAGGAAATGGATAAATTCTTAGACTCTGCCAACGTCCTAAAGCTGAACCAAGAAGAAACAGTTAATTTGAATAGACCAATCACAAGGAAAGAAATTGAAACAGTAATTAAAAGCATCCCAAATGATAAAACCTCAGGACCAGATAGCTTCCCTGGGGAATTCTACCAAACTTTCAGAGAAGATTTAATACCTATCCCTCTCAAGCTATTCCAAAAAATTATGAACAATGGAACACATCGTAACACATTCTACGTGGCCGACATCACTCTGATACCAAAGCCTGACAAGGACAACACAAAAAAGGAAAACTACAGGCCAATATCAATGATGAACATACATGGAAAAATCGTCAACAAAATTTTGGCAATCCAAATGTAGCAATACATCAAAAGGATCATACATCACAATCAAGTGGGATTTATACCAAGGACACAGGGATGGTTCAACATCCACAAATCAATCAACCTGATATACCACATCAATGAATTAAGGAATAAATACCACATGATCATATCAATAGACACAGAGAAAGCATTTGACAAAATCCAACAGCCATTTATGATAAAAGCTCTTAACGAAATAGGGATAGGAGAAAATTACCTCAACATAATAAAGGCCATATATGACAAACTCACAGCCAACATCATACTCAATGGGCAAAAACGGAACGCCATCCCCCTGAGAACAGGAACAAGACAAGGGTACCCACTCTCACCACTCTTATTCAACATAGTACTGGAGGTTTTGCCCAGGGCAATTAGGCAAGAGAAACGAATAAAAGGAATCCACATAGGGAGTTAAGAATTGAAACTCTCGCTGTTTGAAGATGACATGATCTTACGTATAGAAAACCCCAAAAATTCCATCAGAACAGTAACAGAAATGATTAACAACTACAGTAAAGTTGCAGAGTCCAAAATCAATTTACAAAAATCAGTTGCTTTTCTATACTCTAATAATGAACTTACAGAAAGAGAACTCAAGAATACAATTCCATTTACAATCACAACTAAAAGAATAAAGTACCTAGCAATAAATTTAACCAAGGAGGTGAAGGATTTATACAATGAAAACTATAAGACATTACTGAAAGAAATTGATAATGACATAAAGAGATGGAAAGAGTTTCCATGCTCATGGAGTGGAAGAATGGACATAGTTAACATGTCTATACTACCCAAAGCAATCTACAGATTCAATGCAATCCCAATCAGAATCCCAATGACATTCTTCCTGGAAATAGAACAAAGAATACTAAAATTCATATGGGACAACCAAAGACCCTGGACTGCTAAGGAAATCCTGAGAAAAAAAGAACAAAGCTGGAGGCATCACAATCTCTGACTTTAAAATGTACTGCAAAGCCATAGTGATCAAAACAGCATGGTACTGGTACAAAAGCAGGCACACAGATCAGTGGAACAGAATTGAAAGCCCAGAAATAAGAATGCACATCTAGGGACGGCTAATCTTCAACAAAGCTGCCAACAACATGCAATGGAGAAAAGATAGTCTGTGCAACAAATAGTGGTGGGAATAATGGACAGCTGCATGCAAAAGAATGAAAGTAGACCATTATTTCATGCCATCCACAAAAATAAACTCAAAATGGATCAAAGACTTGAAGATAAGTCCTGAAATCATAAAAATCCTGGAAGATAATATGTGTAGTACGCTCTTTGACACCAAACTTAAAAGGATCTTTTTGAATACCGTCTCTTCTCAGACAAGGGAAACAAAAGCAAAAGTAAACAATTAGGAGTTCCTAAGAGTCAAGACTTCTGCAAGGCAAAAGAAACTAGGATGAAAACAAAGAAACAACCCACCAATTGGGAGAAAATATTTGCAAATCATATATCCGACAAGGGGTTAATCTCCATAATATATCAGGAACTCATACAACTGAACAATAAAAACCAAACAGCCTGATTCAAAAATGGGCAGAAAATATGAACAGACATTTTTCCAAAGAAGATGTACAGATGGCCAATAAACACATGCAAATATGTTCAACATCACTAATCATCAGAGAAATGCAAATCAAAAGTACACTAAGATACAATCTTATGCCTGTTAAAATGGCTCTAATCACTAAGACTAAAAATAGCAAATGTTGGAGAGGGTGTGGAGAAAAGGAAACCCTCATACACTGCTGGTGGGAATGCAAACTGGTGCAGCCACCATGGAAAACACTGAGAACATTCCTCAAAAAACTAAAAATAGAACTACCATAGGACCCAGCTATCCCACTACTGGGTATCTAGCCAAACAACTTGAAATCAACAATCCAAAGTAACACATGCACCCCTATGTTCTTTGCAGCACTATCCACAATAGCCAAGTCATGGAAATAATCCAAGTACCCATCAACTGATAATTGGATAAAGAAGATGCAGTATGTATACATACAATGGAATACTATTCAGCCACAAAGAAGACAAATCCATCCCATTTGTAACAATGTGGAAGGACATGCAGGAAATTATGCTAAGCGAAATAAGCCAGACTGAGAAAGACAAACACCAGACGATTTCACTCATATGTGGAATATGAACAAACACATGGACAAAGAAAACAGTTCAGTGGTTACCAGGGGCAGAGGGGTGGGGGATGTGCACAGGAGGTGAAGGGGAGCACTTATGCGGTGACAGTCAAGAAATAATGTATAACTGAAATCTCACATTAATGTAAACTATTACGAACTCAATAATATATATAGAGAGAGAGAGAGAGAGAGAGAGAGAGTTAAAGATTGCCGTAAATGATGAAAGAAACAAAGACGTATGACAGGGTCTGTGTGCTTGTTTCCAGGGCCAACCTGGATGGAATGGGATGATGGATCTTGGAAGACGACTTTCTACTCCACAGTCTAACTTGGGAGATCAAAATCCCAAAAGCCAGAAGCAATAGTAGCAGCTACTAAGAAGGAAGGAAAGTGGGCAAATCTCTTAGACTTGCTATTACTGAAGAAATTTAAAACACAAGGGACTTGAAAGCCACTTGGTCAAGCTTTAGAAAGTCTGAGTGGTTTCACACTGCGGAAATGTGTTGTTTGATGGTCATGACAAGGACAGCGAAGTCTGGGGAGTGCAGGGGGACTGGGGCATGAGATGTGAGCGCTCTAGGAGAGATGTCTAGGAGCCTAGAGCACCAAGGTTGATCATTCAATAAGACTGCGATTGAGCAAAACTGTTGTTTGCCTTATTCACACATCACCTCCACCCCATACTGTGCTCAAGTGCCCTTTGTGAGTAGGGGATTGGTTGAAAAGAGGGGAGAATGCAGTGATAAGATATTGAACAATGGCAATTATCTAATTTTCCTCTGGAAAAAACCACTTTTGTAATCTATGATTTTTCTTTTAACTGTGCTTCATGTTTGAAAAAACAAAGAAAAGCTTAAAACTTGCAGATGAGGAGAAAATAAAGGTGGGTGGCAGAAGTTTCACGGAACAGGATAAAAGACAAAATCCCTAAGACCAGTAGTTCTTACTTTTACTTAATCTTTTTCCAGAATAAATTGAATAGAAACAGAAATGAGTGTGCTCTGTGTGTTTTGTGATACCCGTGTAAAGGTTGGCTTCCTCCTCTAACATCAGTGTGGAATGTTCTCTCTGACGCTGGCTTCCCCTTTTCTTGATAAATCTTGGTTTTAGCTTTCCCCCAGACTAAGGTAAGATCTCATTTTTACCCGCCTTATGCTTTTTTTCCACACTACTTTAGACTCTAAAATCATTTATTCACGTGGTGTCAAGTCTGTTTGCCTTAAATGAGGCTGTGAGTCTCATGAAGGTGAGACTGCCCATCTGTCTGACCAACATTGTGCTCCATGTGCTAGTAGAGGGCCTTTCACACCCAAAGGTATTCAGTGTCTCACCAAAGGGTCACTAGGCAAGTGATGTTTTTCTCTTTTCTTGCTTTCTTTTTTTAAAAGTAATTGACCAACATTTACTAACTGACCAAAGTCATACTATAAGCACTACATCTGATTGTTTTTGAGAAACAGCATTGCCACTGAAAGGAAACAAAAAAACCACATTTCTGAATTCAAGTTACAAAGGACAGGAGACTTAAACATCTTAGACAAAGAATTAGCCAACATTTCAATACCACATCATTACGTCTTAATCCAAAGAATGCACAGATGACTTTCTTTTGCTTCATACTAAGTTTCTTTTGTGCTCTGTTTCTCAAGTCTTATTTTCCTTGGAGTATAGAAAAAAGAAATGTTCCTATTTTTCTTTTTGTTTAACTCTCAATACATCCAGTGATTCAGATTGAGGACACTTGCCTGCGCTCAATTGTATTATCCCATAGAGGAAGCACGGCAGAATCACCAAACAGTGCATCTCCTCTCACCTGTTCTTTGTTCATCCGGAAAAGAGACACAGAGCCCTCTTCTGAAAGAGCCTTTCAGAGGAAAATAAAGGAAATATCTTATTTCCTCTTTAGAGGAAAATACGTTATTTATTATCTCTGATAGAACTTCCAAAAGAGCACACATTAACTTTCTTTAGAACATTTATGTCTCCTTTTCAAATATAAAAAATATAGACATGAGCCTTCTGAGGCATCAAACTAACTATTGGGGAGATGCACAGCAGAAAACTGTGAAGTTTAGGAAGCCTAAATGTAGAGAATTTTAGACGTCCGGACAGTAAGAACCTTTTCCAAGAGAAACATGTTTTAAACTAGTTCTTGGAAGATGCTCTTCAGAGAAGAAAAAAAAAGAAAACACAAAGTTTTCATGGACAAAGATATTTGAAAAATCCTACATAATATATCCCTTGTTTAGATTAATGATACATAGGCAGAGGGTAAATACTCTGAGAAGCACTACAGGAAAGAAATTTGTCTAATTTTGGTGATGGAATAATTTATTGAGGTTTTATCTCATTTTTAATTTTCTGCAATATCCTCTTCTCCTTATTCAGGCAAGTAGCCAGACTCTGATTTCTTGTTTCCTGGTCCAAACCAGAAATTTTCTTCAAGCAATCAATTTCTCTTCACTTTCTCTCTTTGTGAAGGTCTAAGATTATTGAATCAAGGATGATAGTGTCCTAAAGGGGAAAGACAGAATTTGGAACAGAGACGTGAATGAGAAATGTCCCCAGACTGGGAGCCAGTCCTGGGTAGAAGAGGTATGCATTCTCACTCCAAGACATCATCCTTGACGGATGACAAAACCCAGAGAATAATGGCTACATGGTGGGACCCAATGTCCCAGGGCTTCATATATTAGAAAAATAATATGACCTGTGGCCCATGCTTGGCACAAGAGCCGTGGAATAGCCTGCCATGAGGGATCACAAGATCTGTGACAATGAGGATGTCAGCAGTTGCCATGATGGACTGAACATGAAAAATAATCCCTAAAACTTTCATCAGAGGTTTCTAAACCTCGTGTTCTTGTGCAACCTGGAATTATAGGCGAGCAATAGAGAGACCCTGATAATGACTAATGTTGAATTTCCTGCCAAACTAACAAGATGGGTAGCTCAAAAATTGAGTTTAGTTTGATTTTTAAAAGAGATAAATATAACATTTCTTGTACATTTTTGTTCATTAAATGAGATTCAAACAAATACACTTATTCTTACCTGAATCCTCTTCTTAAGTAACAATTAACATATTACCGTACACATTTAAGGGATTCAAATACACTAAATGAAAAAAAAACACTATGCAACTACTATTCCGTGAAATATATTTGGGATTGCAGCTCTGCAGCACCCCTTTGAAAGAATTTTCTGTATTAGAAATGCATGTTGCCATAGTGAAGCAGTTCTCTCTACCACCACTCCAAGGGCATCTACACATATTCCAATCAAGTAGCTAAAGGGAGAGATTCAGCCAAATTTCGCTCCTGTCACACCACTTATTTTGCAAATATTCTGGAGTCTGGGAAGGCTGCCCTCCCTGCTGCCAGCCTGATTATGAGCATCTTTGTGGGTCCCGCAAAGGAGGCCTTTTGCTTTGATGTGCCCTTAAAGCAGAGAAATATTAGTAGAGAGCGTTTGGCTAAGTGTGAATATTCGGCGCTGAAAGACATCATTTGACATATGTCTGAATTTACAGTTAGCAATGCTAACACTGGAGCCAGACTTCTGGATTCAAATCTTAGCTTTGCTACTTAATTGGTGTGAGCAAGTTATTTCAGTTTCTTCAACTGTCAGATGGGGACAGTAATAATACCTACCTCTTAGGAGGATTATGAGGATTAACCAAGTTAAGATATGTGCACTGCTCAGAAAAGTGCCCAGCACGGTTTAAGCCCTGTGTGTCTTTTAGCTCTCATATGTGTTTAATTAGCAAGTACCAATAAATTGCTTCATTTCAAAGCTTTATGACTTCTTTTTGTGTCTCTTTATTTGTTTCAGACTGCTCTAAGTTGAAAATTAAAATGTCAAAAGTTCTCTTCTATTTAAAGTATAAAACAAATCTAAATCTAAATATATTTTTATAACCAACATATCCAGTACTCTAGATAAAAGCTGTACTTCTAGATAAAAACAGAAAATAAGAAGAAATATCCACTTATAAAGGCAGATGCATAGATGGGTCTTTCTGTAACATTTAAGATTAAACCAGTTGATATTAAATCAAAGTCCAGAAAGCTTCTGAAATACAGAGTAATACTACTTCAGTGGAAATCACGTTTCAAGTAAGGAACTAGAGATTCTGAAAGCTATTTAACACTTAACGGTGCAATTGCAGTCCATCATCACAAAGAAATCTGAGCCAGGTGTTGCAGTAATTGTGATCCATGGGGAAGTTCACAGCTTGCTGGCCGTCAGAGGGAATTTCCGTGTGTGCAGTGATTTACATCTACTACACCGAGCAGTAAAAGAAACAATGACCGAGAGTCAGCATACATTTGTTATTTACTGTCTGAATCCTTTTACAGCTTTTTGAGTTTTCCTTTAAAAGAGTCTTTTTAAAAAGCAAAATATTTAATACTCTAAAATCAGGACCCTTACTATGACATTGTCAAAAGAAACCAGACTATGAAACTAAGAGTTAAGCATTTTGAAGACAGTTAGATTATTGTCCAAAACCTTTAATGTTAAATAAAGTAGATGATTCATATTTGGCAAATATCTCAATTTAATTGAAAAGTACTTTTGTTTTCAATAAAATTTGCTTTTTCCACGTGTATGTTCCCTGAGACTTAAAAAGGAGAAAAAAATGGAAAAATTAAATTTAGGTAAAATATAATTTTAAAGTTTCTTTCCTAGTAAAAGATAACGATATTAAATAACTTTCAAAACTTTTTAGAAAATATTTCCAAAGCCATTGTTTTTTCCTAAAGTTTAATATCAAAACTGTTGAAATCTTACCCAATAAGATTTGTGTTTTATACACCAGTTCTATTTTCTTGCATTCATCAACAAAAATAAAAGCAAAAATAAAGTGTTACAAGTCATTGGAGATGTTCCAAATTTTCAGGATAAGGACCAGGGGAAATCAAAGCATAAAAACATGTTCAAGTAGTTTATCCTGTTTTTCTGACATCTCTCAGATGTTCAAATTTGGAAAAAACACTACATATACGTGCTGGTTTCAGTTGCTTTATGGCATTCTTTAAATTTGTTGACAAAAGATGATGAAATTAAAATTTGGATAATATTCTGCATAGTGATTACAGAATTACTAAAAATGAGGTGCCATTATTACCCAACGTTCAGTGAGACTTAATGACACTGTACGGAGATGAGTGAAAGAAGCAGATACCTCTAGATTTACTGAAGGACGTCCATTTCAGGAGGGTCCCCTTGCACCAGATTACAGTAATTGAACCATTGTTCAAACGCTTTTACACACATCTGTTCTACTTATTTCTGCCAGACTTACTCTAAAAATCATTCATTCAGTATTTATTATTCTTTCGTAATCTAGTAATAGATCAAAACAAAATTGGAAACAACCTCTCTATGGTCCCCATAAATCCAGATAAGCCTCATTCTCATTCTCTTTGGTCAGTCCACTTGTCTTTGTCAGTTTTCCTCAGACCTTATTGTTTGTGTCTTTTAGCTGTGAAGTTCTCACAGCGTTCAATTCAATTCAGAGGAAAAGCAACATTCTTTTTTTTAAATTGTGGTTAAATATACGCAACATAAAATTTACCATTTTAGCCATTTTTCAAAGTACAGTTCTGTGACATTAAGTAATTCACGTTGTTGTGAAATCATCACCACTGTCGACATCCAGAACTTTCTCACCCCTCTAACTGAAAATTCACACCTGCTAAACACTAACTCCACCTTCTCCTGTGCCCCCAGCTCCTGGCAACCACCATTCTACTTTCTATCTCCATGAATTTGACTACTCTAGGTAAGTTATAGAAGTGGAATCACACAATATTTGTTCTTTTGCGATTGGCTTATTTCAGTTACCATTATGTCTTCAGTGTTCATCTATCTTGTAGTATGTGTCAGGATTTCTTTCATTTGTGAGGCTGAATAATATTCCATTATGTTTATGTACCATATTTTGCTTATCCTTTCATCTATCAATGAATACTTGGGTTGCTTCCACCTTTTGGCTGCTGAGAATAATTCTGTTATGAACATGGGTGTGCAAATATCTCCTTGAGATCCTACTTTCAATTCTTTTGGGTATGGACCCAGAAATGAAATTGTTGGATTACATGGTAATTCTATTTTTAATTTTTTGAGTAACCACCATATTATTATTCACAGTGGCTGCACCATTTTACATTCCTTCCAGCAATGCATGAGGGTTCCAAATTTCCACATCCTTGCCAACACTTATTTTCTGTTATTATTATTAGCATAATTATTATTACTATTTTAAAATGGCATCTTAATGGGGGTGAAGCGGTATCTCATCATGGTTAGAAGCAGTACTCTTAACGGTTAAGAACCTTGACTCAAGTTAATTTGCCTGGTCTGGAATTCCAGCTCTTATTTGACAATTCTCGTCCTCACTTTCTTCATGTATTAAATGAGGCAGTACCCACTTGATAGCATTATTGTAGGACTGGATATGTAACAGGTATCAATCAATCACTCAGAACGGTACTCGGCACAGAATTGGTATTATACAAATGTTAGCTTTTATTATTATCATTACATTTTTTTCTTTTCTTCAAACTTTATTATTTTTTGTAATACTCATTTGATTTTCACTGGTCTCAACTTTTACTCTATACTCATTCTTGTATTTCTCTATTTTAGAATTTCTCAAATCTCTTTTACAATGGCCCTGTGTTTTCCAGTTATCTCAAACCATTCTTACTTTTATTATCATATCCTCTCCCCCTATTTCTTTCCCTAAAACTCCCAAACAAGTGTTTGCCTCTAGAGCACATCTCTGCCTTCATCAGGAAGCTGTTTCTTGAGCTTCAAGATTTTCTTCCACTGCTACTTTTTTTCTGATTTTGTCTACCACTACATAAAAATCATCTTTATTTCCTCCATTTTTTCCTGCTCTTCTTACTAACTTCTAATTCTCTTATGGCCCCAGGTGACTCTAGGTGTACAGCTGCCAGCTGTACTACCTCCGCATTTATGAGTTCAACTCTGTGATCTTTGACATAGACTGAGACTACTTGGCCAAGGATGCTGCTCGCAGCCCCTTCTGCCCCTCACAGGCCCTGCTCATCAGCCACACCTGAAAATGCTTTCCTAACTTTTGTACCCATTCTCCCAAGGTGTTTCTGTAGCATGGCCTGGGAAATGCTCAAAGTGATGCGACCCAGAGATAATTATCCCTTTCTCTGTGGTATGATGTCTATCTCATGAAGCCCCCTGCCAGCTTTCCCAGAGCTGATCATGCAGCATCATTTGACTGAGCAGGGTCACGACGTCTCCTATAGTCACTGTTTCATTTCTGAAAAGAAGACAATCTCTCTACTAAATGCAAACACCACTTTCTCTTCCACTTTCCAACACATTAATGACTAAAATAAATAAATAAAAATAAATTGGTGTCTATGCCCATCTCAAATGAATAACCACTTGTTAAGTAGGTACACAAAATTCCCAGGAATTTCACTCTTGAAGGAGTCCTCCAAACGTCATCTTCTCCCTCCAAAATGGCTTCTTCTAGGCATTTTTTCCCTCTGACCTCAAATTCTCCTATTCATCTTCCAAACAGCTTCATCACAACCTTGCCAAAGGCCCATGTAGTTATTTCTGCTAGGATTTCTCCTGCCTCACGTGCCTTCGAGGCCCTCACTTGCTTGTCAGTGACGGGCTCACCTGTCCCCAAGCTACCACTGCTTCTCCCAAACCGGAGAAGGTGCTCCCTGGAAACTCCCATGGCACTGCTGTGAGGACACTGCATTCTATCATGTGTCATACCTATTTTTTGTGCAGGTCTTAGTTCTAGTAAATTTAGCTCTTATTTTGGGGTATAAATGTCTCATTTATCTTTTATGCCCTTCTTATGCCTGTATGAATTGGTAGACAAAAAAACAAAGAAACAGGGGCTGGCGCTGTGGCACACAGGTTAAGTGTGCACATTCTGCTTTGCCAGCCCAGGGTTTGCTGGTTCAGATGCCAAGTGTGGACCTACACACTGCTTATTGAGCCATGCTGTGGGAGGCATCCCACATATAAAGTAGAGGAAGATGGGAACAGTTGATAGCTCAGGCCCAGTCTTCCTTGGCAAAAACAGGAGGATTGGCAGCAGATCTTAGCTCACTGCTAATCTTCCTCAAAAAAAAAAAAAAAAAAACCTGAGGAAACAGAGGTTTATGCGATAGACTGCAAGACATATTTTACATTCTTCTTGATATAGATATTGCCGTTCATTTGCCTTCAAGATGATAAAAAACCAATAATTTGTATATTTTGTTATAAATATAGAGGATAGCTATATTATCATAATAATTTTAGAAATACAAGGTACATAAGAACATTTTAATATATGCATATCAGAAAATAGAGGGTTTTACTCAATAGTTTACAATTAATTACTAATAAAGTTTACTGTTTGCAATACACGATAGTTGTGCAATATTCTTATTTTTCAATAAATTCAATGTAAAGACTTTGAACCATATTGTGGTTGTTTGGTCTAGGCTCATGTGTAAGTAATGGCAGAATCCTGAAGAACATGTAGTTAGTTAATTTCTCTCTCACAAGAATGTAGGAAGTCCCAGATTGGAATGGCTACTCTGTGATCATCCTGGGCCGAAGCTCACTCCAGTTTAGAAATCCATCATCCAAAACGTGACTTTTGCCTCATGACCTAATATGGTTTCTCCCACCTCTGTCATGGCGTCTGCCTTTTAGTCAGCAGGAAAGCACATGGGGTAATGGAAGGTCACAACCTATCTGCTTAAGGACATTTCCTGAGGTTGCACACACTACTTCCATTCCTATCCCATTGCTCAGAACTTAGTTACATGACACACTTATCTGTGCAGGAGGTCTTCTGCCCAGACCCAAACCAGGGCTCTTCTTACTGAAGGGAGAAGAGACAAAGAAGGAGAAGGATAAGGAGAGGCAGGGGAAGGGGGAAAGGGAAGGTGCGGGAAGGGGAAGGAAGAAGTGGACAAGGAGATGAATTAAAGGAAGAAAGAAGGAGGAGACGGAGAGGAGGGGGAGAAGGAGGGAGGCAGAAGGGACTTGGGGAGACAGCCAGCAGTCTCTGCACATAGTGAATAGATGCAACCAAGATTAAGATCATTTTGGTACCTATATACCCAGTACTTTTCGGTTTAGGAAAATTGTTTTTTGTATGTTGAAATTTACAGGTAATATGTTATTCCAAATCAGCAGGACCCAAAAGCCTGTACATGCATTAGTATTGGGCTAATCAAAATGAGAAAAATAATAATGCAGTGAGGGTCTCATAAAGCTTAATTAATTTTTTAAAATTTAGAATTATGCCTTGACTTGGTTTTTAAATGCCCTATTTAGTGTGCAATGGTAGTGAAAGAAGATCATATTTATTGTTGCCTTTTAATTAAATATCTAAATTACACAGTGTATTACCTTTTATGATTGTCTTTTTTCACTGAACATAATTCCCTGGAGATTCATCCAAGTCGTTTGTTGTTCCAGTAGTTCACTCCCTTTTATTGCTGAATAGTGTGCCATGGGATGGATATGACATCGTTTGTTTAAACATTTGCCAATTGAAGATCATCTGGTTATTTCTAGCTTTTCACTCTTATAAGTAAAGCTGCTGCAAGCATTTGCATATAGGTTTTTGTGTGGACATAAGTTTCTGTTTTTCTGGGATAAATGCTCAAGAGTGAAATTGCTGCATCATATAATACCTGTGTTTCTAGTTTTATAAGAAATAGCCAAACTATTTTCCAGAGTGGATATACTATTTTACATCCCCTCCAGTGATGTCTAAGTGACGCAGTTCCTTTGCAATGTTGCTGGAATTTAGTGGTAGCCATTCTGATGCACACGTAGGGAAAAACTTTTTGAACCAACCACTGATCACCTGAGTAAATAGAACAAGGGAAGCAAGTTCTGAGAATTTTTTTATTTTCTTCTTTCTTTTTTTTGGTGTAAATACATTTGAGCTTATTACTGAGAAGAATTCCTGTACTCTAAGAATGATGTAATGCAGCTAGATTTATGGGGCTGATAGCCATGTAGTTCAAAGTTAAGTTGTAAATGGAATACTTGAATTAGGGGAGCAAATCTTACATTTAATCATTTTTTAACTCACTCATTCCCAAACGGTTACTGAGAGGCTTCTATGCAACAGAAATGGTGCCATTGCTGAGAGTAGCAGCTCCAGCACCTTCCAGCATGGAGTTCATGGATAGACAGAACACTGAGTCCATCAGTAGAACTAGCCGTGCACTTCAAAGGGGAAACTGTACTGTAGCTCAAATTATTCTTTAACCGCTATTCATCAAAAGTTTTCTGCTATTTTGATTTATTTTGGAGAGCGTAACTTGAATAGAAAGGTATTAGTTGGAAGAGTTTTATATCCTTTTACTTTTTAATATGAATCAAGTTCATGTCTATTTCATGAAGTAGCTATATGATATCTGATATCTCTTCCTACTTAAATATCATACACTATATCAGCTAACAGATTTACTGGTAATTATTACTGTGACAAGCAACAAACCTTGCCGTTGGGAGAAATCCTAGCTCAATAAACAAGCAAGCTGCAAATCCAAATAAAAACTAAGATATTACGACAATCTCAAATAGCTTGTGTGATTAATTCTGATGGTTGTGAAACATGAAAGAAAAGCCAAATAGTCAGAAAGGACAAACCTAGACCTAAGGGATAGTCAATGTGCCAAATTTCAACAAATGGTACAAGATCTAGATAGCTGCCAGAATTGATATGGTAGAAACATTGTTTTAACACAAAACAAATGTATTTAACATCACCCTACTTTAATTGTCTCTTGTATTTTAAAAATGAAATCAATATAGGAAGCATCTCAGCAAAAGAATTTGAGAATAGATTGCCTTCAAATTTTGGGAAATTCCCAGATTAAATGCCTTCACATTTTTGGAAATATCCAGATTAAAAGGTGTATTTAACTCAGTTACTCCCTCTGTTCCAGGAAGATTTCCCCTGACATTTGGACACTATTGGGATTATTTACAGGGATTTTTAAAAGCATTAAGTGCTGATGCAGACACCATTGGCCTAATGAAGTTGTCAGAATTGGAAAGCAACAGTATCATCGTTTCACTCCACCTTTTAGCAGCATTAGTACTGTTGATTCCATCCTTCTACTCACGTCTGGCTTCAGAGACACTCTCTTGGATTTTCTCCTACTTCTCCGGCTATTTCTCAGTCTTCTTAGTAGTTTCTCCTCCTTGCCTAAAATGTTGGAATCAGTCAGAAGTCTGTCCCAGGTGCTCTTTCCGCCTTTCTATGCTCTTTCTTAGGTGGTCATTCATTCCCACGGAATAAGCTGGATTTCTCAAATTTATATCTGCACCCTAGAGATCTCTTCTGAACTACAGACCCATATATGAAATTTTAACTGACATTTTCACACACATCTCACATTTCACACTGAGTATGTCTAAATCCGAACTACTGATTTTACTTCCAGAACTCTTAAGTCCATCCTAATCCCCTTACTTCTTCTCACTTAATTAAATCACATTACTACCCAATCAGTTGCTCAAGTAAGAAATCTTGGCATTTATTATCCTTTCTTTTACTACCTCAACCTAGTTGAGCCTTATAAATTTTTATCACACAAACATATATGGGGCACTCCACTTGTCTCAATCTTCAGTGTCACTACCCAAGCCCAAGCTACCAACTTTCATTGCCTGCAAAACTGGAACAGCTTTCTAATGGTCTCTTCAAGTCTTTACTTGTAATTTTCAATCAATTGTAATGTATCAGTTAGAAAAATCTTAAAACTGAAACCACTTTTTGCAAATACCCTGCTTAAAACAAATATGACTCTTTTTTAACCATGGGATATACCTGATCTGGTTTACATCTACCTTTTAACCTCATCTAATTCTACTTACTGACACACCACACCAGCCTCCTTTCAGTTCTTTGAACAAGCTGAGTTCTTCCCTACCCACTTTACCTTGTGCATACAGATTCTTCTCTTTGCAATATTCTTCACTTCACTCCTTAGAAATATTTCAGATATATTTTTGTGCTCCAATTTAAATCCTACTTCCTTATAAAGGCCTTTCCTAGCTATGCTATTAAATCAATACTCTCCTAACCCAGACTTGTCCCTATCAGAGAACTCATTTTTTTCTTTAATAGTACTTGCGTTAACTTTTAATACTTCATTTTCTTTGTTTCTGCTTTGCTCCCTCATTAGACAATTATTTCCACAAAGGGACAACTATTTGTTGTCTTGCTTTCCATAATATTCTCAACACCTAGCTGGTTCCTGGAATGTAGTAGAATAAACAGTTGTGAAACTTAAGCAAGTATTAGAAATAGACCCCATTGGAAGGGTTAGGTATCTGGAGATTTGAAAGATCCATTTGATGTTGCAGTAAGTCTAACAGAGCCCAATTATACATGATAAGACGAAATCTAGGTAAGCAAGAGGACTCATGGGAGTCAGAGAGCCAGGGTTAGGCAGTGATCCAAGAAGATGTTATAGTGGAATCAGAAGGATGTGGCACTATACAGAAAGAACAGACCTGGGAAATGAAGGTTAGGAATGAGCCTGCAGTATTTGTGAGTTCTAGAAAGTGCCAAAGGGCTATGTTCCAGAAATGAACTCCAAATTCAGCTCATGAAAATGATATGCAATGATTTTTACGTTCTGGGTTTCAAGGAACTAGAAGATAACCCTGGCATTAGAACTATGACTAGCGGAGAAATTGGCCCAAGGTGAGTCATTGAATATTTCATTTATGGATTCCCAAATTCTACTTGGCTCTAGAGATGATATTGCCTAGTGGTACTTGGAAGATTACCCCTGATCACTAAATATGCAAGCATATGAAGATTTCACAGTATACCCTATTTAAAACACAAGCTTTGGGATCAAATCAATCTGAATTTTGATTTAAAGTCAGATATTTAGAATCTAGTAGACCTTGGACAAGAAGTCTATGAGACCTCTTATACTGTTAGTGTATATAAAAGGCTCATGATGATACATATTGCAATGTCATACACTGATATAAACATATAATGCACATGATGCACATTGCAATCATTTGGTAAACACTGGCTGCTATTGTTATATTTTAGGCACTTGGAGGAAAGAATGAGAAACAAGTAGGTTATTAGACCCCTTTGCTCCTATCTGCTCTCCTCTACATTCTCCCTTAGTAGGTACGTGGCTTTGCACAGTAAGCATTAGGCCAACATGTGTGTGAGAAGGAAGACGTATTCTTATCTCCTCTAGGGATGTGCTCCTTAGTCTTTCTGAAGATACTTAAATGAAACTTTCAGTGTTTTGCCCTAAGAAATTAAATAGGGCTCTGTGAGAAGAAAATCCAATCACTATCGAAAAAAGTCATGCAATGCATGAAACACTGTATATTACACTAAACTGTAGTGAAGTAGATCACTTGTTGAGTTTATTTTTTCTGCATTACAAAAGAATAAATGCGATTTTAACAAAGGTTTAGTGGATTGTTTAAAGCCTTAATAAAAGTCAATCACAAAGGTAGAAGTGAACCCAAGAATAAGCAAATTTCGGTATGAATATAGAATTACTACGTACAGACCTATTATTCTCTGGCATTCCACACTAGCCAGCATTTAGATTTTATGATTTATATTCATATCAGAAACAAAAGAAAGATTCTTTCAGCTCTCAGGCTGCAAGAGAGAACAAAATACCAGTAGGTAAATTCAGAAACAAATTATCAAATAGCATCAGATACAAGTGGTATAGATTTGGAGATTCCTTTAATACACAAATAAAGAAAATTTGGGAGAAGATGAAAATGTTTAGGCATGAAAGTCACTGTTGAACCTTCATGGGCAAGCATAAATACCACTTAGTATGCTGCCATTGGAAAAGGCACTAATAGAGCAAATAAAATTGCCATAAGATTGGGGGAAAAGAATCAAAGAAGAAAGTCAACTAGAAATTTTCTTGCACAGGTAGATATAAATGTATTTTTCTCCCTGGGCATGAATTCCAGAGTGCCACCATCATTACACATCCTTCTTGATAACTGCTTATCAAAGAGGAGAGAAAAAGAGAAGGCAGGGAGGGGGAAACACAGAGGGAGGGAAAGAATGAAGAAGCAAGGAAAGAAGGAAGGAGGAAGGAAGAAAAGAAGGAAAGGAGGAGGGAAGGAAAGGGATGCGTGTCCTCAGAGGCAACTGAAGGGAAATGCTAGAGTGCTTAGCGGTGGACACTTGCTTAGCTTCTCTTATTTCCCCGTGTGCAGTATCTCTTGCTACATAACAAAAGCACCACTGTGATTCAGTGATTGTGTCAAACTACATCAGCCTAAAACATGCTATGCAATTTTAAGGTCTGATACCAGATTATTTTCAAAAAGGAAAGAGAATTGAATAATTTTAAATTATATCCACTAATGTATTAGAGAAACCTAAATTTTATAATGTGGAAACATTTGATGTTTACCAAATTAACTTAGGATATATTTTAGCATACAAATATTAGAAGGAGACCTGCATTTATGGGAGATCTAAAATGGTCCTGAATATAAGATTGCATACTTTTGAAATGTGGTAGAATGTTTCTGCTCAGATGATCACCCTCTAAAGATTTAGGAAGTAAAACAATAAAATGTAGTTCTCCAGGAAATGAAGGCAGAAATTCATGTGAAAATTTTATTAGTGCTATAGTTACTATATGGTGAATCATTAGTATTACATTTGGAAAACTAGAATTTGTTAATTTAGCTTTCATTCTACAGCACAGGATTTATTTTGGCCTCAATTATTTATCAATTTATAATACACATAAAAATAAAAGACTGTGTTTGCGGCACAATTAGCTACAAAAAGATGAGTGAATAGCATGTCAGTGGTAGCCATCTACATCAGTGAAAATGAACACAAAAGGTCTTAAATAAAATACAGGAAAATAAGGAGGTGATTTTAGAAAGAATATGTAGAATCCATGCCTGCAAACTGAGGCAGTGTGACGGTGGAAGCTCTAGTAGGTCAGATGGGAGCCAGAGTGATCTCAGTTTGAATTTTGAAGGGGTCATTTACCATCTTTGAGTCTCAGTTTCTCAATCTGTAAATGGGGTTAATAATATCTACCTTGCCAACTTATTATGAGGATCACAAACAATGTGTATAAAACACCCGCACAGGATATTGGAAAATACATTATTTGCTGCTCTGTGCATTGTAGATTTCCTGACATTCCTGATCCCTGTCTACAAAAATGCCAGAAGAATCAACTACAGATTATTGTGACAAACAAAAACTCTCAGCCCTCAAAACACTCAAAAACATTTTCTAAGAGAAGACCTCATTCTATTAAGAATCACTGCTCTGGTTCATATCTCAGTCTTCTTTATCCTACAACCTCCTCCATTTAAATCAAGTAGACGTCAAGATCATTTGGACTATGAGCTATACCTAAAAGGAATGGAATCAGCCCAAAGAGAAAGGCAAGCCAAGAAGAAAGCGAAGATGTGCATTTGTTCAGCCCTAAGCATCTGAGCTGCCAATCACAAGGGATTCTGGTTAGTTGAGGAATCTTATAGATTCAAACATATGCTTCTTACTCGAATAGTTATTTTCAGTAACCTGGGAGTGATTAAAGAACCACTTTGTGAGGCCCCAAATCTACTTGTCGGTGGTCAAAGGGAGTTCTGAAGGTGCTATTGTCAGTGGCGAATCAGGCCCCTGTGTTGGTTGCAAAGGCTGAACTGGGATTTTCATGCCAAAATTATTTGCCCTTTATCACACAGACAAAGCCCCTGTCCCAGCACGCACCTGTCTCTGACGTTTCAGTAATTTTAATATGAATAAACCCATAGCATTTTGATCTACTTAAAAATCTTCATCCAAAATGAGTGTTAATTTCAAATGAAACAAGAGTGGCTACTGATGAAGACACTGAGAGACATGAGCCCAATGTGTTCACAAGGGCCCTGAAGTTGGGAAGAGGGAAGGAGAAGAGTCAGAATGAGAGATGCTGTCTTGATGAAGACCCGGCCTGCCATTGCTGGCTTTGGAGATCCAAGTATTTGCATATCCTCTCTTTCTTAGAAATATGGGCAATGTGGTCAGGTCAGATCCAAGACTGGGATGCAAAGTAGGCCATGTAGACAGCCAGAAATGGAGCTCAATCATTTGAGATGTGACCTGAGCTTAAATGACTCAATTTCTCTGTGTGCATCCCGCATTCATCCCACACAAGAGTTATGTGATTGGGACAGACTATCACCACTCAGTCTGTGGCAGTTATATTCAGTTGGAACTATAGCTGCTGTTTGGTCAGACACTTCATCTTGATGTAATTAATTGTGGTCATGGTAGCATGAGTGGATTCTGCTTTACACACATGGCTCAAACAACAGCCACTTTATGTAGAAATCAGTACTTGGAACAGGGGTGTATGCTTTGCTCTTATGGATGCATTGAGATATGTTGCTTGAAAGCATCTTCACAGATAAATAGAAGCAGAGAGAAAGACGTCTGGTATTGTGGATCTAATATCTCTCCTACTACTGTTGGTGTGAGAGCAGTCAACTGGTGAGGGCATGCAGTTTGGCAGCAGGAAGTTCCCACACTCCTGAGTGCTAGCACCGCCCCTCATCGCCTTGTCTCCCTGGCACTCCAACAAGCCCTCCCTGTGGCCTCCCTGCACTCGTCTGTACCCTTAGATCCAGGGCTCCTGAGCTTTTGGATCACATCTTATTTTCCTTTCCACTCTCAAATTAACCCTTTATTTAAAAAAGAGAAAAGAAAAGAAATAGAACAAATAGATCAAAACACACTAAAAATAGTTTCTGTCTCTCTTTTGCTTTCTCCCTGGTTAGGGAGGTCTTTTTGTTAGCAACCAAACTGTTCTCTGCTTCTCAGAGAGGAGGGGGCAATTCTGTGCTTAATCGGGGACGGCTGGGGCGGTGCATAATGTGTCACTTGACTTCTTCTAATAAAGTAGACTACAGAAAAAAGCAAATGAAGATCAAGCTTTTATGCCAAAAAAGATTATATATTCATATACCACTACACACTTTAGATTCAGTCGAGGGCATTTTACTTATTAGGGAACAAAATGATGATGTGCGTTAAGTAGTCACCATCCCTGGAAATGGGGGCTTGTAAAAGAGTGACCCAAGGACAAATGCAGCATTCTTCTCAGTCAGTGCTCACCTTCGGGATAACAAAATGGAATGGGTTTCTCAAGAATAGGCAATATATGTATATTATTTAAGTCTTTGGCAAACAATTCAATCATAAGTAACAGATGGCCTTTGCAAAAAAATTTTGTGTTGGGGTCTTTTAATTTTTGCATTATGTTTGTTTTTATATTAGGTTCCCGATATTACTATATTCGAATAAAATAATCTAATTATGTGATGGCTACCTGATAACATTTTGTGCATCGGCTAGGTTCTGGTGAAAGAGGAATACAAGTAAAACACCAACAACATTTGGACATTTGTGGGAGATCAGTGTTGTTTATGTCTCATGTATAGTACTATTTTGTTATCACCCTAAACAATAAAACATCAAAACGAATCTTCAAAAATGACATGATGCATTAATAAAATTTAAATTTCCCAGCAGAAGAATCATGCAAAATATTTAGCCAAGATTTACTTTTATGAGACAGTACTATAAAGTTGTCTCTCTTTTTTTTAACATTGCTGGAGATATTGAAATTAGCATCCAATATTTCTTTTTTCTTAGATATCCCAGATTAATGTCGAAAACCATTCTCCATCTCTGCGTAAACATATAAGGCCATTGGAATCATTATCTTTTTAAGCCTGATAATTTTAATTTTTTTTGAGGAAGATTAGCCCTGAGCTAACTACTGCCAATCCTCCTCGTTTTGTTGAGGAAAATGGCCCTGAGCTAACATCCATGCCCATCTTCCTCTACTTTATATGTGGGATGCATAGCACAACATGGCATTTGCCAAGCGGTGCCACGTCCGCACCCCGGATCCAAACCGGTGAACCCCGGGCTGCCGAGAAGTGGAATGTGTGCACTTAACTGCTGCACCACCGGGCAGGCCCCCAGTCTGATAAAGTTTTCTTTGGAACTAAAGTTGCCTTTTTAATCTATTAATAGTATTACATCAGTATCAACCAAAATTAATCTAATAACGAAATTAGTTAAATAACAAAATTAACTAGGCAGAATAACATAAGAAACTTTAAAAAGATGTATTTGGAAAGGTTTACTATTATTTTTATATTTAACTGGGTAGTTAAATAAATGTCTCGCTATTTAAGTAAACCTGTCTGCCTACAAAGTAAAGTGTCCCTGTTATTCTAAAGTAAAAAAGAAAATCATTTCCCTGGCTTGATCCATAGCTACTGGGAAAGTCTATCTATAATTAAATTAAATTAAACAAATATTGAATGAGCATTTGTTTACAAAACACTGTAGACACTGAGGGCAACATAAAGTTAAATATGACAAAGCCTACATAGTAATAATAGAACACTCATTCTTATTGACTCAGTTCTTTAAAAAACGCACATAGGGCCCATAGAGGCAAGTGTATAAGACAGTCGGGTTCACGGTCAGTTTACTGAACCAGCCTTTGACCACTTTGTCATGTGCCAAACCTCTCCGTGCTTTCTGTCCCTCTCCAGATCCTCTAATCTCATCTTCCTCCTTAATCTCCTAGGATTTCCGCAAGCTTTCTTCATGCAGGCTCCACATCTCCATACACCTAGTGATGGGGCCTCTCCTTGGCACAATCTGGAACTTTCCACAGCTGGGAGTGCTCTTGGCAGGGCTTGTGACTCAGCAGCACAGGCCTCCTTGAAAGCCAGGTTTTTGAACTCACAGGTTAGATGTGACTTGCAGGATACCTACTTTCCCACTTTATAACAAGACTCTAAAAAACCTCTTCCTATCTTTTTATTTACATTTATAATCTCTTCTTTTCACATGTGATTGTAATAGAGGTCTTTAATTCTAAAATAGTTGATTCACTTTATAGTCTAATAGGCAACTGGGAGAAAAACCACAAAAGCGACAATCGATGAACTTAATTTTAGCCAATAGATTAATATGTCGTCTCTCTCCCTGTCCCTCAATCCCTTCAATTTTTCATTTGAACTGAAAAATTAAGCAATTAGTAGTGGAAAGACAAAAAGTTAATGAGGGAAGTAGATGGAACACAAAGCTAAATTAATCCACCCACGAAATTACCCTTCACTTGGTAGTAGAGATGACCATTTGTATTTTGATTTTCAGGTATAATTTACTGTTCTGAGATCCTGAGATTTAAAAATGGACGCCCTTCATTTTATTGAGGTCACTTAATTAACTAAAAAGGGCAGAAGGAGTGTATAAATCCTCGGCAGCCCTTTCTTGCATTCTTTATTTGTCTACCGTTGAAATGCTTTTCTTAAAGAAGAATAAAACTATTTTGCATTGTTTATACATCTATCTCATAACAGTTAAAAGATATTGAAATCCTGTATCTATTTTTTTTTTTTAACCTAGGTATCATCCTAGGTCAGTTTTCCCAAAAGAATATAGGATGAGTTCTATCTGACGTGTCACTGAAAGTTCTGTCTTTGTGAGCATCTTTTCATTACAGGTTGATAAGAAAAGATGCTGTTCTTTATAATGCCACACCTTTTATATTTGCAAATGATTTTTTTCCATGTTAATATAAACAAAATAATTTTCCTGCAGTTATGTTTTAACTCATTTTGCCCCCATAATTTTCTCCAATGTCATTATTAATTCTTTGAGAATTATTTTTTCTATTGTTTAAGAGGTTGAAATGATGGATAGAAACTGATGTTTTTCTCTTATTTTTGGGGGGAATTATATTTTAGAAGAAATGATAGAGATTTTAATGGGAAATAAAATCACAGAATCCCATTATTTAAAGCTCCATACTCTGACCAGAAGAGCATTCAGAGGGCACATTTCAATTGTAATTATTTTAGTCAGAGATTTAAATAATCAATAGAGGCAAATGGCTAGCTAAGGATATGTGAAGTATGGATGTACTGTGTGAGTGCCAAACAAAAGCAAGCAAACAGAAGCCATTGACAAACATTTATCGAGCACTCTCTATGTGACAGGCACTGGGTAGTCACTGAGATACCATCCTGAACAAGACAGAGACAATCATGTTCACATAAAGATCGTAGTCTGGGATAGAGCCGTATGCTATACATCTAATAGTACCTGCTTAATCTCACAGACTCTTGATCTTCTGATCTCTCTGTACATTGTGATTCACAAAATATTGACATAGAAGCATGGAAATATCCACCATTTGGGGAATATTTCCAGTTGACACTCAAAGATCAACCACAATAACAAAATTTAGAAGATAATAGATGCAAAAAAGACCTACTCAGAGAAATAAGAGAAGTTCATGGAGTGCCCAAAGGACAGAGAAAAATGAAATGAGGCCTATGAGCTAGAGATTTAAGTACAAGAGAAACAAAACAGATGAAAATGACAATTGTTTAGCAAGATGAGACCCAGATGAGAGTGTCTTACTGAGTTAAATCTTGATCTTGGTTTAACAAGATAACTTGGCAGGCACTCTTCCATGATAATGACTTCAAATCCTAATAAAAATAATAAATCAGTAGAAGGTGACCTGCTGTGTTTATCTGGAGCTCGATGGAAATGCTTTCAAGCAGGTTGTGGACCAATTCTGATGAAGGGGAAAAGGACAGCGCGAGTACTTGTGGTCTCGCGTTCACAATGAAGAAACAAATCAGCCAGCTGTGAACGAGAAACACCTGTGGACGGTAACTCATGAAGCAAGTGCTTAGGCTGGAACATTTTAATAGGACTCTGTAGAAGAGGGGAATTCTAATTTCAAACTTGCATAGAATTTGTGTCTGTGTTAATAAAACCTAACGTATAGTATCTTTTAAAAAATGAGATATATGATACAGCTGCAGAAGGAATAAGATTTGTTTTGGACAAAATATGTAGAATTGGAGAAAGTAATTTTCTATTGAATATGTAATCCAGTCCACACTTGTCTTGACTACAGAGAAGAAATAGTATCCGAATCACACTGAATAATTATACACACAAATCACATAGGTGGGAAACAAAACACTTGCATATGACAAAAGCAAGGCCAACGCTAATACCACTTTATACAACTGCTTCATAATATCCATTTGATTACATTTAATTTTAATTTGAGTAATTGAGCTCAAATTCCATTGCTTAAACAATTTTATTTTTTGAGAAAGATGTATAGTTATGCAATCTATACTTCCCTAATAGGAGACAACTACTTCAAGAAGAAATAAACAATATATTTTTTTTCTCCGATATTGTGGTTTTCTACCAAACTGTGTTGTGGAGATGATTATAATCTGTTAAACTGAAAAAGTGTTAAATCAAACCTTTTGATTAATGTTAGTAAATGCTTGCTATCTTGGGTTCTTCCTCTGATCTTTATTCATAATTTGAGGTAACCCACAAGATATTCTCGTTTGACAATTATCCATTTACTAAAAGTTATAGGTGACAGGGTAATATTGAAGCCTAATAATTAGAATGAAGATTAAAACTGATTCATTCACTCCCTTCAAGCAAATATTTACTGACCGCCTACTACATATCAGGCAGTAGTCCAAGTGAAGAGAATATGAAAACAAAAACAGATAAAATCCATGACCTTGAATGGCTTATATGTTAGTGTGTGAGGGATATATAGTACATATCTAGTGAATGTGGTGATCAATAATTACTTAGGGTGAAGCCAGAACAGGAGACTGGAGAATGTGTGCAGGAGTGTTACTGTGTTAGACAAGGAGGTCAGGGAAGACCTCACCAAAAAGTAATATCTGGTCAGAGAACTGTTGTGAGGAAGCAAGCCATGAGGTTGTGCAAAGGCCTGCAATGAAAGCAAGTTTGGAGTATTGAGGGAAGGGTCAGGAGGCCAGTGTGAGCAAAGGTGAATGCAGTATGAGGTCAAGTCAGAGGGTGGTGAAGGCCCGGATGTCATAAGCCAAGGAAAGTCTTCAGCATTTTCTCTAAATGAGAGATCAAGTAGTTGGAGTGTTTTGAGTGAAGAGTGACCTGTTTGCCCTCTATTTTATTAAGGTACAAAAAAACCTTCATAATGACCTAAAACATTTTTGGGAATGTTTCATTTTGAATTTTAAGTGAACTAGATATTGAAGAATAGTATACATAGAGAGAAGCTGATGAATCATAAATTTTCAGCTTTACGATTTATAAATCTGAAAAATTTATAAATGCCCCTTCCAGTCACTACCTCCTTCCTCCCCAAAGGTAACTAGGATTTTGATTTCTTTCATTGTAGTTAATTACGCATTTTTTAAATTTTATAGAAAATGAAACTATGCAGTATATACTTTTTCATATCTGGCATTTTCCTCAGCGTTATAAGATTTATCCATGCTTCTGGGTAATAATCATCTGTTCTGTCTGGTTGCTCCAAAAAGATACATATTAAAAGATACCGCAATTCATTTATCCTTTCTATTGTTGAGGACATTTGGAATGTTATCCATTTGGGCTATTAAGACTAGATCAGTTATATTACTGTGCATGTCCTTTGGTGAACATATTTACACTCCCAGGAGTAAAAGTGGTAGATCATAGAGTACGCTTTCAGCTTTAGTGGATACCATCAAAAGTTTCCAAAGTAGTTGTACCAATTTTATACTCCCACAAGCTCTGTACGAGTATGCAGTATTTTCCACAACCTTGCAAACAGTTGGTATTGTCATTGGCTTAGCTTTCTAGGGCTGCCATAACGAAATACCACAGACTAGATGGCTCACACAGTAGAAGTTTATTTTCTTGTAGGTCTGGAGGCTGAAAGTCTAAGATCAAGGTGTCCACAGTGTTGGTATCTTCTCCTTGACTTGTAAGTGACCGTCTTCTCCCAGTGTCTTCACATGATATCTGCTATTACTGTGCGTGGCTGTGTCCTAATCCCCTCTTCTTATAAGTCACCACTCATACTGGACTAGGGCCCACCTAATCATCTTATTGATTTCACTTAATTACCTCTTTAAAGACGAGCTCTTGGGGGCTGGTCCAGTGGTGCAGCGGCTAAGTGCGCACGTTCCACTTCTCAGAGGCCCAGGGTTCACCGGTTCGGATCCTGGGTGTAGAATGGCAGCACTTGGCAAGCCATGCTGTGGTAGGCATCCCACATATAAAGTAGAGGAAGATGGGCACGGATGTTAGCTCAGGGCCAGCATTCCTCAGCAAAAAGAGGAGGATTGGTAGTAGTTAGCTCAGGGCTAATTTCTCTAAAAGAAAAAGACCCTCTCTGAAAGACGGTCACATTCTGAGGTACTGAGGGTTAGAACATCAACACGTGAATTTTGGAGGATGCAATTCAGCCCATTACAGTCATCTTTTAAATTTTAGCCATCCCCATGGAAATTAGTCCCCTGAGGTTCTAATTTATCTTTACCTGATGAGCAGGGAGGCTAAGTCCCTTTTTGCACATTTAGCCCTGTAGATAGTCTTTTGTTCTGAAGGGCAGAATTAAGTACCTTGTTTATTTTTCTATTGTGTATTCCTTCTTTTTTTCAGTGAATTAGGAGTTCTTTATATTTTCTGGATGTGAATTTTTGTCAGATATGACTTGGTAATATTTTCATGGATTCTGTGGCTTACTTTTGACTCTCTGAATAGAATCCTTTGATACATAGAAGTTCTTAATTTTAATGTAGTCCAGATTATCAATCTTTTCCTTTAAGGTTAATATTTTTTTTGCTATATAAGAAATCTCTAACTACTCTCAAGTCAGGAAAATATTCTTCTATGTTTTCCACAAGAAGATTAATTTCTTTACATTTCACACTTTGTGCCATAATCCAATTGTAACCGATTTTTAGGGTATAGTTGTAGGTCTGGTCAGTCACATTTTTTCCCATATTATTGCTGATCGTTCAGCATCATTTATGAAAAAGACTATCCTTTCCTCACTACATTAAAGTAATGGTTTTGACAAATTCAGTGACTGGATATGTGTGGGTCTCTTTCTACAATCTTTTCTGTTCCATTGGTTAATTTTTCTATCCATGGGCCAATAACATCTTTTCTTAAATTTTGTCAGGGCCAATAGCATCTTTTCTTAAATTTTGTCACTTTAAAATTCTTTGATAATAAATTTAATTTTGTCTCATAGCCATTTTATCTATAAAAGTGAAGACAACTTTTACACTTCATTTATGTTTCTAGCTCACCAATGCAGCATAAAACTAGCAACATATTTTGCATGTGACTGATGAATTTGAAAATCTCATTATTTATGTTATCTGGAACTTTATATTTTTGAAGTTATTTATAAGTATGCATTTTGAGCTTCTCAAGATAATATTCCCCCAAGGTAATTGAGTATTATTTGTTCCATTTTATACTCAAGGAAACCAAAGTTAATTGCTTCACCTAGTATTAGATGAATCATTATTCAAAATTAGAATTCACAGTCTCTATCTTCTCATTCTGTTGTTTAACCAGTGAGGCAGGATGCCATTTGAAGCCATTAGTCTTCCTTAAGAAAATAGAAAGCTGTGTTCCCCGGATCAAATGTTGTTTACAGATTCCCATTAACTCTTAATTTACAATTAACAAAACTCTGAATTTCCTTACTAACTGGCATGTGCTTGGGTGAGTCATGCCTCGTGATATCACTCACTCAGTTATATCTCAGTAATTTAAGTTAATGGAGTCAAATAGCAACATGTCACAGGATCCGAACATAGAAGATTTTGATTCTGCCTTTGCCGTCTCTTTTCAATTACCAAATCACACTAATCACCATTCTGTCCAAATTGACATCTGTATCTTCTAGAGCATTTATCTTACTCCCAGGACTCCGTCCAAAGGCTCCATTTGCATTTTTATCCTTGTCCCAGGAGTAGTCATATCCCCTGTTTCAGTCCCTCTGGATGCGAAATGTATAGCCCTCCAACTCTGCCATATGCCAGCACCTGCCTTATTCCAAGTAGCTTCTCCTCAATACTGATCATGCGTTTCCTGTACCTATTTGGGCTTTGTGCATTTCTTGAAGTTAATTACTAAATAACTGCTTAAGATATCCTAACCTGTGCATGTTTTTATTGGATTTTATTAGGAGAGACAATAATTCGGTGGCAGGTATTGCTTCCACCAGTAACTTTTTGCTGGACTTACAAGCCTAAAATCAAATACTCCCAGGAGATTTTTATATAAACCGTGGAATTTGAGTTTATATATATTATATATATATATGAAATGTATATATGTATACACACGTGTATTTAACAATCCCCATATTTTTGATGATTTGAGGCTCCTTTTGATTACATCATGTATTATTCAATTATTTTCTTTCATTTATCCAATTTTTTTTTTAGGCTTACATTTTTTCTCAGTCTTAGCATTATTTTCCTTCTTCTTGAATTTATAAAATTTTCTGATCAAAATGACAGAAAGACTTAGATCTTGAAATACTGCTTTTAAATGGCCACGATCAATTATAACACTTTTATTAATTGACTTTATACTTCTCCATTATCTGCATCTCCAAACTTACTTCTTTGTGTAAGACTCCTATAAAAATAGTAACACATTCAACATTTTTAAGAAAGACCAAGAGACTGGGGAACTCTTAAAGGAAATTCAAAATTCTCTTATAGTAAAATCATAGTGTAGGGACCAGCCCAGTGGCTTAGTGGTAAAGTTCATGCACTATGCTTTGGTGGTCCTAGGTTTGCTGGTTCAGATCCTGGGTGCACACTTACACACCACTCATCAAGCCATGCTATGCGGTGTCCCACATACAAAATAGAGGAAGACTGGCACAGATGTTAGCCTAGGGACAATATTACTCAAGCAAAAGGAGGAAGATTGGCAACAGATGAAAGCTCAGGGCCAATCTTCCTCACCAAAAAAAAAAAAAAAATGTAGTGCATATTCTCTCTTTATTTAGCTTAGTTTTTAAAATTTTGACATTCAAAATTCCATCTAAAGTTGTGTTTGATAGTGTTGGACAGTTTATAACTGCTAACTCCAGGATATTCCTGGAAAAAGACACTAGTCTACTTGTAATGAATTTTAAAAATTATGTGTGTATAATATCTGACAACGTGTAACAGTCAATAAAGTGAATAAATAATATGACATGAAACTCATTGAGATAAATAAGTAGATATATTTTGACTGTGGAGCAGACAGTGTCATCACTTGGAATAAGGTATTTCTTTAAATGAGAACACAAGATTCATGTCATGACATGTTTTTCCAACAGTTGGAATCGTACCAACCACATATACACACACATGCACATACCTACATAATATTGGCCTAGAGAAGAGTTTCAATTTATTGTTTATAACTAAATAAAAAGTGGCTTTAAAAATGTTGTAGTAACATCTATCCACCATGATCTATCTAAATCTCCTCTTTCCTCATGTAATTAGACTATTTAATGATATTTCTGCTTGACCCCATGACTTTTCAATAATTATTCCTTATTAGAAAAATCTCATTCCTAGCTCTAAGACTTAGTCAATTCATCTAAATTTTCTGTTTCTTGTTATATTTAAACCTCCTACCTCACCCCACAGGAATGTTCTGCCACATCTTTTTCTGCCCTTTTCTGAACAATACCCCTAAGATATACCTTAAAAAAGGATAAAGAACACATTTCCTATTTAACTTAAAGTGCCCAAGGAGAGGTTGTTGTCCTTTCCCCAGTCAGCTGTGACTGCTTGTCAGTCGGGTTTGGGCTTCTGGAAGTAAAATTAGATGAGTTTAACTTACAGGATGCTTATCCAGAAATGCTCTTGGGAAGAAAGCAGAACTGGGCAGAAAGGGAAGTTGAGCAGCAATGTAGGCCCAGGAACAGCTACCACACACTCCATGGAAAGTTCTGGACCTAAAATGGACCAGAATTAGAATTGTCCTGAATTGGGCCTTTATCCCCCTGCCTTGAACAGTCATTGGACACCAGCCCTGCTCTTTGGTGAGGTAGCACTCTGTACCTGAGACAACGCCTCAAAGGGCTGACAGCTGACGGCTGTTCGCAAACAGCAATGCCCGGCAGCTGTGGGAACAAGTCCTTCCTTGAAGAGAGAACCGGTGACACAGCAGCGTGCCCACCACACGCTGTTGGAAGTGATAGAGAAAGATGGTGATTACAGTGGCCCCGCTGCTGGAGCGCTCCTCCCCAAATAGATACCAGAGGTCTTTTAAAAGATTTGACCATATTTTTCTGGCTAACCTAAGGCTGACTTACAGCTAAAGGCCTCAGGTGACATTTCTTTGATGCTCATGGTTGTGAACTCACACCCTGGAGGTCCTCCAGACCTGGAGCTGATAGGCAGCTTTAGGTTCTAACCTCCAGGGTTCTTGGTATTGGAAATTTCTGTGGAGTGGGGGGAAAATACAGACTTGCACCACCACATCGTTTCGTCTGAAGCTTTATGAGAAATTCCTGAGTCGCCCCTTCTTCCCTTCATGAATACTGTACTGTCTTTGCTCTTTTCCCTTTAAGTGCTTCTCTAACCTTCTCTGTGGGGAGAGGGGGATGGGAGAGGAGGACTGGTTCTGTTGAAATGGCAACGCTCAGTGAGCCTGTGCAAGGTCATGTCTGCACTTCTCTGAATTTAAAATATAATGTATTCAGAAACATTTTCTCCCAACATGGGTCTTAATAACAACTCTCACGTTTAATGACAAATACAATTCTGTTACACATTTTTATTTCCATGGCTGCTTCAGCATGTAGGAGATTAATAGGCTGAAGATTAACAGCTCGAATTTAACAAAGTCACCTCTCCATAGAGATGTTTTTATTCCTTATTGAGTTTAGCTAGATCATCTGAGGGTCTACGAATTGTTTACTTGCAGCGCTTCTAACGCCAAATGTGTGGGTATTTTCCACACCAACAATCTTTCTCCAACTCTCTGCACATGAAGTTGGTATCCAACAATTAAACTCACTTCTGACACTAACTACCTGGAGTCAGCACAGATCCGTAGGTTGGGGGCTGAGTTCTACAAGACTGCCCGCCTACTTCAGATGCCAGTCGCAAGTCCCAGGTTGTCATCTGTACTTCTGATCAACCAGATATAAATTGGGGGTTCCTGCAAAAATAATTTGCTATAATGGTTGATAGAACTCAGGGAAACACTTTCCTTGTGATTCCTGGTTTATTTATAGACAATATTATAAAGGATACAAATGAACTGCCAGATGAAGAGCTCCAGAGGGCAAAGTCCAGAAGGGTCCCAAGTGCAGGAGCTTCTGATCCCATGGAGTCTGATGTACATCCCCCTCCTGGTACATGGGTGTGTTCACCAACCTGGAAGCTCTCCAAACCCCATAGTTTAGGGGTTTTTAGTGAGTTTTCATCACCTCAATAGGCATACACGAATCAATCATTATCCATTGGTATTAACTAAATTCAAGCCCCTCTCCCATCCCTGGAGGTGAGGGGTTGGCTCTGAAAGTTCCAACCCGCTCATCTTGTTTCGTTTTTTGTGGAGGGCAGCCCCCTTCCTGAAGTTATCTATGGGTCCCCAGACACCAGCCATCTCATTAGCATAGAGAATGATTGTCTTATCATTCCCGCTCTGGACATTCTAAGGCTTTTAGAAATTCTTGTGTCAGGAACGTGGCACTGAGACCAAATCTTATAACAAATGATGCTCCTATCACTTTTATCAAAAAGGGAATTTCAAGGGTTTTAGGAGCTCTGTGTCCAGATTCTCAGATGTTTGTCACAGAATTTGGTTTACTCTTGCTTTTTTGTTTCAGTGTGCATTAGTCAGCCTTCCCCAGAGAAACATAATCAAAAGGGCGTATAATTTTGTATATATATGAAGAGGTTTGTTATAAGGTGCTGGCACGCACAGCTATGGAGGCTGAGAAGTTTCAAGATCTGTCATCCACGAGCTGGACGCAAGAGAGCTGATCGTGAGCCTGAAGGCCTGCATGATGGTGGCGCTGGCTCTCAAATGTGGCCTTTGTAAATTCCGCCTGTGGCGTGTGGATTGAGATTCTCTTATCTTTTTTTTTGCTATCTTGATGTGTTTGATAATTTGAATTTTTATGATTGTCTTTTATGTAAAATTTAGATTCTGAAACTGATTCCTCATGTCAAAAATAGCTATTCTAAAAGGTGCAATACTCAAAGGGTGCAGTGTAGTGCCATAAGAAGCACAGCTCCTGGGCAGTATGACTTCCTGAGTTATTAACAGCTTGTTCAACTACCAGATGGGTGATTTGGATTACATACTTAGCTTAAATTATCTCTTTATAATATGAGGTGGTGTCATGAGAAGATATTCAAGATCCTTTCCAGCTCGAACATTTTTTACTTCTATATAAATAGTAATATTATTTTTATCACAGGAGTAAGTACTACGGTGGGAAGAAAGACAGGTTATAAATAAGACCAATGTTAATGAAAAATATAGATATAGTGAAAATGTGCTCTCTTACCACCACTAACAAAAGTAAGTTATAGTTAGAACAAAGGATTTATAGTTAATATATCTTAGTTAATGTCCTGATTATGTTTCTTGTTTTGACCATTTGTAGATTGATATTCTTTGGTAATTGCCCCTAATTCTATTGCGAGACTTCCAATACTCTCAAAAGTCTCCCCATCCAGATTTATTTTAGGCATTCTCTGGGCATATTTCAGATGTGAACAGAGAGCATCTATCATTCAACTTTATCTGTCTTCAATGCTCTGGCAACCTCTACTAACAGCTGCTCCTCCCTTAACTACCCATATCTGAGGCCATTCTAGTGGGTTTCTGTCCCTCCCACTGAGCTATTTACTGTCAGGCATCACTGTCATTGCCTCCCTCTGGGTATCACCATTGCTATTGTCAGTATCTACTGTTGTTTGTGCTTTTTAAAGACCTTCATTTGATAAAGTCAATTTGTGAACTTTATGGAAGCTGGCAGTTTTCCCCTCTCTGCTGGAGCGTTGTTTTTATCCTCAGGGTTACCAAAAGCCTTAGTGCTTATGCTGCAATATCTTACAAAACTTTTTCTGAAATAAGTCCTTTGGCTTTTATTTGTAGCTATGGTCACTTTTGCCCACCACAAACACACATACTATTTCTCCTCATTCTTTGTTAAGAATCATTGGAATGGGTGAAACCACAGTAAACAAAAATTAATTATTGTGATAAATGAATGGTGATTTGTGCTTAGATTCTAAGCCTGTTGTGAGGAAAGAGAAGCAATGGCAAGCATAGGCACATGGAGAGCAAGACTTCCGGAGTGTGTCATGGGCATGTACTGCTGCACTTAAGAGATGTTGTTGCGCTCTAAGGTGCGACGCTTAAGGGCCGATTCATCCAAGAACTAAAGCAAGAGGGACATGTTTGAGAGAAATGTGGTCTGTATTCAACAGAAGTAGATGACTGGAGGGATGTACAGGTTATTTAACTCATTCATTATTCAACAAACATTTCTTGACAATCTACTGGATGGAAGATAAAACATCATATCAGAGTTATATTTAATATAAAGCTATACAGAGCTATAAAGGAGGTGGCTACTCCTTTAACATCAGAAGAAGGTGAAAAACATTGGAGTTGCCAGTGTTTGGGTGTTTACATACACCAGCTCTAACAGCTTGTGCCTGTGGCCTTCAGTGTCATCCAGGCCCGGTGCCTGAGCATTTTGAAGGAATTCCCTCATCCCACATGAGGGAATGAGTCTGAAGATAAATCTGAGTTACAAACCCTACACTAAACTCATCATCCCATGCCTCTGATGACTAAAGTTTTATTACTAGATCAAAAATGTGTCTGCTTCACTCTCTTCTCTTGGTATAAGTACACGCCCAAGACGCCTCTGAATTCCTCATACAAACAGACTTTGAGTCAACCTGACCTAATTTGACAGATTTTCCAAGGTACTAGTACTAAACACTAGTATTGAATCTAATTGTGATGCAAACTGGGGTATGCTCAGCAACTGACATGTGTCTAGATACATTATTCAACCTCTTTGTGCCTCTCATCTGTCACTTGTAAGTGAAGAGTGATGAAATATATTTTGAAATTTTTAACCCACTTCATATTACAAAAACTGTTAAATAGACTAAATTAAATGTGCATGCTAAGTTAATGACATAATAGAAAATATTAAAACCAGACATTTTTTAAAAAGTGTATATAATCATCAAGATTCCTTTTAGTTATGAGTGTTCATGCTCCCAGTTAAATTGAGGGATACTGTCAATTACAGGGTTTGAAATATCAAAAATAAGTTTGAGTCTTGCTTCTCCTTAGAAAGCCACAAAAAGAGAATGTTTGTCTCATACCAACAACAAAAGCCTTATAAATTATGAAATTATAACTTTTTTTAATCCATTAGAGATTTTTTAAGGCTGACGTTGTAAGGCAAGCAGGTGAACTGAATTCCAAAGGGTAAAAAGCACCTTAAAGAGATGCAGGGCATACTGAATGCCAACCTTTTGGCAGATCATGGGAGGAAGAAGTGGTAGACATGCCTACAGGCACAAATTAAAGCTGTGCATGCAGGTGGTCATTGGCTGATGCTGGAGGACAGGACTGAGTAATGCCCATGGACTAGAATCTGCTTCATGCAAAGCAAAAGCCATCTTCTCCTGGGTGGAAAGTCTTTCACTTTATCATTCCAGAGCAACCTCCGTTTCCACTGGATGTTTATTTAATCCTTATTAAAACAAAAGTCCTCTGACACTAACCGACCCCGCCTCCATGCCTCTGACCCAAGCAAGCTCGGTAGCTTCTGGGGAAGAGGAGACTCCCCCTGTCCATCTTGCACTGATACTAGAAAAGGGGCAAGAAACCCACTAGTGTTGAGGATCCTTTATTGATTCAAAGCAGACATTGCCTGTGGCTGCAGTATCTATGGGATACGTGCTCGTACTCAGGACTCTTTACCAGTACAAGGAAGAAGTGTACTCCATAGAGAAGAGGAGCAGAAATTTTGAATCTCAGGTAAACAGGGTCTGATTAAGACTGAATAGAAGAGCATAACCAAGAAATCTCCCAAAACATCAAAGGCTATGGGTCAAGTAAAAAGCAGGGGCAGTTAACTGCTGGAAGAGGAGAATGATCCAACACGTCGTGCAGGTACACAGGTACTCCCGAGTTTGAGAGTGGAGCAGGAATACTTAAAAACATTCCAGCATTCTAGGCCCCACATTAAATTGCACACTGAGTGCATATTCTGCCAATAAAGTCATTCGAAGTCTGTGGTGCACTGAGATAACTATAGCAACACAAAACCCAAACCCAACTTCTAATTAGATTGACTCCAACTCTTCTGTTAACAGCCAGAGAAAAGAAGAGATGTGCCTTATTCTAGGCATAAGTTATATTTATCTAAGTATCCACTATGCTTTTATACACAAGTTTTGCCATTTAATCAAAAATTACAAGATAGGAGAAAATAAAGTCAAAATAATTCATTATTAAGCAATAAATAAATCAATAGAACCAAACCAGAGATCAATGGTCCATATATTGGAACCATCAAACAGGAGGTTTGAAATAACCATAGTTACTATATTGAAGCATATAGTGGAAAAAAGTTAAAACATGAATGAAAAGAGTAAGGATTTCCTGAGAGAAATGAAAAGATTGTAAAAATGAGTCACTTAGAGACACTTGAAATTAAAACCAACTAATCAAAAAAGAAAAAAAGAAAGCAGTGGACAGAGTTTTTGTAGTCCCTATCCTCTGAAGAGAAAACACCAAGATGGTATTAACCATGGGAGAAATTTATCAATAGAAATCCCTAGGAGAGAAAATGGAGAGCAAGTCAAGGGATGCTGGCAGAGCCGTTAGACCCCAAAGGAAGTGTGATCCTAAATGAAGGAGAGGGGAGAGGAAGGAAGGAAGGTTGGGTGGAAGCTAGTCCACATATGGGTTATAAAGAAACTCTTCAAAGGAGTACAAGATGACTAATTTAAGAATGTTCAAAATATTTTTGGTTGTTGTATCAAAGAACTACAAGAAACCTAGAGGTCCCTTGCTATGAAAAATGGTAAATTAAATGTGGTATAAGCATATAATGGAAGACTTAGTACAATGAGTGGCACATGCATGTGCATACACACATATATATTTCATAAAACACTCTATATTTTCAAGGATACATGCACATGTGAATAAGCAAATTGAATGATTGAAAAACCGTGTATTCAATACACTAGAAATAGGAATGGAAGGCGAGAGGAATGGGACTGGAGAAGGAGGACACAGAAAAATAAAATACAATTAAATTAAATTGGACGTAATGATGGTGATATTTTGCCATGAACTTAGTTCTGTGTATGTGAGGTTCTTAAAGAAAAATAAAGATCTATGTTGTTTTCCTTGAAAGTCAAACAGCATTTCCTGATTGCTCACTATGATACATGAGGCTATTGGCATGTCTACTCATCTTTCTACCTTCATCTTCAATAAGTTCTACCTTTAATTGTATATTTTCAAGATTGATAATATTCTCTTCAGCATCTATATTTTAGTCTTCCATATTTTGTCTACCAGTTGATTCTAAAAAATAACAACTACTAAGGAGCTTTTGAATCATCATTTCTATGTAAATAGTGTTCATGGCAGAGCCAAGTAGTATCCTGGGACTACGTCTTTTGCTCTAATTGTCAAATTTTGACTATAACCAAGCCACTAAAATGGGAGTGTCCCTTGGATTCATGTCAAATAGATTAACTTTTCTTACTTAGCATCAGCTACACAATACCAGGAGCCATTTTTATTTACATCATATGTGGATGATGATTTTTTTTGGAGAACAGATATTTCTAATTTTTTTATTTTTAGTTTTTTTAAGAATAAAAACATATGCTCTTTATTAATCTATTAATATCATTAGTCAGTTATTTTATCTATTATGTGGAATCTAGTCCAATATTATTGACAACATTCTTCTTAATACTGGGTTTTTTTCAATGTCGTAGAAAAAATTTTAAAAAATGGAAAATACATGGAAAAACACCCGGAAAAAACAAAAATAAACACTAAAAGTAGGAATTAAACTCGTATGAATTTGTTTCTGAATTCGTACTTATTAATTAAATCTGATTGGAAATAATTTATCCTGATCCTCTGATATAGCTTATTTTGTATCTAATGATAAAGAAATGACCACATATATTGTGCACTTACTACCTGATATGCTGTGTGCTAAAAGTTTTACATACCTCATCTCAATTATTTTTCACAACATTTCCAGTTGTGGGGTTTAATCAATATTCCCACTGAATAGATAAAATGAGACTTAGAGAGCTCATACAATTTTTCCCAGGGCACGCAGCTTGAAAGGTAAAATGATTCTGGTTGTCATGGTCCAAGGCATTAAAGAAGTGGGCGATACTGTTTTTAATGTAAATTTTTTCATCACTTGGGATTATGGGTGACCATATATAATAGCTTGCTGGGGCTGCCATAACAAAATACTACAGACTGGGTGACTTAAACAGAAATTTATTTTCTCACAGATCTGGAGGCTATAAGGCCAAGATCAAGGTGTTGGCTGTGTTGGTTTCTCAGGTGGCCTCTCTCCCTGGCTTGCAGATGGCCACCTTCTTGCTGTGTCCTCACATGACAATCCCTCAGTCTGTGTTGTCTGTACTTTTACTTGTTCTTATAAGACTCCAGTCATATTGGATTAGGGCCCACTCTTTTTTAACTTAATCTCCCCAAAGACCTGCTCAGAATGTGGCCATATTTGGAGACCTGCTCTGTCTCCATTCCAAGGTACTGGGGGTTACGACTTTAGAATTTGGGAGGACACAGTTTAACTCACAACACTATATGTTATTAATATACTGAGAACAGCTAGAGTATAGCAATTAAGAAAACAGACTTTAGGGGCTGGTCTGGTAGTGTGTGGTTAAGTTCACACATTCCTCTTCAGCAGCCCAGGGTTCACAGTTTTGGATTCCAGAAGCAACCTACACACTGCTCATCAAGCCACGCTGTGGCAGCATCTCACATAAAAAATACAGAGAGATTGGCAGAGACATTAGCTCAAGGACAATCTTCCTCACCAAAAAGAGAAAAGAGACTTTAAAGCCAGTCTACCTGGGCTCAAACCCTGTTCTATGGGATTTCCTTGATCTATGCTGGATATCTCCATTTATAAAATGGGAATAAAAATATAATCTTATACCAAAGCTTTATTTAAAAGATTTTTTACAATACTTGTATCTAGAATAAAGCCTGGTATATAGTAAGTGATGAGTAAAATTTAGCTTGAAAAAAACTTCACCAAAAGTAAATAATTTCTGAATTGGTTACACACACATGGCACAAAGTTAAGTTTGCAAACATTTTTGAATAGACATTAAAAGTGGAACATTCATACCAAAAGTAATCCATAATTAGACCCCAGATTTCGTCAGAATTCACATTCTTACGTTTTGAGAAATTTATAGGATCCATGGGATTAAAATTAAAATTAATTTTTAACAATAAATAAATAATAATATATAATGTAATATATAATAGAATAATAAATATGTGACAAATAACATTTAAATTATGATAGCAAGATCTAGTTTGACAAGTTTGTTTCTAACACGTGTTCACAGTAAGAATGGGGTTTGCACATCACTATTTTTGAGGATAGAGGATAAAATGCTGCTAAATTTGTTTTAACCACCAAACACGCATTCAACTTTTTAAAGTTTTCTGAATCAAAGATGTTATTATCCTCTAAAATTATTTTATTTATCTATACATTTGATCCTATGATGCTTAAAAATGAAAAATAAATTTCCTGAATTCAGATAATCAGTTCATCTTTTTAAAAAAGTATTTTTACTTCACACTGAAAAAGGTCCACATTTAAACAATTTAGATAGAATTCACTAATAAAAAGGTACAGGAAATGAAAGTGCACAGAGTATTCTCTATTTCAGGAGAGAGTCTCAGATCTTTATTTAGCTTTATACTAGATTGTTTTTTTTAACACGTAGTTTTTTAATCCACTTGAATAGCTCTCAAACGACCTAGAACCTGTAAGGTCTTACTGTGTATGTGTAGCTGTATTTCTTGACTGACTCTAATGAAATTCTTCCTTTTTTTTTTTTTTGGTTTATGCTTACACTTCCTTTTACTCCCAATTAGACTGAGTTTAAGATAAAAATAGCCATGCTTTATGTGGTAAATCTCAGCATTGAGTGAGTATTACTTATCCTAAGAGTCTGTGGATTAGAAAAGAGAAAAGTAGAAAACTAACATTTTCAGGACTTATTATGTGTCAGTTATTTAACAAATATATTTATTAACAGAGAAGTTAAGTGCCTTGTCCATGGTAACACAATTAATAATTATTAGAATTTGAATGATCACTTCACTACAAGTCTCACAAAGATTTGATGAATATATTCATGACAATCATTTCTTTTCTGATTGTTTTGTTAACACTATTGCTTTCATATTTTGATTACTTTTTATTGTTTTTATTTAATGGAACTGTAGGGGAGGAAATAATTTTCATCTACTCTTCTAGGTTCTTCTACTTCTTCTATGGTTCTTTGAAATAAACTAACAACAGGCAAATTACTAGGAAAAAAGGCATACAAGCTTATTAATTTTTAATATCACATGCATGGAGGCATCACAGATTTGGGAGCTTACATACCATCTGAACAGGGGAAAGCAGACGGGGTGTCGGCAACTGAGGGGAGACGGAGTGATTCGTAGGACCCATGAATGGACCTTTAGAAGCATAGATGGGAGGGATGACGGTTTGTGACAAAGTTTGTCTGAGCGTGGAGTGGACTTCTGGTGTCCTCTTCTGTGATACGAGTCAATCTTCGCTGGGTGATAAAACTCCCAAGAAGGGCATGGGTGACAAGTGAGTTCGTTTTGAAGGATATGGCAGTTAAGAAGAGGTCAGAGAAAGCCACTTCCTACACCTGCTGTTTTTCCAAGTGTCTTCAAGCTCAAAATAATCCACATGCCAAAGTGGTGTATTTGGGTGGCATATCCTGAACTCTTTCAAATAAATAGAATCACCATTTTCTTATCTAGCAGGCATATGGAATGGAACGTTCTGATAATTCAAATTCATTTTTAAAGAGGTTTAACTTTTATGTATAAATGCACTAATACACTTAATAGTTCCCAAAGTATTAAATATGCTGCTTGTATATAGATAGAATTTAATATAGAATTTACTTTTTTTATATTTTTAAAGGCTTCAACAGATTTAACTGTTTATTTCAAAACGATTTCAAATTAACAGAAAAAATTATAAGATTTGTAGAAAGAAGCCCCATATATCCCCTACCCAGGTTCACCAATTAGTAAAATTTGCTAAATTGGCTTTTTCATTGTCTCTCTATACACACTGTTACTATTTTTGTCTACCATTAGAGAGTAAGTTGAATATGCTATGTACCTTTTGTAACATTTGATTTTCAAATATTTCTCTATTGTCTCTCAATGTGATACAACTCTAAAATATATGAATGATATGGTGCTATTGTTGTTAGATCTGCTGATCTATTCATTATTTATTCAAAACATATTTATTGAGTTCTCAATATGTGGCTACTATGGTGAACAGATGAGGGAAAATCCCTGCCCTCGTGGGTTTTACAAAGGAAAAGAATAAGTAAAATAATAAACATGATGAGGGTCATGATGAAGAAAATAAAATTGAGATGTATGCCTAAAGCAAGAACACCTAATATACTTTCATGTCTGAGAAATCTGGAGAAAGATACATTTAAGCAAGAACTGAAGAATTAATAAGAGAAACAGGGTGAGGGGTCTTTACACAGAGGGAAATGACTGTGTGTAGAGCTTCTGAGGTGAGATAACATGCCCAAGCCCAAGAATATCCACATCCTTGGGTTCTGGTATAATTCAATTAGCAGGATAATATAAAATATGGTGATTACTTTAGAGTTATGTCTTTTTTATTTTTTTATTTATTTATTTTTTTTGATGGTGAAGATTGGCCCTGAGCTAACATCTAGTGCCAATCTTCCTCTTTCTGTTTGAGGAAGATTGTCCCTGAACTAACACTTCTGCCCATCTTCCTCTATTTTGCACGTGGCATGCCACCACAGCCTGGCTCAATGAGTGGTATGTAAGTCTGTGCCCAGGATTTGAACCTGTGAACCCTGAACTACTGAAGTGGAGTGTATGAACCTAACCACTATGCCACTAGGTCAGTCCCTAGGGTTATTTCTTAATGTACATGAAAATATCAAGGATTTGCTCTTCCAACAGTGATGTCAAACAACAAAAGTGAGAATGCTTATATGCCCTTATGTTCAAATGGCAAAGTAGAGAAAGATGCACTTCTCTGGAAGGTAGTACAGCTCTCCTCATGTTGTGGTCTAATCAGGCAGGAGAGGAACTTTAGACAGCAGGCATTTCCAGGAGAGCTTGGAAGAGTGACTATTGCAGCAGGGCAGTTTAGGGGCTTTTCCCAGAAGAGGCGATGTCCCCTTGACACTTGAGTTAATGTTCCAGATGAGCATTCTGACCTGGAGAAAGACACGAGTGCCCACCAGCAGAGCAGGAACCAATGCCCCTATCCACTGAGCCATCATTAGTCAGCGAAGGAGATAAGACCGAAGACAAATGAATTGACTAAAGGTATGGCCTTTACTCAATCAGGCACAACCAGAGATGCGTCAAGATAACCTTAGGCCAATCTTTTTTAGTATGACTTGAGACTGTGACATCATGTAATATTGCTCATCACCAGGATGTGGCTACTGCAAATTGTGTGTTTTAGCATTCTGTGAGAGCGCTGGAGACAACTATATGATAGCCTCACTCCAAGTCTTCTCTGGACAAAAGTGAGCTGCAGCAATTGTGTGCTGCAGGCACCTCTCTGTGAGATGGATTATCAAAACACATTTGGAAGAGTTTGCACACTTGCATTGATATACATGATGTGTGAAATTCACGCATACTTGTGAAAATTCAAGCACTCTTAAAATTACAGATGAATACTAATACCTTTAATGAAAACAAATATCATAAAGCAAATCTCTGATGAATCTTAGAACTATAATTGCTCTATGAGTATATATACAATTATATTCATATACATATATATTTATTGTTTCTGCTACATTCTTTAATACAGTGTTATAATTATTGACTGTTTTCCTGTCTCTTCAATTTAAAGGTGGGTCCCATGTATTAGTTTTCTGTTTATTTATGCTGCCCAACATAGCAAGGGGCACTAATGTGTGGATGAACAAATCCACTCCATTGTCTCAACATTATGTACTGATTAAAGTGTCTCATTGGAATTACTACACACAATAATCATAACACAATTAGCATTTACACAGGAGATATTCTATTTTATAATATTCTCCAGTATTTGAAGTTAGAGATTTGTATTTTAACTATAACTGTTTCAATAAACTAAATTCATAACTGAAAATAAAAAATAGGTTAAATATTACTCCCTCTTACCTCTCCCTGTGCTTTAGAGTTATGTATAAGAACATCCTGAGAACTTTCAGGAAGAGGATATACTGAATCTAGATTTCCTTTCTAGAGACAGCTTAGAGAGCTGGATCTTTCCTGAATCTTCTGGTCTGCTTCACACTTTATTTTTTTTATATTATTATTTTTTTATTTATTTTATTGCAGTAACATTGGGTTATAACATTATATAGCTTTCAGGTGTACATCGTAATATATTTCAAATTCTGTGTTGATTACATCATGTTCACCACCCAAAAACTAATTATAGTCCATCACCTCACATGTGAACCTAATCACCCCTTTTGCCCTACCCCCTTCCCCTCTGGTAACCACCAAGCCAATCTCTGTTGCTGTTTTTATCTTCTACTTATGAGTGAGATCATACAGTATTTGACTTTCTCCCTCTGACTTATTTCACTCAGCGTAATACCCTGAAGGTCCATCCATGTTGTCACAAAGGGCCGGATTTCATAATTTCTTATGGCTAAGTAGTATTCCATTGTGTATATATACCACATCTTCTTTACCCATTCGTCCCGTCATGGCCACCCAGGTTGCTTCCAAGTCTTGGCTATTGTGAATAATACTACAATGAACATAGGGGTGCATGTATCTTTATGCATTTGTGTTTTCAAATTCTTTGGATAAATATCCAGCAGTGGGATAGATGAATCATATGGTAGTCTTTGCAGCATATTTTCAAGTAACATGTCTGACTAGGCAAGGGAAACAGAAGAAAAAAATGAACAAATGGGACTACATCAAACTAAAAAGCTTCTGCACAGCAAAGGAAACCATAACAAAATGAAAAGACAACCTAACAATTGGGAGAAGATATTTGCAAACCGTATATCAGATAAGGGGTTAATATCCAAAATATACAAAGAACTCATACATCTCAACAACAAAAAAAACAACAACCCAATTAAAAAATGGGGAAAAGATCTGAACAAAGATTTCTCCAAAGAAGATATATGGATGGCCAACAGGCATATGAAAGGATGCTCAACATCATTAGCTATCAAGGAAATGCAAATCAAAACTACAATGAGATATCACCTCACTCCAGTCAGAATGGCTATAATTAACAAGACAGGAAACAAGTGTTGGAGAGGATGTGGAGAGAAGGGGACACTTGTACACTACTGGTGGGAGTGTAAACTGGTGCAGCCACTATGGAAAGCAGTATGGAGTATCCTCAGAAAATTAAGAATAGATCTTCCTCACACTTTAAAGTGATAAAGAAGAGGCAGAGCTTCCCAATTGATCAGTCATATTTCAATCAAACATACAGAGTTCTCCCGTCAGTTAGCTAATGAGGTTTTACTTGCTAACTGTAATGAGAATAAAGAAAGAGTGGTATGCCATACCAGGCTGGGTCATTCAATCCCCTGACCATGCTGGAGCGAGCTTTGAGCAGAGATGAAAGGTTAGCAAACCCTGACTTATTATCTCTGCAAGCCAAGGTCTAAAGGGCAAGGTTATTAGCAGTGACTTCTAAAACAACTTAATGTATGTTTCATGGAAATGGTCAAAAAGATCTTTTCTAGTGAAGGAAATGCCACATAATTTACTTTTAGGGGTTCAGTTGCAAAAAGGCCAGAATGATAGTATAGGGCAAATAATTGTTTTAGCCTGATGACTTTCAGGAAGTTGATTAGCATTGCTAGGAATTCTTTGTATTAAATTATTCTTTTAATATGTATAAATGAAAAGTTTTTAAAGTTAGTTTCCTTACAGGACTATTTTGAACTTGAACCTTTTCTTATTTTATTCTGCTCAAGCAAAAGTCACAGAAGTAACTTGGGGAAGGAATTCTGCAAGTCTGTCCAGGCCACATGAATTACAGGGGAGCTGTTGGGAAGCAAGAGTATTTAGTATTTTTATTTCAAAGCTTATCTCCCAAGAAAGCTCTATAGATTAATGAATCCTTCACTAGAGTAGCCAGCTGAGTCACATGCGAAGGTTTCAGGCCTTCATCCAGAGACATCTGCTGTTCAAATCGTCGCTTTGTGTTTGTATGAGCAAAAGACGAATGTGATAGCAGTCAAAATCATCCATTTGATTTTTCTGGTGTGACGTTTTTAGTAAGGAGAGTTTCACACACATTACAGAGTAAAGAAGGTGGTTTGTAAGGACATCATCCAAAGCACCATTTTAATTAGCGCTCCTTAACAGGTGCTAGTTGGATGCACCATGCATTTTGGAGCACATACATCTATCTGACTTCATCCTTCCCCAAGCTTGTCTGTATTTCCCCCCAAGCTTGTCTCTGTTTGAAAGTCAGCAATAGTGAAACTAATTTCTTTAGTCTCTATGGGCACTGATGAATGAGGAAACAAGTTGAAGGGAATACAAATATTAGATGCCCAAACATATTGCTATTCATCGTGGTGTGGGGGCTGGGCATTGTGTGTATCTGGGGACGTTCTGCAACCACTGACAGAGCCATTTCAGTTTCTTTCAAAATGACAAATAGGTCAAAGAGCTCAACCACAAACTAGTAACATGTACAGGACCATGCTCTCCATACAAAATACTGTATTTTCTATGCCTGCATTTATCTTTCTTAGAAAGAATCCTAGAAAGGAAGGAAGGAAGGAACTATAAAAGAAGTCATAGATATTGAGCTTATTTATTCATTCTTTTTTTCTCCCTCTTTTCTTTCCTAGTAGTTTGTGAAGAAACAAGTTTCCGTCTGCTATAGGGTTTTTGAGATGAAAACAAAACGTAAGCAAGTTAATGTATCTAAATAATATCAGCATGCAATAGTATACTCAATGTATTTGTTCACTTCTGACCTCTGAGAACTATTTGCCTGGTCACCAACCTACACTAACTCTTCATGACTAGCAAATGGGGTACAAAGTCCTCAGACTTGACATGTGAGGTCCTCCACAGTGTGAATCCCACCTCCTTCTCTATAGGCATGGCCCACTGCTCCCCTACATTCCAGCCAACACGAAGTCCTGGAGCCATTCTAAGAAACTACCTACTTCTCCCCATTTCTGTTCCTCTGTTCACATCATTCTTTACTATAAACATGCCCTTACAGTACCATATCTTCAATTTTTCCCTCTTCAGTAAATCTTCCCTAATTCTCCCAAACACGATAAGGGTAGGGATTCTTTTGTTAGTTTTGCTTTCAGCAAAATCTGGCACATAGTAGGAACTCAGCCAATAATTGCTGAATGAATGAACTGTTCATTTATTTTGTAACCCTTTCTGTGCTTCCAAAATTTCCATATAGCAGATATTCAACAAACAGTGAATTGTGGTTTTCTTTCTTTTTTTTTAATGATAAAAGTACAAGTGTTAGCTGCAGAGGAATAGTTTGTAAACCTAAATGGTGTGTACTTCTTTGGAGCCAGGAATGGTTTGGAAGCAGTTGTACCCAGGGGTGGGCATTAGAATCTGGGCTATCTCCAGGAGAGAAGGGCTTTCCTGAGGTCCTCTGGTGTTGTCATAACCTCTCTCTGCAGGAGTAGCCCTTTGTTTAAGAGTTTTATAATGGAAAAATAGCCTTCACCACAGCAGCCTGCTCTCTTCCTTTGCTATCTGGATGAATGAAAGTCATTTCTTTTGAGACCCAGATCTCTCCACTTTAGGAGATTTCCACTTGTGCTCTGTGAAGCTTTATGGTTCTTCAGAGATACTTCAACGGGTTTCTACAAATGCTTGAATCAAACATCACAGATATATACAATATTTTTAAAACTTCAAGGAAAGCCATAAAGCACTTAAATATTCCAGCAAATTTTAACAAGTTGGAGACACATGAGTAAATGTGTGCTTTCAGTTTAGCTAATTTTTTGTACTATTCTTCTCCTATCATGGCTATTCATATATTTAGAATGTTTTGAAAAAGTATTACGGATAAAAATGTGAATAGCCCTGTACTATTTTGTTTTTTTGTGTTTTGAAACTCAAGTTGTATAGGTTTGTACAAATAAAACCATACAAATATACAACACTTCAAGATGTACATGCTTAAGCAATTAATAGCCATGCAAAGCTTATGAGCATCGGTTCAAAGCATGTTCTCCTCATTGTTTCATCCAATAAACAATACAAAATAGTATTTCTTAAGTGCCTACTACCTGCTAGTAGGTCTCTAGGCTCTGGGGATATGGAAGTAGACAAAACAGTCTCTGCTCTCATGGAACATGAAAATAAACAAATAGAAAATGCATATATATAATATACTAGGTCATGATAAAAGTGTATGTGCAAAAAATAAGCAGGATAAATGGTCTGGAACACCCTCTCCAATAAGGAGATTTTTGAATAGAGATCTGTGAGGAGGACAAAAGTCTGTAGGACTTCCTAAGGTAGACTGTCCTGGGAAGTGCGAATGTGGAAGCCCTGAAAGAGAGGCCCACGAATCAAGGAACAGCAAACAGATCTCGGCGGCCAGAGCCAGGGAGCAAGTGAAAAGTTGGACAGAAATGAACTCCAAGAGTTTGGCTGGGACATCCATATGAAATTGAAGAGGATATTGACATTGTAAGAAGAGCTGTTAAAATGAAGTAGCCGCTATTTCTCTGTGGGAACTAGAATATTCTCAGCATGATGTAACCAAAACAAAAGTGGGTTCTAAGGCTAATATAGGAGCAGAAGATGCACTAATAGCTCCTAAAATCAAACTGTTGCTTTCCTCAATAGAATCAAGATATTCACTGATTTACTTTATAAGACTATTTATTTCAAGCTAAAAGTGAATGTGTTGTATTAAATATCACTTTTGGGGGGCCAGCCCTGTGGCTGAGTGGTTAAGTTCACATGCTCTGCTTCGCTGAGCTAGGGTTCACTGGTTCAGATCCTGGGTGCAGACCTACACACTGCTCATCAGGCCATGCTGTGGCGGCATCCCACATAGAAGAACTAGAGTGACTTACAACTAGGATATATGACAGTGTGCTGGGGCTCTGGGGGAGAGGGGGGAAAAAGGAAGATTGGCAACAGACGTTAGCTCAGGGCCAATCTTCCTCACCCAAAAAAAGCATACCTTTAAATATCACTTTTATCTCTTTCTTGTGTTTCAGTGCCTAATAATATTTTGCTAAAATATAATACTCAGCTTAAAAATATACGTACCTTACAATCACTGATGTAGTCATTTGGAACTTGGATAACTTAACTGGGACTATTGTAATTGTTCGGATGACAGATATTAAGAAGACAGGAATTATATTCATGTACCAGAAAAGTAAATCATCAGAGCCACCTATTTTACTTGACTTCATACTGTTTTCTTTTTTTTCCTAGTGTAAATTTAGGCAACCATAATAGCGAAAGATAATACAACTTGTAAGACAAGGGAGAATATAGTGAATATTCCCTTTTCTGATTCACAATCGAGATTGATTATCACTTGTTTCCATAATGCAATAAGATTATCATAAGGTCAATTTAATTAAATATCCCATGATTCTGTAAACCCTTGTACTTGCATCATACATTGATATTATATATAAAATTTAGTTTACCTATTTAGTTTCTATGTACAAATAAAGATACAATAGATTTTTTAGTTTTTCAAAATATTGACAAAGCTTTCAACAAAGTAGACTGAGTCACAAAGAACATCTTCTCTGTGATTAACTCTTCTTGAAAATATATTCATGTCTGAATCTAGATATTTTAATATATATAAAGAAAATCAGAGAAGTGATTTGATATACAAATGATATGCTTTATCTATTTAGATTATTTAGTGTAATAATAATAATAATGTAATAAGAATATAATAACTTAGTTCATCAAGTAATAATTTTATAGAGTATTTATATAATAGAGTATATGGATAATAATTTGACTAGCCTTTAAAACTGGTTTAATATTTAAAACTAGGCTTTAACTAAAGAAATAAGTTTACTGCAATATGTAATAAAAGGAAAGATATTTGGAGGGTTAAACACTCCTCTCTTATTAAATGATAGAACACAGAGAAAGAAAATCAGTAATAATATAGAACAGCTGAATAACATAATCAATCTAATTGATCTAATTGACTCTCCACGCAACACTAGTAGAATACACATTTTCTCAAGTTCACATGAAACATTCAACTAGAGAGACCATTTTCTAGGCTGTTAAACAAACCACAACAAACTAAAAAAATTATAATTAAACAAAGTGTATTCTTGGCCCACAATGGAATAAAATTTGAAAACAATAACAGAAAGATATCTAGAAAACCCAAACATGAAAACTAAATAAAACACTTCTGAATAACTCAAGGGTCAAATAGGAAGTCTTGAAGGAGATTACCAAATATTTTGAACTGAATGAAAATAAAAAGACAACATATTGAAATTTATGAGATATAGCTAAAGCAGTAATTATAGAGACATTTAAAGTATTAGATATTTATGTCAAAAGAGAAGAATGGTCTCAAATCAGTAACCTAAACCTCCTCCTTAGGAAACAAGTAAAATAAAAGAAATTAATCCCAAACTAGAAGAAGGTATTAGATAACAAAGCACATTATGTTCATCTCACCACTCTCATTCAGATGGTTCTGGAAATCACAGCCAGTGCAATACGGTAAGAAAAAGAAATAAAGACGATATATAATGGAAAGAAAGAAATGAAACTATCTCTATTTGCATATGATATGAGCAAAATCTCAATGAGGAAATAACCACAATGTCTTTCAACTTCTGAATAGATACACAAACTCTGGTGCATGAATACAGTGGGATACTACTCATTGATAAAAAAGCATTATCTTTTAATATGTGCAATGCTATGTATATATTATCACTGTATGTATAAGTACATGTATTACTGTATACTATAACATATATATACACAGCACTATGTATATATTTAATATCAAATGCCTAATCCTGAATGAAGAAGCAAGTCTTGAAATACTAAATAATGTTGATTTCATAAACTTGGTACATAAACTTGATACATAACTTGTCAAACTGTGTATTTAATCACAATCTCTGGAACTTCTTTTAAGCATTCTTAGATATAATAACAATATTAGTTTATAAATGAAGTGTGGAAATGAGGAAAGAAAGCCATTATACATATGTATGTTTGTGGACGTTTGTGCACTTAGAATGGGAACAGAAGAGGAAAGCATGACAAAACTAGAAATAAGCAAATAGGCTAAGTCTTTAGTTCAAGTACATAAGTGATTGTAAATGATACAATCTTTTTTCAGATTCCAAATACATTTTTCTCTTGTAGAAATACTATTGCCTATAGTCAGACTAGAGAAATTAAAAACGACAGATGTGTCTGATTCCTTGCTAATTTCTTACCCACAATAATGAGAATGTTATTGTTTTATCTTGGGTCTTACAGGAGTAATTACATAAGATTTCCAAAAGAAATGATGAGAAATTAGGGATGTGTACTGTACATGTTATGTGGTTGCTTAATTTACATCAAGTAAATTTCACTAAACATTCTGATAGAGATTTGAATCTCTTGATAGAAAAAAAGTAATGGCAAGCAAAATCTCGCACCAAGATAAGTAAAAAACGTCAATCTTATTACAAGAAGAGTATTAAGTAAATAACAATGTAGGTAGTTTGCAAATGAGGGGAAAAAGTGCAGATGGTAAGCATATGAATGAAATTTGTAAAATTTGAAATTATAGAAAGCATCTTTTGCTTTCCAACAACATATTGTCTTAGTTTTCAGTGTTAAGTATTGTTATTGCTTTGGTTTTGTTTTCTGAACTTCACATTTATTTTCAGTGGAAGTTAGAAGTTTGCTCAGAATCAGTTAACAGATATCCATTTTAAACTATAAATCACAATCAAAGTAGGAAAATGAAAAGATATTTTTAAAATTATGATAATTTTGTAAATTGAAATGATAAAGCATGACAGACAACATTTTAATTTAGGTTTTCTGCCTCAACACATGGGCACCATGCCATATAACTGCACTCCAAGGTTCTCCTCTGGTTCTGAAAAGAGATCTTCTCAGGAAAAGTAGCAATTCACTTTCAGGTGGCCAGCTGTGTGGGAAAAAAATGATCTGTTCAAATAAAATGGCAGATTTTTCAATTGTCCTTCACTTTTCCTGGAAACAACTATTGAGTGCTTATGTTAGATAGTGTGGATGCAAAGTGACATAAGAAATGTGTCTTGAAAGGTCTGGATCTATTAAGGACCCAGCAGTGAAAGACTTAATTTTGTCTCCCATCATTGTTTTAAACTGTTACTTCCACTTCTCAGTATCTCTGTGATAAACCAAGTAGATCTCTGAGCTTATCATTCATCATGGATATTAAATTTGTCACTTTATTTAAACAACTAAAAAGTACCCTCTGACCTAAATCAAATTTTGTTCTCACATCCATTTCGAAACATCCCTATCCTCAGCTAAGGCCTAAGGCAGAACTGAATCATCTGCCATATGAAAGGGAATCATTGCCGCATTATTTGCCTCCTTTCTTTGTTCCACCAGTAATCTTAAGAAGCTCTTTTTAACTTCTCCAAGATCATACAGGGCAAGAATGAAACAAAAAATGCAAGGTCTTTATTGACAAATGCTGCTGTAATTGAGCATTGGGGCCCCTTGTGTGCATATCTAAACATGAGAACTCCTTCTCCTTTGTATATTAGAGACCATCCCCATCTCTTCCACCTCCCACCTCACTCCATACACATGCACACATGTCCTGATTCCTGAAAGTAGCAAAGCATTTAACATCTTCTCATTAGACAGTACACTCCGTATAGCACCTTTCTGTTAGTATCATTAACTATAGTATTGTATTGTATATTTTAAAATTGCTAAGAGAGTAGATCTTAAAAGTTCTTACTACACACAAAGAAATGGTAACTATGTGAGGTGATGGAGGTGTTAACTAACCTTATTGTGTTATTGTGGTAATCATTTCATAATACATGCATGCATCAATCATCACATTATACAAGTTAAACTTACAAAATGTTATATGTCAATTATGTCCCAATAAAGCTGGAAAAAAGGAAATAAATACTATGAAACAGAGCTTACAAAAAAATAAAGAACTTACATTCTTTTTAAAAAAGAAGAGATTACTACTGAACAGTAGAAGAATATGGTGTTCCAAATATGCCACTTCGGCATACAGATTCTTTTAAGCTGAAGGCAGTTGGGAAACAGCAGATGCAGGAAGGGCGCTCTGATCACTTGCTTTCTCTCTAAAAGCAGCTCATAAAATTTCCATGAGAATGGTCCTCTCCCTTTACCAGGAAGAGAACAATCCTGTTGCTGGAGCCTGGGAGTCGATGTGAAAATGAACCTATACAACCAAACCTACTAAAACAACCCTTATCTTACATCAGTTTTCCCCATATTTCCTAGTCACTGTCCCACAATTTACTGCCCCTAGCCCAAGCCTCTTTGTCTTGTCATATTCTTATAATTTATTGTTCTTTGCATAAAAAGTTGTATAAGCTTTCAGGCCTAACAGTTTTCTCAGGCCTTCATTTTCCTTTTGAAGATTCCCATATATGCATAAAAATATTAAATAAAGTGTATATACTTTCTTCTGTTAATGTAGCATATGTCTGTTTAAAATTCTTAGAGGACTGAGTTCAAGATGGCAGCATGGGAAGACCCAGAACTCACCTTCTTCCACAGACACAAAGATTTATGGTTACATATGGAATAATTTTCCTCTGAAAAGGACTTGAGATCTGGACAAACAGGGACCCTACAACAAAAGAAAAAAGGGACACATCAGGAAGGGTAGGAGAGGCAGAGATTCTGTCTTACCTGGGACCCAACCGCAAGCGAGGTGTCCTATAATCTGGAAGGGATCCCCAAAATACCAAACTTTCCCTCAAGAAGTGAAAGGACTATGCCCCACATCAGGAACCTCAATCTTTGGGTCCAGCACAGAAAAGACAAACCCCCAAAATGTCTGGTTTTGAAAATCAACAGGAAGAAAGTCCAGGGGAAACATAGAAATACAAAGAATGAAGAACCTGCTCTTAAAGGGCTCCCATGAAGACCCACTTTCCCTGAAATCCAGCATGAAAGCAACAGTTTGAAAAGTGCCTAAATAGAGAGGAAGACCCACTTACTAATCTAAAAGTGGCTGCCAGAGAGACGGAAACATGCAGTGACTTTCTCTAGGGATGGAAATGCTGGTAAGCAACATTTTCACAGTCTCATTCCGACCTGTTGCTGATGTAGCTGGCAGGTGCCACTTTGATGCCCTCCCTCTAGTCTGCTAGCACCAGTGGGTGTACCGTGCCCCCTGCCTACCATGCACAGCAGCTGCATCACAATTTAGATGGATGACTGCACTGCACCCTGCCCTGCCCATGCAGCAGCTAACCACAAGGAGACCAATTGAGTGCCCTAGGTCCCACCCATTCTGTGCAGTACCTGCACCACAATCAGGTTGGGTGATCACCCTGTTACGTACCCTCCAGGCACAGCAGCTGCACTGCAACTGGGCCAGGCAAGCATCTTGACTCCCACTCACTCCATGCTATAGGCATGTCACAACTGCACTGGGTGAGACCATCATGTGCAGCCCTCATTTCACAGCAGCTGTGGCCCTGCCATATCTGGTGAGGGCACACAGTCTGCACAAAACATACCCCTTGAGCACCTGGCTCTGGAGGCCAAGGGAGATTGTACTTCTGTGCCCCAAAAATCATCTCCTACACAGAATAACTCCTTCAAGACTGGGAGATGCAGCTGTTTTACCTAATATATATAGATAAACACAGAGAGTCAGGAAAAATGAGGAGACAAAGGAATATGTTCCAAACTTAAGAACAAGACAAATCCCCAGGAAAAGACCTTAATGAACTGGAGATAAGCAACCTAGCTGATAAAGAGTTCAAACTAATGGTTATAAAGATGCTAACTGACCTCAGAAGAATAACAGATGAACACAGTGATAACTTCAGAAAAGAAACATAAAATATAAGAAAGTAGAAATTAGAAGTTATAACTGAACTGAGAAACACACTAGAGGGATTTAACAGCTGAATAGATGAAGCAGAAGCAAAAATGAGTGAGCTGGAAGGCAAAGCAATGGATCTCACCCAGACGGAGCAGCAAAATGAGAAAGTAATTTAAAAAAGAAAGGATACCTTAAGGAACCTCTTTTCAAGTGGACCTCATAATCAAGTGAAATAACATTAATATTATAAGGGTTCCAGAAAAAGAAGAGAAATGAAGTGACAAAAAAAAGTATTTGAAGAAATAATGGCTGAAAACCTCCCTGATCTCAGAAAGAAAATAGACATCCAGGTCCAGAATCCCAGAAACTTCTAAATAAGATGGATCCAAAGAGACCTACACCAAGATCAATTCTAATTTAAATGATAAAAGTTAAGGATAAAGAGAGACTCTTAAAAGCTGCTACAGAAAAACAATTTATTATGTACAAGGGCCAAAAGGAAGTCATGCCAAAAGGGAGTGGCATGAAATATTCAAAGTGCTGAAAGGAAAAAGGAGTTCTCTACACAGTAAGGTTATTATTCAGAATTCAAGGAGAGATTAAAAGTTTCCCAGACAAAAGAAATCTAAAGGCATTCATCAACACTAAACTGGCTTTACAAGAAATGTTAAATTGAGTTCTCTAAGCTGAAAAGAGAAGACACTAATTAATAATAAGAAAACATATGAAAGTAATAATTTCACTAGAAAAGGTAAACTTATAGTAAAAGTAATGAATTAATCACTTATAAAGCAAGTATGAAGGCCAAAAGTCAAAAGTAGTAAAATTAACTAAAATTATCATAATTAGGTAAGGGAAGCATAAAATAAAAACATGAAATTTGTCACCACAAATATAAGATGTTGAGGGAGAAGTAAAAGTGTTAAGCTTTGGAATGTGTTCAAATTTAAGTTGCTATCAACTGAAAAGAGACAGTTATACATATAAGATGTTATATGTGAGCTTCACAATAATCACAAAGAAAAAACTTGCAGAAAGAAATCTCAGCATAACGTCAACCCACAAAGGAGAAGAGAAAGAGAAGAAGAAAGGAAGAGAGAGGAACACAAAAATAGCCAGGAAACATCTAAGAAATGGCAATAAGTACATACTTATCAATAATTACCTTACCTGTAAATGGACTAAATATACAAATCAAAAGACACAGAGTGGCTGAATGGATAAAAAACAAGGCTCATCCATATGCTGCCTACAAGAGACTCACTCTAGAGGTAAGGGCACACATGGACTGAACATGAAGGGTTGGAAAAAGATATTCCATGCAAATTGAAACAAAAAGAAAGCTGGTGTAGCTATACTCTTATCAGACAAAATAGACTTTAAAAGAAAGACTGTAATAAAAAGAAAATGGTATTGCATAATGATAAAGGAGTCAATCCTGAAAGAAGATGAAACATTAATAAATATATATGCACTCAACATATGAGCAAGAAACTATATAAAATAAATAAAAAATAGATCTAAGGAAGAAATTAAAAGCAATGCAATAATGGTAGGTGACTTTAACACCCCACTTACAGAAATGGATGTATCATCCAGACAGAAAATCAATAAGTAAATATCAGCCTTGAATGACACATTACAAAGTTGGACTTAATGGATATATATGGAATGTTCACCCAAAAATAGCAGAATATACATTTTTCTCAAGTACATATGAAACATTCTTCAGTGTAGACCACATGTTAGGACACAAAACAAGTCTCAAGAAATTTAAGAAGAATGAAACCATATCAAGCATCATTCTGTACACAATGATATGAAACTAGAAATCAATTACAAGAGGCAACCAGAAAAAACACAAATATATGGAGACTAAACGACATCCTATTAAACAACAAAAATAGGTCAATTAAAAGATCAAAGAGGAAATCAAAAAATACCTTGAGACAAACGAAAATGGAAACACAATGTACCAAAATCTGTGGGACACAGCAAAAGCAGCTCTGAGAGACAAGTTATAGCAATACAGACCTATCTCAAGAAGCAAGAAAAACCTTAAACGATCTAACAATACATCTAAAGGAAATGGATAAAGGAGAACAAATAAAACCCAAAGTTAGTAAAAGGAAAGAAATAAAGATCAGAGTAGAAATACACGAAACAGAGACTAGAAAAACAATGGAAAATATCAATGAAACTAAGGGCTGGTTCTTTGAAAAGGTAAGCAAAATTATAAGGTTTAGCTAGACTCATCAAGAAAAAAAGAGAAAGAGACCAAATATAGGTGATCAGAAATGAAAGATGAAAATTGATAACCAATACTACAAAATGCAAAGGAGCATAAGAGACTAATACAAACAATTATATAGCCATAAATTGGGCAACTTGGAAGAAATGGAAAAATTCTCAGAAACATACAATCTTCCAAGACTAAAGAACAGAGAAATAAAAAATCTGAATAGACCAACCAACTAGCAATGAATTTGAATCAGTGATCAAAAAAACTCCCAACAAACAAAAGTCAAGGACCAGACATCTTCACAGGTAAATTCTACCAAAAGTTTAAAAAATTAATATCTATCCTTCTCAAATAATCCCAAAATGTTGAAGAGGAAGGAATGCTTCCAAACTCATTTTATGAGGCCAATACCGCCCTGATATCAAAACCAAACAAAGACACTACCAAAAAATAAAATTACAAGCCAATCTCCCTGATGAACATAGATGCAAAAACCCTCAACAAAACATTGACAAACTGAATCCAACAATACATTAAAAGGGTTATATACCATGGTCAAGTGGGATTTATTTCAGGGATGCAAGAATGGTTCAACATGTGTAAATCAATCAATGAGATACATCACAAATTAACAAAATAGAAGATAAAAATGATGTGATCATCTCAATAGAGGCACAAAAAATATTTGAAAATTTTAACATCCATTTATGACAAAAATGCTCAACAAAGTGGCTATAAAGGGAATGTAACTCAACAAAATAAAGCCCATATATGACAAACTCACAGCAACATAGTATTCCACAGTAAAAGTCTGAAATCTTTTCCTCTAAAGTCAAGAACAAGACAAGGATGTCCACTCTTGCCACTTTTATTCAACATAGTATTGGAAGTCATAGCCACAGCAATTATGCAAGAAAAAGAAAGAAAAAACATTCAAATTGGAAAGGAAGAATTAAAATTGTCACTATTTGTAGATGAAAGTACTATATATAGAAAGATCTAAAGACTCCACCAAAAAATTATTGGAACTAATAAATGAATTCAGTAAAGGTGCAGGGCATGAAATTAATATACTGAAATCTGTTGCATTAATATACACTGATAACAAATTATCAGAAAGAGAAATTAAGAAAACAGTACCATTTACAATTACATCAAAAAGCGTAAAGTACTTATGAATAAATGTAACCAAGGAGGTAAAAGATCTGTACCCTAAAAACTCTAAGACATTGATGAAAGACCTTGAAGATGACACAAATAAATGGAAAGATATACCATGCACATGGATTGGAAAAATTAATATTGTTAAAGTGTCCACACTACACAAAGCAATCTGTAGATTCAGTTTACCCCCTACACAAATACCAATGGCATTTTTCGTGGAAATAGAACAAAGAATCTTAAAATTTGTATGGAACCACAAAAGACCCTTACTAGCCAAAGTAATCTTGAGAAAGAAGAACAAAGCTGGAAGTATCACCCTCCATGATTTCAGACTATATTACAAAGCTATAGTAATCAAAGCAGTATGGTACTGGCACAAAAACAGATACATAGATCAATGGAACAGAATTGGGAGCCCAGAAAGAAACCCACACTTATATGGTCAATTAATCTATGGCAAAGGAGGCAAGAATATAGAAATGGGGAAAAGACACTCCCTTTAATAAATGATGTTGGAAAGAGTGGGTAGCTAGACACAAAAGAATGCAACTGGATCATTTTCTTACATCATATACAAAAATTAACTCAAAATGAATTAAAGACTCAAATGTAAGACCTAAAATAATAAAACTCTTAGAAGAATACATAGACAGTAAACTCTTTGACATTGGTCTTAGCAATATTTTCTTGGATATGTCTCCTCAGTCAAGGGCAACAAAAGCAAAAATAAACAAATGGGCCTACATCAAATTAAAAAGCTTTTACACAGTGAAGAAAATCATTAACGAAATGAAAAGGCAACCTATTGAATGGGAGAATATATTTTAATATGATATATCTGATAAGGGGTTAATATTTCAAAATATAGAAAGAACTCATACAACTAAGTCAGAAAAAACAAAACATCCAATTAAAAAATGGGCAGAGGGCTTGAATAGACATTTTTCCAAAGAAGACACATATTGCCAACAGGCACATAAAAAGATGCTCAACATAATTAATCATCAGGGAAATGCAAATCAAAACAACAATGAGATATCACTTTTCACCTGTCAGAATGGCTACTTTATCAAGAAGACAAAAAATAACAAGTGTTGGTGAGGATGCAGAAAAAAAGGAATCTTCACGCACTGTTGTGGGAATGCAAACTGGTACAGTCACTATAGAAAATAGTACGGATATTCCTCAAAAAATTAAAAATAGAACTACCATAAAATCCAGAAATTCCACTTCTGGGGGTATATCCAAAGAAAACAAAAACACTAATTTGAAAAGACATCTGCACCCCTATGTTCATTGCAGCATTATTTGTAATAGCCAAGATATGGAAGGAACTGATGTGTCCATCAGTAGATGAATGGATGAAGAAGATGCCATACATGTATGCAATGGAATATTACTCAGCCATAAAAAGGAGTGAAATTTTGCCATTTTGTGGAAAATGGATGTACCTGGAGGGTATTATGCTAAGTGATATAAGCCAGACAGAGAAAGACAAATCCTGTACAATTCCACTTATATGTGGAATATAAAAAGCAAAACAAATGAAAAAACAAAACAGAAACAGACTCATAGATACAGAGAACAAACTGGTGGTTTCCAGAGGGGAGGGAGATGTGGAGATGGGCAAAATAGGTGAAGGGGATTAAGAGGTACAAATGCCCAGTCATAAAACAAAAAGTCATGGGGATACAGTGTACAGCATAGGCAATACAATCATTAATATGATAACTTTGTATGATGACAGATGGTAACCAAACATATCTTGGGGATCATTTCATAGTGTATATAAATGTTGAATCACTATGTTGTACACGTGAAACATATAATATTTTACGTCAATTATACTTACTTAAAACAAAAAAAGAGAGAGAAAGGAAAAAATAAAATAAAATTTTTAGGCAAGCCATAGAACCTAATAGGGTAGAAGGAAGTTTTCACCCCCTACACTACCACATCTTCTTTTTAAAGAAATAAAAGCTGTAAGTAGCGTGTGCAAAATAAGTGAATTATCTGGGAAGACATTTAACCATTTCACATTTCTGCATATTGTATGCAATAATAAACTGGCTTCAAGTTCCAAATTGTTTGCTACTTTTTCTTAAAGCCTTACATTATAATTTTAGTCTTCTATAACGAGTTATCTTTAAGAAAATGGCATTTTCATAAGTACCAGTATTATTATATCCAATAGGTGGTTTTCTACATAATAAGAAAGTTCTCCATAAAATTCCTTTTAAAATGCAGAATGTCTGATAATTATTTTATGCCCAAAGACATAAATCAAAATAACGCAGAACTTATAATATTTTGCTTTGAAAAAGAAGAAATATTTCAGAAACTAAGCAGAAATAAAAAATATATGGTTCATGTATTATTTATTTTTAAAAATAAAGCTCACTTTTACCCTCGGAAAGGGCAAGTTTGACTTTCAGCACTCTGAATTCCTCTGTTCAAAAAGAACTCCCATTTACGCCATTATTTAAGTAGAGTTCATGTGCTTAAGTCATTTTTTTCCCAGAAGAAATTTTCGCTTTAAGTTGTAGGCTTTACAAAGCATATGGCAAAGTCAGTCATGAAGACATTTTAGCATAATAAATGGTAGTATCCAGTAACTGTTGACAGGCACCAACACATTTTTGACCCCAGACCTAAAAGTTACTACAGTTCTGAGATCAGATAGAATAAATTTCTTTCATTTGTTTAGACTTAGTCATTTAATATCATTGTATAATCCAAAGAACTTTAGTGATCCTTCCAAACCCAAATCATTTTGTGAATGTTTTCTCCATGTGTTGAAAAGGCTGTCCTTTTCCCATTGAGTCACCTTGGCATATATGTCCTAAGTCAATTGCTCTGGGATATAACTCTCTATTCTATTCCGTTGATTGATACATCTATCCTTATGCTAAAAACACCACCATCTTGATCACTGTATCTTTATACCATGTCGTAAAATCAGAGAGCGTAGGCCCTTTACCTTTGTCTTTTTAAATTTAATTGTTTTGGTTAATCTGGGCATTTGTTTTCCCATGTAGATTTAAGAACCAGCTTGCCAATTTCTGTTAAAAACCCACTGCAATTTTGGTTATGGTTGAATAAAATCTATAAATCTTTCTAAGGAGAATTGTTATCTTAACAATATTGAGTCTTCTTGTCTATGGACAATATGACATATTACTCAGTTTTTGAGGTCTCTTTCAATTTCTTTCAGCAATGTTCTTAGTTTTTTATACATATGTTGTTAAATTTCTTCCTTTATATTTAATATATGGTGTTATTATAGACATTTTCATTTACTTTTAATTTCAAGTTCCAATTTTTCATTGTTAATATATGTGTGTGTACATATATACATATACAATTGAGTTTTTTATATTGTCCTTGTCTTCTATGACCTTGTGTAACTCATGACTTAATTCTTGTAGCTTCTTGTAGATACCTTAGCATATTCATGAGGTTTGAATATAAAGAGAACTTTATTTCTTCCTTTTCAAATTGTATTCATTTATTTTGTTTTTTATCCTTAATGCATTGGCTACAACCTCTTGTGCGAACTTGATAGATGTGATGTGAGTGTGTATCTTGACTTATTCTCAATCTCAAGGGGAAAGAATTGTCTTTTACCATTAAGTATAATCACAGATTTCGGTTTTTCATAGATATTTTGCTGGAAGATCTTTTGTATTTCTAAATTGCTTAGAGTTTTATGCATGAGTCTTGAATTTTGTCAAATGATATTTCTGTATTTATTGAAATCGTCTTGTATTTATTTTTCCACAATCATTCCACTAATACGGTAATTTTATTGACAAGATAAACCCCAAATGTTCAAACTGTATTATCCTTTTTATATATTGTCTTTCCCAAAATTATAAAAAGATGTTTCAAATAAGAGATATTTGTCTATATTTTTTTCGGGGAAAGTTTTGCCTGCTTTTAATTTTAAGATAATTCTGACTTCATATAATGTTCCTTCTAATTTCTGACAGTTTTTGTATAGGTTTCATATTATTTCTCTCTTAGATGCTCAATAGTATTTGTCAATTAAGGCATTTGGGTCTGGAGTTTCCTTTCTGGGAAAGTTTTTAATTACCCATGGAAATTCCCTGAAAGATGTAGGGTTATTAAAATTTCCTAGTTTTTTGAGTCTATTTAGGTCTTTTATGTCTTCCTAGAATTTATTTCTTTTAAGTTGTCAAATTTATTGGCATAAAGTTTTTTATAACATCTTCTTATTTACCTATAGACTCTATATTAGATCTTTTCTTTCATTCCTAATATTAGTAATATATCTTCACTCTGTTTTGTCTTTATTAGTGCAGCTAGAGCTTTAGCAGCTTTATTGATTTTTCCAAATTACCAGCCTTTGGTTTCATTGCTTTACCTTTCCTGTTTGTCTATCAGCAATGTCATTGAATTATGCTTGTATTATTATCATTTACTTCCTTTTATTTACTTTGAGTTTAATTTGTTTCCTTTGTCTAGCTTCCTAAGGTCAAAGTTTAGATCAGGACTCCACAAATTATGGACTACAGGCCTACCACCTATTTTTGTAATGCCTGAAAGCTGCGTGATTTTTATAGTTTTTTTAATGTTTTAAAAACTAAAAGTAACAATATTTAATACATGTGAACATTTTATGAAATTCAATTTACAGTTTCTATAAATAAGATTCTTTAAGAATACAGCCATGCTCATCCATTTACGCACTGTGTATGGTTGCCTTCATGCTACAATGGCAGAGCTAGCAGTAGCAACAGTAGACTAGAAAGCCTAAATTATCTTCCGTCTGGCTCTTTACAGAAAAATTTGTGAATTCCTGTCTTAGATCATTGATTTGAAATTTTGTTGGTTTGCTTTCTGATATAAACATTTTAAGCTATACATTTCCCTTTGAGCACTGCTTAACCTGCATCACACAAATTTTTAAATGCATGTGTTTTCATTTTTATTTAATTAAAATTACTTTCTAATTTTCCTTTTGATTTCTGCTTTGACTCATAAGATATTTAGAAAAATTTTAACTTACAAATGTTTGAGAATTTCCATATATCTTCTTATTATTGGTTCCTAATTTATTTTCACAGTGGTAAAACATCATACTCTGTATGATTTTAATTCTTTTACATTTGATGAGATTTATTTTATGGCACATCATATGGCCTGTTTTAAATAAATGTTAAATATTCCATGTATTCTTGAAAATTGTGTGTCTTCTGCTATTGTAGGTTGCAGTGTTCTATAAATGTCAGATCTATTAGGCTGCCATGTTAATTTTTTTCTATTTCCTATAGGTTATATGGCTGTTTTTGTTTTAACAATTACTGAGAAGGGCATGGAAAACTGCAACCATAATTCTGATTTTGTCTATTTCTCCTTTTATTACTATTACTTTTTGCTTCATCTATTTTGCAGCTCTGTTATTGGGTGGATACACATAAGGGACTGTTACGGTTTTTTGATTAATTTACCTCTTTGTCATAGTGAAATGTCCCTCATTGTCTCTAGTAATATTGCTTATTCTGTAGTATTTATTTTTTCTGTTAATATAGTCTTTTCATCTTTCTTATGTTCAAGGTTTTCAGGGTTTATATTTTTCCATTATCTGACTTATATCTCTTTATGTACATTTAATGTGTATTTCCTATATTCAGTCTTACAATCTTTGCCTTTTTATTGTGTATGTTTAGACCATTTATATTTAATATAAATATCAATATTTTCAACTTTATACAATCATCTTGTAATTCATTTTATGTTCATGGTATCTGTTTCTTATTCCCTTTTCCTCTTTATCTGCCTTTTTACACATTGAGTGTATTTTCTCAAGTGTCTCCATTATTCACTAATTTGCTATAACTTTTCTGGTTTTGTTGGTTGTTTTAATGTTTACAAAATATATATTCACCTTATTACAGTCTATCTTGAAATAATATACCCATCATGGCTAACGTATAATATACATCTTCAAAAAACAATGCTTCCATTTCTCATCATCCTTTATACTGTTGTTTCCATACAATTTATTTCTACATGCACTGTGAACCTCACAATGCATTTGGCTTCTTTTTAGTTAAAAAACAATGATTTACAAAAAAAGAAAACAGAAATGATATTTTATATTTACCCACATATTTATAATTTCTTTTTATTCTTTGGGGAAGATCCAAGATTCCATGTGGTATATTTTTTTCTGACTGAATAATTTCTTTTAGTTTGGTCTGCCAGTGAAGAATCCTCTATCTTCCCCTTTTCTGGGAGCGTTTATACTCCATTTTTATTTTTGAAGAATATTTTTGCTAAATGTAGAATTTGAGATTGACAAATTTTCTTCTTTCATTATGTTAAAATGATCTCCACTATCTTCTGGCTCTCATTATTTATTATCAGAAGTCTAGGTTACTCTTTGTTTCTCTGTACATAATGTGTCTTGTTTGTCATGCTGCTGGTTTTTGGAAATGTAGTTATAATATGCCTAGATGTAGTGTGTGTGTGTGTGTATGTGTGTGTCTGTTTCTTTCTTGTTTGTAGTTTATTAGCTCTATGATTGGTAGGTTTAGAGATTTTTTTTCAAATTTGGATATTCTTCAGCCATTATTTCTTATAATATTTTTATGTACTCCCTTTTAGTCTTGGACTCTAATTATATCATTTTACACTGCTTCAAATTATTCCACAGATCCAGAGGCACAATTTATATTCCTTTTTTCTTCAATTTGGATAGATTATATGCTTTCAAGATCATTGATCTTTTTTTATTCTCAGCATCTTTAATCTACTCTAAGATCCATCTAATAAAAATTTAATTTTAGATAATATAATTTTTATATCTAGAATTTTTATTTCGATTTTTAAAAAATGTTCCATTCATATCCTATTGTGTTTCTATTTTATTGTAAATACTTGTATATGATTATAATAGCTATTTTAGCATTTTTGTTTTATAATCCATTATCTCTATGATTTCTGGCTCTGTTTTCGTTAAGCGAATTTTGCCCTGATTATATATCACAGTTTCTGGTTGTTTGGCTTGTGTAGTAATTTTGATTGGATGTTGAACATTGTAATTTTATTACTTTCCTTTAAATAATGTTAGTTTTTTATTTTTATTTTTTGGCCTAATATTGATTATTTTATGGTAACTTTATCCCTGTTTGTTTTTGAGGTTTTCTAGGGCAGGTATATATATGTAAGAATAAAAGAGTATTCACTCCAGAGAAACTTCAGCCATACTACTAAGGCATGGTGTCTCCTGGATGTCCACTGAATGCTTTGAAGAGTCTCTACTGTGTTGGGTGGAGCTTGAGCATCCACCTGCCCTGTGTAAGCTCTTGGAATGGTTAGGCTTATGCATCTCCAGTCTTTCTTTGCTCTGCTTTTTAGAGTTCTACTCTATGCACACAGAGTAGTACTCAGCAAAGACTCAAGAATCCCCAAAATGATTTCCAGAGTAATTTTTCAACATAGCTCCCTCCTCTCCAGAACTCTGGCTTACACTTCTAGCTGACACATAGTCTCTCAAACATCTTATGTCCATTTCCTCAATTTAGTCATGTCAAGATATCAAGGCCATTTGGATTTCCCTTCTTGCGTTAATGGTATGGACATTGTCTCTGGGCCGTACAATGGGGAATTGTATGTCTCACATGATTTATGTCCCATCTTTCAAGGATCACAAAACTGCACTGTCTACAGTCCAATGTGTAGAAATAGCTTCATGTATTTTTGTACAGTTTCTAATTGCTTATGGTGGGAGGTTCTGTCCTTGTTCCCCCATCATGGATAGAAGCAAAAATTGGTTATGTAAAATTGGTACAAGAATCCATCTTAAATTTAAATTAAAGACCTATATTAGTGGTAAAATCCATGTGGTCTTCATTCTAATAATGAAGACAAGGCTTGAGATAATGGGAAAACACACTTTCTCATACACAGATATTTGAATGTTGACTGTGTTACAAAGGGCAAGCTACTGAACTTTTTCACTTTCAATTTCTTAAATTATAAAATGTTACTATAAAACCTACCTCATACTGTTGTTGTGAGGATTTAATGAGGCATTAGGCTCACATGTTAGCTTGTCGTCACCTCTAGATTTAATGTATAAAATCTAAGAAAATAAAAATTTAGTCTAAAAATGTGTATGCTTACTTTTGTTTGTCAACATTTGAGCAATTTAATTCATTTGATTGTAAAAAAAACCCCTCATTATCAAGTATAAATGAAAAGAGAATAAATTGATGTTTGTTATAAGTCTAATTTTGCTTATTACGTCCTCTACAAGATTCAATAATGAATCAAGCACAAATCCCCAAGCAGATGGCTTGTCAGCTACAAAGTGGATTGCTTTCATTTTCTATTAGCTACGTGTGTACCTAAGCTCAATTTTCATATTACATATTGTCTAAGTAGAAAGCTATTTTTAATCCTACATGCTCTAATTTGCTTTCACAAGAGATTGCCTTGTTTTCACAATTATAGTATTTTTCTCTTACTTGGTTTTATCCTTCATAGTTTCTGTCCTTTCGACCATACGTTGATGAAAATGACAAAGGTGGTTGTTAAAAACATATAATAGGAAAAATAAAAGTACCATCTTAAAGGCATTTCCCTCTAATTTGATTGCATATGTTGTTGCCTTTGCTCCACTCTTCCTTTCCCCCATTTTTGGGAGAAGAGTTGGAGGATATGACAGTTTTTAAGAGATCATAGTAAGATGTTTGTGATGAAAGAAAATCAGAGAATGTTTAGTAGCTAAAGATAAATTCATTCTTTAAGCAAGCCTTTCTTTTCCTGCCTACATGTGCCATGTTCTGGGGATTTAGTAGTGAAAACAAGCTTTGTCATTATGACGATTAAAGCTAACATAGAGTGTTTACTGTGTGCTAAGTACTTTAAAATACTAATTTATTTAAACCACAGACCAAGCCTATGAGTACCTTATCACTCCCACAGACACTGAGGCACAGGAGGTTATTAATTTGCCCAACTCCCGCAGTTAGTAGCAGGAGGAACTGTGATCAAAACACAGCACATCAGACCCCAAAGCTCATATTCTTATACGAGTTGGTGGAGAGACGTCATCTTAAATATAAAGGAATAAAATATATAGTACATTAGATATTTGCATGTTATGGAGTAAAATAGAGCAAGGAAGGAAAATATAAGGGAAATGTGTGAGGAGGTGTGTGTGGAGGCCTGCTGTTTTAAAGAGAATTCTCAAGAAAGGCTTCACTGAGAAAGTGGCACTTGAGTAAACTTGTATATATATATATATATCTCTATCTTTAACGTGTGTCTATATATAATGTGTGTGCATATATATTACATATATATATAATGTCCTTTTTTGTTAAATAGATGAAAAAGACTAAAAATTCCAATTAGTATAGGACATTTGTTCAATTTTCAAATACAGTATTTAAATATAAACATTTCTGTCAATCAATATTAATTCAAACTGAAAATATCCAAAATATTTGTGTAAATGTTAGTAATGGAAAATATTACTGACTTAAAATGGGAGCTAATAGCCTATTTTCTTAAGTTTCTGGATGATTACTAAAGCATTCTGTTGTGATCAACTCTGGTCATAAAGTTGAATGTGATTGATCACTATAAAAATTGTGCGCTAATGATGATTAATTGTACTGATTAAACACAACTACTAAAGCCTGAAACTATTCAGCTTGTCATTCTTGGGAACAAATTCACTCTAAAGGCAATAATAAGCTGATGCAACTTATTTCACTTAAACATAACATTTTGGGGGACTTTAATTGCACTAAGTATAGTTGCATAGATCCCTAAATAACTTACCAATAATGACTGATATTTAATATGGCCTTTCGTAGATATGTCTTAATGAAGTCCAAAAGCATCATTATTTGGTTTACAGTGAATAATCTATTTTGTAAGAAAAGAGTTAACTATCACATCATAAGAAGCTGTTTGTTCAGGCTTGTTTTCTATATCAAATATTTTATACAATAGAGTCATTCATTTTGCTCTAAGTCAATTAGCTTGCAGAAACATAAGCATGACTTTAAAGCCCTTAAGGAAAGAAAGTGAAAATGCTTTTGATAGTGTGATCTTTCAAATGCAAACAACATCAATGCTGGAGAAGCAAGGTTGATTAGCAAACAGAATTATGGCAGAGTTTCTCAATCTCAGCACTGTTGACATTTTGGGATGGGTGGGTTTTCCTTGTGGAGGACTGTCCCAGGCACTGTAAGATATTTAACATCATTGCTGTTCTTTACCCACTAGATGCCAGCAGAACCCTCTCACCTGTACACCTGGTTGTGACAACCAAATATCTTTCCTGACCTTTCCAAATGTGCCCTGGGGGACAAAATCACTACTGGCTAAGAACCACTGGTATTGAAAATGCCATCTTATATCAATAGCTATATTGATAATAATAAATATTGTTTATTGAGCACAGATTATATACCAAGTGCTTTCATAAGTGCTAAAATTATATCATCTCATTGATGTATTCCATCTACCATGTGAGGAAGCACTCTAGTGGGGCTCATTTTAGAGGCGAGGGAACTGAGTGCCAAGAGATTGAATTGCATGTCCAAAGCCAAGAAGCCAGTAGACAGCAGATAAGGCATTTGAAGCCAGCAAGTCCTAGCTCTTTGATTTCAGGAATTATACTTGACTATTTTTCTACATTGTCTTCATGTCCTTAAAACTTGAATTTGAAATGTCTTCAATGAGTTCAAGAATAAAAATGCAAAAAGAGAAATTTATAGCCAATACAAGTGGTTTGGACTTTTTATAGACCCATAGGTAAATACTATGAGTAGCATTCAGAATATAAAAAACACACATTGTACCCTGCCACATCATTCATCAGTGGTCCCAGGGTAAGTGTTCTCTGCTGGCTGGGTTTGGCTGACACATCCAAGGTGGAGGTGCGCATGGGCAGGAGAACCTTTCAAGAGGTTGCAAAGCCCTAAGGATGGGACAAGTGCCAGAAAGAGAAAAACTGAGCTGAGTGAAAACAAATAAAAGAAAGCCTCTCTCTAGAGAGTATGTTAAATCCACAAAATCAACAGAATAAAATAGAGACATCTGCCAGATTTTCTGTTAACCAGGATGTTAGAATGATGAGTTAAAAACAAAAATGAGATAAAAAACCAAGTATCATTATAATTTTTAGAATAATGAACTTTTAAAGTAGGAGTATTGTCAAAGACAGCTGGCAGTCAGTTGCAAGAGCCCTTGGACATGTCTATCCCATACTTCATGCTGCCGAAACTGTTAAGCCGATGGTGGTTTTCTCAGCACGGCAATCTCTCCTTTGATTACAGGCAGGCACCAATTTAAAAACTGTTGTATTAAAAAATTAACTTAAAACACAATTGCAAAATAATTTTTCTCATTGATATATTCCATCTTTTTGCTAATTAGTTTCTTACGTGAATCATCAAATAGCAGTTAGAAATGAATATGAATTATACTACAAACCAAATCAAATCAAACAAACAAAAAGTCTTGTCACCATGTAAATATTTTTCAATTCTAGAGTGCGAAGGGGGATTATTTCTGAACAAGTCACCACTAGAACAGGTTGACGGATCAAAATGAAAACAGAGCAGAAAAAAGATACTAGTATATAAAATAACTTGATTCATACTGAAAACCAGCAATATAGATAAAGAAGAAAAGAATGGATTGATAATCAACAGTGTTGAAGTCAACTACTGTATTAGTTTTCTATTGCAGCATAACAAATTAGCACAAGTTTAGCAGCTTAAAACAACCTGTTTACTATCTCAGTTTCCATGGGTCAAGGCTAGGCTGCAATCCAGGTGTTGACCAGGACTGCATTCTCATTAAAAGCTTGACTGCAGAAAGATTCACTTCCAGAGTTTCCCAGGTTGATTGCAGCCTTAGTCTTCCTACAGTTGTAGAACTGAGTCTTATCCTTTTTTTTTTTTTTTTGCTTGAGGAAGATTATCACTGAGCTAACATCTGAGCCAGTTTTCCTCTATTTTGCATGTGGGATGAGGCCACAGCATGGCTTGATGAGTGGTATGTAGGTCCACGCCCAAGATCTGAACCCATGACCCCAGGCCACCAAAGTGGAGTGTGAGAAGTTAACCACTACACCACCAGGCTGGCCCTTGAGTCCTCATTTTCTTGATGGCCTTTGGCCAAGGGCTACTTTGAGCTCCTACAGGTTGCTTGCATTTCCTTGACACAGGGCTCTCTCTATAGGACCTCTCACAAGATGGCACCTTATTTCTTCAAAATCAGGAAGAGAGAGAAGTTTTCCTGTGATACTTACATACAAATGCATGCTTGCATACTTCTACAGAGAAGCACATGCTTGCATACAAATATATATGCATATGCATGTAAATGAATGTATGTTTGTATTTATACAGGGATAGATATAGATACAAGTACAGATATAAATAGATAGCTCAAGATAGATAAATATGTAGTCATGAGAGTGACATCTCATCACCCTTGCCCTGTTTTATTAGTTACAAGCAAATTACTGGTCCAGTCCACACTCAAGATTAAGGGATTGCACTGAGCATAAACATGGCGCTGTCCATCACAACTACTCTGAAAAGCATCAGCTCAGAATAACCTGTGCCAGATACACAACTTTTATCTCGGTGGGTTTAAATCTTCAAATGAGAAAGCAAACAAACCAAACACTAAAAACATAACCATAAGATTAGAAAGAAGATACTCATTTTAAATGAGAAAATGGATTTTACTACTCCATGGGATAACACTTTCTAAGTATAACATTAGCATCTGTTTCAAAATAAACCTCTTCTTCACTGGGAATCACACATTTTTGTCAGCTCTAGCAAGTGACATTTCCAGGTCTCTTTGCATGAGAGAGAAGAGTCCTTGGAAAGACGTTTTGCAAAACTTCTCTGCAATTCCCTCTTCAACTAACATAGCCCTTATAAAAGTCAAAAATATGTCATCAAATCTAGGAATCCATGACAAGATATATCATTACTTTACATTATCCCCAAAGGACAAACCTGGTAATTAAACCATTAACATACATTATTACTGAATTTGTTAAAATTTTCACTTATTAATAGAATATTTTTAGACTTAGTTTAACTGGATATTTAACACTCTTTGACTATTAAAAAGGAGAGCATAAGTAAAACATTGGTTAAGATGGTCTTCATATTTATTTACTTTTAGAGTCTGACTCTTTTAAACCACCTACCTATTCCAACTTAATGACAACTGCTTTGACCGAACACTATCGCTAGATACTCTAGAATGTATCAAGAGAAATGGAAATGTAGCATATATTGAAAGAATATTTGACTTTTGTCTCTAAGCCAATGATACCCATATCAAGCCAGTTCATTGTCTTTCATCTTGGGGAAACAAGAATCTCTGCGTTTTACTGTATCGGTTAAATGAGGCTGTACTATTACCACAAACTTGGTGGATTAAAACAATGGCAAGTTATTCTCTCACAGTTCTAGAAGCTAGACATCTGGGATAAAAATGTAGGCAGGGTTGGTAACTTCTAAAGGATCTAAGGAATAATTCTATCCATGCTTCCCTCCTCACTTTTGGTCGCTGCAGGCAATTCTTGGTGATCCTTGGCTTATAGATGTACCACTCCAACCTCTGCCTCTGTCTTCACATGGCCTTCCCGTGCATGTCTTAAATTTCCCTCTCCTTTCTCTAATAGAAAGACCAGTCATTGGATTTAAGGCCCATCCTAAATCCAGGACGATCTCACCTCAAGATCCTTAACTCAATTATATCTGCAAATGCCATATTCCACATAAGGTCACATTCACAGGCCCCAGGGGTTAGAACTTGGACACGTCCCTTTGGGGGATGCTATCCAGCCCATTATAGGGGCCAATAATGTCCACACTGAGTAGCTACTGAGTGAATAAAAGCAAGTTCTAAATACAAAGAACTATAAAATATTATTGTTTGCATTTTTAAGTAAGACGTGTTTATGGTATTAGTATTTAACTACTATTAATTGATCATTTAGTCTCAATTCTCACACCAAATTTGTATTGTGTTTTATCAACAAAATTTCATGCATGCAATTCAGGAATCAGAAAACCTGCTGATATATGATAGTATTTTAAATGCACTAACAGGAAAATAGCATTCAATTATGCATATTAGAATTAGAAACATAAGCATCAGGATTCTCAGAGATACGAATGATAGATAACTTTACCTTTTGAATTTGGTTACTCTTCCATTTCAATGAAAACATGTAAAAATTTGATGGATTGTATTGGTTACTGACAAACAAGAACATTTAAAATGAATCTGCTTCCTTAGTTAATATTTACATTTCTTTTCCTCAAAGTTAGCCATATTATTATAAGATGCATATTACATTTTTGATGGGTTCAGAAAGTAATTTCAATGTCTTGGCCCTTAGATTTCAAAGATATTCTAGTCAAACATGCAAAGATTGACTAATAGTTTCTCTTCTTCAAGGACAACTGATTTCATACATATTCTTAATTTTAAGTTTTATTGTCAGAGAAAAGCACACAATGGAACTGGCAGTAGCATGTTTTAAATTACTGAGGGAAATTCCGTTTAAGTAAAAAACAATAACAAATTCATTACTTGCTATAAATATGATCTCTCAGATAGACACATGCTTACTAATGTCTGCATTTGAAAATTACCACAGACATGTTCACGTATGTATTTGTGCACATCCACAACTTTCCATGCTGAGGATATACATCTCCATTCATTTCAAGCTTTGTTGATGTCAGTAAGCCCCTTTCTCAGGAAGCACTGCATTAAAGTGACCACCATCAATATGTTCACGTAATGTGATGTTCATATTAAACCAGGATATTTATCATGACCTAGGGAAAGTGAATTTCTTTGTAAATAGCTGGCTGTCTTCTTGACAAGTTACCAAGCTAAACCAGGTTATGAATAGTAATAATTAGATACATTATATTGAATTCTTCACTGGATTAAATGATTAAAGCAAAGGTTACACTATTTAGAACTAATCCAGTTGGTTTTAGAAGTAGAATTATTCCTCAGTATAAAAATGTATTTCATTCTGGTATCATTTGAACTCCTTTGCTGATTCAGAGATATTTTGATAATAAGAAAAATCACTTAATTATGTGGGAAGTATTTATTAGATGCTGACTTCATTCCATGCACTGAGTAGGAGGCAGCCTGTAAGACAGGCCAAGATCTCTCCTCCCAGTGTTCCCAACCTTGTGCAATCGCTTCCACTTGAGTGTGGGCTGGGTCCAGTGACCCATGTCTGATGAATAGAATAGGGTAAAAAGAAGGGGATGTCACTTCTGATATTGAGTTACAAAAGCACTGCGACTTCTGTCTTGTGCACCCTCTCTTGCCCTCTCACTTTCTTGAGAAGATGGAGCTGCCTGTCATGTGTAAGCTGCCTTTTGGAGAGACTCACATGGCAAAGAACTGATGGAGACCTCTGGCCAACATCTGGTGAGGAACTCAGTCCACCAACCTGTGACGAACTGGCTCCTGCCCAAAACAGGCAAGTTAGCTTGGGAGCAGATCTTTCCTTGGATGAGCCTTGACATAACTGAAGCCCCAGCAGACACCTGCATTACCTCATTGTAAGACATCCTGAGTGGGAGGACCTAGCTAGGTTGATACACAGGAGCTGTGAGATAATAAATGTGTGTTTGAAGCCACTAAGCTTTTGCATAATTTGTTTTGCAGCAATAGATATTTAATGTACTACATGTATTTGCTAGTGAGACAATCAGAAACAATATGTGTAAGGAATAGAGGAAGTAGATAAAGTTCAATTTAGTCCTTTAAAGTTGAGGTAGATGAGAGTGTTATGACGTAGGAGTGTGTGTTTATGTGTGCGCACACACCTGTGCTTATTACACTTGACATAAAATATGACTACTTAGTTTCCTGAAACATTAAATATTTGCCTCATAACTTTGTTGGCATAGAGAATGATAACCTTCTGAGTTCACTCTTGTTAAATACGAGATTTTAGCACATAATAAAATTCTATAGCCTCTCTGATCTGAAAGGGTGAGTTATCAATTTCAAATAAACTCCAGTATTTTGTCTTCTCTCCCTGCAATGTACTCTTTCAATTTTAAAAAGTGGACAGCAGAGGTTACAATTACACAAACCACAAATAAGGCAAAAGAATTATTGTAGCTGGGTAAGCAATTTGAGAAACAACCTGTTTTGTAACTTATTTGGACTCTGACATTGACTTGAATAAAATCAATTACTTGGGAAAAATTATTTGACGTAAGTTATTTCTCATGCCTTGTCTTACTTTTGCAAATAAAGCTATAGTATCCATTGTGTCACATTCATCGGGCATGATAAGTACCATGCTTGATTGATACACATGAATCGGTATCAATTGAGTGTTACGTTTGTTATATAAATTGAGTTTAAAACATGTAGTTGGAATGAATGTAAAAGATGGGAAAGTCTCAGTCAGAGTGATTAGCTTCCTCTGAAATGTTTTTAGAAGCACTCCAACCAGAAAAACTTGCTTCACTTTGTCCATTACTGAGAGGTGAAGCTTGGTCCGGGCAGCTGTCTGTTTAGACATTTTAGCTGAGGCTGATAATAAATATTTTTTTCCTTGGCAATCACAAACTTTTGAATACATACACACGCATAGATCTTCTGTTGTTGTTTGGTGTGGAAAAATAGACACCTTATAACTAAGACACTTCCTTTTTCTAGGTCAAATATAACCTCTTGTGGGAAATTGCCTCCAGCAGGCAGCATTAGACATTTCTTTGTTTATATTTACAACATGTATTATAAATTTTTGTTTTGTTCCTTCTCCAGAAGAGAAAAATAGAGGACTTAAAATATTTGATTCTGTATCCAAAATACATGCCTGAATCTCAATACAGCGAGAGTTAATTATATTTCTCTGGAACAAATATCTCATCACACTGTTCTTTTTGCTTTGTAATATATTAGTAGGAGAACATTTAAGATTTGCTCTAGTAATAGACTTATTAGCTACTTTTTAAGGAAGAAATGTTACAAAAAATATTTAAAAATATCCTATCTATTTTGTATTTCTTGGGGTGGGGGATGTGAGATATATATATATATATATATCACTAAGAAAATTTACTGTCATTCTTGTTCTGATCTAGAATCTTATGTAGTTTTATAAAAGGAACATGACAGAATTCTCAGAATACTTAAATCCAAGTTTTATTGACTGTTTTATTGGAGAATTCCTCTCTCTCTCATATAAAAGTAAACAGACATATAACAACAGAAAAACAAGTTAATTTACCAGAAAGATTCACACACCTTTACTTTTTCCTTAGTAGCTCAATATAGCTCTTGAATTAAATTAATAAAAACCTGTAGAGATTTTTAAAAATGGACTTCCATATATTTTAAGCATTTTTGAATTTACTTTATATCTCTATGATCATGTTTCCTTATGAGCACTGGCTAGGTACTAAGTGAAAGAAAAAAGGAAATAGAAGAAAAAAAATTTTATGTCCATCATCCACACATTTATGGGTCAGTCCATCTGAATTTCTTATACATAATGTTTCCTTAACTAAAGTGATACAGAGATCATAAGATCTATGAGGTGTTAACCTTATTACTTTAGATAATTTATTTTATTCAAGTTGTTGCTCAACATATTAATATTTTCAGCTGCAAATATGATCCATAGGAAATTGAATCTTAAATTGCTATCTCAACTAGTGTACCAAAGATTCTACCTTTAAAAATAAAATCCATTTAAAAATGATGAACATTAGATCACTATTTATGATTTTTTAAATGATAATATAAAATAAGCTGTAAAGGTAATTCTAAAAGAAGGCCTCTAAATATTTTTGAATGATATTAACATTTTAATTATATAGACATCCAAGTCAACTCTTTTGAAAGGAATACTTGGAACCACATATTCCAATGTATTCCTTCAAAATCATTTACATTGCTACATATATAATCCTACCACTTTTAGTGTTTTGCACTCACACTACTTAAACACATTTAAAAAGGGCATGATCTTCATTTTAGCATAATTTCTGGGATGCCTTGAGACCATGTTCTTTTCATTTGTATTTGAGTGTCACCACAGTTGAATTAATTCTCACTGCCCTTAACTAAACTTATACTTCCAGATATAATAGTTTTTGTTAATGGATAAAACAAATTATGAGAAAAGTCATCAAAATGAAAATTAGTTTTGTCTTGACCATTGCCAAAAAAAGCTGTTAAATTACAGTAAGGAATAAATAATCCTTAATTTGCCAAGTGGTAGATTAATTGCATAGGAATATATATATACTGAAATATTCTTGGAAACTGAGCAGGTAAAATATTTAAATAATCAGAATTTAAATAATTTTGATACTAGCTGATAGAAGTGATAAAAATAAGATGACCTTTGCTATGTAGATTTTTTCTATGTGTGAAGAAAAGACATAATTGGTATTGATTAACACTGTTCATATGGATTGACTATCATAATACTCTATCCCAAACTAATCCCTTGATTGATACTAATTGAAATGGTTAACAATGGATGATACAATGAGCACATATATATATTTTTAAAAAACCAAAACACAGCAATATAATGACTGCTAATGGAATATAACCATATGGCAACTTCTTATTTATTCTTACTGAAATCTATTCCTTTAATAAATTGCTCTTTCTTGCTATTCCTCTCAATAGCCTTTATTATTGGGGGCAAGGAAGTTTTGTTTACCTTTATAAACAAAATTCAGTAAAAGAGGGGCTAGGTAGACTATTTAGGATTTACATGTTTCAAGCACTGCTTTTCAAATGTTAATACACATAAAAATCACATGGGGAAGCTGTTAAAAATGCAATTCTGATTTTGTACTTCTGCAGTGGGGTCTGTGTTTCTGTACTTTTAAGCTCTCAGTTACTGTGAATGCTGCTGGATGATAGGGAAAATTTTAAAGAACAAGAACACACTCTGCTTCCTTTTTTGGGGTTTGCTAGTGTAGATTTGTATAAATTATACTATGGCTAGTAAATTTAGACAGTCATAATGAAACTGTATATTCTCACCAAAGGTAGCATCAAGATACTTATAGTTCTTATTTTCTCTCATAGCATCATTTCTTTCTTTTTTTTAATTCCATTGACCAATGAAAGTTCTTCCCTTTGAATCCTAAGATGAAAAAGGAAATCTTCCAAACTCTTTCTTACACTATAGTACTATCTCTTCAATCCATTACTCAGATGATGTCCTCAATTGTCTTCTTAGCCTTTTAAAACCTTCTCCATTTATATGTTTTTATTTTTGTTTCCCCCTAGAATTGGACATAGGATATATTTGGATTTTGGTTATTAGGATAAAGACTCAGTGATGGTGGCAGATCACCATGCTGGATACAGTATTTTACATTTTGGAAACAGAGGAATATTATTCACTATACAAGAAGAGCATAATGAGATTTCTCTATTCTCTCCCAAGTTGCCCGCCCATCTCCATCCCAAGAATTCCATGGCAACTACGAGCTCTGTGCCAATGGGCAGCTTTGAAGTTTCCTTCCAAGGGCTGCTAAAGGGACTTTATAGAACGTGTCTCCTTTAGAACCACCTGCTTTTCTCCATTGTCTTCACCTAAAAATGAGTAAATCAATTAGAAAAAAATTAAACTGTTACAGGAAAGTTATACGCAAAATCGCTTGCCTTTACTGTGGAGTCTGAAAGGAGTATAATATTATAATTTCCTTGGAGATAAAAGTCTAACTATTCAAGAACTAAGAAAGTTTGGGCAATATATTTGCCCAAGGAGTGGGAGAGTTTTTCCAACTTGAAAAATCCTAGATCTTGAGAGTATATTCGAAAACGACAGTGCCACAACTTTCTGCTTGAGAAGTTCTTACTCAGGAACCTAAAATCTTAATTTGTAAATATGAATTTCAATTGGGAATTGCCATTGACTTACGACAATGACTTATGACATTGACTTATGATTTCTGAATCTAAATTCTTATACTGTGATTATGAAATTCAGAGACTCATCTGAAGATTGAATTTCAAAATGGATGCTTGTCAGCCTAATACTGGCAGTACTTATTGCTTAATGCTGGCATGCCCAATTTCAAGTAGAGTATGCTTGAAAAGATATATAAAATCCAACACTGGCACTTAGACTGAACTTTGTTGACTGTAAACTGGAATCTGAACACAATCAATGAAACCACATGGCGATATTCAGTTATAAGGAGTTTACACAGAGGATATAGAAATGCTTTTTATTATTTTTAGATAATGAAACAAAAAGGTAAATTAAATAAAATCTTATAGAGAACTCAGAAACCCATATATTCACATACTAGTTTGCAAATACTTGTACAGGATAGGGCTCGATAAGCTTTAAAAGTATGTAAAACATATTTTTAGGTTGCAAGCAATACAAAAAGAAGTGGAAGGATAGAATTGGCCAAGGGGTGTCATTCACTGACTCCCGGTGTAGACAATGCATTAGGGGTTCAATATTTGAATGATGGGTGATCAACGCGTGCTGAAAATAGTGCTGGATTTCAAAGGTGAGGTGGGTTTGGGAAATGGAGAAGCTTTGAGGGAGGTTTTGTGCATAGTAGGAATGAACATCGCTGGAAATGTCAGGCAAAGGAGTCAGATAAGAAAGAGACTTGTGCTTGCCCAGGGAGGACACTGTCATGATTTTGAATATTATTTAGTTTTGTTTTGATCAAAGACAAGCCCCTGACAAGAACGCTGCAGGGGAGACCAATCTGACGGTGACATGCAGGATGAGATGGCTTTACTGAAGGCTGGAAACCCTGTTAGAAGACTAGTTCAACTATCTAAGCATGAGAACCTGACCTGGAAAAGTGGTAACAAAAATATAGAGGAAGAGATAATAAAGATGTTGCCAGTATAAAAATAATTGACTTGGAGTCTGACGTAATGAGCTGTCTTTAAGTTAAGGAGAGAGAAAAGAAATTCGAACATATTTCTGAGGGTTTGAATTAGTGTAACAAGGAAACCGATGGTAGCATTGATAGTGACAGTGAAATCTGGACGGATGAGCCGTTTGAGAAGAAAGATTCTGATTTTAGTTAGACTTAACTTTAGCTAATGAGCCTAGGACTTCTAAATGAAAGTGCGCAACCGCCACTTAAACGTAACAAAGTCAACATTTATCAAGCAGGAAAAAAAAGAAAAATTTTGAGAGAGACTGGGGCATTAATTAGACCTGTAGAAGCAATTAAACGTGATAGTATTTCCAAGATGAGGGAGGAGTTTGAAGGAGGCAGAGGTGGACCATTGTGTCAAATTTCTGTCTTATAAAGCTATGTTTTTGGCCTCAGGCTTACAATTCCATTTTGAAGGTGCAAATAGCTATATTCTCACCCTTTGGGAATGTTCAATTTCGCTTCAAACACAAGCACTTGCTGTGAGTGACTGCATCTCACTGTTTGCTAGTGTGAGGCGAAGCTGCAACAGAAGGTTAACAAAAGATTTTTCTGGTGGGTGCATTTTCCTGATAGACGAAATGTAAGCTTCATCAGCTGAGCATTATAATCTCAAGAAGGATTTTGCTTCAGGCTCATCTCTTCTCCCAGGGGCTGTGGAGATGTGTGCATGAGCCAATTTGCACCCCTTCACAACACTTTCATTCATCTAAAATTACAATACCTTCCTTATGTGATTTTTATGCACCCAGAGGAATTAAATTCATCATTACTATTGTGACAGTAAAGCTCTCTTAAGAAGTTGCTATGTTGGAAGTTTTCCCAAATGATTCTTTTGGATTTTCATGCCCTACCTCCAAGTGTATAATTTCCAATTTCCGTTTTTAAGATACTTAACATGTATTGTAACTAGTGTCTTTAAAATACTTATTTAAGAAGATTTTAGTAAGATTCACACAGTTTATAGGAAACAGACTATACTGTATTTTGACTAACAAATTTTCTGTGTTCTCGAATTATACATATGAAGGCAGGAGTTTAGAATTACAAGACTAGCTCCAATGAGGATACATTAAGGGCTTTTATTTCCTGATTAACCCAAGTTATACGTCTGCTGAATACGTCTTCTAATCAGAACACATCTATCTTTCACATTTTCATCTTAAACACAGATCATGGAAGTACCTACAGGTAATCATCCAGAACAATTCAGAACACAGGATCTTTAATGCATTTGGGAGTTATTGGTACAGAAATTAGACATCCCTTTCTGATTATTTAAATTGCCTTGTTTTTAGAGAAATAGAAATTAAAGTTTCAGAGGTCTTTTATTAAAATGTTATTCCAACATCTATAAGATAAAAATGCTAAGTAAAACAGATAATGAACTGTTTTTATATGACAGCTATCTCAATTATCCTTGCCAGCTGGAATGACTTATTCCATAGCTGTGTTTAGAAATAGTGATGAACAAGGGCAGGCAGCACGCTGTGCCTCCCCACCCAGAGGAAAGGGCAAACGTAAAAACATAACACACCACAAAGCATGATATCTACATGAAATGAATTTTGTATGTGTATATATATACACATAAGAATACATACTGAAGAATAAATTAATGCTTAAGTTTTTCCTGAAATACTGAAACAGTAACAGATTTTGTTCTATAAATTAAAACTAAAAAAACTACAAACTACATTTTATGAAACTACCCATTAGCTTGTGACCTTACACTTCATCCTCACTGTACTAATTGATGTCTATGAGAAATTCAATCTTTAGAAAAAGAAACAGTTTCTGAGGAGATAGTATGCTCATAAGACATCATCTTATTAATAAAATACTTATCTATAATGATATTACCCTGTGAATGATATCCTTTGCTCAATAAACAGGCAAAATAGACATTACTCCAATTTTATTGTTCAGGGTCAGAACTGAACCCTGTGCTTTTGTGACAAGCATATCACTAGGGGGAAGGTGATTAAACAGCAATGTGTCCTGATCTCTGCAAATGAGGAACTCAAGTTGGTTCAAAGTCTAAGCAGAAAGAATCTTTCCCTGCTGCCTGGCACCTCTATGTCAGAGCGAAATGTTCAGAACGGGGAAATACTGATCACTGTGGATAGAGTTCAGTCCACAGAGCTCAGAAAAAAAATGTGGAAGCATTATCTAGCATTCCTAGGAGGGAAAAAGAGAAGATGGAGCATTCAGTGACAAGGCGTCCAGAGTTTAGCTAAGCTGCTCCATGGCATCCATTCTGTTTGACCATCAGCCTGTGAGGGCATTAAGCTGACATCAGCCCTTGACGCAGAACATGCCCTAGAAAAGGGCCCACAGAGTCACAAGGAAATGTAAGTTTCTGCCATGACATCCCCAAAGCCCTTGGGACAAAGTGCCCCCTGCGTCCCAGGGCCTTTAACCTTGTACACTCCTCAGATAAGACCCCGGGGGGAGTTACCAAAACCCCACTCTACTTGGTTTGAATTGACCAATCTGGCCTTAGCCCAGGAACCCCAAAGCACTCCATTCACAGGTCCTAATAAAGGCAGCTTTTTCTCTGCCTTTACCTCCCTGCACAGCCCTTCAAGGCCTGCTGCGTCCCTCCTCCAGGACCTGTGAGGAATAAACTTCTCTATTTTAATTCTCTTGTGGTCTTTTGTTGAACCTGGCTCACCAACCAACAGCCTGATGGTTTACTAACAAGTGTTAATTTAACAAAGTCACAAAATAGGATTACGAACAAGGAGATATCCTATAGCAAATTTGGTTGGTTAAGGGTCATGTCAATTGCCTTAGTAAGAAAAAACCTGATAAAGAATATCCTTTATCCTTTATATCCTTTATTGTTCATTGTACCTAAGTATAAACACCAGCAACTATATCATTCTCATTATCAAATATAGGTTCTGTTATTTCAAAAAA